>NC_132860.1:11779362-13139362 GCF_048164855.1 Canis lupus baileyi
GTGCTCTTGTATTCTTTGATTTGGATGCATCTGGGCTTTAGTAAATTAAGAGGCACACCTAGGGTTTTTGTTAGCAGCTGTCTAGTGATTTATCTAATCTGACATGTTCATTTCTTTAAGTTGGAGAAGGAAAATGTCTTTAGGCACAGCAATCTGACTCTTGATTAAAAAGATAAAAGTGAGATACCCGAGTTCTTTTCGAACTCACATTATTTACTGCCTGCTGAAAACCTTAGCTATTTAAAAGATGAAAATCCTGACCTACCCATGCTCAAAGAGAAGATTTTAGAACCCTCCAAAGTATGCCAAACTTGTTACTTAACATGTACAGATTGCAGACTCTGCACCTTAATTTCCATTCACATAAGCCTGGTAGTTGTATGGAATAAAGTGATTTTTATTCCAATGACTGTTAGGCGATCTTGTTTAAAAATGTTGAGAACAATCTTAACCTTACTCCATGAAACTGATTTTAGTAGGGAGTAATAATGGTTTTTAACTATATGAATAGTTAATGAAAACTATTTTCTTGGTTGATTAAAATTTTTGTTTTAATTCTTGCAATTTGTTTTGGTGCCATTACTTAAATTTTTTTCCTCAATAAACTCATTGATAGAAAGATACTTAATGCTAAGAATTCATTATAATATTTTATCTGACCTTTAAATAAACATCAGTTTGTGGGTTGAAATTTTAAAAAACAGAGGTTAAAAAATCGGCTTTCATTTTAATTTGTAAAAAATTATACTTTGGATGAATTCATGTTAAATATGATTTGTTTAATAAAGACAGATAAATGTGAGATGAATCATGGATCTCTGGATGTGCTCTGGAAAAGAAAGTATTGTATAAAATACTTTTCCTTTGTCAAAGGATAGCTTCTATTTAGAGACATTATATAGCACTAGGGAATCAAGGGTGTACTTTTTGACAACTGAACTTTCATGAAACTTCTTTGCTGGGTATACCACTGAAAAACCGTCATAGGCTTACATATAGTATATGCTCATTAATGTTTCTTAGGATGTGAATAAATGAATGAATGAGCCCTAGAATATATAACTGAGTGGTGAATAGGAATATTCAAGGTTAGAAAGGCTTGAAGAAAATTCTAGCCTTAAGTCATATCTGTTTCTTTCCACTTTGATATCTATTTGTGACAACTACACTTTCTTATACTTTGTATATCTAATGCCCAAAGAAACAAGTAAAGCCAACAAACCATTTTGTTGTGAGGTTGGGAATGGTAAAAATGAGACTAGAAAACCAATCAAATGAACAGGCACACCAGGCTTTATGGACAGAGACTGGATGATGTATTTAGGGGGCTGATCCATAATAGGATAACTTGACAAATTCAAATATGTTGGTAGACTAGGCCCTGGCATAATCTTGAGTTCAGGAGGGTTTGAAGAAACTGGACATAATGGGAAGGCAGTCTTCTGAATCAGGGCCATTCCAGGGAATATTGGACCCGTGGGAAATTTCACCGTACTTCTGTCTTTTCTCTATTCCCTCTCCTGAACATTTTCCAGGTAAAGTCAAGCTAATGAGTAACTAGTATAGCTCTAAAGTTTGAAAGGCAGCATGAAGCCTGCAGGGTATATATAAAGGTGGAGGAGACACTTGCTTGGAAGCTTGGCTCAGTTTCTCTCCTTCTCTTTTTTTATGCGGATTCAATGTACAGGAGCTTCAAGATATTTCATTTGATTGTTTGTTTTTGAGCTTCAACGCTTTTTAAATTTTATTTTCAACACATCTTTCTTCTTCCTTGGTCATTATTTCAGAATCCGTGGGAAACCTGGGAACCCTCTGACAGCCTGACAGTACCCAAGTCCCTACAAAGCTCCACACTTATGTGTGGAGTCAAATATGTAATGGCTTTATTTTATATAAATGGGTACACCAGGAATTCTCTGGGTTTTAGTTTGTTAGTTTAATGATGCTCTAACTGTACATAACACTGTAGTTTACAGTTCGTGAAGAGCTTTCACATATGTTATTTGAGTCTCCTAGAAATTTTGAATGGAAAGGAGAACAGACATTATCCTCACCCTATTGTAGAAGTGAGGAAATTAATGATTAATGTGTTGAGTAGCTAGTAAATGGGAAGCTGAAGGAAAACTTTAGGTTACTTTGTACCTACATCAGTGTTTTTTTTGTGTTCTTCCATGTTGAGGTTTTACATGACAAGTGAGGTGTCAGGAAGTAACTGGGTATCACGGGGCCCTCTATTTAAGCTATCGTGCATCACAAGCTCATCTGATAGGATTTGGTTAACTCATTGGCTTATGCTTTATTGGACCATTGTTAGTTTGTCTTCAAGGTGAGGTGGCTCTTTTATGGCCAGAATAGTCAGTTTAGGAGAGAGAGGGAGAGGGAGAGGGAGAGGGAGAGGGAGAGAGTGAGGGAGAGAGAGAGAGGAGGGAAGGTGGGAGAGGGTGAGAGAGGAGGAGTTATTAAAGGAGGAAAGAATGAAAGAGATGGTATAGCCCCTATAGCATGTCCCCTTATCTCTAAATTCTTAATCAAATAATCTGCTCTTGAGTGATTTATTTCATCAGAATAACAGGTATACATTTCACAGATTCATCTACAAATCATATCAATAATAGCAACAAGTATATTTCCATTTGTGTGGCTTGAAAAACTCAAATTTTGATTTTTCTTTTCTTATTTTTCATAACAATCTTTTTTGTAAAAGAAAAAGTGCTTTATTATAGAAAATTTCCAAAATTACCCAAAAATAGAGAATATAGTGGCCCCTTATGTACCTATCATGAGGCTGCAAAAAGTATCAATATTTACGATAGTTAAGAGTCTCTTCTGGTTTGCCTCCTTCTCTGTTTTTATCTTATTTTATTTTTCCTTCCCCTCCACTATGTACTCTCACTGCATCTAGCTGACTATTTTTTTGGCTTGATTAAAGTTTAATTTAAAATATCTAAATTATGAAATAAGTGAAACTTACGAAAGGTAATAGAATCGACATCCAAACTTCTGCTGCCAATATTAAATAGATATTAACATTATCCTTTTGTATTCTTTGTATGACACAAAAGCATGAAGTTGCAATAATTGAAAGATGGAAAATGGGGATAAAGCAGAGGAAATAGGATGAGTATGGTAAAAGCACCTTGTAATTTCTTAGAATATGCCTGCTAGCGTTTCCTTTTTACAAGATAGCACTCTACATAACAATTCATGTACCCCATTAATACCATATGGAACATATTGATCATCATATTAGAGATAGGAATATCTTATTAGTTAAGGCATTTTGACCTGCAGTTTGGTTCATAGGGTTGTCCTGGGGTATTCTTGTCCTTGGTGTTTACTAACAAGCTCTTGCTGTCAGTTGTGCCTGCTGACAAGTCCCTGATTGTTCACAAAACGTCATCAGACTTTTATTGTCATTGCTTAGCCACAAGGCTGAGCTGCACTGGTCCTAGTGCACCTTGAGATGCTTTTTTGTAGTGTCTCTGACAATTACAGTGGGCCTGGTAAAAAATGTTTTCCTGTTAGAGAAGAAAACGCTCTTCAGAAGCACTAAATAAGACAATGACTAAAAATTCATTTTACTTAAAAAAAAAGGGAAAAATCTATTAAACTGTATTTCAAGAAGCTCAATTTCTTAAATCTGTGAGTTCTTTTATATTGGAATAATACATCTTGCCATTTTATTTTTTTATTTCGTCTTTTAAAAAGACTTATTTATCCTAGAGAGAGAGCAGGAGAAGGACAGAGGGGGAGGGAGAGAATCCTCAAACAGACTCCCCACTGGGCATGGAGCCAGATGCAGAGCTTGATCCCAGAACCCTGAGATCATGACATGAGCTAAAACCAAGTCACTTAACAGACTGAGCCTCCCGGGTGCCTCCATCTTGCCATTTTATAAGGTATATAACAGAAAATGATTTACAATGTTATTATGTACACCAAATTTTTGTTATTTGGAAAAATCAAGGAATGGAAAGTATATTAAGCAAATGGATATTTTTAATTGAAGATTCATCCAAAAACTCATTTTTCATATCTATTGAAAATGTTCCCAAAAATTTTAGGTAATTTTCCTGCCATAGGAGATTAATACAGGTAGTATAATTGAATGAGGTTTTTGATTTAGAATCAGACAACATCTCAGAGATATAACTGAGTCTTTGTGATCATCATGTGATATAACATGATGGAATATATATAAAACGGGGTGGGTTGTTCATTCATTCATTCATTCGTTCACAGACATTTATTGACTTCTTATTGTATGTCAAGTACAATACCAGGCACTGGAAAGTTGAAGAACACCTTGGACATTTTTTGTTTTTTGATTTCTTCTTGAATGATTTTTTTCACATATTTTTTTCTTATTTTTTGATATTAAATAAACCTGATCAGTTAGTGTTATATTTTTTGTTGTGTTAATTAGGATTTTAATGTCATTTATTGTATTTCTCATATTTAATGAAAGAAAACTGGTTTATCTATGGTCATGTTAGCTTTACTGAACTGCACCTACCCTTCCAAACAAGCTTTAAATAGTCTATTCCATATAACAAATTATGGTTGAGAACTGAAGTGTATACTCTGTCTCTTTTTATGTACATTAACTATGTGCTAATGGCCACAAATTTGAAGAGGTAAGAAGGTGTTCAGAGTTTAGGCCATGCATTTTATCATTATTTAAAAATAATTTAAAATATTCAACTAATTAAATGAGTACAGTGATAGGCACGTGGGACAAAAATTGAAATAAAATGCAACTTGACCAGAAGTGACTCACAAGAGAAGCAGTGGGGAATAAGTTTGATGTGGATGCAGGAGCAGATCGATACCCATGGACTTCGTAGCAACTGTACTTCCCTACCATAGCTCTCCTAATGCACTTCTCTATTTACCTCATCATGTGTCTGTGTTTCCTACTAAACTGAAGCTCAACCAGGATAGGCAATTTATTTTTTTAATTTACCTTTTACCATCTAGAATCTAGCATGATGCTTGGGACAAAGGAGGTGACCAATATAAATCTGTTGAGTCAGCTATAGTAATATAAATTATCAAGTTTTATAAAGGAAGCACGAATGAAGAAGACTATAGAATAAAGAATAGAAGAAAACTAAAACATCCTTAACGCATATAAGTTTGAAAATATTTCTATATCTAGATAGAGTTAAAACTAATTTTATTTGTATTGTGTCAGAGCACTTTTAGCAGATATTTTTGCCTATTGATTTGACAATGACATTTGCAAATTAAGAGATAATTCCTGAAGCAATAAAAACTAAATTACATTCAGTAAAAAAAGAACCTTAATTCTATGAAAATTAATAACACATGTACTATAAATATAGTAACTCTGTTAATTAGATTATTTGATTAGCATGAACACCCAGTTCTCTACCACAATAGATACCAGAGGCAATTTGGTAGACTTGAGGGAGAGTATCTGTAGTCTTAGGTAATTGGAGTTAACATTTTAGGGTTGAAAATAGCACTTCTTTTTTGCTAAATATTAGCCTAAGAAGAAAAAAGCATCCCATCTCATTATTAAGTGTAAGCACGTTATTTAAATATCAGCATTAGAAAATTTATAATTGCATCCTGAACTTGGTCATCTTTTATATTTTTCAGGAAACTTTATCTTTCTTTTAAGATATCAAAGATATTTTAGTTATTTTAAACCATAGCTGTTTAAAGGAGAATTACATGGATCTAGAGAACTTTTTTGTTGAGTGAATGAAATGATAGAACATTATTACTGTTAAATGAAGTTTCTTTTTTAGTATAACAAAACAGTACTAAAAATATGGCACATATAATCATTCTTGTTATAGATACAGGTTTGCTTCTTTCATTTATTTGAGGGATTTCTTGTGCTACGTAGTGCTTAACAGCATAAAATCAAAATAAAAAAAAGACTTAAAATAAGTTTTAGTAGCTTTAATGGAAATAAAATTAAAGCCACAGAAATTATTTCTTAGTATTTTTAGAAAGGATCTTTTTATGATAGTGTTATGTGTTTATGATTCCTTTTGTAAATTACGGTTTGAAGAAAATCATCTTCTGATAAACTAGAGATACTCTGAAATAATTAATTGTTTCACCTTTTAAGCACAATTATTTTGAGCACTTCTATTGTGCAACACCTCTGAAATTATCTACTTTTTGTTGTAATATTATTCAAGAATTCCAGTGTTTTAAATGCTATCTTTCTATTTTAATATTTTTAATCATATGTATTTTTTAAAAGTAATTTGCCACATTTTCTTGTTTATGAATTGTTTATAGATGATAAAAATTTCCTGTTTCTTACATGAATATTATTTGAGTAATTTTTACTTGAAATTTGGTTTGGATATTGCTGCTCAATTGATATGAACTGAGTGGTATTGAAGTAGAAGTTTTTATTTTTATATTTGGTGATGACTTTCAGCAAAGTCATATATAAAAATACACATATATATATCATACACTTCTCTATGTGTGTATGCAGATATAATATGTGTGTATATATATGCTAATAAAAACAGTAAATAAATTTTGATTCCACCATATTTAAAATGAGTGATTTAAAGAGGTGTATTGTTATCGTGCCAAAATATTAGGCAAATATATGTGTTTGTATACAATCAGATTTCAAGTAGTGAAAGCATTAATTTTAGGAAGGTGGCTTAAAAATACCCTTAATTTTCATAGCAGATGAAGTAGTAATGAATTACAAGAATGTATAGTTTTTTGATGTAGAAGTGTTTTGACAATTTTTATTTAGTCTGATTTTACTTTAAGTAACTCAAATTCATACTTCTTTTTTTACTGTTGTCTAATAATAAAAGGGATTCAACAAATAATGAATTATTTATATATTTTTAAAATTACAAAAAGACTTGAAAAACTGCTCAGGATCAAAAGGTCTTATTATAGAAATGTGTTCTTTTAACTGCTAATTTTTTCTTAAGAGAGTTAGTGACCTTATGGTCTTTAGCTGGAATATTTCCACATCTTTTAAATGTATGAAGGGTTCAGAGATTAAATATATACATTATTTGAAGAATTGGGTTTTTTATTAAGCGAATAACTTACAATTATTTCAAAATAATTTCTACTACTTAATTACAAATTAATATTACAGATTCAGACTTTTTTTTTTAGCATTGGATAAGTTTTATGGTGCCTAGAGATGATAGTTTTGGTGAGTTGCGTTTGTTGCTTTCACTTCCCACAAAGTTTCTCCTTTCATAAAATATTATTACACTGAAGTAATTAATTGAAAACCATCTCTAAGTAAATAAGCATACTGGTGGTGATAAGGGTGGGAGTGTATATATATATATATATATATATATATATGTATATATACACATATATGTATATTTAACATATGCATATTAGTGTTTACATTTGCATGCATATAATTCAGTGAAATACACATGATAATATCATGAATTTTTTTGAACCTTAGAGATAAGAATTTTTGTTGTTGTATTACTTTAGGAAAGTTACCCTTTGAATCTTTTGTAATATTGGGATGTTATTATTACTCACTTGATGCCATTAAATAGCATGTTAAATGAAGGTTAAATAAGATAAAGTATTATAATTCACTTGTCTGACTTAAGTATAATATTGACAGATATTAATATGGAATCTGTGTTTGTTGCAGTTACCACCTAGGGTAACTATAACATGTGTTTTATCTATTAAGTATATATTTTATTGATGACTGAGAGCCGATAAAGTTCCACTGGGTTTGGAGTTTGTTTCTGAGAAACACAGTGGGAAAAATCATAAATCAACTTATTTAATAAATATAAATATGTGTATGTGAGAAAATTGCTCCTTCTTATATAGGAAGAGGATCCTCAGAACTTTGATACCAGTAAGTCATGTGTTTTTCATTCAAATCTGCAGATAAATAAACCTAAAAAAGCTTCTTTGACATAGTAGTTCTGGTCTCTGTTACATGGAGAGAGAAAGCAGGCAGGCGAGCTAGCAATGGAACACATATATACAACCAAAAGCAATTTGAGAAGTTATGACTTGTGAACATTTGGCACCTTGGATCTATTTTTTTTTTTTTTACAAGAGGTTTATTCTGTTGGTGTTAAAGTTTTTAGAGTTTACTTCTCCTAATACTTGGAAACTTCTTTGGCAGATCAGATAGAGTGAATTTAAAAAGCTCTCTGTATTTAACTCCTGCTGGATGGTAGCTACAAGGAATTTCATCCTCTTTCCACTATGCCACTCTGTTGAGAGTTGATTCTTTCAGATTGTAGGGATGATTTAAATCAATGGTAATTCAACCGACCTGCTGTAATACCAGAGCACATTTTGTTCTTACTAGAAATGGGTTTGGTTTCTGTCGCTATGTAGTGTTTGTACGACTGAAGGAGTTCAGTGAAGGAAAAGAAATTTACTGAAATAGTATATTATTGCATTCTTTCTTATAAGCAATGATAAATATATGCATGTAGTATATTTATACACATAATCATACAATGTAGACATCTCTCCCTGTTTTTAAAAATGCATATTAGTACATAAAGAGAGCACTTGTGTATAATATAAATGATTCTCTTTAACTACTGGTGTGATCAGTCACTTGGTGAGAAAGTAACTCATGGTCTATAAGGAAGCACAACAATTTCATTTGGATTGGGTTTTCAGCAAGTCATTGTTTCGTTTGGAAAATGTGAAATCGGTGAATGGGCTTGTTCTCTTTGTAGAGGATTACAATAACACACGGAAGCTTATGAGTGCTTCTGACAGATGTGTTGGCGGTTTGCCACAAAGCGAAGGGTGCGGCCCTGACTGACAACTTGCAATTATATTATGATGAATGGTTCTGATGTGTGTTCAAGAGAAAAACCACTTTCTAGAAAGTGAAAGTCATACATACATACGGTTCCTATAAAAAAAATCAGCTCAAATAAAGTATCATAACTTTCTATTTTATTTTAGCATTTTGGTGGGCTAACCAATTTGAGTGCTTCTCCTTTCACAAAGGTCTCTGTTTTTGATAAATCAAGGACCAAATCCAAAATTTTTGTGGGGAAAACTAATTTGATACCATTTTTGGCATCAAAGTTACTTTATCTGCATTTTTGACAAAACTGACATCTCAAAGAACTCTCTAACGCTAATACAAACACGTAAAACATAGACACATGTCCATAGTGTGGCCAATAAGATTACTGGAGTCAAGCATTCAGAAAGAAACAGTTTTTTTTTTTTTCAAGTCACTTTTCCTCCTTGATAGGTTTTGTTATTTGCTTTCACATTGAAAAATAATGTATACAAACAACGTGGGTGGACTGAAGCTTTGGTCCTTTTCAAATTGTCTTTACCCTGTTCTGATTTATCTTAGGAAAAAATCTGAATGTGGCATCAGAATGTAGATTTTTCAAGAGTTAGTATGCCTCATCAGTATAGAATTTCATTACTCTGTAATGAAGCTATAATGCATAAAATATGTGTTAACAAAACTGGCATTTTTATCTTCATAAATTTAAGAAAAAATTGACTGGTTTTCAAAAACTAAATCAAATAAAAATGTAAAATTTGGTTGGAATGTCTTTTATTGTACAATACTTAAATTGTGCAATTTGTAAGCAACTTTCAGCAGTTAGACATGGCATATCTTATTTAAAATACTATTATATTAAAAATGTAAGTTTTTATCTGATTCTCTGAGGAGCCCAGAGCATGGTATTTTTGCAGTTAGGCAAGAAACACCTATTAAACATATTTAGTAAGAAACATTGTAATTATGAGGATGAAATTAAAATACATGCTATAATATTTGGCATGTGAAGGAATATAGCCATGATAGCCAAACTCTTTAGAAATAATAATATAAAAGTAAGGCATTAAATAGTATTATTTTCAAAAGATAATCTCAAAACTGGAGGAAGAGGGATTAGTGCTTTACCTTAAATTTCTCAAAATTTATTAGATTATTTTGCTTTGTAGAAGTTAAAATAAGATCATATAAAAGTCTGAAAAATATTTGAAAGCAAGTTTTAAATGACTTTAGGTCTCTCTCAGTTTACAGTACCCATTGTTTGTCCTTTGGACTTGTTTTTCTCTAATTCCCTTTGTGACATTTAGGGTGTGTCAACTATGGTATTTTAATAGTGGGACATTTTCACTGTTCCTGAAATAAATTAAATCTTTCATAGTGAAAGAATGGTCACGTGGAAACTACAACATTTGAGTGCAAGAATCCGGAGTCCTGAAGTTTCATTGTAGATAGAAGTTATAAAAAGAAGAAAAAAAGATATTCACACAGGCTTTCAAGTGGGCTCAGTTCCCATGAGTTCTCCTGTGCTTTCTTTTCCTTGCATGGGACTGACTCATCAGTTACCCATGAAACTGTACCTAGGAGAACAAGAACATGAAGTCTCTGTTGACTGTTTTCTTTTGGGCCTCCAGTTTTGGAGCCCTCTGAATTTTCTTT
Organism: Canis lupus baileyi; assembly: GCF_048164855.1. Taxonomy (NCBI): domain Eukaryota; kingdom Metazoa; phylum Chordata; class Mammalia; order Carnivora; family Canidae; genus Canis; species Canis lupus. The sequence continues at coordinate 11,789,816 of NC_132860.1, forward strand.
ACCTGATCAGATTGAGGCCTGCATTCTAACTTCATTTGATAATATAGAGAATTCACTGTCATGTAGGATGTGAGCCTTTATGAGAGTAGTTTGTAGTTTTTATGTTCATCCATACCAAAGTTGTTTGGTTAAAACATGTTGTTGTCTCCCTCATGTTTTCTTTCTTTTTCTTTCTCTTTCTTTCTTTCTTTCTTTCTTTCTTTCTTTCTTTCTTTCTTTCTTTCTTTCTTTCTTCTTTCTTTCTTTCTTTCTTCTTTCTTTCTTTTTTTCTTTCTTTCTTTCTTTCTTTCTTTCTTTCTTTTCTTTCTTTCTTCTTTCTTCTTTCTTCTCTTTCTTTTTCTTTTAAAGATTTTATTTATTTATTTGAGAGAGAGAAGAGTGAGAGAAAGCATGCACACGAATGAGGGCAGGAACAAAGAGGAAGGGAGAGGGACAAGTAGACTCTGCACTGAGCATAGACCCTGATGTGGGGCTCAGATCCCAGGACCCTGAGATCTAGACCTGAACCGAGACCAAAAGTCTGACACTAACCAGCTGAGCCACCCAGGTTTTCTTTCTCTGTCTAGGCTATCTAGCCCCCTCTTCTCTGTTTTCCCCCAAACTCTAAACTTGGGGTTGGTGCTCAGGGACTCCCAATTTCTGTCCTTGATTTAGCTTTTACCAGGAAGAGCAGTCAGCAACCATTTGCAGGTGCAAGTTAAGGCTCATTAGAATGTTTGACATCTAAGCTATGAGATGGGAGCAATATCTTCTGGTGTGTAGTTTTGATCACATGGAGTGTGTATTTCTGGGAAGAAAGTCAGTTGTATTGTTTTATGTTTGTACCATAGGTCATAATTATTGTGGTGTTTATAGGATAATAAACTCATTAGGTAATTATGTCTTATTGAGATAGTTTAAATATTGTTTTTAACTTGAAAACTCTCAGGTAGGTAATAATCAGATTTCACTTGGGACTTTTCATTTAAATAGAAGGTATCTTGGAGAATAAACTATATTGTTTTTGCTTTAATTTTTTAAAAAATTCTTTGCTGTTTTGAAAATAAGGTAGGCCAACAGTAGTAGATAAAGAGGTCAGTCCATCCTAAATCAATCTTTCCTCTTAATGATCGAGATGAGGTGACTTAATTTCACAATATTTGGGTAAAATTTGCCTTGATGCTCATCATCAATCCTATCATTGATGTTTTTCCAGCTGTGACATTAATCAAGTACTTTCTGTCACACCACACTCACTGGCTAAGTGCTTTTTATACATGATCTCATTTAGTAGATATAGATACTATTATTATCCTACTTTGCAAATGATAACATTGACTTAATCAAGGCCACAAAGTTAATAATTGACAGAATCTAGATTTGATAACAAGTTGAATCACTCAAAACCCAATGTGATTAACTATCATGCTATATAGTAAGCTGAAAGTAAATTGCCTGTAAAGTGGGGTTCCATATCCCCTTTGCTTCGGGAGAAAGCAAAATTGGGATTTGCTTTCTCCATCCTTGATCCAAAGAAGATTTGGTGCCTTTGAGGTAGTTACTGCTTTAGGCCAAGAGATGAATGGAAGGTAGGTAGTCTATGAAACAATTCACCTTTTGTTAAGTACTTATACTTATGGAAGATGCCAGACTTTCTTAAGCAGTGCAATATCTCCCTCTGTCCTATTGTCCTCTTTGTGGGAGATGCTATTCATACAGTATACTGGTCAGCTTGAGAGGTAATAACAGAATACTAAACACTGGGTAACTTAACAGAAATTTATTTCTCACAATTCTGGAGGTTGGGAAGTCCCAGCTCAGAATTGAGATGGCAGCTGATTTAGTTCCTGATGAGAGCAGTCTTCTTGGCTTCAGATATCCACCTTCTCATTGTGTCCTTACATGGTGAGGGTGGGGGTGGGGGTGGGGGTAAGGTGGGAGAGAGAATACTGTCTGGTATTTCTTCTTTTAAAGACAGTAGTCTCATCCTGTGGGTATGATCTCCAAGTAGCATAACATTGGGGATTAGTGCTTCAACATATGAATTTTGAGAGGACACAATTCAGTTTCTGGCAAATAGTCTTTCAACACCTCTCAGATACTTTGTCTTAGAGCAAGGATCCTATGGTGACAGTGATTATATTTAGTGACTCCCACTAAAGTGTTCTTTGTTGCTAGACATGATGAACATTTATGGCTTATATTAAACTTTTATCAGGAAACCACCTGTGTAAAAACTAATGTGTTTCTCAAATATCTCATTTAGTCTTTGCAGTGGATGAGGAAATTGAGGCTTAATTATATATACTGCAGGTAGCATAACTAGGAAGCAATAAAACTTATATCAGTTAGGAATGCTTTAGGCTGCAAGTGTCAATAATAGAATAAAATAAAACAAAGCAAACAACACAAAATATCCAATCCACCTTAATTTAAATATGTGTTTAATTTTCACATGTAACAAGAAGTCCATATAAAAGTAGTTTCTGGTTTGGGTATAGAAGGTTAACAATGTTAAGACTTGATCTACATCCCTGTAATTCTTCTGGCCTTCCCTTCATCATTATAAGGTGGCTGTGGAAGCCTACATTCTAAGAGAGAGAGCAGAGGATGGTACATGGCAGGTCATTATTTCATGTGTACCGCTTTAAAAAAAAATCAAGGTAAAAAAAATCTTCTCAGAAGCCCCAAAGCAGGCTTCCTCCTATGTTTCATTGTCTAGATTTAGGTCATATGGCTAATGACCCTAGTAAAGGAGACTAGTAAAGCAAATGTGTGACTTTGGATTCCCAAACAACAGACTCTGTTATATGGCTATACTTCTAGCTTAGTTCTTTTGACTTATAATCTTGTTCCTTCTCTAGCAAAGTCTCTCACTTTGCTGAGGGAGAACTTACACATATTTTTGAAAATCTGAGGATTCATGTTATTGTGTACTCTCATATAGAATTTTGAGTGACATTTACAGAAAATAGTAGAAGCATGTTTGGTAAACATCAGTTTAGTAGTTAAGAACCCAGGTTCTGGACTCATTGCCTCGGTTAGAAATACATTTCTACTACATAATAGCTGTCTGACTTTGGGGCAATCTCTTAACTTCTCTGGTCTCATCCCAGATATTTGTAAATATCAATGGAATTCTTGCATATAACACACTTAATTGGAGGTATAGCATATTATATTGAGTGTTGTGATATCGAATACTCAATAACTATTAGTTATTATTACCACTATGGGTACAAATAGAACAGAAGATGACACGTAGTCCTGAAGTATAATATAAATCCATTTATATTTTTCCCATTTGTAAAACAGTGTCTAAGGGATATTTACTTACTGCTGTGAAAAAAGCTAAGTGCATGAAATTATTTGAAGTGACAACAAAACAGTGGACAAATTTTCAAAGAAAGCAAAATACATACTTGGTATCATTATCATACTTGATAGGTTGCTACCCCTCCTCCAACCTTATTACTGTCTCTGACTGCCCTTTCTTGAAATGTTCCATTCACTAAAATCATCCTTCCCTTTCCTCTGCTTGTCAAAAGGGTCCTTTGTACAAGTGATCTTAGATGATAGGAAGAATTAAAAATCTAATTATTTGGTTACAATAATTCACAATAACATTTTAATGACCAGTTGGCTTAACCTCCAAAGGAATAGGTGTTTTGCTCTAAAGATGAACTTATGAACTGCAAAGAAATATATAAGGAAGATTTGAGAAATGTATATTAAGAAATTAAAGAATACAAAAAAATAGAGATAATGGTATTATGAATCTTCATGTACTCGTTATTTAGATTCTACAGTTTTCAAGATTTTGCCACTCTGTATTGATTAGTTTTTTTCTCCCTTTTCCTTTCCTTTTTTTTTTTTTTTTTTCTGGAGTAATAGGAAGATTGTAAAAGTAAGAGGTACAGCTTTCCAATGCCTCTTTGCATTACACTTGCATGCCAGAAGAATAGGGACCAATATTTTGTCACTAAGAACTGAACAGTTTAATAATTGACCCAGGAGCTATGACTGAGTTGAGATTTTTTGCCTGTTGCCTTAGGTTAGCTGTCTAAAGTTACATAAGAATAGTGACTTGTGTGGGGTATCACCTTATGGGCAAAAGATTAACCTCAGTTTCAGGCAACATGATGAATACAGCACCTTTAATCTTGTTGTTACAAAATTAAATAAATTCAGTTGGTTAAGCCTCCAACTCTTGATTTTGGCTCAGGTCATGATCTCAGGTGCTGGAATTGAGCTAGGCATTGGGCTCTGCACTCAGTGAGGAGTCTGCTTGAAGATTCTCCCTCTCTCCCTCTGCCCCTCCTCCTACTCTCATTCTCTCTCTCTCAAATAAATAAACAATTCTTTAAAATTAAATAAATTCATAAAAAATGCAATAAAGAGAATAACCATTAATATTCTTACCACCCAGAATTAGAACATGGTTAATTTCTTGGCATATTTGCTTCACTTAATTTTTAAAGAAAATAATTATATTGTTTTTTGTTAAAAATATATCATTTTGAGGAAGAAATCAAAGTAGAAAAATGTTAAAATAAAAAGTACAAAGATTAATACCATAGAAATTGCAATAGTTGATATTAGATAGGTATTGTTCTTATACATTTACACAAATTAAGGAATGGATGGATAGTAGGATGAATGGATAGATAGAAAGACTTTTGTAAAAATTGGGTAACATAATAGATGACATTGTACATAGAAATGAAAACATTGTGTTTTACTTGATTCTAATAGAAAGGAAACCAAAGGGGAGCTAAAGGAGTAGCTGAATCCCAAATAAATATTTATTTTTAGCATTAGAGATAATATTTGCTAAAAAAATTCCCCTTAAGTTTTAAAAACGGGGTTGGGGAAGAGGCATTATAAAAAATTAAGAGGTTGTCTCATTTTGTTTTCTTTTTAAAAACTACATATTTATTTTTAAAAGAAACAGTTGGCTTCTTGCTTGGAAAGACAAGGGCATTATATGTTTTTACATTTCCTCCAAATATCTATCTACCACCCACTTCTGATTTTTTGTTATTTTACTGTTTACGTATTGTCTAGGTTTACAACATTTGTATTTTGTTTCATAGCCATCATTCCTGTAGTTGTTTAGTGTTTATTTTACCACAACTTTGTTTTTTTTTTACTTCATTTCACTTTCCCTCTTAACTGGTTGCATTTCATTTTTGAGAAGCTTTTTCCCAACACCAAGAGAGGTTTAGGGGTGTAGTATTCCCAGGGATCTATGACAGTTTAATCTACCTGCTTTTTATCTTCATTTGTCAATGACATCTTTTGTCAGCATAATATTTTGGGGTATGCTTTCTTCTCTTTCAAGATTTTGCACGTATTTCTTCTTTGTTGATCATTCACTTTTTCTATTTGAAAGTCTGAGAAAATTACTTCTCAGGGGTGAGAACAGAGTGAGAGAGAAGTGGGGACAAGTCAGCTGAGGTAATTTGTAGTTTTTATTTTTGGGTTAAGCTGTCTTTTCTGAGATTTTATAATTTGCCCCACCTAACTGAGAATGGGGTCATGATTTATCATTCATTCAGGAGGATACTTTTTGGGCTATAACCAAATTTGTTGTGTCAACCTAGAATCTTAATATCTGTCAGACAAAAATAGCCATCTTGTTTACTTTTCCTATAAACTATTTCTTCCTAGTTTTTGACAAATTTTAAGGCTGAAGATGAAAAAAATAAAAAAACTCAATCAGTTTGCCTCCCTTCAGATTTGGGAATATTATTGGCAATTCCTTGCATTTTGCTGATTCACTCACATCATATTTGTTTCTTTCTTTGGTTGCCAGGTTTTAAGGCTTATCACATTTGGTTATTTTGCTTTTTATGTTTGGTGCTATTAGTGATTTTTTGATAATTTTTAGTTAACTTTTCTCATTTAATTAGTAACTGGTAGAGGGAAATATGTGAACTAGTTTTGATATGCCTTCATAATTAGAAATTTTGCCTCTTTAATTCTTGATGGGAAAGTATAATCCAGTACTTCTGTCTAACATTTACAAGTAACATTATGACTTAAGCCATAAAAAGGCATTAGATCATTAAGATAGGAGTGTCACTTTTGTATATCTCAATGGCAGCATCTTCTTCAGGGACTTTGCTTCTCAGAATAACACACTGTGCTGGAGAGATTGCAAATGTCTTTAGAGGACAGGAAATAAAACAAAGTTCCTAGAAATTCTCCTGAATGTATATGAAAACTTAGTTTGGTTGAATGTATTTCACTTATTAAATGGCATTTTTGCTTTATATCATATGGCAATATTTTCTAGAAATGTTTACCATCAAGGTTTAAAACCAGAGTGCCTGTTTACGCACATCTAGAACAAACATTGGTTTCAAATAATGAGCAAATGATATGTTTTGTTAAAGATTGTGAAATTGCTTTAGTCCATCAAGAAAGAATAAACTTTTGGATTCCAATGAAACAGTAGTAATATGTACATTTTATATGATTTGAGCCACTTTATGCAGTTTATATTTTGGGTAGGTGGTCACATTCAGTGTAGTAAAGGGATTTTGTAGTAGAGTAGGGAAGTGTTCGAAGATAGTAATTATTGATGGATTTATTATTTGTGAAGTATATAGATGACCAATTTCTCCATCCCCTTTCTTTGGTTTCTATACTCTAAAAACCAGCTTATATTGTTCCAGGGAGGTCTTTATAATTTATGTAGTTTTTACAATGGGAGAGATTTGTGATCTTAAGTGAGTGAAATACAGAAAATTAGATCAATAACAAAATTTTAAATCCATGACCCTTACACCTGGAAATAAAAAAAAAAAAAAAAAAGAAAAAGAAAAGCTTCAATTAAACAACTCTTGGTTAGGAGGGGAAATGCAATCTGAATATTACAGAATTTTAAAAAATAATCATAAACAAAACACTACATTTTGGGATCTATGGACTACAATTAAAGTGGAACCAGAGGAAAATTCAATTTTATCAATGTTATTCATTTTATCATTAAAAATTAAAGAATGAAGGGGCACCTGGGTGTCTCAGTGGTTGAGTGTCTGCCTTTGGCTTAGGTCATGATCCCTGCAGGGAGCCTGCTTCTCCCTTTGCCTATGTCTCTGTCTCTGTCTCTGTCTCTCTGTCTCATGAATAAGTAAATAAAATCTTTTAAAAAAGTAAGAAAAAAGAAAAAATAAAGAATGAAAATAAATTAAATTCTAAGCTTAAAAAAAAAACTAGAAAAAAACACCAACCAATAAAAAAGGAAAGCACAAGGAAAGAAATAATAAAGATAAAGCATGTGGTAGAGACTAAAAAAGAATTGATCTAATAAATCAAAATATCATTCAAAAAATAAAAATACAAACCACTAGCTAAATTGATCAGGAAAAGAAGTAAAAGCATAAATACACAAAATATCAAGTGAAAAGGGCAAATGACAACTAAAATGGAGAAATTTATAAAAATTAAATGACATTGCATTTTAGATTTGTGTACAAGTAAATTTGAAAACTTAGATAATATGGATAATTTCCTAGGAAAATACAAATTACCAAAACTGATCTCAGTGAAGATAGAAAGCTTAAAGAGATTGATGTAAGAGATTGATTTCCATAGAAGAAATAAAGTTAGCCAGGAAATACCTTACAAAATGTACTAGGTCTAGAAGCTTTCACAGGGAATTCTACTAAATCTTCAAACACCAGATAGTCCCGATGCTCCGAAATCATTCCAGAACACTGAAAATGGAGAAAAACTTCCTGATGGATTTTATGAAGTAAATATAATATTATATATACTCTGATGAAGATACTACCATAAAGTAAATTGCCAACCAATTTCATTACAAATATTGATAAAAAAAATTTTTTTTGTTTTGTTTTGTTTTGTTTTTTGATAAAAATTTTTTTAAAAAAATTAACAAATATAATCAAACACCACAGATTACATCATGACCAAGTGGGAATAATTCTAGGAATGCAAGCTTGGTTTGGTATTAGAAATTCCCTCAGTAAAATATATTATTGGATATAGGAAAAAAACTAATAGAATAACCTCCATAGATGCTAAAAGGCCCTTAACACAGCCTTATATTCATTTCTGATGAAAATACTCAATAGAAATTTACAGATTCTTTATTTTTATTGTGGTATAATATATGTAACATAAAATTTGCCATTTTAACCATTTTTCAGTATTCAATTCAGTGGCATTAATAAGATTCACAGTTTTGTACAACCATCACCACTATCTATTTCTAAAACTTTTTCATCACTCCAAACAGAAACTCGGTAATCACTAAACAATGACTTACCATTTTCCCCTCCTCCTAATCCTTGGTAGCCCTAGTCTACCTTTTGTCTCTGTGAATTTATCTATTCTATATATTATATATAGATGGAATCATGCAATTTTTGTCCTTTTGTGTAGGGCTTGTGTAGGGCTTATTTTAATTAGCATAATATTTTTAAGGTTTGTTCATGTGTAGCATGTATCAGAAATTCACTCCTTTTATGGCTGAATAGTATTACTCCTTTTATGAATTGTGTATATTCCAGTGTGTGTGTGAGTGTGTGTGTATCATATTTTGTTTATCCATTTACATTCAACTGTTAATGGACACTTGGTTGGCTATTATTTCTATTTTGTGGTTATTGTGAATAAAGTTGCAATGAACATTGGCATTTGAGTATCTGTTTTGGATTCTTTTTTTTTTTTTTTTTTTTGAGTTCTTGTTTCCATTTTATTGAATACATATCTAGTAATGTAATTGTTGGGTCATTGGTAATTCCATGTATAGCTTGTTAAGGATACTCCAGACTGTTTTACACAGTGGCTACACCATTTCTCTTTCCACCAGCCATATATGAGAGTTTCAATTTCCCAACATCATTGCAAATACTTGTTCTTTTCTTTTCTTTCTTTTAACTATAGCCATTCTGATGTGCAGTGATATCTCATTGTGATTTTGATTTGCAGTTCCCTAGTGACTAATGATCTTGAGTATCTTTTCACATGCTTATTAGCTGTTTTTGTAGGTCTTTGGAGAAATATCTATTCATATCCATCACCCATTTTTAAATTGGCTTGTTTGTCTTTTTGTCATTGAGTTATAGGAATCCTTTATATAATCTTAGTATTAAACTATTATCAGATATTATGGATTTTTTTCTAGTATGATAAAATGTATATGCTCTAGACCTAAAGTGTGCTGTTTACATATGAAGAAATGCTAGAGGCATTCCCACTACGATTGGGAATAAGGCCAATATTCCTATTACCACTATATTCAATTTTTTTTTCTAGCAGTATTAGCCAATGTAATTAGATAAGAGAAATAAATTAGAGGCATTGTAATTGGTAAAAAGGAAGTAAAATTAACTGCATTTGCAAATGATGTGATAGTATACCTGGAAATGTCTAGAGATTCAATGATGAAACCAACTTGATAAAAGAATCAAATAAGTTATTAGGTGATAGGATTAATATACAGTGATTAATAGCTTTTATATATAATAACATAATCAGTTAGAGGATATAATGGGTAGTAGAGAAAACTTCACTTGTAATAGTAACAAGGAAGATTAAATATTTAAGAATATACTTAAAAAGAAATGCACAAGGGCACCTGGGTGGTTCAGTCAGTTGAGTGGCTGGCTCTTGATTTTAGATCAAGTCATAATTTCCGGGGTCCTGAGATCGAGCCCCATGTGGAGCTCCACACTCAGTGGGGAATCTGTTTGAGAATTCTTTCTCCCTCTCCCTCTGCTCCTCTCCCTGCCTGTGTGCTCTTTCTATTTCAAATAAATAAATAAATAAATAACTCTTTAAAAAAAGAAATGTATAAATTTTACATGAAAGAGCTTTAAAAAGTTCCTGAAATTTACAAAACTATACCTGAAAAAAATGCAGAGACATTCAGGTTGATGGACAAGATAACTGATCATCAAGAAAAAGTCAGTTTTTCGTAAATTCATTTATAAATTTAACACATTCCCCAAACTATCAAGCTTCTATAATGGGGCTAGGCAAGTTGATATTAAATTTTGCATAGATAAACAGATATGCAAGAATAGCCAGGAATATACTTTAAAATCACAAGGGTGTGTATACAGAATAGCCTTACTAGACATTAAAACAAACTATAAAGGCTCTATAATTAAAACAATGTAGTAATGGCAAATGAACAAACAGATCAGTGGAATAGAATTAAATGTTCATTAATAAGCCCAAGTATATGGAGAAATTCAATACATGATGAAGTTAGCATTTCAAGTCACTAAACTTTTTTATATATGATGCTAGAACAAGTGGTAGCCATTTGAAAAAGTTTTTCGGATCTCTACTTAATCCCATGCAAAAGGATAAACTACAAATGGATCAGGGATTTAAGGGTTAAAAACAATAAAAGTATGTACTATAAGAAAATATCAATGAATTCCTCTTGAATGTTGGTATTAGGAAAGGCTTTATAACTATGATTCAAAATACAGAGATCATAAAAGAAAAGAGTTTAAGATTTGAATACATAAAAATGTTTGCATGTCAGAGAAGATCATATATGAATACAAAAGACAACTTGACAAACTGGGAGAAAACATTTGGACTTATATCAATGATGAAAGGCTAATTTGTATGTCTAATATATAAAGAATTCTGGAACTTTGAAGGAAAAACAGGCCAAAAACTGATAGAACAAAGAACAAAAGATATGGATGGACCATTAAAAAATCAAATATAAAGAGGGCCCTTAAATCTTTGAATAGATATAATTAATTACTGAAGAGATACAACTATCCATTATTGAGGAAGAGGTGTTGAAATCTCTGACTACAATAGTAAATTTGAATTGTTTTCTTGAAGTTCTGTTTGTGCTCCACATATTTTGAAGCTCCGTTATTGGGTGCAAAAATATTTGTGATTTTTATCTCCTATATTATATTATATCATATGTCATTTCATATAATATATCATATTATATCCTTTATCACTATGAAATCATCCTCTTTATCCCTCCTAATGGTCTTTGCACTAAAGTCTCTTGTTTTTATTATTAAAGGATTGATTGTCATGGCATATATTTTTCCATTCTTTTACTCTTAATCTCTGTGTCTATCTCTACATTTTAAGTTGGCTTCTCATTGGCAAAATATAATTGGACTTTGCTTTTTAATCTAATCTGATGGTCTTTGTTACTTTTCTCCTTTCTACTGCCTTCTTTTATTATCTTTTTATAATTCCATTTATCTTCTTTTTGGTTATGACCTTCTGTTCCATTATTTTACTGATGCTTTAGAATTTAGTAGTATACATTCTTAGCTTATTGTCTACCTCTAAGAGATATACTACTTCACACTGTAGTACAAAAAAGTTACAACATATTTACATTTCTTGACTTCCAGATTTTATCCTGTTATACACTTTATTTCTGTTTATTTGTATAAATCCTATAATACGTTGATGTTATTTTTGCTTTAAATAATAAATCTTCTATGAATAATATTTACATAACAAAGCAATTTTAGAAAGCATTTGCCCATGTAATTGCCATTTATGGTATTCTTCATTACTTTGTGTAGATCTAGATTATTCCAATGTGAGGTTTCTTTCACTTGAAGGATTTTTAATATTCTCTTGTGCAGATCTGCTGGTGATAAATTTTGTCAGCCTTTGTGTATGTCTCAAAATGTTCTTATTTTAACTTTATTTTAAAAGATATTTTTCCTGGATATAGAATTTTAGGTAGATAGATTTCTTTTTCTTTTAGTACTCTAAAAATATGGCACAACCATCTTCAAATATACAAGCACTTTCTTTTGACCCAAGAGTATCACTTCTAGGAATTTACCCTGAATAGAAAAAGATAGGCTTGTTGGGTATAGAATAATGTGGATAGGAAGGGGGGCTTAACACTTGATATTTTTTTGTATACTTTTTTGTAGTTGTGACATTTAGAACCACATTACTTTTATTTCTACTAAACATAGAAACAAGCAATAATGGGAGAACCAAAATAGAATAAAGGAACTTAAATGTATTCCAAATAACATAATCACATTTAAAGTATACAGGGTGGTGGGTTAGTGAAAACAAAATAACTTTGGGACATATATTTTGACTATATATACGTTCTAAGGCTAAAGAATAAAAGAACCCAAAACTACAAATTAGAATGAAATCAAGACTATTCTTAGTCATTCAGCCCTTGCTGGAGACTTTTAAAGTTTAGGTGCATTGTTTTTATCTTATTGTTATTATCTTATTACTGTTATTTACGGAATCCACTTGAAACAATCTCCCACCCAACCCCCAAACCCCCATCATTAAAAATCTTCGTTTCCTTGCAAATGTTTGAGTTTTGGATTTTGAAAACATCCTACAATGACTGGGGCAGGTGGCTATGCGTCAATGGATAACCTGACAAGACTTGTGTGAATTTTGAGAATATAGTGGATGTTAAAGAGTTAGCAACTAATTGGATTGGTAGATTTTCCAGGTTTGGAACTGCCAACCCAGACCATAAAATCTTCTTTCTCAGCAACTATTTTGCCATTCAAGTCTCTTACATCAAACTTAAGAAAGACCTAAGAATTGTTCTCTGCACTTTGATCTTAATGCATCATTGATCTGACCATAGGATGTGACCATAGTTCTTCTTTCTGTGGTGAGTCTTGAGGGCAGTTTATTGCAATAAAGACAATACCTGTATATTTCAAGCACTTGTATATAAAATAGAATTTTGTGTGTAAAAATCACTATGTTGCCTGGTATGTAACTACTCTAAAGACTGTACAGCTATTGACACCATCATCCTTGTGACGAATTATTGATACGGTGTGCAGTTCTCTTCTTTAAACATTACACTTTTGTTTGTGGCTACAGCTAATGATTACAGAACTTGCACTCTGATACATTGTCTCTTTACTTTCGAAGAGTACACTTTTAGACTGGCTTTATTATTCTTAGCCATACCGCATTTCAGCTTAGGCTTCAGACAGCTTAGGCTTAAGACTACTTTCTGTCCATCTTGGTGGTAATTGTCTCCCTCATTTCAGCTCAGTATCTCGCCTATGTTTATATATTTTCCTATCTTTTCTTTTTTAAAATTGGGATGTAATTGATATATCCATTGTTCAAACTTAAGGTGTACAATGTGGTGATTTGATACACTAATATATTGCAATATAATTACCACCATAGCATTAGCTAATACCCCTACCACATCACATAATGATCACTTTTTTTTTTTTTTTGTAAAAAGAACAATTAAGATCTAGTCTCTTAGCTACTTTGGAGTTTATATTTATAGTATAGTATTGTTGACTATAATCACTATGCTGTACATTAGATCTTAAGAACTTATTTATCTACTAGTTGTAAGTTTTGTTCAGAACAAAAAGATGTACATAATCTTTCAATGCTGAGAACTAATTTTCAGGACTATATTATTGATAAACTTCACTTGTCATTTAATTGTAAGAAATTTTCAAAAACCCACATTTGACGCTCACAGTAGAGCCAAAAAGTATAGACATATACAATTATTAGTTGTAAGTTTAGTACATAGTTGTAAATTTAGTGTTCAGTAGGGCCAAAACTTACAGACATAATGGTCATAACCATTAGCAGTTGTAAATTTAATTCCCTCTAACACCACTAATTGTTGCCTAATTTGAATTGAAAATAGAGAGGCACATGAAGTTCATCTTTAAGCTGTGCAGGGGGATATTGAAAGAGCCTTTGTGCTCCATGCAATCAAGAGAACTGGTCAATGTTTGGACTTTTCACAGAACAATTCTTAGTTGAGAATTTGCTATCATTTTTCCTGTTCCCTTCTAAAATAAGAAAGAGCAGCATATTTAGGCTTTAATTTTGCTTTCTTTGGCTACAACTTTTTTTTCTTTTCAAGAGCGTGATTTCAGCTTTTATTTTCCCTTCATTCAAAATGTAAATGTTAAAAATTAGGATTCATCTGTGATGTTATACATTCTATGGATTTGACAAACGTATAATGAACATAAATCCACCATTTTATTATTGTACAGAATACTTTCACTGCCCTAAAAATCCTCTGTGTTCTATTCCCTTTAACCCCTGGTAATTGCTAATCTTTTTGTAGTCTCTATGGCTTTTCCTTTTCTAGAGCATCATATAGTTGGAACCATATAGTATGTAACCTTTTCAGATTGGCTTCTTTCACTTAGTAATATGAATTTAAGTTTTCTCCATGTCTTTTCATGACTTGAGATCCCTTTTAGCACTGAATAATATTCTATTTTCTGGATGTACCACAGTTGTGTGGTACATAAGCTTTCAGTTCATTTAGGTAAAAATCAAGGAGTGTGATTGCTGGGTCATAACTTAAGAGTATGTTTGGTTTTGCCAGAAACTACCAAGCTGTCTTCCAAAAAGCTTTAATATTTTATATTGCCACTGAATGAGAATTCCTATTGTTCCACATCCTCTATAGCATTTGGTATTGTCAGTGTTGTTATTTTGGCCATTCTTTTTTGTTGCTGTTCTTTGAGATATAATTGACAATATACCGTCATTATAATAGTTTCAGGTATACAATATAAGAAATTAATATTTGTATATATTGTGCAATGATCACCAAAATAAGTCTAGTTAACATTTTTACCATACATAGGTACAAAATTATGTTTCCTTGTGATAAGAGTTTTTAAGTTCTTCTCTTAACAACTTTCAATTATACAAAATAGCATTATTAACTATCATCACCATACTGTATGTTACATCCCCAAGACTTACTTATTTTATAATTGAAAGTTTGTAATTTTTGATCCCATTCATCCATTTTATCCACCCTTCACCCTCTACTTCTGACAACCACCAATCCATTGTCTATATTTATAAGCTCAGTTACTTGTTTGTTTAAAACTTCACATATAGTGATATCATAGGGTATTTGTGTTTTTATGTCTGACTTAGTTTACTTAGCATAATACCATCGAGGTCCATCCATATTGTCACGAATGGCAAGATTTCATCTTTTTTATGGCTGAGTAATATTTCAGTGTGTGTGTGTGTGTGTGTGTGTGACTTTTTTATCCATTCATTGTTGCACACTTAACGTTGCTTTCATGTCTTGGTTATTGTAAATAATACTGCAATGAACATAGAGGTGAACTGGATTTTGGCCATTATAGTAAGTGTATAGTGGTATCTCAATGTGTATTAACTTGCAATTCCCTAAAAACATACAATATTGAACACTTTTTCATATATTTACTTGTCATTTGTATATCTTTTGAGGCAGGGTTTCTATTCATATCTTTGCCTATCTTTTAATCAGGTTGTTTATTTTATTACTGTTGAGTTTTAAGAGTTCTTTGTATATTTTGGATAAAAGATCTTTATCAGGTAAATCTTTTGCAAATATTTTCTTCCAGCTGTGACATGTTTTGTCATTCTTTTTGACATTATCTTTTGCAGAACAAAAGTTTTTAATTTTCATTAAATCTGATGTATCAATTATTTTTTCCATTGATTGTGCCTTTGGTGTTGTATCAAAAAAGTTATTACTATATTCAAGTTAATCTAGGTCTTTTATCTTTCTTTTTTTTTTTTTAAGAGAGAGAGTGTATGTGAGCGGGGGCAGGGAGGAGCAGGGGGAGCAGGAGAGAGAGAACCTTAAGGAGGCTCCATGTCCACTGTGGAACCTAACACGGGGCTTGATCTCATGACCTGAGCCATGATCTGAGCCAAAATCAGGAGTTGTACACTTAACCAACTGAGCCACCTAGGCACCTCATCTAGGTTTTTCTTATGGCATCTCCTAAGAGTTTTATAGTTTTACACTTTACATTTAGGTCAATAATCCATTATGAGTTATGCTTTTAGAGTGTAAGATCTATGTCTATGTCTAGATTCCTTTTTTACCTGTGGGTGTCCAGTTGTTCTAACACCATTTGCTGAAAAGACCTTGTATAAAGTGATGCCAAAATTTAAACAAAAAGAAATAGACCATCTGAATAGGCCTATATCTATTAATGAAATTGAATAAAAAAGTAATAACTTTCCAAAACAGAAAGCACTAACCCAGGGCTTAGTGCTTTCAACCAAACATTTAAAGAAGAAATTATACCAATTCTGTACAATCTATTCTAGAAAAATGGAAGCAGAGTGAATACTTTCAAACTCATTATGTAGGTCCAGCATTATCCAAATACCAAAATCAAACAAATATATTATAGGAAAAGAAAACCACAGACCAATATCTCTCATGACTATAGGTATAAAAACTCTCAACAAAATATTAACAGTAAAATCCAACAATGTATAAAAAGAATCATACATCATAGTCAAGTGGGATTTATTTAAGATATTCAGGGCTGTTTCAACATTTAAAAATCAAAACTTGTAATCCATCACATTCACATACTAAAAAAGAAAAATTACATGATAATATCAATAGATGCAGAAAAGCATTTGACAAAATCTACCACTCATTCAGGATAAAAACCCTCAGCAAATTTGGAATAGAGGGGAACTTCCTCAACTTGATTTTTAAAAATCTACAAAAAACATGGAATATCTCTCCATTTATTTTGTTGTTCTGTGATATTTCCCATCAGAATTTTGTAGTTTTCCTTATATAGATTTTATGCATATTTTATTAGAGTCATACTAGTTTTGTACTTTTAATTTCAAATTACACTTGTTCATTACTGGTTTCTAGGTCCAGTATGATCTCAGTCAAAATCCCAAAAGAAGAATGGAATGTTTAATTTGCTACTATAGGATGAAGTAGTCTATACATGTCTTTTATATCCAGTTGAATGATAAAGCTGTTGAGCTCAACTGTATCATTACTGTTTTTCTGCTGCTGGATCACTCCATTTCTGATAGAGAAGTATTGAAGTCTCCAGCTACAAAGGTGGATTCATCTGTTTCTCCTTGGAGTATCAGTTTTTGCCTCATGTATTTTGACATTCTGTTGTTAGGCACATACATCTTAAGGATTGTTGTGTATTCTTGAAGTATTGGCCCTTTTATCATAATGTAATGCCCCTCTTTGTCCCTGATAACTTCCCTCCTCTGAAATCTGCTCTGAAAATAATATAGCTATTCCTGCTTTATTTTGATTACTGCTAGCATGATATACCTTTCTCTATCCCGTGACATTTAATCTATATGTGTCAATGTGGGTTTTTTTTTTAAACAACATATAGTTGGGTCTTATTTTTTCAATAACTCTGACAGTCTCTATCTTTTAAGTAGTGTCTTTAGACCACTGGCTTTTAAAGTGATTATTATATAGTTGGATTACTATCTACCATATTTGCCACTGTCTTCTATTTGTTGTCTCTATTCTTTATTCTTATTTTTTGTCTTCCACACTCTCTCCCTTTTGTGTGGTTTGAATTAGCACATTATATCATCTCATTACTTTCCTTTGTTAGAATGTCAATTATACTTTTTGAAAATTTTTAGTATTTTTCTTAGGTTTGCAGTATACATTTACAACTAATCAGATTCTGCTTTCACATAACACTGTATTTCTTCATGGGTAATACAAGTACCTTATAACAGCAAAATATTCCTTGTTCTTCCTTCCTATCCCTTGTATAATTGCTATCATTCATTTCACTCATACATAAGCATACATATATTCTTATGTATGAATTTATCCCAGGTATGCAAAGCTGGTTCAACATTCAAAAACCAATTAATGTAGGTGTGCTATACCTACATTACAATTTCACACATTTCACACACGCAGTCAAATACCCTGTTGCTATTATTATTTTGAAGAAATGTATTTGTTAGCTCAATTCAGAATAAAACATGTTTCCATTTTATCTTTACTAATTCATTTTTTATGCTCTTCTTTTCTTTATGTGCATCTTATATTCTGACCTATATCATGTTTCTTCTCTCTGAAGAATTTATTTTAACAATTCTTGAAATCCAGGTCTACTGGCAACACATTCCCTCAATTTTTTTTTCTTTTTTTTTGTTTTGGTCCAAGAAATTCTTTCTTCTTTACTTTTGAAGGATAATTTTCAGGGTATAGAATTCAAGATCAGTGGTTTTATTTTTTCATTCCACTCTATTCTTGCTTGGTTTCTAAAGAAAATTCAATGTAATTCTTATTTTTGCTCTTCTGAATAGATAAGTCATTTCCTTCTTCTGGCTTCTTTCAACTTTTTTTTTTATCTTTGTGTATTTTGAATATTATATACTTAGGTCTAGTGTTTTTGTTTTTGCATCTTTCCTGCTTGATGTTTTCTGAGCTTCCTGGATCTGTGGCTTGGTGTCTGACATTTTTTTGGGAAATTCTCAGTCATTATTGCTTAAATATTTTTCTGTTTCTTTCCATCTTTGTCATTTCTTCAGATATTCCCATTACACATATCTATACCTTTTGTGGTTCTTTCATAGATCTTGGATATTCAGGTATATTTTTTCCAGTCTTTTTATTCTTTGCTTTACATTTAGGAAGTTTTTATTGGCAAATCTTCATGCTCAGATATTCTTTCTCTAAATGTTCTTAGTATATAAATGAACCCATCAGAAACATTATTCATGTCTGTTACAGTGTTTTTGGTCTCTAGAACTTCTTTTAGATTCTTAGAATTTACATCTATTTGCTTACATTATCTGTTCTTGCATGTTGTCTACTATCTCCATTAAAGCCTTTAGTATATTAAGCACAGTTTTTAAAAATTCTTGGTCTGACAATTTCAACATTCCTGCCATATCTGACTCTGATTCTGATGCTTGTTCAGTCTATTCAAACTGTTTATTTTTTTCCTTTAGTATGCCTTGTAATTTTTTTGTTGAATGGCAGACATGATGTTTGGATCAAAGAAACTGGTAAATAGGCCTTTAGTAATTTAGTGGTGAGGCATAGGTGGATGGAAAGCATTTTCTAGTCCTATGAGTAGGCCTCAGTCTTTTGATGACCCTGTGCCCCTGGACTTTGAATTTCACCAGTGCTTCTCAGTACAACTCCACCTCTGTAGCGGGGGAACTTTGGCTGGATTGCATATTTTCTTTCTTCTACATGGCTAGAGGAAGTTAGAGTCAGATATTTTACTTTCCTAGGTAGGTTAAGTTCTGATAAAATCCTGCCATATTAGGCTCTGGTCAAATAGTTTCTTCTGAGGATAGGTCTTGTTAAGAAGAACAGAATGTTCTGGTGTACTTCAAAATTGTTTCCTTTCCTTTCCTCCTGCAAAGGGGATTATTTTCTGATACTCACTGTGACGATTGCTAGAGTACCTTGAAGTAAAACTCACGAAAGTGTGGGAGACCCCTAAACTGGGTCTCCCTAGAGTTTTTAACCTTCGGAGTTGTCTATCATGAGCCTCCAGCAATTTGTCAATTATAGTTCAAATTTTCCCACATAAGCCCTGGTTCTCATGGAAGTTTCTGCTCATGGATTTTTGCCCCAGTAATGTGATTCTATATATCTATCTGTCTTTCTTTCCACTAGTTGGAGCAGTGATTTGCTATGTGACCTAATTTCTCTGATGGATCTCCAAAGAGGTGTTGATTTTTCAGGTTTTTTTAATCTTTTTAATTGTCATTAGAACACAGTGGCAACTTCTAAGCTCCTTAAATGCCAGACTGGAACCAGAAGCTGTCTACACATACATTTGTTTCTATTTATTATTTTATTTCTCCTTAGGATCATCAGGATAATGTTGATTAGAAGGGTAATAGTAGACATTTCTGTTTTATTTTTGAACTTAGAAGAAAGCATTCAGTATTTCACCATGAATAATATTATTCACTGTGGGTGTCTGATCAAAATAAGGAAGTGCTCGCCTATTCCTAGATTGCTAAAGTTCTTTTTTTTTTTTTTTTTTTTTTAAAAAGCATGGATGGGTATGGAATGTTATGTGTTTTGCCTGCATCTATTGTAATGATCACGTAATTTTTCCACCTTTATTATAACATACATTATATTGATGTTTGAATCTTTAAGCAACTTTGTATTCTTGGAATAATTTCCACTTGGCTTTTTTCTTGTTTTTTTAAAGATTTATTTATTTATTCATGAGAGACACAGAGAGACAGAGAGACAGAGACATAAGCAGAGGGAGAAGCAAGCTCTTCACAGGAGCCCGATGCAGGACTCGATCCCAAATCCTGGGATCACGACCTGAGCCAAAGGCAGCTGGCCAACTGCGGATCGCCCAGGCATCTCGGCTTCTTTGTATATATTGTTGTAATAATTTGCTAATATTTTTTTATTTTTATTTTTTTTAAGATTTAATTTTTTATTCATGAGACAGAGAGAGAGAGAGAGAGAGAGAGAGAGAGGCAGAGACACAGGCAGAGGGAGAAGCAGGCCCCACGCTGGAGCCCAATGCGGGACTTGATCCTGGGACTCCAGGATCGCATCCTGGACCAAAGGCAGGCACCAAACCACTGAGCCACCCAGGGATCCCCTGTAGATTTCTCTTATGGTGTACTTGTCAAGGTTGAATTGGGAAGTATTTCCTCTTTATTTTTTTAATTAACTGAAGAGTTTGTAAAATATTGATATTTCTTCCTTGAATATTTGGAAAAATTCGCCAGTGTGGCAGTCAGGTTCTAGAGTCACCTCTGTGGAGGGCTTTTAATTATAAACTCAATATCTTGGGATCCCTGGGTGGCTTAGCGTTTAGCACCTGCCTTCAGCCCAGGGCATGATCTTGGAGACCCGGGATCGAGTCCCACCTCGGGCTCCCTGCATGGACCCTGCTTCTTCCTCTGCCTCTCTCTCTCTCTCTCTCATGAATAAATAAATAAAATATTTAAAAATAAATAAATAAATAACCCCATATCTTTAGTAAATATAAAACTATTTTGACTTTCGGGATGCCTGGGTGGCTCAGTGATTGAGTGTCTGCCTTTGGCTCCAGGAGTAATTCCTGGCTCCAAGATCAGATCCCACTTTGGGCTCCCTGTGAGGAGCCTGCTTCTCCCTCTGCCTGTGTCTCTGCCTCTCTCTCTCTCTGTCTCTCATGAATAAATAAATAAATCTTTTAAAGACCTATTTTGATTTTCTATTTTAATAAGTGTATTTTTCAGGAAATTTTTTATCCAAATTTTCAAATTCATTAAAATAAAAATTACATCGGACTATAATTTTTTACATCATTGACTTATGCTCTGAGATCTATTCATCATCATCCCTCTCAGGGGGTTTATTTGGTGCATTTTTTCTAGATTCACCTGGAGCTTGGGTAATTAATTTTCAACTTTTCTGCTTTTGTAATATTTGCATTTAAAGTTTTAATAACTGCATTACTTGACATAAATTTTGAGATGTCAGATTTTTATTATAACTTGGTTCAAAATATTTTGGTTCATAATTTTTGTTGCATCATAGATTATTTAAGTGTATTGCTTAAATCCTGATTTAGGGATTTTATAGTTATCTTCCTATTACCTATTTCTATTTGATTCTCTTATGGTCAAAAACCATGCCTTCCATGATTTCAATTCTTTGACATTCTCTTAGACTTACTTTATCACTCAACATGTGGTCTATTTAAGTAATTTTCCATGGGCACTTGAATATTATGCAATTACTGGGTCTAGTGTTTGACATATGATACTTAATTAATGTGAGCTAATCATATTGTTCAAACAGAGACTTAATCTTCTAATATAAACAAGAGATTTTGATCAACTATGTAACAACTGTTTTAAAATTAGAAATTAAGATGCACAAGACCATAATCTGTGAGGGAAATAAAACAAAGTGAGCCCTACGATTATCCTGGCTTTCTATCTGGTGGCATTTACCAGACCCTGCTACAGGGAGAGCCAACCCAAGTACTGTATAACTGAGCAGTCATCAGATTTTGGGGAAATTGTAGTGGCTATAATTTGCAGATGGAAGTCTGAGAGTGAAAGAAGCTACAGAGAGAAAACTTTAAAAATCTTCTCTGGGGTCCTTTTGAGTTTTTGGCTAAATTCTTAGCTGCACATAATAGAGTTTGTATATAAGAGGCTTGGCAAAGAATAGCCTTGGAAAGTAAAACTACTAAAATACAAAAATTATTGGGAGACATTTAAGTTCTAACTTGCTACAGTGGAGTGTCCTCATTAAATACCCAGGACATTCAGTGGAAATCCAGAAAAGCCATGCCTTTTGAATGAGAATAAATTATCCCTAGACTAAAAAGTACTCTAGGGGAACCTGGCTGGCTCAGTTGGAAGAGCATGTGTCTCTTGATCTCAGGGTCATGAATTTGAGTCTCAGGCTGTATGTAGAGATTATATAAACAAACAAACAAAGAAAAAAAAGGTAGACCCATTGTAAAAAGCTTAAAAAGAAGGCTCTAGTTGATTAAGATGATCTATGACTAAATGGATATCCATAAGAAGAAAACTCAATCCAATCCATTTGTTCTTTTTGGAGAAGAACAAATTCCAAACACTCAGAAATTTAATATATATATTGTCCAGTATGCAGAAAAAATACTAGATATATTAAAAAGTTAGACAACATAAGCCTATAAGTATGAAAAAAAATCGGTTAATAGAAAGAGACCCACAAATTACAGAGATGATAGAATTAACAATGACAGTGACTTTAGCATATCTATTATAACCTGAAACCACAAATCTCCTAGAGGAAAATATAGGGAGTATCACTTTGACATTAGGCATAGAAATATTTTTCTAGACATATCTCCTCAGGGAAGCTAAACAAAAGCAAAATTAAACTATTGGTACTACACCAAAATAAAAGCTTTTGTACAGCAAAGAAAACCATCAACAAAACAAAAAGGCAGCTTACTTAATGGAATAAGATATTTGCAAATGATATATCCAATAAGAGGCTAATACTCAATATATATAAAGAACTTATACCACTCAACAGCAAAAACGTAAAAAAAAAAAATCCAATTAAAAATGAGAGAGGACCTCAATAGACACTTTCCCAAAGAAGACCAACAGACACATGAAAAGATGCTCAACATCACTAATCATTAGGGAAATGTGAATCAAAATTACAATGAAATATCATCCTACACTTGTCACAGTGGCTAAAATCAAAATCAAGAAATACCAAGTGTTGGTGATGATCTGGAGAGAAAGGAACCCTCATGCACTGTCAGTAGAAATGCAAATTGGTAGAGCCACTGTGGGAAACAGCATGGAGTTTTCCTCAAAAAGTTAAAATAGAAATGCCACAATGCAGTAATTCCACTACTGTGTGTTTACTCAAAGGAAAACACTAATTCAAAAAGATATACCCACCCTTGTGTTTATTGCAGTATTAATTATCTTAGCCAAGGTATGGAAGGAACTCAAGCATCCATCCATAGATGAATGGATAAAAAAGAAATCATATACATATATATTAGATCTCTATATATACAATAGAATATTACTGAGCCATGAAAACAAGTGAGATACTGCCATTTACAACAATGGATGTTGTTGGATCCAACAACTCCAGATCCAATGGATGGACCTAGAGGGCATAATGCTAAGTGAAATAAGTCAATCAGAGAAAAACAAATCCCATATGATTTCATTCATGTGGAATTTAGGAAACAGAATAAATGAGCAAAGAAAGAAAGAGACAAACAAAAAAATAGACTGTGGAACACAGAGAACAACTGCAGAATGCTAGAAGGGAGGTGGGTAGGGAAAAGGGATAGAGGGGATTAAGAATACACTTCTCTTGATGAGCACTGAGAAATATATAGAATTGAATCATTATATATGTGAAAATGACTGTATGTTAATTATACTTCAATAAAAAACATTGCTATTATAAATATATTCAAGGATTTAAAGGAATATATAAACATAATAGAGAAATTGAAACAACAAAAAAGAGCATATAGAAATTCAAGATGTGAAATATATAGTGCCTGAGATTTAAAAGTAAATACCTGATAAATGTAAATGCAAACAATTAACTGTAGATGGAAAGATTAGTAAAATAAAGACAAGGGCAATCAAAATCATCCAAACAGAAGTACAGGAAGAAAAAAGATGAACAAAGTCTCATAGTTTGTGAGAAATAATGTAATACCATATGTGAAATAGAGTCAAGATGTATGCATAACAGTGTGTGCATGTGTATGTATTTGAAGAAATAATGGCTGAAAAAATTTCAAATTTGTCAGAAAATATAAACCTCCAGATTCCAGGATAAACACAAAGAAAAATGTATATCAAAGCACACCCAAATCAAATTACTGAAAACTGTTGAAATCTTACATGACCAAAGACACATTGTTTTTAGTGGTACAGAGAAATTATCCCTGACTTCACATTTGAAAAAATACAACTAAAAAATATTGCAATGGCATCTTTTGGAGTCCTAAGGGAAGAAAAAAAAATTAACCTAGAATTCATTATTTAGGAAAAATATTCTTCAAAAATGAAGATGAAATCAAGATATTTCAGAAACAAAAATGTTCAGAGAATTATTTGCCATAGAGTTTCACCACAGAAAAATTTAAGCAATTTTGTCAGGGCGAAGGAAAATGGAAATTTAGATTTTTTTTTAAACTTTTATTTATTTATGATAGTCACACACAGAGATAGAGAGGCAGAGACATAGGCAGAAGCAGGCTCCATGCACCAGGAGCCCAACGTGGGATTTGATCCCCGGTCTCAAGGATTGAGCCCTGGGCCAAAGGCAGGCGCTAAACTGCTGCGCCACCCAGGGGTCCCTGTTGTGGAGTTTAAAACATAAAAGTAGGGATGCTTGGGTGGCTCGGGGGTTGAGTGCCTGCCTTAAGCCCAGGGCGTGATCCTGGAGTCTCAGGATAGAGTCCTGCATCGGGTTTCCTGCAAGTAGCCTGCTTCTCTCTTAGCCTGTCTCTGCCTCTCTCTCTTTCTGTGTCTCTTACGAATAAATAAATACATTTTTTAAAAAAATAAATAAAACATAAAAGTAATATGTATGACAACAATAACAAAAGATGGAGGATATTTTTAAGTTTTTTACATTGCATTTGAAGTAGTATATTATTTGTTCATAGATTGTTGTAAGTAAGGATATATATTGAAAATCTTTTGCAAAGAATTTTTTAAGCTTTTATTTTAAAGTAATCTCCACACCCAACTTTGGGCTTGAACTTTCAACCCCAAGATTAAAAGTTGCCTGCTCTGCTGACTGAGTCAGCCAGGTGCCCCATATATCAAAAATCTTTGATCAGCTATTAAAATAATGAAACAAAGACATATAGGTAATCAATCAATAAAAAAGATAAATTCTAAGAAATTAAATAAAAGAAAAAAAAGGGAAAGAGGACAAGAGGAACCAAATACAAATAAAAATATAGAAAAAATAGCAAGATGGCAAGTTTAATCTCTATTATCAATAATTATATTAAATGTAAATGGACTGATTGTAATAATTTTGAAAGGTAGAGATTGTTAGAATTTAAGAAGATTTAATTAATATACGACTATAAGAAATACGGTAAATATCAATATGTAAACAGATTAAAAGTAGAAGGGTGGGTAAAGATACACTATACAAATACTAGTGATAAGAAAGATGAAGTGGTAATAGTAATATAAAAGTACACTTAAGAAAAAGCAGTATTACAAAGATAAAAATATTTCATAATGCTTAAAGAGCCAACTCATCAAGGAGATATAAAATCCCTAAATATGTATGCATCTAATAACAGAAGTTCAAAATACATGAAGCAAAAGTTGACAGAACTGAAAGGAAAAAAAAGATATGTACAATGCAATTATTGTTGGCAATTTCAATAATCATCTTCCAGAATTTGAAAGGAAAATGAAACCAAACAAACAGAAAATCCAGACTTGAACAACCCTGTCAATCAACCTAAGCTAACTGACATTGATAGAGCACTATACTAAAACACTGCAGAATAATTTTATTCTTTTCAAATGAATATGGAACATCTCATAAGATAAAACATATATTGGATTATAAACCAAGTCAGAATAAATATAAAAAGATTGAAATTCTGTAGAGTATATTCTCTGACCACAATGGGAATAAACTACAATGGTAACAAAAGGAAATTTTAAAAATTCCCAAATATTTGGCAATTAAACCACATACTTCTAAATAAGCCATATACCAAAGAAGAAAAAAACAAAATTATAAAATATATTAAACTGAATGATAATGAAAAAAAAAACCTACCAAAATATGTGGGATGAAACTAAAACACTATTTCAAGGGAAATTTCATAGTTTTAAATATATATATATATATATTTTTTTAAGATTATTTATTCATTTTAGAGAGAATGAGATTGAGAGTGTAGGGGCCGGGGGAGGACAAGCAGGGAGAGGGAGAAAGAATCTAAACTTCCCCTTGAGCACATACCCCAACCATGGGGCTGGATCCTATGACTCTGAGGTTATGACCTGAGCTGAAATCTATAGTTGGATTGAGCCACCAAGGTGCCCCTAAATATATTAAAGTAAAAAAAGATTAAAATTGATTCAAGATAAATACAGGCGCAGCCTGGGTAGCTCAGCAGTTTAAGCGCCTGCCTTCAGCCCAGGGCGTGATCCTGGAGTCCGGGGATTGAGTACCCTGTCGGGCTCACTGTATGGAGCCTGCTTCTCCCTCTGCCTGTGTCTCTGCCTCTCTCTCTCCCTCCCTCTCTCTCTCTCCCTCTCTCTCTGTGTGTGCGTCTATCATGAATGAATAAATAAAATCTTAAAAGAAAAAGATAAATACAGTAAAAATCCAAGGTTTTTGTTTGTTTGTTTGTTTGTTTTGGACAGGCAACCTGATTCTAAAATTTATATGGAAATGCAAAGGACCTAAAATAGCTAAAATAAATTTGAAATAGAAGAACAAATTTGGAAGACTTATTCTTTGTGATTTCAAGAGTTACTAGAAAGCTACAATAATCAAAACAGTTTGGTATGGTGCCAGGTTAATGAATTGATCGATAAAACAGAACAAAGAATCCAGAAATAGACCTATAAACGACTATCGCTCCTCAAAATACACCTTGTGAAAATAAAAAGGCATGTAAACCAGATAAAAATATTTACAATACATATATCTGACAAAAGATATGTATCAGATATACATAATAACTTAAATATATGTGTATAATATGTAATATAAATTCATGTATATATAATTTATATAGATTTGTAGTTTATAAATATGTTTTATAAATTATTTTTCTAAATTAAGTACATAAATAAAATCTTAAAAAATTTAAGTCAGGCACAAAACAGTCCTACTTTTAGAAGAAAGTCCATTTTCAGAGGGGAAAAAAGAGGCATATCAATAAAGACTTATGAATAAATCTCTATATTAGCTCAAAGTAGGCAAAACCTTCATGTCCATAAACAGATGAATGGATAAACAAATTGTGCATTTATACAATGCAAACCTATCCATTGACAAAAAGTACCCCGTTACTAACACATATTACAGTATGATTGAATCTCAAAAATTTTAATTTGTATCCAAAAGATTACCTACTGTATACTCTCATGCTTTTTTTATGAAATTCAAGAGTAGGCAAAACTATTCTGTAGTTATAGATATCAATTCAATGGTTGCCCAGGGCTAGGATTATGGATCAATGAAGGAGCACAGGATAACTATTTTGGAAATGTTCTATTATCTTCTTTGAAGTGACAGGTACATGAATGTATAATTAGACAAAATTCATAGAATTTACATTTAAAATGGTGGTCTTATTATATGTGTATATTAAGTCCCATACAATATGATTAATTTTATTTTTATTTTTTAAATTTTTAAAAAGATTTCATTTATTTATTCATGAGAGACACAGAAAGAGAGTCAGAGACACAGGCAGAGGGAGTAGCAGGCTCCATGCAGGATCCTGATGCAGGACTCAATCCTAGAATCCCAGGATCACACCCTGAGCCAAAAGCAGATGCTCAACCACTGAGCCACCCAGGCATCCCAATATGATTAATTTTAAAAAGCAAAGTAGTTCTGTTGTTGTTTGACACACATATAAGAGTAATTTCTTTTAGTATATTAAGGAACTTATTTTATTTACTATGTACAGAGCTTTGCATTAAGCATTATGGAAGAACACAAAGTGGTATCAAATTTTTCTTGACCAAGATGGAACTTAATATTTAGTTAAGGTAATGCAGTATGAACTTGATCATATATTTAATCATATGGTGGTAAAATGGATAAGTAACAGCAATGATAGATATAGAAAAGAGTTGTAAAATTCAGAGTTAATGAGTTGATCCATGAAGAGAGTATAAAAAGCATAGTGTCTGGCAGATAATATATGCTCAGCCAGTTTATTTTGCTTTTTGGAGAGAATTTCCAACACATAACTGAAGAGGTGGTATTTAATTATGTAGGCCCCACAGAATAGTAGAGTTTTTAGAAAGCAGCAAGAACTGGGGAGGCATTCAGATCAGGAGGCTATCATGAGCAAAGGTGAAGTGAAAAAGCATAAGCTTTGTATGAAAGAGTGATGTATGTTTAGTGTACTCATTTGAGCAGAATGAAAAGTTTCATACAGGAAAAATAATAGGAGGAGAATCACTAGGGTCAGAATATGGAGGGTCTTGAAAACTAATCTAAGAGGTATAACCTTATTTTAAATTTATTATTTATGAATTGCCTTTCCAGAAATAAAACAAATAAGAAAAGATATTTCATCAGAAAAAACTTATTTTGAAACTTCATTGTTTAACATTAAGTATAAAGTCAGTGAAGCCATTTTGATGAACATAAAACTGAAATTGGGGCTTGCTGATGATCTTAGATGGGAGTTTTTTGTTGTGTTTTTGTTTTTGCTTTTGTTTTTGTTTTGTTTTTGTTTTTTAATGAACCCCAGCTTCCACTTTATTTCTGCTTTAATTTCCTTGGGTTGCATCATGTTTAGAAAATCCTAATTTAGATAGCTAAATAATTATAAATAGCAGTCCTATAATAAGTTTACTTAATTTTATTTATTTATTTATTCATTCATTCATTCATTCATTCATTCATTCATTCATTCTTTCATTTAGAGAGGTGTGGGGGAGGAGCAGGAGAAGGAGAGAGAGAGAGAGAGAGAGAGAGAGAGAATCCTCAAGCAGACTGCTTGCTGAGCACAGAGCCCAGCATGGAACATGATCTCACAACCCTGAGATCATGACCTGAGCCCAAATCAAAAGTTAGATGCTTAACCAACTGAGTCACCCAGGTGCCCCTATAACAGTTTAAAGTTTTACATATCTTTCAATAAAGCAGAGGTTTATTTCAAGATTTCCGTAATAAATGTTTTAACCTGGTAGTAGAAGTTAGTGGTTTCCAGTGTGTTGCCATTTGGAACATAACAGATTTGAGTAGGTATGACAGTTTTTGTTCTGGTTTTCATGTTGTTTAGAATTTTTTTTTTTAAGTTGCAAATGGCAGAAACCCAACTCAAACTAGTTTAAGCAAAAACAGGATTCTGTTGGCTTACATAGCTCAGGAGCAGAATTTGACTTGGCTTTTTTAGATGTAAGTATGCTAACATGAGTAAAGATTTTATTTATCTTCTCTCCTGTCTTTCTTTGTATTTTTGGTTTCATTTGTCTTTATTTCACACAGGCTCTCTCCATGTGTCAGAGAAGATGGGCATGACAATACCAGGCCCATATGCTTATAGTTTCCCACCTGAGCTTAAGAGAACCTTTCTGTCTAGTTCCTGCAGAGAATTCTGATTGGGTCAAATTACTCTCTGTGTGGCTAGGAGAAGCAGGAGGAGGCAGGCGGTAGAGCACTATGATTGACAACTCCATCAGGATGATAGTGGTGTTCAGAAATATTTCCCCAAAGAAACCAAAAGAAGGAATATAGGACACAGAAGTTATTATTTCCACAGTCTAATACAGTTTCTAAACAGCAGCTAAATGAGTATTGAAAAAAAGTAAAAATGAAACATTTGTAGAGCCCAAAGAACAGTGTCCCATGTTATATGGTTTGAGTACCTTAGCCTTTGGCATGGAGCGGGAGAATGTAGGGAGGGTCATGAGAGGAGGTCATGATGAGTCATAATTTTACTAATATGGACATCCATGGTTTCTAATGGAACATTTTTACTCATTAAAATTGTAGTAAATTTGAAGGTGTCCCAGGCAATGAGCTACCATGAAAAACCAAGGTCTCAGGCTGCACATTTACTTCTTATACATGAAGATAAAAACTAAGTTGGAAACAATTACTTGGGGAGCCCGGGTGCCTCAGAGGTTTGGCGCCGCCTTCAGCCCAGGGACCTGGACTGATCCCAAAGACCTGGGATCGAGTCCCACATCCGGCTCCCTGCATGGAGCTTGCTTCTCTCTCTGCCTGTGTCTCTGCTTCCATCTGTGTGTCTCTCATGAATAAATAAATAAAATCCTTAAAAAAAAAAGAAAGCGATTACTTTTTAAGTTCAATAGTATTTTTAAGCAGCATCTTAACTATTCCCTAGTGGATGATATTCAGAAAAAGAAAGCTCTTCATTCAAACCAAGACAAGGCATTAAGGAAAAGGCAATCTGAAGGAACAGGAAGACCCAGCATAACAGAGTGTGTGGGGGAGAACTGGCTGTTGAACACTATTGACTTTTCACTGCAGTACCTTCAATTTTTTGTATCCCTCCCCAAGAAACTAGAGTGCTTCACTCTGTCTGAAAGAATTAATAATAGATACAATTATTCATTTTCTACAGTTGGATGCTGTGGTATTGAGACTATAAGACTGATGTTCAAATATGATTTAGTCATTTCAGTAAAATCAGCACCGAAGGCTCTGTCAAGGCTCTGTCACCATGTTTGACCTTGGGGAAGGCAAATGACTTCCTCATCTTGACTCTGTTTTCTGGTTTCTGCAAGGAGGATGTTGCTCTTACTGACCCCTGAAGTCTCTTTCAGCTACAGCAGTAGGCTGTGAGCCTCTGAATCACCTGCTGGATGTTTCCCTCTTTTTCTGTATTGATGCTGGTAGTAGTTGTAATTTGATGAATATGGGAGAGAAATTTGGTTTTGAGTGGTCCCTCTGATACTGTTCTAGGTGCTAAGCAACCTTGGAAAGCAGATGAAACATCTGCATAGGACAATATGACTTCCATGAATGTATGTTAAGTGTCAATTTTAAGGGATTCCCATAAAAGTTATCAAAGACTTTGGTAGATAAAAACAGTGCAAAGAGAGAATATTACACCCAATGTGATGATGTCTGTATGTGTATTTCTGCCAGGTTTCAAGTGTGGATCTTTTTCTCCCTTATGAATATGCCAAAATCTTGTATCTAATAGTTCTAATGACATTTCCAAAGCTCCCACTGACACACATGCATACATACACTCACAGTATATTATCTAGTAAAGTGGCTGTGGAATTAACATTTTTTCCTGGAAGGAAAATATCTGATTTAATGACCGAATCATTTTAAGGCAGCACAACAGAATTTCACAGGAACTAAATCTATTTCTTCACACCGATCATGCATGTTTTACTCAAGCATTGAGTCATTAGCATGTTTATAATGGTTCTAATTTAGCACAACATTTTCTGAATTTTATCCTTGAGTCATTTACAAATTGTTCATATTGAATAAACAAAGGAAACAGATTGCATTTTATACTTAGTAATTTATCTGAAAGAAGAGGGGAGGGTTAATTGTTTTAAAGTTTTGGTCTGTTTGGGGAAGTGAGCCTGCTTTTTCATTGCTAGGCATAAATGCCATTTCTCATATTTTCGGGGATGGGGGGTGCTATGGAGGAGTAAAATGAAAAATTAGGACCAGGGCAAGATTGGCCACTCCCAGAGGGGAGTGTGGAGCAAAAGGGGAGCTGGCACGAGATTATCCAAAACAGTTGGTGCATTCCTTAATGATCAAGTGCTTGAGAAGTCCAGCTCTTCCTGGCAGCGCATCTGTGTTGATGTTTATATCATTGCCCTGCTGTATGGGAAAGGCATGCTTTCTCTTGCTGCTTGGCTAAAAATAGGATGGAATATAGCATTGTATGAGATATTTTAAGATAGCAAAAACATTTAAGAGGTTAAAGGTTTGGCTTTTGGATCAAAAAAGATCAGTGATATAACTCGTGTTTCTTGCAGACTGAATTTTATCTAGAGTTTGTCAGTGATTCGAACTCTGTTAGGCAAGTTATTCTAGGTTCATTTGGTGCAGTCTGAAAAACCCATTCTGCTGTCTTTTCTGTCAGCTTCCCAGCATGAAGAGCAGGCCTGAAAACAGCCTCTATTTATACCCCCTTGTTCGTATTTGGAAAATCAGTTGTTTCATTGGAGAGAGGGAGAGAGAGAGAAGGACAGCACGAGCAGTCGTCAGGGAGTGTGCTTTGTACGTTATAGTGACTTCAAAATAAAACTGGCACATTTTAGTGTCTAATTATTTTTAGTGAGCTTGGAGGGTTTTAATTAAAATTTAAGAGTGCTCTTCAAGCTCTCCAAGCTCCAATTTTATCCCACTGTATTGTGGAGCACTTGTCACTGTGGAAAAATGTACAGTAACTGGCATGTGTGTCTGTGTTTCCTAATGAAAAATGTGGGATGGATGATTAGCAGGAGTATAAATATATGTAGTCAGAACTAGTTGTAAACCAAGGTCAAAGGTACTTTTGATAAGCTATCATTTTTCTTGAATACATAGAAAATTTATTGCATTTGAAATTTATGATTCTTATGGTAAAAATAAAAGGAATTGATTTAATATTATCTTAAAAGAGTTAATAAAGCAGTAGAAAATCTGCATACTGGGGCAGCAGTCATGGTTTTTGTCACTCAAATATTTTAAACTTATTTTTTATGTCATGTTTCTAATGTTTTAGCATTTATAACTTTATCACTTTGAGGCAAAAGGAAGAGTGTTTACTCACAGGTGAATTGTTTTAAAGTACCTGTGCATTAAAAAATTTTCCCATTATTCTTTCCTATTCCCCCATGCTTTAATTTTAGCAATGAGATATTTATTTACTCTCTTTGACACATTTGAAATTCCTTCACTTTCTGCAGAATAGGGGTTATTACTGCTGTGGCTTTTAAAACTAGGAATAATTTAAAATTGTCCCTGAAGTATTATGATGCAGGTTAGGAAATAAATACCTCACATACTCTCACCTCAATTTCTCTTGTTTAATGAAATTAATTGTTAGCATGATAAAGCATTCTTAACTTACCTGGCCTGAAACCTATATACTTAGGAAGCAGAAAAATTGCTCTGCAATCCATTATGCAGGATATTTATTAAAAATTATTTCTGAATTGTGTTTTACTTTTTTCTTTTTCTTGAAAAACTTAAATTGCAAAGGAAAATAGAAAAACCAAAAACTATGTGGCTGAGAATTGATTTTAACATGTCAAAATCTTTTACATCCTTGATTAAAATATAAGCAAGAATTGAAGTCGAGCTCTCAGTTTTCGAGTCTTGATTTAATCATATTATTTACAAAAATTAGACAAGATAAATATAAAGTCCTGCATTTCACGGAATATGTATTGGCTTATGGGCACTAATTCTTTCAAAGTAAGATGAATTAATTTTGACATTTTCCACTTCTACACTGCAGTATTTTGGCCTACATTGATTTTTCATATGTATATATTATGGTGACATTTTTAAAAATTTTCTAATGTGGTTCTTTCTCTTAATTTCCAAAAAATATGTAGTTCCTCTCCTATTTTTTTTTTTTTTTTTGCTGAGGACAACTCAGTCAAACTAATAAAATTTGAATAATCAAACAGTAAAATATGCTATATAATTGTTTCATGTTTTGAGAACTGTGGAACTAATGTAAGTGTATTAGTTGTTTTCAAGTCAATTGTATAAAACATTTTTCTGTATAAAATAATCTAAGAATACCTAGGTGATGTTCAGTACTTTTATTCCATTTGGAATCCTCCATGACTACTGATTTTATGCCAGTCTGTGTGGTCTTACTCTTCCCGTGTACCTAATACAATCTGGACTTCTTTACTTATTCTGACCTCTTTGGTTTTTGCATTTGTGTGTGATCAGAATGGAGTAAAGTATGAATTGTTCAATTACTTCTTTACAGATACTACTGTTAATGTAGTTGAAGGATGTGCCACATAGAGGATGAATACTTACTTTTAATTTGCACCCTTACCTGGATATTGTTTTGAGTAGGAAATTTGAAAATATCAATTTTCATTTACAACTTTATCTATTACATATTTCCTCATTCCAAGTCAGAAACCCCTCAGTGATGGCAGTAGTGTCCTTTACCTGTGTGGTACTCATTAACAATCTGTATCTTTTTGTCCTTTTACCCTCATTTTACTTACTTTACATTATAGTATGAAGCGTGATTAATACTAATTGTGGCGTGGCCTTTGACGTTTGGCAGTCAGATAATTAGGTGAGAGAACTGAGAGTTTTTCAAGAGACTTCCTGGGTTCTGAATCTTCCTGGAATCTCTTAGAATTGTGATTAAATTGATAAGGCTGTATGTAGTGATTTTTATTGCCCTATAGTTAAAGGAAATCAGTGATCATTATTAAATATTTTTATGACTTATAAATATAGACATGAAAAAGCTGCTTTATTTTTTCCCCTCAGTTTCTTCTACTGAAATGGGAACTCATATTAGCTAGATTAACTCAGCATTATGGTGAGGATTAATTTTTTAATAGGAATGTGAAATGCTTTGATGTTATTAACCATTTTATTAATGAGTAGCTTTTATGTGAAGCTGTGTACACACGGTCTGATTTATGTTTGAAGTATGTATTCCTGTTGTCCATACAGTTCTATTTTTCTCCCATGAAGCTTCAGCATTCTTTTCCTGGAGCTCTGAAAGATTTCAGGCCTATTTATAGAAACGAGAGACATATTTTCGCCTGTTTTACATTTAGTGTGTATCTAATCCTAGTTTATGAACTTGCTCTGAATTTGTGATCATTACTAGTAAATTGGGCCTTTGTCTTTTACTATTATAATATATATTCTCAACTCAAATTTGAACCAAACAAATTATGCTTTAGCATTTATATCAGTGATTATCAGCTTAGTGCAATGTTACAACATGTATGAAAGGGTTAAAAAAAAGGCACTAACAAAACTGAGTAGTATAGGAAGTTGAAGACATTTAGTTGATTATTCTTATCCATGATCTGATGTTCTATTGATCTCTCTCAGAAATTTAAACCCGAGTTGGGAAAAACTAATCTCTGTTAGGCATGGCTTTGAGGATTTACTTCTTAACTCCCAAACTTAGTGTTATCATTTTTATTACTTTAGCATAAAAACAAAGTAAGTACAGACAAAGAGTATAGTGTGTTTTTGAATCTAAAATAAAAGTAGCATAAGAAACCATTTTGGAAATTAAATGCAAACTGGTATATACATATGCACACAGGTCCTTTTGGAAAGTCACTCAGAATCCAATTTTTAATCATGGTAGTAGATCACTTGTTGAAGCCTAAAAACATAATGACTAGGAAAGAATAGAAGGAAAGGAGGGGGGAAAGATAAATGGAAGAAGGAAGGGAAGGGGCAGTGAGCTTGCACTTAATAGAATCAAGCTGACTTCTATTTAGATAGAACTTTAGCTTCTGCAATAGCGAGCCAGTATGGTTGGTGTTCTTCATCAGCCAATTCATGACACACTGATCTGGATTCCATCCGTTCCTTGATTGATTGATCATGTCACGGACAAATGTTAATTGTTTTCACCAATACATTCTAACGATGCAATGGTCTTCTCATCTCTTACTGGGGGCTCACGGTCTTTTTCTAAAGCTTATCTAGTTTCTACAACCCTTTAGATCCATCTTGACCTTACACCTCACTCTGAAAAATTCAAGGAGGATTTAGAAGTTGGAGGAAAAAAAAATGAAAGGGAAAATGCTAAAGAGATAGGTACCGATATGGGAGAGGAAAGGCATTTGGAATTGAAGTAACTATTTTAAATATAATTTTAAAAAGAAGTTATCAGAATTTTGACACTTGGAATGTTAAAGTTTAATGGGAGTATGCTTTGCACTGAGGATTTAGTATTTAAATCTGCATTCCCTTTCGGAAACATGGCCTATTTGTTAAGATTTGAAACTTAAAAGATATATATAGTTGTGAGCAGTAGCTCTAGTTGCAAACCCATCTGAATAGAGGGAAAAAAACTCATTGAGAAAATTTTGCTAATTATTAGAACATTCTAAAATTGAAATTTCTGTAACCTTTATGAATCTTTATAGAAACAAGTATAATCACTCTCTATAATCTAGTATGCTGCTTAGATATGCAGTAGGGCAAATAGTGTTTGAGTATTTTCTTTATAAGAATATATATCTCTTTCTATATAAGAGAAAAGGTTAAGTAGGTTTTATTACCGAGGGAAAGAGAACATCTTGACTTTATTTTCTTTGAATTTTTCTCTAAATGGGTATTTTAGAAAAATTGCCATATGTTTATTTCTTTTCTTAAGGACTAAGTGGTTACACTTTAATTGTTTTTTTCTCTGTTGAAGATTTGTCTTTCTTCCTTGAATAGCACATGAATTTTGCTTAGACTCAAAAAAAAAAAATCACCTGGATTCAAAGGAACAACATCTAAAGTTAAATGTATCATGGGAAAGAGCCCCCTTTTCTGTCCTGTCAGTCTAAGAAATGATAAATGCTGACTGAATATTAATAGAATTATATTTATAATGTACCAAGATAAAATTATTGAACATTATCTTTTTTTTCCTGGGAATAATTTAAATAATGTGGTAAAAATAAATTTAGTTGTGGTATTTTGTGATAGATACAGTAATATAATTGTCTGTATCCTAGGGTTAAAACAACAATGAAAAATAGCTTTGATCATTTTTAAATGAGAGAATTTCTCCATAAACTGGCTTTTTGGATTTGTAATATTTTAATACTTATAAAATACATATGTAATATTTTTAATACTTACTTTTTTACTCTAATAGATTCCTCCTGCATGGAAAAACTACTTTCAAAAGATTGGAAGGAAAAAATGGAAAGACTAAATACCAGTGAACTTCTTGGAGAAATTAAAGGTACAAAATACAAAATATCAAGCATATCAGTGTAGAGAATGTTATTCTGTATAAAGACATGCTCGCTGATCTCTGTACTCTAACATTAAATTCTTACCTCTAATATTTGTTCATATATGAGAGGGTAAATGTATAGTGTGCCCTTGAACTTTTATTCTTTATAATGTTTGCAGAATGAAATTTTTGCCTTCTCTTTTTATTAGTCTATAAACATATAAATTATAAGATTAATTGCTTCATTAATTTAATAGGAAGGTATGAAAAAGAAACAAATGTCAAAAGATGAAGAACAATTAAGTTAAAGATAATTTTAGTCTTTCCTCTTGAAATCATAATAATGGCATAATTTATGGATCCAAATCGTTAATTTGAATTTCTCCTGGTCAAAGAAGGTCAAGGGTAGCACCTATAAAAAAGAGTTTCTAGACTGTGTTGTACACAGTGGCTTATGGGTGGATTCTGAGGCTTGATTACCTTTCTTAAGTCCTGGCTCTGTCACCTTCTAACTGAGTGACCTTGGACAAGTCCCTGAACTTTTCTGTTTTGAATTCCTTGTATCTAAAGTAGGGGAGGAAGAGTTCCTACCTCACAGGCTCATTAAGAGGATTAATACAAGTAAAGTTTTTAGAACAATTCCTGGCACTTAGAAACCGCTCATAAGAGTAAATTGTTGCTGCTGTCTTCATTAGCATACCCGCAGGATCATAGGTTGATTAATCTCAAACAGATTTCATAGGATCTAACTTTTCATGACCTCTGACCCTGATGAGGATGAGCACCTTTAGTCCTGAAGGACTTTAGTGTGATTGATGTTATTATTTCGAGTCAAGTTAAGAACCATTACAAAATTAAGTTTCCCTATCAGTCAGGAAGTTATTCTTCTTCCCCCACTTTCTCTTGTTTATGCTTTTGTGGAGCTAAAGTACTGTTTTACTGGTTTTGGTATCATGAAAAGAATCAATGGCCATTAATTAATTCTATTGGTTGTCTCATCAACAAAGAGGCATCACTCCGATTTGCGTTAACAATTTGGGAACTTAGATTAGTTTTCTGAATTATCAAACAACTTCAGGTAAATCTGCCTATTGGTCATGGATTAATCTCATTTAAGATAAACATCTGGCAATATCTATCTGGTGAAAATGTTATTTTTAATTTATTACAGAAAATTGCCTAGTGTTCAGGAATGTTGTGTCAATTCAAATGAAGACAAAAGGAAGTCATCTCTTTTCCAGGGAATAATTAATAATTTATTCCATTAACTAATACAGTATTAAAATTTTGTGGAAATTGGATATTATTTTGCATTTCATGGCTTCTGTTCTGTACTCATAAAGGCCATTTGCTATTTTGGAGGGAAAAAACTTAACTTATAACTGACGGGTAGAAAGAAAGTCATTAGTGACATATTCTCTATCCAGCTGCAATAACATGTTGTGTGCTACTTTGCACGTCATTCTGTGTTTTCTATCCTTTCCAAAGTCATTGGTTTTACAACAGTGAGAACAGAAATGGTTTATGCAAAGGCAAGCTTTTGCCAGCATGAATGATGGGGGTCTTGCTTTTTCTTAGTAATGTGGAAGCTAACATTTTATTATGTTATGATTCAGCATCAACTTTTTATGCTTTGGGTTATCTTCTCCTTCTCAACCCCCTTTCCATATTTCTTTACTTTTCATTTTGATTATGAATTTACAATGCAAAAACTGTACTAGCCTTAGATAGTCAACTAAATCTTGAAAGCAAAAACACATGCAAAATTAGGTTTTTCAAATTCTTTAACTTTTTTTCTGGATTCTATATGTGATATGTGAACTTTCATTTGTGTGCTACTCTCAGTTTTAGGAGCATAGGAGATAAGGATTTTTACTAAATTTTTCTCTTTTTTTTTTGGATTTTTACTAAATTTTTCATTGTGATTTACTCTATATAATTGTTTCTTTTTACATCCTAAACCTTTGTGTCACCATAACTGTTACATAGAAGACATACCAATAATATAATAAGAACTGAAATAAAATGTAGTTTAAATTGTATTCAGATAGCTTGTTTCAACTACTGCTAAAACTCAACATGCATTTTTCCTGTAGATGAGATCAGGCCAGTTATTATCCACCTAACTTAGTTACAATTATTCTGAAATTCTAAAGTGATTTAAATACTATTTGCAAGAAATACATACTATTGTGGGTTATCAGTATTTTATATCTCAAGCACTATTGCATTTTTAGTACCTCTTATTATTTTTCTCTCATTACAAAATATGTTATGAATGAGTTTACAACAAATTCCCTCATTACATATTTATTATAAAAATATAGAAATACAAAATAAAATAATTAGTTAATTAATGAATTCTGGTTTTTTTGCCCTTTTCCATTTTAATTAATGCATGAGCCTAGGAGATAAGATTCTTACTAAATTTTTCATTTTAATTTACTCTACATAATTGTTAATTTTTTTCCTTAAAATCAGAATCATCCTTTTATAATCTGTTCTTCTGACTTGATATATTATGAATTTCCTTGTGATTAAGTCATCCTAAATGCTATTTTTATTTACAGAAAGTATTGAACAAAGTGAAGTTCTCATAATTTAACTGAGTCTTTTATTCAACATTTAAATAGTTTTTTATTATTTGTCTTTATAAAGAAAAATTTGAATATGCATAACTTTTAAATAATTTTTAGTATTAATTGGTGGTTATTTTCTTAGGATATTTTCCTAAAAAGTGAGACTCCTGTCAAAGCATGTGTTCTTTTTAAAAAAGTCTTGATTCATACTGCCAAACTGCCCTTGCAGAAAGGGTATAGTGTTCTGCTCTCACCAACAGTATCTGCAAGTATTCTCTTGCCCTCAATGACAAGTATTATTACTTTAAAAATTTCTTGCCAGTTTTGATAGGGGAAAATGATACACTACTGCGGATTTAATTTGAACTTCTTTAATTATTACTGAGAATGAAGCATTTGACATAAATTAACTTGCGTTAAATGTCTCTTCCTTTGAGAATTGACTATTTATGTTTTTTGTCCATTTTTCCTTTAAAGGATTTGTCTAGTTCTTATGGTTTGGTGATACTCTCAGTGTATATTTTAATGGTATTCACCTTTATCTGTCATACATGTTACATCTTATCATTTTCTTTTATTTTACTGTTTTTATTGTCAAATCTTTCTCTCCCTTTTAATGCTCTTTCATGTTCGGGGTTTGTTTAGAAAAGCTTCTCCCACTCTATTATATTTTATTCCAAATTTTTTACTATAGTTTTATTCATTTAACTCTTTAATTCCTCTTGAATACATTTTGATGTATAATTTCAACTAGAAATACAACTTAATTTTTTTTCTTAAACTGTTAACCAAATAACTCTGTATCATTTATTAAATAACCCATCTTATCTCTTCTAACTTGATAAAACATCTTTTATCATACTGATTGCATATTTGAAACCATTTCTCAGTTTTTGGTTCGAGCCTATTGATCTATCTAAACTTTTATTAATATTGTGCTATATTAATCACTATAGCTTTATAGTATCTTTGAAAAGTAAATTTGCAAGATCACATTAATAATTTTCTTTAAGGTGTCTGCATGCTTCTTTAAAGTTTATTTTAGGCTTACTTTAAGTATTAATTAAAATAAAATACTTTTTTGAAAGGTTATATTATATGTATGTGAAATTATAGGGTCAAGTGACATCTTTATAATAATGAATCTTTTTATTTAAAATCATTTATCCTTTTATGTCACTCAACAATTTGTTTTTTAAATATAGATTCTGCATGTTTCTTTTGATGTTTTCTCTATAATGTTTAATATTTTTGCTTGCTCTTGTGGATGTGATATTCTCCATTCTGTTTCCCTTTTGTTACCACATTTAGGAATGCTAGTGAATTTTGTTGGTTCACTTTTAACTTTCCTCTTTCTTGAACTTACTAGCTCTAGTCATATTTCAGCTGATATGTTTTCTCTTTTATGGAAGTTATATGTCCCTTATTTATCCCTTCTCATATTACACTGCCTAGAATATCAAGAATGATAGTAAGTAATACACATGATGGCAAGTATTTTGTGCAGTTTTTAATTTATGGAATTGTTTTTAATATTTCATCACCAAGTATTAAGATATTTAAGACATTCTTTGTTAGTGAAAAAACATTCTAGTCATAGATTATTAGGAATTTCTATGAGAAATTCCATTTTATTTTATGGTATATCTTATTGATTTTTGTTTTACAAATTTACTGATGAAATAAACCCTGATTAGTCATGGTGTAGTCTTATTTTAATGTACCGAATAATTTTATTTGCTCATATTACAGTTGTTATTTTTGCATCTGTCATCATAAATGAGATTAGTTTGTGTTTTTCTTTATTTGTACTATCTTTGTTAATTTTTAGTACCAGAGTTTGTGGTTGAACTAGAAAGCTTTCCCTCCGTTTTTAGGCTATGTATTGACTAGATAGCATGAGAATTACTTATTCCTTGAAATTCTGAAAGAATATGCTTATAAAACATCTAGGACTAGAGTTTTCTTTGGTAATAATTGTTTTTTTTTCTACATTTTCAATTTCTCTTTAAGTCAGTTTTTCCAGGAAAAAAATTTCCTAGAAAATTGTAAGTTTCACTGAGATTTTCAAATGCATTAGTATTGGTATAAAATGCAAGATCACTTATTTTAAGTTTTTATTTGCTGTTTTGTATTCCATTTTAAATTTTGCGTATTTGTGTTCTGTCCCTTTTGCCCCTCAATTTTACTTGCCAGTAGTTTTTCTATTTATCTTTCCTCCCAACACCCCAGTAAGTATCCAGTTTTTAGATTTATTTCTCAATTCTACTGCTTTTCAGAACGCCAACTACTTCATCTTGGTTTTACCTATATTATCTCTCCTTTGCTTTTTCCTTATCCTTTTTTTTTTGTTTGTTTCTGATACCCTCTAAGTTCCTAAACTGAATACTTCAATTTAAATAATGTTTCTTTAATAATAAAGGTACTTTTGGCCATGAATATATTTGTAGAAGTAGCTTTATGCATCCCATAAATTTGAGCTTTTAGAATTCTCATAGTCATTATTTTCTCTTATATTTATTCTTAACTTTACATCTTTTGTATTCAAGAGTGGAATAAAGCTCAGGAAGGAAGGAAACATAACTTTTATTATTACTACTTAAAAATTCTATGGTGGTTAGGTGCCCAATGGAAATTTAAGTGTTGGCAGTAGAATGGTTAAGAACAGTATTAAAAAATGAATCTTAAATCTAGTGAGTTTAAGATGACCACATATTTAGAAGCAATACAGTAATAATCTTCCTAGAGTCTACTTAAAAAAAAAAAGACTGCTGGGGCACCTGGGTGGCTGTCAGTTCAGTGTTTGACTCTTGATTTCAGCTCTGGTCATGACCTAGGGATTGTGGGATCAAGTCCCACTTTGGGCTCCACGCTCAGCATGGAGTCTATTTGTTCTTCTTCCTCTTCCTTCCCTTACTCATACTCTCTCTCTCTCTCAAATAAATAAATAAAATATTTTTAAAAGTGGATTCAAAATTAAAATCTTACTGTCTAAATGAAGCAAAGCAATATTTGAAACCTTTAAATAGGAGTTGGAATATTGCTCAAGTTTGAGAAATGCTGAATCATGGATTTTCAATGGGTCTATATCTAGGTCTTGTCTAATATTTTTAAAAAGAAAATCCCATCCCCACCACCATATTTTCATAAGTAGGCTCCTTTCCAGTAGCAGAATTAATTGAAGATAGAATGCTATAAATGGCATAAATTTAATAGCAGTAATCTCAAAGCAATGTTCAAACCAGGTTAATGTCATCACAAATATTCCTAAGTAACTATTATTAAGAACTTAAATGAAATATAAAGTGATTAGAATTTTGTTTTGGTCTGGTTGTTTCTGAAGTATTGTGTTCTAATTGGGGTGCCATATTTTCAAGGGGTCTATTTTCAAATTAGAATTTGTCAAAAGTTGCTGCAATGGTGAAGAGTCTCGAGCATTTAATATGACCGGTAATTAAAGATCTAGGGAAGTTTGACCTGCTGTAAATTGGTTGATTGAAGTTTTGTTGAGGAGAAGAGATTAAGATTTGTTTTGGGTTTTAGGGAGTTAGGAAATAGGGAAATTATTCTCAATGCCAGTGCCAGAAACTTAGGAACAATGAATGTCTCTATCTGACATGAGATGGTTAGACTACATTAACAGAGAATACCTCAGATATACTAGGTGTTCAAGAAATATTTGTTGAATGAATGGATGAATTAATAAAATAACATCTGGAAATTGTGCTGTGGAAAATTTTAAATGGAGATGTTACAGAGGATATTAGAGGGTATTCCTACTCTGGTGGAATGTTATCTTCATGACCTCCTAAGGCTTCCTCAAAAGTAGTACCAGTGTTTACTATATTTTCTTAATTATAAGACTAATCTTCAAAACATTATTTTCTGTCAAGAAATAATTAATAAGTATTTTTGTGAGATAATTTGTTGTTTACAAAGGAAAAAAAGGTACTAAAACATCTATATTGCTTTATTTGATCCTTTTATAATAGCCTATTGAGGAAAATATTATTATATTGATTTTACATATGAGTAAAATGAGACTGAGAAAAATTAAGTGGCTTGTGTGGGGTCAGTCAAGAGTTGTGGACGCAGGTTTTGAGTCCTGCCTCCTCTGTTTAATGCAATACAGACTAATTCTCAAATTCTTCAAAATATTATACTTCTGCAGTGGGGTAAGGGAAAAATATAGACTCTGGATTGTTCCTCTCTCCCACAATATACAACCCCAAAACAGTTCCCCTTTTACCCTTTTCTATATAAGTGAAGCAGTATCGCAAAGCAGGAAGGGGGATAGGTAATACAGTTTCTCTATATAGAAGCTTTTATCTTGGTCTATACTTGAATGTGAGAGAGGGAGAATCATATGGTAGAAGGTAAAACTGAATTACTAATAGAGTCCATAACCCATTTGTATTTATGTTTGAGTTGTACCAAAGAAGTGAGGATGCCCAGATTGGTATGGTCAAGAAACATTTCTAAATGCAATTGTGACATACCAAATGAAATCTAGAGCATTAGGGAATCAGCCTCTGCCTCCACGGATAAACCTAATCTTCTGTGGTTTATGTAAGAGAATCTTAGCCAGCTTCCCTGTTTTGCACACATGCCCCTCTATGCTGTGGCTGGCATCTCCTTGGTGTGAAGGCGCCTCCCTGGGCAGTGTGCCAGAGAAACAGTAATGCTGGTTGTTTGAGTTAGCACAAACTGTTTGTGCTTGTGTTTGTCAAACACACAGATGATATGAGAGACAAAAAAATAATTATGTGATATGAACCAAATAAGGAAAATAGTGTTTTCCTTCCTTGGTCATTTATGATTAATCATTGCAATATTTACATTTAGGGATTAAGGTAGATGTGCTTGTAGGTACACTCTGCAGCAGCTTAGAAAAGTGCCAGTCTCTTTCTGGTAGGAAAAATGT
Source organism: Canis lupus baileyi (assembly GCF_048164855.1). Classification (NCBI taxonomy): domain Eukaryota; kingdom Metazoa; phylum Chordata; class Mammalia; order Carnivora; family Canidae; genus Canis; species Canis lupus. The sequence continues at coordinate 11,834,236 of NC_132860.1, forward strand.
TGATTAGGAAAATGCTTTTAAGTGGAAAGTTCTACAAATAATTCCCATTGTTTTTCAAAGCCACTATTGAGAAACAATTGCTTATTACAGTTATTCAACTAATATGTCTAAGTTTGCTCTAGAGCCCAAATGCTCTTGCCATACTTTACTATTCAAGGTTTTAAGCATTACTCCTTGTTCCTTCATTAGGGTTGTTACTAAGAGAAGTACAATTAGGAACTGTGTTGCATCAAATAGTACAGGCATAGTACAGTTGTGGTTGGTGCAAATACTGAATTAAAAATGTGAATTTATTATAATATTGCCTCTGTGTGCCAATGAGAGCCTGGTTTCATTTTTAGTTTTGATTACAAACATAAATCTCTGGAAGACAGCACAGGAACACAAAAGTTATATTTTTGTTTTTGTTTTTGTTTTTGTTTCCAGTGCATGGTAGATCTTTGAAGATCAAATAGTATAGGTTATTCTTGAAGTAACAGTAAGCAATGCTGTTATCACCAAAGGGCCAGAATGGATCTAACAGCATTCCCATAGAATCAATGTTCTGCATCCCAAATTACTATCTTAAATGCCAATGCTCTTTCTAGTTTGTTCACTTTTCTAGTAAGGGCCCAAACCATATCTAAGTACTCTGTACTCATTCCATATGTTGCCCTTTCCACAGAAAACTCTGTTTTTTAGGGAGAGTGATTCAGTTACTTGTGTTTTGGGTTGTAGGTAGTCGCAAAAGGACCAAAGTGGTTTTTCAAGAGCTCTGACTGTATGCTTTACATATTCATTTATAAATGAATTTTTCTTGAATTTCCATTTATAAACTTAAAGCAATTTCATCTGAGGGAATTTAAATAAAATCTGGAAGTGTTTAGAGGCGAATCATCTGCCACTTTTCAACTTTAATAAAGTCAGCAAAGCTCACATACATAATGTTTCTTGCTGCCTCATAGGAAAAAAGGTTGAAACAATAATCTATCAATGTATAGATTTCATGTAGTTTGAAAATTTTAAATACTTTCTTTTTTTAAAGATTTTATTTATTTATTCATGAGAGACACAGAAAGAGACGCAAAGACACAGGCAGAGGGAGAAGCAGGCTCCATGCAGGGAGCCTGATGTGGGACTCAATCCCAGGACTGCAGGATCATGCCCTGGGCTGAAGGCAGGCGCCAAACCACTGAGCCACCTAGGAATCCCCTAAATTGTTATTTCTAAGACAAATGCTATATTGCTCTAGAGACCAGTTTGTGAAAGGGACTGGGAGCACATGTAATTTTCTTCACTTTCCTGTTTGTATGGAATAATGTGGTACAGTGTCACTATTTTCTGTATAAATCTTTATAATTATAGAACTTCAGATTAATATCTAGAATCATAGAATCTTGAAAGATTAGAACTGAAGAACCTTTGCATATTATGAAATCAAAACCTTTTATTTTTCATGTAGGGATCCCAATATCCAGAAAAGAGAAGTTACCACTTTCAATTACATAGTTTATTACTAAGGTGGAAATTTTATATTCCCCCAGAATAGCATGCTTATCTCATTTCACATAGACTTTTGGTTGTGTTGTAATCAATAGTGAGTTATTATTTCTGAACCCATGAACTCCTTTTACTAGTAGTGAATACATATCACAGCTAGTTTTATAGATATATGCGTTATAAAAGCAATACCCATAGTTTTTAAAATTATACTTGGCATGAATGTAAGCATTTCAAAGCTTTCCTTTGTACTCTGTTATAAACATCTTTTACTTCTTTTGAAGTCTGTGTGATATACATACAAGCAATTAAAACCTCTCCCCTCTTGGGTTTGGAGACACAAGGTCTTCTTAATTAAAATCCAAACAAAAGCTACTGGTAAAAATTAATACTATATGATTAAGGCCTAAAGTATTGTGATACAGTAGAATCACTGTTAACTGTTGGGATTAAAAGAAATCGATATGTTGGGGAAAAGATCAGTTGGATCTAATTAGTGAAATCAATGTTTACATAAAAGAAAATGCTGAAATTTAGTAACAAATTCTGGTTATAAATATAACCCTGGATAAAGTTGTTCTTTGTTATTATTACATTGACCACATCATCATGTCTTAAATTCATTGAATAAAAATCTAAAACTTTTTTGGTAGATATTATAATTAAAAACATAGAACTTTACTTTAAAATCATATCTAGTTTAAAAATTTCAGTTTTATAAATGTTCTATATAAAAATAGTCAACAATTGCAAAGTATTTCTATTGATTCCATCCTAAAATGCTAATTTTAGCAATAACTACAGTCTGGAGTGGGAAAGGAGGCAAAAGTGGTTAGAAATAAAAAAGATCCAAAGTATTTTTACACAATTATGATTACATTAAATATGTATTAGTCTATTTGGTGACATACCGAAATAAAAGAGAATACATTTTGATATAATTCAAAAACAAGACATTTCACTTTTTTCTTCCTGATTGCTGTGATGAAAATAAACATTATAACCAGCATGGAGAAGGAAAACTATTACTAATTGCAGCCTAGATTTTAAGTAAAATGAAGGTCATTAGCAATTTCCTGGAAGCCATTCAGATTGCTTACCAGGAAATGGTAGCTAGCAGGACATCTGTAATCCTCCTGTGTGGAATTAGTGAAAACATACTAAAGCTTTAATGATGTGTGTTAGACTTTGGCTTATGGTGGAACCTTTCTCTATCAACCTAGCTCATATTTCATTGAATACAAACGATTTTTTTTTCAGTATTAGAGTACAAACCCTGAATTGAAAATGGCCTTTAATATCCAACCACATATACATACCTTAATACACACCTGTAGATTGGGGTATGGTTCATAGCAGAATGAGAGATGACAGGGTAACGGAAAAACAGTGGGAATCTGGAAGTGAAATGTGTTTGGGCAAATTGAAAGAAATTTCTTCTATAACTTGGAATGCTGATTTCACAACATTTTGAATGGTGAATTTAGTCCCATTTTTAGTAGCATCTTCTAATCTCAATGAAGAGATAAGCAAAGCTGACTATCAAGTGAAAATACCTTACAGGACATAAATTTAAGTCTGACTGACTCTGCATTGTTGTAGGAGAAATGGGGTCACTGATTCAGAGACTTCTGGCATAGCATCTCCATGTTACCTGAATAATTGGTTGTCCTAATAAGGGTAACATGTCTGGAGCTATAAAGAATGACAAAATAAAGCCAAGGAGAGTATACACTCCAGTTTGTGTGGAAAATTATATATACACAGAAAACTGCTGGAAGGATATTTAATAATTAAACTGTTAACAGAGGTTGACTATGAAGTAAAAAATAAAAAGTATGAGACAGGCTGATTGTTAAGCTTGTACTGTATAGTTTGTACTGTAGTTTGTTTTTTTTAAAGCCATGTATATGCATTGGTTTTTCAATACAAAAGACTTTTTTTAAAAAAAGACTGCAGTCTTCAATGAAAATGAAAGGATTTTTTCCTTATTTGTATAAGAGAATATGGATAATACTGCTTTCCTGGCTTTAGATTTTGTTGAGAAGATTAGAGAGAAAATATGTAGTATTTCACATAGTATAGAGTAGGGATCCACAAGTATTATGGGTAGGCAACAACACTTGGCAGAGTTAAAGCACTTGAAATAATAAATATTTACTGATGAAATGATAAACTGAGTCCTCAAACTTTTTGATCTCAGAAGTCTTAAAGTGTATGGAAAATTCTAAAATTCTTTTGCTTCTGTGGTATATCTATTAATAGTTAATTGTGTTAGAAATTAAATCTGAGAAATTAAAAATATTTAATTCACTTAAAAGTTATAAAATAAAGGGGCGACTGGGTGGCTCAGGTGGTTGAGCATTTGCCTTCAGCTCAGGTCATGATCCTGGGATCCAGACCCACAGTTGGGCTCTCTCCTCAGTGGGGGTCTGCTTCTCCCTTTCCCAATCTGCCCCTTTCCCCAACTCATGTTCTTTCCCTCTCTCTCTCTTTCACTCTTGCTTTCTCTAATAAATTAAGAAAAAAAAAAAAACTTTTAAAAAGTTGTAAAATTAAGTCTGCTACATATTAACATAAAAACTTACTTGTATGAAGAATAACTATATTTCCTAAAGTAAAAGTAATTTAATGAGAAGGATGGCATTCTTTTACATTTTTGCAAATCTCTTTAATGTATGGTTTAATACAAGATAGCCAGACTCTCCCATATCTTTTGCATTCAATCCGTTTGATATGTTTTGATTGAAGTATATGAAGAAAAGCTATCCTAATATTGCTATGTAGTTGACAAAGGGAAAAGTGTCTTGCAGCCTTTTCAGATAGTTGTGAATATTCTCTGATACTACATCAAATTTCACATTGGTAGGTCCAATGTAGAATCCCAAACCATATCAATGAACTTTTAATACTTTTACATTAAAAGTTATTAAAATCCATTAAAATCCATTGGTCCAATTTGAACTTTGAATCATTTGTTCCATGCATGATTTTGTACTGGCATGCACTGGTCTTTTAGATTATATTGTTTCACTGAGTTATGCATCTCTTCCTTAGGTTGGCATATTCCATCAGATAGTATCAAAAAATCACATTCATCAATATTACCCTTAATCTTATTAGAAATTTTTTTAAGTATTTGAAAACTGTCATGTTAATGATGGTAGAGAGAAATTTTCCAAAAATCTATTTTTTCCTTGAAAGTTCAAATTATATTATTTTAACTAACACTATCAGTTATTTTTTTATAAATTTATTTTTTATTGGTGTTCAATTTGCCAACATATAGAATAACACCCAGTGCTCATCCCATCAAGTGCCCCCCTCAATGCCCATCACCCAGTCACCCTATCAGTTACTTTTTGAAGTGAGAGGCTCACTTTCTAAATAATAAAGTACAAATAAGGGTATTTTGTCTTGTTCTTTTAAATAAAACTGGATTTCTATGCAAAAAGCTATGAAAAACTTCAAGTTGCAAAAAAAAAAAAATTTCAAGTTGCAACTCAAACAGTAGCACAAGTGATTTTCATTGAGACAACTAGTATACTTAGATAATAATAAGTGGTCATCACACAGAATATTAAGAGCTTTTTAAAAAACTCTATAATCAGGAGTCTTCTAACTCAAGATCAAGAGTTGCATGCTCTACTGACTAAGCCAGCCAGGTGCCCCTCATCACACAGAATATTAAAAATATGTGTACTTATGGAGCACCTGGTTAGCTCATTTGGAGGAGCATGCAGCTCTTGATTTTGGGGTTGTGAGTTTAAGCCCCACATTGTCCAGATAAATAGGGACACCTGGGTGGCTCAGCAGTTTAGCGCCTGCCTTCAGCCCAAGGCATGATCCTGGAGTTCCAGGACTGAGTCCCGCATCGGGCTCCCTGCATAGAGTCTGCTTCTCCCTCTGCTTGTGTCTCTGCCTCTCTCTGTGTTCTCATGAATAAATAAATGAAATCTTTAAAAATAAATAAATAGATAAATAAACTTTAAAAAGAACTTAAAAATATGTGTACTTTAAAGTCATTACTTAATATAATTGTTTCATCAAAGAAATTCTTAATTGAAACAGAATTTTTTGTTTTACTACAACTGTGATGGTGAAGAATACAATGACTACTAGTAGAGTTAGGTGCCTTTAATTCAGGTGTTTAAAGGAGGGGACCAGCTGTTTTAACCCACTATTTCATTTGCATTGTCAGTGCACATGTCAGCACTGTAACATGCAACTAATGCCTTATTATTATTATGAAAACAGTATTGACCTCAGGGAGACCTTGGAGAGTTCTTTGGGACTCCAATGTGTTCATAAACCACACTTTGAGAACCACTGGACTAGAACCTTAAAATACATACATACACACATACTTAAATAATCAATTTATTAGTAATAACTACAAAGCAAATCCATTATATTTAAGAATTCAAAGATTCTATGAAGACTCTGAATGAAGTTACTGGCTTAAAGAAGTTGCATTCTTCTCTGGAATAGGAATTGTGGTATATTAAACATGAGGTGTAGAGTTGATCAGATGTGGGTTTGAATCATGGTATAAATTGGACAATTTAACATTTTACTCTCATCTTTCTAACCTTCAAAGTGAAAAAAAAAACATACATGCACTTCAGGATTATTGTCAGTGTTTGTAAAATGACTAACAGAATAAGTCTTTTGTAAATAGTAGTTTGCCAGTAGGAATAGGGAATAAGAGGAGCTATGTGTTGCCCGTAGGGGCCTGGAACCATTTAGTACTTCTTGTAGCACAAATTATTTCATAGGAAATGATTAGATATGTATAAGTTGAGAGGAAGTTCTAATACTCCAAGAGATCAGTGTTATTACCCATGTCAAATTTACAGTCTAGTCTATGTCCCCAGTGTTGGCTTAACCAAAAAATGATAACCACTTTACTAACAATAAGCTTACATTTTTCAGGTAAGCTAGGCCTTTATTTCACTTCAGTCTTCTTCTTTTTTTTTTGAATAAATGTAAAAAGTTTAAAAGTATACATTTGTGACAACATTTATATACAGTGGAGTCTTGGAAAAAAAATACATGGTATAGTAATAATCTCATTGCTGTTTATAGGCCCAGGAATGCTCTGCTTCTGGCATCCTAGGTGCCAGGGTATACCATATTTCTTTGCTGTAGAGTCAGTTCTTGACCAAATTCTTATGGGATATATATGTCACATTAAGAGCTGGCCCATACTACTAGACCTCCCACACACTTACTATTTAAGTCATTTGTCTGAATTAAAAAAAAAAAAATCTAAGGCTAACCACTTAATAAAATGTGTGTATTTTCATCCAAATGGTGTTTTCATGAATAAGACCCTTGAAATAGGCATAAATTGTACATTATTCTCTACATTTTTAAATGTGTTGCTACTGTTGGTAATTACCACTGAGTGCATATTTAATGCACTGAGGAAATTTGATGCAATTATTCCGTTTATTTGTGATTCCCCTTCAATCCAAATGTCTGCATTAAACTATTGAAAAAGAAAACTACAGAGAATTTAGGTCATTTAAAAAATGCACACATTTTCTGAACTCTGCTTATAAACTTGTATTGCACTAACCAAAATAAAATTAAAATGAACCAGCATTATAAGAGATAGGGTTCAAAAGTTTAGGTAATTTTGAATAAAATTACCTTTTAAGTATAACCTTAAAGACTCTGGGCCAATTGCTTCTTACAGAAGTCAATAAGAGATGGGTATAACTGAGCTCAAAATTCAGCTTGTTTAACTTAAGACAAATTCTTTTTCCTCCAGCCTCTTTTCAGTACTTAAGAGCTGATTACACCTGGAAATGAATTGAATAGACCTAAGTTGGTAGCTCTTAAAAGTCTTCACAAAATGGTAGAATCCACAGAGGGAAAGTCTGTCTTTTCCGCGAGCGCCAGGCCTTTTTTAAAGCTCAGAGAATTGGGGTCCTGAAAAAGATCTGTAATGCTGAAAGAGTCTGAAAATAAGAAGAGTGTAAGAGGGGTGCAGCTTTTGTAGGCCCACTTTTTATCTTCTTCTTTGATCACCAGCTGGTAAGAAAAATGCACACATTTCTCAGAAATGATTCAATATCATAAAAAAAAAATGGTTTGGCCGGGAATAGAGTAAGACAGAAGGACATAGGTATTAAGTGGGAAGAAGGAACTCCATATCCATTTTGTGCAGTAGACATCATCTGGGTTCCCTTTCAAGTTAATACGCAACTATTCATTGTGCATGTTTTAATAATATTCTTAAACATCTCTCTAGGGCTAAGGAAGAGATGAGATTTAAAATGAGATCGATCCCATGGCTTTAAAAATATGTTTCTTCATGTAATAGTAATGAGAGACCTGTGTTCTTATGCTTAAAGTTAAGAGTTACATTCCTATTAACATTTGTTTAACTAGGCTTCCATCACAACAGGTGCACAATTATTTTTATGAGTAAAATATTATCAGCCTTCAAAATTAGCCAGGGCAAAATGCAAGTTGTCTGATTAAATAATCAGAGCTGATACTTAAAATACATTTGATTTCCACAGGAATTTTAAAATGCAAAGTCCCAGTCTCTTATTCTGATATGTTGAGGGAGTTGCAATTGTTTGTAGTATGTAAGTTGTAGCTTATACTGTAACTAGTTTGATACATTTCACATAATTCAGTTGACATTATGAGACAAACTACTAAAAATATAGTAATAGTTTATTGCTTCTAGCCTAACATTTTAATCTACCAATAAAATAGTATTCTGCTTCATATTAAATCAATAAAAAAGAAGTCACTTTTTCTTTGAAGACTTTTTAAGCTCAATTAAAAGTCACATAAAGCTTAAAAAGTTAAAAATCCATGGTATTCTTATTTAAATTTAATGTGTGGAGGGTTAAAAAATACAAATATAAATTTCGGAATAATAGTGTATAAGTCACATACACGAAAATTACTGAGTATTTTGGGGAACAACAAAGACTCCCAAATGGTAAAAATTAAGCAATCAAACAAATGAAAAAAAAAAAACAAAAATGAACAAGAGCGAACAAAACCAAGTGCAGGAACCCTACACACACACATACACACACACACGCACACACACACACATATGCACATATGCACGTGCCCCTGTGCACTAAATAGGAATCTTCTCTAGGAGGCACCTTCACTGTGGTTAAGAAGTGCTACAACAGTGCAGCTGTTAGAAACCAATTACAGGCAGGTAACTGTTTGTTTTCAAATCTAAATCTGTTTGTCAATCAGAAGAATGCAATGAGTCAGAAAGGGGATCTCAAATACAAACCACAGGGTAAGTCAGAGCACCTGGAATGGGTCCAAGCCACAAGAATTAGGGAAGGAGTATAGATGGAATCAAAACCATACATGTGCACATGGCTCCTGTCTTTGACCAACTTTTCAAATAGACTCAGAAGCAGAGATTATTGAAGAAAAATGTCAGATTTCTATTGAGAGCAGTCTGATTTTAAGATTTGTTAGAAATGTGGTTATTTATGGAACAGTGATTGTAGGAGACATCTAAAGATCTTTACAATGAAAGACCTTTGTAAAATTGGCTCATAATCATCCTTTTAAAATGAAGATTTAAACTTCTTTTTTAATTTCAAAGAATATATATACATACATATGTATATATGTGTGTTTATACACACACACACACACACACACACACACACACACACCGTATTATAAACAGGTAGGTTTTTACTACTTCGAAATGCATCTATGGCACATTCCAGCTAATATAGTTATTAATGAAAAACTTTAGTTTTATCTGGACCCAAGAATACTTTTTACTCAAGTTAGTAAAACCACCTCTACTTTTTAAATATGCAGCTGTTGTGCTTGGGTTGCAAGATTTCAAGAGACAGTGAAGGATACAAAGAGTGCTTTACGTAAATCTACATGGCTAGAAGTTTTTCCATGCTGAAATGTGGGAAAACCTACTGAGAACCTAAAGTTTAAGTTGGTAACATCAAGGGAGCATAAATAGAAGTTTATTAAGAAAGCTAAAGAAAATGAAATGGGCACAACCATTCTGTGGTTTTACTTAAACACAGGCTTTCATATCCATTGAGAGTCCTGGATTTCTTGTTGACTGGTTACTGAAAGAAGCTCTTTTATTTTTCCAGCCATAGTTTAGTGACGTAGGCATTTGCCTTGAAGCATGATGGCCCTGCTGTAATCTCCACGGTTGACTGTATATTTCTCAGCCATGACTATCACAGTTTAGGGTTGCTGTCCCAGATGGATGCTGAAAAGCATTTTACTGGAGTAATCATTACTTATCCTGGTCTTCCTTTTTGCATATTATTCAGTGTTGGTGTCAGGAAGAAGAGGAGGGGATCACCACTACTGGATATGGTGCTCTCTCTACCAGGACCATCTTTTAAATATTTACAAAGGCTTGTCTGAGTGGAATCAGAATTAATGACCAAGAAACAAATGAGTAAGAAGTGATGAATGAGATGAATTGAAATACTGGACAAAACTAGTTGTGATTTTTTTCAATTAGAAAGAAGAGTTTACTTAAGATTGCAAGAATGACTCTGAGGAGATTTTCTGTATTGTATTTCATAAAGAAAACCAGAAGTAGGAACAGAAAAAAAAATTCCTTTTTGCCTTCATGTTGAATTTATTGTGGTTGACACTGACAGAAACTTTCTTACTAACCAGGGAGGGATCTCTAGAATTCATCTCATCCATCCCTCTGCTTTCAAGAAGGAATGCATTTATAGAATCTCAATCAATCAACAAATCTTTTTTAGTGCTTACTATTTGCCCCCCATTGTGTTAGCCTTTGTGGAGTTTACAATATTTCATATTTTCCACCAGTCAGACATGAGAAATTCCTTTTTTAAAAAGTTTTTTTTAAGATAGGTCTTTAAAGACCTACAGAGGAGCAAGAGAGGAGGGTGCTGTCAAAAGCAAAGACTAACATTTACTGAGCAAATACTGTGTGTCACGATGCTTTTGTTTATTTTATCTTACTTAATCCTCAAACCAATGGCATGAGGTCAGCATCATTATCCTCCTTTTGCAAAGGAAGGAACAGAGGCTCAGGAAAATGTTTCTGAAGACACAAGATAATAATGGACAATCCAGGTTTTGAATGGAGGACTATACGATGCTTCAAGTTTATGCTCTTTCCACCAAGATGTGCTAATATCTCTTCTGGTCATTATTGGGATCCCTTTCCTTATGGATTTTTCCAAGTCTCCCAAGTCTCTTTGAGCTAAGCAAACAGAAAAACAAAAACAAAATCAGACAAACAACAAAAACAAATTACTTTTTTTTGAGATCAATGGGGGGTTTTGGTGTACTTTGGATTTTTTTTTAAAGATTTTATTTATTTATTCATGAGAGACATGGGGAGAGAGAGAGAGAGAAGCAGAGACACAGACAGAGGGAGAAGCAGGCTCCATGGAGGGAGCCTGATTTGGGACTCTATCCCGGGTCTCCAGGATCACGCCCCGGGGCTGAAGGCGGCGCCCTGGGCCACCAGGGCTGCCCTGTACTTTGGATTTTTATTTGCTGTCAAGGATTATTTAATATTATTCTGTTTTTTTCTTAGGGTAATATGCTCTATAATTCAACAGTGAATCATCTCTGGTTATTAGACAGTTAACAGAGTGCCTAGATATATCAGGAGAATAATTGTAGGACATAAACTTTAGAAACTCTGGATGCTGTCTAGACTACTAGTATCCTTACATTTCTAGCATAGTGACATGTATTTTTGTGTGTCTACTGCAAAAATTTATGAGCCATGAATAGAATTTTAATAATAAATTATACTATGGTTAATAATTAAAGTTAGGAAAAATAGTTAAGGGAAGATTGTCATCTTTCACTTACAATGACCACTTACTATTATGCCTGCAAAATGTATCACACACTGGAATCTATTAAGTATTTGTCTCAAAGTTCTTTCAATTCATACTACAATTTTCTGATATCTCTGCAGATATTTTAGAAATCAGCTTTGTTCTTTGCTCATCAGGAAAATGAAATAGCTGGTACTAGTGGAAAAACAAGTGTTTTGAATACGAGGATGTATAGAGGTCACTGTTATTTAGAGGATTAAGTTACTAGATTATCTTAAACAGTTTCCAAATAAACAATTTTCATTTCTTGAGAAGAAGGCCAAGAGAAATCAGACCCAGGAGTGTGCTTAAAAAATCTCATAGGTTAGACAGATACCTTAATTCTGGCTAAAGTCATGAATGAGGATATGAATATTGAATCTTTTGGCAGGAAATAGCATGTAGCCAATCAACACTAGCATCGCAAGAGCTGGGGCATAATGGTTATTGATGTGGCTGAGTCACTGTAAGTGAGCTAGCAAGCAGAGATGCCCAAGGACACAAATTAGGAACATGAAGCACCTAGTATCCAGGTATCCAAGCACCCATAGGTTAGATAACAAGAGTCAAAGGGTAAACTCTGCTAAAAATGGGAATCAGGACATAAGATACAGAAGAAGCTCTGGATAGTAGGCACCCAGTAATTCAGCACTGATAGGGAGCAAGAAATAGATTACTACCAGTGGTGCTGATATGAGTCATGTGACCTCTGATCCTAGAGTAGAGATTGCTTAGTTCTAGTTATCTGCTTGGTATAGCTAGATGAAAGGAAGATTTTTTCTGTATTACACTAAATCTCTGTTGCCCAATATAGAAGTTATTCACCACATGTTGGCTATTTAATAAATTCAAATCAATTAAAATAAAATTAGAATTTAGTTCCTCAATCAGATGAACCACATATCAAATATTTATTACCACATGTGATCAGTGGCTACTGTATTGGGCAGCAAAGATATAGAACACTTATATTATGACAGAAAACTCTATTTGACAATGTTCTATATTATACTAGTCATAAAGGCTAGTTTTGGAGAGTTCTAACACTGTCAAAATGTGGAATCTTCAAGTGTCTGTAATAAGACATCTCTAATACAGTATACATTAAATAAGTAAAAAAAATTGATATTATGTCAAATTTAGGGAGGTTTCTGAAAATAGGATTTTTGATGGAAGAATTGTATTATATGAAGTTAATTTTGAAATTGGTGTTCATATTTTTTTTACCAATTTGCATATGTTGCAATAAATACAGAGATTTTTTTTTTCACCAAGGAACATCTGTTAAAATCCTGTTGGAATGGATCATAACTTATGTATAAACTGCTGAAATTATATTAAAATCTATTTTTCTCACATGTATACTGTATGCTAGGTGAAGTATATTGGTTTTTGTAAGTTACTTGAAATTACCTCATCTCCACTGATGGCTGTTGGGAAAGTTGATCCTTCTATATTTCTTTCTTCAAACTGTCCACAAGGTTCTTCCCATTTTCAGTGCTATTTTTCATTGTTTTTAATACAGATTTTGTGTGTTTAAGTGTGTGTCACAGAAAGACAAAAACAACACACAAGGAAAGATAGAGAGGGAGACATTAGACATGCTAAGAAAAATGGAATAAAATACAGGTTTTTCCCTTGTCAAAGAAAATTCAAGTATCAGAGAAAAGGAGAACCATTTTCATTTATGTTGGTATCTAACTTTTCTCTAATATCTTAAACCCATGCCCCTGAGAATCACTCCCACTCAATTTTGTGGTTTCTAGAGGAAAATCCAAATCCCTTTGTTCAAAGGTACTAATTTTTTTTTAAGAGTTTATTTATTCATGAGAGACACACAGAGAGAGAGGCAGAGTGAGAAGCAGGTTCCATGCTGCCCGACTTGGGACTCGATTCCATGTTTCCAGGATCACGCCCTGGGCCAAAGGCGGCACTAAACCGCTGAACCACCTGGGCTGCCGAGGAACTGGTTTTTGACTTTGGCATGAAGGTTCTTGAACAGACCTGGTCACTGATATGGTACCAAAAAAATGGGGTACACCTCGCTTGTTGATTCCACACTGGCTTAAAATTAAATAGGCAATTCACAGAAGAGGATGCCTGAATACTAGGGAAATGCAGATTAGAGCAATAATAAGATACTATTTCATATCTATCAGACTGGCAAAGATTAAATGTGAGGAACTGGGATTCTCATAAACTACTTGTAGGAATGTAAGTTTATATATCCACCCTGAGTTTAACTAGATCTAGCAAAGTTGAAGATGCACATATTCTATCAACTAGCAATTCAGTATATATATATATATATATATATATATATATATATATATATATATATATATATATGTAGGTATATATATCCCAGTATACATACACATACACACACACACACGTATATATACACAAACACATATATATATTCTAAAGAAACTCTTGCATGTGTGCAAGAATGTTCCCTGTAGCATTGTTTATAAAGTAATCAAAATATAGAAGCAGTCAAAATAAACAAGAGTTATATATATCAACATGTATGAATTTGAAGACATGAATAAATGAAAAATGACACAAAATTATATATCTAGTATATGATAGATTGATATAACTAAAACATGTAAAAGTACCATAAATATTTTCTTATAAACCCACATATAGTAACTGTGTAAAAACAGGTTTTGAAAGGATAAACACTAAATTTAGTATAATTAATATTACAAAAAATAAAAACAGGCTCTGCCTCAAGGGCACAGGAAACAAACAAATAAATGTGATTTGTTATTATCTGGTATGGAGCCACCCTCTTTACTCAGACTATCCATAGTGCTTGCTCTTTGCTTTACCAACAGAGGCTTTTAAAGTTGCTTAAGCCTCTTTTGTTTAAAGTGTGACTCTTGGCCTCCCCTTGACTTCCTGTTACAGAATGGGTCAGGATATTTGAGTCTTCAGACAGTCAGGTAGAAGAGATTCTTTTTATAAAAATTAAACTTTTTTCATTAATATGGCATTGTAGATAACACCTTCAGGATACCCTACAAATCCCAACCCTATTTTCATTTATTTATATTTTCATTAATTCCACTCATGTGTCCTCAACATTTTTGAGAGGCTTTTATATGATAGATATTGGGAATAAAAAGATGACTAACAAATGGTTTCTACCCATAAGGAGGTCACAGTTTATAATGGCATAGGGAGATAATTATAACACAGATAATTATAAACTTTTTAGCTCATGCTTTAGAGGATGCTAAAGAGGGAATTCATTCTAATATTATTAAAGGGTTTTTTTTTCCCCTTCAAAGTAAATAAAAGAATTATCTCTCAAAGAAAGGGAATCATTTGTATTTATGGATCAGTGTCACATTTTCTTTGGTATTTCAAATCCATAACAAACTAGGGTTAGTATTTAAATTTCCAGCCCAGACCTCCTTTTTGAGCTCAAACCTTATATATCCAGTCTTCTACTATACATTTCTACTTGAACACTTTAAATTTAACATGTCTACAATGGAATTCCTGATTTCTTTCCCAGATCTACTGTACCTAAATTCTTTCCCATCTCAGTTAAAAAGCAACTCTGCCCTGGGTCCTGAGGTCACAAACCTTAAAGTTAACCTTGATTCCTCGCTACAAGAAATAGTTTCCATTTATCTTTCTCTATGCCTTTTAAATTCACTCTGTGCACTGAGAACAGTACTGAGTTCCCTCTCTTTTTGACATCCATTTGGGGTCAACCCAGGAGAGGCTCAGGAGAGCTGGGGGAGAGTAAGGTTGGTGTCCTCTTCCTCTTCACAGCTCTTTCCTTGCTGCAGGTTGGTGGTGGCCCTTTCATGACCCTGTCCATACAACTATATTCTCTAGGTTCCAGCAACCATCCTTTTCCCATATGCTTTAAGGCCTCAGTATGATAACAGCTTCATTCTATAACTAGCTCCTGGGTATATCACTATCCCTTGTTGTTTTCCTTAAAACTTGCTCCATATTTTTGTAAATATTTAATTCTTCTCAAATTACCCAAGTTTAAATGCCACTACCATTACTTGGTCCAGGCCACCAATCTCTCTTGCATGGATTATTGTACTACGCTTTCACCCTTGTCTCCATACAGTCTGTTTTCCACAGAAAAGCAAGGTGGATCCTTTTAAAATGTCAGTTAAACCGTTATCACTCTTTGTCTGAAAAGCCTCTAATGGATCCCCATATTAATTTGAATAAAGGCCACAGCTCTTACAATGGCCCAAAGGCCCTACAAGATAGATATGACCCTCTCCTTCTTCTCTAAATTCATCTTCTATTACTCTCCTAAACGAAAGCTGTTTCTCTACTCAAAACACTGCCCTCACCAAAGAAATGTGAGTTTTCCACACCAAACAATTTTTCAACACTCTGTGGACACAAACTGGGTATCCTACAATTTAAATCAATTTTCATATAAAAAAAAAACAGATTTAGCACAGGCTGCCCACACAACAGATTAAAGGCTTAATCCCACATGACTGCTGTCCACTTCCGACACCAATTATGTGTCATGGGTCCCCAGTTCATCCACACTTCTGTCCAAGTTGATTACAAATCAGGAGTTCCCCAAACCCCCTCTTCAGCTTGATTTTTTGTTTTAATGGCTCACAGAAGTTGGGTAAACCCTCTACTATTACTTTTTTGTTATGAAAGATACAAATGAATAGCAAGATGAAGAGATATATGGGGCAAGGTGTGAAGGTCCTGAGCATAGGACTTCTTTTCCCATGGGGTATGGGAAGCTCCACCTTCCTGGGATAAGGATGTATTCACCAACTCTAAAGTTCTCTGGCTGTCTTCATTCAGGATTTTTATGGGGTTCCATTACATAGGTATGATTGATTAAATCATTGGCCACTGGTGATTAAATTAGTCCCCAGCCTCTCTCCCCTCCCCAGAGGTCAGGGGTAAGGTTGAAAGTTCCAACTTTCTAATCACATAGTTGGTTCCTCTGGCAAGCAGCCCATATCCTGGAACTATGTAGGGGCTCATTAAGAATCACCTCATAAACATAAACTCAGGTGGGGTTGAGAGGGGCTTATTATGAGCGATAGACACTCCTCTCACTCTTACTACTCAGGGAATTTCAAGTATTTTTGAAGCTAAAACTGGCGATGAAGACCAAATATATATTTGCTATATCAAAATATCACCTCTTCCTGTTGCTCTTTTTTACTCATGGTTTCTTTACCTACTAATTTCCCCTAACAGTCACACACCTCAGGACCTTTGCATTTGTTGTTTATTCTTCTTGGAATGCTCTACTCCTCAATACTCTCTTGGATCATTTATCTAGCTCTTGCTTAATTAAGTTCTTGCTTAATTGTCATTCTCAGAGAATCCTATCATGACAATCTTATTTAACATTGGAACCTCTTCTACCTACTTAGCTTTTTTTCCCCCATAACATTTGCTGTATCTTAATATACTTTTTAGTTTTTAATTTCTTTATTATCTGAGTTTCCCCACTTGAAGGTAAATTGCATGAAAACAGTTTGTGTGAGTTCACTGCTTGACCCAAGGTATATAACAAATATTTACTCAATGAATGATTGAATGAATGTAGTGAATTTAAAAGATGTACGAGAAGCCTATGAGTGTCAGTGAAGACTGAGAAATTGCTTTTATTCTTCTGTCTTCTCACCCTGGCTTCTCCAGTATGCTTCTGCTTCTGAATGGAGGTTCTAGTTAGTTTATGCCTCAAGATCAGAATATCCGTCTGATCACTTATGCCATTAGGCAGATCTCAAATTTGAAACTCAGATACAAAAAGTACCTCTTTTAACTGAACATCAAAAATACCTCTTTTAACTCAAGTAGGCAAGAGCGTAGACAATTTTGTTTCCATTGAAAAAGACAATAGTTCTAGAGTGTGTTTTGCTTCTTAGTATGATTCTTCTTGGCATGCATTGGATATTTTTCAAGGTAACCTTTATATTCAATGAATTTGCAATCCAAAACTTTATTGTACAATATAATAATTTTATTCTTTAATACAAAGAGGAAATATGAGATAGAGATTACTTATTTCTTTTCATTAATGGCAATTTAACTGAGGGAAGTTGTTAGTAACTATCTGCTAAGCAATTTTCTCATATCTCAAATACAAGATTTTCTGCTTTTTTTCCTGAAACATACTAGGAAGCCTCAATTAAGACATCAAAATTTAACTCAGATATTAAATTTCAGTTCGTATTACACAACTGCAAGGAATCTTAGAAGGTCAATCCTATTTTTTTCATTCATCTTTCACAGAAATTTTTAAAAAGGGACAGTTTCTATTATATCAATAAGAATAACTAGACAAGAAAATAGGAATTTCTTTTTTTATTTCTCAGAGAGAGAAAGAGAGAGAACATGAATGAGGTGGTGGGGGAAAAGAAGAGGGAGAGGGAGAAGAAGAAGGAGAGAAGGACTCCCAAGCATGCCCAGTGTGGAGTCCAACAGAAGACTCAATCCCATAATGCTGACACCATGACCTGAGCCAAAATCAAGAGTTGGATGCTTAACTGACTGAGCCATCCAGGCACCCTGTAAACAGGAATTTCTTTGTTTAATGCATTATACTGTTTGTTGACCATTGATATATAAATTATTTCCCGTAGTCTAACTGAATCTGCTCTAACCTTTGTGATGTGTCTTAGGTTTCTGAGTGGAGTTTGAAAGACACATCATTTATTACCAAGACAAAGAAACCATTTATTGAACTTCTGATGTGTGTCACGCATTTTGCATCCTTGTTTGCTAGTTGTTTGGCAGTGTCTCTATTAAATATAATTCACCATAAAATCTACCCATTTAAAGAATATAATTCAGCAGGTTTTTTAAAAGTATTTTCATAGAGTTGTGCTGTTATCATCACCATCAGTTTGAGAATATTTTTATCACCCCAAAGGAATCCCTTATCATTGAGCAGTCATCTTCCATTTCTCTCCAAATTTCCCAGCCCCAAGTAACCACCAATCTACTTTCTATCTCTATAGATTTGTTTATTCTGGATATTTTATATAAATGGAATTATATGTGTTTTTTTGTGATGAGCTTCTTTCACTTAGCACAATGTTGTCCAAGTTCATCAATATTGTGGCAGATATTAGTCTATCATTCCTTTTCAAGGGCAAATAATATTCCATTATATGGATCTATGCCACATTTTATTAATTCACTCATCAGTTGATGGCCATGGATTGTTTCCATTTTGGGGTTATTATGAATAACGCTGCAATGAACATTATATAAGTTCTGGTGTGGATGTATGTTTGCATTCCTCTTGATATGGACCCAGTTCCTTTTGATGAACTGCAGACTATTTTCCAAAGCAGCTGCACCATTTTTCATTACTACCAGCAGCGTATTAGAGTTCAAACTGCTCTACATCTTCACTCTCTTTTTTAACAATATTGAAAAATATTTGCTTATCAATATTTAACAACAGTTATTCTGGACAGATACTATAAATCTTATTTCATATATGAACAAACAAAGGCTCAGAAAAAGCATAAAAAATTGTCCAAAACCATAAAACTAGTTTTTAACTCAGCTCTAATTCAAAACTCATGCTTTTTATTCATTCTTAAATTATATTTTTTCCTGGAATAGTTTTGAGAATCATTTACATTTAGCACATATTTGAGTGCTTCCTATGTCTTTGGAGTTGGGAAAGCAGTTAACTCAATTTACTTGTAGTCTGATAAGACTAGAGTCTCAGAATTGTTTACATATAGGTCAGCAATTTTAGGTCTATTTTAATACTCTTAAAAATTAATGAAGACCCAAAGAACTTTTGTTTATGTGGCTTTTGTCTATTGACACATTTAGTATTAGAAATTAAGAAAAATTTAAATAATTATTAATTACAAAGTATACTGTAAGTTGATATTTAATAAGATTATTTTTTAAATCAAGAGTTTTTAAGTGAAACTGACATTAAGAAAAGTACACGTGCACTTGTGATGAGCACTAGGTATTATATGTAAGTGATGAATTACTACATTCTACTCCTGAAACCAATACTACATTATACACTAACTTGAATTTAAATAAAATCTTGGAAAAAAATAAAATGAATAAAAAAATACATATGTGTGGTTACAAAGACTTCAGTGACCACTAAGTAGTACAATTCTGTCACTGGCTTGATTTATGATAAGGCACTAGTAATTCTACTTATCATTGGCTTTCCATCTTTATCATAAATGCCAATGCAGTGAAAAAGACAAAAAGATAATAGTAATATTATAATATAATTTTATGCATATAGCATTCATATAAAAGTGGACCCTGATGATGTTCAAAATGCTTTTTGAAAAGTATGGGTCAAGTAATAGATGTAAATATAATGGTAGTGAGGAGAACAAAACTTCTCCCCCGAAAAAGTTATATATTTATTTTTTAAATCTTTGATTATTATTCAGTATACACACAATTATTTAAAACATTAATTTAGAAGGAACCTAATTTCTTTAAATATCTTCTCACCTCAAATCCCATTCCCTTAACTTTCCTTACGTGATTCTTAGCAGAAATTTTTTTCTTTATGTTAGGAAGAAATAACTTATAAACAATTATGTGCCCTTGAGTGAGAGATATTTTACTCTTTTTTTAAATGCATGATTTTATTTAGTCTGTCTATTAATAACAAATATTTGAGAACATGTAATGATATTAATGGAACTCAAGTTCAACTTCAGTTTTTTACCTTTCAGTATTGGGTATTAATAAGAAAGATAGTCAAAATAATTATGGTCAAAATTATTATGTCAAACACATATTAAATGTTTGGTGTTAGTCTTAATCAAATTCAATTTTTGGTGTCAAGTTCTTTGACTGCAAGAAAGAACATTTGGGGGATCCCTGGGTGGCGCAGCGGTTTGGCGCCTGCCTTTGGCCCAGGGCGCGATCCTGGAGACCCGGGATCGAATCCCACATCGGGCTCCCGGTGCATAGAGCCTGCTTCTCCCTCTGCCTGTGTCTCTGCCTCTCTCTCTCTCTCTCTGTGACTATCATAAATAAATAAATTCAAAAAAAAAAAAAAAAAAGAATTGAAAAAAAAAAAAAAGAAAGAACATTTGGTTGACTTCACTAAATAGAATATCTCTTAATCCTGAGATGATCTTTTCCTTGGTATTTCTTCTGCTGTTGATTATTAGCATATTATTGACCTTTGATTGTATGAATGAAGATAAATGGAGATCTACTCATCATGTTTATTCCAAATGATAGTACATAACCCATTACTGTAGTAATGAAGAGATAGGTCATGAAACTGCCCAATATTTTTGAGGACATTAGATTTAGCCCATGGAGTTTAGTCAAGATTCAGAAATAAAAGCCCTTATGACATATGGTACGTAGCCAAATTGGGAGCTTAAGAAAAGAACAAAGCCATAAATTGTTCTCTCTGTCAATGGTGATGGTGAATTTTCCCTGTAGCCTTAGACAGTCTCATTGCATTGCAGCCAAGATGGATGGGGAATGGGGCCTTCCACACACCTTCTTTGGGTGTATGGTGAGTGTGGGTGTTGAGATATTTTGTCCCTAATAGTTCTAAGAATTGTATAGCATCACTTATCACTGTACATTATTGTACAACAGAATATAGAAGTATATAAAGTTATAACATAAAATTCTCTCTTTGCTCTAGCCCCTGCTAGCCTATTTTAAAAATGGAATTTTTAAAATAAAAATGTTGCAGCTTGCATTTTTTTCTTTAATATAGATTTATCTCATTTTGAGGGATGAAACTTTTGTCTGTTTTTCTCACTAATCTGCAGAATTTAGAACAATACATAGAAGATGCTCAGTAGATATTTAATTGAATGAATGCTTTACATTATCTTCAGAGATGTTTGCATAACATACCCAGATCAATGAAGAATAATTTGTTTATCCATTCCTCTATTGCTAAGGATTAGCGTATTTCCAGCTCTCACTTTTAAAGTAACACTACAGTAGAAAAAAATGAGTGGGAGAATGTTTGCAATATGAATAGATTAGACCTGAAAATGTGACAGTGAAATTACTTTTCTGGGGAATTTTACGTTTTTAGTGAAAATAATGTGTGCATGTGCGTTTGTGTTTGAGGTGGGCAGGTGTTAAAGTTGGACAGGAAAAGTGAGAAATGAGGTTAGATGGGCAAACAAGTACAAGATCATAAAGGGGTATGTAAGCCATTTAAAAAAGTCTGGGCTTTATTAGTGGAGAACCTTTGAAAAGTTTAACTGGGTGATTGATGGGACCATGCCTGAATTTCCAACTACCATCTTCATCCTTGTGGATGTTGGAATAAACTGATATTTTGTAGTCAATGAAAATGTCTAATATTAGAACTTTATTAAACATTTAGAATAAAATATATCATAATTCTATATCATGTAACTTTTTTAATAATAAATTTATTTTTATTGGTGTTCAATTTGCCAACATACAGAATAACACCCAGTGCTCATCCCGTCAAGTGCCCCCCTCAGTGCCCGTCACCCATTCACCCCCACCCCCTGCCCTCCTCCCCTTCCACCACCCCTAGTTCGTTTCCCAGAGTTAGGAGTCTTTATGTTCTGTCTCCTTTTCTGTGTATCATATAACTTTTATTCACTGTTGAGATAGATTCTAAACTTTTTTTAAAAAAATGATTTATTTATTTATATTCCAGAGGGAGAACATGAGTAGCAGGGGCAAAGACAGAGGGATAAAGAATCTAAAGTAGACTCTATGTTGAACATGGAGCCCAGTGCAGGGTTCAATCCTACAGCCCTGAGATCATGACCTGAATTGAAACCAAGAGTTGGACACCCAACTGACTGTACCACCCAGGTGCCCCAGGATAGATGCTAAAATGGATTTTTAATAATAGACATTATATGACTATATTGACAAGTATTTATTCAATATTTACTATGTGAAATCACTGTTTGAAGTGCTTCACGTGTATTAACTTGTGTTAACTTACTTGATGTATACAATACTCTGTTGTTATTCCAATTTTATAAAAGAGATCAGTAAGATTAAAGTTACAGTTAAGTTTTAAAACTAGGCAATCTGGCTCCAGAGCCCATGCTCTTAAACACATCTCCATACTGCTTCCCATATATTCCTAAAATATATAAACAAAACCTGTAAACTTACATATGAAACTATGATAAGTCAAAAATTAAGTTATATTTCATTTACAGAATGATACAAGTTCAACTTACGTATTCTTTTATTCCAGTTTTTTTTTTGTAAACATAAAGAGACAAAAATATATTTTGTGAGTTAGTGAATTTGCTGGCCAAACTAACATTAATTTTAATGTCACATTGTAAAAGAAGGAGGTTTTTAAATGTGGTGAGGTTACTCTCAAAGTTAACTTAAAAAAAATCACATCTAAATAGTTAGTGCTGGGTTGTAATACGATGTTAATCTAATGAGTATAGATGTCTTGTCAATCAACAAGTGGCTGTAAGGCAACCAGAGTTTATTTGTAGTCTTAAGGATTATAACTTAGGAGACACAGAATCCTCTGAAATTTAAGGTGTGCTTGGAGTTAGGAGGGGGGAACGCAGTTTTATAAAAGCAAAAACCATGAGGTTACATAACTTATTTTGAAAGAATTATGATTGGTGCTGGCAAAATTTAAACTATGTAATACACAATTGGCTATTTAGATGATAGGCTTTCCCATTATTTCTATTTCAGTTCAATTTGGAAGGATGTGTTCAAGGAGGTGGTGGAGTTGCAAATGACAAATTGTAATTGACAAAAGTCAAAGTTCATGGTGTTCCGACAGTTGAAACAGGAAATATGCATATAGCT
Organism: Canis lupus baileyi; assembly: GCF_048164855.1. Taxonomy (NCBI): domain Eukaryota; kingdom Metazoa; phylum Chordata; class Mammalia; order Carnivora; family Canidae; genus Canis; species Canis lupus. The sequence continues at coordinate 11,857,392 of NC_132860.1, forward strand.
CTACTTCCTTATTGTTCTTTTGACTCTGTTTTGAATGACTCTCTTAGCAATACTTACTTCATTTTGAATCCTGTTTCACATGTAAATGTCCACAATATGTTTACATTTAAGTTCGTGGTCACATAAATGATTTTTTTCTCATGCTACCAAGATGCTAATGAACTTTACAGATACAGGCAAGATGGAATGATTTTCATAAAAAAAAATTAAAATTTCAGAGAGAGTCTATAGTCATGGAATATTTCTAGATTATAACCTATAACTAGAAGTGTCCAACACCCTCATTTTACAAGTGGTGAAATGGAGGCCCAGAAAACCACTTCCACAAAGTGGCAAAACTAAAACTAGAACCCAGATATCTGGGTTTATAATCCAGTCATTTTCCACTATACAACTTCATAATCAAAATTTTTAATATACTCTACTATTTCTTATTACACACCTTGCAAATCAGAAGATGAGCATCATACTATGTTTGAATTTTATTTTTTTCTATTTCTGTGACTTTCTATATACTAGCAAGCAATGAATTCTTACTAAATATATGCTTATGTGATTTATCCTGACCTCAGCTTGAGAGTTTTATCTGTTAATCTTAACAACTTTCTGCATTTCTGTTGTCCTACACTCCCAAAATCCACTGATTTTTTAAAAATCCCTTTTATGAAAAAGAGAGAAAGAGGCAAATCAAGAAACAGACTCTAAACTATAGAGAACAAACTGAGGTTACCAGAGGGAAGCTGGATGGGAGGATGGGTGAAATAGGTGATGGGAATTAAGCAATGCACTTGTTGTGATGATCACGGACGGTGTGGTACAGAAGTGCTGAGTCACTATAGTGTACACCTGAAATTAATATTACTCTGTATGTTAACTAACTAGAATTTAAATAAAAACTAAACAAAAAAGGTACGTGCAGATTTTCAACAACATAGGACATTGGTGCCCCTAACTTGTGTTATCAAGAGACATCTATAGTATGTGATCATACTAAAGGAAAACATGCTAAAATTGCCAGTTAAAAACAGATTTAAGTTAGATTGCCTTTCAGATCTTTTTGTTCTGCCTGTTTTTTCACAGTGTTATGCTACTTTTATTTCACTTAACATTATTACATGGCATTTTTTCATTTTTTAGAGGCTTTTCCTAAAATTGGTTAAAAATCTGATTTGCCTCTGTGTGATCAGCACCCACATGTAGATAGATCTGTTCACTTCATTTCACTATAATTGGACTTTCCATTTGTTTTCAGTTTTTCGCTATCATCAGCGTTGTTTCAGTGAATATTTTTAACACATAGATTTTTATCCTGAGGAATTTAAGACTAGTGTTCTTTATATAGCTCTTGCTCTTATTTAAAGGCCATTAGGGGGCAGCCCGGGTGGCTCAGTGGTTTAGCACCACCTTCAGCCGGGGCATGATCCTGGAGACTCAGGATGGAGTCCCACGTCCGGCTCACTGCATGGAGCCTGCTTCTCCCTCTGCCTGTGTCTCTGCCTCTCTCTCTCTCTCTCTGTGTGTGTCTCATGAATAAATAAATAAAATTAAAAAATAAAATTAAATTAAATTAAAATAAAATAAAGGCAATTAGGATCTGGATAACCCTGCAGGTGCTCAGGTTTTCAAATACATGGGCCAATGAAATGCAAAGATTCTTGTGGTCCATAGTATTCCAATTGTTAAATTTGATCAATGGTGGGCACTGAAATCTTGCCAAGTCCATATGTAACTGTTTTACCTATGAAACATCCTGATTCGCTGTTTCTGAAAAGGTGTCATTTGAACTCTGATTAATCTCTTTAAACCAACCCATATGAAAACTTGTATGCTGAGGTTCCAGAGTGAAAGTCTTAGTATCCTCGAGCAAGTTGTACTTCTTAAGATATTTACTTATTGATTGCTTCTATCATTGACTAGCATCTTATTGTTAGATTACCTGATAGACTTGAGGAAGTGAAAATGCATTTAAAGAAGAATCAATATTACTTTTTAAGTGGATTGAGGAAAATGATTCCTGAAATCAACCATCTTCCAAAAACAGTTTAAAGTGGATGATTACACTTCATTTGGTTTTTTAAAAGGTGGCATGTTACAGTGGAAGGAGTTCTGATCAGGACTTCTATGGTCTCATCATAACTTGAATTACCTTTCTGACATCAGGCATATCACTTTCCCCTTCTGGCTTTCAACTTCCTGATTTGTAAAACTTGGTTGTTGAATGACTTCTTTGATTCTTTACAACATTGATTTTCTGAGTCTGTGATTGTTTAAGTAAGTATACTTTAAAAAAGACATTTCAAATTATTTTCTAATAGATAAGGTGAATTTTTGACAGATCACCTACAGATGTAGATTAACGGTGGTAGAAACAGTGATGGAAAATATGGAGAACAAAAAACTGGGTTGATTGGGAAAAATGTGATATATTTTTTTCTTTCTTTCATAATGCTCCCTTTCTCCCCTTAAAAAGCTCAGCTAGGCAATGAGCTTTGTAACAATTGTTTGCTTATGTTCAAATTGGAAAATACATTAAGCTATATCCATATACACCAACACACACACACACACACACACACACACACACACACACTCCCTTCTAGTTTTCCTGTTTTCCAGTGTATGAGGTCAACCTGGGACTTCAGGCTGGGGAAAATAAGCACAATGTTACTTTAATGCTGATGAGAGCTGTGAAACTTCAAGATAAGAAAATACATTCTCAGAATATTAGTCTAGAAGAATTGGCTGTTTTGAAGTGGAAAGTAAATAGTTTTGAAGTTAAGGTTTAAGATCTGGCTATGTGATTTTAAGTAAATCTTGTGTCCTCCCTATCTTTTTCTTCATTTGTAAATTGGCAATGAAGATAATGATAGCTGTCTTACTAGGGGGTTTTAAGGTTCAGAAAATGTAATGTATGTAAAAGCACTTTCTAGTACCTTTTTAGTTGTTTTGACTTATATTACATCGAGCTTATTTTCATGTACAGATTAGCTGAAACAATGTTATCATTCATGTCTACTCACCTTATATAAACTAAATATTTAATAATTTTATATATCCATTTTAACAATAAACTTTTAGACTAAATAAGGCTATTTTCATGATAGACTTGTATCACTTTACTAACTCAAATAGAAAGAAGGTTAAAATGAGTAGCCTAATACTGAATAATTCCTTATAGTAAACTTTTATCTTGGTAGAGTTACTAACTTGGTAGAATTTCTACCATGGTGTTTACTTTATAATGATAATGAATGATAGTAAAAATAATATCACCTCACCTTGATGATGATTTCTTGGGTTGCCAGAGTAAACTCTTATTGGCTCTTTCCAAATTCACACCAAATATCTATTTAATTACACTAGCATTGTAGTGGTTTAACACTTGCCTTTGGATCTACAGTTTTGAAATTTCTTAATTGATGTTCACCTTAGTATCTTAGACTTTTTTTCTTTAAAAAATGGATTTCTGCTGCCTCAGATGTAACTTTAACAACTATGAATTAACACTATTACAACTTAACTCAGGTATCCCTATAAAGGGATGCCTGAAAACTCAAGGAATGGCAGAAACTTTTTTCCCAAATCACATAGAGTAGATTTTACTGTATTTTGGTGTTTGCTTTTTTTTCAGTGCCTTTTAAATCTTCACCTGATTTAGATACTTCAGGTTTGTTTTCTAAGATTGTATATATATATATATATATATATAGAGAGAGAGAGAGAGAGAGAGAGAGAGAGAGAAGAGGGAGAGGGTCCAGGATCCTGGGATTATGACTGAGCCAAAATCAAGAGTCGGTTGCTCAACTAACTAAGCCATCCAGGCACCCCTAGACCCTTCAGTTTTTTAATTATTGATGGTCTTTATAATTAACTATATAAATTACATCCAATTATAGAATCATAGTAAGAATTAAATTTCATTTAGAACCCCTTTTAATCCCACTATGCTTGGTAATGTCTGGTTAGAACTGCCTATGCATAAGTTTGAAAATATAGTTTAGGACTCAAATGTAGCTCAGTTCTGGAGGTATAGGTGGTTTCTTTTCATACTCCTATTAATATAATTTGGGAATTAATTATTTTTCTATATTAGGAAGAAATTTGGTAAACAATGTTGCTGTTAATTTCTTAGAAAATTAACTGTAAACTCTCTGGAATGATTGTAAGCATGTAGATTTTCTAATACTGTTTTGTAGAACTGGGGGAAATACTTTTCCCATAGAATTACTCAAAGGCCATTGACTCTGTGGCTTTTGTTGATTAAAAGTCTGGTATGTATTTCCAAAAATTTGGTTGAATTTTCAACTTAAAATAAAGAGGGAAAGTTTTATTTTACTTTATGCTAGACAAGATTTTCCATTAGTTTTCCTTTAAAATAATTTTCATTATTTCTTCATTGGTATAACCCAAGGCCTTAGAATCTTCAGAAGCAAATACAAGTTTTTCATTGATTTATGTGTTTGTATATTTATCATATGAAAGAACATGTACTTAATATCAAAATTAAAATTTATGATATAATGCTATAAGATTTAGACATTTTAATATTCTCATCATTTATAGATGGAAATTTTTGTGTTTTTTAGTTAATTACTAAGTAAAATTATAAGCTTGTCTCTTCAAAATGAGAAAAATTAGCATGACCTTATATCTCTTTAACTGGGAATTACATTTCACGGAAAACTATTTCTGTGAATGTTATATTAAAAATTTCTCTTCAAAATACTTGGCAAATAAAGAGCATTTGTACAAGCTTTATAAGACTTAAGATTATATTGTTAAGTTTACTCTAGATGATAGGTCTGTTATACCTATAATTATTTATTTTGAATTTCTATATGTGTTCAAAAGTGATGAGTTGAGCCCAGTTATTCTATAACATTGCATCAACCATATTTCAGGCTTACCAACAGTATAAAATTCCATATTTCATGGAATTTCTATGAAGTTTATCAACTCTAGGGTTCTATTTATGTAACATTGTTTGGAAACTGACATTAAGTGAGAATATGTTAAGACTATGTTTGAGCATACCTGGGATTGCCTGGTTTACACCTGTGTTCTTGATGTAGTCATTCATAGCGCTTCCATTCATTTAACAAATGTCCTCATTTGGATGATGAATTATCTGAATTAATTCATATAATAGAATTCCTTTCAATAAGTATTCATTGAAGACTTGCTATGTGTCTAGAACTGGTTTAGGTGCTGGGGAAATAGCTTAGTAAACAAATTGAAAGACAAATAACATTATCAAGTAATTCAGAAGATTATGTCTGTTATTGTTGCCAAAACAGTGATCAGGTAAATTGTCTTTGTCATAGAACATAACAAAAATAAAATATGTCATTTGTGCATAATAATTGAGTACTTCTGGAATCCCAGCACATTAGACAGAAAGATAATAAGATATTACCTCATACCTGTCAGAATGGCTAAAATAAACAACACAAGAAACAGCTGGTGTTAGCAAGAATGTGGAACCCTCATGCATTGTTGGTGGGGATGCAAACTGGTGTAGCCACTCTGGAAAACAGTATGGAGTTTCCTCAAAAAGTTAAAAATAAAACTACCCTATGACCCAACAATTATACTACTAGGTATTTACCCAAAGAATACAAAAAATAATAGTTCAAAGGAACACATGCATCCCAGTGTTTATAGAAGTATTATCTACAATAGCCAAATTATGGGAACAGCCCAACTGCCTGTCAACTGATGAATAGATAAGAATAAATACAGTGGAATATTACTTAGCCATAAAAAGAATGAAAGCTTGCTATTTGCAGTGACACAGATGGAGCTAGAGAGCATTATGCTAAATGAAATAAGTCAGTCAGAGAAAGACAAATACCATATGATTTCACTCGTATGTAGAATTTAAGAAACAAAACAGATGACCATAGGGGAAGGGAAGGAAAAATAAAATAAGTTAAAAAGAGAGAGGGAAGCAAACCACAGGAGACTTTTAACTATAGAAAACAAACAGGGTTGCTGGAGGGGAGGTGGGTGGAGGGATGGGATAACTGGGTGATAGGCACTTGATGTAATGAGCACTGGTGTCATATGCAAATGATGAATCACTAAACTCTATCCCTGAAATTAATAATATACTATATGTTAACTCAATTGAATTTAAATGAAAAAAATTTTAAAAATAGGTGATGGAGATTAGGGAGTGTACTTGTGATGAGCACCTGGTGCTATATGGAAATTTTGAATCACTATATTGTACACCTGAAAATAATATTACACCGCATCTTAACTAACTGGAATTTGAATAAAAAGTTTAAAAAGAGAAAAATTAGGTTGGGAAAAAATAATAATAAAAACAAAAAAAGAAAAAAAGAAACAGACAGAAAAGACAGAAAGCAACCTATCAACATTTTTAAAAGAGATTAGAGATATGTTGGAGACGTGTCAATAAGTTGTGTCAGGTAAGAATGTGTTGTTTTTATAAAGTCAATGAGTAGTTAAAATTGTTCAACTTTGTTTTAAGCTTGTAGGTGTAGGGGAAACAAATTGCAGATATCCGTTCAACATATTTATAATTGTTTTTGATACGTAAAAAAGAAATCTAAAAGGAGGTTACTTATAGTTTGTTAAAGTTTATTAATACGCCTATTATTTTCTTAAACAAACTATGGAAGGTGAATCAGCTAAACAAAATCTTGACTCGAGTAGGTATATAAAATATAGTGCGAGAAAGCTGGGAAGGAGGCATAGACTTTAAAATATTGTGAGACACTGATTTGGATCAGTCTATAGCGATAGAGTCAGGGTCATTCTTCCCAGTGGAATTTTTTTTAAGGATTTTATTTATTTATTCATGAGAGAGAGAGAGACTGAGAAATAGAGAGAGAGGCAGAAACATAGGCAGAGGGAAAAGCGGGCTCCCTGCGAGGAGCCTAATATGGAACTCGATCCCAGATCCCTGGGATCATGACCTGAGCCAAAGGCAAGATGCTCAACCACTGAGCCACCTTGGTAAATTTTGAAATTCAACCAAAGAATGGATTTTGTCCATTGAAGAGTCTACTTTTTAAAAAACATTCCTCTAGGGCAGCCCCGGTGGCTCAGCGGTTTAGTGCCGCCTTCAGCTCCGGGCATGATCCTGGAGACCTGGAATCGAGTCCCGCATCAGGCTCCATGCATGGAGCCTGCTTCTCCCTCTGCCTGTGTCTCTGCCTCTCTCTTTCTGTGTCTCTCATAAATAAATAAATAAAATGTATTAAAAAAAATTCCTCTAAAAAAGCTTTGGTTGCTTAAGCACAGCTGAATGAGTTAGCTTATCAACTGTATGCAACTCTTTTGGCAGTTCTTTCTTTTGGCAATTAAGAACTAGAACCTCATCTCTGATTACAGTGTCTTGGCATATAATTCAATTCTATTGGAAGAAGGTGATGTTAGAAGGGTTAATACAACAATATAAGTCCCTCTGAACCGTTTCCTGTATAATTGCTCATCCATATAGTTTATGTAGTCTTTCAGTTGATTCTACCTCATAAATTGTAGTTGGTGTTCAGAGAAGTGTTGAAATTGTTTTCATGCAATTTGAAATTTAATTTCTAGGTGCAACATCTGAGTATTTTCCTTTTTTTAAGGACTTATTAATTTTATTTTAAAATATATTTTTTAAAAGATTTATTTACTTATGTGAGAGTGGGAGGGGGTAGAGGGACAGAGGGAGAGGAAGAGAGAGAATTTCAGGCAGAACCCCCACTGAGCATGAAACATATGCAGGACTCCATCTCACAGGCCTGAGATCATGACCTGAGATGGACGCTTAAACATCTGTTTATATAGACTCAGTCTTCTTAGTTATTAGACTTTATTTATTATTTACAAGATTTTAAATAGCATTACATTGTAATTGTCCTAAATATCTATGAATAAAGTAACCTTAAAAAAAGGCAGAAGGACTTCATGAAGACTGTATGAAGTTATTGTCTTAAACTAGTTGTCATTTTTTTCCCCCTAGAAACATTTGTGGTTTACCAGAAAGAGTTTGGGCTTGGGGATCAGATCTTTTGGTTTAGAATTATAGCTCTGTTGGTTACAAGCTGTTATCTTAGACATATTTTAACCTTTTTGCCTCATTTTCCCAAGTTTGTTGAAACAGATAAAAATGCTAATACTAACCTTAGTGTATAGGAAGTATTTGGACCATCATATGTGCTCAAAAAATGTTTATAGTATCTGAATCTACATTTCTTTAGCTTTTCAAACTTCATTATTTATCTCTTTTAATTGGATTCGATTTTCTATTGCTTATATAGCTATGGAGATGATTATTAAGTTCAGTCAGTTAACACTGGAAGCAACTCAGATATGGCTGAAATATTGCCGAAGTCTAGAGCAATTCCATCTGGTTTGTTAATTGCTATGGCTGCCTATCTCTAGTCTGAGAACTAACAATTCAGACAGAGTTGGTTATGAGTTCATTTCAACTTCACTGAGCACAAAATAAATGGCAGGCCCCATGGTTAAAATCTGTGCTTTGTCGTAGAGATGAATATGACACAGCCTGCCCATCAGCTGCAAGCAGTCAGTTAGGACTGCCCATAATGGCCTATCATTTGCTCTTCCTCCCCACCACTTTTCTATATAGAATTAGGAATCGAACAGATTCTTACCTAATTCACAGCAGAAGTTTTAAACCTGGATGGGGAGCCAACAGAGTCTAGCAGGAGGATGCATTTGAGATCTGTGTATTTGCAGAGCCTGTTACCTCTGCCATTCTTCTGGGACTACTGATGTTATAAGGTCTTTTATAAGCAAAGTTCTTTTTTAATATCACCCTTAAATGTAATGATTGTAATCGTCTTCTTGTTGCCTTTTCAGACGTTTGTCTCTTCAAAAAGTGGCATCCAGCCCTGCTGAGGTTATTTATTAGCACTATCTCATTGATTGTGGTATTCTATTCCTCACAAGGCTCAAATATTAATATTTTTTCCTTTCTTGCCTCTGGATCAAATGGCCAGCTTTTGCTTTCAAGTTAAAAAATTAGAAATCCTTATTTTTCTTCATGTGACAATTGTAAAACCATAAACGTTTTGAAGTTACATTTGAAATGATTTTTATAAACTTCTTTTAAAATTCCATTTGTAACCTGCAATTGTTGTTTGAAGTTCTCCTAACTCTTTTAAAACCTTGAATCATACTTTTCTATGCATTTGTAAGAGAATGTCCCAGTATGAGAATAAGAAATCCTATTTGTGACTAAATTGATTTTTTATATATAGGCTGAACAAACATAACTTGATGTTTAATTTTTTTAAAAAAGGCTTAAAAATATTTAAAACATTTTGTTCATGTTTACATTAGCATGTTAAAGATCATCCTGTGATGGGACACTGGTAGTTATTTCTGGACTGAGGTTGTAATTGTCTTTCTTACTTTCTTTGGTTTTCCTTAATATTTGTGCCCTGAATATTATGGATTTTACATGGGAAACATTGGATAAACTTCAAAAAAGCTTTCTGAATGTGATGTGTTTTTATAATAAGATGATGATAACACCTATTACACCAGAAATCATTGTTAAAGTCAAAACAGAGAATGAAAAGAATTTGCTACTCATCCAGATGTATTCAGCTATGAAAGAACAATCAAAGAAACTGTGATTTCAGAATCGGTATGAAATTTCCATTTCCATTTTCCTTCCACAAGCTCATCTGAGTTTGTAATGGGTAGAATCTGTATTATTAGTCACTTATCTGGTCAGATACTCAGTACCATAATTCGGCAATCTGTGAACTATCTGTGATTATGCAAAAACACAAATAAGCAATCTCTCTTAGTTGTTGTTTCAGTTTTGTTTTAATGTAAAGTTTTTAGCACACCTTCACATTGCAGTCTTAACACTAGCAACAGCCAGGTCCACTGGGATGTGCTGATACCTATAAACACTATGGGAAGAAAAGGTGGTCTGGACTAGGCTCTCTAGGTTGCTGATCTAATTGGGGGCAGACCTGAGGTAGGGATTTAAGGAGGAGCCAAAAAGGCCACTAAAAGCTAGAGAACAAGCCAAATCAATCTGTTAGAGAAAACTAAAGTTTCAATATTTGAGAGTTCAGGTTTACTTACTAGGTCTGGTGGAGTTTAAACAGGAATCCAGATGGGGAGGTCTCAATACCAGGAGTTTAGAATTTGGAGGAAATAAGATTAGATGGAAAATAAAAGAGAGAGAGTAAGAGTATGAGAGCATGAGATTGGATTAGTAATGGAAAGTAACTATAAACAATGGTAGATATTTGTGTCTTATGCTGAAAGGTCAAAAACGAGCTTTGTGCTAGCGGGTTGAGCTATTTTAAAGAACAAAAGGTATCATAGATCCTTCCCTAGGTACATTTTTGCATTTTAGTAAGGACCTCAGGAAACATTGTATTAAAAACAACAATGACAGCAAAAACTCAAAAAGAATTTCAACTACTTTGGGTGAAGTTGTCTTGAGAGGGTAGATCATTTAGGATACTGTTCTCCATTTATCATATGTTTAAGAGGAGAGACTCTGGCTTAACTGCCTGATTTTGAATCTTAGAAATATGATTTAATCACTTAGGACTTGGGCAAATTGCTTGACCTTTTTATGCTTCAATTCTCTATCTATGACATGGAGATAACAACGTGATCTACTACAGAGGATTTGTTATAAGGAATCAATGAGTTGATATATCTCTCTATATATAGAAAGCTCTTCCTAACACAAAGCAGATGCTATGTAATTTTAAGCAATTATTATTGTACAATGAGGTATATTGGGCTAGGGCAAGGATTCCCTTGATTTACACTAGGCAAGTTGTAAATACACCCTGGAAAGGGGCAATAATATGTATGGCGTGCTCACACAGGCAACTATCCTAAGCCTTAGTAGTATCAGATTCCTCAGTCCTTGCTAGGAAGACTTCCTAGACTTCTCCAGGTGACTTCCTCTTGGCTAGTATCTGACCATCTCAGACTGCCACCACTAGGAAGTGCTAGGAACACTTCCTAGACTTCTCCAGGTGACTTCTTCTTGGCTAGTATCTGACCATCTCAGCCTGCCACCTTAAGGCAATACTACACTTGATGTGTGCAAATATTTGAGTGTATTTCTCAGCCTCTCATTGGTATTGTAAATTTTGTATCTGGAATGTTTGGGAGTGCCATGGTCTGCATGATCTTTGTATTTGGGCTTGAAATGAGGAGGCCATACACTTGTTAAGGAAATAGGGTTTGGGGAATAAAACATAGCAGAGGATCTTAACTGCCAGACTGAGTGTTAATTTCTTGAATAACTCCAGGCCTATCACTTAAATCAAGATCTATTTTTACATCTATAAGTTGTCAAAGGTCAATTTACTCACCTCCTTTGGTTGTCTAATGGCTTAGCCTACCTTTTAAAATCATTTTGTAAACAAAGCCTTACTGAGGAGTTGTGTATTTCTATGCCTTACATGGCATTAAAATTCTAGGTCCCTTAGAGCATTGCTCCTAACTCTTAGACATTCCCTGCTATATATTCTAACTGCGACGTAAGGGAAGATACCTCTTCCTTCACCTCCAGATTTCCTTAGGTTAGGAATCAGAAGACTTGAATTCATATCCAATCCAGTGCCCTAACTTGATCAAGTTTCTTTACTTTTTGAAAGCTTAGTTTTTTTCATCCATGAAATGGAATTGTTACAATGCAATTAGGATGAAAATTAAATAAGAAAACACATGAAATCTTTTAAGACACTTCTTTGTTAAATAAGAGCTGTTTTTCTTATTCTCTTCTTTCCTAGCTCCTAATTCTGATGAGACTTCTCCAGAAAGAACCAATCTTACACAGCAATTATTGAAACAAATTCTTTTGGGGTTTATTCCCCCCTGAAGGGGCAAAGAATTCCATGTTTCTGAAAGGCCAGAAATGATTATTTCTCTGTGTAAATGATGGAGCTGTAGCCATTGACCAATTATCATCCATAGAGAACAGTAATGTATAGGCGGCCTGTCTTATACTGAAGGAGGGATGGTTCAGGATACCTTCATTTCCGGATCCCAAAAGGATGGGCTAATAAAGCACAATGGGCTGAAGGCCCAGCTGTGAGGTTAGGAGCCTAGATGGCAGAACTCCATGGATTGTTCTTGCTCTTTTGGGATCTGCAACATGAATAGACCTCAGTTGATCCAGGAATAGACTTCCTTTTGCAGCTAGAGAGAAAGGAAGCTGAAGGAGAGGTGAGTGTGCCTGGAATAGACAGGGGAGTTTGATCTTAATTTAGGGAGTTCCTGGGTATCCTTGTCTTGTTTGTACACAATAGATTTTAATGACTTTTAAAATGAAAGTTGTTTATATTTTAGGAAGGAAATTCTCATACATTTGGTGAAAAAAAAAAAAAAAAAAAAAACCCGACAACCCAGAAACAACCAAAAACAGCCGGTACCACGTTCCATGAGCCACATTTCCTGTGTAGTGGTCCCTAAGTGATTCCGAAGAGCACAATTGCTGCATTTATTAAACTTTTTATTTACTAAGGAATGGACAGTAGCATATGGGAGCAATGACAATAGCTGACTGATGAGAAAACAAAGAAATTCCAGTATTTTGCTGTTTTGAAAAAAGTCATTCAGAATTTAGTCATATTGGTTCAGCTGTTGTAACCAAAGACTGATAAGATAATAGAGGTCTTTGTGGTGGTTTTGTACTGAAATCCTTTATCTTTATGATGCACTGGGGCCCTTTAGAGTAGAAAGCTTTTAAAACTGCTCTTGGATTCAGAACTCAAATTAGCTGCTGGTACACTGGGACAGGGGCTCCTTTCTCAGGCACTCACCACAAAGTAACTTTTATCAGGGGACCTTCTGATAGATTGTTAGTTTCTCCAGCTTACCCTATTTATTTTTTGTTGACTTTTTGCTGCCCTATTTTGTGACATTTAAAAGAAGACTCTATCAAAAAAGGCCAGCGCTAACTGGTGGACTGTGCTTGTGAAGTGCAGACATCACAGCCCATCTGATGTGTGAGGAGGCGGCAGGAGCACAGCACTTGAACCAGGTTACCTGTGGGCAGACAAGATCAAATGCAGCTTTCCTTTATGACTAGCATTGTATTTGGGCTTTCTTCTCAAACAATGTCCATTTAGAAAAAAAAAATTAGAACTAACCAGGGAATTCACTCTTAGGAGCTCTTCTTTTCAACTTAATTTAAAATCTTTCTGGATTGTTGGCTGAGTTCTTTGGTTGATGCTGCTTTGAAATTACTGTTAAGTGCTTTCATCTTCCTGGGATTGATGTGGAAAAGTGTATCTCCATTAGAACTCCACTCCAGTGTCACTGCCCACCCTCCCCATCATTCCAAACACAGACAATTTCAGTTAACCAAGCTTCTTGTAATTTCATTGTTGAATCCTATGGAGCTTATTATAGTAATGTGATATCAAGCAATGGAACACGGTCAGGTGGAAGTCTTATTTTAAATTACCTAAGATACATTTCTAGATGCCACAATTTGTTGATATTAGTTTTACCTGGCTTGATAAACATGGTGTTTTGCAGCTATTGCCCTTCAACTCATAAGAATAAAGAGATAAAAACTGTGCAGAGAAATTCACAAAATTTAATTTGGCCATCTCTGAGAGTGAGCCTTTCCTTTTCTCCTTAGTCTCTGTCTCTTTTTCCACTGCTCTGCTTGTTTCTGTTTCTTTCTTTCATTAGAGAAACTTAGTTGTCACCAAGAGTAGTGATCCACTTTCAGGGGACAGCCATAACGAGGGTGACCTGTGTGAAATGTTTACACTGTAAAAGTCCTAGGTGTGAGAATATTGTAAAAGAGGTGAGGCACGACTCTGCTGAGTAAAGTGCACACTGCAGGGTGCCTACCTTGTCCACATGTGGAGTCTTCAGTGACTTCCCAATGCCCAGTCTCATTTCCAGCTCCATGGATTGTAACCATGGGTGAAATTAACTAGCAGTTTATGTGCTAATTTCTATGAGCTGATATAAAAAAACAAACCAACCAAACAAAACCCCAAAATCTCCAAATCCCAAACTTTAAACTTGATTTTTATTTTTAATTTTTCATTCTATACAAAGAAAGGATTTATCCTAGTTCTCTTTTTATTTTGTCTAAATTTGCATCAATTTTGAAATTTCTTTGTTGGTTTGGGCTTACAGACAGGTAGTTATGGTTGTAAAGTTAAAAAAAAAAAAGAGCACCTATTTTAGTTCATTTTTTTTTTTTTCAAGTTCTTCAAATTCTGACCAAAAAGGGCTAGAGGGCTCTTTTTGAAACTGTTACAGTGAAAGATGGTATTTGAAAACTTTCGATGAGGGAAATTGCTGCCGTATTTACATTTCGAAAAGTGTTCCCTTATTTTCGCACTATTGACTTCCTATTGAGACTCAAAATTTTAAGTACAACTGGTAAAGAATTCAATGGATCAAACTCAGTAAATCTGAAGTCACTGGAATAAAGGCCCCTAAGAAAAAAAAATGTGTCAATTTTAAAGGTCTTTCCTAACTGAAGACCATTTTGCGATAGAGCCAAAGGTTAATAAAATCAGTAGTGAATGTAGCAATTTTACAGATAAGCTATTCACAACAAGTGTAGTTACTTGAATAAAAAGCTAATTCAGTTCTAAAATGCCACATGCAGTAGCAGTGAATAGCTGCTTTTAGGTGCTTTCTGGAGGAGGATAAAATACAGAATCACGGCACTCTTCTCTTCCAGCGTCCCTGGCTGCCTGTAAATTGCTGTGAATGGGGCTGTGGGCTGACAGGCTCTATTAAGACAAACTGCCTTTCTCATCGGAGAGATAAAATAAATCAGGTGTTTAGTCAAATTAAAATACTTCAGCTGGAGCAGGCCCTGGGGAGCACTGATCCACCTGACTAATCTGAGAGAAACTCAAGACAGATGTGGTTTGGGGATAAAGACGACCCCATGGAAAAAAAAAAAAGAAACCTGCTGCACCGTCTTTGGAGTTGGAGAATAGATACAGTTTATAGTGGAGAGTATCAGGCATACACTGTGTGCGATATTGGATAAAAGCAGGCACATTGACTTGTGGAGAAGCTGTGGACAGAAGCTTCTTTGCCGGTTCCCTCTTTGCAGTTTATGACACTACCTCTGTTTTTGTGTGGGAGAGACTATTTTCTGGCAATGCTTTTTAAGAGATTTTAAGATAGCCTGAAGGATGTGAAACAGATGACAGTCAGGCAGCTACTGATGACCTCTGCTGGCCTGGGCAGATCCTCTGGATCTGAGTTCCTTTTTTTCCAAATTGATTTTATCAAAACTCAAAACATAGTTTAAGACAAGACTTTTTACATCAAGTTAAGTTACCTCCTAAGAGCATTCAATATGGTCTTTTGCCTTTAACATAGCCAGGCAGTATTTAGGTTGCCCCACTCACTGTGCACCATAATTTGTCTACTTTTTCAACCACTCTGGCATTTGTACAGACCTTCCTCGACTTGTGTTGGAGTTGCATCCAGATGAACCCATCTTCAGTTGAAAATATCATTAAGTCCAAAATGCATTTACTACACCTAACCCCCCTAACATAGCGTGACCTAGGCTCAGCGTGCTCAGAGCAGTTACATTAGCGTATGCTTGGGCAAAATCATCCAATATCAAGACTATTTTATAATAAAGTGTTGAATATCTCATGTGATTTATTGAATACATACAGAAAGTAAAAAACAGAATGGTCATATAGGTGCAGTGCGGTTGAAGTGTATTGGTTGGCTGAGTGGGAGCTGTGGGTCTCTGCTACTGCCCAGCATCTAGAGAGAGTATCATTCATTCTCTGTTGTACTGGATGAGTATTATTTTTGCATCATCATAAAGTTAAAAGATTATAAATTGAACCATTACAAGTTAAGGACTATCTGTAGGTTTGTGTTTATTTTCTCCCGTGTTTTGTTTATTTGTTTGGTGTTTTTTTTTTGTTTTGTTTTGTTTTGTTTTTTGCCATAGCAAAGTTACATATTCAATTAAGCTAGTATTCTTTGAGATGAAAAAGCTTGTGTTCACAAGTTGGTTGATCAAAGTGATTGAGATTCAATGTTATTTTTATTACAGCAGCATAAACATTTGTTAATCAAAACAGAAAAATCCAGCACCACAGGTTTTAAGTACTATATGTAAATAAATATAATGGGTATAGAACAGAAAAATGCTCAGACACACACACACACACACACACGGCCACAAAGTGGCCTACACATTTAGAAAAGTATAAGCTATGGTGTGGCGTAAATTGATCTCTTCTTAATTTGACTCATAAGGGACTAATTGATATATATACGTATCTATATAGACATAGATATATAAATTCCTCATTGATGGGGTAATTTTAGATTTGTTTTGCTACTATATTTCATTCCAACTGCATTTGTTATGCCACTCATGTCTTTTCAAAATATATATGTGCTCCTCAACTTAAGGATAAGATAAAGATAGTGACAGTCTTATAGAATGCCTAAAATTTCCATTTAAAAATATTGCTTTCTGGTTTGCCTATCTAGATGTCATTGAACTTTTACAATTAAACAGCTTGAATATCATTAGTGATTTATAAAACGATTCAGTTGAATGATGTTATCCTGTAAAGATAGATATACATGTCTATTAGCGTTGGAAGCACCGAAATATTTATAGACCTGTTGGCTTCACCTTGAAAAGAAGAAGTTAAGAAGACATTTATATGTTATCCTCAGCCTTTCTGTTTCCTGTGTAGAGGAGAAAAGGGACTATATTGAAGATTGTTAAGACAAGATTGTCTAATCTAGGATAAGAAAAAAGCTTCCAGTCTTTACTGTGGGATCTGAATACTGGATCTTACCCTTCTCTTGGTCCTTGCCCAAATTTTCTTATGAATGCTCTTCTTTATTAACAAAAAATTGTGATATAGCGACTTTCCCAGTATCTAATAAGCCATCTCTTAACTCATCGCATATAGATAGGTATAGAAAGAAAATTACAGGTAGATCAGAACATTGACAAAAATGCATGTAATAAAATGTGCATATATCCCAATTATCTATTTTTAGAACTTTCCAAACTATTTCCCACATCGTAGCTAGAATGACCACATCATTCATCCCTTATCTAAAATACTGCAGTGATTTTGAAATATTCTTAGAATAAATACGAAGTTTACCAAGTATGGTCTACCAGGAAGTGAATGGTGTGAACTTTTCCTACCTAATCTGGTACTCTACTCCCCTTTAGTTTTCCTTGCTCAAATTTTACTGTCTTCTTTCAACTTCTGGAACATACTGGAACTCCCCCTCCCCCACCCTCTCAGGCAGGGCTTTTGCCTATTTTGTTTCTGTTGAAAAGCTCCTTGACCACTCTCCAACTCTTGTACTAGTTAACTCTATTCATCTTCCTGTTAATTTGTTACTTTTTCTGTCTATCTTTCTTACACTTGGGCCTCCCAAACTTGGTTAAACTTTCCCCCAAATACCTGTCATTTTGTAATTCTTTTTTAGTTGTAGTTTACATTTATATGTGTGATTTCTTGGTTAAGTGCCTCCCCACTTTAGATGACAAAGTGCATGAGAGTAGGGAATTCCATCTGCCTGTTCTTGCCATGGTTTCAGTATCCTTAGTTCTATACAGTATCTGACACATAGCTGTCATTCAAGAAGTATCTTTTTTTCAATGAGAAACGAATAAAGTGAGTAAATAACTACATTTCATACTTATTTTGTATTTTCTCATTCCTATATATATTAACATATGTACTAATTGAGCTTTTGCTATTTTGAAGAAATTTTAAGATTCCTTCTAGGAGCCTGCTTTTGTATTTTAATATTTCTAGATCAAGAAGTTCTTTTTTACCAAACTGAAACTCCTATTGCTGAAATAAAAACTTATTTTTAAGAAAATCAGTTCCAGTAGCTTGAAAGAACAGCTGGATATAGTATTTGTGCCTTTATTACGTTTCTAACACATTTTCTAACATCATCTCACTATCTTATTTTTCTTTTAATTTTGGTTTTAGGCCATCTTTCAACTCAGTGAATTTTTAAGAATATGAAAGGATATCGATCATTTGTTTCTTTATTTTTTAAGGACATGAATTGGTATTACGAACCACAGGGTAGTCCTAAGTGTCGTAACTTCTGGGCTGACATCAATCTTACCTTCTGGGAATCATATACTAACAAGCTCTAGCCAGCATCCTCTGACGGCTCCCTTTCTCCATGGGGCCACTCAGAGGATAGGACCACTCCTAACTGAAATATTTTTAGTTTCTCAGATTGTCACGGTGCTTTCTTAGCAGGAATGAAGGGGGCTTCATAAGGAGATTGGAAGTCTCCTCTTCCACACACACAAAAATCGGCAATCTTTGTCCCCTTTGACAGCTGGTGGCATCTTTCTGAAAAGCTTTCAAATCATAGATCATTTCTTCATAATGAAACCTGTGTGGCTCAAATACAGTGGGTTGAAATTCTTATCTTATGCTGTGGTAAATACTCTAATTTAGATTCACAAAAGGATTCTGTACCCTTTACTTAGGAGAGCTGTGCAATTTACCCATAAAAAGACTGTTCAGCACCATTAGTGCATACCATAAGTGTTCAGCAACATCATATTCATTAAACAGCACATCCTTATGCATAACCTTTTCAACCTCGAATGTTTTTTTCCCTTTGAAGAATGACAAACGACAAAGGGGTGAGGGAGCCCTCCAAGCAACATTGTTGCCTTTAAGGATGAACTTGAAAACTTTAGCTTGATCCACTCACATAGGGGAAAGAAAAAATCAGATTCTTTCTTACCTGAGGCAAGGCAGTCCCCCCCCCCCCCTTTCTATAAAACTCCATGGCCAAGAGAACAACTCCCGACTTCAGACATAGGTCTTTCCACCATAGAATAGTTTTATGAGAGCAATGATTGAAAAATTCCTTAAATAACAGTTGATAAGCACCTACTGTGTCTTAAATCCTGTGTTAGTCACTGAGGGTAACAATTACTAATATTATAGAATATTAACACAACCCATACTTTCTAATCTTTGATATTACATATCATAGGTTTCCTAGCTCGATCAGATAGATTTGGGTAGGGGTAAAGGGGGTGGTTGGGAGAGGAGGAATATGGTAAAAGGGTGACAATGGGGGTAGTTCTGATTTTTGTTTTGTTTTGTTTTAAAGAGCAAGAGGGAAGAGTGCGAATTTTATTAGTGATGATTCTTTATCTTGGCAGGGGAAATGACTAACTCTGGTGTTCATCCCTTTGGCATTCTGTAGTGTTCCTATACTCACAGTAACCTCCAGTTGTCCCAGATCTTGGTGTCTTAGGGTAGTGCCTTTCTCTAAATCTGCCCTCCCCCTTTCCCTAATTCATTCAGACTTTTCTCAAACTTGTGAGATATCTTCTCACTTCCATTTTAGGTACACCTGAGAGCCTGGCAGAAAAAGAACGGCAGCTCTCTACTATGATTACCCAGCTGATCAGTTTACGGGAGCAGCTCCTGGCAGCGCATGATGAACAGAAAAAACTGGCAGCCTCACAAATTGAGAAACAACGGCAGCAAATGGACCTTGCTCGCCAACAGCAAGAACAGGTGAGCCCTGCAAAAGGAGCTGATGAACTGGAGATGTGGAATGTGCCAAGCTCAGCGAGTAATCACATTGATTGGTTTATTTGTCATAAGCATTCCTAAAGAAAAAAAGAAGGAAAGAAAGGAAGAAGCCTTCTGGAAATCCAGGATCTTAAAGAACAGTGAGGTCATATGTGGAGGACAAAGAGAGGCATCAAAACAACTGGGCATAACTGAAGTGATAACATTGTCCGAGAACATTTGCATTTGATTAATTACCTAGGGACTTATTCACGTAGGCATCACAAGTCTTCCTAGTGTAGCTTAACCATGAGTAAGCTGCTTTTCTCTAGGCCCTACTCTTCTCATCCAGAAAGGAAGGGTCCTGGTCTAGAAAAACTTTGAGGATCTTTAAACTTACTGGTCCAATGATTTTCTCTGACTTCAGAGTTAGGGTGACCATAGGTCTCAGTTTTCCCAGAATAGCCCTGGCTAATGCCTGTTTTCCAGAGTAATTATTAATAACCCCCTATTCACTTGCAAAAGTTGTCCTGGTTTGAATGATAAAGCATATAAATTATATGGTCACTCTATTTATAGCATAGGTAAATCATTGAAAACAGATTGGCACATGGCTCCTCTAAGAATTTGATTCCATTGATTTAGATGTGAGAAAGGAGGAAAAATAGGAGTTTAAATGTGTATCTTTTAAAAAATAAATCACTTTCCCAAATGTTTTTCCTGTCTCATAAGAGTACATTAATCTAACAACAATGATCCTATAGAGTAGTCCCTGATGCTTTAGATCAGACGGACCCAAATTAATGTGCAGTTTTTAGGAATCTGACATTATTACTGGAATTATCTTTTCAGTTAACTGTATTTTATAGGGGTATATAGAGCAATATATGCTCTGTTGATTTTAATGAGTTGTGACGTCTGGTATTTTATATGCTTGAATATTTGCCCACATGTAGGAATATGGACTCAGCCCCTAATGGAAAATAACATAAAGGAACACTGTAAAAAATCAGAAGTTAGAATGTCATTTAGCCATCCAGAGATGACACAGTAATTAACTATTGACACTTGTGAATAAGCTAGCACAAATTAATCTTGACACATTTGCAGACGAGTGATATCTTACAGTGAACACTTTGTAATTATATTTCAAAATGAAAATTAAATGACACTTAAAACTAGGTTGTCATGCTCAATGAAGCGAGCATGTAGCTCAACCGATTGGCAAATAAAATTCAGAATTTGAGCCACATGGTGCTTATGTACCATACTTCACTGTGTCAAACCCATACGTCTAGAGTGGATGATAGTAATTGCACTGTGGTGTTTTGGATGCATTTCTATGCAGCACTTTATCATTTAGGAGGGACCATCAATATTAGATGCCTAGTAGTGTTTCACTGGTTTGCTAAGGGGAAATAAATATTCAGAGGTTCCAGCATCTATACCTAGAGTTGCCGAGTTGTCCATTTCTGATTTGAATGGTGACAAAGAAGACTGGGCCTTTCCAATCTGATTA
The DNA here is from genome assembly GCF_048164855.1 of Canis lupus baileyi. Lineage (NCBI taxonomy): Eukaryota > Metazoa > Chordata > Mammalia > Carnivora > Canidae > Canis > Canis lupus. The sequence continues at coordinate 11,878,458 of NC_132860.1, forward strand.
GACACTGTTTCCATTTTGTTTATATAGCTTTGGGAAGGAGTAGTCCCATCTCTCAAACTCTAGCCTGTGATAGGGGCAGCTTTATCATGAGTTCCAGTTTGAGCCACTCATTACCAGAAACCACAAAGCGACATTTAGGCGTAGACTGCTATTTTTTGTTATCTTGGGCTGAGCAAAATGTGATTTGGGTGTTTCCTCTGCTCTAGGCTGAAGTGTCAAAAAGATTCAAATCTACAGCTGAGGGCTGATCTGCATTCATTTCTACTTCCAAGATGGCCCATTCTAGAATAGTGGCTTTTGGAAATAGAAGAAATAGGAAGGAAAAAACCATAACTCTTGCCTATGGGGAATTACTAAACTAAGTCCTTTTGAGTAGTCTCTGGCCACTCTTCTATCTGGCATCGTACATTGACAGTGAATGTATGCTCATAAGGGGCATCTCACTGGGCTCCAGTTTTTGAGGCAATAGACAGCCTGATGCCTAACTTATGTTTTATACTAAATACCATTATGCTGAAGAAGTTGTTTGCTCCTCTGAGGGGCAGATTCAGCCCTCAACAGGGCTTTCGTTGAGTGGTTAATATTTCTTTTTATAGACCAGATGACATGTTAACATGCTGAATATGACTGTTGGATGAAGGAAGGGAATATAAACTTTGCACATGGATCCTGAACTTTAAAATTAACACTTTACCCTCAAAAGGATAAGTGGATGAACATTAAATTTTGTTTTTATTTTTTTAAGATTTTATTTATTTATTCATGAGAGACACACACACAGGGAGGCAGAGACACAGGCAGATGGAGAAGCAGGCGCCATGCAGGGAGCCCAACATGGGACTCGTTCCCGGGTATCCAGGATCACACCCTGAGCTGAAGGCAAACACTTAACTGCTGAGCCACGCAGGCATCCCTAAATTTTGTTTTTAAAAAACGCTTTGTACATGTGATATCCACAACAAAAAGATTTCTGACTTTTTGTTGTTTTTTTTTCTTTTTTGCACTCCCTTAACAATATTTGTAAGTTTTATCAGTTCTGAAAATCTTTCCTTCAGAAAAGGCCAAAGTAGACCATAAGTAATAGAAAGTTCTTTCCTGTCTTTGCTTACAGATTTTACTTTTTACATCCAAATTAAGCTCTTGAGAAAAATGTAGCCAGAGTTTTCCTGTCTTTATTCTCCAAAGATCAGATTTCCACATAGCCATTCTTTCCAGATGAGCCGTCCAGATATGGATGAACTGTTCATATGTTCACAAGTGTCATACAAGGAGTACTGTTCACCTACAGAGAAAGATTTAGGGGGTAAGCAAAGAGGTGGCACCTGTTTGAAATTTTTCATTTTCTCCAACTTACTAAGTCTGCCTCTCTCATTTTATAGGAACTCTTTCACACAGAAGTGCCCTAAAGCATTCTTGTCATTCCAAGAGAGATACCTGGGGTAATGGCAAAGGTGCAAGCATTTCATTTGAACTTAACAAAACTTTATTTCTGATAGATTGCAAGACAACAGCAGCAACTTCTGCAGCAGCAGCACAAAATTAATCTCCTGCAGCAACAGATCCAGGTCAGTGTATTTTATTACTCTCGGCTGGTTGTACTTACTTTCCTCCTTGCAAATGGAATTTAAAATGCTGCAAATGCACCCCTCTCTTGTCAACAGCACCAATAGGGCTGTTACTCAAGGATGTTGTATACAATTGTGTAAGTGGATGTAGGAAACATCGACCACACAGTGGTCTAAGCATTCTTTTCTGATGTAAGGTGTAAAGAGAATAAACCTTATATCTCTTTTTCCTTCTGTCATTTGCCCAACACAACCCAGTGGAAAACTAAATGGTTTCAAAGGTAGTACACACGTGCTCTTTTTATTGCCACAAACCACTTTTTGCTTCGTATTTTACCATTTAATGGTATCACAGGGAAAAGCTGAGGCTTATTCACTTCTTAGGATTGTCTGATTGGGTCAATTATGAGAAGAGTCTTATGACCTGGGAAAAGATTGATAATGATTAATTTGTTCTTTAGCAAATAGGAACTGCATTTCTGCCAGGAGCTGAGGGGAGTAGAAAGATCAATGAATAATTATGTGCCTTCAAGGAGCTTATACTCTAAAAAGGAAAAAAAAAAATCTTGTTCTCAAATAATTGTAACCCAATTTTAAAAATCCCTTTTATGTTGTGGCAGTGTAACACGGTACATAGATCATGATTACAGTGGCCTGGGAAGGAATTCTGATTTCTGACGTTCCTTTAGAACTTGATGGCTAATGTAACTAACAGCTATCTGAGATAGGTAAGGGAAGTGACCTCCATTTTTGAAAAGGAACATAGCTATGTGACTTCTAGGAAACCATAGAGTACGGAGCCAATTGTCTAGTGATTAATCCTGAGGAATACTCATCCCAGATTTCCATCTTTCTGCCACGGCCTCTGTGCTTTCTCTTGATTGCTGTGGATATTTTCTAACCTCTGTGATTTGTGTGTCAGCCTAGTTGGGGTGGTATGTTGGGAATGATAGTATGCCTTTGCTTGAGTTTAATATTACACATTCCTCTATTTAAAAAAAAATCATTCACATATAGTCATAGTTTACTCTTCTACTCTTTCATTGGTGAAAGCCAGTGATTTTACCTTAGAGCCTTGCTTCATTTGTTAATCATACTTGGTGTTCTGTTTTAAAGTACCATTTTGGTATACCTGTACCTCATTTGGCATTTTGTCCTGCTATCTTCACTCAAAGGTTTTATCCAGTGTCTTTGTTTTTGTTTAGTTCGTTCTGATTCTATCTTCCATAAGCAAGTGTATATGTTTCAAAATAAAGAGTCCGAATACAGAGGAGATGGAATGTCTCTGGCATTTTTGACAGTCCACTTTTACAATTAAATCTTGGAATAATTTCTCATCCTGATATCTCTTTTATGACTCATGCTGAGATCCTTAATTAAGTAACTGTCCAGGTGTTCCTTGGTTCTGCCCTTATTAGAATTTTCAGTGTGTCTCCTACTGCTAAGGTCAAGATTTCTAGCCTGTGGTTTCCTACATTTTCCTCTAGATTCCTCTCTAAGAACTCTGTAGGTGTTAAATAGCCTGGTCGTTTAGTTCTCTCTGTTTCTCCTATTTGTAAAGTATGAATGGAAGAAGTTTCCTGAGATGTTCCCTGATTTCCCATTTACTTATTGTTTTTACTACATCTTTACTTACTTTACTTACTTTTACTTACTTCTTACTTACTTACTTACTACATCTTTACTTACTTTACTTACTTTTACTTACTTCTTTATTTATTTTGAATGTATTTCACTTCTCAGCCCACTGTTGTTTATATTAAGTGGCTGTCTTAATTGATGTTTGTTTTGTGGTACTGAGGATGTCAGATGAATAGCAGCCAGATCACTTCAGAGCATTTTTATGAAATATTATTAGTATTTATTGAGGTACACATGATGTTATAGTTGTAACTTTACTACATGAAATTGATGCCTTTTTCAAAAAACTATAGAATATGAAGTTAAAATATTATTCATCAGAATGTTCAATTTGAAAAGATAGGAAAATTGTTTTCCAAGTTTTCTAGTAGAAGTTTAATTGCTTTCAAAATTGTGGCTATTTCTTATTGTTTAAGTTTTTAAAAATTGAAGCTAATCAGCACTTGATCTCAGCTGTATGAATTACAAAATCAGAGAGATTCAAAATGTCAGAGTTGCATTCATTTTAGAAATACAGAAATCTTTATAATAAGGATTCATATTTTAAAAATAACAGGAAGCATAACCTGTATTTATAGTTCATTCTGTCCTGAGCTACTGTGTTACTTCATATCTTGTCAGTATTTATCTTATCAGTATAGACCATTCAGAGCATTTTTCAAATGCTGAAAAACACTCCTTACACAAAACATATTCATCTCTGACACTTACGAAGCAGGACTTTGATATTCAGACTTTTATTTTGGGGGGAATGGGAAATGGGTTAACTGTGTTTTCGGATGTGGTTTTTGACAAGCTATTGTCATGATAAAATTTAGAAGAGATTATTGTTGGGCCAGTTTTAGTATACTTTTTGAGCAAAATATGAGATGTAAGAGATGCCTCAAACATTCTTCCATCATGAAAGAAACATTTTTCCTTTGAAAACAAAACAGAACAAAGAGTAAAAATAAGGTAAGCATAAAACCTCCTTTTCCTTCTGAAAGCAAATGTGTACAGACAATTTGTGCAAGTTTGACCTTCTTTCTTCTCTTTAAATCTTGGGTCTTAGAACCTGTTAGTTAACATGGTTAGCAAGATTAAGCCATGGCAATTGGCTATGGATCATGAGGATCAAGTGGTTACATTCATGATCACTCTCTACTTCTAGTTTAAAATGCTGACTTGTGAATCAGTGTTGTTTCAGAATTTGCAAGCTGTAATAGAAACAAAGAGAAGAGTGTCTAACCTCTTGTAATAACCGCATACCAATACATCTGGGCCTAATATAATTGAGACAAATGAAAACCTGAATGGTTTACACAATTTGAAAAGCAGTGTTTTTCCTTAGAGATAGGAAAAGGCATGATGAAGATAGTATTATAAAAGTCCTCATGCTTATTTTATGTGAAATCATTCAAAACTTATACATGTATTTAAAAACCATTTCATTTATGTATTTTTCTTCCTTAAGTAGAATTTTTAACATAATTTTGCCTTAATAAATCCTAACTAAATTTTGAGAGAGATACCATGTAAGCCATGTTTAGAAAGTCAGATGAATGATTTTGTGAACCAGTGTTTTTATATTTTTGATGAGTCAATTTTTGCCATTAAAAAATCAGGGTAATAACTTTAAATGATTATTAAAATGCTTTAATATTAACAGATCTTTTAGGAGGCTGTTTGCTTAGTGAATTCAAATCCCTCTGTTTGTGCTTTGGGGAAAATGGTGATTCCTCTAATTTGTTTCATATTAAGTAATTCCCCCGATATAAAGCCCAGAAAAAGTTAGACATTTTTGATATTTCCAGGACAGAAATAGCATAGTTTTCATCAAGTCTATGGAAAGCCAAAATAATAGATGTGGAATATAGGCCCTTCGAATTGAGAATGTCGATTCTCATGCTTTAATTCCAAATGACAGATAATTGCTTCAGTAATATTATCTTTTTTGTTTCTACTGTTGCACTAGAGTGTCTTAGTCTTTTGAAGCATTTTATTTATGAATTATGTTGGCCAGTAAACAAAATACACTTTTAGTCTGTTGGACATATCAAAGTATATTTACAATATTTAAATCAACTACTAAATATAAGACTAGTTTAAGCAAAGGAGAAAATACTTTATAAATACTACTTTCTTGATCCATCCATAAATTTATTTATTCAACCTCAATTGACCATGTCATGGTTTTTGAATCTAGAGAAGATAGTCTTCATGGACACAACATACCACATTCTTCACATTCTTTGGTTTCAATAGCACATCACTAGGAACACATTTAGTGATGACATTTTATTGCTAAAACTTAATCTTTGGAAGAGAATTCAGCTTATGAAAATATCTCCATGAGAAATTTGCTTTTCCAGACATGAGCGGTGTTATCCCATTATCCATGTCTCTTCAACCCCCAATTTTAGAGTTATTCAAGTGGCTTATATTGTGTGCCATACAGGCAGTATCCTCTCCTCACATCACTGATGGAACCACAGTGGTCTCCTAACAATGGACTTGCTGGTTGGGGTTTTATTTGGGTATTTGGCTTCCTGGGCCAGAGCCAACAATTTAGTGAACTCATACACACATGCCTTTTTTAGTATAATTATGAAACTTGAAATTCTTAGCTTCTTGTTAATCGTTATGATTACTAATCTTTATGATTAATGTATAATATGCATTGCCCTTTCCTCATCATTTAATACATGCATCAGATGGCAAACTCCATCTATGGAAGGTCTGAACTAAATGCCATTGCTGCTGCTTTCCACATACTCTTTGTCTCCTCTGAAAGCTTTCTGTTTTAAATGCTGTAATATAGGTTGTTTATTTACAACATAAACATTTATTTTTTTTCTTCCTGAAGCTTCACTCTGTATATGAGTATATGTTTTTCAGACACAGTATATTTTCTATTTTGACTATAATATATTCCTGTGTACTCTTCATATATTTTGTGTGTCTCTATGTGTTTGTCATGAGATAGAGCACCCACATTCAATATGCATTCTTCCTCTTCAAGTCTGGTAACCAGGAGAGATGCTAATATTACAAGAAAGGAGATGATTATTCTTAAAACTATTAAACAGAATAATTTGAGATGTACTCTCACCTTTTAAGGAGATAAACCTTACCTATTGTTTCCTTCAATATGATTAACTATAGGCATTTCAGTTATCTGCTGAGCCGAATAAGGACTACCTTTTTATGTGAAGTAGTTGTCTAAAGATCAGAAATAATTACTTTGTACATTAGCCTTCATGGCCTGTATGACCTGGTTAATTAATTTTTTGCTAGGATAATAATAATAGATATATATTTGAGGGTATGCTTCATCATTAAGTATCTAAGTGACCTCTAATTTTAAGAGCTGGACCTTGGCATTTATTGTCTTTTGGAGATGGCTGCAGGAGCCAACGTAAGCCTGATGAAAGTCAGGAGCCCTGTAGTCTCACGCAGTCCCTCTGTCTTATGTTTTATCTTTGTTAATTGTATTTAGCATTGATAAACAAAAAGCAATTACAGTGCTCCTGTTTTGGCTCCAGCCAATAGTTCTTTTTTGTGTTATTGATCAGGTAACGAATCTCCTTCCAACAGCCTCTGAACAGGACTAAATAAACCCACTGGAAGTAATTTGATACTACTATTGGCACTGTACATGTATCTGATACTCTCTTGCAATGAAATGAGAGTTATAAACAAAGCTTAGAAGTCTAGGATTAGCCCCCAGCTTCAGCAAGCCCTTAAAATATTTTGTAATTCTATCTTCAATCATGAATTAGCCAGGAAAAACAGACCCTGTCTCCTCTATTTCTCTGCTGTATGCTGTTTTTAATTGCCCACAGGCAGACTGTTGTGATCTTCTTTGGAAGTTTAAAACCAAGATAAAAATGCAAATCTAATTATTTCTTTTATGTAATCTAATTAACTTTTTAAGTAATGATAGATGCTCCATAGCTTGCTTCAAACATTTTAATAATGAAGTTTCTGAATTATAAAGAATAGGTAAAGCTGCTATAATTCATAAATAGCAAGGGCCTTCACAACTAAAAATATAAATTATCTGGGAATTAGGAAAACTCCATGTTAGCCATGCTAGACTGTTAAAGTTGGAGTGGCTCTAAAAATAAGTGATGCTTGCCCAGATCCTATGAATTACTGTATGGAGGTATTAATCAGCTTGCTACCTGTTTTCTAAATGTGGCCTATGGCAAAGATCTTTCAGCAGACCAGAACCTGAATCTCAGTGCTTTCCAGGCATTGCGGTTCAGTTTCCCTCACCCTCTCTAGGTGACCCTACCCTTCTCTATTTTACCTGCTTATACTTATCTCTGAAACCAGTCCCCAGCTCTGTCTCAAACTACTGATACTAAAAATTCCGGGAAACCAAAGTCTTTGCTTCTTTCTAGGATTAATGAAAAAGGAAGAGTACATGACCTCCTCAGAGGCAGGAGGGTAATGGAGCAGAGTGAGCAGATGATCCAGGTGGTGTGGGCATGTGACATTATGTAACACTGAATCAATCCCATGGGGAAAAGGCAGCTCTCTTCTATTTTTTTCTTGATCTCTTTGATTACATTGAGGGCTCAGTTTAGTGTTAGTCTTTAATACCTTTCTAGGATGTGCTAATCTCTCTCTGTAGGAAAGACAGAGAAAGAGAGAGAGAGAGAGAGAGCGCATCTTAGTCTCAGAGTCTTTGGAGGCAATAGCATTTAGCTACAAATAAAATAAAAATAAAAATAAACTAGTTTTTCATACTTATCTGCTTATCTTGTATTTATGACAGGAGATTTTAGGTTTCTATTTGAGGTAGTGATATGAAGTTTCCTTTTGAAATAAATGTATTTAAGCAAAAACAAGTCAATTTAAATAAGAAACTTAAGCAAATAATAGTTGTGTACTTGGGTGTGACTTAATGATAAATTTTGGGAAACCTTTGAAAAAGCATTACAGTAAGAGGTATTAAATGATCCCCTTCTACTCTGCTTCCACTTTAATAGAAGGTTAAACTTGGAAACATCATTTAGAGGTCCTCATGATTCCCATTTGCTCATTGAGGGGAGGCTGGGTAGCTATTCCTTGTAGACGACTATATTGTGATTTTATCATTAAGCGATATTTAAAAAAATAATCCTGACATTATGGTTGTTTTTTTTTAACCTCTTATGGAATTAAAATGCCTTTTCTTTTTATGAAGTAAAGGTGACAATAGATGGTATAAACTTTGTTTTTTTGTTTTCCAGTAGTTTATTTGGTAAAATAAGACAGATAGATAGATAGATAGATAGATAGATAGATAGATAGATAGATATACACACACACATATATACACACACATATTTATATATCTATATATCTATATCTATATCTATATCTATATCTATCTATATCTATCTATATCTATATCTATCTATATCTATCCCCAGTCTTGTTTTTCTTTGAAATTTCTTTGGAACTTTTTGTCCAGTCCAAATCCTGTACTTTACAGAAGAAAACTGAAACTCCAGACTTGTCCAAGCTTAAAAAGCTAAATATTGTCAGCTATGAGTGGTACCCGACTTTCTCAACTCCTTAGTCCAGTGCTATTTCCAACATTCCAGGTTGTGCCTCAATTTGCCCTTTTTGTGACTTGAATAAATCTTAGTGCACTTTAGTTTCTTAGTTTGTAAAATGTGGATAATAATACCTAACATCTAAAATCTCATTACATTTTCTTTGTCCTTAAACAGAAAAAAATTGAAGATTTGCCATTAGAGTCAGTTTATATACCAGAACTACTACAACTGTGGGTATATACCCACAAGGAAAGAGATAAAAAGAACATAATTGGAATCTTTCTATAGTGTAGTATGAAATGTATTCATGGCTGAGTGACTCTTTTGGTATTTACATATAAACTTCTTAGATAGTTAATTATTTTACTATCTGGGGGCTTTAAAGTGTTAGGTCTTTATATTGAGGGTCAGTCACCCTTAATGTTAATACTTTTCTTTATAGCTACCTTCTCCAGCTGACAAAAGTGATCAGTGAGTGACAGCATTTGATGCCAGTTGTTCTCAATCTTGATTGTATCTTGTGATCACTTGGAAGCCTTTTAAAAATACCAGTGCCTGGGTTCCATCCCAGAGATTCTGATTTAATTGGCCGAGGGTATGGTCCTAGTGGAAGATTGTTAAAAACTCTATAGATGATACTAGAGGACAATCAAGATTGAGAAATACTGCTTTATACAGCGTAATGCAGACTAAATGATTAAATGTGAACTCTGAGTTGTTTGGATTATCTATCTGCCTACCTAACATCTATCTATATCTATAGGTAATAGATCTAGATCTAGATCTAGATAAACAGGGTTGCATAGCTTAAACAAATAATTTTTTTTAAATTTTTTTTAACTTTTATTTATTTATGATAGTCACAGAGAGAGAGAGAGAGGCAGAGACACAGGCAGAGGGAGAAGCAGGCTCCATGCACTGGGAGCCCGACGTGGGATTCGATCCCGGGTCTCCAGGATCGTGCCCCGGGCCAAAGGCAGGCGCCAAACCGCTGCGCCACCCAGGGATCCCACAAATAATTTTTTAACAGTTGAAATATACCTTTGACTTTGGTCACAGCTATATTACTAACTTTTAATAGATCATGGTTTAAATAAGTTAAATAAATTTAGTTAATTGTTCTAATAACTTGATTTTTATATATATATAAGTATACTAGCAAACAGGACTGTGTTGAAATCAGAATATTTTTTTTCCTTTGGGGATAGTATTTAAAATATAAATGAAGCATAGCCTTTCCTAATAATATTAAAACTTTTAGAAAGTAAATTTTCAGTTACTATTTAAACAAAATGACCCAGGAAATCCACCTGTTATATATTTTTATGTGTTTTTTAAAAATTCCCTATAAAATTGACTATATCTTGATATATATGTGTAATGTATGAATAAGAATACACCTTTGAGCTAGATTTGTACATATAAGTAGGAGGTATAGAGAATAAGATGCATTATTTCAGAGTGCATGTATGTCATTTAAATTTTTTTTAGAACTAGCACAGGTATTGGTTACATTTAAATTCCAGTTCTTCTACTAGCTAGCTCAGTGATCTATTTTGCTACTTACTAGCTATGAGACAAGTTTCTTAATGTCTCTGAGCCTGCATTTCTAATTCCTAAAAGATGGGGAATAATAGTACCTTATTTGTTGTGAGATTAGAGATCATTATATAAAGCCTCTAGTAAGTGCTCAATGCACAGTATCTATCAGCATCATTATTGTTGTTGTATACTAGGTATAATCCCAGAGAACCTTATAGAAAAATATATATATACATATTTTGTACCTGTGTGTATGTTTGTATGTACATACACATGCATATTTAGAACCTAGAAATTAGTGATGTGAATATAGGGTAATCAATGTGGATGCACTTAAAACAATTATTATTACCATGATAATCTAAAGGAAAAGAAAAAGCAACAATTTTCTCTGGCTACCAAAGGAGAGCTGTTTCAATTGTCAGTGAGAGGAGAGTAGGGTTTATCAGGCACTCAGAACTGGTTGGCTGAGAATTAGACAGGGCTGCCTGGAGATTGTCTAAAAAGGAACATGGCATTTTATTCTGGAAAATAGGGTCAAATTCTCACCTTTCACACTAAAATGGGCTTTTCTATTAGATCAATAGTGCTTGTGAAGTTGGATAGTAAATGAACCTTTCCAATTTATTTTATAGCTTTAAAAAAAATCACAGATGAAGTTATGTGATGTAGCAGCACAAAATGCAAAAGTCCTTCTTGTTTAAAATAAAGTTGTTCATATAAATCTTGTGTACGCCATCTCCTGTAAGTCAAGCATTTGCCCAGCTTTTGTGAATTATGTCTATACTTAGAATTTAAGAAGTTAAACAGTATGCATACCAGACTTGAGAGATGGGAAATAAAAATTGATATACTGTGTGACACTTGATATAGCACAGGGAAATATCTTTTAAATTCTGAAAGGATGTACTGACATAACCATTTTTAATTCACGTAAGGTAACTCCCACTCAAAGTTATTAATGTTAGAGTCAGATATTTTTACTTGTTCAAAATAAAAGAAAATAAATGATGCAAAAGGTATCAGGGTCTCACTACAAGACACTGAATTCATTTCGTCTACCACCCAATCCATTACGAAAAGTTGTGACATTAAACAATAAAAGTCAAGGAATTCACAGATCAGAATAGAGGATAAAGTCCATCCTCAGTCCGGTCATAGTCATGACTATTGTTGAACATACATTTCGGTGGAAGGCTTGAATTTTCTACAGTGGCTGCAATGAGTGCAGATGGAAAGGGCTCTCTGCTGGGGTGACTTGGCTGTTGCTCAAACATGCTGACAAGGTGGACAAACTCTTCTAAAGAACTTGTAGCAGGCCCGGCTTATTTTGTACTGGAAAAGCATCATTCATTTCCCAGCCACACAAAAGTTGGCTGCTCCTCATGCATTCTTCAGTTGTATTATTCATTAGAAAAGGGGGATAAAACCAAGAAGGCTGATTTTAGTTTCAATTGACCATCTAATAACTTTTGTCCCCTTCCAAAAGTTGTGATGGTGTCAGAAACTAAGGTATCCAAATGGAAAAAATTCTTATGCTCTATTATTTTTTTTAAATATTTATTTTTTCACGAGAGACACACATAGAGAGAGGTAGAAACACAGGCAGAGGGAGAAACAGGCTCCCTGCAGGAGCCCAATGTGGGACTCGATCCCAGGACTCCAGGATCATGCCCTGAGCTGAAGGCAGACGCTTAACCGCTGAGTCACTCAGAAGTCCCCCTTAAGCTCTATTATTTGATAAAAGATGGAAGTAAGTCCTAGTTTGGTGTTTTTGAAGCTGGCTGTGGCAGAAATCATTTGCTACTGTACATTGCATTAAACACAGGGCTCTTTAGGATTCATGTAATTGAATGGCGCCTGAGGAGGCCATGCAGAGCCTGAAACTTCAAGGAGAGGGGAGCTCTCCAGCTGCTGGCTCAGGTATTTGTCTGTCCTGAAGGACCTTTTTTCATTCTGTGGCTGTCAGCTTCTCCTTCCTCCTGACTTGCATTTCACTGAGCATCAGGAGTGTCATGATGGCTCCCAGATCATCAGTTTTGGAGCTGGAGGCTGAGGATTGAAGGAATCAACATGAATCTAGTGGAGAAAGAATGAGTTTAACAGCAAAAGATGATGGAGAGGAAGGGTGTGCACACTAATAGGCATCTGTCACCTTGCTCACTGAGGAGCAGGAGCAGTGGAGGTTTAAGAAAAGGAAAGTAGTTTCAAGTCATTCTCTCTTTCCCACTCTGTGTAATTCTTTGTAATGCTTTGTGCAGACTCAGGTCTCCAGATGTATGTTTGAAGGTTAGACGGAGTGAAGGCACAGTTAGATGAGCTGGTGTGCTGTCTATGGAAAAGCCTATAGGGCCAAGTGCCTGGCTGGCTCAGATGGTGGAAGATGTGACTCTTGATCTCAGAGTTGTGAGTTTGAGCCCTACATCAGCCTGGAACCTACTTCAAATAAGAAAAATAATAAACAAAAAAACATTTATAAAAGGAAAGAAAAACCCAGAGGAGCGGGGAAAAGTGAATTAGTAGTATTCATTATTGGCTCGAGCCAGAGGTTAGTCTTAGAAGATGAGCTAGACCAGGTCAGATCCACAATGACAGAGCAAACATGAGGCTAACATTGGAGGAATTCCAGTTCATGGCTAGAGTTATCTATAGTGCAAGGGTGGAAACCAGAACAAAGACAAATGATGTTGGGCTCTTGAGGTTGACCTCCACACAACAGCTGGTTTCCTGTTAAGATTGTCTGATTTGGTTCTATTGTAGGTAGTGAGATACACTGGTCTCTGGCAGGGCCCTTCCAGAGTCTCTCTTTTAGGGTAGAAGTACACCTTTGGAATTCATAGGGATCCCCTGTGGGAGGGAAATTCAAACCATTGGCAGTCCAGTAGAAGAGGTAATTCTAATTCTATGTTTAAGACTCAGCTTCCATATCAGTACAGTATCTTTCCTCCTTGATAAGATTGGACCTGATTGTAGAGACCAGGATTTGTGATATAATATCTCTGAGCTATACTGTATACCTCAAGTGACTAAGCATATAATCTTTAAGGCAAATGTCTTTGTGTAATACAATCACAGTTAAACTAATTTTTCTTGTCTTAGTTTAGTTTTTTAAAAAAATTTCCAACATATATTGCTTTTGTATAGGAAAAAAGTTAAAAAATTTAAATTTGCTTTGAAAGAACAATGATTTTCAATATTAGTAAAATTATTAAATTTATTATGGTATATTCATGTGATGGGCAGTTAAAAATATTTACAAATAATTTTTAATGATTTGAGATAATGCTTATAATATATCATCAGGTGGAAAAAACCCAGAATATAATAATGTAAGTACATTATAATCTCAGCTATAAAATAGGCATAAAAAAAAACTAGAAAAGAATGTATCACTTTTATAATTAACCTTATTTTTATTATTTTACCTTTTTTAAAGATTTTATTTATTTGAGACACACAGAGAGTGCCCAAGTGGGAGGAGAAAGGGAGATGGATTCCAGGGAAGAGACAGAGGGAGAGGGAGCAGCAGACTCTCTGCCAAATAGGGAGCCTGACATGGGGCTTGATTCCAGAAATTCTGAGATCATGACCTGAGCCGAAGGCAGATACTTAACTGACTGAGCGACCCAGGCGCCCCCATTATTTTACTTTTTAAATTGCAGTTAACAAAAAAGGAGCTGGCGTCTATCTTTTTATCTAGTGATCACCTGTGGAATAGATTGTGATCGCCAATAGATCATCAGATCTTATGATTTAATTGTTATATCTGATTTCTGGTTGCTTAAATAGAGCTTCCAATTAATAATAATAAAAAAAAAAACCCGGTCCCCAGATAACTGGAAAAAAAATTTACAGGTACAGATCTTTTCAGTACTGTCATGCTAGTTTACTGATATCCATACCTGTTCCATCTCTTTGTTTTCCCAACCATCTTGCCTAAGACAATAAATTAATTCCATAGATTTGTATGTTCCCATTGGCTCAGGGAGGCCATGATTTCAAGCCTAGGAAAAAGGGAGACATGGAGATCATAACGCATCTCCTCTCAGCAAACTTGTTCTTCTCCCTCCTATGGAAGGAATACAGTCCCAACTGGATGACAAAATAGTATTAGAGAAGTGTAGAGAGGCAGAAAGAAGCCTAGGCTTGGACTCAAGATATCTGTGTCTAGTTTTTGTTCTGCTAGTAACTACATGACCTTTGAAAATTATTATTCTACAATGATTCTCATTTCAATGTATTTAGAACAAAGATCATTGTACACGATGATCACAGAAATTCCATGTGACTCTGACCTCCTATGACTCTAGATGAAGAAAATTAACGCTGGTCCTTAGAAAATGGAGAGTAGTGGGTAGCTTTGCCCAAGAAACCTGCAGACAAATGTCAAGTTTGGCCAAAGCATAAGCCATATCTCCCTAGGAATGTTTGCATTTTAAACCATTGAAAGTTTTTAAATTATGAGTTCCTTTGTGGGGTATTGTGATGGCTTGTAATGCCTGCCACATGAAATGATGGCTATCGGGGATTCTTAGAAAAATATATTTAGGAAGAGGGCCTGTAAATGCCTGCTTTCAAGGCTACACCAAACACATTTCTACAGCCAATGACAAACTCCTGGCATTAGGGCTATAGAACGGAAAGGGTGACACAAACTTAATTTTAGTGTTGCAAGTGAAATATTATAATTTTTGGAAAAAAATCCTTATAGCTTTGCTAAAGTATTAATTGCAGGAAATTACAGCATATCCTTGTGTAGTATTATGTCAGTGGCATATATAGCATATAACACCTTTTCCTAGTCTCTCTTGTTTTCACCCCAAGTGTTGCATTTTCATTTGAAAAGAGATGTGTTAAGTAGTTAGAATTTTGCCTAACTGTGGGGGTGGTGCTGAGTGAGGCTCAGACTGTCTGAGAACAATTAAGCTGTGAAGGGGAGACTACTTGGTTATGCTTCCTAGAAGTGGGTTTACTGCTTGAAGCATAACGTTGACATGGATATTCTTTTGGTCATATCCTGATTTCTAGCTTGTTAGGTTTCATCTTCCAGTCCCAATAAATTTTCCAACTACAGTTTATTTATTGGGTTGCAAGATAAAAAATGAGAGAATTTCATTTCTGATGTGTGGTAGAGTTTAATATGGTTTTCCGATTTCCTCCCATTTTGTTTGAAGTAAATAGGGTAATTACTCACTAAAATTCTAATATCTTTCAGGGCTTTAGGGATGAATCTAAAACAGAACCATATAATGTTTTATTTAAGCAAATCCATGTTCTTATTAGGCAGTTCACCTTAATGTCATTTTTTATAAATAAACTTTGTTTTATTTTTTCAAGGGTTATTTAATTAATTTCGTTGTACTACCACATTCTGACATCTGCATCTGCTAAGGCCTGTAGGACGTGATTTGTGGTTTAAAAATGAAAATAATTTATTATTTGAAAAATGATAAATCATCCGGGAATGATACATAAATATGAATGTAAAAGAGCCCAATGCACTTCCATCTCATTTTTTTTCTTTTGTACTAAGGCATCTGTACAGTTATCTGTGTTTGCACAAAGCATTTGTGCCAGTTGTACATCTGATTAATATCTAACTAGATATGAGTGCAACCTACTCTGGAGAAACTACTGCAGTCAGTGCTGGCTTCTTGAACTGTTTTTGGTTTCCATTAATTGCAGGGCTTTACCATATAACCATTGTATAGATCTGGTTTTACTTATGAAATCCAGATCTGCTTTTTCTTCCCTGCTGAGCAGGGTGAAGTTACTTGTGCTACCAGCTTCTTATTATTTGGGGGTTCACAGCATCTTGGGGATTGAAGCTGTCAGCCGCGGAACTCCCAGTGTTTCAATGGGAAGATTAACATTGCTAGATGTAAATCCTTGCCAAGTTTGCTTTACATGCGACACAGGTTAAGCAAGCACTTTACTTTTAAATAAAGTATTTATTTTAATAATTATGGAAAGATACTTCCCCACTGCCAATCCCCCTCTCTACTTTGGACAAGAGTAGTCTAGGCTGGAAGGCTTTTAAAGTCTGGCCATGGCCTCCATGTATTTCCCCCGTGGGGCGTTGGGAGGAGTAGGTAAGGGGATAAGGTAGGGGACAGTACAGAGATTGGGTTTATAAAACCGTTTTATTTTCCTAGTGTAAAAAGGTGCCTTGTTAAGTAGTAAGTAGTCTTCATCTCCACCCTGAAAGAACATGGTGGCTGTGTGTTCCAAAAGGGCAAAACGTATTGAATTTAAATAGGACAGCAAGTCTGTCCAGTTCTGGTCCTTAACCATTTCCTATTTGCCAGAGCTACATCCTAGCCATAGGTTGAAAAGCAGCTGGGAGACATACTGGTAATTCGCAAAATGGGTGTTCTCATCATTAACCATAAAATGTAGGAAAGACATCCGGGAAGAAATCTAAGACGATACTGCCTCTCCGTTTATGCCGACAGTGTTTGGGAACATTCTCATTACCTTTTTGACTAGAAAAGTCTTATTGCATTTGGAAAAACAAAACAAAACAAAAAAACCAATAGGAGGTCTTTTTTTTTTTTTTTTCTTTTTTAACTAACTAGCTGTGAAGTTGTATAAGAAAGAGAAAACACTTTGAAAAATGGTCCGAGCTCTCGTGTATTAAGCACAGCGGATGAAATGATTTATTGGGTTTTATACACATTCTGTAAAGGGTAAGCATTGCTAACAGAATGAGTGGCAGCCTCTGGGAGCTGAACAGGCCCTAGGGACTAGTCTTTGTTCCTCTGCTCTTGACAGGCATGTGTCTCTGTTAAATGAGAGCTTAATTTCTCTCATATGTGAACAATTTCCAAGCCCAACAAAGGCAGCCAGGACTGGAGCTATTTAAAAGAACCAGCACAGGAGGAAGCATTCTTGAAGAAAGGGGATGCTAAAAGGCTAATTACTCACCATGGCTTAGCAACTATTTTATTTTTTCCCTAAGCAAGGTTTATTAACATGGATCTGCCACTTTTTTTTTTTAACATAAACACACATTAAAATTACAAGGTTATATTTTTATTCTTTGTGAAATAGCCATTTGCTGATCTCTGCTCATTGAAAAGAGGTGCCCCCACCAGCAGTGGTGGTGTATATCATGGAATATTAATTCACTAGAGGGGGAGGGGAAAGGCTAATATACTTTGGATCCTTTCTCTCTCAAGTGGAAGGAATTTAAAGTATTTACTAAGCAGCATCCTTGGCAACACTGTGAACCCTTTCTTTAGACAGTAATTGCTTAAAATATGGAGGGGATCTTTATTTCAACATTTTCTGTGGGTGTTTCAAACTATGATTTGTTTAGTTTGTCTCAATTTGTGGACTCTGGCATCTGGGGGAAAATCCATGTTGTTGAAGAGGCATACGTAGGAAGTTACAGGTATATTTCCATTTACACTGTTCATATTTTCTTAAGGTTTTGTAAACTGGATCATTTTTTCCCCTTTTGACTTGTATTATAATCATTAGCCCTTTATCTTATTTTTTGACTACTGATCTTTAAATTTCTGTACTTTTCCTTTCAAGCTTGATATCTTTAGGCAATGCCCTATAAAAAAACATTTAAATATATTTATATGGCAACTATTCTATTATTAAGGTAAGAATATGTAAACATGAAGGATAATTACCTTATTTATCTGTTTTGTATGTTTTTAAAACAGGACACACTAAATATTTAAGTTATTTACAGAGAAGGATTTTAGAAATGAAAGGGGAATTTATAATTTCTTACGAAGACACTATGTTGAATATTGAGACACTTTGGCCAAACTTGGTTTGTTTTATTTTAGAACTAAAACAGTGGCCTAGGTTCTCTTGATGATCACCAATAATTTGCTGAATAACCTTTGGCAAATCTCAATCTCTGAGACCTCAAATGCCTCATCTATAAATAAAGATTTTTTTTTTACCATCTCTAAACTTCTGTGTTTTAAGAAATTGATCTCTGAAATAAAATAAATGAAATGCTTGCAGAATACCCATAATGAATTTGTTTAAAAATCCCCCTGAAAAACCTTTTTACAAGTCTACATTTTGAATTTTTTAAATGGGAAAATCAGGAAGTCTTCAGATATGATACACTTCATGGGAACAACATTCTACTATACGTGACAGGCTCTGTGTGGCACAGCAGAAAAGGTGGGGAAACTATTGATTTTATTTGTAATGATGGACCGCTGACAGATAACTCTTTGGATTGTACTTATGAAAGTGGTCTTCATGAGCAAATCTCATTATTCATATGCCATTTAACACTTGTAGTTTAAAAAAATGTGTAATTTCCACCTGTATGGCTCTACTAGCATATAGATAACTCCTAAAAGTGTCTGAGCCCTGTATATGGCCATGATGATCTAACTCGGAAGGAGAAAAGGGTACTTAGAGTGTGAAATGGTGACTGTGTGACTTGGAGAAGAAAAAAACAAAAGCCATTTCCTCCCAGGTGCTTTTTTTTTAGTATTCTTGCTTGCTATCCAGAGGTACTGTGGTTTCCATAAGAAGCCATGTTTTAGTAGAAATAACACATGCCAAACCACTTAAACTAATGACTAAGCATCTTTGTTCCAGATTTGGATTGCATTTGAATATGAAAAACAGTAAGATCTTCAGAGATGAGAGTCAAAGAAAATTCTAGCATCCTTATTTCTGACATGAATTAATTAGGTTAAGATTGCTTTCCTTTTTTTGTTTAGGATGTTATCCAAAATGAACAATCAATATCATTTCTTTATAAATCTGCCTCTCTTTCTTCCAATTTTTATTGAGATATAATTGACATATATCACTGTATAAGTTTACAGTGTATAGCATAATATACTTACATATACATACATACTATGAAATAATTATCATCTATAGGCACCTATCATCTCATATAGATTTTATACAAAAAAATGCAAACAAATAAAGAAAAAAAGGTTATTTTCTCTGTTCTTTTATAAAAGATTTATTCATTTGAGAGAAAGAGCAGGGGGAGGGGCAGAGGGAGAGAGAAAATCCTGAAGTAGACTCCCCACTGAGGACAGAGCCCAATGCACAGGACTCCATCCCAGTACCCTGAGATCATGCATGACCTGAGCCAAAATCAAGAGCCAGCTACTTAATCAACTGAGCCACCCAGGCACCCCAAAAGTTATTTTCGTGATGAGAAATCTTCAGATTTATTCCCTTAACAATACCCGATATATTATACAGGAGTGTTAACTATAGTCATCATGTTGTACATTATAACCTAGTACTTATTTACTTTATAACTGGAAGTTTATACCTTTTAATCACCCTTCTCTAATTCCCCCTCCCTCTACCCCTCTGAATCTGATCTCTTTTTCTATGAGGTTGTTTGTTTTAGATTCCACATACAAGTGAGATCATACAGTATTTATCTTTCTCTGACTTATTTCACTTAGCCTAATGCCCTTAAGGTTCATCCACATTGTTGCAAATGGCAGAATTTTCTTGTTTTTATATGGATGAATAATATTCCACTGTACACATATACCACAACTTCTTCATTCACTCATCTGTTAACAGACATTTAGGTTGTATCTCTGTCTCTGCTGTTATAAAAAATGCTGCTGTAACATCAGGGTGCAAATTTCTTTTCAAGTTAATGTTTTCATTTCCTTTGGATATATTCCCTGAAGTGGAATTGCTCGGTCTTATGGTAGTTTGATTTTTAAGTTTTTGAGGCTCCTCCGTACTGTTTTCCATAGTGGTTGTGCCAGTTTACCACCTCATCAGTAGTGCACAAGGGTTCTCTTTTCTCCAAATCTATGCCAGCATCTATCATCTTCTGTCTTTTTGATTGTGGCCATTCTAACAGGCATGCGGTGATATCTCATTGTGGTTGTGATTTGCATTTCCCTGATGAAACATGATGTTGAGTATCTTTTCATGTACCTATTGTCTGCCTCTCTTTTTATATTTTCTGTTCTTATAAATGACATCACTTCAAGTCATTTGATCTTGGCTTTTTCTTCACACATCTTGCAATGGCCAATTCTAGTCCAATTTACCTTTAAATGTCTCACATCTAGCTTCTGTTTTTCATTCCCACTGTTACCAACATGATTCAGATTTTCATCACCTTAGGCCCAAACTGCTGAAATATAGTCTCCAGTTGTCTCCTCACCTTCAGTGTGTCCCGCTCTCTTTATGCATTCATTCCAAAGTATTTTTCCTCATTGTGCTTATCTTCTGCTCAGAAATGTGGAATGGTGTCATGTTGCCTATGATTTTGATTTATTTAATACATTTTCATGGAGCACTTTTATATTTCTGACACTTTTCTAGTCATTGAGGTTATGGCGATCTACAAAAATTTCTGCCCTGCTTAGCCTAAGTTCCCATGGGGAAGGCAGACATAAATGAGAAAAGTAAAAAGATAGTATGTCATAAGAACCACTATTCTGGAAAAATAGAGAAGGAGATGATGCCATTTGGAATAGTTTGCTTGGGTGATTACTTATGAAGAAGGTATCATTTGAGCAAAGTTTTGAAGGAACAAAAAGCAAGTCAAGTGGGTATCTGAAGTAAGACCTTTCCATGCAGAGGGAACAGTAGATGCAAAGACTCATAGGGAGGAGGAAGCCATCTCTATTTAAGGAATATCAAGGGGCCATTATGGCTGGGGGGTGTGGCGTTAATTTTGGAGTGTGAACAAAATGGAGAAGAATAGGAAATGAGAACAGAGAAGGCTTTTTACATCATTTTAAAGACTTTGCTTTTAAGTGGGATGTGAGGCCATTGAAAAGAATAGCGTGTGGTCTGACTTGGGTTTTAACAGGGCTGTTCTGGCTACTATGTTGCAAATAGACTGAAGGAGGCAAAAGTAGAAACTGGGAGACCATGGGAAGGCTATCTAGGTAAGTAATGTTGGTAACTTGGAGGAGGCAGTGGAAGTAGTGAGAAATGTTTAGATTCCAGATGTAATGGGAAAGTAGAGCCAAAGAGATTTGGAATGAAGAGGAAGTAGGAAAGTCAAGGGCAACTTCAAGGACTTTGACCTAAGCAACTGGGAAAATGGAATTGCCATTCACTGGGAGAACTGTAGGCACAGATGATAGCAGAGGATAAGAGTGAGCAGCTGGGGGTTAGGGAATGAGAGCAGAATTCAGGAGTTATAGTCAAAGCATTGAATTGAAATACTTATTAGAGATCAGGTGGAGATGTTAAGTAGGCAATAGAACCTACAAGTCTGGAATTCAAAAGGGAGATAAGGACTAGAAATGTACATTTGGGAGTATCAGTGTGTGGATGGTTTTTAAAGTTGAAAATTGTTAGGTTGAATTTCATGGCCCTCCATAAAACTCTCATTTCTAGATTTACTTTTTGCTAAATGGTGAATCACATTTGTCCAAATGTTATTTCCTGAACATGATTGTGTCCTCCTATCTCCAAGTCAATTATCATATTTTTTTCTACTTGGAATGCCTATTTTTTCTCCTCACATTCACCTTTGCCTTTAAAAGCCTAGAATTCCATTAAGGTCTAGTTCCCTGATCACTATCACCCCTATCTCTTGCCTGAGTCAAAGTCATCATTTTCTCTTCTGAGTTTACACAGTCCTTGTGCTTTTCTTATAGGACTTACTACATGCTACCATACTACTACCATATATTAGCCTGTTTTACATGTCTTGTCCCTTTAACAAGATCATAGAATCCTTGAAGACAGAGGTCACATTCATTTTTACATTCCCAGCATGCCTAGCTTGGTGTCTTTTACATGATGTTCACTGAATATTGTTGAATTGAATAGTTGAAATCTTAAATTATTTTAACGGAAAGGAAACAATCAAAAGTATTCTTTTTTTCTTCTTTTTTATGCTCATTGCTTGACGAAGCAAGTATTGAAAAAACATATCCGAAATGAATGGTCCTAAAATATTTAGTTCATGACTTCATGCATTCAGTACGATGATGGAAATTGAGGAAAGAGTGTGCTAAATTCTTCACGCACTGATCTGACTGAGGTTAAGGCTATCCAATTTAAAGAGATAATAGTTGATGAATTAATTGGCTGTTCAATTCCTGCTTGATTAAAGTTGGTAATCTTGATGAGAAAACAGTATACCCTTTATAAATGAAAAAAAAATTAATGACTTGTTTAGAAAATCATTTTAGTGACCTATTTGGATTAACTCTGATATTAATTAAAATGCTTTGAGCAAATAGGACTGTGAATGCATTTATACTATAAAGTTTCACTGGCCCTTATTTCTGTCTTTAAATTAGTGAGTGATTTTTATTTATAAAAAAGAAATATTGAATACTTATTATATATGCTAAGGACTTTTATAAGTCCTTTACAAATGTTACCTCCTTATATCCTATGTGTTTAGCCCTTTAGATTGAACTTTACTAGAGGTTTTGAAAATCAGTAATGCTCTGGTTCCTTGGGGAAACTTCAAAAAGGAGTAGTAAGAGCTGTTTTTTTATAGCCTAAATTTACTGTCTAGTCTCCTTTTTGAGCTTTATAACTTCTCTAATCTGGCTTCTATTCTGTTAAAACCAGAAATCTTGAGAGCGATAGATTTAATTCAGTTCTTTAAATGTTTATTAAATGCTGTAGTACTGAGCTGGAGATACCAAGATGGAAAAGGTAATGTCTCTGCTTTTGTAAAGCTCACAGTTTACTAACAGGGGACATCTGAACAATAATCATGTTAAGTGAAATGTTGCTGATTTTTAAAAATTTAATAATATTTTTTAACAATATTCTTTTTTTTTAACAATATTCTTTATTAGCTTCTTAGCTGATCATGGCCAAAAAGTATTTTAGCTTTATCAATATTCAGGGTATGTGACTTAAATGTGATGGAGGTATTTGTGGCTTGCAAGTTATCACATCAAGTAGAACAGTAGTACTTGCTAGAACTCATGAAAATACACTGAAAAGTTTTCCTCCAAAAGTAGATTTTTAAAAGAACTGTTTTATTACTTGTTATTTTAGTAATCAACTAAAGGAAAAACCACAGTTAGCAATAAAGAAAAAGGCAGTTTATTTCACAGCCTTCACTGAATATCTGCTCTGTGTAATGTGACTAAAAGCTGGGTGTATGAAGGCAATATAGGAAATATGAGACATAGTGCTTTCTCTCAAAGAACTCTTAACAGAGCCAAGGAAACAAAATGTTCATATATTTTAAAATGTGAGAGCAATTGCAGAGTGTCTTGTCAGCAAGTACAAAAACACTGATTATAAATGGAATGGCTAACTGCTACAGGTCTACCGATTATAATGATTGAAAGTAAAAAAGTTACAGACCAAGCAAGAGACTACTTTACAAAATTTTTACTTGCCTTAAATCAAATGTAGTAGTATGTTGTACTTTGGATTTTCAGCAGGGTATATAAACTTAATGTGGCGTTTGAGAATTTCTACAGGCTCAAATCTTTGTCTTGCAAGCAATCTCTAAATGAAAAAATGGAGGGCTTTAAACTGTATTAAGCTGCTTCTAGAGTTGAGTCACAAGCATACCTCTCGACGCCCAAACTTTTCACAGAGGACGCGATACATACCACATGATGAGCTGCAGTTCACAGGAGCCACAGGGAGGGAGTCTGCAGGTTGTTATCTTGCTGGGATTAACATTGTCTTTGGGGTAGTTTTAGAAGCCAAATCCATGTGGTGTCAAGGCTCTGGGAGAAGGGCTTAACCCATAACTTAGGAGGACTTCACTCAAGATTTATTGCCAAGATTTGCTTTTCACTTTAAGGGAGAGACACTTTTCATCCTGAGACTTGATCTGGAAAGCGTGTGTGGAAAGAGTTTTTTCCTCTCTCCAGATTTTGTTTTTCCTGAGATATGGTCTGAAAAAGCCTAGTTTGGTACTTCCTTTGGTGGATGATACCTAACCTTTTTTTTTTTTTTTAATACCTAACTTTCTAAAAGTTTAGGGTTATATGTTCTATCAGTACTTGGAATATTTTTTTAACATGCTTGCTTCCTATCATTTAATTCTCCTTTTAATTAAACCTTTCATTTATAAAAGGTATAATTTTAAAAATTAGGAAATTAGACTATTTGGGCTGGAGGGGGCTTTGAGGGTATATATATATTTTTTCAAACTAATGCTGTAAAAAGTGTATTTCACATCACTACGTGATACAAGTGTGCAGCACAACACATGTATGGACCTATATAACAGAAACAGAAATTTCATTCAATGACACTTGTCTCACTACATGGGCTTTTTGTAGATCTTTACTTTTTCTGTTCATTTGCCTTTTCTCTCTCACTATTTCATCCTCTTTTCAGGTTATCTTCTCTTTCTTCTTCCTTCTTCACACTATTCTTTTTTACTTTCTCATCTTCATTCTATCTTTTCTTCTCGTCTCTTCCTACTCCTTTCTCTCATGCCATCATTTCTTTCACCTCTGTCTCTATCTATTCTTTCTCTTCTCTATCCTCCATTTCTTTCTTTTTATTTCCTTGTATCTGCCCCTTTTCCTCCTTTACCTTTTTCTATTATATTTTTTAAGTGTCAGCTCTGTCCCATTAACTGGTCATAGCCACAAAGTTTGGAAAACACTGACCGATGTCACTTATTTCACATGTAAGGAAGCTGAGGCTGATGGAGATGGAGTTTTCCAAGATCACATGTTATGTCCTGGAACATCTACTTATTAACAGAGTTAGGTTTAGAATGTAGGACTTTGAAGATCTCCAAAGAAACCAAAACATTCTGGGTTGTATGGGTATCTTATTAAACTTATGAACCTAATTCTTCCTGTTTTGAAGAATACAAGATACAGTTATTTGAAATTTTAAACAAAAATGTCTAGGTCAAATTTTGGAAATTCATATGGCTTTCTAGTTTAACATAATTGCTATCGTTATGAATTCAAAGTTATGATTTTTCCAAGCAAACAGTTAATACCATTATGTATAAAACTTGAAGGCCTTTAATGTTTTGTTATATATAACTCCACAGAATCCTTGCATTAGGACAAGAAAGTAACAGAAGAATCTATTAACTTATTTTAATAGTTCCAGGAAGCGGTATGAGGTGAAGACCATGAACAACCAAAGTCTGATGAACAGTAAGTTTAGCCTCCTGCCAGAGGTTAGTATCTTTGAAGAGTGAGTGTCAGAGAAACATGCTAAGACAAGGTCAAGCAAGAACAACAAAAAGTCTAAAATTCATCTTTTCACTCAGTGCTGCCATGTGCTATGTACTATGGTATGTCAAATGACAGAAAGAAAGAAGACTGAAAACCATTAACACCGGGGTGTTATGTGGTATACACCTGACTTTGCTCTCAGAATGAGCATATATTGACAACAGAGCAGCTTTTTTCTTTGTGGCAGGGAGGGGGGTAGTTTTGTGGTACCTGTAAAGTCACGCAACACTTTATTTTTCCTTTGTCCTGCTTTTGTCTCCTCAGAATCTCACTCTATTTGTGCCTTCTTCAAAAATCTACTTTGGATATGTGGGGGTGTTTTGTAATTTAGTTTCCTTTTTTTTTTTAATTGCTAGTAAGGCACATCAAACTTTTAACCATGGAATTTACAGCAAATGCTATAAATAAATTTAATATAATGTTTGAATTTAGGAGAATAGCTACTATGTCCTGAAATGATTGTGTTTTTTTTTTAAAGATTGTATTTATTTATTCATGAGAGACACAGAGAGAGAGGCAGAGACACAGGCAGAGAGAGAAGCAGGCTCCATGCAGGGACCCCGACATGGGACTTGATCCTGGCACTCCAGGATCACATCCTGGGCCGAAGGCAGACACCCAACCGCTGAGCCACCAAGGCATCCCTGAAATAATTATGTTTTATGTTTAAGATTTCATAATATATATGTTAAATATAGCAGATCCATTGTCAAATGACAAGTAGTATCATCTTCACAAAATCTGAGAACAAGGAGAAAAGAAACAAATAGGAGTATCAGTGGTGTACTGAAGCTCCCTCACTCTGGTGCAGAAGGGCTAGCTGTGTCTGTCTTTCCCTAACTCCTTGCTCAGTGACATCATATGGATAGGGTGAAATCAACCATGATAGAGCTACATTGTGGAAATTGACCAATGCTCGAAACACCTTTTTCTCTTTCTTTCTTTCTTTCTTTCTTTCTTTCTTTCTTTCTTTCTTTCTTTCTTTCTTTCTTTCTTTCTTTCAGAGCTTGTTTACCACATGCAACTGGGTGTCATAAAGGACAAAAATGTTAAACAGCAAAGCAATCAAACCTTTGAATCATTCATTCTTGAGTTAAGGATCCTGGGTGTCATTTATTTAAGCAGTAGCATTGGTTTTGGATCAAGAGTTAAAAACTTTTTTGTAGTTTTGCTGAAAATTTGGAGTTAATTGAAGAATTAAAAAGGGAGCTCGGTTCCAAAGATTCTTTACTAATTTAGAAATATTTTAAAGTAATTCACAGCCAGAAATAATTAGCCCCCTGGGCTCACTATGCTGCTTTTTTGTAGGCTTCAGGAAAGAAGAAAAATTTAGAAGTCTGAATAGAATCTAGCTTAAGAAAATGAAATACTCTACAGTTAATTTTTCTCCTTAGCCCACAATTTCATTTCAACAGTTGGCATATTTTATGTGTTCTTTGATAGACTTGTGAGCTACTCTGCTTTAATAGGAACGGTTCTTCTTTTTATTTATCTTTGTGTTAAAATGTAACCACATTAGCCCTCATCCCTTTTAAGTAATTTTACCATCCTTAGTATAATGCCAGTACAAACTAGTATGTAAAAGTATTATGGTAGACAGTGCTCAGTGCTCTCCAGACCTCTCTTCAGAGGAGCACTTTGCCATCCAGCCACAGGCGGTCAGGAAACAGCCTCCATCTGTCAGCTCCTTCAGCTTTGCCTCAGCTTTGAGAGCTGCTCAGCCCCAGGTCATTCCCTTCCGAGGGAACTCCAGTGGAGTGAAGAACATGGGATGCGAAGGTTGGGCCTCTTAGGCTGCGAAGGTTGGGCCTCTTAGGCCTGAAGCTAGGTCCTTACTCCAGAGCTCCCTACTGAATTTGATGGCATTTTGTTCAACCAGGGTCCTAGCTTAGCTTTTTTATTTGTTCAGTCTTGTTTCTTTCTCTTTCCCATCCATCGGTACCATTCCGCAATAAATATTTCATGTCCTAAATCTTGTCTCAGTGTCTTTTAGAGAACCGAACCTGCAGCGCCTCCCTGTGTATACAGTAGTAGTAATTTTCTGAGCTCTTGCTAATACCATTGAGCTTGGTGGCTTTGGTATATTAGCCCCCTTGCGTCATTCTTTCCCCTCATGACTTTGTCCATGACCCAAACTGTTATGCAAAAGCTGCTTGAGTGATTTTGCTCCATGTTTCAGTACCTGTTCCCCAAATCCTGCCATTTATAAACATTTTGATGTGTCACCTACCCTAGTGTTCTGTTGCATTCCATATATATTTATAATAGAAACAGACTTTTCAAAAGTCTGATTTTTCTATCAGCCAATAAAAGTCAATAGAAGGGAGACTTATTTTAATAGTAAATATATGTGCTATAAACTATAGATTTATGATTTAACTCAAAATTCTACCTTGTTAAAAATTTAAGGTTCCAAATTCATATGCAGTTATCAGGTTACTAAAATCCTTGGGAATACATTTTAGATCTTAAACTACTCAAAATACTGCATAAAGGCCTCTTTGCCTCATTTTGTCTATCAGCTTACAAGTTCATGTCACCTGATTTTTTTTAAATCAAATTCCCTTTTGATACTCTAAGGCCTAATAAAAAAATTAAAAGAAAGAAAGCAAAATCTTTGTTTTAATGTTTGTTTTAAATGAACACCAACTTCTTCACATAGCTGTTTTGGGTAGTTAGTTATATGAAAATGTTAATAAAGAAGATAGGTGGGAAAGATAAGAAATATGAGAAATACTAATATTTGTCCTAAAGTCTTGAAACATTAAGTGACTGCACTTCAGCATTCTCATACTAGAAATAATCTTTGTCTGAATTAGAGAAATGATAGAACAAGATTTAGTCACAGATGAGAACCATCGGTAATTTCAAATGAGGAATTAGTATTAGCTAATTTTGGGTAATATAAGTAACACTAATAAAATGATTTGTTGAAAGCCTTCTCTTACAGGTGTAAACTTCTGTAGATCCTTGGTAGATTGATTTAGACATAAAATGAGCTTCTGAGGACTATGTGCATTATCTTTCTCCTGTGGTGCTTTTTTAAAAGTAGAAAGTGTAAAATGGCTTGATGTCAAATGATGCCAGACATATTTTCCCCTACTGAAAAATCATGTCCTACCATGTATCCCATCATACCAGTAATTTTCCTTGTCTTAAATGAATCCATAGAAACTGATCCCAGAATATTTAATTCCTCTTTTTTCATCTTATCCTATCTATAGGGTGTGCTTCAGCCTTCCTATCTCCTGCCTTTTTTCTATTTTCTCATTTTCTTACAGTAAGAGCAGAAAAAGGAAAATGGGAGAGTAGTTTGGGTAGACACTGAAATAAGTGAACTTGAAAGTTTAGTAAACTTGAAAGTTTCTCAAAGAAATAGTTGCAAATCAGAATGTGTTTACCTAACCTTAATTAACTGCTTGTTCAAACTGTTTTTTAAAATAAATATATTATTTTGAGCCTTAAATTAAAGGAAAAAGACTTTCAAAAAAAGAGGCAGCAGCAAATAGTCAAAAATGTAGTTTCAAAGTGTGGCTCTGCCATCTATTTAGCATGTGATCTTGGGCATATCATTTAACCTTTATGAGCCTTTTTGGTAAATGGATGATAGTGTATGCACATATGCACACATAGACTCACTCCTGTATCTCCAGCCTCATTGGACTATTGTGAGTTAATATGTATAGAAGTATTTTGGCAACTATAAATTGCTAAAGGAAATAGTAATAATAATGAGTAAGTTTGTATGGAGCAAAATAGTCTGATTATCAATACTCACATCACATTTACCAAGATCTTTTTCTGAGATTTCTTAAAGAATACCCAGGGAAAGCAGTAATCAGGCAAGAAATACTTTCATCATTCCTGGAAGCTCTGCCTAGTTTCTCCATTTTGCCCAGGTACCCTTTCTCCATGCACATACAGATATACATACCTCACCATTTATCCTGCCGAAAATATGAAAAAATAGCAAGCTTCTCATATTATTGTTTATACATAAGTTACAGTTGAGATAAAGATAAATTAGGGTTCAGGATGTGTAGGTAAAGAAATAAATGCCCATTTGTTTGTTGTTTCTTTGATGCATTTTGGTGCCAGAGAAAGATACAGTGTCTTACAGGTTTAATTCGGAACTAAACAGAACAAGTACACTCTCTGAAGAGTCACAATAACATGATACAGATACCAATGGGTATGGTGGGTTTGGGTGATGTTGGCTTTAAGAAGGCAGGGAAATTAGAACCAGAGGGGATTTGGGCCATATAGTGTCTACAATGTATTGAAAGCATGCAAATAAGATATATTTTTTCTAAGATTGTATTTATTTATTTGAGAGAGAGAGAGAGAGCACAAGCAGGAGGGGGGCAGAGGGAGAGGGAGAAGCAGACTCCTGGCTGAGCAGAGAATGTAACACAGGGCTCTATCCTAGGACCTTGGATCATGATCTGAGCTGCAGCTTAACTGACTGAGCCACCCAGGCACCTCAAGAAGATATGTGTTTAATTCCAGAAAGGAGATTGATTAATTCAACAATTTTTTAATTTAATGATTTTAATACATATATTTAATATATATATATTTTAATTTGGGTACTATCTTTGGTACTATCCTGGGCTAAAGAAAAAGTCAAATTACTTATTTTGGGGAGCTCACAATCTAGTGAATGCCAACGATATAGTGTGCTAAGTGTTATGATTGTTCACTGCCTACCAGAGGAGTACAGGGAAGAGTCAGCTAATCTCATTTGAGAGGTGAAGAGAGGTTTGCCTAAAGACATGACATTTGAGTTGATTCCAAATTTTTCAGTAGGAGTAGAAATGAACCAGGATGAGATATTTTCAGACAGGGAGAAGAGTTTGTACAGAGGTCCAAAGGGATGAAGAACACTGAATGTTGGAAAAGTGCAATATGCTCTCAATAAGGCTGGAATGTAGTGCACCAGTGCAGATGTGGCAAAATGAAGCCAGGTTGGAACTATGTGCTGGATCTTCGAGGATCTTCTATGACAAATTAAGAGCAATCATTTTTTTTTAATTGTGAAATGGAATTATATTTACATTCAAAAAGATCACTCTGACAACACCGTAGACAACAGTTTTGGAGAGGCTGAAGGGGGAGTCAAAGAGAGCATTTAAGGTCCTGTGGAAGTAATCCAAAGGAGAAGACATGGTAGCATCTAAGCTGTGGCAGTAGCAGGGGGAAGAGAAAGGAGATGGATCTGAGTGATGCTGAGGAAATAAAATCTATAAGATTAGAAGTTGATTTGCTATAGGAGGGAAGAAGATAAGCCAGTTCTCTTATTTCTGCATTGACTGATAGAATTGACAGCTGTTAACAGGATTGGTATTTCTTTAATTCCACAAATATTTATTGGACATAAACTAGGCACTGTTTCAAGCCCTGATAATATAGGAGTGAACAAAACTGATGAAGTTTAGGAAGATAGAGACTGCAAATGAATAAATAGATAATACCATGCAGTGATAAGTTCTATGGAGGTTAAGGTTAAGTTAAGAGTGTAGGGTGGTGGGTATTACTCATATAGAGAGGTTAGTCAGAAAGGAAATGATTTTAATAAATTGAAGGAATGAGACGTGTGGATAGTAGTGTAAAATGTATTTCAGAAACAAGGAACTGAGTTGCAAAGTCTGTGAAGCAGGAATATGGTTGGCATGTTTTAGGGCCAGCAAAGAGGCCAGTAGAGATAGAGTGGACAAAGCAAGGAGAGGAGTGAATGTTTTATGAAGCCAGAGAGATATCTGGGGATAGATCGTACTGATACATGATGATGGGCAGATTTGAAAGGTTGGTTGAGATGAAGGATTCTATTTTCAACATTCTGAATTATCCAGGTAGATATGCATCCTAGATACTGAATATGTAGCTTTGAAAGTTGGGAAAGGATAGGAATTGGAAATATTGTTTAGGAATCAACATTGTTACACTTAGTGATAATGAATTTGTATAGACAGAGCTAGAAGAGGGTACGTAGCAGAAACCTTGGAAACTCTAACATTTTTAAAAGGTGGAATAATAAATAATAAAGTGTGGTATGATAGAGCAGTGGCAACACATGATGGAGACTGAGAAGGAGAGGTGGTGGCAAAGGGACCAGTTGACTGATCATATCAGCTCAGTTCTAGGAAGATTCAATCATGAAATATTAGTGAAGCATCTACTATAATCATACCACTATGAACATAAATGCAGTAGAACTTAGAATGATAGGATGGTAGGGCTGTTGGAAATCACCCATTTAAACCTACTCATTTTGGTGGGGAAGGGGGATAGGTGAAACAGGTGACAGGGATTAGAAGTACATTTATTTCGATGAGCACTGAGTAATACATAGAATTATTGAATGTATTAAACTATTGAAACTAATTTAACACTGTATGTTAACTATGCTGGCATTAAAATAAAATTTAAAAAACACTCATTTTGTGTTTGAGGCAACTGTGACCAGAGGACAAAGTGACACTACTCAATAGTGACTGGTCAGGACTATAATCCAAGTCTTTGGAGCATTCCACTTTCTGCTCTGTCCTGGTCCATTGAGGCTGCTATAGCAAAAATACCATAGACTGGGCAGCTTAAATAACAAACATTTATTTTTCACAGTTCTAGAGGCTAAGAAGTCCAAGATCAAGGTACCAGATGACTCAGTGACTGGTGAGAGGCCACTTCCTAGTTCATAGATAGCTGTCTTCTTGCTGTTGTTGGAAGGGATGAGGGAGCTTTCTCGTGTGCTGCACTCCCATGACCCTTCCCAAAGGCCCCACCTGCATTGGGCATTAGGATTTAACACATGATTTTAACAATGAATGGTTCATTCAGTCTATAGCATGCTTCAATATATACTTGAGCTTAGAGGAGCAAAGAGCATACTAGATAGGAAGAATTGTAAAGAAATTTCTGGAACTTCAGTTTAAAAGGCTGGGTGGGAATTGGATACTTATGGAGAAGGGAAGAGTGATATGAGAGTGAATATTAAAGCAAAGAAGTGAGGATGAATTTGTTGTACATAGATAGCATTTAAAAAGATGTCCTGAAAAAAAATAAATAAAAAAAAATAAAAAGATGTCCTGTTCTATGATGGAAGAGTTTCTATTAGGGAAGAGGGGAGGTAAATATGGAAATTAGGTTAGAATAAGGACTGTGTTCTTGATGGAGTGAGAAACCAATAGGGAATTATTATGGAACTAGCTCATCTTTAATAAAAGCATGTTGTGGAAGAATAAGATAGATATAACACAAGTACACATTTATATCATAGCAAATGTTTATTAAATGGTCACTATATATGAGTCATGATGGAGAATGCCTTATATGCATTACATTATTTGACATAATAAATAATCCTGTTTGACATTGAGAAAATGGACATTTAAGAGAGGTCTAGCAACTTGCCTGAGGTATAAGTGGCGAGGCTGGGATTTTAACCTAATTAACACCCACAGCTAACATATAGTGCTTATGTTGGATGTTATTTTAAGGTTCTGGATACATTAACTCATTGAACCCTCAAAATAACGTTCTGAAGTTGATGATATTGTCCCCATTTATAAATGAGAAAAGGGAGGCACAGAAAGGTTAAGTAATTTGGTAAAGGTCAGATATTTTGAAACTGGCAAAGATGGAGTTCAAACTTAGTCTGGCTCTAGAGTCTGTGCTGTTCACCAGTGTGCTCTGCTGCTGCCTTTCCATCTATATGAATCTAGACCCCTAGCTCCCAGCCACAATCTTGTCTAGGTCTCTCAGAGCAGGAGTCCCGATTGAGAGACCTGTAGGATCATTTATGGAACTGGGCTTTGGACATAGAAAGTATAGCCCAGGAAATGATTTCAAAGGGAGAGAAGTGCAAATATTTTTGTCAGTCTGAGGCATCCTCCATAGTCGAGCAAAGAGAGTAACTCAGGGACCACCTCCAGAAAACGAGCAGTAGTCTCAAAATGGGAAATTTACCAGGTTCACAACTTGTAAATGAGGAATGTATGAATAAGAACTAAAATATGTGCAGCCCAAACTGCCCAACTACAAATATGTGAACACTCCCTGAAAGACTGGTTGCCCAGGAAATGTCTGGTTACAAAGTTAAGGTACAGATTTATCAAGATAGATAGATGTCTTGTGAGCTAGTCTGTGGCTGTTTGTGCAGAGTTGTACGTGGGGAGATAGGAACAGGGAAATTTTGGGTGTGTATCACCAGAATTCTCTTGTTTTGTCTCTATGTAAAGCTACTTTGCGTATTTTTCATGGGCAAATATTAAGTGGCTTAAAAAAATCAATTGAACTATGGTTGAGTGATTTTGAAGACCATTGTACTGAATTTAATTCGGAGCTAGGTGATTAGAAAAGGTCTGTAAGGGACAAATAGGAGTCACTGAAAAGGCAAAAATGGGGGCACCAGAGAGAAGCATCAATAGTCCATACAATTTAAAGTGAGGCTCCCCAGGATAGTAAAAAGATGCTGCATAGGGATATGTAGCACAAAGGGGGAATTACACAAAAGATTGGAGAGCTTTTCGTAATTGATTGCAGCATGTTAATGGGGGGGGGTGTCTTCTTATTTTATTGTGATGAGTATTAGCAAATGCTCCCTTCTTTTATTTTGCCATTTATACTCTTCAATTATGCTTATTTTAATTTTGTAATGTATGTATAAACTCCACTTAGGATCCTGATCACAGCATAGTTCTTTGATAATGTTAAGGTAAGATGTGTGATGTACATTCATTGTTTGGTCTCAGGCTATGTTTGCTATGAATTGCATTTGTCCAACATCAAATTATAGAAAACAGGTAACAAAGCTTTTGGTGGTGTTCAGCCACTATAATGAAGATGAGAATGTGATCAGAGCCAAGAGGAATAAATTGCAATCTTATTTCACTTTTATTCTTTTATATTGGTGGACAACCTTACCCAAAAGCCTTGGGTATAATACCATACTTGGTTATCAGAAAAGTAGAACTTAGAATGATGCTTGGTTTAGGATTAATCAATGAGATCATAATCCCTCTGTAGAGAAAAAAAAAGTTGAACTTTATAATATTTCACTTAGGAATTTTGCATTTTGACTTTTAAAAATACTTAGATTTTCTTCAGCATCTTGTCAGTAGCATGCAAGCCAGAAAGCTTATTTATATTTTGCTAACACTGAGTTTTGACCACATACCTGCCTGACTAGCCTTTTCAGTTCTGTGGGCATTTTGGCAGAAGGAGCAACTACAAGATTTAAACATGTTTCCAGCAGGAGAGCAGACCTCTATGATCATTACTGCTGATTGTTTTCTCTGAGATACAGATAGGTTCAGGTTGGATGGGCCTGGTGGGTTGCAGTCTGCTGTGTTCAGTTGCTCATGTTGTGCCTAGTAGGATTCTTATTCTCTCTTCTTTGAGATGACTGGATGAGATGTTTTATTTGTCTAACAGGTCCTATCAGAGGTAGTTGACCCTGTTTTTCATAGGGTTAGGAAAACTTGCTCTATATTTCCCTATGCAGTACTACTCTGTAGGGTAATGCACTGCCAAACAAATGTGGGACAGCTATCATTTCACAAAATCTTTCCCTTTCCAGAGGCTATGACTCTTTTTTTTCCCCTTAAAAATCTAATATGACATCCCTGATAGCTTTGTTTCGGGGTATGCTGTGTGTATACGTGCACACTTGTACATCTAAATTAAAACATGAAACTGGGAAGTAAAGAGATATAATACTGTTAATTTAGTCACTATTACATAACAAAATCGAGTGTTTATCAAGAACATCTTAGTATGTTCATTTACATCAGTAGTCTGTATTAGTGAGGAAGGATGTTCTTTAAACACACATACAGTCCAAAGAAAATAGTACTTAGTTGGGTTTTTTTGTTTTGTTTTGTTTTGTTTCTGTAACTTATTGAAGGTCCAGTGTCAAATTCCACTGGTCTGTGTTGGGATACCTTTTCATTTGTTTGTGAAGTAAGCATCTGTAAGTCAGTGATCTCTAGCCAGTCTTCGGTTCTCCCGATACTGAACAGGGCTGTCTGTGGGTGGGGTCAAACACGCCTGTGACTTTTGACCATTGAAAATGAAGGAAAACATTTGTGGTAAGAAACAACAGCACATGCTTGACCTCTAAAGCACACACATCTATAAATGGATAAAAGTGACTATTTAAGGTTGCTTCGAAAAAGAACCACTGTGTCTACAAAGAAAGAAACCCTAATTCAATGTTTGAAAAAGCAAACTATGTGTGGGTGAAAGAACATGTTTTTGTCAAAAACATTTGCGGTGTTCCTTATGATGTATTTGATCCTGGTGGTAAATGAACAAAGTTAAGTATTAGAGACAAAATAGGCTTTTGACAACTTACTATCTGATAAATAATGTTAATTCAATCCAAGGGATCTCAGGGCTGCCTTTATACTGCTGTTATTTTGGTTAATTGCCAGATATACAAAATGAAGTTCTCACTCCAAAATTAAAGACATTGCCCAGATTTCTTCTCCAGCCTATGATCGTGTCTATGTTCTTTGCACCATTATTTTTATTTCTGCCTTAACTACTGTGTTTCCTAGACGTGGTCTCCTCAGTGTCATAAGATAATTGCCATTAGGCCTAATTTTATATGACTGAATTTTTCAACTTGCCAGATTTTTTACATAATTGTACATAAGTATGATTTATCGACCATATTGTTTATGTTTTTGGAGATCTAAGAGATTCCTTACCTAATTTTATGGGCTTAATTTCTTCCCTAAATACCAAAGTGATAAATTATGAGTTGGAATCCCCCACATGTAAAATGCACAGATACAAAGAATTTGACGTGAAATAGTATCTCTGAGTAAGTTGGGGGTGATGAGATTAGATGAAGATAATAGTATAACAGGGTGTTTTCCACTCTCTGCAAGGATTTTGTCAGAAGAAGCTAAGTGATGTCAAAAACAGTGAGTGGTATGAGTTATTAGGTGATGAATTTAAAAGTAGTGTCCAAATGTAAATAGTGAAATCATTTAAAGTATTACTCAGCAGCTGCCACAGCGATAGGAAAGGCTGACATGACAAATTTAGTCATTTCTTAATCACTTTCGTTAGGCACCATTGTCAGCTCCAAGAGGCAAATTTTCATCTTGATTTCAGCCCATAATGCTAATAGTAGAAACCTAGAAATTCTCAAAATCATTTGCTTTCAAAACACCTTTTAGATCATCTTAGATGTTTCTGTGACCCAATGTCATGAAGAGATGCAAAAAATATATTGCATATGTCATCAAAGGAAATTTTCCATTTCCCATTTATGTGTTATAAAGGAGGTATTATTTACTGTAAGATCCCAAAGTATTAATTAGCTGCCTTTGGTTTAAATAAAATTGATTGTTAAAGCAGAAAATAGAGGATAATACGAGTCCTATTCTGCTGTAGCCTCCCAATAAAAGAAGCAGTGACCCAACTCATTAGCCCTTTGATTTAATATATTGACACTTGGGTAGGAATAATTCCGTTTAGTGGCTTTTGCTTCCCAGGGATCAATTTAATTAGTTATAAAATGTGACTTCTTGTCAGGAGCTAGAAGAAATGCTGACGTTAAATAAAGTCATACGCAATTTAAACAATAAAGCTATCGATGCCTGGTTAAAAGTTAATGATGCAAAAAAAATGGCTTAATAGAGACAACCTCAGCAGTGAAAGTGATGCTAGGAAAATTAAGCTAAGTGGATGAATGAGGAATGGTGATGTTGTTGAATTGTTAAAACAAATTCATGACGGGTCTGATGGCTGGCTAGGTTGTAAGTACATTCTCTTTCGGCCTGGGAGATGGAACAAGTTCTAGTCTCCTTACCCAGTACTACTTCAGTGTGAGCTTCCTGTGTTTCTAGGTTTTAGGATCCAGGGGAGGGAGGAAATCTTGTTTAGGCTATCTGGTCTAAAAAACTTCCTGAAACCAACTTCATGTTTGAGAGAAGGATGAACTGTTAACTCATGCCATCTCATAGTAGCTCGCATGAAGTGGGTTCATGTGAGTTCTGCCGACTGGCCCCTAGCATCCCTGAAAAATACCACTATAGGAGCATTGCTGGTGCAAAGCCATTCCTGTTTGTGTGACAATATTTGAGATGACCTCAGGATTGGCCCATTGGCCTGGCAACTTTTCAGTTTTTCCTCCTTCTCTGTAGACAGTGGTAACTGTAAAAGTAGTCATTCCCAATTTAGAGAAATGTAACCTGCTTCACCTATGTAATTAATGCCAACTCTTTTAAGTCATTGCTGTAATAAATTATTGTTATCTTTGTGCCCCTGACTCCATCCATACGCTGACTTCACCGTGAACTTGAGGGATGTTTGTCTGTTTCTCTAGCCTCAGTATAGTTAATGTTAAAAAGTGGTAAACTGGGATCCCTGGGTGGCGCAGCGGTTTGGCGCCTGCCTTTGGCCCAGGTTGCGATCCCGGAGACCCGGGATCGAATCCCACATCGGGCTCCCGGTGCATGGAGCCTGCTTCTCCCTCTGCCTGTGTCTCTGCCTCTCTCTCTGTGACTATCATAAATAAATAAAAATTAAAAAAAAATTAAAAGTGGTAAACTGTCTAAGAACTTAGTAATTAGATGACCTCTAAAATCTTTCTAATCCCCTACTTCAATCAGTTTCAAAATCAATTGGCTACTTCAGTCAAATCAATTGCTTTGTGAGTGGTGTAGTCAAAACAACCATTTGGTGAACTAAATATGTCCTGGTTTCTGCTGGTTTGTATACATGTACCACATTTGCCTCTCTTTTGGCATTGGCTGCTGCTGGGTCATTAGCTCTAGTTAGCTAAATAAAAGACAGCCCCATCTTATTGTCAGACAAAATGTATATGTCATTTCTCCAGCTGTTCCCTTTCCAAGTCATTTGCTCATTAGTTAAAGATGAGGCACATGTTTCAACTTGACAAGTTTTAAAAAACTGGTTTCTAGTCAAAGGAATCGCCATAAGTGAGTGTTCTATTAGCTGAATTTTGTAAAACAACCCAAGAAGTGTTTTTTTTCCCCCTTTTCTAGTTTTGCCCCTCATTTATCTACAGGTTCAGAAGTCAGTGGTTGCTGGGTGGGAATGCAAGAGCAATGAGCTGAGTTGTGGAAAGGAAGATGAAATGGAAACTTACGGTCTTTAGTGTGCTATCAGCCTCCTATTTTCCCACTTTGTAGCGAAGCACATATTCTCCTAGCTTCTTCCCAGAACATACTGAAAAGGTTCAAGATTGAAGATCCTGTGCAAAAGCTGACTGTTTTGGAAATCTGTTTATTGGAGAGGATGTTTCTTTCTGCTCAGTTCAGTTGCCAGGGAAATTACTGTAGAATCTACAGTAGACCATCAAAGTTCAGTGTATCTAGGAAAGCCAAGTGCATAACTTACCTTGTCTGTGTTGGAAATGACAATAAAGCATGAAAACCTTCAACTTCCAGTGAAACACGTACCTTGAAATAT
The DNA here is from genome assembly GCF_048164855.1 of Canis lupus baileyi. NCBI lineage: Eukaryota > Metazoa > Chordata > Mammalia > Carnivora > Canidae > Canis > Canis lupus. The sequence continues at coordinate 11,917,335 of NC_132860.1, forward strand.
GTTGGAGCTGAAATGATTTGGAATTCCATTTGTTGTTCCATTTGTTGCACATACTGACATGAAGGACACAGGGTAGTTAACTTTGAGAGAGGGCCTTTTTGAGAAGGAGATGACAAACTTTATCCAACAAAATCACCTTCAGAATCTTCCTAGAGAAGAAACGATCTGGAGGCAAATGAGGATGCTTACATAGTATTTGGTAAAAACGTTAACAGTAGCAAATATATAAGAGAACAGAAGGGAATATTGCTAAGAATAAAATCTGTGCCACAGACAAGTTTTTCGTCGGAGTAAAGGTTATCTTTTTTTTCTTTCTTTCTTAATGTTGGGGGCAGGGCAATTGACTGAAAACAAGAGGGAAATTGTGGGGGACTGATGTTAGATAAACTATTTTGTCTTTGTGTTGACATTATATTGGCTACAGCCTACACAGAAGGGATGCCTGGAAAAAAGTAAGGAGAGAGAGGCATTAATATTTTTTAGTGTGCGTGGGTGCGCCAGCACTAGAGGGGCCCGTGTTTTCTTAGGGCTCAGATGGCAAAGCTAAGCATTCAGCCTACGGCAGGAAAAAAGTGCCTTTTTTGTTTTCTGACTGCAGAGTCCAGGCATTCCCAGGGGAACACAATGAATGGCCCATTTTGTCCAACACGGTTTCATAGACATAGATTTCTTGTTTTTTCATAATTATTCTTGCCCGTCATTGGGTGTGCACATGACATTTGAGCGTGTTTTAAAGTCTTAACACACTCATGTGCCTGCAATAAAGTTACTCATAACAATCCCGGCTTTCTCCAGACAACAGAGCAGGGTCTGTTGTTTTCACAAGTCACAGCAGCTGGGAGGCAATTGTGAAGACAACAGCTTAATCTAGCTGGAAAATACAGGAAGAAGAGAGTATACACTAAATTTCCTCCCATATTATTCAAACAATGAAGAATTTTTTAAAAATGGCAATGGGTGGTCTTACTCAACAACTGATTGGCAGAAGGTACTTTACATTTCTTTAGAATGTTGTCTTTATGTGTTAAGGATCTACAAGGTTACATTCATAATATTTGTTCACCAGCTAAAAGGCAGGCTCAAGAAGTAGTACATAGCCACATTTCAATGGCTACCAAAGGTATTATGATCTTTCTTCCCCCTCCTAATTCGTTAAGTAGCAGTTGGTGTTTGTATAAAAGGATGCTATACCCGAGCAGTTATGAAGCAATGGTTAATCTCCTTTGAAAGGTGTGTGAAAGACTGAGAGCTTCATGGTAATTCGCATCTTCATGCCAGGCTGAATTTCTGGTTTGCAGTCATTAGCAAGTTTTGAGTTTCACACTGAATAACAGAATTTAGGGGAGAGGAGAGTACCTTTGAAAGCTTTCAATCTGAACTGGAACATCAGAGTGGGAAACTGGCTGTGCTCCTCAGGGTGCCGACGACGTGAACCAAGTTATTTTTATTTCATGCGGAGGGGAGGAGATAAGAAATGTGAGAAGTACAAGAGAAAGAAGGAAACTTCTCCCTGTTCATCTAAGCTTTCTTTGGGGAGGGGAGAGGAGGGAGGGGTTGAACAGGACTTGGGGAAGGAAGTGGCTTAAAAAGCAAGATTGGCAGTGCTGTGCTTGACGATTTCAAACTCCACTACCCATTTCCCTTCAAGGAAACATTTTGTGAAAGAATTTCTTTGGTCTCTTAAAGGATATCTAGGTGACATGAAAGTGTTTGGTCTCTAAGACATAATGGTTGTATTCATATTTTATTGGGAAAGAGGAAGCAATTATGGCTTTCAGCATTACTAAGTTAACTCATCACCTTTTTAGGCACTCACAGCACCTGAATATAATCGCGTGTCACTCCCATTCTTAGTGCATGGAAATACTGTCTCCTCCATCGAAGTGTTTTTAAATGCAGATCTAATTGAAAACTCCAATTCAGTACTGCCTGGAACCATAGGATGACCTTCTTTCATTCTCTTTTGTTTTATTTTATAGGCTGAGCATGAAGAGGCATTTTCCCCTACTGTTTATTGAGCACCTATTCCAATCTTCCTTGAATTTCTTTTTTTCAAAACATTTTTGTTGTATTATTTCATATTTCATGCATCTCTCCCCTATTGTTGGCAGAACATAGCACTGAAGGTCTAATAGCCAGGTTCTTGGGTATCAAGATCTAACACAAAGGTTAATCCTTTCCTTGTCTTTGCTGGTATCCACCCTGCTAGCTCCAAAGCATAATCAACTACGTACATACCTTTATTTCAGTGTTTGCCATCTAAGACTAGAAATTTAATAATAGTTGTCATTGATGGTCTTATCTGGCCAGGCACTGAATCAATTTCTTTATGTGTATTTTCATTAACTTTCATAAATAGGCGACAGTGTAAATCTTATTGTTGACATTTGACAGATGAGGAAACCGAGGTTACACAGCTAATTAGAGCCAGGTAATCAAACTTAGGTCTCTGCACTTTCAAAACCAATGAGCCTTTTATTTGCCATGTTGCCTACCAGTTCAGTGAAACAGAGGAAATAGCAGTGCCTAATTAATAGGAAGTAGGGACATAAATCAAAAGATAATAGGGCTCTTCTTCCTTCTTTTCCTCCTTCCCATTCTGATCCAATCACAGCAATTAGGCATACCCAAATGAAAAAGGCAGCTGAGTTGTGTGGCAGCTGGTAGGTTGAAGCCCCTGTAAGGAAAGTGGCTTATCAAGGTGATGGCTCAATGAGGATTGGAATGATGAAGCCTTTACTAAATGAAGGCTGCCAAGTGGGTGAATGGCTTGGCAGGCTCAGGAGATTGGTTTTTAAAACAGGAGATATGTGTGTGTGTGTAAGGAGTCAGAGTATTTCAAAATTTAATTAAAAAAATTTTTGAGGTACAATTGACATATAACATTATATTAGTTTGGGGTATACAACATGATTCAGTATTTGTATGTATTGCAAAATTATCTTTACAATAAGTCTAGTTAATATCTGTTATCATGTATAGTTATAAAATTTTTATTCTTGTGATGAGAACTTTTAAGATTTACTCTCTTAGCAACTTTCAAATATGCCAGATAGTATTATCTGTAGTCCCCTGCTGTGCATTACCTCCCCGTGACTTATTTATTTTATAACTGAAGTTTGTAACTTTTGACTCTCTTCATACATTTCACCCGTGTCCTACCTCCTACCTGTGGCAACCACCAATCTGTTCTCATTATCTAGGAGCTTGGTTTCTTTTCTTTTTTCCTTTTTATGGCTGAATAGTATTCCTCTGTCTGTCTGTGTGTGTGTGTGTGTGTGTGTGTGTGTGTGTCTAGATGTGTATATCACATCTTCTTTGTCTATCCATCTATTGGTGGTTACTTATGTTGTTTCGTGTCTTGGCTATTGTGAATAACATAGCAAAGAACATGGAAGTGTATATCTCTTTTCCAGTTACTATTTTCATTTTCTTCAGATAAGTGCCCCAAAGTAGAATTTCTGGATCATATGCTAGTTCTATTTTTAATTCTTTGAGGAACCCCCACACGGCTTCCCATGGTGGCTGCACCAACTTACATTTCTACCAACAGTGTGTATGGGTTCCCTTTTTTCCACACCCTGACACTTATTTTTTATCTTTTTGATAATAGCTATGCTATTAGATGTGAGTTAATATCTCATTGTGGTTTTGATTTGCATTTCCTTGATGATCAGTGATGTTGAGCACCTTTTCATACACCTGTGGGCCTTCTGTATGTCTTCTTTAGAAAATGTCTATTCAGATCCTTTGCCCATTTTTAATTTGGATTGTTTGGGGTTTTTGCTGTTGAGTTGTATGAATTTATTATATATTTTAGATTTTATCTTCTTATCAGATACATGATTTGCAAATATTTTCTCCCATATGGTAGTCTTTTCATTTTGTTGGTGGTTCTCTTTGCTGTGAAGAAAGAAGTTTTTAAGTTCCATGTAGTTCCACTTATTTCTTTTTGCTTTTGTTGCTTTTGCTTTAGATGTCAAATCCTGAAAAATCATTGCCAAGACCAATGTCAAGGAGATTACTGCCTATGTTTTCCAAGTTTTATGGTTTTAGGTCTTACATTCAAGTCTTTAATCCATTTTGAGTTATCTTTTTGTATATGGCATAAGATAGTGGTCCAGTTTCATTCTTTTGCATGTAGCTATCCAGTTTTCTCAGCACCATTTATTTTTATTTTTTAAAAGATTTTATTTATTTATTCATGAGAGGCACACAGAGAGAGAGAGAGAGATGCAGAGACACAGACAGAAGGAGAAGCAAGCTCCTTGTAGGAGCACAATGCAGGACTCAATCCCTGAACCAGGGATCATGCCCTGAGCCGAAGGCAGATGGCTCAACCACTGAGCCATCCAGGCATCCCCTCAGAACCACTTGAAGAGATTGTCATTTCCTTTTTTTAATTTATTTTTATTTATTTATTTATTTATTTATTTATTTATTTATTATTTATTTATTTATTTATTTAGATTGTCCTTTCCTTATTGAATAGTCTTGGTTCCTTTATTATAGATTAATTACCTATACGTGTGTGGGTATGTCTATTCTGTTCCATTGGTCTATGTGTCTGTTTTAATGTTAATATCATACTATTTTGATTATTATAGCTTTGCAGCATAGTCTGAAATCAAGGAAGGTGATGCAACCAGCTTTGTCTTTCTTTCTCAAGATTTCTCTGGCTATTTGGAGTCTTTTGTGATTCCATACAACTTAGATATATAAAAACATGTAATTCTCTTAAATGTATGTACTAGTTATATATAGAGGTGAATTTAGGTGTAAATGTGTGTGAGTTTGTACAATATATACAAAAAAAAAATGTAAGGTCTGTCTACTGAGAGGGCCTAAGAGCAAAGTATATACCAGAAATAATGAACACACCTTGCAACCAGATCTTGGCTTCTAAATATTATTCCATCAAGTCCAGGTCTGAAACAGGGAAAATACAGGATAACTCTGGGATATCTTATTGTTACAGAAAGTAAAGAAAGGCTTTAAAATTTATAGGGACATAACAAAGGATGCAAAATCTAGCATGAAGGGGCAACCTGTGTTCATATCTGGCACAAATAATTAAAGAATTAATTCCATTTAATACAATAAGAATTCACAAATACACTGGATTCTTTTTTGTTTTTTAAGATTTTATTTATTTATTCATGAGAAACAGAGAGAGAGAGAGGCAGAGACACAGATAGAGAAAGAGGCAGGCTCCATGCAGGGAGCCCGAAGTGGGACTCCATCCCAGGTCTCCAGGATCACCCCCCGGGCTGAAGGCAGCGCTAAACTGCTGAGCCACCTGGGCTGCCCAAATACACTGGATTCTTACTGTATTAAATGTAATACATATATATATATATATATATATATATATATATATATATATATATAATGAAAGAAAAGAAAGCTCTTCCTTATAGTAGAGTGCCAACTAACAAAATGTACAAGAAATTATGGAAAGAAAACCTCCACTCTGCCACCATCATAGTAATAATGAATTCAGATAAGAAAAATGAAGAGATGCTGGGGTCCCTGAGTGGCATGGTCAGTTAACCATCTGACTCTTGGTTTTGGCTCAGGTCTGATCTCAGGGTCATGAGTTCAAGCTTTATTTCAGGGCTCTGCACCCAGCACAGAGTCTGCTTGAGTTTCTCTCTTCCTCTGTCCTCCCCTCCCTCTAATAAATAAATCTTTAAAAAAAGAAACATGAAGAAATTCTAAAACTGCTAGATGAGAGGTAGATGAACAATAAGATGTTTATATAGTCTCAAAGTATCTCCTCACACAATACTTAGGAGAAAAGGAGGGAAAGTAAAACGGTATAGTGGGGAATCCTGACAGATACCACATTACTCAGATGACATTAACAGCAATGTACAAATAGATATCATAAGCTACCTGATGGGATGCAGTGAGAAGAGCATAGCATCAGTTCTGTGATATTTCTGCCAAAAATGCATAACCTGAGTGGGGGGGGGGGACAATTTAGGGCCAGTCTACAAAATAGCTGGCTTGAAGTTTTCAATATTGGTAGGGTCAGAAGGGTCAAAGAGGAACTGAATAATGATTCAAGACAGAAGGAAGACTGAAGAGACATGACAACACAAGATCCTGAATTGGATCTTATTGCTGTAAAGGACACACTGCGACAGTTGGCAAAACTTCAGTAGGGTCTTCAAAGGGTATTTTGCAGTTTTATAAATCTTTTCTGTAAATTCGAGATTATTTCAGAATAAAAAAAATATAAAGTGATGGTTGGCTAAATGTGATTTCAGTGGTACTTAGAAGTTTCTTACAAGGAATCCTTAAAAATAACATATTGATAAATTTTATGCCCTTCTCACTTGTCTTTGAATTCATTAGCCTTCATGTTTAGGGGACTCCTGTAACAAATGAGATATATGGGACTATGCCCTGGTCACTTCTACTCCTTACAAACAATCAGTATGTTCTTCTTAGCTTCTGAGATCCAGAAATGTCACTGTTGATATGATTTCAATGTTAATGAACAAAGCTTATAAAAGTGTCCTGTCAAGAGATTCATCATCAAGAGATGATGATGTAGGTTCATTATCAAGAGGTAAATCTAGCTTACTCTAGTACTTCAGTAGCATAATGAGGTCAGAAGAAATAGCTGATATATTATTTCCATCTTTGATCAAAAACAAAAACAGAAACAAAAAAAGTCAGAAAATGTCCACCAATGATGGAGTTAAATTTAAACTTTGGTCAACAATTTGATCTTCTCAAATTTTAGAAAGTTAGAAAAACTCCAGTTAGTTATTTGGCTGATTAAATCTTAATTTTTCTTTATATTGAAAGATAATATGGTAAAAAAAAAATCAGAATCACCTTGATTTTGAAACCTGGTTGTATCATTTTAGTAACTCTGTGGCCTTAACCTTTCTGGATAAATAAAATGACATCATGATATCTTAGTGAATTGTGTTGTTGTGTGGATTAATTGAGATAAAGTGTGAAAGTATCTAGCATATATTTCTGGAACATAGTAAGTGTTCAAGAAGTCATAAGTCTCATTTCTTAAGCTTCATTATTCCTAGGAACAATTCTATATGTAGATCTGTGGTGAAGCTCCAAATAAAAAATGTACTGGCTTGCAGCACCTGGGTAGCTTAGTCCAACTCTTAATTTCAGCTCAGGTCATGATCTCAGGGTCATGGTGAGATCGAGCCCTGCCTCCGGCTCTGTGCTGGGTGTGGAGCCTGCTTAAGATTCTCTCTCTCATTCTCCCTCTGTAATCCCCTTGCCCCACTATGCACTCATCTCTCTCTCTCTCTCAAATAAATGAATAAATCTTTAAAAGAATGTGCCGGTTTGCAGATAGGTATCTATAGTGAATGTTAGAGGAAATAATGTACATTTGTACAGTAATTCATATTTCAGATAATCTCTATATCTACTAAGTAATTTTCAACTTGATTCCTTAAAGTAAGCAGTTGAAACATTTTTCTCTCTATATGGAAAAAAATAAAAATTTACTGATTCAAAAAGAAGTTAGTAGAAGAACCAGTATTTCAGTTTAGTCTTAATATCCAAGCAATGGACTTTTTATTATTCAGTGTTTCTTAACCTTTTAAAACTTTATGCCCTCTAGATAAACAAAAATAACATCATACAATTCTTCAATATTACAGATATTTCCGGTTAGGTTAATATTATGGCACAAGAAAATTCTTTTTTATCTTCGAAGATGCACATTTTAACTTTGAATATTTGTGACCTTTTCCTAGGCTTTGTGGAAGTGAACAGTCACTTCCAACATGAACCATTTTGCTCTGCTTTGTGTTCCTTGTTGTGGATATAGTAAATGTAGAATCCAAACATATGTTTATGAAATTTGGTTTATGGCATGGAGAGGTTGTTCACTCTATGTGTGCTATTTCAAATACACATACCTTCTCCAAGAAATTTTCAAGGTTCTCCTTACTTCCATTTCATTTCCCCTTTCTTTCCCAACCTCACTCCTGCAATATGGCACCAACTTTGAAAATCTCTGCATCTTAGGCACTTATGGCACATTGGTTAAGAGTAGGACTCTGGAACCAGACTGCCTGGACCTTGAGGAAAGCTACTAAGCCTCATCAATAAAATTAAGAATATAATTGTATCTACCTTATGAAGGTGTTTGATAATTAAAGGGGTTCTTGTATGTGAAGCACTATGTGCCTGACACATTGCAAATGCTGTATCAGTGTGCCATTACTATTATTACTATTACCATGCAATTATCATAGTGACTTAAAGCAATTTAATAACATGGTAATGTTATTATAATGAGAATCAAATTAGATTAACATCTGTCATTAGGTCTTCTTCAGTCTGTACCTTTTATTTTTGTGCCTGATAAAATAATTAAGAATCTTTTAACCTTACTATTAACCTTCCTTCGATATTCCAGCAAAAACATTGTTCTTTCCGTTTTTGCAGTATACCTTCTTTAATGATTCTTTTAGAAAACCTTTATAGGATGAGATAGATCCAGCTGTGTTCTTCAGAGCTTTTCTTCCTACCTATTCTTCATGTGCCTTGGTGATTGTCAAGTAATACATGCCCATCACCCTAAAGCTTCTCCCCAGAAAGCAACAGTAACAATGAGCAGGGGCACTTTTTCCTTCAGGGAATAATCAATCTCCCAAAGGAGAGAACATGTATAATGAAGAACACATGCAAACATACACATACACATACATGATTCTGTAATGTTCCCTTAAAAGAGGTGTGGTTCTTTAAGAGAGCACTGAACTAGTTTGAAATGATCAAATTTAAAATCAGTGGACTGTATCTATGTGCTAAACAGTTTACATGATTTTCTCTTCACAGTATCACCTTGTGAGGTAGATACTATTATTCCCCTTTAGTGAGTTAACTTGAAGTTAAGCAATTTGTTGTGATACTGATTCTGATGTAGATCACTTAACTTCAGTTTACTTATTCCAAGGGTTATTCTACTATAACGCAAGTGCATCTGAATGAAATAATGTACTTTTCACTATTTTTTGTTGTTATTGAAATAAAGTTTTAAAAAATTATCAAAATCTCTCTATTCTTGCTTCTTCCTTCCACGTGCTAATATCATGCCATTTTGGGAAATCAGCTCCTGGGACTAAGGAATAGGCTGCTAGGGTTTGCAGTACTTGGTGAATTTAGGTGTTCTTATGGTATAAATTGCTTTTCTTTCCAAGGTAAGAACAGATGGAATAAGGCTGTCATCTTAAAAGTTAGTGTAAATGAAACAAAGAAACAAAAAACATCCCAAGCAGCATGATAGCTGAGGAGGTCTACAGTTTAAGCCAGGACTTCCCACTGGAACCCTTTTTCTGTTTAAAGCTAAAGTAGAATTTTCCTTTCCCTGTGGATGGTGTGAATACTCCACAAAGGAAATCCTCTTATCATTTTGGAAAGAGTATGGGCTGCCAAAGATACAGGTTTGAATTCTAGCTCTGCCATTTACTAGCTATAGTATTAAATAAATTACTTAATTGTTATTTCCTCTGTAAAATAAGAAATTAATGCTTACTTCATAGGACAGTTCTAATTTCTCCACTTTTGAAAATTGGGATTTCTTCCTGCTATACTGATGTATGAATTACAGGAAGTAAAATTTGAGTGTTTGATAGATTCTGGGCATTGTATATAGCCATATATAACTTCTTAGGCTTCAGAAATTTCCTCATGTCCTTTTGCAGTCAGAGCCCCTCAATGACATACTTGTTCCAGTCATATTGATCTGCTTTCTGTCACTATAATTTTGTCTTTTCTAGGATTTTATATAAATGGAATCACATAGTACATAGTCTTTTATGTTCAATTTTTTTTCATTGTGCATAATTTTTGGATTCTTTCACTTTACTGGGTCTATCAGTTGTTCTTTTATATTGCTAAATAGTATTCCAGAAAATGGACATGGGCATACCATGATTTGTTTAGCCATCATCCAATTAATGGACATTGGGTTGGTTCCAGTTTTTGCCTATTATGAATAATGTTGCAATTCTGTGTACACATTTGTTTTCATTTTCATGTGTATATATATCTAAGAGTAGATTAATTACTGGGTTGTATGGAAATTATATGTTTAACTTTATAAGAAAGTGGCTGTGTAATTTTTAATTCCCATCAACAACGTATGAGAATTCTAATTGTTCTGTATTCTCACCAACACTTGATATTGTTAATACTTTTAATTTTAACAATTCTCCTAGATTTTAGGGATATCTCATTGTAGTTTTGATACTCATTTCTCTAGTGATTGGTGATGTTGCAAGTCTTCTTATGTCCTTGTTAGTTACTCATTTATTTTTGTGTATGAATCATCTAATGCATCTTTAATGACATTTTTATTCATTTGTCTCTTTTATTGAATTGTAACAGTTTTTAAAAAATATTCTGGACAAGAAGTTTTCTTTGGCAAATATTTTCTCCTAGTTTGTGGCCTACTTTTTTTGTCTTTTTAACTGTCTTTCAAAAAGCAAAGTTTATCATTTTGATGACATTTTATCATTTTTTCTTTTCTGGTTCATCTTTTATCTTTTAAATATTTGCCCATTATAATGTTACAAAGATTTCTTGTTCTTTTTTTTTAATTTATTTTTTATTGGTGTTCAATTTACTAACATACAGAATAACCCCCAGTGCCTGTCACCCATTCACTCCTACCCCCCGCCCTCCTCCCCTTCTACCACCCCTAGTTTGTTTCCCAGAGTTAGCAGTCTTTACGTTCTGTCTCCCTTTCTGATATTTCCCACACATTTCTTCTCCCTTCCCTTATATTCCCTTTCACTATTATTTATATTCCCCAAATGAATGAGAACATATAATGTTTGTCCTTCTCCGACTGACTTATTTCACTCAGCATAATACCCTCCAGTTCCATCCACGTTGAAGAAAATGGTGGGTATTTGTCATTTCTAATAGCTGAGTAATATTCCATTGTATACATAAACCACATCTTCTTTATCCATTCATCTTTCGTTGGACACCGAGGCTCCTTCCACAGTTTGGCTATCGTGGCCATTGCTGCTATAAACATCGGGGTGCAGGTGTCCCGGCGTTTCATTGCATTTGTATCTTTGGGGTAAATCCCCAACAGTGCAATCACTTGCCATCAGGGAAACACAATGAGATACCACCTCACACCAGTGAGAATGGGGCAAATTAACAAGGAAGATTTCTTGTTCTATTTTCTTCTAGAACTTTTCTAGTTTTAGCTTAGATGGTCTTTATCTATTTGTAGTTAAGTTTTGTTTGGTGTCAGATAATGGTTTGGGCTTATTTTTCTCTATATAGATATCCATTTCTAGCAGGATCTGTTTAAAATACTGCCCTTTCTTCTGTTGAATTAGCTTGGCATCATTGTGAAAATTAAGTGTGGATTTATTTATGAAGTCTCTATTTTATTCCATTGATTTATATGCCTGTCCTTACACAGTCCCACCTGTAATGAATTACTGTGGCATTATAGTAAGTCTTGAAATCTTACTATGGTTCTCTACTTTTGATGTTCTTTTTCAAACTTATCTTGGCTATTTTGTATAGATTTTAGAATCAATTTGATACTATCTTCAGAATGTCTTGGGATTTTGATTGGGATCATGTTGAATCTGTAGATTAACTTGGGGGAGAATTGCTATCTTAACAATATTGAGGCATCTATTACACAAATATGGTATATTTCTCAGTCTTTTCAATACTTTAAAATTTCCCTTAGGCTTTCAGCATAGAAAAGTCTTCTATACTTTTGTTAAATTTTTCTGAGTATTTTATTCTTTATGCTACTGTAAATGGAGTTTTAAAAGTTTCTTTTTCTAATTGTTTATTCTAGTATATCTAGTGTATAGGAAGACAACTGATTTTTGTTACTGACCTTGTATGTTGTGACTTTACTTAATTTTCTTTTCAGTTCTGGTAGTTTTTTTTAACTCCTTAAAATTGTTTATGGTTGTGATCATATTTTTTGCAGCTAAAAACAGCTTAACTTCTTTCTTTCCAACTGTGTGTTTTATTTCTCTCCTCTGGCTATTGCACTGCCTAGCGAATCCACTACAATATTGAATAGAAGTGGGGAGAATGGATATTCTTGCCTGTTCCTGATCTTGCAAAGAAAGTATGGAGACTTTCACCGTTAATTATAATTAGCTATAGGTTTTTCAAATATTATTTTAATCAGGTTGAGAAAGTTACCTCGTATTCAAGTTTGCTGGAAGGTTTTATGAATGAATGTCAATGGTTTTCTTTTTTTTTTTAAGATTTTATTTATTTATTCATGAAAGACACACACACACACACACAGAGGCAGAGACACAGGCAGAGGGAGGAAGCAGGCTCCTCACAGGGAGCCTGATGTGGGATTCAATCCCAGGACCCTGGAATCACGCCCTGAGCCGAAGGCAGACGCCCACTGCTGAGCCATCCAAGCATCCCAAGTGTTAAAGTTTTTCAAATACTTTTTCTGCATCTATTGAAATGATCACAGTTTTTCTACTTTATTTTCTTATTATGATGAGTTATACTGATTGCTTTTCAAATGTTAAACCAACCTTGCATTCCCCAAATAAACTCTACTTAGTCATGATTTGTTATCTTTTTATATACTATTTCATTCTGTTTAGTCAGTCCACTTTCCACTTTTTAAAATTAGTACCCTGACCTTTGGGAAAATAACTCAATTTATATTTTGTTAAAAGCTGTCTTTGTGTTCTGTATATTGCAAGGGGTATGAAAGGAAAAACTATGATTCTGTTCTCAAAAGAGTTCATGTTCTCACTCCATTTAAAAAAAAAAAGAAGAAGAATACATTATTGATTTTAATGTGTGGCCCAAGCATACAGATTTGGGAGGAGGCTGTTAGGGAAAAAGGAAGATAGGCAATTATCAGAGTCACTGTGTATCGGTGTTGCCAGAACGTCTTAAAAAAAAAAAAAAAAAAAAAGAACATCTTTGTAGAAGAATTGAAATTTGGCTTTATCCTCTGTCATGTGATGTAGACTATGTTTCAGAAAAAAAAAATGTTTAGACTCATACTGGGGACAGAAAGGGTATCTTTGTGTTTAGGTTCTACCTTAATGGAGGCAGAAAGAAAAGGGAAAGAAAAAAGAAAATTCCTGAACTTGGAGTTAGGAGATCTAGGTCCCATCTGAGCTGATTTTGACTAGTTATGTCACCATGGGCAAGTCACATTATGCCCGTGTGCCTCCATTTTCTCCTCTATAAAAATGTGGTGGTTAGGCTTGATCAGTGGTTCTGGATAAAGAAAGAGAGAGCATATATATTTATGAAAAAGCTTACCAGGGCTCCTTGACCAGGTGAGAATTACTGGATTACATAGTCTCTAATTCTTTTTCCATCTCTGAAAATCTTTTTATTTTATGATTTTGTGAAATCAGTAAACTTGGTGACCTTATTTTCAGCTCTGGCTTGGCCATTCTCACATTTTGGGACCTTGACACATCACTTCTCTTCTCTGGGCCTTATCATATTTGTGTTTAAAATGAAAATGGCTTTCTAAGGCCATTCCAGTTCTATAAGTCAGGGGTTCTAAAATGAGGTAAATTGATTTATATTATACATATGCATATATATCAAAAATTGCGAAGAACCTATTGTAGTGAGATAAACAACTATGGCTATGTATTTTATGTGCCTTCATTCAGCATCCTTAAGAATTGTGGAGAATAAAAAAAACCAAGGCCCCCATTGTTAAACTTATTTCTAATTTTTAATGGGAAAGGTAAATTCTTGAGCATATGTTGAGATCCTAGCATTGTGTATTATTTGCTTCCAACTTGAAATGCAAAAATCTAAGACTTCTATATATTTCCTTAGGATGTAGTTTTTCTTTGTTATTTACAGTCTGTTGTAAGAAAGCTTCAAGGGATATAGGGCATTAGAGCACCACATCTCTAACTAGCTGGAGCATAATACATGATTTGAGTCCCCAATATTTTCTAACAGTAAGGTTTGTTTATTAAAGAAACCCCATGCTGTGACTGAATCAGTCTAATAGAAGCCAAGTTTGAACTTGAGCATTCAAATGTATGCCCATATATCTTGGGCATATATCATACATAATGATGTGGGGTCTAGACATCTTTCTGGGTTTGTTTATGTCTGTTATGGATTCCCCTCATTATCCATGCTGTTTGAGGGAGACCCCATGGATTCAGCTAGTTTATTGCATACTTTCTATATTTTAAGACTAAGTCAGAGTTCCAAAGTGGCACATATGTTCCAACTTGGAGGATTATTTTCTCACTTTCCTTTTTTTATGATGATTATTAAGGAAAAATAAAGTAAGATTTTAGGGAATGGTGACATGTTTGAGAGTGACTAGCCATAATCCTTTTGGCCATGTTTCAAATATACCTTTTTATAATCTTTATTTTATTATGCTACTCTTCCTAAAAATTTTTGACAAGTTTGAGTTATAGCATCTGTTTTCCTATTTTTAAAACCATATTGTGTACCATCTGTTGTTTCATTATCATTGATTATAACTTTTAGAATTTAGGAAAGGTAGATAAAGACTTTAATCTTTAATTGTACAGTTTATGTATAGATAGTATACTCAATCTTAGAATTAAATAAACTTGCCTAAAGAATAGATTTTAGATATGGAAAAATCTTATTTCTAGTTCCTATTGTTAATTTGGAGCAAGAACTCCATGGCTTGGCGAGCAGCTTTCATTGTTACTATTGTTGTTAAAGCCTCCTCCTTGACATTTATTTTATAAAATTAGGTATCTCTGTACATGATTCCTTAATTTAAAAAAAAAGTACTATTCATATTCTTTGTAAGTGCAAAGCTTTTTTTTAATAAAATGAAATAAATCAAATAACATAAGAATTTGCAATAAATATTAAAAAGGGGTAGATTGTCATTAGAATTTATCATTCTGGGTATTTTTTTGAGGAGGTGATATAGCACTTGCTATAAATATTCATCATGTTCTTAAATCTAGACATATTCAGTGATTAGGTGATTTTATGCCTGTTTATGCTGAAAGGAACAAAAGAAACTTTAAAAACTGAAAGCATAAACATAATTGAACCACCCACTTAAAAGAGAAATTGGAATAGATGTTTTCCAGGGGAGAACATGCTTTCTGTGTAAAAAGGGCTAGTGTAACAAGAAGTCATCTATTCTTGATTTCTTTAGACAGCTAGAGCTTTGTGCCTTGTCTAGTTTCTGCGTTTTAAGAGCTTGTTCTGTGTAGCAGAAATAATACAATAAATGGGTTTAACCACATTTGTCTCAGCTAGACAGTCTGCTTTGTCAGAGATTGCTGGTACAACATAAACAAATTATGTGTTTGTAGTGCTTTTCAATGAAAGCCTATCTAACAGAGCTGAGATTGTGTTTCAGCAGCTGTAGATTTAATCTCCTACCTGTCAGTTAAAACAGGCATTTCCTGAGCCAGATAAGGACTGGTTGTAGAAGAGGGAAGTAGTCACAGCTGGACAAAGACCTATTGTTATTGGCTGATAATTTCTATGTAGATTCAACTCCTCATTCTACCATGGAGACTACAATCATAGGCAGTTTTAAAGGAGCTAAGGTGACCTTTTTTATTGTTAAATTAAGAAGAGTTAAAGAGAATCAAAGCTGGGTTTTATGTCATTCATATATGGGAGTTGTCATGTGGAACTAAAAATAAATGTCTATAGCTTAGATCATCATAATTCTAGATCATTGTGGATGTGATAAACACGATTTTGGAAAATGCCTGTTCACAAATTTATAACTGCATATTTAAGAATTCTACTTGTAATGCACACTAAAGTAAAAAATTAAATCTATGGATAGATACTTTATGTGATTCACATATTGTGGAATGTGTCTTTTCTTTTTTTTCTATTTCTTATATGTGGAGGTTCCTGTGCTCTCTTTGTTTCATGTAATTACCCATAGAAATTTATAAAGTTAAGTTGAACCGTCTCAAAATTGGTCTAGTTTGGAGAAAATATATATCTCTACATTTCTATAAGTTATTATAAGGTTATTCTGAGTCCCATGTCTCCCAAGTCATGAATAGTTAATGGTAGGGTACACTGATAGGTTATATGAACTTGGTCAGCAACCTAAATCCACAACTTTTCCGATTTAAAGTAGTTCATGAGTTCTCGAGTTTAAAAATACATATAGGCATCTTAATTAATTTTTTTATAATTAGTTTTTTCCAACTTTACTGAGAAGTGATTGGTGTATTTCATTGTGTAAGTTGAAGACATACAGCATGGTGGTTTGACTTACATGTATTGCAAAGTAGTTCCCACAATAGATCCAACTAACATTCATCTTCTCATATAGATACAAAAAAAGAAGAAAAGAATGAAGAAAAAATAAAGAAAAAAAAGTATTTTTCTCTTTGTGATGAGAACTGTAGGATTTACTCTCTTAACAGCTTTCCTATATATTACTCATCAGTGTTAGCTATAGTCATCCTGTGCGTTACGTCCCTCGTATTTATCTTATAACTGGAAGTCTGTATGTTTTGACCGCCTTCCTCCAGTTCCCCCTGCCCCAGACCCCTCTCTGATAACCACAAGTCTGACCTCTTTTTCTGAGTTTAGTTTTTTTGTTTTGTCTTGTTTCATTTTTTGGTCTGCACATATGAGATCGTATTTGTCTTTCTTATTTCTGTCTGGCTTATTGCACGAAGCACAATGCCTTCAGGGTTCACACATGTTGTTGCAGATAGTAGAATTCCTGTCCTTTATCTTTTTTTACAGCTGAATAATATTCTATTTCATGTGTATACCGCAACTCCTGTATCCACTCATTTATCAGTGGACACTTAGATCTACAATGACTGCGGCTTGGTTATCGTACATAATGCTGCTATGAGCGAGGGGTACAGACATATTTCCAAGTTAGTGCTTTCATTACCTTTGGATATATTTTCAGAAATGGAATTGCTGAATCATAGGGGCATTCTATTTTTCATTGCTTGAGAGTCTTACATAATATTTTTCATAGTGGTTGTAAGTCATCTAGGTAAGTTGGTGGGGACAGGTAACTTGGGGATCCTACTCTTCCACCATCTTGCCTGGCCCCCCTTTCATAGTGGTTGTACCAATGTACATTCCCACTAGCAGGAGACATGGGCTTCCTCTTCTCTACAACCATATCAGCACTTGTTGTCTCTAGTCTTTTTGATGATGGCCCTTCTAAGGCCATAAGGTCATATCTCATTGTGGTTTTAATTTGCATTTCCCTAGTGACTAGTGATGCTGAACATCTTTCAACACACCTGTTGGCCTTTCAGATATTTTCTTTGAAGAAATGTCTATTCAGGTACTTTGTCCATTTTTTAAATTGGTTTTGGATTTTTGCTATTGGTTGTGTGAGTTCATTATGTATTTTGGATATTGACCCCTTATCAGATATATGATTTGCAAATATTTTTTCTTATCCCATAGGCTATTTTTTCTTTTTGTTGCTGGTTTCTTTTGCTGTGCAGCTTTCTAGTTTGATGTAGTCCCACTTCTTTATTTTTTATTTTGTTGCCTATGCTATAGGTGTCACATCCAAAAATTCATTACCAAGACCCATGTCAGGAGTTTTAGTCCTATGTTTCCTCCTAGGAGTTTCATGGTTTCAGGTCTAACATTTAAGTCTTTAATCCATTTCAAGGTGATTTTTGTGAGTAGTGTACAATATGGGTCCAGTTTCATTCTTTAACATGCAAATATCTGATCATACCAGCACCATTTACTGAAGAAACTGTCTTTACTCCATTGAGTATTTTTGGCTCCTTTGTCACATATTAGTTGACTGTATATGCTTAGGTTTATTTCTAGGCTGTCCATTCTGTTCTCTTGGTCTGTGTGTCTGGTTTTTTTTTTTTTTAAGATTTTATTTATTTATTCATGAAAGACACAGACAGAGAGGCAAAGACACAGCCAGAGGGAGAAGCAGGCCCCCTTGCAAGGAGCCTGATACGGGACTTGATCCCTGATCCCAGGATCACACCCCAAGCCAAAGGCAGGGGCCCAACTGCTGAGCCACCCAGGGATCCTCTGTATATCTGTTTTTATGCCAGTATCATACTCTTTTATTAACCATGGCTTTGTAGTATAGCTTGAAACCAGGAAGTGTGGTACCTCCTGCTTTGTTCTTTCTCAGGATTCCACTGGTCATTTGGGCTCTTTTGTGGTTCGTGTAAATTTTAAGTGTTTTTTTTCTACTTCAGTTAAAAAATGCCATTGGAATCTTAATAGGGATTTCATTGAATCTATAGATGGCTTTAGAAGGTATTGACATTTTAACAATAGTAATTTTTTAATCCATAAACATGAGATACCTTTCCATTTATTTGTGTCTTTGATTTCATTCATCAGTGCCTTGTAGTTTTCAATTTAGAGACTTTTTACCTCCTTAGTTAAATTTATTCCTATTTTGTAGTCTTGATGCTATCGTAATATAATTACCCTTTTGATTAAAGTTTTTATGACAATTTATATTTTTTTCAAGAAACTTTTTACATATATCATTTGATCTTTGCAAAATATTTGTAATGTTTGGAGTTTACATTTATTGAAGTGTGAGGGACAGAGTGAGCAGTTATCAGGTAAAAATTGTATATATAAAAGACAGCACTACTTTTCTTAAAACTCCACAATAACCTTGCTTTCTTGTTTCCTCCTGCCTTCTCTTTTTTCTCTTCTCTCTTTACTTTCTTTATATTTCTTTTCATATTTTTATTTTCATTCCTCTCATGTCTTTTTTTCATTTCATTTCGTTTTTCTTCTTTTCTCTTTTCTTAACATCTTATGATTTGGACAAACCTACCTAATACACCTTTATTTTTTTGGTGGTACAGAAGATTGGCTAAATTTTTTTTTTAAGATTTTATTTATTTATTCATGAGAGACACAGAGAGAGAGAGAAAGAGGCAGAGACGCACACAGAGGGAGAAGCAGGCTCCATGCAGGGAGCCTGACATAGGACTCAATCCTGGGTCTCCAGGATCAGGCCCTGGGCTGAAGTCAACACTAAACCGCTGAGCCACCCAGGCTGCCCAATTGGCTAAAATTTTAAAGCTAAGATATACAATGATCTTCTTTCTTGTTTATTTGCTTATTAGCATTTAGAAATGTCATTGAGGACTATGTGTAATACTGTGTTGTAGACAGAGTGAAGTAAAAATTAATACATTAAAATAGAGGATAAAGGAATATTAGAATTTCTTAGTAGGATTGCTTTACTTTAAAAATGTTGGAAAATTCAATGTATTTATTTTCCATTTTGGTTTTTTTTTTTTATTTTTTTTATTTATGATAGTCACAGAGAGAGAGAGAGAGAGAGAGAGAGAGGCAGAGGCAGAGACATAGGCAGAGGGAGAAGCAGGCTCCATGCACCGGGAGCCCGACGTGGGATTCGATCCCGGGTCTCCAGGATCGCGCCCCGGGCCAAAGGCAGGCGCTAAACCGCTGCGCCACCCAGGGATCCCTATTTTCCATTTTGAATTCTGGTATTTTTTTTATTGACCTGAGTGCACCAGCATATCATCTCATTTCTTTTTTGGGCTTGGGTTTCTATTTCTTTCTGGCTATAAAGAAGATTAAGATACAGCATCAATTGTGAAATGTTATATTTTTATATAGTTGCTCATTTGTGAATACACAATACATATACACACATACATACGTATATACATTCATTTGTATGTTGTCTGTCTTCTCAGTAGATAATGGTAGGGGATTTTGTGTACTACTATGTCCCCAGTACCTAGAATAGTGTCTAATTGAAATGAAAACCATTAAAAAATTCAACACAGTATGTGGAGGGTAAATTTTGGCAGAGGGAAAGAAATTTATGTTTGGGGAATTTTCATGGAGGAGTTGAATTTGAATTTCCTCTTTTTAGGAGAGGAAAGATCATTCCATATGTAAGTGAGAAAAAAATGGCTTGAACAAAGACTTAGAAACTACCAAAAGTGGGACGCCTGGGTGGCTCAGCAGTTGAGCATCTGCCTTTGGCCCAGGGCGTGATCCTGGAGTCCCTGGATCGAGTCCCACGTCGGGCTCCCTGCGTGGAGCCTGCTTCTACCTCTGCCTGTGTCTCTGTCTCTCTATGTCTCTCATGAATAAATAAATAAAATCTTTAAAAAAAAAAAAAAAAGAAACTACCGAAAGTAAGAGAGGCAAGATGGTAAAGGTAGTAGGAAAACAACCTTGAGAGGTAAGTTAAGAACACCTAGTAGGGTAATTTCAATGCCAGAGTAGGCTAGAGAGCTTGGACATTACCTTTTTAAATAGAGACATTTCTTTATTATATCTAAGTTATTTAATATGAACATAGTAATAAATAAAAATACAAAAATAAAGAAGATTTCTCTTTTTAAATCAATATGTTAGTTTATCCTTACATCATCTTCACTGTTGACACACTTGTGCATTTAGTTGGGGTAGCAAGTGTAGAAGTATGTGTAAATATCTGTATATGAGTAGAAGTGTGTATGCTGAGGATGGGGCAAAATGACATTGAAGTTGCATGTCATTAACTTTTTGTACTAAAAGGATTAGAGTGTGATAAAGAGTAAAAACCTGAAGGTTATTTCATTTGTTGCTATAGTTATTGTTTATGCTTTTACTCAGTATCCATTTCTTTATAATGATTCCCTGACTATACCTCTCTAGCCCCCACCCCAATTACGTATACAGGCACCATTTCTCATGGATACTTCTAGGGAAAGTCAGCTTGCCATGGCTGAGTCCCAGCTGTCAATAGCTTAGACATCTTATTTATGTCCTGTTCAGAGTTCACTGCTTATTTCTCAGACCTGTAGCTTCAGATGAAACTACTTCTGCATTCTCCAGCTGATGCTTAAATATTTTTCTGTCATTCATTCTATATTGTATAACCAGCCCATTGTGATATAGCAAACATTTTTTATTATTATTTTGGAAAACTGTATTCTTGGCTCTTCTGGTGAGAAGAGCTTATCATCTCTGTCAGTAAGGATTATAATTGATGATGAGAAAATTATTAAAGAATCTTAGAGGCCTCTTTATACTTATAGAAGAGTTTCAACAGATGTACTAGGAGAACTCAGTCATTAAAAAATGTTTTCAAATGAATGAATAAAGTCAATTTTTGTATTCTCATACCAACTAGTGGACTTCAAAGTCCATGGCATGCCAAAAGAAAAGATTGCTGTGATGAAGTATGTTTGGAACAGATGCATATTTCTGTTGCTTCGATTTGAAGACTGCAAATGATAAAAGGAATTGATTCAGAAGATTAAAAAATCAGAATTCTTTTGGCTTAGTTTTTAAATACAGAGAATGAAAATTCTTTAATGCATTTATACTACAAATATTTGTTGAGTCCCTACTCTGTGCAAGAGAGGGACTTTTACTAAGCCCTGGGGAGATACAAAGTCCCTGCCTTTAAGTTGTGTGTAATTTTAACAAGACCTGTAGTCTAAGATGTAAACCTGCATTTCTGGAGGAGGAATTTAATAATTGAACTCTGGTCATTGCTAACAGAATAAGCTTGTGTAAAATACTTTAGGGGTAAAAGCCAGATTGCCTTCATTACAGGTCAAAAGTTTATGAAACGTTTATATCTGAATTTGGTTGTTACAAAGAAAGGAATGCTGCATTCTTCACAATGTTACCATACTTATATGGCATTTATACAAAATTTGAAAAAAAAATAATTTCCATATTGGCCAAACATTTTGATCATTGTGTATTTAATGGGGTTTCCATTTGAGAACAACAATCATTAGTCTCTAATATGTTTCATACTCCTGTGGAAATAAGACAGGGTGGATAAGAAGCATTCATCTTCACTAGTCTTTGGAAATATCCAAAGTAATTGAATAGCTCAGTCTTCTGTGATGGCCTGGTGACCACTAACTGTGACTATTTGCATAATAGTCAACTCTTCACTTCTGTAGTGATAACTGTTTGTATCTGATTAAAATTAAGACTGTTTTAGTTCTCTTGACTTTTCCAGAAGTTGCAAAAATTGAGATTTGCTGTTCTGCTTTAACCAAACAAATGCACACATGGGGATAACAATATGCTGAGTTTATGCAGATTTTACAGCACGAATCTGAATAAAATACCCACTAATAGATCCTTAAGGAGTAATAAACACACATGAATTTTCCTTAGTTGCACTTTAAAGTGATTTTAACATACTACTAGACCTTAACAATAATATTTAATTGACAAGATTATGCATTTGTATGGATTGAAAAGGTGGTAGATATCTAATTCCAAATGAATCATAAATTTTACTTTTGCATAACATGTTTTATTAATTTCTCTATGGCCAGGATATTCTACTTCCCTCCTGGTGAGAGTTTCTTAAAATATAGTAAGATAATTTAAACACATTTAATTAACATTTATCATCCATTTTATAAAGTAATCTGACTTTTGTCCTCATAAATACTCTCAAAATTTTCCTAGGTTATAGGCCATAGGAAGACTATGGAAAGATACCTAATGGAATTTTTGTTGTAATTTAGTTTTCTTTTAAAGCAAATCTTACCTTTCTCTGTTGACCCTATTCCAAAGCAAGCTGACAAATCAGATGATTTACACTACTATATAAGTGAAAACAAACCTACCACCACTACCTGATAAAATAAGGCTATAGACTTCTCTAAGGCATCTTTATATTCTCAGTGCCTACCTAGCATAGTACCAGTCAGATAGTGCTAGGGGCTCAATCAGTGGCTGCTGAATAGCTGAAGACAGGTACTGTTGACTTCCTTTATGAAGTAACATGTTTCTTGGGAGCCTAAGAGGTGATCTTCTATGTGTGGAGCTCTTTATTTCAGAGAGTAAGGGGAGAGACAGATAAGTAAGAGATGCTAGGAATTATAATTGTGTTAGTGCTAAATCCGTGTTCTTTTCTTTGAAAATTCAATATTTAAACAGAAAATGTACAAATGAATAAAAGATAAAATAATGACATTGGCTACTGATGATCCTAGTAAACTGATAGGATATTTAGAAAATGCAAATCAAGTGGGTATGTACAGTATGCTGAGAATATAAATATCAGTGTTAACACAAAGGACAAGATTGACTCTTTCAGGGCTATTAACATTTCTCCCTGAATATGTACCTAAAGAAGAGTTTTAAAACATAGACTATTGACCTGATAGATAGTCATTGTGCTCTTCCTCTCAATGATCATTTCTGTCCTAATGTAACCAAGTAAGGCACCTGGAAAACGCTAGACTGTGATGTGTGTTTAAACAACTATCTTAAAGACCAGCCTAGTAAAAGAATTGCTTTGTTTGCATGTCTTACTCTTCGTAGTGAGGGTAGGGACATAGTGAAGCTGGGGTCAAGATATATCTTTTCTATTTCTCCTGTCAATATTTTAGATATTTTATTAAATGAATTTAATAGTGTAAATGAGTAAAGATAAGTTAACTATTGAAGTTATTTTCTGTTTTTTCCTTAAATTAACTTCTTATTAGAGTATAATGTATATAGAGAAAAACATATATCCTAAGTGTAAACTTAGCTCTTCATTAAAGTTCAAGCTGAAACCCAAGACTTTGAAAGAATAAAGCCTGAGTTTTTAAAAGGATGTCTTTGAACTATAATATCTTGGTTTGTTCTACCTTTCCAGGGTTTTTCTTGGCCCTTCGTGAGGATTTTGAAAAGAGGGGTGGCAATAGCATGCAAAGTTCTTGGAAGAAATTGCACTATATTAAAGATGAATGTTAACAATGGTAACAAGGTGTTTCGTGTATTATCCTGGAGGGACCTAAGAGAAAGAGACAGAGATGAGGGGGAAAGGGACAGAATATCATCAACAAACAAACAAAAATAAAGCAGAACTTCGGGATGCAGATACATTTTGTTCAATGCGTACCCATCAGAAGTTGATGGGAAGTGTCTGGGAAGACGGGCTCTGTGTTCTCAAATACTCTGTGTCCCAGAATAGCTCCTGATGAAAGTTGATTTTTTTTCTCCTATTAGAGCTAGATAGATTCTCTATAAGCAAAGATTTGCTATCCTCTCTTAGCTGTAGCAGCCAGACATTAGCCAAATAAGACAAATGACAAGCAAAAGAGGTATATCAAGATGTATTTAAGTCATCATTATTTTTTTAATAATAATAAAAGTCATTCATTGCATTAACCTACTTATAGATAGGTATGCTATTAACTACTCCAAGGTTGTTGGTGCTCAGAAAACTGGCTCTTAGGTCTTAGATGGTTCTCACATTGATCAGTTGACACAAAATGCCTCCTGTATCATAATGCCTTATGATAAGAACAGCAGAGCATCTAGAAATATCAATGTCACAGGCCATTCATGACACTCAATTTAGTTGGAGAAGATGTTTAACGAATTGAAACAATTAATGGGTAAGCAATAGGCCATAGACAATACAAGGCTCCTTTGTGTACTTCCAACCCTGGCCAACCAAGAGAAATTCAATATGCCGACTACTTCATCATGCTAAGGCAGAGCAGGACATAGTCAATACTTTAGATAGGTTTTAAGCAAAAATGGGTTTGAAAAGGTTTATGTTAAGGCATGGATTCATCCTATCAATGAGACCCTTTCCCTCCTAACTCTCCAGAATTAACTGAGATCAATATACAGTTTGGCATGTACTTTTTGGGACTAGGAAGATCCCTTCCCTGAGCTTGAAGGCTTTTCATGCAAAGTTTCTGAGTCCCTTGTTTCTTTCACTCTAGACACCGTAGCTTGTTCAGTGGTAGCACTTTATACCAGTGACTCAGCTATTCTTTGCAGTAAAGAACAGGACCTTTAGGAAATCCCCTCCGAATCCCCTCTCCCTCTCCGATTGCTCTTTCTCACTCTGTATTTTCTATCTCTGTCTCCCTTTCTGTGTCATCATTTACAAATATTAGAAACATTCCTTCCGACAGACTATGGAGGCTTTCTTCAATTAAACCACATAAGGAATGATTTACTAGAAATAAGCATTAAAATGATCTTTACTTGCTCACCGTTTTTAACTCAGTGATAGACATTAATATGCTCACGATTTTCAATACACATACGTATTTCCCATCACCAAAAAAGTTAAATAATCCTCATGAAAGAGCAAATGAGTCCCCCTGAGTGTCACTCTGTTTGCATGTTAGCGCGTGGCCAGGTCTCTGCCAAGTGGCTCTCTGATTGACTGCTGCAGATGCTCTTTCTCAAGTATTCTGAGTCATATCTTTAGTACAAGTCTTCAGGGACAAACAATAGCACCTGTTCCTCACAAGATATCAGGCCAGTTAGCCCATTCATGTATCTTTAATGAAGCTCTGGGGCAGATGGCAAAAAATGGCATCATCAACAACTTAGCGCAGAGAAAACGAAGGGGATAAGTGTCGATGCAACAATGCTGTTTCACGAATAGGAAGAGACAGAACCCAAGTGTTTCATGCACATCTGCTGCTGTCTTGATTGTCTGAAAGACGTGAGGAACACCAAGCAATTAAAATTTCTGGGCATGGAGCCCTATTTGATCAAGAATGTGTTCCCCACTTTCTCCAAAAGGGCTGCACTTTGGCCAGGGACTGTGGAAATCTAAAATCGATGGACAAGTGTACTTTGGTCCACGCAGTTGGTTTCTTTCCCACCGCACCGACTGAGCTCCTCCCCTGATGGAGCTCCTGGCTTCTCGTTACCCAGCCTGTTAGTGCTGACTCGTGAAGCAGTAAAAAATAATGCAGCTTCCTGCTCGGAGATATATTTTTGGCCACATAATGTTTTGCTCTTTGTATTAACCAAATCAATTTTACCTATGGAATAATGAAAGGATCTTTGAATTTGTGCTAAGAGAAAGCTATGCTTTCAAGAAAAGAAGATGCTATTTGAAATTTTGATAACTTCTTGGAAAAGACATGTGGAGACTGGTCATTCTTTGATGGATTGAGGGGGATTCTATTAGTTTTTCTTCTTTAGTAAAATATTTTTGGAAGTTGCCATTTCTAACGTGACTGCCTTCCCTGGCATGTCATCAAATGGGAAAATAGGATGATGGGAAGAAAGAGGGAAGGCAGGCTTATGTTCTTCAGAGCAGGATGGGGCTTTTCTGTGTATTCACAATTCTTTGTTTGCCCTAAGCCCTGATGCTCAGTGCAGTAAACTTAATTCACAGCTTCCATAGGAGGAAAATATTTTGGGTGCTGATATGATTCTTAGGTGGCTACCAAGCCCTCTCTCTTTATCACTCCTCCCTTCCTTGTCCTTACTCTCCATTTCTGTCCCATCTCCAATCAGTAATTTTCTAGTAAGTACAATAAATGGAAAGCTCTGAAAGGGGGAGATTGTTGCTTTACAACATACTTGCTTCTCATATTATTTGTATGGGCCATACTGGTCAGCTTTTTATAAAAGGTGGTAGTTGGAAGTATTCATAGACCTCTATTACCCTTGTGAGTTTTTTAAGTCACATAATTCCTTTAAAGTGATATCACACTGGGGAAATCTGAATAAGGTGGCTGGACTGTATCAATGTCAATACCCCAGTTGTGATATTGAAGTACAGTTTTTCAAGTTATTACCACTGAGGGTAGAAGACACCTGGGATCACTGTATTATTTATTACAAACGCATGTAAATTTACAATTATATTTATAAAACTTCTGGTCAGTTGTTATTACAAAGAGTAATAATATTCCTTATCTCATTTAGAACTGTTTAGCAAAAGATGACTTGATGCTTAATATAAGATGGTACTTAAAAGTATAGACTTCGAGCCTGACAAACCTGGACTCAAATCCTAGCTCTACCACTTTTTAGTTGGCCAAACTACTGAATCTCTCAGGATTTTGTCCTCCTCATTAAATGAATGAAGAGAAGAATAGTGAATACTTTATAGAGTTTTGAGGATTACATGAGATAGATCATGTAAACCACCTTTGTAATGTTTGACATAGAGAAAATACTGGAAAATATTATTAGTGGCTGTGATGAAGAGGATGATTACCTTTACCATCATCATCATCACTATTATTACTTCTGTAATTAAAGTTAGAAGAGGAGCGCTTCATCATCTTCTCTTAGCCAGAATTCTAATTGCTGCTAGGTATCTTGACTTATCTTTAATAAGGGGCACTCTGATTTTTTACATCATTGTTTTACTTAAAATAAGTTAAAGGCAATTTTATCAATCAGAACTAAATGATCATTGCTAATGAATGTATTATAATAAGTTATTGGAATTAATTACAGTAGATTTGTGATCAGATTGTTCTGGGTAGAAAATAAGAGAGAAGGAACAAACTGAAACTGAGCAACATAAGATCTGAAATACTATCTGAAATACAAAATTATTTTTGGTTGCAGACTTCTAGATTTCTCTCCCCAAAGAGCATACACACGTGATCTCTCTCTCTTTTCTATCACTCAAGTCCATGTGATGTAGTGGAAAAAGCACTAGAGAGGGTGCTGAGCAGTTCTGGATTCCAGATCCAGCCCTGTCATAGGCACTGTGTTCTCTCAGGCCATGTCTTTTAGCTACTCTACCCACCTTTTCCCTATGTGCAAATTGTGAGGTTTGAATTCGATTAGCGATTCTCAGAGAGTGGACCCTGGACCAGCAGCACCAGCTTTACCTGGGTACTTGCTAGGAAAGTACCCTCTCAGACTCCACCTCTATCTACTGATTTAGAGGCTCTCAGGGTAGGGCCGACCAGTCTTTGTTTTAACAAGCCTTCTGGCTGAACTGGATACATGCTAAAGTTTGGGAATCACTGCCCTGGATTGTATTGTGGTCTAATTTTTAGATCGTTGGACCCAGCTCCCAGAGCTTCTGATTTGTAGGTCTGGGGTGGAGCCTGATAATTCGCTTTTATGAAGTTCTCAGGGGTTGCCAGTGTTATTGCTCAGGTACCACACTTTGAGAACCACCAGGCTAGATCAACTCCAAGCTCTGGTTCTATCTATGATTACTTTCACAATGTCTTCTGTCGCCCTTCTTATTTACTTTGTCCCTTGGTTTATTGACATTGCCTCTGAATTAATAGCATTGAACATTTCTAACATATCTTACTTTGTAGAGGGTGATAGATGGGAAGGAACTTCCCTAAATTCTTGTAACTTATGTTAATATGAAACATCTACAACTCTTTGGCATTGAAGATGACCCTAGATGGTTTACTTAGTTATCTCATGTACATAGAAGAAACATCTTCAGATACCAAGGTTCAAGAATTCAGATCTGATGCTTAATTGCTATTGATTCTTTTATGTTGTCTCATGATCTGAAGAGCTTGAGAACCAATGTAGAAGTAAAATTATGTTTTCATCCTAAGATGCTGTTTAATGAATAACACTAAAGTTCCCCAAATTATATCTTCACATGATCCTTGTAATCCCACCTCTTCTTTTTCATGGTTTTCTAGATAGTTGGGATGGGATAATGCTCTGTGAGGCCTGGTGTCTGCTAAGAACATGACAAGCCTCTGCCTGTCAAACTGAATTATTTAGTTGGTTCATGTTTTCTTTTTTGGAGTAGAATTAAGGGTAAGAGCCACTATTTCTTGTTTTTTTCTTTTCTTTTCAGTAACTTGGTAATTTTCTAAAACTGAATATGCAAACTATGTAAGAAAAAAACAAGGCTCTAATATTTCTTGAGTACCTGTTATGTGTCAGTCACTGTGCCACAAGTGTTAGTTTTCTGGTCTCCTTAATCCCGACAATAACCACATATGGTAGTATCATTAGCTTTTACATGAAGAAACAGACTACAGAAAGTTTAAGTAACTGTTCACGATCACACAGCCAAGCAGATGGCAATATATAGATTTAAGCTCCGATATGTTTATCAGCAAAGCCTTTCTAGGCATAGTAGATTCTGAACAAATGTGTGATGAACAAATGAATAAAGGAATAACTACATCACATTATCTTCCTAATGCTGAATTTGAAAAAAAAGAAAAGAATCATAAAGTTAAAAAGGCTCTATAGATCATTATCTAGTCAGGGTTTTAGTTATGCTTACACTTTAAAGTATCTCTACCATATGGGTGTCCAGCCTTTACTTGACCACCTCTAGGGAAATGATGCACACAACCTCTTTAATCGGAGTCATCACTGAATAACTCAGTTTTAGAAAATTCTTCTTTAAGCTTCCCTAAAATCTATTTCTCTGAGCCCAGTTCTGCTTTTTGTAATTGATCAGACTTAATCTGATTCTTTTGCCATAGTAAGATAGTCTTGTATCTTCTCTCTCCCCAGCTAAATAGCCCCCATTTTTTCAGCTACTTCTCAAGACCCATAGCACATAATAAAAACTTAATAAACGTTAGTTACAAAGAATGAAAGAATAAATACTCTGCCTAGACTTCTCACTTTCTTGTTCCCCTTTAGAGCATGGAGCATCCGTGCTATTCTAGGCACATGCTAGGAACCATATTTCTAGAAGTAAATGAAATGATTTCCTCTGATCTCCTCTTGCCCTGAACAACAGTCACCTACAAAAAAGACCGTTTTATTTTCTGACATAGAACAGTGCCCTCATCTTTGACATCTCAGGTTTGCATCAGGTCACAGCAAGCTGGAGTTGAACAGCAAACCTAGTGCTTTTCTTCAGGGTTAGAAAGGCAAGACCTGGGCACGAGGGGATCAGCTCCAATTTACGCAGGCTAAGTTTGTACTCTAATGTACAAAACTCGGGCTTACCTCAGCTAAAATGGTAGAAATAGCTGCCCAAAGCTAGTTTCTTTCACGCCCCACTGGCAAGGTAGTAATTGCACAAAGACCTTTTTATTATAAGTTGATTTTCTTGAGAAATGAATTCAGAAAAATACTGTAAAGTGTTTATTTTTTGCTTGCCCTTTATTAACCCACCTCTTAGGGCTTTCCCTCGAGAAAAACTGTTGGTAAATGAAACCTCTTAGACCCACAGAGAAGCATTTTTGCATCACATCCCCGGCTGTGGAGGGAACAGGGACAGGACAAGGCAGGTTGGCGCTATTTAAACAGGGTCATCAACCAGTATATGGAATTTTGCCTAAAGAGAAGATTTAAGAATTTAAACAGGGGAAGGGTTTAGAATTGGTAGAATTAATGAAAATGTTTGTATCTTAAACAGGATATAATGCAGCTTTTTTACACAAGTAAAGATCCCAAAGACCCAGTTTGAACTTAGAGATCATTTCTGTTAGTACATCCTAGTTTTGGTCTTTAAATAACAAAAGTCCTGTAGTTCAACCTATAAAATCATACACTAAAATCCAGGACAAAACCTTCCTGTGATGCTATCCTGGAATCAGGGTAGCTATGCATCGAGTGAAAAAGGGAGCTAGGAAATTAAAATGTGATTTCACAGCCATGATTTTGTCATAGCTCTTATTTTCTTTATATAGAATACAAATACTGATATAGAGTGAAGATTTTCTATTTTGCATTTTTGTGCTCTTTGATACATTTATTGAGGTCAAATGAAATTTGATATAGTAGGATTTATTATGAAATGCTCTCTGAATACAACTCCATAATTACTGAGCTACATGGTAGTGCATAAAGCTGTAAAACTGCTAAGCCAGACAAGCAATTTATATGTTACATCGAGGTGTGTATGGCAAAGAATATTAGTTTAATTGGGAGCCAAGATGTAGTAGCCTTAAATCTGAAGAGCTATATGTTTAACATAATGCGGTAAGGCTTTGAAATAAGATCCCTAAACTGAGGAGATACAGCTTTTGGAATATATAACAATTAGACATTATTTTCTGACCAAGGATACTAAATACTGTTTTCCAAATAAAGGGCAGAATGCAAAGCAGGTGAAAGGGCAAAACCTTTCAACGTTGCGCAGTGTAAAAAGCAAACTTGTCTCTCCTGGTCGTTTTGTTAAAAAAAAAAAAAAAAAAAAGAGAGAGAGAGAGAGAAGGAAAGGAAAAAGGGAAGGAAAAGAGTCAAGATAAAAGAAAACCATTCACCACAATTTGGTGGAAGCAGGGATGAGGCAAATGCACAACAAGGTTGTGTCCTTGGAGTGCTAATGGCATCTAAGAAGGGACTTGGTGACTTTGGCTCGCGATTTCTCAGGGAGCAGATTTGGAATGAGGTCAGAAGTGGGTGGCTGTTTGGGTACCAGCACAGCAGCAGGAGTGAAAAACAAATACTTCTTGGCATACATTTGCTCTATCTGATCATAGGCTCTCTTCTGTTTAGCAGGTTCAGGGTCACATGCCTCCGCTCATGATCCCAATTTTTCCACATGACCAGCGGACCCTGGCAGCAGCCGCTGCCGCCCAGCAGGGCTTCCTCTTCCCCCCTGGAATAACATACAAACCAGGTAAGTAGAGAGGAATTTAACATTCTTTTGGAAATGCTAAGATCCCCATGTTTTTGCTGAGCAGTCACAACAAACATAGGAGCATACAAAGGAACCATGAATAAAACGATCATAAAAGCTGATTTTCACGTAAAATTAGAAATAGGAAGTTAATTGGGAGGAGGGCATGTTAATAAACTCACTGGTTGCTAAAAACTTTTTTAGCACTCTTTTTTCCACTTGGTTTGTTCTGAATTCACAGACAGAATGCTACTTTCCCTGGGGACCACAAATTTTTGTCAGTTCTCTCTCATACCTTTACTGTGAATAATTGTCTCTGGTTAAAGACCCTTTCCTCCTCCTGCGAGCTTTCATGCTTGGTTACAGTGGTCACATACACTGTGAAATGTTATTGTTGTTTGTTGTCTGATTTCTCCTGGAAGAAAAGTTAAAACTGGACTGATTTAATTAGCTCACCACTAAGAGGTAAGATTCCTTTTGATTTTAGTTTAAATAATGAAGCATTCAGTAGTTATTTTCTCATTCATCTTTGAACCTCAAAATCAGGTCACATAACCTTGCAGTGAAATATGTTTTGAGACGATTTAGCAAATGTTATGATTTTTCTTTATTCCTCTGAGTTTACTGGACTCCTGGGGAATTCAATTAGGGACATAATGGTTTGAAGCTTCTTTCAGAGCCTCCTTGTAAACAGGGCTTTAAATGTTTAAAGATACGTTGCCAAAGGAATCCAATGTAGGAAGATAGTGAAGTAAATAAAGTCAACCTTAATTTCATTTGTGCATTCTTTGTAAGTGACCTCAGCTCAGAAGTAGTGACCTTGTTCTACTCATTAATAATTTCCGTGTCAAGTTCTTTTTAACATATTAACCTGATTATATTAGCCACCAAATCTGAGTGCAACAAATCTGAGTGCAGCGGTTTCTTTGTGTAGAGGGTTTATAAAGCGAACAAAGGCATTTTAATGTGCTTAAAGTAATAATAAAATATAAATCACGTTACTGAAATCCTCAGTAAGGAAGCTTACTAAAGTAGCATAAAAACAAAGCTAGTGAATTTTAGCATCTATTTTAATTGCTTGTTGCTATCGATTACTATTTTGCATTTGGTAGATTACTACTTTCTTTGAGAGGAAAGATGGGATGCCTGTCAAACCTCAAATGTTTTGAGGAATAGAGATGTTAAGGAATTGGCTCCTTTTGAGGACTGCATCTAATTAACCAGACCTGGTTTTACCCAAAGATTTTGGGATACCTGAATGAAAGAAAATTGTATTGTTCAAACTGTCAGAATTTGATTTTCCTAGGGCAGAATTTGTAGAGCAAGGGATATTCCCTAGGAAACTGATATCCATATTGGGGACAGGAGTATATTTTGTCAGAGACTATTTTCTCTCAATGCAGGGGTTTGGTCCTCCCCTGATCTCTCTTGAGTAGTTCTGAGCTATTTCTCAATCTTGACTTCCTTGGGAACACCGAATCTCACTCGTCCTCCCTCTACCTGTCTTAGAAATCTCTTCGATGAACTATCAATGGAAACCTTTTATTTAATTTCAGTGTTTCTGAATTTAAAGTGCTTCACATTTAAAAATCAGGTATGAGTCTTATTTTCTACGGGACACACAACATCAATATAGTTGACATGTTTCCTAATTTTGCTGAAACAATGATGCCATTTTTTCATGGGGAGATGTGTTGTTCTATAGTTAATGAATTTGGACCACTTTTTGAAATTCTTTTCACCAACATTAATGAGACAGTAGTAAGTACTGAAGAAGAATATGGAGATTGGGAGAATATTATTGCACAGGAGTGTTATCTCCATCGAACAACATGTGTGCAACATACAGCAGTGTTCAAGGGGTAACAGAATTGTGTTTGATTATGGTGGCTTAAAACCTGTTGGTTAAGGCATGACAGTGGATTTGGGCCATGGGACAATTTTTAATCAAAAGCAAGGCTGATAAAATAAGGTATTTTCTGTGACCCCTACCTAGGTTACATCAGAGGGTTTTATTAACCAGAACTCTAAATTCTTTAATATTTTGACCAAGCTGGGTTTTATTATAGATACAAATTATACTTTAAAGGATTAAAATTATTTGTTCTTATGTAATTAGTAGAGAATACATACCAGGGAGACTTAATCAATACGGTGTTTTTGTCCTTCATGTGAATTGGGGGAGCAGAATTGTGTTGGACTGGAGTCTGGACTAGAAAATTTTTTTTTGCTCCAAACTGAGCTATGATAATTTCATTTGAAATACATGTGAAACAATGATTAGATTTTTATTTTTTAAGATTTTATTTATTTATTCATGAGAGACACAGAGAGAGGCAGAGAGAGAGGCAGAGACAGGGGAAGCAGGCTCCATGCAAGGATCCCGGGACTCCGGGAGCACTCCCTGAGCCGAAGGCAGATGCTCAACCACTGAGCCACCCAGGCCTCCCATTGATTAAATTTTTAGAAGGGAGTAGTTCTGTCATATATAAAAGCATTGAAATGGTGGCCTCACTTTATATTTTGGTTCCTAGTCAAGAGGATGAGCAATCACTATCTTGGTCTTTATAACTTACAAACTAAGTGGTTCTCTTTTTGCCCTTTTCCACCTTCCCATAACCTGAAACTGTTCCACAGTGTTTGTGCTTTCAGCTGATTGAATAATTGTCTTGATTTCTAGACAGCACAGGCTACCTGAAGTTGATGTTCCCTGTCAAAGTTGGCTGTTTCTGAATCCATTATTAGGATAGTCTGAACAAATATACTTAGGACTCTGGACCTTCTTCTCTTCCCCTAATTTGACTCATTGCTCTGGATACATCAGGGTCCCCTGTGTAGTGAACACCAAACAAGTCCTCCCAGTTTGGTGGGTTGCTGAGAAGGCATGTGGCCTATAGGGATTGTGCAGTTTCCAGGGAATATCTATCAGGTTAATATCTGTAGACATAGCTTTATTGAGTTTTGACCCTTAATTTTTTTTTTTTTTTTTTTACTGTTCTGTAATTAGACACATCATTCTAGAAAAAAAAAGTCATGAGGGCTCAGAACATACACCACAGGGGTACCTGGGTGGCTCAGTGGTTGAGCATCTACCTTTGGCTCAGGACATGATCCCAGGATCCTGGGATCAAGTCCCATAGGGAGCCTGCTTCTCCCTCTGCCTATGTCTCTGCCTCTCTGTATGTCTCAAGAATAAATACATAAAATCTTTTTTTAAAACACTGCAAAATTTTGTTTGTTTTACTCTTTCACATCATAAAATAGAGATACAGCAATCTGGGACAAGATTAAGCACCTATATTTGAGAAAATTAAAAGATTAAGCGTCTTTCATAGCTAGCGATATGTATGTCAGACAGGATTGAATTGCCTATAAAATAAAAATAATGGATAGCCTCCTTCATAGGCCAGGGATGGTGGAGCTGACCCATGGACTCTGTGTAGTTCAGATTTTTAAAATAATTGCTGCTGAGCAGCCCGTGGCTTCCTAGGAGATTCAGAGAATAGGATCTCTGCCTATGCCTGGCTTCTCCACCCACTTATTATAAAATAATAGCTGAAGCCTCCTGAGTAGTTGCTTTGTGCCAAACACTGTGCTAAATATTTCACATGGATTATTTTATTTGTTACTTGAACATGTCATTTAGCCTTGCTGAGCCTCACATTTTTTGTCATCTAAAAATATATGTCCACTGCTCAATGTGGGTGTGAAGATTAACTTTGTTAAAATTTATGAAAATTCTTTGAAAATTCTAAGGCACTAGGTTTTGAGGGTAAAGTCTGACCATGAAATTAAGTAAATTTAGCATTAAACTACATCCTTACCCATTAAAAATGTCCAAAAACTAAACATTGGACTGAGATAAGCTTATATCACTATGCATAATGTTTCCAAGGTCCACCCATATTGCATTATTTATCAAAAGCTCACTCTTTTTATGGCTGAATAATATTCCATATGTCTGTGTCTTTGTACATATATATGTGTGTGTCTATATGTATAATATATAATATGTAACATATTATATGAATAGACAAATAGTTTGTTTATCCATTCATTTGTTGATGGACACTTGGGTTGTTTCCACATTTTGGTCATTGTGAATAATGCTGCTGTGAACATTAATATACAAATATCTGAGTCCTTGCTTTCAGTTCTTTTGGTTATTTATGTAGGAACAGAATTGTTGGGTCATATGGTAGTTCCGTGTTTAACTTTTTCAGAAACTGCTAAACCGTTTTCCACAGAGGCTGCACCATTTTATACTCCTACCGACAATGTAAGAGTTCCAATCTGTTTACATCCTCACCAACACTTGTTATTTTCTAATCGTTACAAAAATATTATAGTGATCCTAGGAGGTATGAGCTAGTATCTCATGTGGTTTTGTTTTTTCTTTTTTCTTTTTAAAAAATATTTTATTTGTATTTATTCATGAGAGACACACACACAGAGAGGCAG
The DNA here is from genome assembly GCF_048164855.1 of Canis lupus baileyi. Taxonomy (NCBI): domain Eukaryota; kingdom Metazoa; phylum Chordata; class Mammalia; order Carnivora; family Canidae; genus Canis; species Canis lupus. The sequence continues at coordinate 11,953,075 of NC_132860.1, forward strand.
GGATATAGGCAGAGGCAGAGGACTGGATCTAGGATCCCGGGATCATGAACTGAGCCAAAGGGAGACACTCAACTACTGAGCCACCCAGGTACCCCTCTCATGTGGTTTTGATTTTCATTCTCCTAATGATTAATAATTTGAGCATCTTTTCATGTGCTTAATGGAAATTTATTTATTTTTCTTGGAGAAAATACTTTGTTTAGGACTTTGCCTAGTTTTTAATTAGGCTGTTTGTTTTTTGTTATAAAGTTTCAGGAGTTCTTTATATATTCTAGATATTAATCCCTTATCAGATATATGTTTTGCAGATATTTCCTTCTGTTTGCCTTTTCATTTACTTGATAGTATCATTTGATGCACAAAAGTTTTTAATTTTGATGCACTCCCATTTATCTATTTTTTTTTCTCATGGCCTATATTTCTGTTATCATGTCCATGCAATTGTTGCCAAATACAAAGATTTACTCCTGTGTTTTCTTCTAAGAGTTTTATAGTGTTAATACATATGTTTAGGCCTTTGATCCACTTGAGTTCATTTTCATATGTTATTTAAAGTTCAACTTCATTCTTTTGCATGTGGATAGTACTGACATCTTAACAATGTTAAGTCTTCCTGTTCATGGACATTTCCATGTATTTAGGCTTTAAAAATTTTTTTAGCAATATTGTATAGTTTTCAGTGTGCAAGCCTTTCACCTCTGGTTAGATTTCTTCCTAAGTATTTAATTACTTTAGATGCTATTATAAATAGAAATGCTTTCTTAATTTTCTTTGGATTGTTCATTGCTGGTATATAGAAAAACAAATGACTTGTGGGTGTTAATTTTACAAGATTACAACTTTTGCTAAATTTTTTTAGTTCTAGTAGCTTTCTTGTAGATTCTTTGGAATTTTCTACACATATGATCATCTCATATGCAAGTAGAGATAGTTTTACCTCTTGCTTACCAATTTTGATACCTTTTGCCCTCTCTCCCTCTTCCTTTCTTTCTCCCTCTCTTTCTCTTTCTTCTTCTCTTTCTCTCTCTCCATCTCTCTCTCTCTTTCTTTTTGAACAGTGCTGGCTTGAACTTCCAGTATAATGTTGTATAGCTGCAGTGAAAGCAGGCATCATTATCTCATTCCTGACCTTAGAAGGAAAGCTTTCTGGTCTTTTACCATTGAATATGATGTTAACTGTGGATTTTTCATAAATATCCTTTATTGTGCTGAGGAACTTTCCCTCTATTCCTAAATTTCTGAGAGTTTTTATCCTGAAAGGGTATTAGATTTTGTGAAATGCTTGGGATCCCTGGGTGGCGCAGCAGTTTAGCGCCTGCCTTTGGCCCAGGGCGCGATCCTGGAGACCCGGGATCGAGTCCCACGTCGGGCTCCCGGTGCATGGAGCCTGCTTCTCCCTCTGCCTGTGTCTGCCTCTCTCTCTCTCTCTCTCTCTCTCTCTCTCTGTGTGTGTGTGACTATCATAAATAAATAAAAATTAAAAAAAAAGATTTTGTGAAATGCCTCTTCTGCATCAATTGAGATAATTATGTGGATTTCTTCCCCTTTGCTCTATTAATGTGATGTATTACATTGATTTTGTGTGTGTGCTGAACCACCTTTGTCATCCAATATGTATATTGGAGGTATGCATAGGTGTGTATATGTATATATAAATATACATGTATATACATATATATAAAATATATATTCTCATATACATATATATCTCATATATAAAAATATATATATTCACATTTAATTTTCTTGGCAACTCTAAGATAGGTGGCATTATATCTATTTTATTAAAAGGAAAAAAGGTACAAATGGTCAAATAAGTTGATTAAGTTTCCAAGCTTTCCCATCTAGAAATTAGAAATGGAGACAGAATTCAGACTGAAATTCTCTGATTTGATATTTTATACTCTTGCAGACATGGTTTAAGTATGTAGGATATTAACAAAAGTCTAGCTCTTTATTTGCTGTGGAAAATATGTTATTTATATGTATGGATTCATCGAAATGGCATCTTGTAATGCTAGCTATTTCCACCTCTTTTAGAATATGTAAAGCTGAGGTTTATAACCACTATTACTGGAATACTTGAATAATTAAATTTATCTACTGGAAGTCAAGACAGTTTTTCTGAGGTTCTTTAGATCAGTAATTTCATTTTTAAATAAGAGTATTGAGGTCCAAGAAGAAAATATGCACATCCACATAAACTAACCTAGTTTTCTGGAGATCAAGATTACTTTGACTATACCCTCCATCACATATGGAAGCTATATCATTTATGAGCTATACTAAGGTATGAACTTTGAGTTGATTTTTTAAATTTCTTGTAATGGATGGATTTATTTTTTTGTAATTTATTTATTCATTAGAGAGAGAGAGAAAGCATGAGCCAGAGGGGCAGAGGGAGAGGGAGAGAAAATCCCTAGCAGACCCCATGCAGAGCACAGAGCCCAACATGGCTTGAACTCATGACCTGGAGATCGTGACCTGAGCCGAAACCAAGAGTCAGACATTTAACTGACTATGCCACCCAGGTGCCCCATATGGATGGATTTATATAGTTTATCCACATTCACTTATTTAATTGCTATTGTGACAAATACCATGGATTTTCATATGATTGGCCGACGGTCTGGATGTATCTATGAAATAAGTGAAGAAATTAAGATTGATCCTTGATTCTTATCTTCTATAAAGGTATGAAGAATAATGCACATGTTCTTAGAAAATGCCCTGGGATCAAGAATTTTCTCATCATTGATCTACTCTTTGATGAATAGAGGAGAAATTTAGCAAGAGAAATAACAGCATGATGACCTCAGCAATATACACTTTAATCCTTCCAATTTTTTTTGTCCAATTGTCCTCCAAACAAATTGAACATTGCATTTTATTTTTAGGATTCTAAATGTGTCATTCATTTACCTGCTAACTTTTTCTGCAGTGTGATGCCTCACAAAGATAAATTCAGATTGATTATGGCATTATTTCAGAATATAGAAGGGTTGTAACATTTTACTATTCTCAATGCAGATATCCAGGCAAGATGCAAAGTGGTACGTCCAAGTCTATACTGATGGTTGTTATTGAAATATTTCTGTATTGTAGCAAGAATGAAGATAGCTTATAGAAGTGAGGTCTACCTATAAGTTGTTTGGCAACTCAGATAATTTACCATGATCCTATGATGCCACCACACAACAAACTGTGAGATAGGGATATGTAGTATAGTTTGATTTCATTTTAGAGGGCAGGAAATGAAGTGTGAGATTTTGAACCAGTTACTGAAGAGTCACTGAATCCTGTCTTCTAGGTTAATGTATTTTTATTTGTCTACTCCTTCCAGCCTCTCTAAATTATTTCCTCAGTAGGTTAATTCTGAAGTTAATATCCCAGGAGACTACAATCCAGTTCCCTTGTCTTTCTGAAGAATCAAAGTAAATGAACAGAATTTTACCCATGAGGTTTTTGACTTTTTAATAAAAGTGAAATTTATATTTGAATTACAGAAGCTAGGAGTATTTTGGCAGGTGGTAGCCTGTATCTAATGGGTCCTGGATTCTTAATACAATTTCCCCCTTCTCCTGTGTTTAAATTTTAATAAGTTTGGGCCACATTGCACTTTCTTTGAAAATTTTTTTTAAAATGTACTTTCTCTCATTCAGAGACTCTTGCCGTGGAGCTGGTTTGGTTCCAAAGGAATGCTGTCTATTGTGACAAATGAAACTAGTATCAGGCAAATTTTCCATAGGTTTTAAATCCTGTTTTATATTTGTTTTGTAATCTCCAGATAAAAATAGTCAGTTTGAAAATCTAGAAGGCTGGAAAGATGAATTTACAGAATGGGCATTATTTCCCAAATTGGCTTTTGGAGATTGTCTTTTTACACTAGAAGTAGCAAGGGCCAGATTACAGTGGTGTCTAAAGCCAACCTGTTCCAACAGGCTTCATCTTTCTTTGTATAAATTTAGAAAGAATGGATCCTCACGCAAGCATTTCAAATCCAGAGACAAATTTGAAAAAAATTGCTACAACATGTTGACTGATTTCTTGCCAAGTCAGCCACTGAGAACTTTTACTTGACCGACTCTTACAAAGAGAAAATTAAAGGGGTGGGGGTGAAGCACATAACTTTGTTATTAAAAAATTAAACTTTGCAAAACCCTTGATTCCCCCTCCTGCTTAACATTTTTCTCTGCTGTTTTTAACCCCCTTCTCTTCTTTGCTCTCATCTTCTCCCTCTCTTGCCTTCCCCTCCCCCCCCTTTTTTTTTTGCTGTCTCTAATCATTCTCTGTATTAGACTCTGTTTTCTAATGTATTCATTTTTACTTTTAGTATTGATTCAGAAATATGTTCTGGAGAAATAGCTTTCGATAGATTGTATTCAGATACACAGATTCAAACTGGCAGAGAAGGTTAAGAACATTTTAAAAATATGCTTGTCAGCAATGGAAAGAAAGCTGTTTGTAGCCAGCAGGTGAGCTGGAGAGTACTACAGGGTGTGGTAGAGATAGTAATAAATTAACTGGCAAGCCAAAAACTATAAAAAAAAAAATCAGCTATTTCATAGCATAGAAGCATGACAGCTATGAAAAAAGGAGTGCCCCAGGGAATTCTTTTAGAGTTTGATTTTTTTAAATATGTTTGACATGAAAAATGTTTTAGTACAAATAAAGCAACTGGTATTAAACTTACAGGGAGGGGGGTTGTGGTTTAGAGTTAGTATGAATAATGCATGATATTTAAAGAAAGAACAGCTCTAAAATGTTCTGGGAGGCAGCCCATGTTGATGGTTTGGAATGGTGATTTTTTTTCTCCCTATTTTTGAAGCATCATTAATTCAGTATCGTTTTGTGATTTTTTTTAACCTGATAAGATATCAACCGAAGAAATACTATTTGACTTAGATTAGGATATTCTTTCTTCACATAATTTAGTTTAAATATCAAGAAGATCAGCAAAATTGTTTAAGCATAAAGCAACAGTCATTTACTATAAAAAATAATTTGGCCTAGTTATCCTTTTTAAAAAAGCTCATGTAGCACTGCAAACTAAAATCAACCTCACGGAAGGGGAAAAACAAGATCAGATATTTTGAACATTACTCCATAGGAGACCAGCACAATATAGTGTGAGTGAATGCATTGTAGCAGTGCTCCATATGCAATCAGAAGCCAATTGTTACTGGACTGTGTACAAGCACACACTGTGCTCAATGGTCTGATGAGGTATTATGGATGTGATGCAAAGAGACTGTGTAGATTAGAAGCTAACAATTTGTTAAAAGTGAAAGCAACTTAACATTTACATTGGGCCAGCTGAGTAGCACTTCATGTGGCAACAGGATGAGCTCCAAGAAATGGGGGGCGGGGGGGATGAGGGGTTGCCAGGAAGGCTCCAGGTATTAGTGTCCGTGCAGAAAAAAAAGAGATTGTATTGCTTTCCAATTGACTACCTTTATTGCTGTGATTCTTTCTACACTCTCTCTTCATTATTACATTCAGCTTTCAGTGTGGAAAAGTTCATGCAAAACAGCATGATTATTATAAATGTCAAAAATGTGTGGAGGATCAGCCTATTAAAATATAGCCTAGAGATAGTACATAACACTGACTTTAAATAAGTAGCTGCAGCCCAAGTGATACTCCATTAAATCACTGATATTGTGTAATTTATCCACGAGTATTAATTTTGAATTCAGTCACCACTATCACAATACGTTCCTCATTACTTTTTCTTGGTTCTTCACATCGCTGCACGTAGTCTGTGCTCTTAGGTCACAGAAAGGACTTCCTTCCCTGATTTAGGAGTGCTATGAAGTCAGACATTGAGATGTAGCATTGATCTCTGCTGAACCTTGCTCAATCTCTACTAGACTTTTAATGTGGATATCCTATGTAAAATGTGTGGTTATTTAATCAAATCATTATCAAAGAATCTGTGATAAGCGCCTACTGTACATGAACCTGCACTAGGTTCCACCAGAAGTTAATCCCAAAAAATATGGTTTCTACTCTTGTGGAGATACCAGGCATTTTACAGAATGCTGGCAGATAAGATTAGTTTCCTTCTCACTCCTATCTAATTGAAGAGGTTGCATTTTAAAAATTTTTTTCTGTTCTTTTTTGTTAATAAAATAAAGTTTAGGGTTATGGACAGTCAATAGCCCATAATCTTTTTTGGACTCTAATACTCTGCTTTGCCTACCAAGCCAAAACTTTTGTTGTTCCAACATAAAAACCTTAATACTTTCTCAGTGAACTGAGTGTCAGCCTGGCTTTAAGATATTTTTTTTACTCTTAAAAAAATGATGTATTACACGATTTGTAATGGAGTGAACATGCTTGAATTGCACATTTAATTTTTTTAACATCACATTCATGTTTTGCCAGTTTGCCTACCAGCTATCTGTTAACAAAAAGTTCCAAGGCAGCACTGCAAGTCTATGCCCAACTAAGCCTTTTGTTTCTGCAGATGTTTGGGCTTAGAGCAATGTTGTAAAGCTCAGGCAATCCAAGGACCATGTTTGTACTTGTCTGCTGCGATTCCCTGTGCATTGTCTAAACCTGTATGCATTGTTCTTTCCGACAGGTGATAACTACCCTGTACAGTTCATTTCATCAACAATGGCAGCTGCTGCTACTTCTGGACTCAGCCCTTTACAGCTCCAGGTAAGTGCCAGAAGAAAAAAATGTGGGATACAAGCCAGTTCTTTAGTGGAAAACTGCTAACCAGCTGTATGCTAAATAATGGCCTGAATGTTAAATAATTTTTAAGTGTAGCCTGGAAGGATTAACACCTTGTTTACTTACCATGCTGAAAATAGAAGAGAAAACTGCCAATTTTAGTATTTTTAAAGGAAAAATGATATTATGACTTAGTACTCTATATTTTCTATCAGGTGAGTTAATGGTTTTATAATTTTTTATTGCTGGCTGCTGCTATTGGATATGTTAGCTTTTTCCATATCAGTTTTCCATCCACGTCTCCATTTGTGTCCAGATGATCTTTTACACATGAACATCAAAACAGAAAACAATGTTGGACATTTTCCTTCTTGCAGTTTATAGATTAGGTGTTGTTATCACCAAATTACCTTCACTGTTCAGTAATATGTAAACATATTGCTCTGGAATATGTGTACTCTCATTCTTATCTTTAGCTTCATGCCATGTCAAAAGTCTGGGCATGGCATCCAACCGCATTCTGGATTAGGGTTCTTTAGTTATAATGCAAGACTGGGGGAGAAAGTTTTGGAAGCTGGATGAACAATCATTTGTACCTTATCTTCTTCACAGTAAAGTGAGGGGTTTACAATAGGAACAGGCGATCTTTATACCCATCTAGCACTGCCATTTTAATGGGAAAATAACTTTGAATATGAATATATATTTTAACAAAAACAAAAAAAACACAAAAAGATATTATCATTAAAATAATGGTTAAACCTTAATGAAGAACTTGAATTTCAATACAGTAGAAAGTTTAAAGATAGTCTTTTATTCTTATAACTTACTGTGATTATTTTTGAGTTTTCTTACAAAGGAATAGCATCTGGCTAGGCATTTTTTTTTTTGTCTTTGCTATTCCATATATGGCTTGAGTATAAGAAATGTGCAAATATTTTCCTATGAAAAAACATCATTGTGAGCATTTTCAATTGGGTCTGCAAATAAATAATTTTTCCAATACTCTGAGTTTTTGTCATAAGCTTCTTCCGGAAAGCCTGGACGACATTACCCATTATGGACGACCTAGCAGAGCTAGACATTTTGCCTAACAGGAGCAGCAGGCCTACCTTTCTTCCAAAACTTCACCTTTCCCACTGCTAACACTGAAACTTACTGCAGTTGGAAAAATCTAAAAGGAAACCTCCCTCATATTAAAGCTAATCTGTTTCTCCTTTTCCCATAGCTATGCTAGAGTATCTTCTCGAGTCAGAAGGAAAAGTATGGAACCAGTACCATTGCTTGATCCCATAGCCAAGTTTCTATGAAGGACAGTATCTGCTTCCTAAACCTTCTACTTTCTATTCTTTGGTGTGATCAGTACCCTGGATTTAGAAATATGTGGTCTGTTTCATGAGTTCTGACAGTATGTTTTGTCTTTTTTTTTTTTTTTTCTGAATATGCTACTAAACAGAAGGGTCATGTCTCCCACCCACAAATTAACCCAAGGCTAAAGGGCCTAAGTGACCGTTTTGGCAGGAGTTTGGACACCTTTGAACATGGTGGTGGCCACTCTTACAACCACAAACAGATTGAGGTATGAATGCTTCCATTGGTGCTTCATTGGGTGGGGGACTGGATTGTTCAGTCATATTCTAGGCTTTTTTTTTTTTTTTTCAAGTGGCAAACACTCGACCTAAACACTAAAATGTGACCTTTCCCTTTTTCTCTTTCCTAAGGAGGCTCATTTTTGCTCCTTTTCTTTTACAGATGGCAAGCCCCAAACCAATGCCCCTAATGACTTAAGTTGTTTATTGCTATACATTTAGGCAAATTCTGTACATGTATGCTCGAAACCATCCCCTGTTCCCTTACTCTTTTGCTTCTTTTATGTAATACTGTATAATGTTTATAAACACTTGAACACTTAAAACAATCTCATTTGACTATATAACAACCCTGCAAAGTTGATAAAATATAATTCTGCCTATATACACTAAACAGTGGAGGTTCAGAGAGACCAAGGCTGTGCAATATTCCTGGAATCAGAGCTAGTACCCAGGATTTTTGACTAACTCAGGGTTCTGAATTTTGTTTTCTCTGGCTGAGGTAGCTGAGGTAGGGCTAAGTGCCTGGACCTGACTGGTTGCTTTTTTGCTCCATGAACTTCTATAGTATCCCTTTCATATTTAACTTCCAGTCAAGCTTTTTGTTGTTTTTGTGGGATATTCTTACCACATGGGAGGAGATGGCTTTTATGGTTCTTTTGAAAACCCACCCCTTTTCTTCTATAGGGGTCTAGTCCTCATGTCTCTAATTTCATGCTTGATTTCTCTTTCATATCACTGGAACCCTCTCCAGTATTATCAGCTACTGATGGGCTGTCAGCTATCTGTTGAATCACCAAAAAAACATAGAGACAGGCTACCTCAGACTGAAACACACATTAGCTTTCTGGGTTAGACCTAATACTACATTTTGTATTCTAACCTAGGATGGGAAACTCAGTCCCCCAAAAAGAAAATAATTATATCAAACAAAGTTATATATTCAGATCCTATTGGCTCTGGCATCAAACACTATATAATCAACTAACTATCCCTTTGCTATTACCTTCCCTGCTGCTTTTGAATCTGTATTTTTGAAAAACAATAGAGAAAGCTCACTCCTAAGAGGAAAGAAAAGGACAAGATCATAAACCACCTTGGAAGTAGCCTAAGGAAGAGTTCCAGAGCTTGTTGCCTGCCTTCCTCTTTCCCTGTCACTTTGATATAACTTATATGGGGGGTTCCCACCCAGACATGACCAGGCATATACTGCAGAGTATCTGCTATCTTCTAGACAGCAAGAAGGGATTTCTTTTGCAAAGCTTTCTTTTGACTGAAGAAAAGGTACCATATTTCTGGACATTCTGAAGATTTACCATGCCTAGGATTGCTAAAATCTAGAGATAACTGCGTATGAGGGCCAAGACTTTCTTTGTGATGACAGTTAGCAAGCTTACGTGCCCAGGACAGATCGTTCGTTAAATGTTTAAGTGCTTGGACAAATGTGAAAGCAGGTGGTCTTGGCTCAAATTCAAGACTTCCTCTCTATGACTTTTATTTTCTCTTGAGGTGTTGAGATCTATCCCATCAACCCTTCTCCATCAGCAGTTTTCTACCCCATCGCTTCTTTTACTAATTTTTCACTTAGGTTGACTTCTCACCATCCCTGGACCCCTGATGCTGCCAAATCTGGCTTCTGTTGGGTTTCTGGAAACTATGATGTCACATATGCGAGTGCCAGGTCTGTGTAGTCCTGTAGCAACGTTGATCTAGAAGCACAACATATGCCACACGTCTGTCACTTTCATTAGGATTAATAGAGAACCAGTTAGTGCAGGACTCCTCAGGCTTTGCAGCTTAATTTTGGGCCCATTTGAAAGTTTCCTGGGTTTCTGTTTATTCTTGTTCTCTTTTCCTGCTTTCATTTTTTGCTTTTTTTTTTTCCTGCATGTCAGGAAACCTTTGCTGTTTGCCTATATGGTAGACTGGTTGGAAAAAAATTGACCTTGTTTGAAGGGCAGGTTTCCCAAACTTTCCTGGTATGAGTATTCCATGTTTATGGGGACAGATCCATGAAAAACACAGTAGACATACATGTCTGAGCTACTACAGACACTAACATTTTAAATCATAGGCAAAAGTAGGGAGAAAATTTAATATCTTGCTTTATTGATTTTAAAGTCTGCTTTCTTTTCTAATGCTTCCCTCCTTTGACAAGCTAAAATGTCACAGCTCTGTTAACAATCATGAGCAATAGACAGACTATTGATACCGAGGAAGCATTACAATTATGTTAACTGGTTTTATTTCTAAACAGAGATTCTTAGGAAAAAATGCCCATAACACATACATGCCACCATCACCCAAAGCACCACCTTCATATATATCTGGCTGCATTGCTCAGAGCTAGTCCTCTTTACCTGATGTTATAGTTCATATGTTCTTCAAAGATTGTCACTCCTAACATCAATGAGCCTGGATAAATCTTAACAGCATTTATAGTTCTACACTGAAAGCCTGAAATCTTGTTATCAAGTAGGAAAAAAAGGTATTTAAAGTGCAGAGACTCTTCTTACATTAGCATATTCCAGTTCTCTCTTTCTTTAAAATAAGGAAGATACAGGAAAGACTTTTTTTTTGTACTCTGTGCTGATCTAAGGCATGGTTTTCTCTGTCTCAGGGGCACAATATTAGGAGAGAGAAGGCCAAAGAATGCTATTTTTAGTTGAACAGTTCAGCAGATGGAGGCATGAATACTCATATATCTGAAGGTTGAGGGGCTTGAACCATTAATTTTGATAATGTATTTAACCCTGGGAACAATCAGAAACTGTAACTCTAAGGTTACAGTGCTTTTGACCTTTAGAGAACAGAGGGCACCTGCTACAGTAAACAATATATTATATTGCTACTTATTCCAATTCTCTACCCTTATAAATTTCAGGACCAGTTGCCATTTGCTTTCCTCAGCTCTGTTAGCATTGGTCCTTCAAGTACATCAAAAAGAATGTTAAGGAAGGGGGACCCCGTATAATGAGGCAGTCATGTAAATATGGCCTTTAAATAGCTAAGATGTTAAATTGTTTCTGAAAAAATATTGTCTCAGAAACTAAGCTCTGAGTAACTTCTTTCTTTTTTAAATGAAAAAGTAGTTTCAACGTATCAATTCATTTTATGTGACTACTTTCAATAGGATAGATCCTTAAAAGTAATTTGTTCTGTTTTTTGTTTTGTTTTGTTTTGTTTTTAGATGGGAGAAATGTTGCTTCATAGAAGTGGCTTATATTAAATACAATCTGGTACCATATCATGCAAAGTGATACACCTGTCTCATGCTTTCTTATTAAATGATGCATGCTTCTCTTTAGCAAATACAGCAGTTAAATATCACACAGCTTAAGAATTTCTAATTAAAATATCTCCACATGTCAGCATATTGGTAATGTATTATTTTAATCCATTTATTTTGTTTATGAAACAGTGACATATGTTTAGATTGTGAAATATATGAGCCTTAAAAATCACTTTATTGAAGAAAATTAATTCCTACAATACTGTCTCAGTAATGTGTTCACTCACCCAGTCAGTTACTGGCGGCACTGCCAGTCTTAATGTTGGGTAGACACACTTACCAGTTTTATCTGCATAACAGTCTTGGAAGGAAGCAATAGCAGTTCTTTTTTCTTAGTGCCAAATGATAGAGTTTCTCTTTCCTTACTTTTTTTTCTTTCTCATTAATTCAAACCTGCCCCCCCTGCAAAAAAAAAACCCCACTTTTTGTGGCTTTTTGTTTGTTTGTTTAATACAATGAAGGATGGGACTGAGTGTATGTACAGGAGATTCTGAAAGACCAATCAAAATTAAAAACAAGCTAGTTACCTTTTCAAAGTTAGACATAGTAATTTGTTTGTCAGCACGGAGATGTTTGGGTCAGCCCTGAGATAAAGTGACTGTCAGCAGTTATTCCTACAAGACAAGTAATTTCACTCAATGTATTACTGACAGATTGCTCACTTCTCTGAATCACCAGAGAAAACAAACTTAATATTGTTACAGGAAGAGTTTCTGTCTTCATTAGCCTCAGAGAATGATTTTTATCGAGCATTCAAAGCCTACCGAGCTTTAGTTGGAACATATTTTAACAGACAAGTTCTTATAATGATAGTATGGGTAGTAGCCTAAAATGAAAGGAATTAAATATGAAAATTTTTAAAATATCAATATAAGTAGATTTTCACTTTTATTCAATGGCTACTATGTGTACTTCAGGGAAGATTTGAGGAAAGGGGTATAATTAGAGCCTTAAAATGCTAGGAAAACCTATCAATCATAAGTTACCCTTAAATGAAACTATTAAAGTGTTGCCAAGTTTGCAAGGATGGAGGAGAACAATTGAAGTTTTTGCAGAAGTAAATGCAAACACATATTTTATTTAAATAATATTGTCAATTTTTATGTTACAAATGGAAAGTGAAGAAGTACCCATCAACATTGAGAATGCTCTAATTCTATATCAGTTCCAGCCTGAATGTTTATGATACTGTGTTTAGATGCTCTTCTCTGGCTCATACCCTGTTTTCTTGTTTGCAGTCATAAACACACCTCAGTGCTGTAGAGGAATGAGAGGGTGAGGTGGCTTTGCTAGGTAGGCTTGAGAAGTCATCATTTCTAATAGAGAGTTGAATAAAGAGTTGATTAGAGTGACCTACTACTAGCTACCCAATGGAGAAAAAGGAATGCACTGATTCAAAGCTTATTTCGAGGATGCCGACCATGGGGCTGTGCTTTGAGGGGAAGTGCTTTCTTTTCTCTTAATCAGCTTTCCCTCACCCCCTTTGACTTTAAGAGTGTGGTGGTCTTGGGAGCACTGTTACAACTGGGATTAGGTGACTTGTGTGCTAATGGAAAGAACTCTACTTTGGAATCAGAATCTTGGATTAGAGTTTCTGCTGTTACTTGCCATGTTGTCCTATTACTCTTTTTATTGTAAAAGAGGGGTAATGATCATTTTCAGAGTTGTTGTGAATAGTAAGTGGGATAAGGAGGTATGTATTAGATTTCATATATATATATAAATATATATATAAATATATATATATATATATATATTCATCAAATTAGGAAAAAACTTTCCAACATCCCAATAAGCAGTGAATTCTACTCTACCTTTGCTGCCTGAAGTGCTTCTGAGGGAGAGCTCTAATCTACCAGAATGTAAGTCACTGTATTCAGGGATTTTATCTCCTTTGTTTACTGTTGAATCCCTAATATTGCCTGGCACAGTACTTGGTAAAATGAATGAATTAATGAATTTCATCTTTGCTGGCTATCTGTTACCCAAATTGCTTTGAAACATTTTTCTTGGATATATTTGGTCAGGTGCCCTGTATTTAAGGGGGCACTACTTCATATAAAGAACTTTTTATTTCTAGGTATGCTTCTTAAGAAAAACAGCTGGTACCAAGTGAATCCTGGTGGAGATTAAAGAAATAGAGGCAGGTCAAAGAAGGATGCAAAATATGAAGACATTTCCTAGTGTTTGGAAATCAGACTTGTATTCAGTGAAGCATAATAAGATTATACCTATACCTACCCACAAATGAAAACATTGGGTAAACTGGATTTTCTTTCAGAAATGTGATCTTTAGTAGGTCTTAAGGTAATACCTGGAAGTTGAGAGAGGATGACTCTTGTCACATATAAGCCCTGTTAATCACTGTATTTCAGTTATATGATTGATAGGATGTTCAGGTATACTCCCAGAGATGGTTTACTAGGAGCCCAGGACCTTGGAATTACAAAATTGATGTACTCCTTTGTCTTTCCTAATGAAAATTTCTACCAACATTCATTTACTCCATCCTCAATAATAATCTACTCAACAGGGAGCTCCCAGTGTGTGAATACTTGTATTTAAACATACTGCCTGTAAGATGCAGTGATTTCTAAAATAGTGACAGGTATTTTTATTCCTGTTTTTTACCAAACTGGAGTTTCAAGGTATTGTTTGGTTCGTATCACGTATTATATATCTGTATGTATATATGTAGTAAGGGGACTACCTTGGAAATCAGAGATCATGTGATTAAAGATACATTAGAAGGTTTGAAAGCAAGACATTCTAGTGTTTTTTAAAAAAATGTTTCACTTCATTTTCCAATCATAGAATAAGTCAGGATATGCAACATTTAGGAAATTTAAATCAGAAAAAGATATGAAATATTTCGACATGTCAGGTAACAGAATAGACTGAGCAGACAAAAGTGTTTTTAAAAAATCACCATATTGAAGTATGATTGACATACAAAAAGCTGCACATATGTATTATACGCAATTAGATGAGTTTGGGATAGTTATACATCCATGAAACCATAGCACAAACTATGCTGTAAACATATTCATCATCCATCATCATCATCATCATCATTATCATCATTATTATTATTATTTTGTGTGATAAGAACATTTGACATAAGATCTACCATCTTAGTAAGTTTTTAAGTATACAGTACAGAATTATGAATCATATGTTCTATGCTATACAATAGATCTCTAACTGAAACTTTGTGCCCTTTGACTAATTTCCCCATTTCCCTTCCCCCAATTCCTGGCAACCCATTCTATTCTCTGCCTTTATGAGTTGACTGTTTAAGATTCCTCATGTAAGTCATCTTACACAGTGTTTGTCATTCCATGTCTGGTATATTTAACTTAGTATAATGTCCCACAAGTTCATCCATGTTGTTGCAAATGGCAGGATTTTCTGAATAATATTCCACTTTAACCCATTCATTTTCTTGATCCATTCATTCATCAGTGGGCATTTAGGTTGCTTCCATATCTTAGCTATTGTGAATAATGCTTCAATGAACGTGGGGGTGATGATATCTCTTTGTGAGATCTGGATTTCAGTTCTTTTGTATATAAGCCCAAAAGTTTCAGGTCTTACATTTGAGTCTTTAATCTACTTTAAGTTAATTCTTAAATATGGTTTAAGATAAAGGTCCAATTTAATTACTTTGCATGTGGATACTCAATTTTCCCAGTGCCATTTATTGAAAAGACTATCCTTTCCCCATTAGGTATTCTCATTACATTTCTCAATCATATTTTGACTGCATATGTTTATTTCTAGTTTCTCCATTCTGTTACATTGCTTTATATATCTGTTTTATGTCAGTATCATACTATTTAATTACTGTAACTTTGTAATATATTTTGAAATTAGGAAGTGTGATACCTTCAGCTTTGTTCTTGTTCAAGATTGCTGTAGCTATTCAAGGTCTTTTGTGGTTGCACATGAATTTTAGAATTTTTTTTTCTATTTCTGTAAAAAAAACACCATTAGGATTTTGATAAGCATTGCATTGCATCTGTAGAACACTTTGGGTGGTATAGACATTTTAGCAATATTAATTCTTCCAATCCAAAAATATTTTAATGATATTTTAATTAAAAGGGATTGAGAAGCTTAGTTGGATGGATTCCCCTCATAGACATGACCCAGTGGAAGAATAAAACTGATTAATAGAGCTAGCACATAGTTAATACCACTCTGCCAATTTTCCTTTCTCCTTTATTTGTAGAAAAATTCATATGTTACAAGTATACATGTTTGTACAAAATCCAACTGTAAATTCAGAGGAAATTTGTAACATTTCAAGCTTTCTGCAGTGATTTGACACCATCATGCTTTATTTGGACTGTTCTAGATTATTAGGATTAGGATAAAAACTGGATTCTCTTACATATCTTTTAAGCCTAAATAACACAAATAGTGGATTCTTTTCTAAATATAAGTAAACAAGCCCAAAACATGTATTCTGTACTCTGTACTGCTTGCTGTGTGGGTCAAAAAAAAAAAAAATTCATCACTGTCTGTTCCATCTTTCATTCCTCCCTTATAATTGTTGACATCAGTAGGGTCATCTTGAGTCTGATTGAGAAGAATTAATTTGGCCTTTCTTTTTTTAGTTTTATAAATACAAATTCCTTTATATTTATAATCATTTAATGTGGGGTTAGCTACGTATTTGCATTTCCTTTTCATATACTAAAAAATGGAGGCAAAGTAGAGCCAAATAAATTCCCCAAGACTTCCATCCTTTTGGTTTAAGGACTTAACTCAGAATTCTTAATTTCCAGGAAACTGCATTGATTTCCTTCCTTATTATGTACTTCTCTTATGTGTACAGCTGTAATACCTGTAACCAACCTTCAATGTCATAACATATAAATTAATCTAGACTATGAGCCTTAGTACCTTATCAGTGATTTCTCTAATGCTATTGGCCTTGAGCTGCATAAACTAAAACAAAAATAAATAAAAATATATATAATAATTTATATATAAGTATATATATAAATTATATATAAATATATAATATTATTTATATATATATAAAAATGTATTGCTTAAAATATATACATGTGTTGACCCTCTCAAACCCTACAAAGTACAAACATACCGTACTCATTCAAAGTCTGTTTGAAATAGAGTTGTTTTTAATCTAGAAAATACATTTTGGGGAAATTTATCACATTTTCACTCTAATTCACTTATGCATTTAAATTAAAGTAAGAATGAATATTACAGCTTTTTAAATTCTTCCTCCTTGAAGTGACACTGTTACTTTGAATATGACTGTTTCAATGATATAACACTTATTGTATCTTAGAGTTGTATCAAAATCTGTTCTGGAGAGGGAGCTTATAAATGATCATGCTCAAGAAATTTGGAAAGGTATGAAAATTCAAACATCAAAAATTCAATCATTCAATTATTCAACAAATATTTATCCAGCACCAAGTATTATTCTAGACCAATGATCCTCAATAGGAGGCAATATTGCCCCTTAGGGTTCGATTGACAGTGTCTGGAGACCTTATTGATTGTTATGACTCGAGGGTGGGGGTGAAAATACTACTGGCATTTAGTGGGTAAAGCATCTGGGGACGTTGCTGAATATCCTACAATGGACAGGACCCCTCCACACCCGACCAATAAAAATTATCCAGCCCAAAATATAGTCATACTTTGATTGAGAAAACCTGTTTTAGATATTGGGGAAATAGCAATGAATAAAACAAAGTCCTTGCCCTCATGGCATTTACATTCTAGTCAGAGGTGGGGAACGGGGAAAGAAACATATGATAAAGAGTTGGAGTTGCAAATCTTACTCAGCTTAACAGAAATATCCCACCTATCTATCTACATCTAAACCTAACCTGGATGGGCAGATTTTTAAAAGATGAGGCTTATTTGATTGTGCATCCTCAGCTCCACTTTGATCTTCAAAACTAAGAATTTTATTTTATTTTTTTCACTTTTTAAAAAGGTTTTATTTATTTATTCATGAGAGACAGAGAGAAAGGTGGAAACATAGGCAGAGGGAGAAGCAGGCTCCCTGCAGGGAGCCTGATACAGGACTCGATCCCAGGACCCCAGGATCATGACTTGAACCAAAGGCACTCAACCATTGAGCCACCCAGGTACCCTCAAAACTAAGAATTTTATTCTAGAAGTCATTTCAGACTAGAATACTTGCAATTCTTGTCATCTTTTCAGTTGTATTAAACACACCATATACTCTTTCAGTAAAGGAATATTATTTCTGACTATAATAGTATATGAGTCTATCTTTCAGAGTAAAGTAAATATGAAATTTGAGGAGGACTTGGGAACTAACTGTACATAGTTTTTATAGGATACTATTTATGGAGATCCCATAGGATGAGTGGAATCATTCTTGGCAGAAAATCTGTATTTGATGTGTGAATTGAATATTACAAAGGAAATCTGAATTTCTTTCTAAAAACAAAACCAGATATAAGAATAGTATGGATATTATTTATATGTATACCGATATACACATACCAACACATATGCAGTACATATTGTATAGTTTTTTACAGTTTAGTGAACAATTTATATTTCAGCTTTATAATAAATGTGCTTTAATATTATCCCCATGTTTTAGAAGAAGAAAGTGTGGCTCAGATGGATTAAGTAACTTGAACCAGATTACTCATCTGTTAAACACAATAGGCTATCACAGATGGTTTAAGTGCATTTTAAAATTTACTTCTTGACTGGGATTCTTTGCTTTAAACTCTGCTGACTGATACATTGGAAGCACAGCCACCTGGAAGCTTTCATACACAACTTACTCCCCTCTTATAATATTCAAGTGAATTAAAAGTAATTTAATTAAATTACAAAAGGGGGAAATTTCAAAGTCAACATGACATTCTCAGGATCCCAGAGAGTTCATGGATTTTCCAAATTTCCAGCTAGCTGTCCAGAAGAAACTTCAAGCCTAATAGAATTTAACAAGGATAAGAAGAACTATCATGAAATCTGTCTTCTCTCATTCTGTAGCTTTCTTTTGAGGAAAATGCTAAGAATGTTTTTGCCGAGTGCCGGAGCTCTATTCTTGTGAGGGTTTCTGGGGCTGTCTTGTAATTTCAAAGTTTTGATGAGTGTCCAGGAGTAGCTGGGGAGTGTGTCCTTGCCCATCCCTAGCCTGCGCTGCCCTCTGAGCGTGTTCAGCAGGTTGCATGCCAGCAGAGGAAGCAGATGTTTGACCATACTGGAATGGAGCGCCTGCTGCATCAGGAGCTGAGGATTCCTCTTGACATCTGGACGTGGCTGGGTCGGGATGCCTGCCTCGGGCCAGGAGGCTGCGGGGGCTGTGGGGCAGAGAGCACAGAGTCTTTGCCGCTCTTTAAGCGATTAGTGCACTGAAGCAGCAATAATGTTGAATTATCGCTTGGCTGCGTTCTTCTCAGCAATCTTGGGACAATAGGAGAGTCAGGAAGGAGCCTTTACAGTAAAGTCATGTTCAGAGAGACAAGACTAATTATAGAGTATTAAAGAGCTTTATTTTAAGTGATTTCGTTTACAAATAGCTCTGGACAGTGTATGGAACTTTTTAAAACTGTAAACCCAATAGCTTAAAAAGACTTCTAATTGAAAGTGGCTAGGATAGAGCCATTATTCCAGCAATTTCCCAGTTTTAGAGTTTGGTCGAGTTGAAGATAAGGCGTCTGCTAAAAAGAGAAAATACACTAATGCCCATAGCCATTGGGGGCAAATTATCTAACTTGAGAGGAAGGCAGACTTTTAGGTAAGAGATTGACTGAATTATGCACTGGCTTTTACAGTTTTACTTTATCACACTGAAAACCGGTCTGCATTTGCTACCCAGAGCTGAAACCATCTGTTACACCAATTTCCTTCATGATATGTGTTATGGAAGCACAATGGATATAGAAATGGGTAGTTTAAAATATATTTTGTGATGAACAGTTAATGCATTATATAGTTTTTCCTCTTAGAATCTTTCATTAGTGAGACCTCTATATTCCAGGCAGCCTTCTTATAAACAGATTATGGCCAGTTGTGTTCACAGTAGTATACTGGAGAAGAACGCAGTGTTGCTCTCACTTAACCTCTCGTATTCTAAGGGGGTTATATTTAATTAACACTGGTGAGAGGCTGACCTGAGAGGCTGTGGAAAGTGATTGAGCTGCATTTTCCAAGCTCTGCTCGAGTCAGCTGGGAGAGAAATTAAAAAAAAAAAATTAGAAAGTACTATTTTCTGAAATTCCCTCTAACTAAGCTGTATTTCAACGGGCCATTTAATGCTCAAATGGACAAAGGTATTACTTCAGTCATTGAATTGTATCAAACTCCTTCTCAGAGGCCCAGTTTAAAAACTCTGAAGGAAAAGTGGTTTAGCATCGCATTCTCAATGGAGTATCACTTGCTCTGCTTAAAAAGAAAAAACAAATACATTAAAAAGGAGAAGAAGAAGGCAGGAGAAACACTCGCTGTCAGTAAACGCAGTGGAGCGTGTGCCCCATGTGGTCCTTACTACACTGGAATTGCCCTCCAGGGCTTAGGAGTTCCTTAGCCCCCCTACAAAAAGATGCCGCTCTCTGCGGTGTGGCTGTTTACCTGCTCCTAACATTTTCTTCACATCCAAGCAAGTGTGCTCCAGGACCCAGGGGGCCGTCTCCGGATAATGCACGGTTAAGTCATTGGCTTAGAGCTAACACAACCAGGAGAGAGTGAGAAGCTTTGTTGAGAAAATAGAAGCCTGGTTGTGACTGATTTGGGTGGAAGTCCTTCATTTTCCCACCCATTTACCAGTCATTTTAGTAACCAGCCATTTCTTAATCATTTTAATAAAGAGACATTTTTTAGTAGCAGAGTGAAATAGTCATCCATAGTTCATCTATATCCAACCATTCCGTTCCTGATTTTAGATCCACCTGTGCCACACCTGATTATAAAACGGCACCAAACACAAATAGACTTCACTCTGAAACAGGAAGATGACTGTATATTGTTAGGTGACAATTTGCCACCATGTGTTGGAGTGACATGCTTCCTCTTCACTCAGCAACCAGCTTGCTCTCTGGCATGTTTTCTGTCTATATAACAGTGAATGGCTTGAAAGTTTTAAGAAAGCAGTGCTTCTTGGTTCCTCAAGGCCTGTCAGTTAACAGAGCCATGTGACCAAAAACAAACAAACAAACAAAAAGCTATGTAACCTTGAGCTAACTTCCCTGCACCTCAGTTTCCTCATCTGTGAAATGGAGACAGTGACACTTTCCATATTGTAAGGGTTAAACAAAGTAACACAATCCCGTAGTCTAGCACAATGTCTGCTGCATGGCAAATACTCAATAAACATCATTTCTCTCCAAACCCTTATACTAGTACCTCTCTTATTCATTCATTAGTTTAAAAAAAATTTTTTAAACATATACTACATGCACAAGCTGAGCAGGTTATTGACCTCTTATGGTAATAGCCTAGGGAGGAACTCAACTAAATGAGCAATGCTTCAAAGTGATAAGAACAGATAACATGTGGCAAATATCTTGGCATATATGTATATAAATATATCCACTTTCTGGTTGACCAAGCTGGTTGTGTGTCAGCTTTTTGAAATCTTTTTGTTCTAATATCGATGCCAGATGACTGTTCCTGAATTCAAAAAGCATAAGGCCCAGTGCAGCGCTCTTTAGAAAGAAGTGATGGCCAGGCAACAAATACGGTACTTTAAATTGAACTTTACACTAATCAAGAAAAAAAATGCCACCATATTGAAAGAAAGTCCTTCACAAATAAGCAATGAGATTGTAAACTGCATAGATTCCCAGAGCTGAAAAGACCCTCAGAGGCTTTGAGGGCCAAATCTTAACTCTACCATTGGTTCCATGAGCATGGGCAAATTAATCTTCATATGCCCAGATGCCATTAATTGGGATTAGGAATAATACTTACCCCAAAGGGCAGTTGTGAAGAATAAATATGGGAAAATCCTTATGAAAAGTGCTTTATACACTCTCAAGTATTAGGTAAAGCTTTTGATTTTACAGTTGAAGAGACTGAGGCCCAGAAAGATGGATTAACTTGACCAAAGCCACACAGCTTGTAAATGGCCTGGATTGGGGTATGCAGAATTGTGAGGCAATGCTGGGAAGAGCTAAATTTGATTGCTTCTTTTAAATAAATTTATAAAAAATGAATTGAACCAAGTCAAGATATGGCCAAGAGGACAGTATAGCTCATGTCTCTACCAATCTTTGGTGCAGGTGGATGGAGATGAGTTTTTGTAGAAATATTTATTTTTTGCAACCGAATGTACCAACCTAATGAAGAGTACCCTTAAAAAAATATAAAGCACATTCAAGTATAAGACCCTGTACCAGTCCTGATAGTAGTGATAAGGCCAGAATATAAACTTATATTAACATGAAAAAAAGGATTTATTATTTAATTAATTCACTCCTACAATAATTCCCAAATGTTTATTAAGTATCTATTGCATGTGGTAAGCATGCTTTTCTACTCAAGAGACACTAATATCAGACCTTGATCTCTGCCCTCAGAGGGTCTACAATCTAGTAGACAGTGTGACAATTATTAAAATAGATGTATATCCAGAATGAAAACACTACGGGAGGAAGAAGTGTTAAGCTCTGCCTGGGGCAGTATTGGCAATCTTCATGGATGAGATGATGTTAGAATGGAATCTTGAAAGGAGAGTGGAAGTTAAGTAGGTTTATGGGGCAAGGATACAGAGTGGCAGAGATAACAGAGAAGAGAAAAAGCACTCCAGACAGAGCACAGCATGTCTGTAGGTGTGGAAGCAGTCGTCAGCATGGCACATTCAGAAAACGACAAACAGTCTGGCACAGGCCAAGGATACCAGAGCAATAGTTGGTGAGTTTGGAAAGGTAAGCAAGGGGTCAGATCACCAAGTGCCTTTTACACCACACTTGGGAATTTGCAATGCATGTGGCAGACATGATTTTATTCACACTGTAAATGGTAAAGCGGTATAAGGTATAGCGAGCAACTTTATGATGTGATATTCCTCTATTAATTTGATCTCTAGTTTACATTTCCCATTACACTAGATTTAATAGTTAGGGAACTATGTTTGGTAAGATTCATAGTCCCTTTAGTACAATGGTACCCTGTGGCAAGTGAAACTGTACAAATAGTGTAATGATACATGCAGAATAAACAAAACTGTTTAAGATTGAAGCAAAGCCAAGGTCCAACCATTTCCCTGGGATTTGGGGAAATCTTGTAATCTGAAGTTTGTACTAAACCCAATCATATTTAGCAATTGCTTCTCAGTGAATGCGCCCTGATGCTATATTTCAACCAAATGATGAAGCAAAGAGTAAAAATCTATAAAGAAAAGCTATGGTGCTTCTAATTGTGCAATTATGCCCCTTTCTGGAATAATAAAATGTTCCTTGGCGGAGGTCAGGATCTCTGCCACTGACTTATTTAACAGATCCTCTTAACATCTGTCCTGCAGACTGTGCACTTTATTAGCAGACAAGAGACCCAACAGACTTTGCCTGCTGTGTCCCTTTTTCACATTCACACAGCTGTGGATTAACTCAGACTTTCCAGAAGAGGACCAACCAGAAGGGATAGTAACGTTATTGGCTGATTCTAAAAAGATGGGAAAAAAGAGCAGAAACAAATGTTGCCCTAGTACAATTCAGTGTTTTTAGGGTGACAATTACCAGTCTGTTTTAAAAAGGAATAAAAGCAGCGATTTCACTAAAAAAGGAAAGTCTATTCATATCTGTGTGGGAACCTAATCAGGCTCTTGTTTCCAATGACGATGCCTCCACAGTTGCACCAGGTCTGCGACAAGAATGCTCCTTTTGTATGCCGATAATGTGGAAACGATAAAATTCCCTCTAAGAGACATATGTGTTTACATCATGAGATGTGTTATTTGACAAAATGCTTTGTTCTCCTCATATTTTCCACGCAGAGTTTCATGCTGGGTTGTTTGGCTGGAAATCTTTGATTAACTAGAATTAGTTGCTGAAATAAAATAGACACTTTTGTTTTATGAGTCCTCTTGCTGAGCTGTAAATTATAGTAAAACATATAAGGAGTGACAGAAAGAAGTGATGATTTGAACCTCTGACCCAGGACAGGCACAAAAACATAAGATTATTCCTTCAAAGAGCTGCACAGAGACATAAATATTTCACGGTCCACTCGGAATCGTGCCCTCTTAACAAACTAAAGCTGCGATTTCACATCATGTAATGAGAGTTTTCCAAAGGTGTTACGGGAAGCTTCCACGAGGTATTGAGGTTCTAAAATATCCCTCCCAAATTAGGACCTGGAATGCTTCGAGATTTTCTCTGTCCAACAATGGCCAAAAAAAGAAACAAGAACAGAACAAAGTTCCTGTTCCCTAAATGAATAGCCGAGGGTGGTTTCCCTGTACGAGAGAAGTGCCACATTTTATAAATCTTGAGGCTTCTCAAAGCCATCTTGGCCCTTAGTGAGACCATCCTAGTCTGTGAAGCAGTCTTTGGGTTCTAGTCTGAAGGAATGAGCTGGAAGGGAGACGTTAATAAAAGAACAGAAGCTCTGTTAGTCTAAACACTGCATGTGTTCTAGGGCTTGCTGTGCTGTTCATTCTGCTCAGGATTTCTTTACTTTTTTTTTCTTTTTGGCAAAATAATTTTCTAGGATTCTTTATACGTTTTAGTTAGTGTTGGATCTCATTCCAGAGCTTTCAGGTAAGCAGTCAAAACTAACTGTGATGGGTGTGTTAACTCACATTATTGTGGTGATCATTTCACATTATATACATATATCACATCGCCACATTGTACACGTAAGCCTGACACAGTATTATTTGCTAAGATCTCAATAAAGCCAAGGAAAAAAAATCCCTAATTGTTCCCAGTGATGGTGTTTCATGAAGTAGTAATTTGCAAATGCTTCCCTGCTGCTGTTTATCATGTTGAATCTCTCTCCCTTTCTCCTTCCTATCCTTGCTCAGGAGTTCCTGAGAGGCAGCAGATCCTCTCCGTCTTTGGATCCCTAATACATTTTTGCTAAATTGAATAAAAATGCTAGATGTTTTTCTGAGTAAGATCTTTGGAGTGATATCTCTTAAAGAGGAATATACTGAGAGGAATAAGAGCCTACAAGAATTGAGTCTTTATAGTGTGCCCTTCTTCTAAGTATGTCATGTGCATTAGCTCATTCACTCTGTACAACAGTCTTCGGAGTAGGTACTGTTATGTTTCCCATTTTAAAGATGTGGAAATTTAAGACCCAGAGAGATGAAATAACCTTGCCTTAGATTACATAGTTCTGATGAAGGAGTGTGGCCTCTTAATCACTGTAATGTCCTGCCTGTCACAGCAACGTATAACCCTTATTTTTCTACGTGTATTCTTTAGTCCTTTATATTAAGCATTACCTGCTTCATCTGCTATAAGGATTTTTAAAGGTGAATTATTGATACAGTAATCAGTATCAAATCTAGTGACAATAAAGTGTGTTGTGTGCTTATTACACACTTTTTGAATGATTTTTACCGTGGCTGCTATGGATAAGGTATCATTCCTTTCTGCTAATTAGGGAGTAAGCCATGGGTATTACTGTAGGATACAGATGGCATATTTACATACTGCAAAATATGCTGAACTTCTCCAATTGGCAATATTAATAATTTGCAGTTCAAAAAATGACAGTTAGTGTAGGTGGCTCTGAAACAGGGTAAAACATTTATTTGGATTTTAAAAATATAGAAGAAAATAAAAAAGGAAGTAAGAAGAGGACATTTTGTATTATTCCTTGTCAAGTTTACTTGATCACTTAAAAGTAAATTCAAAATACATCCTTATCTCCCTCAATATTTATTACAAGTGTACATTTCATGTTAATATCATTAACATGAAATTTCTGTTTAATAAATCTTTACATTTCATCATAGGTATGAATTTTGTTCATTAGCATGACTGTTGTGTTCAGTCTTCCATAGTCTCCTGAGAAATTAAAAACCAAGTTCGGTTTAAAAACACTAAAAACATTTACATATAATAAACATGTTTATTTTTAACCAGCAACATTTGTTCTGTCCTTTCATTAAAGTGAAGAAAAATAGCATTTAGAAAATATTATACTTTTGTTTCATGCAATTTTGTTTTTCTGAGTATATATATTTAATAATTTAAATAAAAACTTTTTTTTCATTGCATACTCAATCATATTTGTCTTCATTCTGTTGTTTTGGAGGCTTCATTATGGATGGAAATCGAAGGGCATAGAAGCTGAGCAGTTGTAGAATATTTTTCAAGCAACAGCATCTGGTTTCTTGGCAATCATCGTGGGCCAAGGCAAGGCAGTCCTGGCATACTTCCAGATTTTTCTGTGGGTATTGCTGAGGGATTTCCAGATCTGCCATATTGTTGTAATGGTGTTTCCCGGAAACTCAGAATGGAATCCAATGTCTGTTTGATGGTGTTTGAGACCTACATGATCTGGCTCCCTTGCTCTCTTTTTGATATCTGACCCATCATCCTTTGCCCAGCTCCCTCTGCTCCAGCCACAAGGGGCTCCCTGTGGTTCCTCACATATTCCAAGCACAAGCATCTCTTTGCTTAGGGACATTCACCTACCCTTTGCCTCTGCCTGGGGTGCTATCCCCTGGTAGTGGCCTGGCTCCCTCCCTCCCTTTTTACAGGTAGATCTCTACTCAAATGCCATTTATTTTCGCTTTCCTGACCTTGTCCATATTTAAACACCCCCGTTCCCCATATCCATAGACCTTGTCACTTTATATTCAGCAGTGCATATTAGCATCAGATTTACATATCTTCTCTTGCCCTCTCCCTGCCCCAAAGCCATTGCTCACTTCTGTTTTCCCAAGTAATGCCTGGTCATTAGTAACTACTCAGTAAATGATTTTTGAATGAATCTGAACCAAAATTCACCTTTTGGTTACAAAGAAATGATGCTTTTCAATATTAGGAGCCTAGCATATACTCATTTATGAAAAAAGTACTTTATTGAACTCAACACATGTACTCAAATATATATACCCACTGAAACTTCCCTGTGACTTAAAGGCTATGGGAAGTAACATTTAGATTTCAAATCCACCTTCGGGACCCTTTGACGAGTTTTTATTTCCTATTGGTGGAGTCAAGATGCACTAGTTTACGGTTTCCCCCAATGAACTAAGGCCTTTGTGAGGAGAGAGTTAAAGGAGCCTTACGAATGCAAGCTGTACCACTTGGAGTGCATTCAGAGAGCTGGGGCTCTTCAGCGCTGCCTGCCCAGCTCTTGGAAACAGAAGGAAAACAGATTCATTCCCATAATGTCGATTTCCAACTGCCCTCATTATCACCTCTTTGAATATCTTGCTTTAAGAACCAAAGTACTAATTGTTTCAATGACTGAACTTCATTTCTGTAAATAAGGCATTATGTATTTCCATACTTTATTTGGCACCCTGAAAGAAAGATACCGGGAAGAAGCACGGAGAGACAGTTTTCTTATTAAAATTACTGGGGGTCACTTTGTGTGTACTGTGCAACTATGTTCCATGAGGAAAAGCTCTTCTGAATGCATTCCAATATAATTGCTGTAATCCAAGAAGGAATTCTGGTGTTTTGTGTTTTGTTTTGTTTTGTTTTGTTTTGTTTTGTCTTGTTTTGTTTTGTTTTGTTGGTGCAGCAGATGACTAACTGGGCGCTCAACCTGATGGATTCAGAATTTTTTTTTTTAAAGTTCTCTTCATGTGAAGGTAGGACCATTGACCTGAGCCTCTCGCTGATCTTTCTTTCTTTTCTTTCTTTCTTTCTTCCTTCCTTTCTTTCTTTCTTCCTTCCTTCCTTCCTTCCTTCCTTCCTTCCTTCCTTCCTTTCTTTCTTTTTCTTTCTTTCTTCTTTCTCCCTCTCTTCTCTTCTCTTCTCTTCTCTTCTCTTCTCTTCTCTTCTCTTCTCTTCTCTTCTCTTCTTTTCTTTTTCTTTTATAGCTTCTCTTCTCAACACCCAGCATATTCTCCCCATGCCTCCCCACCCTGTTAGCACAATGGGTTATGTCAGAGGAGCTAGTCAGTGCTTGGGAAAATAGGCAAGAGGATCTCTAGCCAGGAAAACTCTTTTTTCGATTCATTTTTCTTTACTTGACATTCTTGAGCCGGCTGCAGGGGATAATGAAATGAATTAAACAGGTCCTGGCTTTCCAATGGCTTACGGTCAATGCTTGTCCTATTTTTCCTTTGGTTGTTGTGGAAAGGCAAATGGCTGAAGTCTCAAAGAGAGTAAAATAGGTCTGCTCTCACCTGAGACAAATTTTTGACCCCTTATGTATTTGCATAAACTTTAATTTTAAAAATCTGAAAACACCTTCACATGATTATAATTACCTTAAGCTAATTACCGTAGTTGCATTTTCAAATTTGTACATTTTAAAACAAATATTAAAATAGAATTCTACAACATAAATTATTCTCGGGTGCCCAATAATTATTTTTCAAGTACATATAGGATCCATTTATCTTTTAGTTCTAGGGGAATTGTGGGAAAACAATGGTTTTATGTAGTCCAGATCTAGAGCTCTGATAAAATATACATATTCTATTTGCACTGAGTTCCCTAAGAGAATAGAGGACAAGGAGACAAGTCTGTGTGAACACCAGAGGGGGGCAAATAATGAGCCTGGGTTCTAGATTTCCTTCTATCTATTGCCTTCCAGTTGGTATTCTTATGCAAATCACCTTCCTTCCACTAGGCTTGAGTTTCCCTCATCTGTAAAGCAAAGGGATTGGATTAGATGATGTTTACAGTTCTTTCTCCTGCTAACATTGTGTTATCTGGTGTTCCCTTGCAAGAAAATCAGTGCATGACTTAATGAACCCACATGCTTATAGGTTCAAGAAAACCAAAACAGAGAAAGATGAATTCCATCTCTGGAGTTCCTTTTTGACAGGTGTGAGGAAAGGTATCCTAAGAAAAGGGTGTGGGCAGAAATGATAATGATTCCAATGATAGAGACAAGAAGGAAAATCAAGGAGTTTTAGTGGTTGGTGGTAACAGAGCATCTATTAAATGTCAAGCATGATGTTAGGTGCTAGAGACATAAATAAGACTCAGTCATTCCCTTAAGGAGCTTGGAATCTACTGGGAGATAAAGACATGAAAAAAAAAAAAAAACATTCCACAGACTACACAGGAATAGAAGAGATCTGGTGGGAGCACAAAGGAGGCAGGGGTCAGATAAGGCTTTAAGGAAAAAGTGGTTTTTTGACTTGAGATTCAAAAGATGAGTAGAATTTTTACAAACATGAGGAGTTAATAGGGAAAGAAAGAATATGGCAAGAGAAGCAAGGAGGCTGAGTTAGAAATTAGCCCAATACGTGAGAAGGGAGAGTGGTAGCTCTTCCCCCTATTCCTTTTCATCTCCTATCCCTACAGCCAATTTTCTTTGGTGTCAAATATTAGGGGTATAGCTAAACAAGTACCTTCTATGCTG
Source organism: Canis lupus baileyi (assembly GCF_048164855.1). Taxonomy (NCBI): domain Eukaryota; kingdom Metazoa; phylum Chordata; class Mammalia; order Carnivora; family Canidae; genus Canis; species Canis lupus. The sequence continues at coordinate 11,982,130 of NC_132860.1, forward strand.
AAAAACAAGGACTTCAGTTCTTTCCTTCCATAAAACCACAGCTATATTTCCTGGATCGTTTTGTTGACATTGGAGGTTTATGAGAAGTAAAAGTATTTGTGATCTCTTTCAAATTATTTTTAAGCTTTCTCTGAGCACACCCCCTCCACCAACCCCCGACCAGTCTGTAATGAGTTGTTACTGACATATTTTCTTCCCTGTGCTGAACAAGCACTAAATCATGCTGCTTAATTACCCCTGTCTCCGTTCCACCTTTTCACAGACTCACAGCTGAACTTGTCCAGCTTTATAGCATGCCTTGCTTGGTAGGCAGAGGAATGGTCATCAGCATTGTTTTGAGAAGGTAACAAAACCCAGGATGTCCCTGGAGAACTGAGCCAGGCTTGGGGCCTAGTGTTAGGCAGGATCAATCAAGTAAATAATGACCTTCATTTCCTTAAAGACACCCCTCACCCACCCTGCTTGTTTCCTCCAACATCTCCAGTTGCCCCCACTGCCCTCAGTAGTGTGTGGTACACAAGAACAGAACCTGAGTTAACCAGGGCTGGAGATATGGGGTTCCCAGATACTATGTGGAGTTACAGCAAGTGAGGTAACTATAAGGGTCGGGGTTGAAAGCTCTCAGTAGTACCTATCGAATCTGTTTTTATAGAATAGCATTTTCCTTCCCTTCCTTTCTTCATTATCCACCAATAGGCTAGTTGTGTTTGAGGGAAAATGTTTTTTTCTTTCTCCCTGGGCCAGATTCCGACAGGCCACTTTAAAATGCCCTTTCTAATTGAAATGACAAAACACAGGAGAATTTACTCCAAAGAGAATCTAGTGTGTGAAGGTGTGCCTGCTTTTTCACTGTTGGTTTCCATATACAGGAGCATACTGGGTGCCAATTTCCATTTTGATCAAGTTCTCCCATTTCTACCTATACTCTGCATAGTTATTTTTACTTTATCCACCTATTAAATATGTGTCACTAGGGTATTTCGAATATCTTCTATTATGGCTCAAAGATTGGCTGCAGAAAGGGGTTGTTTAGATCACAATCGTGCCCCTTGCACCTTCAAGGTGGCTGGTGGCACCATTAACTCTTTCCATATTTGAGGACTGTGAGGTGCCATTTAAGAAAAAGTCACTGTAAGACATCTGGAAATACAGTTTGCTATTTGAGAACTCGGAACAGCAGCAACATCAGAATCTCTCTTCTCCTTGGACAATGATTCTTGTCTGGTGGCTAGAGACAGGAAATGGGTTTCATTATAATTCACTGTATAGCTTACTTAAAGCACATGGACTTTAAAGTCAGACTGACTCTGTAATAGATAATAATTCCCATTTTATATAATTATTTTGAAAACTAAATAAAATAATAAGTGTAAAATACCTGACATAGAACCTGACTGAGTTAGCGCACAATATATATTTGTTGAATGAACACGTGAATGAATGGGGGTGATGATTGAATGGCTGGATGAGTGGTTATGTGGTTATGTGAAAATCATGTGATTATGAGAATACAGGCCTCGCACTGTTTTTTCTATGGGGCTCTCTATTGGAGATCTTACATGATTTTATCACACAAAGTAGGTACATATATGTGTATATTTCATGTTATGTTAAGTAGTAGACTGTGACACCACTCATTATAATTTGACATGAATTTGGCTGTATTGGGGGTAAAGCAGGCCTCTATTCCCAAGCGCGATAGTGTTATAAAATGATTCTGACACGATAAAATTTTTAGATCCTGACTATAGACCAGTGTATATACTCTAAGGCACTCAAGAATTTCACCATAAGGCTGAGTTTTGTAGGACCTATTTGTTTTGTGTTGAATGTAAGTAGGCCTAGTTATTAAAGTATCACCAGGATCCAAATGCAAGATATGTTTTTCTTTAGGGCAAGTCTCAGGACACAGATCTCTAGAAACAGTACTAGAGGTAGATGTTTATGGATTTATGAGCTCTTCATAGGACTTAATCTAATTTATTTAAAAGATTGGTCAGTGAATTAGAGGTAAAGCACAGGAAAGATTCTTTGTGTCTTGGTTTTAGTTCATTGCTTTTTCTAGATACTTCTTTTTTGGTGAATAAAGTCTAAAATGATTAATGTGACCTATAAGACTCCACCCCTCTCCAGATCCTTCTCATGCCACTCCACCCTCACTCAACAGTCCTGCCATGTTGGCCGTTTGTTAGTTTCTTGAAATATTCTCTTCTTTTCTACCTCAGAGCCATAATAATCTTTCTTTTTTCTGGAATGTTCTTTATAACCTTTCCAGCTGGATAATTCTTTCTTAAAGTATCACTTCCTTAGAGAAGCTATTTTGATTCTCCAGACTATGCTAAATACCTTTGTTCAATGGTCTTTTGACATTCTGTATTTTTCTTTCTCAGCACTTAACCTAACCATAATTCATAGTTACTGTCTAAGCATTTATTTAATGTCAGTTTTTCTTTCTAGCTCCATTAAGATGAAGACTATTTCTGAGTCTCTTGTTGTTGACCCTCCAAGTATTTAGCATAATGTTTAGTTTATGGTAAGCATTAGATAAAGATTTGTCATTGGACAAATTCATCAATACTGGAAACGTACCTGCAAGGTGCAAAGGTTGGTTCGTTATATAGTCATTTCTACTTTAAATGGTAATGTTGAAATGAGAGCTAGAGTGTTCTTCTACTACCAATGCTAACTAGTTATACTGTTGTCAGCATGTTACTTCTCTTTTACGGCCCTCTGCTCATCAGTAGAATGAGGAGGTAAGACTAGACTAAATGATTTGGTGAGGCCCTTTCAGTTCTAGGAGCTAAGTTCATTTTTCAACTTACCAAAATCTTAATACTGGCTACTTTATTAAAACTGAACTAATAATATTAAAGGTGGAATATTTTTAGCCATAAAACAGTAAAAGCATTTCTTAAAGTGCTCTATAAAATATGAGTGATTTTATAATTTTGAAAAATATTTAGCTAGGCTCATTTTTGACATGTATGCCCTGCATATCTTTTATATATCTTGGATAAAGAAACAATATCCCAAACAATCATTGAACATTTTTCAAAATTGAAATGGAAAAAATCTATATTTACAGAAACAAGTCTTCACCAAAGTTTAAATGTTTATGAGACTTTGGCTAAGCCTGTTATAAGCTTTACTACATTGTTGGTTTTGTAAACCTCAACTGTGTTTGGAAATGAATATTCATCATTATCATCATTGTGACTGTGAACTATGATCTCAGAATCTTATGTGGAATGACACTTTTGTAAACTCTTATGTACTAGTTAATCAGAGTTTAACGTTTCTCTTTCCCAAACCATTAGCCTGCAAAGGAGTTTTTGAACTAAAGCTATTTATTTGAATAACTCATATTTTATGTTCTTCCAAAAAAGGATGCAGTAGCGTTTAAAGAATCTTTAAATTCATAAATAACTAGACTAAGAAGAAAAATTGGAATTACCCCCTCAGTTGCTGCTCAAGAAGTAGAATTTGTGTCAGAAAAGTTGAAGAGAGTTGACTGAAGCTAGCAGTTATTGAAAAGCTTTCTTGTTAACATTCTAACAAATGACTTCAAAAGAACCATTTCTTGTGAAACAATGTAATTTCATTTGGGCTGGGTTTATTTTCCTTTTATTTTTTTTTAACTCAACAGCATAAAATTATTTGTTGCATAAAATAAATATAATCATATATCACTTCTGCTGCTTCATTTATAGAGAATGTCTCTCGTTCCTAACATGCAGTGGTTTTATATAGTACGTTAATTCAGAAAATATTGATTGGTTAGCTCTTATTTGTGAGGCACTATTCTTGCTGCTAGGCACTCAGAAATTATCAGGTTGATTGTGACTTCAATAAGCTTACAGTCTATTGAGCATGACAAGACATAATTGCACAACTAAACACAGATTTTTAAAAAAGCGATAAGCACCCCAAGAAGGGGCACATCGGGTGTTTAGGATCTGTATCTTCTGTCTTCTCCAGGCTGTGTTCTTGTTCCAAGACTTTGAATCCTCTACAGCTTCTAACACAGAGCCTTGCACATAGAACATATTCAATTACTGTTAGCTTAGAAGATGAGCTGTCTGTGAAATCGTTTAGTAAACCTGCACCTATTCAACGAATGGCATTCTTTTTATCTAGGCCAGATCTGAAAGTCTTCAGTCTGAAAAGCATGGTACTTAGATCTCAAGTTATATGTTTTGTAAGACAAAATGTGACAATATTTACCTTTTGTGAGCACCTTCTATCTTTACTTTGGGCTCTATTTTCTGATTTTTATTTCAAAGCTTATTCTACTAAATCTTATCTGACATCCTACTGTCCAGTTTACCCAGCTCTGTAAGTTATATGGTATGTGGCGATGCTGCTTCTTGCTACTATCCTTGATCACAGCTTACAAGGAGCTCTGAGGAGTCTCAGCATTTCTGGGGTCTTTCCTCTCTTAGGCACAAACCACTAGAAAGGGATATAAAGTAAACGGTTATCAAAGCTTTAGAGGAAGCAATTAACATTTTTTCTAAAAAGCGGCTGTATTGTTCAATCTGAAGGCTTTCTGGATTTAGCTGTTTAAAAAATAGATTTGTTCCCGAAGATTTGTTTTTCTGCATTTTTTTTCACTAGTTGCAGTCCCCTGGAGGACTCAAAATTGAGTAAAATTGAATTTCTTCTGATCTTTGAATTATTGAGGGAAAATGAAGGCATAAATGATGTCTAAGGACTCTTGCCTCTCTAAGATTTCATGACTCTTTAATACTCAGTAGGAGGGCATATTGGTCATGACGCCAGATACTGTGTGGCCCACATTTTTTCAGCTCTCAACCATCTTCACTCCATTCAGTATAAAACTTTTCTTCAGTGGCTTTATCCAAGCAGAAAATTTTCAGAAGCTTCACTTGCCCCCCCTTCTTTGAAGACACCTGGCTGAATTTCAAAGGAAAAGGATACCACAGAGTAAAAAGGAAACAGAAGAGGCAGCCTTTTCTCTCTCTAAATTCTAGCAGTTTGACTGACTCTTACTTGTGAATTTTTCTTGCCACTGAGTCATTGCACACACAGAATTATGAAACTTTAATTTCTTTAGAGGCTTGTTATATTAGAAAAATTGTTCCAAAGAAAGCAACAATCATGACATAAGCACATCTGGCTCTTGCAAATTATTCTTTATTAAGCTTTCATTTAATTACATGTGCTGAAAGGTCTGTTTTTGATTACTGTAATTTTTTTTATTTGTCCATCTGAATGATAGTAATGCTGGAAATTACATACAAACCACCTGTTTTTTTTTCCCTTACTAATATGGCAAAGTTTGAGCTATTTTCTCTGTGGTTGATGAACTAGGAAGCTTTCTATTTATTATGATAGAAATATGACTATCAAGGTAATGGCTTAATCTCGATTATAAGAAGAAAAGAAAATATTTGAATGGAGTTTCCAAGCATTAAATAGTGTAAAGATTGAGGTATCTGAATTCTGGTTAACCATAGCAGATTAACACATTCACTTATTACCAATTTCACCCAAAAGCTAATAAGTCAATAGTTAAGGATTTGATACCTATGCTAGGAAAAAGAAGCTTTATTTTATTTTATTTTATTTTATTTTATTTTATTTTATTTCATTTCATTTCATTCCATTTCATTCCATTCCATTTCATTTTTTTGTCAAGAATATGGCTATATTCTCTTGAGGATTATGTTATATGTGGCCTAGAAATAAGACCCTGAGAAAACAGTAACTGCTGTTGGGCCTCAGGGATCTTGAGGGCAGCGTTCTTATCATCCAAAAGGATCAGCATCCCCCTGAGAAGTTTGGTTGATATTGAATAAGAACAATATTCTTATAGGAATCCCTAGGAAAGTTCAGACTAATTTCTTAGTTCATGAATATTAAAATCACATGAATGGACATACTGACATTTGAAGAACTTTTTACATCAATTTTAGGCACTAGAAAGAATGATAGAAAATGATTTAGTCAAATTTCTTTTTGTACCAAAGAAACTGAGTTCTAGAGCAACCAAGTCCTTTGTTCGGGTTCATAAAGTTACTGCTCAAAGGACCAAGAACAGGACAATGGCTCTCATACTAGTGCTCTTTCTTTATATTATTTGGTCTCTCTTATTTCCTCTTTAAAAAATAGTGAAAGAGAAATTGCAAGGCTGTCAGAGAAATAGTTATCTAACAATATGGTAAGTTTTTTGTCTTGTTTTGTTTTGTTTTGTTTTTTTGTGAAACTCAATTTCAGCTGCATTTAAAGAGATAATGTTTGTCTTCCCTGTTTTGCAGCAGCTCTATGCCGCTCAGCTGGCCAGCATGCAGGTGTCACCTGGAGCAAAGATGCCATCAGCTCCACAGCCACCAAACACAGCAGGGGCAGTCTCACCTACCGGGATAAAAAATGAAAAGAGAGGGACCAGCCCTGTAACTCAAGTTAAGGTACTTGCTTTGCAGGATTGTGAAAACAGTTTGGAAAACAGCTTCACAAGAAAAGTAGTGAACCAGACTGGGTTGGGAATAAACAGCAGGAAGCATAGCAGCATAAAGGAACCCCAAATGCTCCTCTTTATGGTAAACTTCATGATTGAGCACTGAGAAACAGGTGTTTCCCTTTTGATAACAATAGTGCCATATTGTGAGATCTTTACCTAAATCTGCAAATTCACTTCTCAAGAGTTTTTCCCCTTTGGATTCTGGCTTTTATTTTTTAATGCTCATTGGCATGAATGGCCATGGTTTTATTACCAGTCTTTGTCATAGACTTGTGACACTTTCTCTCGAAGTTTCTTAAACAGGTGGGAGCCAACTTACAGTATCAGAAAAGGAAGTTCTCAAAACTTTAGATTTAAAAAAAAGGGGGACAGAAAAGAATCTAATGCTGGACTTCGTATGGTTTGTTGGAATAATTCACGTGGGCTCAAATGAGCAGTGAGTGGTGTCATTATCTATTCATGCTTTGATGCCGTGTAGTTGTGAGAGGATAAACAGGCTCTCCCAGGTTACTGCTGGGACATTACTAGATGTCTTTCCTCAACTAATTTTCAGAGTCTTAAAATGTGGCACCCAGGAAGTATTTGGCAACAGAGGGAAATAGATGATATGTTCCAACTTTGTGCTGCAGCTGGTACCTATAGGTGGTACTGGTTGGTTTTTATAATATAGTTCAGAGAAACAATTGTTTTCTGTCATTGACTTATCTACTTAGAAGGGTATGCTAAGCAGAGATGTAATATGCCCAAAAGGGACTACATTTGGAGAAATTTTGCAATTATTAAATTTTCACAAGGGAAACTTCTAAGGCTAACAAACAGCATCAAATGCTATAAAGCCACTGAAATTATTTTATTTTTTATAATGTGCAGATAGGAATTAATTTCATGCCACCCTTGCTTTAAATTCTCCAAAGAAATAAATGAACATTTATGCTTTGTTGTTAGAAATATTGGGATATTACAATAGGCAGCTTACTTTTAATAAGGTAGCATTACTTATGGAAACAGCCTATCTATTTTGTGTTCCAAGAGTTTCTGTTTGTGAATAAGAGTCAGAACACTACAACTCAAACCAAGGCACTTCATTTAATTATAGTTGTTAGCATATGAACATATCAAGCATTATTGACTTGAGGTATTGAGTATTAGATATTTTAACATGAAAAAGTAATTTTATAAGTGACTTGGCCAAATGGAATCTTACCAAACCAAGCCTTTACTGGATGAGTAAAATGTTCCCTGGTTAAATTCAAGTTTACATCTGCTTTTACCATTCCAGCTTTGTGGGCCAACTGAGTTTTATTACTCACTTGACCACATGCAAATTCTTAGGGAGTTCTCTATATAATTTGACTTGACTATATTTTATGTTAATAACAAAGGAAACATTCCTTATAATTATTAGATTGTTTATCAAGACATTAAAGCAGATGTTTTAAATTTAAAAAAATAGCTTCTACCTATTATTGAAGAAGTTCGGAAGATAATCTCATGATTTGGTAATTGAAAGGATTATGGTCACTAAGATATGATTTTGTCTGTAATCACTGCTTTCCCTCTGTACATAACATGACCACATGACATAGGGCATAGTTTGCTGAAGGTAACAAAATTAAACATAGATAACCTATATACCTTCTTTTCCCTCAGAATTTTTATCTACTATAATTACCAACATCAGAAATCAGAATTTTTTTGTTCAAATTTCATTTCTACCACTTTTACCATCTGTGTCACTTTGGGCAAATTATTTAACTTATTTCAGCCTTAGTTTTCTGCTCTGAAAAATGGGAGTTAATATTGTGGGTCTTAAATCCTCTAGCATATAATGAGTATTCTGTAAATATAAGTATAGTGATGATTGTGATGATGAAGATCTGATGATAATAAAGAAGATTATGGTGATAGTGATAGTGGTTGTAATTGAAATATCTAGTTATATACTGAGAGAGATCCTAACTAAATACCTACGAGATTTCCACTTTTAGCCATAATGGAGGAACAGGGATCAGATTTAGTCTCCCAGCTTAAGCAACTGAAACACAGGACAAAATATATAAAACAATGATTTTCAGACATTTACAGTAGGAATATAGGACAGTGATTCCTGAGAGAAGAGAAACAAGTGAGGCAAGTACTATGATTATTCCAGCTTACTGTCTAGAGGTAGTTTCTAGGTCATAGTGCAAGGAAGGGTACACATGGAACATGGCAGCCTCTCTGAGTAGAGGGATATCATTCAGGATTTTGGGATGCCAAGGTAGATAGAGTTTGTGAGGTAGAGTACCAGAGAGGAGAGAGTTGTACACTGAGAGAGAGAGAGTACTGAAAATCTGTAGAAGATCCCCCTGTATTTAGCTGAGTACTGATCAGCCTATGTATACGAGGAAATTCTCTGAGACCAGGGAAAAATACCAGATACAGCAGGCAAAGCAATTGCAAGGTTCACAAAGGACTGAGGTTGGATTATATTCCCATTAGCCACAGTGGAAAGATCTTGGAACATAGAGGGTGTCAAGTAGTGTTGCCGAAAGGGTGTTACCTTAGTAATGGGGCCAAATTATCCCTAAATTAATGACTGCTCTGAACCTACCTAATATGCTTAAAAGCAAACATGTTGCTTTTGTTCAAATTGTTCTGTGTCTTAAAACAAAGTCCACAAATATCTGAAAGAATACACAAACTCAATACCCAGCAATATAAAATTCATAGTGTGTAGCATCCATACAAGCAAGGAAATACAAGCAATAATGAGGAAAAAAAGTAAATCAATAGAAACAGACCCCAAAATGGCACAAATGATAGAATTAGCAGTTAAGACAGCAAAAACAGCTACCATAGGGTCACCTAACTATAGCCAAATGAAGAGGTAGGCAAATCTTCCTCCTAAAAAACATCCATGAAATTTCCATCAGGCCAGACCATGCTGTGAGAACCAATATCAAGCCTGCCATGATGAAAAGAAATTTACTTGATTGGGAGTTGGTAGATGCTTCCCCTGCTCAGTGCATTGTTGGCAGAAGTAGCAATGATTGAATTATAAAAATAAATAATCAGGGTATACTCAAAGCTGAAAAAAATAGATGTCATAAACTTTACATGTTTAAGAAGACAGAGGGAAAACGTGAGCATTATAAGACATGAAACACACCCATGGAATGTCTGGAGATAAGAAATATAGTTTTTAGATTAAAAGTATACTAGATTAGTACCGATGGGATTAGACGCCACAGAAAAAAAGATTAGTGAACTTGATGATGGAATGATGAAAATATCCAAACTGAAATACCTTAAAAAAGACTGTCAGTGTTGTGGGACATCAACTGGCCTATTGTATGCACTTAAAGCCTCAGAAGGAAAGGAAAGGAAAGGAACAGAAAAATATATTAGAAGAAGTAATGGCTGAAAATTTTCCAACTTTGAAGAACACTCTGAATTCAGATGTCTAAGAAGCTCAATGAACCCCAAATTAAAAAAAAAAAAAAAAAAACTTGGAGAAAACTAGATACCTAGCAAATAAATCACTATTGTCTAGAGAGGAGTAAAGCAACTAATCAGGCTAAATACCCTGTGGGTGCAGAGTAAGAGATGTAAAATTATAATCAAACACGTAAGATATTTTGACATGCACAGTGGATATAGTCATGTCTCCTATGTCTAAATATGGAAAAATGTACATTCCAACATAGATGTGCCAGATTATCTATTTCCTACCAAGATAAAAAAACAGAACACTATGTTATCACATGACTTATTTTCTCTGACAGTTTAATAGAAAAGGGATCTGGGATTTGGAGTCCAATAAACTAGAATTCAAATGCTATCCTTCCATGTGTGGCTTTGGACAATGACCTCTCACTCTGGCCCTTCCTCCTTTGTGAATTTAGAATAATACTGCCCAACCTCATAGACTTATTGCTAGTTAAATGAGCAAATGTATGTGAAAATGTCTAGCACAGTGCTTGGTATACACCCTGGCTTCTCTGTGCATGTTGTTTCTATTTTCTCTTTCTAATCTTCCTCCCGAGAGCCTTTTCTGGCATCTCTTTTTGTCCTCCCTTAAACAATGACCATGGTATTGAAGGAGACAGGATCAGCTAGGGTCAGGCTCTCTTCCCAAAGGAGAGGATGTTCTGTTTCCAAGCTCTATTGTGTTTTAAAAGATGACATTAAAAAAATTCTCAATGCCTCCTCAGAAACAAAACAGAAATTAACATTTGCCGACAATTTTAGAACACAATAAGATAGGTCTCATAACTGAGCATTTAAATGACTATGTTTATATTACAACTAAATTTCTAAAATGACGAGCATGTTGTTATGTGTGTTTAATGGTAGGATAAATGAGAGCAAATAAAGGCAAGGAGTTTAGCTTTCAAGCTCCTGGTTACACTAGAATTACAAGTCAGATACTTGAATACTGTGCCCAGTATAGAAGGACAGGCTTCTTAAAATAGACATTCTGTAAATATACATAGCAAAGAATATAAAGAGACATCACTTTAGACATGAAAAATAAATTACATATAGCATGGTATGTAAAACATAATTATAATGTGTGCTTGCTCTTTGCAAAAATTAATTTTAAACATGAATAGAGACCAGAATATAGACCATGAGGAGTGTCCACACCCAGAAAGCCACATAGAAGCCATGCTGTGGCATGTGGCTCCCTGGGCAGAGGCCCAGGAGAGCAGAAGAAGCCTGTGTTTTCATTTTTAAAGTACTTGCAATTGTTTGATTTAAAATATATATTAAAAAATTAGCTGCAGAGCCTATTTATAGTTGCAGGAACTTTTCAGAGAGAATAACACAAAAGCACTACAGAGCTGCTGAAATTTTAAATAATTCTTTGTAAATGCCCTAGGTTAATTTAGATCCTTGAAAACACATTAGGAAATTAAGCTGTAATGTGAGCTAATTCAGATTTTAATTTGGCAAAAAGAATGATCCAACTACACAGTTAATGTAAATAGAAGCATAACACAGGGAAATTAATGAGGTTTCCTTCCGATGAATCTTCAAGGAGGTAGATAATTAGCTTCTTTTGTTATTATTGTAGGAGAATGTGGCATTGTCTCTTAGGTGTAAAATAACTGTGGCTTACTAAGTGATAATGTGCTTCATTTGTCTTTTTTTTTAATAATTATTTATGTTAAACTCTTGTAGGATGAAGCAGCCGCACAGCCGCTAAATCTCTCTTCCCGACCCAAGACAGCCGAGCCTGTCAAGTCCCCAACATCTCCCACCCAGAGCCTCTTCCCAGCCAGCAAAACCAGCCCCGTTAATCTGCCTAACAAAAGCAGCATCCCCAGCCCCATTGGAGGAAGCTTGGGAAGAGGATCCTCTTTAGGTAAATGGAAAGGTCAACAACAGGAAGAGATTTATGAATTAGGTAAAAGAAAGCTAACCTGTTCAGTGATGACTGAATCTCTGTTTCCAAAGTGTTCCTTAGTCCATGGGGGGAAAAAAAGTAAAAGTAAAATCCTTTCTACTGAAACATAACCCCTTTTCGTGTCTTGGGTGATTAGAACTTTTGGAAAAGGTCATAATATAAATCCTGCTGGGATGAGTTCTTTAGAGGCTGAGGAGTTCGATCCAGCAAATCAGAGACTTGGGGATTTCTGTGTTTGGTTAATGCTTTGCCACTGAAGTAACTCTAGGCAGATGAGAGTGATCATGAACCCTCCAAGGGCCTAGAGGGACCTGGCCTCAAAGCTGCCTGCCAAAAGTCCAACATTTCTTTGAAGTTTTATATTTTCTTTTTAAAATGTATGTGAATTTTACATCTTATCCCGTATTAGTTTTGCATTAAAACAAATGTGAATGACACACTTCAATGACATAATATGAAATAAAATTGATATCTGATAAGATGTGTCATAATGATCCTTGGGCTTCTTACACTCTCTGATATATTGCCAAGTATCACTAGGGACATTCATACCCCAGTGAGAAGTACAGAGGGAAAACATGGGTTTTGGCATCAGACAGACTTGGACTCAGAGCCTTTTCTTACTCGCTATGTGACCCTGGGAAAGTGATTTAATATTTTTGAACTCAGTGTCCTAATCTCTTAGAGGGGAATATTATTACCTAGCTCATAGGTTGTTATGAGAATTCAAAAATAAAAAGAGAGAGAGAGAGAATTCAGAGAGAAAAATGTATATAAAATGCCTAACACAGTGTCTGGCACTTAGAAGGCATGTGATTTAAAAAAAAAAAAAAAACTAGACTGAACCAACACCAACGCATTTACATATACAAGGGGAGTGAAACAATAAATGGGAAAGCATTTGTCTGTAGCAGAGTGCCAAATTAGTATTAACATGTTGTTACTAAGCCTCTTAATGTTCATATAAGACACAGAGATAACAAGGGATTGGGGACTTAGAGCTTCATTTCTTCATCACAATACCGTCCTTGCCTTACTGAGTCCTGGAGCTTAAAATGTTTATTATAATAAACAAAATAATATGTAAGTTTAAAAGTCATTTGTGCCTATCTTATCTCATTTGATTTTTCACAATAATCCTATGAGGTAGTGCATTTTTACCCTCATTGTATGACAGAGTAAACTGTGATTCTTACAGGTAAAATGGCTTGCCCACAGCCATGTAGATACTTACTAGTAAAGCCAATACTAGAACCTGGGTCCTTTCACCTGAGTCATATATACTCAGTGCCCTTTTTTGTGAACTCTCAGTTGTAACATTTGCTGCACCATGTTGGGTTTGAGTGAATCATCTGATGGTGAGATGTAATTCTTCCTTGTTAAAATTTGGGACGTTAGGATCCATACAGCAGCAGCCTATTCTCATTTTGAGTCAGGACGCCTCTGCCAGGAGCTGGGAAGTTTTCACTCCAAGTCAGTGACATTCGTGTGAAAGAGAGAAGTAAGTCATTTCCAGTATGTGAATATGGTTGCTGGATTTTTGGAAGTTGTTAAATAAGAAAAAAAAAAAGCCAGCTTAAGGATAAATAATAGGCTTGGTCTTGAAATGACTTTAATGGCCTTTCCATTATCCACTTCTGAATTTTGTTTGGAAAGTATTTGTCCACTATACTGGGCATCTTGAGGGACAAAGATGACTAAGTCACAGGCCTGCCTGCTCTTATGAAGTTTATACTTCAGCAGGGAGTCTTTCTTAGTTCATAAGCTAGAAATGGGCTGAGGCAATCACAATTTTGTCCGGACAGTATTGAAGTGTTCAGTTTGGTTTTTATCAGAAAAGCTTCAGAGCAAAAGATAATGGGTTTTCTATAGCCTAAGATGTGATGGTTTGGCTATTAAACAATTTACTATAGATAGCCTTGGGAATTTTTGCTAAACTCATGCATATACACATGCATTGCACACACACACACACACACACACACACATACACACGGTGTGGACTTGACCCATCTGGTTTCCTCTGTCCTGTCTGTCTGATGTGTATGCAGATACATACACATACATGTGCTGTGAAATGTTCATACCAGGATACAAGCAAGTGGATCACATTAAACTTTACCACAGCAGCTGAAATCGATTAGTCGGCAAGCCTTCTCTCTGTCTAAAATTGGAAAAGCTTATGTAAAGTATTAATTTTAACCTACAGTACAATGCAAGATATGGAAGAGAATTAATTTAATTTTATTTTTTCCCTCTGAGTTACATGGAGTATAATGAAAGTAAATATTTATTTTCACTTTATTTGAAGCTTTGTACAGATGTGAAAACCACTCCCACACATACAGCCTCACTATCACAAAGACAGGGAGCTGAGAGCAGTAGGTGTTCGGTTGGGGGTAGGGAATGGGTTGTCATTCTCTTGGTAAATAACTGAGGCAGCATGATGAGTAGAATGCTTCATTAACCAGCCAGTGATTGGGGAATGGAAAGTGCAGTATATTCCTTCCCGCCCCCTCTCTCCTGCAGTGGACATATGAACACACAGATAAAGATGTCACTAAAGGACACATGTGGCCTCATAGGATTTTTTTCTGCTAGGCTAGAAACAGCTTCCCTGCATTAGTATACCCAATATAACAGGTATCCTGAACAGATATCACTGTACCTCTACCCACCCCCTCCTTCCCTGCTATTCCCTCACTAATTGTTAGATCTAGCCAGAAAACACACACATACACACACAAAATTGGAATCTAGGAACTTTCCTTTGTGCGAAGGTAGGTTGACAGGGTCAGGATTAACTGGAGTGCTGGGGTATCCTACAAGGGCTAAGAGCTCAGCACAGCTTGGTTTCCAGGTGTTCTTGGCATAGTACTGCGGTTTTCTTAATAGCAAACATGCCCCTTCCTTGTTGGAGAATGCAGCATTTTCTAGCGGAGTGGGGAATGGCAGTATTTTGTTAGTGTCTAACCCCATAAGCTTCTAATAATGCATCCTGTGTATACAGATATCCTGTCCAGTCTCAACTCCCCTGCCCTGTTTGGAGATCAGGATACAGTGATGAAAGCCATTCAAGAGGCTCGGAAGATGCGAGAACAGATCCAGCGGGAGCAACAGCAGCAACAGCCGCATGGTGTTGATGGGAAACTGTCCTCCATGAATAATATGGGGCTGAACAACTGCAGGAATGAAAAGGTAAAACTTGCTTCCTTCCTTCACTGGCTCTGCTGGACCCAGTGGCTCATTCTCATCTGGCTCTTTCCAGGCAGCCAAAGATTCTAGCTTGAGGGCTGTTTTGTATCACATTCAAGCATTACTGCCGATAAACACGTACACCCTTTCGCACTTACTGTGGGGTTGCCTCCCACATACCCAACCAGGCACCCAACCTGGCACCCAACCTACCTGCCTGTTGGCATCCTCTGTCCCATTACAAAAAAATTTAAAATGTTTTATAACAAAGGAGATATATGAGGTTATTAGAATAGAAATAGAATATCAGAATATTTAAAAAGAAGGAAGAAACATATATGCTCATGATGAGGGTGACTATATTACTCTGACTCACTACTGAATTTATTACTAAGTTTCCTATTAGCCAGGGCAAAAAATAAAACAAAGCAACTTACAAAACACATTCATTTATTTTTTTATTCAACAAATTATTTGTCAAGTGCTTATCCTATAGTAGACATTGTGCTAGGCACTGAAGATACAACAGTGAGCAAATCAGACAAAAATCCCTGCTCTCTTAGAGCCTCCACTGTGATAGGGGAGCCCAGGCCATGAAGAGATAAACAATTAAGTAGGTAATGTAATGTCAGTAATGTCAAGAGATGAAGAAAAGCCATGAGAGTAATAGAAGTGAATAGGGAATAGGGAGTTCCAGGGTGTTCTTTTATACGGGTTGGAAAGGACTCTCTGAGGAAGTGACACTTGAAGGAGACCTCAGTAAAGCCATGGTGCAGGCCATGTGAAGAGCCAGAGGAAGAGCATCCAGGTAGCAGGGATGACATGTGTAGAGGCCCTTAGAGTGTACCAGCTACAAGGAGACCCATGTGACAGAGAAGCACAAGAGAAGGAAGTAAAATGATAGCCTAGGATGGAACCTGCTAGACCTTGTAGGCCCTGGAAAAGATTTGCATTTTATTCCAAGGGTGATGGGAATCCTTAGATGGGTCTTATCCAGGGCATAAATATGGTCTGATATAGGTATAAAAGGATCATTCTGCCTAATATGCAAGAATGGACTGTAGGAATTTAAGAATAGATACAGGGAGACCAGTTGAGAGGCTGTTTAGTACACAGGGTGAAAAATACTGATTATCTGAAGAATGAATACCATCTAAAAAGGAGAGATGACAATATTTTCCTGGTGCCACTGTTCTTTGTTTTTCAAACATGAGAACTATATAGGGACAAATGAAGAGCATAGTGGGCAGTATCTTTGGTAACAGTTTGAGATTAAATTTAAAAACTTATTTCCATTCATATGTTTATTCAGTATAAGCTGAATATAATTTATAAGTTAGGACCAAGAATTTCTTCTTTGATTCCAACCCTGCTAATTGTAGCATAGTTCCTATGATAGAGACTCTATTCTTTCCAATAAACTTTTCTATTTCCGAAAAGGAGTTTTAAACTAGCATATAGAAAAAGTCATGAGATAAGTATAAGGTCATGTGTACTGTTACTTGAGTATTTGAATATATAGCTTTAACCAGGGTATTATTTTCTCTTTCTTTGTTTCCTCTTCAAAAGGTATGGGGATGTGATTTTGAATATATTAATTTCCTACAACTATACCAAATGATCACAAACTAGATGACTTAAAACAGCAGAAACTTATTTTCTCACTGTTCTGGAAACTAGTGTAAAATCAAGGTGTTGGCTGAGCCACAATCATTTCAGGAAGATTCCTTTCTTGCCCCTTCCTATCTTCTGATGGTTGCTGGCACGTTTTGCCATTCTTTACCTTACAGCTGTATCACTCCAATTTCTGCTTCCCTCTACATGACTGTCTCGTGTGTGTGAGTCTCAAAATCTCCCTCTTATAAGAACACAAGCTATTGGGTTTAGGATCTATTCTAATCCAATGTAACCTCATTTTCATTAGATTGTACCTGCAAAGACCCTATTTCCAATTACGTTCACATTCATAGTTACCAAGGGTTAGGACTTAAACATATCTTTTGCGGGGAGGGGAGGGAAGGGAGCACAATTTAACCAATTACAGTGGGATACAGAGCCACTGCTCATGTTAAATCAACCTCTCATCTTTGATTGATCTCCTATACTCTTTAGCCATTCTAGCAGATGGCTGGGGCTCGCAGGCTGGGAAAGAGATTAAGGGGATAGATACATGGTGGACTCCTCAAAGTATGAAGTGATCAGTCCTTACATAGATTAGGAGGCTTAGCTCTGGAAGTGTTGACTTCCCAAAGCTTAATGAAGAATTTTATTGTCAGTCCTCATTGAACTGACTTACTAAGGTTAGCATCAAACAATCAATGAAAAATTGGTCACTCTTAGACCCCTTTGCCTTGATTGATCCTCTTGGTGGGAGGTTCAGACCAGGTAGGAGAGAAACTCTTTGAGGAAATATGTGTCTTTTGGTTCCTGTTAATCCATAAAAGTTTATATTCTTGGGACTCATGCACATGCCAGTCACTGGTCCACTCAACTAGGTGGCAAAACCTCTCTTTAAGAACTGCCTGAACAGATTATTATATATACAGTGAGGTCTCAGGACCACAAGAGAAGAAGAGTCTTGCCCCCAAACCTCTTCTTCCATTCTGGTATTAGAGATAAACTGATACTATATTCTCAGTGAGAACACCATGAAATAACATATTAAATCTTAATGTGGATAATGTTACAAGATCCTTTTTGAAGCTCTGAGTAAACAAGTTTTAGCATAGAGATATTGAATGGGAAATTGGATTAACAACAACAGACTGGGGGCCATAAACTTAGGACTATTTTCTACTTTACTTTTTTGTCAGGAGTCAGTCCTAAAATTAGCCTGAGAAGTATGTCAATGATTTATTTGAGTCTTTTTTAAGTTATCAGTTTTTAAGTAGAAGTAATACACGTTCACTGAAAATTCTAATACAGAAAAATATATGGTAAAATTTAATTATCCTCCTCATTCCATTAACTATTAATGATTCTTAATGATTCAGAAGTTTTCTTTGAGTAGTAACCACCATTAGTGATTCAGAAATTTTTTTTTTAGAAATTTTCTTTGCATATATGAGGAAGTATTAATGAGTTTTGAAATATATATTCTCACTTGGAATAGTGACTAAGTTGTCACCATCTGTGTGACTTTTGGCAAGTTGATTATCCTCTCTAATCTCAGTTTCTTCTTACTAGGAGGATAGTAACCTGAGTTACAATGAAATAAGATGTATGTGAATGCACCTAATATGGCTCCTGGTTGAGTGGGCATTTTCTTATCTTCCCTATACCTTTTAACTAAGTCATGGGTGACCTTGAATAGAGAGAACAAATATACTATCTCAACACAATTAAGAGGTCCTCACACAATAATGGGAGGATCAGAAGGAAACAGATTTTTCAGATTTTGGCATTTTGGCTAACTCACATAGTTAAACTCCTGAGTTGCTACACGCTATGAAAACTTCAGGTTAATTAGGTTAGATCGGGATTTTTCAACATCAGCATTATTGACTTTTTTTTTTTTTTTGCTTGATAATTCTTTGTCATGGGGAGGTATTATCTGGCCTCTACTCATTAGATGCTAGTAGCACCTCTCTCTTTGGTGACAAACAAAATGTTTCCAGACATTGCCAAATGTCTTCTATTGAGGAAGGAAGGAGAAGATGGCCCCTACATGAAAAATCACTCAGCTAGATAAAATGTATTTAGAATTAATACATTTCAGAAACTTCATTCTACAAAAAACAAATTATTTCATTTAAATAACCATTCTGTTATTAAATTATGAAAATCATTTGCTTTTGATTAATGCTCTGAATTAAATATTTCTTGGAAAAATGATCTAGAAATTTTTGTTCAGAATGTTCGCATAGAGAATCTTTAAAACATAATGCGAGCCTAGACATTTAGTTTGAGGGAGTAATGAGAAATAAATTCAATATTATTGCAACAACTCTGCCATTCACTGAAGGCCATCTGTCATCCCAACCAGGCCTGGAAGAGAGCATCCTAATCCATGTGCACCATACCTAGTAGTAAATTGGCACTGGGCATACCTTCTTCCAGCAATAAATCTCTGTCTGACACTGTGACCCTGTATTGTTGAATTTGTATCAGCTGGAACTGGAGTTCAAACTTAAGACACTACTAACTTCAAATACTACTGGTTAATTTTAAGTGTCATTCATTGACTTTTCTTAATTCACTTGGGAGGGAGAAGTCTGAGTACTGAAATAATCTTATTTTGCTTTGGAAGACATGGGAGAGAGACAAGATTAGATTTATGACTGAAAAAAATACTAATAAATCCAAAGTCTAAAATGTGTCATACTGAATATAATGGAACCCCTGAGGGTAAGTGACAAAGTAGTTTCTGCAGAACCAGAGAACTCTGATTTCCTGGTTGAAGAGTCTGTAGATGAAGTGTCTGTAGATGACTTTACTGGGGTTGTGTTTTGGG
The DNA here is from genome assembly GCF_048164855.1 of Canis lupus baileyi. Classification (NCBI taxonomy): domain Eukaryota; kingdom Metazoa; phylum Chordata; class Mammalia; order Carnivora; family Canidae; genus Canis; species Canis lupus. Next base: position 12,001,657 of record NC_132860.1, read on the forward strand.
CACTGGAAAAGCCAAACAAATGGAAAAATCCATTATAATCCATTATGTATAAGGAGAGTTCACAAACTCTTCCTAATATGATCTCCCTCCCAGTAATTTCACTGTTTTGAGCATGTATTTTGTGGGTTTATAGGCTTTGTTGAGTTTCAAGAGCTGATATCTGTCCTTGCTTGTTAGGTTAGATGAAGCCAGAAGAGTAAATTAAGAACAGTATTATGGTAGCTTTGGCTCTCTTATAATCAAAATATCCATCTTAATTTTATGAGGTTCCATAGGATACTGCTTTTTCTTATGAGGATCAGATTTTCTTCTGAAGTCAAAGAAGGTAAATATGTAATGTGCAATAAGATAGGTGAAATGGATTGTGACAAATTCAATTTACGTGTCTTCAAAATTGTTCACTTCAGAATTTTCTGTTTTCTTCAATATAAAGATCTGTAAATTAGATGCATGAATTTGTTCTTTATAACCCATAGTACAGTTTTAGAGAATTTTTCACAGTGTTGTTGTCATAAAACCCTATAATTTATTAAGCCTACTGTGTCTCTCTCTTATTTGGACAGTCTTTACAAAGGAGTGTGTCACAGATTTGGGTTCCTTGAGAAGCAAAATGTGAGATAGAAATTAGTGAGCATGTTTATGGGGGTGTGCTCTATTTGCCATCCATGAAAGGAAAAGGACAAAAGCAGAATTGGTCTACGATGCAGTTTCAGTGAAGCCTCAGCCAACTATATGGGGAGCTTCAGGGGTGCCATGGCCATTCAGAATTGTCCCAAACTGGGTGGAGAGGGAGACACTTGTGTCAACCAGTCATCGGAAGAGGGCTACCCTGGGCAGGGGACATGACCTTGGCTGAGGTGACTCTCTTTAGCTGAGGCAATGATGAAGAGGGCCAGCAGCTGAAGGCTAGCTACCTTCAACATTCCCTCCAGCTGAGGGTATAAATCTTTCAGTCCTGAGGAGGGATCTGAGCAAAGTATCACTATGTCCCCTGTAGAGTGTTTTGTGACATTTAGTAACATTAGGTATGCATAAAACATGCTTCACATGTATGATTAAGTGTGGACAAACATTTACTACACAGGCATAGGGGCTCTTGTTTGTGTCTTTGTAACATATAGACTCATATATATATATGTCCATCTGAATATAAGTTTACCCATGGCATATTTCACTTTTTTGGGTAAATCCTGATTTTAGCACTTTAAAATGAAACATTTTTGGCTTGATTGGCCAGAACGGCACCAATGGAGTTGTTCTGGTTGGCTGTGTCACAGGATATTTAGGGTCTGTTAAATATATAGATTGTAGGGACAATAGACTGTAACGGCGCCTTAGGAGCTGTTATGCTCCATCATTTCAACACAGCCTCTGTGCGTGGATTGTGAGTGTCCTGCCAGCAGAAGTCTAAGTTACTGCCCTCAGCTTTAGCTTTCCACACCAAGAACACCATCCATCTTTATCCCTAAGTACCAGTGCAATTAGATCATATTATAGACTAATTGCTTACCAAATTTTGTTGTTTTGACATCTCTGAGATAGAAAGTATTTTAGTCATGACAATACACAGCAGAATTTTAAATAGGCTGCTTCTAAATGTCCTTAGAGCTCAGCTAAGGGCATCTGGCCAGAAGAGAAGTGAGGCAGAGTGGGCTGTTTCAGTGTTAAAGTGCGATCTGTAACTTCTCTGACCTTCCTGATGTTTGAGTACTGAATCGGTAATTGGCTAGAGCTTTCCTGCATAGCTGTTATGTAACTTGGGAATCTGGTTATTTTGCTCATCTTAATAATCTTGATGAGCCAGTAGATTGATTCCCTACTGATCAGAGTTGCTCATAAATAGGCAGATTACACATCTTATATGCACGTGGTCTGAATTGCTCTTCCCCTCATCTTCTGAGAATCTTTTAAGAAAAATGCTCGATCTTATCAGGTATCAAAGCAAGGACACTCCTATCACACTGTCTCTGAAGTACATTGATGGGATTAAAAGTATAGGGTGAAAGAATTGGAGGGGACACTACATTTGGCCCAATCCTTTCAAGTCACTGATGGGAAAACTGAGACCCGGTGGGTTCAGTGGGTTCCTAGTGGGAACCATGGTGGGTTCATGGCAGAGAAGGAATGAAATTACAGTCGCCCTGATTCTTAGACAAATGATGTTCTTATTTATAGAACTGTGCTGGACTCATTTATTAATTTCCTATGAGATCTTTAAGGCTATTTCACATGAAAGTATTTCTTACATGGCCAATCTCAGACCTTTGATGGAATAAAATAGTAAAAATAAATATGAACTGTGAAGCAGAAAAGCACTGAGTGCCCTGCTTCCTGAATACTTGTCACCCCCTGTCTGGGTAAGTCATTCTTGCATACCATCATGTCCATCCGTTCTGCCCCTGGAAAGTTATCAGTCAGGAAAGTGAAGGTTGAAAGCTGCTGATATAGACCAAGTGACAGAAGTGGAACAGCAAAAGAATTGGGGGCCACGTGGTAAATTGGAGGAGCACGGATATTGGAGTTGATTAATCCTGGGACTCAAGTTTCTAGGATTAATCCTAGTAGCATCCTATCCCATTCTCCTACCGTGTTACTTAATTAAGTTACTTAACCTCTGTGAGTCTCAATAAGCATACTTGGAAAATGGAGGTACTTACCCTTTCCTTGAAGGATCGCTTTGAGGGAAAACATATGTAGAGCATACACCTGATACAGGAGTCTCGGTTAGTATTACATCCTAACTTACTTTAAGACCTCATATAGGTTGTCAAATCGTTGTTCATTTTGTTAAATTTTCACTCTTTGATACTCTCCAGCGGTGAATGGGTTAACCTACTGCCCCCTGCGGCCACAAAATGTTTTAGACAGAGTGGAAGGTTATGGAGAAGCTAAGGGCACCTTCTCACAAAGTTAAGATATGCCTTTTTCTTTTTCATTCTTAGGGTAACCTGTATACACTAGCAGCTACCTGCCTAGAATCTGGCCACAACCAACATGATGATGTTCACATATGATTATATTAGATATTACATTGTATTAGATTCCTAGAGAGCTTTTGTCCTTATTAATTTAATATATGTTTTCATATATTTCCCAAAACCAAATTTCAATCTATGATATTTGAAAATATTTAACCTGATTCTTGATAACTATATGCATTTCTCATGCCCAAATGATATTTTTTCAACCCATGATATATTTTTCAGCAAAATCATTCAATCACTGAGGTGCCTTGTAAACTTGTTCCTATTTGTTCAAAAAGGCAATTGTTCAATTTTTGCAAGTGTACGTTCTTGCTCCTCAACCATACTTTGCAAAAATATCAAAACAGTACATCAGTATTACACTGATGTAATACTGCCCCCTTTTATTGGAAATGAAAAACATACTGGATGTCTTCTGCTTCACATTGTCAATTGCCACAGCTCTTTGTTATTTATACAATTGATTCAGATATTCATTGTTGCATGACACTGTAGGTTCAGACAGAATATCAATACAGCCATACAACAATAAGTGAAAGGGGATTGCGAGCAAATTATTTAGCAAAGTATGTTTGGGATGAATGAGCTTCTTATACAGCACACAGACTAGTGAGGTTTTGTTGTTTCCAAAGGTGTACATAGGACTGGTTAAGCAGGGTGGTTGTTTTTGTGAGCAGTTGACTAGTATATTCAAGTACGTGCCTTTTTCTGTGTCAGCCTATTCCCAAGATAACAACTTGTACCTTGAGGGGTTTGGACATTAGAGATTTTGCAGTAAGGGGACAAATTCTAATTGTAACATCCTTATTTGCAAAGTAGAGCAGTTTTTTTTTTTTTTAAGTACCATTTATGTGGTACTTTTCACATCATGACAACATGTTTTTATAGTGCTTCTGGGCTTCAAAAATGGTGTTACATGAGTCTCTTAAACCTTTCCACATTCAGGGATGTAGATATTACTAGCCCTGTTTTGCAGATCAAGAAACTAAGACCAGCTCTAGATCGCTTTGCTCCAGCACTCTCTCTGTCCAGTGTCTCATTTGTTCCCTACATCTTTGTGAGATTGACAAGGCAATTTTAACTAAAATCTAAAGCAAGACATGCATCTGAGTTTCAAACATCAATTTTAATGAAGCGAAGGCTAAAATCATGAGATAGCTCTGCATATATATATATATATATACACACACAAACACACACACATATATATACTACTCAATGCATATTTCCTTGAAAAAAATATTTGTTTATCCTTGTGATAGTGTTTCTCTATTTCTCCTTGTGCTGTTTCTCTAAAACAGCATATACAGATCAAAAATCTTTAAACATTAGAAAAAATTTTAAGTTTTATTCATGTTAGATTTTACATTTGAACCAATAACATTGGGCAACTATGCAGTGCTGTATATAGATAGGCTCCTGGCTGAATGTAATCATTAAGCTCCTTTTATTTCTGTTGTCAGGGCTACTTGATTGGTTGCCTAGCTACTAGTTTAAGACCTAATTCATAAAAAACAACAACAAACTTGTTTGGCTCCTTACTTTTCTGCACGTTAAGTGGAAAAAACGGTGAGAATTTTTTTCTTACAAGATTTATAAGGCTTAAGATACTTCCTAGGGATAGTGGTGGGGGAAGGAAGCAAATAAAAGACTGTAAGCTTTTGTTTACAACAAGTGTTTTAAGTCAAAAGCCCATGTTCAGTTAATGGATCTCCCAGTGAAAGGGTTAAAATTTGATACAACCCAGTTAATAACTTCACATAAAGAGTTGTTGGTTGGGCATGTATGGAGCAAATTTACTAGCAATGAGGATTTTATAGACCTAACCTACCACAATGGCAGGTACTTTTTAACTCGATGGTCTCCATCGAATCTCTTCTAGAGCTAAACTTAGTCCTTCCAGATCAGCTATTTTCAACCTGTTTTGGTCTCAAGGGCCCTTTACACTCTTGAAAGTTATTAAAGATCCCAAAGACTTTTTATTTATGTGGGACATAGTTATCATATGAGGTATTAAAACTGAAAATTAGACAATAGATTTATTTAAAAATAACAACAACAAACCCATTGGATATTAGTATAACACTTTCGAGCATTAAGTGTATTTTTCAAAATAATGAAATAGTAAGGGAATCCCTGGGTGGCTCAGTGGTTTAGCGCCTGCCTTCGGCCCAGGGGCATGATCCTGGAGTCCCAGGATCGAGTCCCACATCAGGCTCTCTGCATGGAACCTGCTTCTCACTCTGCCTGTGTCTCTGCCTCTCTCTCCTCTGTGTCCTTCATGAATAAATAAATAAAATCTTTAAAAAAAAATAATAATGAAATAGTAAGAAGGACAGCTTTGTGTTATGTTTTTGCAAATCTCTTTAATGTCTAGCTTAGTGGAAGACAGCTGGACTCTCCTTTCTGCTTCTGCATTCAATGTGTTGTTGTATCACAATGCCATGTAGCTTCTGGGAAATTCCATTGTACACTCATTAGAGAATAGGCAAATAATGTCTTAGTATTATTATGAAAATAGTTTTGGTCTAGTGAACCCTCAGAAAGGGTTTTTGAGATTGCCAGGGGGGATACTTCAAATACATGCTGTTCCAGATCATGGAATACATGCACATATAATATGTGCTTTAATTGCATTCACCCTAACTTTAAGAATAGCCTTTACTGATCAAACATTGTGAACATTTAGAAATGATTATTGGTTTGATTCTGTTTGAAATAAGGGGCAAAAAAAGTCAATAAAATTTATAACTTATATTTATATTTTACCTTAATGCAAAAATAATTTGGAGTGGTTTGCAGTGATACATACAATAACACAAGATAAAAACTAGAGAGGAGATAGTGCACAAAAATTCTTCTAATACATATGTATGTAATTGCTAGAAATGGGCCACAGACTTGACCGTGAGCTTCCTGGTAACAAGGCAAAAAGGAGGTGTGTTATATAAATACATTTCTACTCTGTAAACTTTTCTACTATATAAATAAAATACTTTCTCAGGAGAAACGTGGGTTTTCTTCTATGAGTCTGCATAAAAGCTTCTCAGGAATGTTCCTAAGATGTTCAATTTTAGAACTATAGTAATTTTGCAGGCTGTTTCTTAACAGACCTTGTCATTTATTTTTTAGATCCATCCATTTTTACCTAGCTTTCTTTGTCTTAGTTTGGGTCTTATGACTGACATTGGATTCTTCATCCCATGAACACACTATTTTTCAATTCCATTCCATCTTAATTAAGTACTCACTATCTACAAAGCACAATATTGGACGTGTGTGGGGCCCTCAATCCTGGCTTTACCTTTATTTAGTGAATATCTCAGAGCCCTAGTTTCCTTATCTATAAAAATGTCAGAATTTGATAATTAAATGATGCAATATTTAACCTCCTAGTAAATCTCTTACATGTATGTATTAGGTGTTTAATAAATGTTACCTCCCTTCCTCCCTCGTTCATGGTCTCCATCCTCTCTCCTCCTTCTCTCCCTACTTTTTTTCTCTCTTCTATCTCCTCTCCATTCCTCCCTTCCTTCCTAGCTCCACCGTCCATTGAATAGGTTGTGGATAAGAGCAAAAGATTTGAAGTTAGACTGCCAAAGTTTCTCCATCTGAGAAATGGGAAAGTGCAGAGTTTTCTTTTTTTAAGATTTTATTTATTTATTCATGAGAGACACAGAGAGAGGCAGAGACACACAGGCAGAGGGAGAAGCAGGCTCCCTGTGGGGAGCCCAATGTGGGACTTGATCCCAGGACTCCAGGATCACGCCCTGGGCTGAAGGGAGGTGCTCAACTACTGAGCCACCCAGGTGTCCCAACGTGCATAGTTTCTAAACACAATAGGTTGTTGTGGAGATTGAATAAAATAATCCATGTAGCATATTTTGTCCAGTGCCTGCCATATAACTGGTAGAAATTCAGGCTAGAACAGATCATTGCCAGGTTGACGTTTATCTTTATAGATAATTGTGAGCCATCAGAGGTGCTCATAGATGGGGCATATTTTATCTGAACTACATTTTAAGAGGTATATCATGGCAATTTAAAGAAGGGGATTGGAGGGACCTTTAAAGAAATGTGGAAAAGTGAAAAAAGCTTATGTTTTTGACTCACACTGACTTGGACTTCAGATACTGGTTCTATCACTCACTAGTTCTATGACCTCTCTGAGCCTCAGTGTCCTCATCTGTGATTAATAATAATTAGTTCTATTGGTTACTGGGGAATTAATCAAGAAAGTATAAGCCAAGTGCCTAGGACCACCATACTTTAAAAACAACAACAAACCATTCCCCTCTCTTTTTTGGAGGAACTCCATTTGAAATTTATTTGAATCTCCTTAGATTCTTTAGAGCCTGTCCTGGTGTCATGGAAGTAGAACTTTTCCAGTGGAAAGACAACCAATATGCAGAGAAAGGATGTTACAAATGTGGTGTCAAGTGACTTAATACTGTATCACATCACATAAGGAAATCCATAAAGTAGTTCTTAAGAATTCTCAACCTCTAATTTAGATCAGTTCCACCTAGATGGCCTTTAGAATCGACTCAATCTACTAAACAATTTAAAATACCTGAGTTGCAGAAAATTCAAAACACATGTGGTCAGGAATATTTCAGTTATTTTTTAAAGTGCACATTAAAGACAAATATATATAGTTATGATTCTCAACTGAAACAAAAGAATTAGGTTTGAAATCATTTGATTGCAGAGTTTTTAAAGGTAAGAATTGGACCACCTAAATGACAAATCATCTTTTTAAAAACCTAGTAAAACTTGAGCGTTTAAGGTTGGATTTGGTTTAAAACACAACCTTAGCAAAGCTGAACATATTATAAACTATTTCCCTAAGTTCTCACAAAGCTCCTTGAGACAATACAAACTGCTTCCTAAATCTAACAAAGAACCTGTCTAGTAGATTCTAAATTTTAGGCTTCTCAGAGAAACATAAGCTAGCACTTGAAAACATGCTGTATTATTTTACTATCTGCATCCGTTGAGAAACTGGATCCATCTGCATTTCCCGGAGCTAGGAGGAAGGTGCTCTGCTTAATGGCTATGTGAACTTTCCGCAGGCTTTGGTGTCCCATTTCACAGATGCTGGCTCCAGTACTTCCTGAAGATTTTCCTTAGGGACCTCTGCCCTGAGAATGGGGATTAATGTCTACTCTGTTCTTGAACTTCTAGGGATCCTACAAAAATCCCATTATCAATTTCCATTCCTCCAGAATCATAAGGTGACCTCATTTTCTCTAATCCAACCTCTAGGATTTGTGTGGCTTCCCTGCCTTTGAGATAAAATGCTCCTCAAATATCATACTTTCACTCTATTGTTTCCCGAGAGCTTTACTTGCTGGCTGCAGTTTTAGGAACATGGAATAATAATAATAATAATAATAATAATAATAATAATAATAACCATCACAAAAATTCCAGTGTTTTCCATCGTTTGAAAAATATCTTTCACATTTTTATATTTAACTCCAACCCATTTTAGAGTTTTAATTTTTTTTTAGAGTTTTAATTTTTATCATTCCTCTTTGACCAATAAAGATGAGGTTCAGAGAGCTTAAATCATTTGCTTACATTCACACAGGCAGTGTCAGAGTTGAGGTTCTTCAGAGTTCTGTTTTCAAATCTCACATTCTTTCCCCAATAGCAGATGGACTTCACCTTCCTCCCCAGTTCAGCCTCTGCATGCACACTCCGATGGGTCCTGAACACCAGCTACCAGGCCCACATTAGCTGTGGCTCTACGTGAATGTGTGTGTCTGAGTGTGTGGTTTGTGTATGTGCTACATGTTGTGCATCTCCGTGAGTGCTTATGTGTACCTTTCTCATTGTGGGTATAAATTTGTGTGTTTGTCTGTCTGTCCATCTGTCTGTGGGATTCTCTGCTTCCTGTGCATAACTGTCTGTCTCTGAGTGTGACGTATGTGGGTGTGCCCACGACCTGTGTACATGCATGTGTATGTGTGTGTCTACATCCGTGGCAGTCAATGCCTGCTGTATGTCTGGCAGTGTGCATCTGTGATGTGCCCGTGTATTTGTCAGTATCTTTTTGTATCTGTGTGTCTGTCTGAATCTGTGTCTGTCAGGCTGGGTTTATGTGTCTGTAAGTATGTTGGCGGAGCAATGTCTGCATCCTTCTCTGAATCTGAGTGTTAGTCTGTCAGTCTGTTGACCTAAATGTGTATGTGTCTCTATGACTGTGTGTCTCTCTGTGTAAGTCTCTGCGTATGTGTTCCACTCTCTTCTCTGTATGGAGTTAGGTATTGATATACTTGATTATTTTTACTTTCAGCTTGGAGGCATAAGGCTGAGTACTGAGCATAGATATGAAAACTCTGCACATGGATGTGCTTTATGTATTCTTTCCATCACTGTTTCTCTCTCAGCATTGTCTTAAATCTGGTTGTCAAAAATGTGCCATTGGAAGCACATTGACAGAAGTTCACTTTTAGCTAAGATCCAATTTGCAATCTTTGACATTTGCAACTAAGATTAGAATTTCCCAAAGTGCTGTCTTCCCACTATGGATTGAAATGCTTGCTTTTATTTTTGGTGCAACCCTGATTTGCTCTTTATATCTTTTTATAAATGATGTCAATAGCATTAGTTCTGAAATAACACAAATGGTGTGTTGTGAAATGCATGGCCCTGCAGTGTTAGTTCCCCATACCTTGTAGGCTGCAAGTATCCCCTGTAGTTTTCAACAAGATCACTCTAAAATTGTTTCCTTCTCATATTTAGGACCAGCATAAATTTTGGAAAAGAAAAGAAAAACCATAAATTTAGAGTCCTTTTACCTATGTTGATATTAAAATATCAATATTAAAATTAATCTCAATTTTCCCATCTGTAAAATGGGGACAACAAGGCAAGCATCAAGGTGGGTTTGTTTGGGTTTTTTTAAGATTTTATTTATTTATTTAAGAGACAGAGCACAAGCAAGAGACCACAAGTGGGGGGGGGGGGCAGAGGGAAAGGGAAAAGCAGACTCCCTGCTGAGTAGGGAAATCTGCAACAGGGCTAGATTCCAGGATCCAGGGATCAGGACCTGAGCTGAAGGCAGACACTTAACTGCCACGCAGGTACTCCTATACTCCTATAAAACATTTTAGTGAACTCATATTAAAAATCATATCAGCTTATCAAGACCTTTTATCCTTTTAAGAAGATGAGTTTTCTAATTTAATAGCACTCCTATAAAGGGAGGTTAGTGCACGTTTAATCTTTCTTGATTGTTGTAAAATAATTTTCCTGGGTCTAGGTAGAACTTTGGTAAGAAGAAGGAACAAGACCCTTTGAAATCAGTCATATCTAGACCCAGAACTCAGCTTCACAGACTAATAATCAGTGATCTTTTCGTTTTAACACCGTATATATTGCTAGCTGGGTCATCTGATCCTGTTACTTTTCTGGGCCTTTGTTTACTCACTTGGGAGGTGAAAATGGTGAATATACCATATAAGATTGTGGAAAAACTTAAATAAGATAATGTATGTGAGGTAAGGTAGTTGCAAACAAATTTTCTTCTGGCTCCTACTGTTGTTTGCAACCATATGACATAACAAGATGCTAAGCAGGACACACACACCATCTTATATATGATGTATGGGGCTTGTGGTGCTTGGGACTCAGATAAAATTGACTAGTCCTTTTTCTCCCTAAGGGAAAATATATAATGATCTGGGAGATAGGATAGATACCTAAAAGGGAACCTGACATCATGGGGTCCAAGTGCCAAATGAATGAAAGGAGCTGCAAGGTTAATTAAGCTCACAAAGATCAAAGGATACTCTTCCTATCAATGAGGTAGAAAGAGAGTTTCTATGGAGTGAGAAATACTTGAAATGCCTCAAAGAAAGACAGGCAGGGTGAGTATGGGGAGAAGAACAAGCAGGTAGGATCTAAGCATGAGCCTGGTGGGGCTGGGGTCTACGGGACAGTTTATTCAGGAGAGAAGCAGGCTCTGGGTCAGAGAGGGGCACGGTTCAGATGATGGAAGCAAGAGTTTATGTGTATAAGTGTGTGTGTGAGAGACAGACAGAGATAAGAGAATGAGTAACAATGACGGTAGTGGTAGCCGAGGTAAATTGAGTGTGTTTCTCCTTACAAATAGTCTTGTAGAAAGTCAACCTGTTTGTTATACTGAAACTGTAGAAGCAACTGATAAGGCGTGCCTGGCTGGCTCAGTCTGTTAAATGTCTGCCTTTGGTTCAGGTCATGATTCCGGGGTCCTAGGATCGAGTCCCTCCTTGCTCAGCAGGGAGTCTGCTTCTCACTCTGCCCCTCCACCCTGCTCCTATGCTCTCTCTCCCTGGTTCTCTCCCTCTCTCAAACAAATAAATAAAATTAAAAAAAAAAAAAGACAATCACTGATAAGTGACTGTCTTCTCAGTAGGAGAAACATGAGGGTAGTAGAAGATTGTAAATCCAAATTAAAATACGAAGTAAGTAGCATAAGTATCATAGGCATTTAGGATGATGCTTTTATATAACAAATCTCATTTGATTTTCATTAAAATCTTATTATGCAATAGAGATTATTATTTCCTGTTAATCCACCGTTAAAGATTTAAAAACAAAGGACCAACCACGAGAATCATGGAGGTAGCCCTCGGTTCCCATGTCAGCTCCTCCATGGGTAAATCCTATATTTCCCACTGCACCATGCTGGTAAGTTACTCTGCTTAGCTTGAAAGAAGAGCCCAAGTCTCGATCTCCCACTAACATGTGGCCCGAAATGCTCAGTTACTGTTCATCGATTGCTTGCTTGTGGCTGGGACCAGGCTTTGGAAGAAGTGGTTATTCTTATGGAGATAAAAATTTATTTTCATATGGGTCTGTCTCCGCTTTTGTGTGTGTCTGGCCTTCCTCAGACAGAGGAAGCTCACATCATGGGACGGTCGCTTCTTACTAGATCTTAGAAGAATTTTGAAGCCCTTCTAGCCGTCCCAAGTTACTCTGCCTCCCTGCCACTTTGTCTTCTGTTCTGGAGGTTGTTGATCAGGTTTGCAGCCTGATGTTCTCTGTCTCTGCCTCCTTACATGTACGGGAGTTATTTCTCTCCCCTCCTTCCTCCGTCTGACCCTCCTTCTTTCCCTGACTTGCCATCTCTCTCCACTCCCCCTTCCCTTTCCCATCCTTCATCCTCTTTCCTTCCCTCCCTCCCTCCCTCTTGCGCTGATCTGTCTCCCACTCTCACTGCAGCCTTGCATCTTGCTGCAGTTAGGGTGCAGTCTCTGACCACTGGTAAAGATTTTTCTCCAAGCTCTTCGTGTTACAAGGGGTAGCTGCTGTCTGCCTACTTCTCCTGCAGGGCTCCAGAGTGTCCTGTAATGGCTGCATCCACCTAGCCTACTCCTGTGTAACAGGGGCTCCTGAGTGCACATCTCCAAGGGTAGGGTCTCTAAAATTTTGCATCAGAATTAACCCTGTGTGAAGAAGGTAGCATAGCTTAGGAAGGCAGAGACAACCAGCAGAAATCAATTCAGAATCTCATGCTGATTTTATTTACTTAAATGGCAATACAGTAAGGTCTTAGACCTGGATACCTTGTGAAAGTTAAATTTATAAAATAAATATGGACTTACAAGGCTTTGGAACCAGCCCAAATCCTGATCTCCCTATCTCAAGACCTGGACCTAAAACCAAGTCAAATCTCTTAAGTTAAGCTGTGCAAAAGAGTAGAAGGAATGCAGCTTGGGTTAGGTCTGAAGACCTGTCTTCTAGGCCTACCCCTGACTGCTGACTATCATCTGGGTGGTCCTGGGGAAGTCTCGAATCTTACTGAGCCTCAGTATATTCTATAAAATTAGGATGACCACTCCTTACAGATGTCATAAGTGTATAAAAGGACTTAACAATTTATAAGATGCTGGTGGTCACCGAAGCTGAGTATGTGCCATGGTATGTGGGGAGCAAGGTAACTGACTCAGTGATTTCAGCTTAGAAGGGAAGTTTTATGCCTCCTTCCTCCTGGTTTATTGGAATGAGGTGGACTCAAAGCTGCCTTTGGCTGATAGCATAAATAAGTAGCATGTCATCACTTTTTTTTTTGCCATAAATGAAATAATTTTTTGTTTATCATCTTTGTGGGTAGTAATTGGAAGGAAAAGATGTAGAAAGGAAATGAAATCTATCTGAAGTAAATCAGGTTCGTTGTACCAAAGATCTCTGGAGTTTAAAGGAAGCATTTTTTTTTTTCTCAAAGAATTACCTGAGGACTAAGAATTAGCTATGCAGATGGATTTACTGATCAGTATAATACGATGAGATCACAACTCTGTGAGAGTTAATGAATTTCACCTGGTTTTATACAAACTGTTTTTCCAGAATCATCGCTGTGAACATATGATTTTAAAAAGTAATGTAATGAGGGGCACCTGGGTAGTTCAGTCAGTTAAGCGTCCAACTCCTGATTTTAGCTCAGATCATGATCTCAGGGTCGTAAGATGGAGCCACGAGTCGGGTTCCATGCTGGGTGTGGAGCCTGCTTAAGATTTTTTTCACTCTTCCTCTCCCCCTTCTTGTTCTCTGTCTCCATCTCTCTCTCTCTTTAAAAAAAAAAAAGATGTAATGAGACAAACATCTATAGATAATGTTTGAGGGAATATTTAATATTGATCTATCTTCAAGTAGAAACTATATTAAAGAATAAAGTTTGCAGTCACATCAGTTTATCCAGAAGGAGAAGTATGTGACTGTTTAGAACAATGGACACTGAGTCTTAAAGCAACTTGAAGTACAAAGATTGAGCACTGTAAATATAGTAGCGGGTCTTCAAGAGGAAACTAATATTTCAAATCAAGCTAGGTTCCTAAATAGATTATGTTGAGGCCTGTTTGTTTATTTGGTCTGAGCAGTCTAATCCAGCCCCTCCTAACATGTTACCAAAGATGGAACACAATCCACAACTTGAAGCCTTCTATAAATTATAGATTTTTAATATGCTAGTCTTGACGCAGGTCAGAAGGCCCGCCAGCCAGATCAGCAGTTTTCATTTTGCTGCTCTTTTGGTCACTTCAGCTATGGGAAATTAAAATTTTAATCATATAAAAATTGAATATGAGTTTTACTGAATCAGTGAAAGAAGATCTAGTCTTTTTTTTTTTTTAAGGCTGTGCTCCTTTGTGTCAAATGCATAAAGTTAAGTAAGAGCTGTAATCTTAAAACTTTTTTTTATAATTGTCATGATCTTCTTTTCTGAAGGCATTAATTGGTCTGAAAATTCAAAATTAAAAATTCTGCAGAGGTTTAAAGACTCTGCTAGATGTAATGTTCGTGTGGGATGTTATTTGTTCCGTGAACAACTGTAGTTTTCTTTGAGGCTGTGCAAGTCCATCATAGTTAACAGTAGGCAATCCTGGGGAGTGAGTGGGCAATCTCTCTGCCCTGTGTTCTGCTCTGGTTGATTTTCCAGTTGTGCCCTGGTTCAGGCGGACAAGGGAGAAGGACAAGGATAGCCACCACCCGGCTTTCAGAACAAGCATGCGCTTGCTTATTGATGGTCCAGGGAGGCAGCCCTGGGAGGCGTTGCTTTTATTTCATTTAGGAATTTCTAGCTGTGGTCTAAGCACATTCCCTCTTTCTGTAGAAAAGGTGGTTTGATTACATCGAAGCCTTTGCTTTTAGACTGGGAAGTCAGATTTCTGGTTTTAAAATAATCTTCCAATTTAATTCCCAAGTTTGAATTATAAGACCAAGTTCTCATCTATCTCATCTAAATCAGATTTTCAGCCCCAATGCTATTACTATCTTGATGTTTAAATTGTTGAAACAAAAAGCTGAAGATCAGTTTCTGAGTTTTCAAAAAATCAAGTTGGTGCAGTCGCTCTACTACCCTCACTGTTGTGACCTAAAGCACACAGCATTTGAGCGTCTAATTTCTGAAGCCACCTCCCTTTTCTTTTTCCTAATACTCCAACAAATAAAAAGCTCTTACCCCAAATATATTTTAAATGTGTTTCAGTGTCTGATTTCTGAATGTGGAGACAGCAGCCCTTTCCTTTTTCCTAATATAATAACATCCAAGCAGCTCTACTACCCCAAATGTATTTTAAATGGAAACTATTTCAAGTTTGTGCCAATTAAGGTCAGCTGTGAGGAGCAGGTGATTTTTGTGTGTGTGTATGGCCGTTTGTGGACACGGTGAAAGGGCATAGCAAGCTCTTGCACCCATCTCCCCGTTCGCCGGCTCTCTGGTGACAAACGGCCTGATACGTGGTGACTACATAGCTCATTTACATCACGCGCATAATGTACTCTCTCTGGGATATTAGCTTCTCGGGGCTGGCAGTGTCGCCTAACACACACAGCGATCAGCACATTTTTTTGAGGCTGCAATAATCAGAGGAATGCAGCAGCGATGTCAGAACAAGGGGAAGTAACGTGGCATAACGGTGCGCCCATCACTGTCCTGTTGTCATTGGCCCTAACCAGTTCGGTTTCCCCCGGAGTCCAACAAAAGAGGCGTGGATCAAACAGAGTAAAACAGCGGACCTGGGGGCAAGAATAAGGCGTCTATTGGTGAGCTCCACATCCAGAGAAAATAGCAACTGCGGAGGGCCCGCAAGTGGCCCGAAAGCTTTGTGGGGCTCGGCACACGCTGATGCAATCTGCAGACAAGACGTGCGGCCTTTCACCAAAGTGCCTGGCCTCACTGCATCTCCAGGAAGCACTGACAGACGAACAAAGCCAGATACGGGAAATGAACTGAATCTCTAGAAATGCGCAGAACCTAAGTTCCTAATAAAATATTGTCTGCTATAGTAATAGCGTGCTGTTGACAAAATTTATTCTTAGCACACATTAACCTCTTCGTGGTTTTCGCACGCCTGCCAAAAGATAACCGTCCCCGGGCAGCTCTCAACCATACGGTTCAGGATTGCAGCCAGAGTTGGGGCCTGCGAGTGTTCTGCAAAGCAGTTTGCGTGCTGCTGCTCTGGGGTGTTTGCAGTGTCCCCACGTTAAGTCTTACACAGGAGTGCAGGAAATAATCGGAAGCCCAGATAGCACTGCAGCTGAATCTGAAATCCGGCTACCTTCCCTTTGCCCTCTCTAACCTCACAGCCCCGCACGCTGCCATTTCCAGTTCCTTTCCAATTACACCTGGAGGAGCGCAGCCTGCGCGGCCCCACGTGGCCCCCTGCGGCCCCACACGTGCCCCCTGGGCTGCAGCAGGTGGCGGCGTCCTGTGCTGCTTTGGAGCGCCCCGGTTCCGCCCTTCACCTCCCGATGCGGAAACCGCCCCTGTTGAGACCCGATTCACTGCTGCAGGGCCTGCCCAGGCCCCCCTCCTCCCGTCCCCGAAGCGGCTCCTGCCCAGGGTCTGAGAAATGAAGGAAGAACGGTGGGGTATCAGGAGGGACCCAGAACGTTCTCGAGCTCGCTTCCAAAACATAGCTGCCTGGTTTTTAGGAACCGAAAGACACATTTGGGAAATCTGCATATTCTTTCCAGTAGCTTTAGCTTTTCACCTTTAAATTTTGGTTGATGCACACCGCTCCCTCCCCGTGCACGGTTGGTTTTCTTTTTTTTTCCCCCCATTGTATAGCTAAAAATGGTTCTTTCTACTTCTATGTCACAATTTCTCCCTCTTTTTAAATACACTAACCCTTGGGGCACCTGGGTGGCTCAGCGGTGGAGCCCCTGCCCTTGGCCCCCAGGGTGTGACCCTGGAGACCCGGGGTCAAGTCCCGCATCGGGCTCCCTGCATGGAGCCTGCTTCTCCCTCTGTCTGTGTCTCTGCCTCGCTCTCTGTGTGTCTCTCATGAATAAATAAATTAAAAAAAAATAATTTTAAAGAGCCCTTTCCCTTGGTTTAAAATAAATAAATAATTCAAAAAATTTAATTATAAATAAATAAATGAATACACTAATCCTTGAAAGACACTGTGACATGATCAGAGAAAAGTTGCTGTTTTATTTATTATTTTTTTAAGAGATAGAAGAGTATTATGGCTACATTTGGGAATTTTTAATTTGTATCCTATTTAGTCTGGTGTGCAATGTGACACGAGTTAATTGTACGTTATTTCGTGGTAACTACATGTTAACTCTGTTGGAAGTAATGGTAATTATACTGTAATTGATATCAGTTCTCCCACATCTTTGGAAAACCATACAATTAACACATATCACCACAGTTGGGCACTATCTTTTGTCCTTTGTAATGTTGCCGTGTTGCAGTACTATTTTGAATAGGGCCCTAAATATTTTCTACTTCTTTTACACTCATTTAAAAATTTTCGATTTTAAAATGAGTTTTGCTTTTCATGAAATGAGAGAACTAGTTTCTGATTTTTAATTTTACTTAATTTCAAAGAAAAGTTCTCCCACAAATAATCAGACATAATATTGGGTTATTTTTATTTTTATTTATCTGAAAAGTCATTCATTACATCCCTTGACCTTAGTACGTCCTGTTTCCTGGAAGGAGGATAATAGTAGAATAAACAAAATCTTGACATCAAGGAGTTAATTAGTTTTGTTTTGTTTCTCTCCTGAAGAGAGGCCCTTTTCTTAGCAATAACCTTTGCGTTTATGTTACTTTGTTTTCAGACAGAAGAGGATTTATTCTGTGCTAGTGCCACCATAATGAATGCCAAAATAGGGAGATGAGGCATATTGATGCCAATTCCAGGCTAAGATGTCTCGCCTCCGATTTGGCCTTTCTTTCCCTTTCTTTTGTGTACCCTCCCTTTTATTTACTTTTGCCTGTAGTAGAGATGGAAGTTCAGAAGTAGCACATGAAACCTTTTTGGCCAAGTGTGACCATGGCTTGGAAGGCTTGTTTGACAAATGGATTATCTTTGGATGATTTCCCTGAAAACATGAATAACTGTTCAAATGCTTTTTTATGACACTGCACAGTGATGTTACCACTGTATGCTGCACTGTAGCTCTCAGGAGAATAGAGTTGGGTATCATAGAATCATGTGATTTCAGAGCTGAAAGAAACCATAGAGATAAGTTAGTTCAGCTCCCTCATTTTACAGATGAAGTAATCAGGGCCTAGCATAGTTTGTAAAGAGCACATGTGATGCAGAGTAGTTCAGTGGAAGGAGCGGGAAACTGAGAGTCTGAAGGCTAAGAAGTGTGTTCTAGATCTGTTACTGATTGGCTGCTGGACTTTGGGTTAGCATCCTAACCTCCTTGGTCTCCGTGCTCTCTGAATAAAGAGGTCTTTACATCTCCTAGCAACAAAGGCTTTCACGTGCTCCCTACTTTACTTTTTTAAGATACATGTTATTTAGTAATACACATATTTCTTTACATTATAGTAAAATATCTTAGGAGATATGATATACTTCTATATCTCATAAATTAAAACAAATACATGGTAACATTTTTTCCATCTTTCGCATTTATGTTTTTGAGAAAAAAATCTTCAGATTTATCAACTTGCCAGCTAAAATCGAAATAGAAGGTATATTTTTGTGTGTTTTTTTTTTAAGATTTTATTTATTCATTCATGAGAGGCACACAGAGAGAGAGGCAGAGACACAGGCAGGCAGAGGGAGAAGCAGAGGGAGAAGCAGGCTCCATGCAGGGAGCCTGACACAGGACTCCATCCCAGGACCCCAGGATCAGGCCCTGGGCTGAAGGCGGCACTAAACTGCTGAGCCACCCGGCCTGCCCTAGAAGGTGTATTTTTGAAGAAAATATTCATTCTTGGTTTATAAAGCTTTGGGGTCTTTAACTTAAGTAAACTGCATCTGTGTTTCCACAATAATATTAAAAGGTATTCATTGTAAATTAAATAGGTACCTGAAATCAAGTACCTAGATTTTGAAAAAAAAAAAAAAAAAGAATTCCCAAGGTTTTTCTTTTAACGTTTTGTTTTGTTTTGCTTTTTGGTCTAAGACATTTGCTTAGCTGGTCATTAATTTTATTGTGACACTCTTTGTTCATATGATAAATGTTAGAATAATAAAGTCTTGCTGATGGTTTAAGTGGAGATAAAATTCACCAGTTTTTAAAATCATGTGTTCAATTTTGATAGTTCATATATTTTTACAATGAAACTTTTTGTGAACTTGTTACTGAAACAAACAGTTAATCAGAGAATATTCAGGAACAAATGTGCATCATGCCTCTCTGTAAATGAATACAAAGTTGGAAACCGCATATAAGAGTTGGGCTGCCACACAACTGGATTTGCTTAAATCTGAACACTTTATAACTCTACTTGGGAATTGCAAACTTATAAATAACCTTGCAATTGGTTAAAACCATATTAAAACCATATGAATGAGACAGAAAGCATTTGGTTAAGGGGGTTCAGTAAGGACTATAATCCTGATGAAACTAATTTAACTCAGTGGCTCCCAAGCCTAAAAGGATCTCATATCTTTAGCATTAACGCTACTTTACCATTTATCATTTGATGATCAGTGACAAGAGTCTAAGTGTACGTTACAGGAGATAGACAGGGCGCTGTCCTTGCCAGGGGTGTGGGGAGAGAACTTGCTTAGTTTGGTGTACTCTTCAAGTCCTGAGGGAAACTTGTCATACATCATTTGAGAATGTTTTTGAAAGCTCCATAAAATATCCACAAGAAGCTCTGCAGACATTCATTCATTTCAACAGGCATGTGCTGCATGCTCCTTCTGTGGTTACAGGGCATAGAGCCCTTGCTGAAGATAGAGGGTGGACCAGATACATTCCCACCTCCAAGGAGCTTCTGAGCCAGTGGCATTTTTCAGCATGCTGAAAGGTGATCTAAACAGCTTAAGTCAAACAATATTGACTTTATATCTTGCCTCAAGTGTGAATCTTTTGGAGTCTTGAAGACTTTGGCCACACCATCACAAGTCCTCTTTCCCTTTAACAGAGAACTTCCTTTTCTTGAAGAATCATAGATAGATAGATAGATAGATAGATAGATAGATAGATAGATAGATAGATAGATAGATAGAGTCGTCAGCTGCTGCTAGATCCTAATCGCAAAAGCTTCCAGATAATTGTTTCTGAGGCAAGTAGGACCTCATATCTAAAATGTGCTGCTTTGCTGTTTGATGGTTTTGGAGCAGTATTGACAAGGGCCTTTTATGGCAGAAAAGGCAGAGGCAGCATTGTACTCGTTTCCTAGGGTTGCCATAACAAAGTACCACAATTGGATGGCTTAAACAAAAATTGTTTTCTCATAATCCTGGAGGCTAGAAGTTCAAGAGCAAGGTGCCAACAGGATCGATTTCTCCTGAGGCCTTTCTCCTTGGCTTGCAGATGGCTACGTTTTCACTGTGTCCTCACATGGTCTTTCTTCTGTGAGCACATACTTCTAATGTCACTCTCTCTGCATGTTTCCTCCCCTTGAGGATATCAGTCACTTTGGACTGGGGCCCCACCTAAAGGCGTCATTTTAATTTAATCACCTTCTTACAGGCTCTATATCCAAAGAGTCACATTCTAAGGTGCTAGCGGTTAGGGTTTCAGTACGTGAATTTTAAGAAGACACAGTTTAGCCCCTAACAGTTATTTTCTTTGAGATTACGGTACCTAAGGGACTCCCTTGACCAAAGGTTTTATGTCTCTGTTCATATGGTTTCATCGAGATTATTGTCTCTAGAGATGTTCTTGTTTCTCTAGGGGAATTAAGCTGGAATTACTATGATTTTGTTTAACAGTTTATTCTGTTGTCCTTTCATAAAATATTGGCATTAGTAACTAATTTAAAGAATGAACAGCTAATGATGGATTGCTAAGCAATGTAAGGTAAGAATGTATAAGAAGAATATTAGAAGGTTGTGGTGGTGGTTGAGATTTTAGGAAAGATCCTTACAGAGCCCTTTTGAATAATAAGAACCAGCCAGACTTCCTGTATCTCAGTACCAGGCCAACCCTGATTAGGATATCACTCTGTTGTTCAACTGACATGCACACCTTCCTTTGTATTTATCCAGTTTTTAATCCTCTATATCTCACTGTTTTCAAAAAAGACCTGAAAATTAATTTAGGTTTATTTAAAAGTAAAATTAAAGTGAATGAAGAGACGGAAATAATTTTATCAGGATTATCAGGATTTAGCAACCAGAGTGCCTAGGATGTGCCAACATCATGAGAGGCACTAGTGAAGTATAGATAATAAGAGAGAGACACCACACCCTAAGGAGTAAGCTGGGGAGACGTGTAAACAGATATAGAAGCCAATTCTTGTAGCACCCTTTTCTATAAACATGATGTGGTGATGGAACAAGAAGAGGAAGTGATAATCTGTCCATGGAGCTGGGAGAGGGCAGTCAACAAAGGAGTTTGCCTGGGAGAAATACTTTACTTAGGCCTAGAAAGGACTAAGTATGATGCCGTCAGTAAAGAAAGGGCATGTCAGATGCAGATACGCAAGGCCATGTAATATCACAATTCTGTTGTTCAGGGAACTCTAAATAAAGTTCCATCTTATTGGAACAGAGAATTTAAACTTGAATGCATAGGACATAAAGCTGATGAGAAGAACAGGAGCCAGATCATAAGAGGTTGTACAGGCTATACAGAGAAGTTTGGTTTTCCTTATACAGATGATGGGGAGTACTGAAGGCTTGTAAGTACAGAATAATAAGATCCAGGTACTACATGGTTACTAGAGTTGAGATTTAAATTTAGTTCTGAGATGCTTAGCAACCAAGACAAAAAGGAAAGCAGTTTTTGTTTATATAGTTGCCTTGTTGATACAGGAGAATGGATATTGGCCTTTAGATCAGGACACTATCTTCATTAGTGTTTAGCTTTGAAACATTTAGCAAACACTAAATAATATCTTTCGCATAAGTGGATATTTTATGAGTTGCTTTATTTTTGCTAAGCACTCACACATATAATCTCTTATTTCATCATCACAACCCTGCGGCATGAGCATTTTCTATTTTATTTTACAAATGAGCAAACGGGCTCAGAGAGATCACATGGTAATTAAGTTGTAGAGTTATGATTCTAAATTCACCTCAGCACAAATACTGATCTAAATTTTGGTTAAGTGACTTAAATAAAATAGAAAAAAATCTTTCTGAAAAAAAAATCTTTCTGAAGCCTCACCTTTTCCTCTAGTAAAACTGTTAGTGATAGTAATATTCTCCTTGTAGTATTGGCATAAAGGTTAAGGAAAATATTCATTGGAAAGAGCCTTGCACATAGTATATGATCAGTAAGTGACCCTCTTTGCTACCTCCACTCCAATACATGTATTTATGCTATGGGGACAAACACAGTTGTAAAACTTAGCCCTTAACTAATTCATGAGTCCTAGCACAATTTCGGTGTTAAGGGTGTATTAAAAGCTAGACAAATTAATAGTTTTAGCTGACAAAATGTCATTTAACAATGAGGTTCGATAATAACCCTCATTTCTCCCAGCCAGAGTCTTTATTACCATGATTACTGACTCTGCGGCCATCAAAATATCACTATGAAAGTCAATCCCTGTGCCTCCAAAATAACTCCCTCCAAACAGGAATTGCCTTTTTAAAAGTATACGTGGTGACTTTCTAATGTAAAGCCTATATTTTTAATCCTTCACTAAATTACTAAATGTATTATAAAGGATATAAAATAAAGGCTAATAAGTGATAGAGCTTGTCAAATCAATAAAAAGGAAATCATATGTGTGCTTAAGTAATATTTCTTGAGAATCACATCATGGCAAGATATGACCAGGGCAAGGAATTAGAGCAAGTCTTTCAGAGCAAGATACAGACTCTCTCTCTCTCTGTCTCAACATTACTTAGCATTGTCCTGCTTAAGAGAGAGAGAGAGAGAGAGAGATTTTTATTTCAAAATGTGTACTGCTTTTTAAACAAAGCATTTGTGTGGTGGGTAGTGTCTTCTTTTGCCATATTTTGCAAAGACTTTGCAAAGATGCAAGTGCTAAATTGCAGAAAATTCCAAGTCAGACTCAAAAACCTCTTTTTCATAATAAGTTATATCATTAAATTGTATTCTTCTACTGTGTTCTTTTAACATTACTTACTTGTCTTTCTAAAATCTTTCTAAAAATCTAAAATACTTAAGATTTTTTTTGGATTTCCTTGTTTTGATTATTATTATATATTTTGCCCAAAGAGAGATCATCACAAGTAGAGTGTTGAGTCTAAACATCTCTATCACAAACTTGAAATATTAGAAAATTGGTAAATTGGTAGTTCTTGCTTCCTTGGGACACTCACTTGTAAAGGGTTTCTTTGATTTATGTGGATAAATCAATTATGTGGCCTTGTAAAACCTGCAAGTATTTATGGGCACTATTACTAAATGCTGTGTAAGATATATAGAAAAGGTGTCAGACAAACTGTTGGCTTGAAAAACCTTCTGGTGTTTCAGGAGGAGACTTGGAAGGTGCAGGTGAACCAAAGCTCAATTCTTAAAAATAATATGTAACCAGGGACCAATTATATAGGGAAGACTAAGAATTTTTGTATATCACAAAACAGGTGGCTCAGAGAGGTTACAGAGTTCACAGACAACTTGGGCTTTTCAGTATGAATAGAATTTGGCAAGGAGGAAGAGAGTAGGAAGCTTATCCTAGCAGCGCTGAGGAAGAACAAGGAGGCACGATCATGATGTTATTATGGGAAGAGTTTCTGCCCGCCCCAAGCAGAGGATGTATGATGGGAGAGTTGTAGGAAATGGAATTTAAAAAGGACTTGAAAGCCAGGTAGAAGAAGAGTTTGCATGGAATGCAAGCAGGAAGGCGTGGAAGGTTTTAAATCAGAGCTCTGAAGCGGATCCCTGTGAGCAGTGTGCCTAGATGGACTGGGAGGGCAGTGCCACAGTCGGGCAGCCCAGCAAGGGGGTGGTGGCAGTGATCTAGGAGTGCGGGCAGGAGCGCAGGGGCCGTCAGTGATGACGGGATGCCAGGGGGCCGGGGAGGGACCAGTGCCAGAGACTCTGTGGAAGAGGAATCAGCAAGCCTGGAGAGGGACTGAGCGTGGAGGGATGAGGGAAGCAGGGAGGCAAATAGTACCGACCAGCTGGTATTGATGTAAAGAGGGCAGGAAGGGAGGCTGTGCAAGTGGAGAGCTGCTTTTGCAGGGAAGTCTTCACTCTCGGTTGGGGTAAGTTTTCCTGGGTTGCAGAGAAGCTAAGGCCTGGAGCTGGGGTGAAGTGACAAGACTTCTTTTGGGGAGTACTTAACAATTTAGGGCTGAGACACTGAGGATAGATAATATCTCAGGACATTATGCTGGCCTTCGAGAATTCCTCTTCATTGTGCAAGTATTTGTTCTTACTCTCAGAAAACTCTGCTTCAGGAGTATACAAGAATGCGACTGGTGGCGCTGCAGTAACTCACTTTCCCTACAAAATGCCTTATTATTACATAGTTGGAAGAAGTCTTTAATATTTAAATATGTCTTTTAGGATATAACAACAAAATTCTTATTTACTTACAAAAGATTCATGCCCAAATCCCCACATAGGAGATGGATGATTCTAAACTTGTGATTACATGAGCATGAAATTTTCTAATTACTATTATCTACATGCAGAGATATATGTGTATATGTTATGTATATAGTTCTATACAATATAAAATATTTGTACAAAAAACATGTACAAAGATTCTATAAACAGACTCATTGAGCATCAGCGTAGAGTAGACTAACCTAAGGTCTTTTATATGTGAAAGTAACA
The DNA here is from genome assembly GCF_048164855.1 of Canis lupus baileyi. Lineage (NCBI taxonomy): Eukaryota > Metazoa > Chordata > Mammalia > Carnivora > Canidae > Canis > Canis lupus. Next base: position 12,026,271 of record NC_132860.1, read on the forward strand.
TGAGATAATTATTTTTTGTCCATTTTAACCACAGCATAGGTCATGGCCCTTTAGGTGTATGTTGTGGCTGTGGCTATTATGAATGACCCACATTCAGACAGTCTTTAGGAACCAGCTCTGACTAAAGATTGGTCAAGTACCTCTCATCTAGACCATTGGAATAAAATACATTACATCTTTGTCCAGTCACGTCTGCCTGTCAAACTAAAAATATTTGTTTGTAAAGCAACAAACAAAAAGCTTCTCTCTCAGCATTTACCACTTTCCACTTCAGACTGTAGAAGCAGGGACCGTTTGGAAGTCATTTGAGGTACGGCGTGGACTGGTCAGGCTTGGCAGCCCCGAGGGGAGGGTGCCCGGCACATCAGACATTCCACGTTGGTGTTTTCCTGGAGATGGTTGCCGTCAGTCACCTCCCGGATGGTTTGAAAAAGGCTTGTCTTGCTGGCTAGCAAACTGTTATTTAAGTACACAATCCACTCTACTACTGAAACAGTTTTGCCAAACTTATCCAAGTATTCTAACGTGCTTAAAGATGGTATAAATATCATTTATTGCCAGCAGTTTCCTTCAGACTATCTGGAATGTCTTCCTGCTCCCTGATCTAAGTGTCCCAGTTTACATTATGGCCTTTACTGCCTCTGTTTGATGGAGTGATCAGTAAAAATTTAATGACACTATAAAATAATAAAAATGTCATTAATTTACCACGGATCTCGGATGCGGTGGTTGTAAAGTTACATTAATAAACAGAATATTTTTTACAACAAAAAGCATTGTTACGGGGGAACGTATAAATAACACACATAAATTTAAGAGCAATTTTACTGTTAGCACACACATTATTATGGAATAGCCAATAAGTGTATAAAACATAGTATATAAAATTTTATTAAAATATACTGTGCACATCAAAAATTCAGCTTTTATCTAAGTGCAAAGAAAAGCCATTATTGTGTGCTTACTGTTTCATTGCTGTTCTTTCCCCATATCACAATTTTACATTTTGTTGCCAGTAAGAGGAAGTTGATTTTTTTTTCTTAGATGGAAGCAAGGCTCCGTTCTTTCAGTCACCCCAAATCCATTCTCTTTCTCCACCCATGCAAAAACAAAATTGATCAATCTTGCCATGGTAGGGAGGGAGAAGTTGCTAATTTAATGCAAAGTTGAAAATAATGCCCAAGGAGTTGAATGGTTTGTTCAGTGACTCTGGAAATAAGGGATAATAATGCAGCAGTCTATCTGTCATCAGTGAGGCTGCCCCGTCATTGACTCTGATAATATGTGAAGATGATGGATGCCAGCGTCTTGTGGCTTGTAGCATTGAACATTCATCAGCTCTCACTAAAGGGGGCTTTATCATTTCAATATCTTTACTTAATATGCAACATCTATCTCATACATCATAATTTCAAAGCACTTAGAGAGCCAACAGTCCTACAACACAGCAGGGCTGACTTTCAGACTTTAATTTTTTTCAATAACTTTTATGTTGCCTGCATGTTTTGTGACTGACAATGCATAAGTAAGTGTCTGATCACATCGCTGCATGTAAAATGCACATTTTGCCGTCAACGTGAAGATTGGGGACTTTCCTGGGGAGGGGGAGTTGAGATTCAATTAGCATTGAGCTATTTTGCTTACATCTCCAAAATATCTTACTTGGGAGCTGTGTATATTGTGAGAGCTAGTTCAAGTGCGTGGAAAAATCTGCGGTGAAGAACTTGCCTCTCGCAGTCTATATTTGGTTGACGTAGGGGCATGCCCATTGGCACTTACTGGCCAGGAGTCGAAGCCTCTTGGAACCAAAGAATCTTTGAGCGAATCTCCGTGCCCATGTCCACCTCCTGTATTCACCAGGCTCATGTTCAGCCTCACTGGTAAAACCTTTGCTTAGCCCAGCTGCCTGGAGCTAAGTTGTAGACATCGGGCTCTCTTATCTTATGGTTATGTGGCTGGCAAATAAATATTCTGAGCTATTCTTTGAAGAAGGAAATCTTCTGGGAGGCTAGGTAGAAATTTATATGAAAGGGCATGGCTTTGCAGGGTCCTTCTTTAATCTCAAACACAAGTGCTTAATATTACCAAATATAAAATGCAGCCCACTGCCCAAAACAATTTTTATCATTGATTTATTTTCTGCCTGTTTAACAAGTGTTTCATGGAATATTCTTCCCTGACTTCTACTCTGTCAAAATATTGATATTTTATAAGGAAAGTATCTCTGCAGAAGAATGTTTTTTTTCAATGAAGTCAGAAAAATGTATGACTTCAAAGACACTGTGAATGTGTTGTTGAATGTTCTGAATGTTTTTTGTTATGATTAAAAACAAGCTGATAATACTGAATTGTGAGTGCACTTCATTTTTTATAAAAGAAAAGATATTATCATCATGTAAGCTTTGTTGTCTCAGGATTTTACAAACCATGGCATGTAATTTTCCCTCTTCTCCTTCCTTGTCAAAATATTGATATTCTTTCAGGAACTTTATTTTTTTTTTTACTGAGAATATTTTCCGGTAAAATCAAAGAGAATGAATGACTAGAAAGATACTTGAAATATGCATATTGATAGGTAGCACGGTCTGTTGATTTTCAGAGAAAGTTGTTTTTCCCCCCATGAAAATACAGCTAAAGGTTGTTCTTCCAAGAAGATTGCAGGTGTCACATCAAAACTCCTTTTGCATTTAACATAGGGAAAGCATTCACATGCAAATATTTGAAATGCGAAACAATGTGATAAAACAAAGGTTGAATATTTTGCTTTCCCTGGTACTACTCATCTTCACTTTAATTCTTTTCCTTTACATCATGACAACCAGAAGTGCTACTCAAAAATAGAAATTGGCTGATTAAAAGCAGCTGTCCTCCCCCCAGACAACGTGTGAAACTCCCACATGGCTTGTGGTTTGCTTTCTGTTGTGGCCTGCATCTGGGTTAATTTGTTCTTGTGCAGCGGTGTTTTCACATAAGAAGATATTGGGGAACCATGCCTAATTTGCTTTTTATTTTCATTCTGTTTTTTATAAGTGTCCTATTTCAGAGGTTTCCCCATAGCCCACTATTGTAACCAGTTAGTATTACCCGGTTGGGGAAATTCATGATTATAATTTTGTTGCAAATCTTTCATAGAAACGGTGCTAGATTAAAGCAAGGTTTATGCTGTGCTTTCTTCCAACACAGATTTCAACATATTCCATGATGAAGGGGAACTGGAAGACTTCCTGCACAATTTGACTGATGGGAATTAATTATAGAAATATAATGATATTCAAAAATAATCATATTAGAAAGCACAAATGTAGTGAGACTGTACAAATGAGACACAGCCTCTATCAAGTAATTGTATGTTTGCTCTTTAAGAATATTTCCAAGTTTCTAAACATCTTACAGAAGAGAACACTCGCAGAGTGTTTCCATCTAATGCCGAACATGCTCAGTACAGAACTAGGTCATTGAACAATAGACTGAACAGCAATCAGCACTCTACTGCTGCATAATGCATTAAGTATAACATGCAGAAACCATTCCCGGGGCTGGAAGCTGCTATTTCATGTCTGTAAATTCAAGCTGACATGACATTTAATATTGTTTCATAGTAATGAACAACAAGGTTTCATTCATTCATAAGCACCACACAAAGCCAAGTTTGAGTGTGGAGAGTAGCAAGAAGGTGAGAAGGGGACACGTGCTGTGTTTTTGCAGACAAGAAAACCATCTCAGTGACGCTCAGTGAGCCCTCTGCTACTGATCCAGAGAGCTGCAGAGGGAGAGTTCAGTGCCATCTTTCAGGCTCCCTGTCCTAGAAGAACTGGCTGACAGAGTGGGACATCTTGGAGTTTTCCTCCTCCAGCGGCAGGAGATTTTCTACTTTCCCCACTCAATGGCTGGCTAGGGGTAATCGCCTTTCTTACTCTCTGGGAAGTGGAAACTCCCAAGCAAAATAGGAGCATCAGTGCCGTCATCTCATCCGCCCCCTTTGACACATTTCGTTTTGAAATCCTCTTGCCTAAAATCCTGATTTGTATTTTCCCAGGAATACCAATGCGAACTGTGATCTCTAAATGAGAAAAATTCCTCTCCCGTTAACTAGCAGTATATACCTTAATGGGAATTGCTCTTTCAAGTTTTGCACTTGAGGCTCAAACCTTTCACTTGCATTCCTTTTAGACGCCTGGCGCAAATCCCACTGAGAGAAGATGCGCGGTGCCACCCGGAGGGCTTCCCGGCGCCGGCTTCCTTTCCTTACAGGTACTCTGCTGTAGACACTGTCGGCGCTGTCGGTGGCACCACTAGGCTTTAGTGGAACCTTCCTGAAAGCTTTCCGGAGCCCCCAAGTCGATCAGAAACGAGTTGTTTGTAAATCCAAGTTTTGGCCACGAAGCAGGATAGAAGCTGGAAGGGAAAAGTGGCTGCTTCAGAAGCTAGAATAAGCCTCTGATTATTCTTTCCTCTAGGAAAGAACACGCTTTGAGAACTTGGGGCCTCAGTTAACAGGAAAGTCAAGTGAAGATGGAAAGCTGGGCCCAGGTGTCATCGATCTAACTCGGCCAGAAGATGCAGAGGGTGAGTGGCTTTTCCGTAGCTCTTTTCTGCTGCTCTGGGCATTTGTGACGATGCAACTGAGTTAGCTCTAGGGCCTTCTACAATCTTTCCTGGGAGTACCGGCTGGATTTTTTTTTTTTTTTTTTTTTGGCAAAGCAGAGGAAATGTTAGCCTCCATTACATATTATAGCTGAGGATGTTGAGATGTAGCTAGAGCCCACATTACTGAACACGTAGCCATTTGAGGACTTCAAGCTGCTGTTTTCAAGTTTTTGTATCAAGGGACCCTCTGCATTCCAGTGAGTGTTGGAATTCTGTGTGTCATCCATGTCACTGACTTCTTGTTTAAACTTCTTGTTTAAACATATGTTATATGTTTAACATATAAAGGAGGATTTTTTGTTTCAACCCCAAATCACGTGAGTCCCAGGTACAGTCAAACCACTTTGGGAACTAACTGATGGTTTGCAGCAGATCTCGCATAAAATCAATGCATCCTCGGGCAGGGCCCATGCCCGAGCACTAAGCGTCACTAAAATCTTTTGAAAGTCTAGATGGAAAGACGAGCTTCACTCTCAGTGGGTTTACCCATAGCACTATCCATGCCTGTCCACTCCTCTTCCCTTTTTGTTTGTTTGTTTTAAATGCACAAGCAGCAAATCAGCAGAAATTGCTCCCCAGAGGCTGGGTACAATTTATGAGTTAGGTCAGCACTTCGGTAGTAATGTTGCCTGGTTATTTACTGTGTCATCACAGAGTAGGGACTGGTTTTCCCGTTAGCTGTTCTTTTGGCAAAATCCCTCCCACCAGTCAGGGAAGATTAATCTGTTCTCTTCAGAGTAACACAATACTTCACCCATCTTGGGTCCCAGCTGAAGTTCTTTAGCTTAAAGAGAAGAATCTTACTATTATCCTCTTTTATTGGCAGAATTTCTTCCAGGACCTTAATCCCTTGAAAATACACGAAGACATTTGTAGCCACATCTAAACAGGGTAGGGCTTCTGGTGAAAGCCCGGGACCATCCAGGCAGTTGAGAAGTCTCTGGCTTGAGTACTAAAAGATGGACGGTGTCAGACATTCGGAAGCACTTTAGAGAATTTCCAGAAGGCAGATTTTGTTTAATGCCAGTAGGAGACACAGATGTTCAATGATAGTCCCGGGGACAAGGTGTTAAATTCTGATTGGTGTGGGGGGGGTAGGAGGGGGGAGGACAGAAGAGAGGAAGAGGAGGAGGAGGAGAAGGAGGAGGAGAAGGAGGAGGAAGGGAGGGATAAAGGGGACTCAGAACCAGATTTGCATTCGCTGACTTCCATGAAGAATGTATACCAAGAGTACAGTGACCTTGACACTTAGAAGTGTGGGGTTTTCCTCATGAGGACTGAGGTTCCTTGGCCTAGGAAACCAGTTGTTCAGGCCTGGCCCATCTCAATTTTGTTGCAGGATTATACCACAGGGTATCTAAACCTTTGACCGTACACAGCGAAATAACATTTTTCATCCCTTTGGAGTATTCAGTTCATTCATTTTTCCATAGACTAGGAGGTGTGGAGTTCTATCACCTTACCCTTGTTCCAGAAGTTCTCTTAATCTGTCATTCTTCCTCCAGTTTCTTAATTGTATAATGGGTATACACTTGGTCAGTTACCTCTCAATAATGCTAATGATTTAGCTAATGATATTATGCACTTGATAATTAAAAAGCAGGATTGGAGTTATTAGCCATTATGAAAGGAAAAAATGAAACACTTAACTGGAGGGAAACATATTGTATAGAAATGTCTTTGAAAATCCCTTTCAGTATCCAGATCATCTGGATTCAGACCAATTTCCTGGTTACTTTGGTTTTTGTTCTTGTTGTGTGCTTGTTAGCAAACGTTTTTGAAGCACTTACCTGCCAGAGACTGTGCTAAGCTTTTTACACACATTTTCTCATGTAAACCTTACACAACTCCATATAGAAGGTATTATTATATGTCTTCCACTTTACAGAAGAGACTACTAAAGATGAGAGAAACTAAGAAACTTGCCACCAGTCACATAGCTAGTAAGGGTAGAGCTTGATCCCAGCAGCCAGGCTCCAGGACCCATGCTTCTGAACACTGTGCTATACTGGCGTGCCCTGCATACACAGATATATACGTGGTGCCTTCACTTTTCTGAACAAACTCCTTGTGACCTTCCTCAGTATGGCCCATTTCCTCTCCCCTAAATATAGCAAGTCATGCCATACACCAGCTCTCGTGTTACTCTATCGCACACAGCAGCAATGCCTGATGAGTGTAATAGTAGAAGGGCTGTAGTGGCCCAGGAGCTTAAGGAGCGTGTGAAAACCTCCCTTCAGAAGCTTGCCCAGGGCTGCCATTGAGACCTCATGTGCTTTGGGGGACTGTGAGTTCATGAATGGAGTCAAGTTACCGCCTCTCAGATGGACAGCAGCGCACCGCCTTTGTGAGGACTGCTGGGATGGGCAGCAGCCTTCTTCTGCTGACTTCGGGATATTTCCTGGCGTCTGTTCAAGTAAGAGCTGATTGCAAAGCCTGCTGGAGTTACAGTTCCTATTAAAGTCAGAGCAGATAGCAGGTACACATGATCCGTTCTCTACTTTGCTCCTTCACATTTCCCTACACAGGAGGAATAAGAAGGGGACTGCAGCAGCAGAATAAGTACAACTTAGAAACTCCTTTAGTCAGTTTGTGGTCTAAGCAAAACAAAGCAAAACAAAACTATACATTACCTAAGGGTCCACCAGGTGCCAGAACTAGACACTAGATAAACCAAGGGAAGCAGAACAGATATGTTCCTGACCTCTTGGAGTTTAAAGTCTAGTGCAGGAAGACAGAAGATTAAAAGGGAAATGTATACAGACAGATGGGCAAAATCATCGCTGAGAAAAGTGCTAAAAAGTTCAAGACTTGGTTGCGCCCACAGAGATTCCGAGCGAAAGCTACTTAGGTAAGCTCAGTTGGCAGGTGAGTTCTGCAGCTCAGGTCACCTCTTCTCAGTCCACACATGATCATGTCCATGTTTCCTCTGGCCTGGCATAGCCATTAAAATGTTACCCTCAGCTTTACTGAGATATAACTGATATATAACACTAAACTTCAGGTGGACTATGTGATGGTTTGGTACACGTGTCTATTAGGAAACAATTACCACAATCAAGTTAGTTAACACATCTATCACCTTACATAATCACCTCATTTTTTTATGAGAAAATTTAAGACCTACCTTCTTAGCCACTTTCAAGTATGTAATACAATATTGTTCATTATAGTCACCATGCTGTATATTAGCTTCTCCCCAGAGCCAATCCATCTTAAAACTGGAAGTTTATACCCTTTGACCAACGTCTCTCCCTTTCCTCCTCCCCCTAGTCCCTGGAAACCACCATTCTACTCTGTTTCTGAGTTTGTCCTTTTTAGATTCCACATGTAAGTGAGACAACAGTATTATTTGTCTTTCTCGTTTCACTTCGCATTTTGTCTTCAGGGTCTATCCACATTGTTGCAAATGGCAGGATTGTCTTCTTTTTTGTGGATGAATAATATTCATCCACCAAAACTCCTTCAAGAGTTGTGTGTGTCTATTGTGTGTATATATATATATATTTTGTGTGTGATCCGTACATAGTAAGCCTTCAACTGCTTCAAAGTATAACAAGACTATATATATATATATATAGAGAGAGAGAGAGAGAGAGAGAGAGGGAGAGGGAAAATGCAATATATATCTTTATCTGCTCATCCATCCATGTACACTTAGGTTGTTTCCTTGTCTTGGCTCTTGTGAATAATGCAGAACAGCTATCTTAAGGGGCCATGCTGTCCTCTCACTTGCGCCCCATCCTCCTATGAGGCTTATGAAGAGACTAAAGTGCGTCAGCTTAAGAGATGAGGCCCTGTTCCAGCTGGGCTTCCCAGGAAAATATCTGCCAGTCGTGAAAATGCCAATATCACTTAGTAAGCAACTTGTGGACCTGCTTCATAGCTCTGAGCATGGAAGCAGCAAGGGAAAGGTCACCCAAAGAGGCAGCTGTGCATGTGTATTAAACACTCATCAAAATCAAATGACAAAACCATAAGCCAGGAAAACAGAAATTAAAAATATAAAAGGCAAATGCCTTCAAAATTTTATTTTTAAAGTCCAGCTGTTATTTGGCTTGAATATGACAAGACAGCATTTCTTGTTCACCATGATATTTATAAAACTACAAATTCATTGGTGCTGGGGGCTTAGGAAACATGTGTAAGGTCTTGTTATACTTTGAAGCAGTTGAAGGCTTACTATGTACGGATCACACAAAATGTGTTAGCTCCTATGTGGGACGTGGGAGGAAGAGAGGACTTGATTAGTGGAGCCTGTCACCATGTATTAAGAATGATGAACAGCTGTTTGACTTTTTATGGACTCTTCACATGGCACCTCTCCTCTCCTTGTTTTCCCCCGATGAGAGTGCTATGCTTCCCCCCAACTCTCCTGATTTCAAGGGTGCCAACTATAGTAGGAAGGGTGCTGGCCCGTTATTGGGAGGTTTGGATTAAGGCTCTTTTACTAAAGGATGGCCTTCAAGTAACTTTCAACTTATTTTTTAAAAGAGGCTTCTGGATTCCATTATCTCTAAAGTCCCTTCCAATTTGAAGATCATTGGTAAGGTCTTCTTGGAGACAGAATGTATTTCTTATAAGAAAGGTGATCTGGGCACAATCACTTCCACTTGGGTCTTTTTTTAATTTTTCAGAGAAATAGAAGAGGAGACTCAGGATCTTTGAGAGGGTGTTTGTGTCACTTGTTGAATCCAGTTTTCGGGTCCCTTGAACTTTTCTTTTTATTGATGAGAAGCTCTCTCTGGTAGTCATTCCCAGTTGCCTTTCACAGATGGGCCCCTCCTTTCTCCATCCTCTTCTCTTCTCCCAGCAATAACAGCTGTGGCTTGCTTTCTTTTTCATATTCTTTCTGACCCATTTCCTCTCTCTCTCATACCTGGGATCTCTAAAGAGATACTTACTTTTTTTCCATTTTGTGGAAGATCTGGAGTAAGAAAACATTTTCCCTACACCTCTTTAAATTCCCAAATTCGATTACTGTGTCCCAGCCTTAGAGGGAGGCTGCACCTTATTTTGATGTGGGGAATAGTAGACAATGAGCTCCGAAAGGGATGAGCTCTGAAAGTGATTATCATTGGCCAGACTTCTGGACGTTGGATTGAAACTGCGGTGATGTGTTTGCTGTCTGTCCTCCACGTATTAAAAACTTGCATTGATTCGAGTGGAAATGGATATGTGCACCAAGAACAGTCCTTTTTCGAACTGTTGCTTTCACATTCCCCGATTTGCTTAGAAGAGTTTTATAGATTTGTACTGAACTGTGAATTGGATCCCAGCCAATATGGCCTTAACCCTTCTAAAAGCTTTATTTATTTATTTATTTATTTATTTATTTATTTATTTATTTTTTTTTTTTTTTTTGGTGAACTTCTGATTGCTTCTGTGTTTTATACCTCAGGTTAGCTCTCTTATTGTCAACCTAAGCTCTCTGGCTGTAGACAAATAAGAGACCATGACTTTTCCTTTTTTTTCCCCATCCTAAAAAATGTACCACTAAATATTATTATTACTAGTAATACTAATATTATTTTCTCTTAAAAATTCTGTTTAACCTTTGACTCACACTCTGAGAAATCTCTGAAGCTTTTCTCATTCCCTTTGCCCTCCTCGGATCCTTATTCCTGGTGGAAAGGGAAGACTGACTTGAAGATAGGCGGCTCATTCAAGACAGCAGAGGGAAGCTGTAGTGTGATCTGATGTGGGGTTTAAAGGCTACAACTGCTTATGCTTTGGAATGTGAAAGTCATTATTAGTTCAAACCCGCCGGAATACAGTGCTTCACATTGCAACTTAGATTCTCAGAATTGAAATAAAGGAGAGACATCATCAAATTCACAGTTTCAGCTGAGAAATCCCTTCCTTTATCCCTGACAAGGGATCACCCCTCTTCTATTCAAATGCATCTAGTAACCTATTAACAGAAAACTCCCTACTTCTTAAGAAGCTCATTCCAATTCTAATTATTAATTCTTTGTTATTGATGGCCAGAATTTGTCTCTGCTTCCTTGTAATTTCTTACACAGTGGTCCTAGTCTGACTTCTGGGTTCCAAAAAATTAAACTTAACGTTTCTCCACATGATACCGCTTCAGATATTTGCTCAAGGACTAGGGGACTTAAATTCTAGTTGCTCCATCCTTGGCAGGTTACTTTCTTTCCCTGAATTTTCCCATCTGTAGGTAAAGAAGTTGGTCTAAGTGATTTCCAATTGACAGATTTTTAACTGCCTTATTATACTGTCATATAATCGAAATCATTCACCTTTAAGTCAACTAAGAATGTAACAAGTATCAATTAAGGACTACACCACCTTTTAAAGAAATGAAATTATTCTAGAAATATACTATCTCTATTATGAGATGTCTTTGCCCCAGATCAGGAATCCAAGTACTAGAGTATATATCAGGCATAAAAGATGGGAAATTGTACATATTAAAAGAAAAGACTGAGGTAAATCAGAAGGGAGCACTAACCAGAGCTGTGCAGTGGGCTTGTGAGTCTGACTTTCCATACCTGCCTAAAACAGTGTTTCCAGGAATCTTAGAGAAATGAATAGGCAAAGCAGTTTCTATGGAACCAGCAGGCTGGGCTCCGAAGCCAGGATCAGTAACCAGGGAGACCCAAGACCTGGTGAAGACTGAATAACAGCCCCAGGCTGGGAGATAAGCAGAGTTCACAAAGCCCTTGGCTCCGGACTAACTCTGTTGTATGAGTATCACAAAAATGTATTTTACTGTGGATATAAACAGTTTTAGAGGATCCTGTGCACCAGTTTATATCAGCACTATATATAAAGTGCCGCTCTCTTAAACAAGCAAATAAAGTTCTCTTAAAGAAATATATTTGCTGTGTCTTAAAAGCTCCCAAATAACTTTTAATGTTGGTGGAAAACAATTTCCATTGAACTCTCCAAGTGATGGATAGCCCTGATGGGGCAAGAGAGTGAAATGTCAAGATTCCTGTATAACTCCATCTCCTAATACTTCATAAAGGGAGCTCAACCTGCTTCTCAGAGCTGCTAAAGCTAGAAATCCTGAAGAGCTTAGCCTCCATTTACTAAGAACCCTAGCCCTGGCCTAGAGCTGGTTTCTCATTGGGCTGGCTTCTTCTCTAACGAAGTGTTGATGACAGTGCATATAACACCATACATATACACACACCCACACCCCCCCAGACCCCTATCTAGTTTTCTAACTATCATCTACCCTAGGGAAAAAATGCTTGTCTCTGCTATTACTGAATCACACAGAAGTACTTCCCCAACTTGTATGAGAAACTGGGCCACAAAAGATAAACAACATCTACCATGAAAATTAGATCCAAGATAAGAGCAGCTAGCTTATGTTCCCAGTGGGACTACAAAATCAGTCCATGCTTCCTCAGTGCTATGTATGTCTGCTTCACATACACCAACACGTTAGAATAAATCCTGCCTCATAGAGGTCTAGCTGCCATGTTTGGACTGACTGTGTGGCTCTTGGGATATGGTCTGGTTACCTGTCCCAGAATCATCCTCTCTTGGCAGCAAGAGCCTTTTGACTTGCTGTCTGCAAGCTAATGAATTCAGCCCAACCTTAGGCTGGTGGGATTTAAAGAGCATCAGGCTAATTTGGAGTGCTTTTTAAATTCTTTCTGCTTAAGGTCAAGGCTGCAACCTTCCCCCCAACCACCAACTGGTCCTTTCCTCTTTCTCAAGTTCTAATAACTGTGCTTCTAACTTATTTCAAAAAGTTAATAACCACCCAGCTCTTTTTCTTTTTTGTTACCAACTTATCTTTTTTTAAACTAACATAATTTTATTTTTGCATATCTCCTTTTACTTTATTGTCTCATTTTACTCCACTTGTCTAAGACTGTTTCCTTGTGCCCACTACCTACCATTTCATACCCTTGAGTGGTGGTTCTTTGTAGACTGAACTGCTGGTGCTGATAGCCAAACCTTTCCAATCAGGGTCTGTCCATACTTCAGGGGCCTCCAATCTTCAGTTTTACTCACATGTTCAAGTTATAATTTACTGGGATCCCTGGGTGGCGCAGCGGTTTGGCGCCTGCCTTTGGCCCAGGGCGCGATCCTGGTAGACCCGGGATCGAATCCCACGTAGGGCTCCCGGTGCATGGAGCCTGCTTCTCCCTCTGCCTGTGTCTCTGCGCCTCTCTCTCTCTCTCTGTGACTATCATAAATAAATACAAATTTTAAAAAATTATAAAAAAAGTTATAATTTACTGATTATCTCTTATGTCAGACTCACAAGCCCACTGCACAGTACATATGGTCATGGAGGGAAGAGTCTTTTTTTTTTTTTTTTTAAGATGGGCTGCCCTATGTGCTCCAAGAGCTAGTAATGTGGTTGGGATTATAATATTAGTAACACTTGGAAAGCAAAGCAACCCAAGAGGTTACATGTTCAAGTACATCATTAGAGAAAAAAAAAAAAAAAAGTTTAGAAGAGGAACCTGTGGCACTTTGTGGACAGCAATAACTGTGGCAGGCTCTATTTCTGTGATAGAAATAGAGCTGGAGATAAGCTCAGGTTAATGAGCAAAGACAAAAAAAAAAAAAAACAAAAACAAAAAACAAAAAACAAAAAAAAAAAATGAGCAAAGACAAGGGGAAGAACTTGAAGTTTAGGGAATAACCCAAGCAGACCCAGTAAAGCACATAGTCATTCATAAGGAAGTTCTAGAAGGGAAGAATCATCTTTCTCACCCTTGTGTTTCCCATCAAGCCCAGTAAAAGCCTCGCCTATTGTTTGTACTCAGTAAATATTTGTGGAATTGAACATGTTATAGAAATCCCTGGGCTCCATATTGTGGATGACCTTGAATGCCACGCTCAAGAATTTAGACTTTGCCACCAAACAAACAGGCATTAATTTCTAATCATTCAAGATCGGCTTAGATCACAGAGGTTAAAAATAATGCAAAACCAGCAGTTAGTTTAGTGTGGGAGATCTGTGGTTCACCTCTTTATTCCTCTGTTCTCTTTAATAGCCTTTCAGAGGGAATATTCAATGGGTATCTCTTCATATAACATCCTCAGAGAGCTGAGTAGGTGTTAGGAGGGTTTTCATCCAAGTCATATTAAAACTACTTCTTTTCTTCCTGGGTATATTACTCATTTAAAAAAAAAAAGTGTGATTTCACTTTTTCCACTGTGATTGATGGACATCTTACAGATCTGTTGTACTTTTGCCTCTTGCTAGTGGCCAGTGGTTTTTTCCAATTGTCTTTGTTCAGTGAATACTTACCCCTAGATGTGATGCCCCATGTTAGGTCTTGGTACCAGAGGGAAGGGAGTATGTAAGAATGCATCCGCATTTGCATCATACTGCAGACTCTTACATTTAGGAGGAGGCTGTAAAAAGTAACTCTGAACTAAAACTTAATATCCCAAGTCTCAGCCCTGGAGAGGAAAATTTCATAAGCAATATATTCAACCATTTTAAATTTACACTAAAAATACAAATTGCGGCTTACTGGTTTACTTTCATGGTAGAGAAATCACCCCATGGTGCTTGAATATAAGCTCACTTTTCACTGGGAAGGCTGGTCCCACATGAGGGCAAAATGGAAAAGGAGAATGGACATTCTATGTTGCAAATTTAACAGAACTGTTAGTAAAGGAGAAAGAAAAACAACTGTCAAATGTCCCTGAAACTGCCTTGCCCTTCATTTATTACCATCGGTCAATAATCCTAATCCTTTGTCATTCCAAATGAGTCCTTTATAAAAAGCTGATCCATAAATTCACATGACAGTGATCCCTTCCCTTTTTTTCTGGTCAGGACTCAGCAGCATCATCTGGTTACAGTTTCCACATGTGGGAACTGGGGGATAGGAGATGGTCTTTGGGGGTTGCGTCCTATGCATATTCCAAAACATTTTAGCTCTTTATCATAGAGACCATTTTGAATATTTTTAGCTTTGGGCCAGAAAAGGAGTTCTATTAAGTAGTAAATTGCGCTCTACAGCTGACTTTTGCTTCTTTTTATAACTACTCTGGAGAACAGGACTGTGAAGTACAGGAAATATCACCAAGTATGGGGAAAGATTAGAAATGGAATAGTTATGAGTGAAACACCGGCTGTATCCTAGGTACTGGAGTGGACATTCTGCTAACTTGTCTGGCCATTACTACTGCTACTATTTCTAACAGCAACTACTGTTTAGTGAGTGGTTCCTGGGTTCTAGTAGATGAGCTAAAAAATTTACATTCCTGTTTAATCTTCACAAGGATCCTTCCAAGCATAAATGATTAGCTCTCTTTTATCAGATGGGGTTACCATTTAGAGAAAGGAAATAATTTTCCAAGTTAGGAAAGGTAAAATGTACAGTTAAAACCCAGAACTAACTATGCAGCATCTTAGCCATACCAACTCCCATTTTTCTCCAAGATGAGCTGAGTTGGTTGTGTTTATTGGAATAGCGTTTTCTGTTGGTTTTCATTAAAAAGCAGGAAAAAGAAATGAGAAATAGAAACTTGAACATTTTTTTTCAGTCTTTCACACTTTACAATTATTAGGTACCTTTCAAATACTTTGACCAGATTCTCGGGGTGAAGAAATTTTGGTGGATCATGGAAATGAGTTGGTTGCCCCAAAATCCTTCTAATATTATTTTCATACCTTAACCTAATAAAAAAAAAAATTAGTTTCTACTGCGCCCACGATCTGCATTTCTCATTCTAGTAAAAGGCAAATTCCCTAAAACAAATGGAGAAGAGAAACCAATTAAATGACTTTTACTGAGTTTTAAAAGGAAGTCCAGATATGATTGAAATAATTCAACTGACTATTTTAGAAATTAATTCTAATGGCAAGTGTGGAACTTAGGGGTTAGTTACATCTGAGTTCCTTGTGATTTTGCCCCTTACTAACTGTGAGACTTGGGCAATTTCACCTCTCTAAACCTCAGTTTCCTCGTGTGGAATAAGGAATGTGAATTAGGTGATCTTTGATATCCCTCTCATGTTCAAATTCTCTTATTCTGTGAGCACGTTTTATGTATTTTGTAGTGACTCTGCTATCCAGTGAAGCTCTATCATATGCCTCTTCAAATGCTTCAGTTGTATATATTTACACATGCCCTACAACCTCAGAATAGCTTCCAGATTTAATATTTCCAAAAAGCTCAGACTTGCCCTACCATCCTTTCAAGATTTCCCAGGAAATGGGGAAGCTGGGATTTCAGAATCGTATGGTGTGGCAAGTCAATAAAAGAAGTCAGATTAGAACCAGTGATCTCAGTCCCAGACAACGATGGGTATATTTTCCCATCAAAGCCTTGTTATTTTACAGAGGGTTCAAGTAAGCAAGGTATTTAATAGGATATAATAAAATGGGATTTATACAAAATCTAATTTCAGAAATTCTCAGATTTTTTTTTTTTTTTAAGATTTTGTTTATTCATGAAAGACACACAGAGAGAGAGAGAGGCAGAGACACAGGCAGAGGGAGAAGCAGGCTCCAGGCAGGGAGCCTGATGTGGGACTCGATCCTGAGACTGCAGATCATGCCCTGAGCCAGGGGCAGGTGCTCAACCGCTGAGCCACCCAGGAGTCCCAAATTCTCAGGTTCTAAAGCAACATGTTGGTATCTGAGTCTTACCCTAAAATTTTCACTATTGAAGATGTCCACTGCTCTCTACATTTGGGTACTTACCTTATGCCCACTTGTGTAGAATACCTTGGGGATACAGTTATGAATAAGACATAGTCCTCCCTTACCCTTTTGGGTTGCACAGTCTCGGGAAGAAGGTGGGCACAGGTCATAGAAAGTATTACTAAGGACTTCAACTTTTGGGATGAAGGGAATGGTTAGGGAACCATGGAAGACTTTTAAATACAGGAGTAATCTGGTCAGAATTGCATTGGTGATGGATCACTGTGGATGGAATTAGGAAAGGTATTAAGTGGAGACTGGGGACTCAAAGCTGAAAGTAAGCATATCAGTGAGAAGGCTAGTGTTATAATGGTCCAGCAGAGACAGTGAGGCCAAGGCAATCGATGAGTGACAAGGATGGAAACAAGAGGATGGATTTAGTAGTATCCTTGTTAACTAATTCTGAGATGCACTTCATCTTGGTTTGTGCTCCTTAATTTCATGTCGAGTCTATGGTAGTGTATTGAGTTGGATGAAGCCAGAAACTGCTGAGCAACATGAATTATTTAATCTACCACCTTTTCCCAGCCTCTGTATTCTCCAAGGGAACCTACTTGAATATGAGCCTGATTCTTCTGAAAACTTAGGAAGCCAGAACCTATTATTGTCTTACTTCATCTACAGTGGTCTCTGGTTCAAACTTAAATGATATCTTTTTGCTTGGGCTCAACAGCTTGTAAACTTTCCTCTGTGCATACAAATAGCAAATAGATAATAAGTAGGATATTTGATGTTCTCTGCTACTTTCAGGTCATTAAAATAAAGGATTACCTAAGTTATTCCCAGTTGCCCTTGGATCCTATAATTGAAACAAGACGAAGGTCTCTGTTTAGCTATCTGTGTAAAGCAAATATAACTTGAGAATTAAAAAAAAAAAAAGTAAACATAGGCACCAAAACTGAAAGCAAGAGACTCTTGAAAATACAGACTGGTATATCACTGGTTAGAATTTCCTTCATTTTGCAAAGCCACGAGCCACATGCATCAGCTCACCACAAAGTCATTAAGCCTTTTTAAGCTCAGATGAAAAACATTAACAAATACCACAAAAGGCTTTAGTATAGCCCCTTTGTTCATTCACATATGGCACTTTATAACTCCTGCGCCACTCTGGTCGTGTGTTTGTTTAAGCTGCCTCCATCAGGCTGGTCCTGAAAGAACAAAAGACATCTTGAGCAATCCTAAGCAGGAAATGGGCTAATCTAAACATGGTTTGTGACACTTTAAGTAGAATAGAAAGGGGAGGGATTGATTAGTCATTAATGTCCAATTGGCTCCATATGGATGTTGCAATAATAAAGCCTTTTTTCAGAGCAGTAGCAGAGTTATTGAATTAGAGGTTTATGTTTCCTCAGAGCTGACCTTAGGGAATTCCCTTTTGGTTCTTCTTGTTGATCTTTTAAAGAGAATGGAGTTTCCAACAGGAAAAAAATAGAAGCCTTACCCACGATAACACTTGCTCATAATCCTGCAACTAAGGAATGCATTAATTTAGCATAGTTTTAATTCCTGCTGTAATTTCAGTCCTCCATGCTTTCTTTGCATGCTCTTGCTTCTTTGGTGGGGCAGTATTTCAGAGACCAATTAGACAGTGGCATGAACTTCATAACTGGTAATGGGCTCCTCTAATGTGCCTAGCTGTGGCAGAGAAATGGCATCCTCACAGGGGAAGAGTAATGCTCCAGCCAAGGAATGGTGAGCTTTGAAATTCAGTTATTTCAGATCATGGAATAGTGATTGGGATAGCTTTGGTGTAGGGCAAATGGACCATGTGGCAAGTCTGAAGACCTAGGTTCTAGATCTGGCTCTGCTCCTAACAGCATACCGGCATCTGGTTATTCCAGAGGAAGCTAATGCAACCTCTCTGAGCCTTGGTCTTTGTCATCTCTAAAGTGGGGTGAAAACATCTATCCCTCTACCAATTTCAAAGGATTAGAAAGAGGATTCAGACAATGTATTTCCTGAAAGCCCTTTGTAAATATTATTGTATATAAAAGTACTTGGCACACATGGTATGTCTGTCCTGGAAACTGACTTCCAGCCTAGTCTAGTCTAATGAAATGATTGTTTCCAAAATGCCCAATGGAATTTTTTATTTATGTGTATACAATATCTATCTATCTATCTATCTATCTATCTATCTATCTATCTAGGTTATTTGGTGAATTTCTTGCTATAAAGTTCTATAGTCAAAGTAAGTAAGGTATTTGTTTTTAGTGTGATTAAAGAACTTTAATATGAAAACAGAGAAATGAAAATTTGCCTGTGTCCTTCCCCTACATTGGACAAATGAAGAATCAACACCTTAATCAAAGTACCACAGGCAGTTCACCTTTGGTTCCTCACCAGTGGTTCCTATTCTTACACCAGCTGTGAGCTCAGAAGATGTATCCATATTTTGCATTTGCCTTCTTTAAATCATGGCACCCATGAATAGGTAATTTTTTGCTAACCTCCCTAGCTAATCTTATATAAAAGACATAGAGGGCAAACCATAGCCTTCACCCCTTGTATCCCTTTTCATAAGATGAACACATCACTTTCCTAATGGTTAAGACTCTTGCTCAGCCATAGAATGTCTTTTCCTGTCAAGTAAACAAAAAGGACAGTCCAATTATTATTTTTTTAAGATTTTATGCATTTATTCATGAGAAACACACAGAGAGAAGCAGAGACATAGGCAGAGGGAGAAGCAGGCTCCATGCAGGAGCCAGATGTGAGACTCAATCCCAGGACCTGGGATCATGACCTGAGCCAAAGGCAGATGCTCAACCACTGAGCCACCCAGGCACCCAAGAATAGTCTAATTATTTTCTGTTTTGTTGTTTTTGTAAGAAGAAATCAAATGTGAATTCCAAGCAGCCTTTTTATAATGAAAGTCAGTTCCCTTTCTGGCATAAGCAGGAGTGTAAAGTTTGTAGAACTTTCAAAATCATAGACAGACAGCTGTCAGCCATTCCTACAGCACAGTGAATTAGACTTCTACAATAGTAAGATAGATTTGGTGGGATGAACATGGTGAAATTAATACCTTCCATCTTTCCTAGTTTTTCAAGTCCCTTTGTAAAATGCCTTCATCTTCTATATTTTTGTTTCTGATGTATTCGTTATCATTATTTCCATTAACCCAAATAAGGGACTATTAACTGTATCATGTAACTCTTTCCAGAATCCCACAGGAGAAAATCAACTATTCTGTTGATAGATTGAAGTAGCCTAAAATACTGTGATTGCTAAGCAACCCAATGGTATATATTTATATCTCTTTTTATTAAGAAGCCTTTTTACCCTCCTTAATATATTTCTACAATAAAAATTATTATTAACGTAAATGAGACCAACTCTTTGAGTTCACAATAGCCTAAATATGCCATATACTCAGGTCCACGGAGAAAAAAACCTTTCAGGAAAAGATTACTTTGGTTTGATTGCTTTTCTGTCTTCTTTTGATTCTTTCGTTTTTGCTGTTTTTTTTTTTTTTAAACTAAGAGTTAAAACAATTTTATTTTGAATAGTATCCCATTATATGGCTATACCACAATTTGTCCATTCTCCAGTTATTTTCAGTTTTTGGTTATTATGAATAAAACTGCTATGATATTCTTCTATAAATCTATTTCTGGACAAAATTTTTATTTGTTTTGGGTAAGTACCTAAGTGTGAAAATGCTGAGTTATTGGTAAGTATGTTTTACTTTTTAAGAAACTGTTGAACTGTTTCACAAAATGGTTACACTATTTTATACTTTCACCGCCAATATTTTAGAGTTCCAGTTGCTCCATATCCTTCCCAACGTTTAGTATTGTAAGTCATTCTAATGGGCGGGAAGTGGTATCTATTGTGATTTTAATTTGTATTTTCCTGATGACTAGTGATATGGAATACTTTTTCATGTGCTCATTGGCCATAACTATATTTTCTTTTGTAAAGTGTCGTGTCTTTTGTCTATTTTTAAATTAGATTATTTTTCTGTAGAAGTTCTTCTTATATTCTAGATATAAGTTCTTGTCAGATATGTGTTTAACGAATATTTCTTTCTAGTCCGTGCTTTGACATTTTTAAACAACTTTTTGATGAGCAGAGTCTTAATTTGATAAAGTTCAACTTAGCATTTTTCTTGTATATTTAGTGCTTTATAGGGTATATCTAAGAACCTTTGATTACTCCAAGGTCACTAAAATATTCTCCTATGTATTCATTGAGTTTTTGGTTTGGTTATGATTCATTTCAAATTAATTGTTGAGAGTACTATGTCATAAGAGGTCAAGGTTTATCTTTTTTCACATACTTATCCACTTGTTTTAGCACTATTTGTTGTAAAGACTATCATTTCCTTAGTCTTTATTGGCAATTGACCATATATGTGGGGTTTAATTCTGGACTCTTGAATTCTATGCTAGTGGTCTATTTGTCTATGTTTGTCCCAATACCATGCTGTTTTTTTTTTTACTCTGGTTTTTTACAAATGTCATATCTTGAAATCAAATACTTTGAATCCTCCAACGTTTTTAAGTTTGTTTTGGCTTTTCTTACTCCTTTATGTTTTATAAAAATTTTAAAATCAGCTTGCCAATTTCTAAAACAAAATTGTCTTTTGGAGATTTTTTAATTGGGATTGGGTGGAATATATAGATAAATTTGGAAAGAATTAACATTTTAATAATATGGACTCTTCTGATCTGTAAACATGGTATATTCCTCTATTCCTTTAGGTCCTCTTTAATTTAACTGACAAATGTATTGTCTTTATGCAAAGGTCTTGCACATTTTTTTGGTTTAATTTATTCCCAAGTATTTTATTTTCTGATGCTATTATGAATGTAAACTTAAAAAAATATTTTCTAATGTTTGCTGCTAATATATAGGAATACAATTGATTTCTATATTTTTATATTTTATATTGCAATATTGCTAAATTCACTTACTAGTTTTAATAATTATTTTGCAGATTCCTTAGGATTTTCATTAAAAAACAATTACATTATCTATGAATATAAATAGCATTATTCTTTTCTAATTAGTATATGTTTTATTTCTTTACTGCAGGAGAGTGTTGATAAACAATGGTGAGAGTAAACATCCCTTGCCTTATTCTTCATTTTTAGGAAAGTAGTAGTTCAGTAATAAATATGATATCCTACAGGTTTTTCTTAAATGCTTTTTATCAGACTGAGGAAGTTCTCTTCTATTACCAATTTCCTGGGATTTTTTGACATGAGTGTGTATTGAATTTTTAAAACCATTGTCTGACTCTATAGTGATGATCATGTTTTTTTCCTTTGTTTTGTTATATGGTGATTACCTTGCCTGATTTCAGATGTTAAATTACTTACTTTCCTGAGAGAAATCCTACTTAGTCATGACTTATTATCTATTTAACATAATGCTGGCTTTAATTTACCAATATTTTATTAAGAACTTTTGCATGTATGTTGAAATCCTTTGCCAGGGTATTGATGCCACCTCATAAAAAAAAAAAAAAAATTGGAGAATTTTCCTTCAACCTCTACTTTCTTAGTTTGCATAAAACTATTTTAATTTTTCCTTAAACATTTTTGAAAGAATTATCATTAAAACCATTTGGGACTGGAGGTTTCTTCATGAGAAGGATGTTGGCTATAAATATAGTTTCTTTATGAGCCATAAGAGTATTTAGGTTTTCTATTTATTCTTGAGTGAATTTTAGTAGTTTGTGTCTTGTTCATTTTATCTAAGTTGTCAAGTCTATTGGAATTAAGTTATTCACAATATTCTTTTATTATCCTATTAATGCAAGTAGTATCTAAAGTAAAATCCTCTCTTTCAATCCGAATACTGGGATTTTTGTTTTCTCTCTTTGCTGATTAGTCTAACGAGGGCTTTATCCATTTTATTGATCTTTTTAAATTACTAACCCTTGGCTTTATAAATTGTCTTTACTGTGTCTGTTTTGTAGTTCATTGATTTCAACCCTTTATTCATTCTGAAAATCTCTGATTTTAGTTGGATTATTTACTTTATTCATATTTAATGTGATTATTGAATTTGATGGGCTTAAGTCTCGTAATTTGCTATTTGTGTTCTGTTTGTTCCCTCAGTTTTTGGCCTTCTGTCTTTCCTTTAAGTCAGTTGAATCCTATTGTTATTAAGGTTCTATTTCTTTATAGCAGTGTACCATTCACAGTAAAATTGAGAGGAAGGTACAGGGATTTCCCTTCCCCACACATGCATAACTTTTCCCATTATCAACACACCCCATCAGAGTGGTCCACTCAATGGATGAACCTACTCTGACATATCATAATTACCCAAAGTCCATAGTTTACCTTAGTGTTTACTCTGGGTATTGTACATTCTATGGATTTGAACAAATGTAAAGTAACATATATCCATCATTCTGGCATCATACAGAGTATTTTCACTGCCCTAAAAATTCTCTATGTCCTGCCTATTCATCCCTCTTTCCCTGACCCATGGCAACCACTGATCTTTTTACTATCTCCTTTTGAGTCCTTTCCTAGTCTTCCATTTGAATTATTCTATTGGCATCTCAGCTCTACCTTTTTTTTTTCAGCTCTACCTTTTTGTATTTTGTTTAGTTGTTGTTTCTAGTGATTTACTATAAATCCTTAATTGAGTCTTCCCATAGTTAAAATTATACCACTTTTCACAAAATAAAGCAATCTTTAACAATTTAATTCCATTTACTACCCTTATCCTTTGTGCTTATGTGCTATTGTTCTCCCACGTTTTACCTCTTCATGTTATAAATCCCACAGTACAGTGTTATATTTTATATTAAATAGCCCCTTGTCTTTTAAAACATTAAAAATCAGCTGTTTATTAGGAAATCCAGAGAAGAAAACAAAGTTGGGCTTTTTTTTTTTGAAGTCATATATTTATCATTGCTGATGCTCTTCCTTTCTTCTTGTATATCTAAGTTTCTGTCAGATATTATTTCTCATCTTGAATAATTTTCTTGAGTATGTCTTGTGGTATGGGTCTATAGGAGTACATTTTGTCAGCTTATATTTATCTGAAAATCTATTTTACATTTGTTTTTGGAGCATATACTCACTACGTAAATCTCTGAATTGACTTAATTTCAGCATTCTAGGGATCCCTGGGTGGCGCAGTGGTTTAGCGCCTGCCTTTGGCCCAGGGCGCGATCCTGGAGACCCGGGATCGAATCCCACATAGGGCTCTGGTGCATGGAGCTTGCTTCTCCCTCTGCCTGTGTCTCTGCCTCTCTCTCTCTGTGACTATCATAAATAAATAAAAATTTAAAAAAATGTTTAAAAAAAAATTTCAGCATTCTAAAGATGTTCTATAGTCTTCTAGCCTTCATTGTTTCTTATGAATAATCAGCGATCATTTGTATTATTGTCACCTTGTATGTAATGTATCCTGTTTCTCTGGAATTTCCCCTTTGTCTTTGGTTTTCAGCAGTTTGGCTAGTGTCTAGGTTTGCTTTTCTTTGATTTTACCCTGCCTGCATTTATATGAATGTCTTGAACCTGTTGATGATGCTCACCAAATTCAGATAATTTTCAACCAATGCTTCTTTAAATATTTTTTCAGTAATGATTCTCTCTTTTCTTTCTGGAACTTCAATTACATATATTTTAGGAGACTTAATATTGTTCTACATATTGCTGAGTCTCTGTTTATGTTTAGTTTATTTTATTCTCTGTTTTTGAGAGAGATATTTTAGTTTTTTTATTCTCTATTTTTGAGATGGGATAATTAATTTATTTCGATGTATTTTCAAGTTCACTGACCCTTTATCTGCACTCCAAACTTCTGTAATATCCAATCAGTGAATTTTCTTTTCTTTTAAGGTTTTATATATTTATTTGTGAGAGACGCAGAGAGAGAGGCAGAGACATAGGTGGAGGGAGAAGCAGGCTTCCTATGGTGAGCCTGAGGAAGGACTCTATCCTAGGACCCCAGGATCATGCCCTGAGTCAAAGGCAGATGCTCAACCACTGAGCCACCCAGGTGCCCCTCATCAGTGAATTTTCATCTCAAATATACTTTTCAGTTCTAGAATTTCCATTTCTTTTCTAGTTTCATTTCCTTGCTGAGTTCCCTCTACCCTGTCTGTGTATTCATTACAATAATCTTTTAAGTTTTGAACATGTTTATAATGGTTACTTTCAAGCTTTTGTTTGCTAATTTTATTATGTGAGTCATCTCAGTTTTTCTTTCTTTTGTTATCTCTAGGTCGTATTTTACTGGTTGCTTGCACAGCTTGTTACATTGCAGATTATAAATTACAGATTTATTATCAGTTCATTAGTAATCATAGAGAGTATTCAGAGAGAATTTCTCATTTAGTTTCCATTTTGATGTCTCCTTGAATATATTTGTTCATGTCACTATCCTACTTAAAAATTTTAAAGACTTCTTGGCTTGGCATTCAAGGTAGTTAGCAATCTGCCCCCTACTTATGTTTCTAATTTCTTCCCTTAGTATTCTCCTATTTTTTTCTATAAACCCAAGCCATAGTCAGCTTCTTTTATTCACCAAAACCCTACTAATCTTTCATTATAACTCTATGCCTTTATTCATACTAATTCTCTAGCCTGGAATACTTTCAAATCTATAACTGCTAGTAAATTTTTCCTCTTCTTTTAAGATGCTGCTCAAGCACCACTGCATCTCCGAAGCCTCCCTGATATTCATCCTTGTTCATTCCAACAACATCAGTAGCTTCTCTTCTCTGCTTTCAGAGCATTTTTAAATTACCTTTGTGGGTCTTACACTGTAATTTTCCATTTATGTGTCTGTCTCCCTCACTGGACCAGATCCCTTTTTAAAAAGGCACATGTGTTATCATTCTTTATATACCCAATCACAATATTGGGTCTATCTGAAATTCGTCAGAAGTATTTGCTGAATTAATGCATAAATAAATGAGTACTAGGCACATTATAGAATTAGCCAAAGTTCTTCCTTAGGGAGAGTGTGTGTATACACACACACACACACCCCAAACACTTATTCATTCACTCACATAACCCTTGGAATTTACCCAGGAAGGGGGCCTCTCTAGGATTAGTTCAGGACCATTGCCATAGTCTATGATGGTTACACTAGCCTTCTTTCCAACCCACCTGGAAAAACTCAACTTTCTGTCTTCTCTTTAAATCATTTAAATCACAGATTTCTAAGGAAGTCTTTGCCTTCGAAATTTCTATGTTCTCCCCATAGACTATCTTTCTTTGTCTAACTGTAAGTTTGCCTTACCCAAACTATGATATGAGAAGACAAAGGATGAATTAATCAAAGCAAACCCCCTGGGGAAGCTGAAGAGAGCAGGAATTCCTGGGGTGCAGTGGAACAGTGCTTTCCTGTGGTGCCTAGTGTGGTAGTGTTGACCTCCTGGCCTTTCAGTAAGTGTCATTTAGGATGACTATTGCTTGTAATTACAAATACTTAGGTCAGCCTGAAAGCAGTAGTTTCTAGGTGCAGAGCTTTGGGTCAAGGCTTCTTCGAACTGCTTTCCATGAGGAGCTAGTTTGTGAACACTGAACTCACAAATGATTCCTCTGTTCTTAAAAGTAAAAGAGGCTATGTCATAGAATTGTGAGACATTCTGTAGGACAATTCTGGATTCTGACAAAGAGCATTGGCTATTTTAGAATGAAGTGCTTTTTAAAATTTTTTAGCCTGGTGTTATTTTAAAAAATGAAGGAAGCAGTATGAAATCACACTTGATATGTAGCTTTTAATTGTAACAGAAAGTGGATCTTAGGCTTCAAATATTCAGACTAATAGCACACCTTTGGAAAACAATTCTATAGTATTCTATAACATTTTCCTTATGTGTTTAAAAGGCTTACCTAATATACAATCTTCATTTTAAAATTTCTGAATTTATACACACATACCCAGTCATGTATTTCTTCTGATGCAACAATAATTCCTTAACCATTTTGTTTCATGAAGCAAACTTTAGCTAAGCTAAGGAACACTTTCTAAATATTCTTTTGGTTTTGTGTCCTCAATACTTTTTAAAAATTCTGACTCTGATCAGATGTCAAGTCTGGTTTAAAAGCAGTTTCAAATGTTGGTCTCCCTGAATAAGTCTCTTCTCAAATCTTGGTTCATTGATATCATATTCCTAGGTTAGGTCAGGATGTCCTCATTCATTTTTCACTTGACTTTCCTTAAAAGGGAGGAGAGGAGGCAAGAAAAAAAAGAGATGCACACATGCCTTGAAGTGTTTCTATCTTCCATTTCTTAATTCACATTTTTATACTTTGTACTGTGCTTGAATTTCCAAATTTATGGGAGCATTTGTTGTGAGTCCTAGATATCTCATGTGTAATTAATCATTGTCAGTGTCACGTAGACAATATGCAGTATGGGAGAAAGGGGCAAGGTCAATGTAGGGTAGTTGGTGGGGTGAGACCCGAGTCTGTCCCTTCGAAAAGAGTAGAATTTAATAAGGTAGAAGAGAGTGAGAAGGATATGTTAAGATTGAAGTATGGAATGAGAGAGAGAGAGAGTGAGAGAGATGGGGCATGTGTAAGACATATCTGGGAGAATCAGTTGGTATGGAGTAGAAGATCTACTTAAGACCAGGGTCTGAAAATCCACCATGATTTCTGTCAGTCTGTTGGATAGTAAAATTTCCCATTCACAATAAAATACATCTTTTCAATGAATAAGTAAATGGAAGCTGACCATTTGGTTTTGCTAGAGGTGGAGAGAAAGCTATGACAGTAAAAGCGGATCTCAAATGTTAATCACCTGTGGCATAGTAGTTAACTTAGAATAATATTGAAATGTTTTTGCATCTGACATTCTCCACCAGCCTGTCTCCTTTTATGTGTATGCATGCAAGTATATAAATTGCTGAATCCATGTCAGTTGTAAAGTAATGGCACTGAGGGCATCATAAATTACCATGGTGATCCTCAGGAGAAGACACTGTCGTATCTGAATGAGTGTTTCACTTCCAGAGTAATGTATGCCTTCATCTGGCCCAGCAGTCAGCATATTGCCCTGTGTTGATGGATATTGTCAGCTGGAAGCTACACTACATTTCACTGCACAATAAACATGGCTGTCAAACCCATATAAAGTGAAATCAATTTATCCTGTATGGTCAGTGCATTTTAAATGAAATTAATGTACTGTGGGTATGGTGGCAAAAAGGTAGCAGATTAGTTATGCATCTTGGGATCTGAGACTTTTCATGTAAGGGATCATTCTGTCTAGTAGGCCTAAAAGAAGGGCTGTTTATGAAATATATTATTTTTGCATGGTCTTCAAATAGTGGCCCTTCTGCCCTCTTTCATGTATAGAAAAGAATTGATAATATTAGTCAGTTGGGCCCTTTTATCCTATCTTTTGTTTGCTATAAATGATGATCATATTTGTCAAATAATAGTGCACTTTAATGTTCTAATTTATTACAAGCTCTGACACAAACAAATTTCTACTTAATCAAGGTATCTAGAAATAGAGTGGAAGGGCCAGAGATTGATTGGGCCATGTTGTTCCTGTATAATCACTCCACTGAGCTGAAAGGCTTTACTTTTTCCAGAAAGTGGAAATGTTGGTTTTAATGTATATTTTGCTTCTAAACTTTTGGGAGTAGGCTTTCCTGTTTATGCAGCAGAAACCCTGGCTGAGGCCATCAGTCCAACCACTTTACATTTAGCTATAGAAGTTTTTCCATCTATAGAGGGGTATTTAGTTGATGCCACATTGCAAAGCATACATCTTTGTGTCACGTTGGTAGGATTCATGAAAACAAGCAAGACCTATGTTCATTCATTTATTCACTCATTTATCTAATCATTCATTAATTTAACATAGTTTACTAATTAAAACTCTATATGCCTAGTGCTTTACTAGAACCTAGGGATACAGCAGTGAACAAGAACCAGTTCTTGCCATATTCTCAAAGAGCTTTTAATCTAGTATGTTACTGGTTAGAGTCACCTCTTTGGAAATGATAAAATATCAGAGACTTGGATATACTTTCATTGGGGAATGTTTACGAACTACCCTAAAACAGCAGAAAAATGTATCAGGACCCTTGAAATAAATGCCTTTTAGTCTAGTAGTTTTGCATATAAGTTGAAAACCAATCTTTTACTTAATAAATATTTATTGAATATCTATTATGTGGGAAATCCTGGGGATACAAGAATGAGTACAACATAAACACCAACTTTAGGAGTTTCATATTCCTGGGGATGGACTGGAAAGATTAGTGAGAGATAGTCACATAAACAAGTAATTACTTTGGAGCATGTAGCATAAAAGAAAGGGGAACTAATGCAGCCTGGGGAGCATCATAGCAAATGCTGTTCCTATGCCCTGAATTACCCTTCCCATCTGTCCTTACAGCCCTCCCCTATTCACGGGCTAATCTTTATTCATCATCCACGACAAAGTTTAGACATCGCCTCTCCTAAGAGGCATTAGCTGACTGTCTTGTCTGATGCCATCCTGGTGCCCTGTATACTTCGGTATTACAGCACTTATCATACACTCTTGTGATAATTGCCTGGGGTCTGTATCCCTTCTGATCTGGGCGCTCCTTACAAGCAGGGTCTGTTGTGCCCTAACCCCTGGCATAATGCCTAACTCATTGTCATTCATTCCTCAATTAATATTTTTATTGAATTCATTAATCTGTGAAACATACCACGTTTGGGTAGGCCTTGAAAGCTGAGTGGGGCTTAGTGGGATTTAGTGAAGAAGTAGGAGATGGGGCTTCCAGGCAGTGAGAGGACCACTGGACAAGGCGTAACATTGTGAAAGAGAATTCTATTTGAGGTAAAGAGGCAGTTTGAAGTGCTTCAGTTTGGGACAAAAGAGGCTAAAATGATAGGTGAGAGCCTGCTTTTGAAGGGAAGAATCGCAACAGGAGAGGTTAGCGTAAAATAATGCCAGGCAAAAAAATAAAAAAATAAAAAAATAATGCCAGGCATTGCCGAATCTCCACCTGCAGCCGGTGGTAGTGAAAATGCACCAGGTGTATAAAAACATCCAAGGTGAATTTGGCCCCGTGTGTCTTGGAGGCCTCCGTCAGCAGGGCCTTTAGACTTGTCATCTGAAACCATCTTCTTCCAAGAGGTCACTTGAACAGACGAGAAGGGCCTAGGGAAAACAGC
The DNA here is from genome assembly GCF_048164855.1 of Canis lupus baileyi. Taxonomy (NCBI): domain Eukaryota; kingdom Metazoa; phylum Chordata; class Mammalia; order Carnivora; family Canidae; genus Canis; species Canis lupus. The sequence goes on from NC_132860.1 coordinate 12,055,701, forward strand.
TGAACCAGGCGGCAAGCTGTGTTACCTTACCCAGATAATAATGCTTTGCACCCGTCTTGTTCTTCCTGCCCTGACATTACAGGAGGTAAAGCCATGAATGGCTCTGCAGCTAAACTACAGCAGTATTATTGTTGGCCAACAGGAGGTGCCACTGTGGCTGAAGCACGAGTCTACAGGGACGCCCGCAGCCGGGCCAGCAGCGAGCCTCACATCAAGCGACCAATGAATGCTTTCATGGTCTGGGCGAAGGATGAGAGGAGGAAAATCCTTCAGGCCTTCCCCGACATGCATAACTCCAACATTAGCAAAATCTTAGGTGAGTGCAGTCTCGAACGCCACCCCTCACCCCCAGCGAGCGCCCGGAGAGTGGACCACAGGGGCCCCGGGGCTACTCTGACACCCAAGGGAGACTGGGGTTTGCAGAGCTCAGGTGGAGCTCAGCAAGCTGCCTCGGGAGACATCGTGGTCATCTCCTATGTCCCCCCACCCCGCAGCCTGGTGTTTAGGGTTAGCGGTTAAACAGCCACCAAGTGCCAGGGAGGGACTAACACTTCTTTATTTTATTAAAGATTTTGTTTATGTGTTTGAGAGAGAGAGAGAAAGAGAGAGGCACGAGTAGGGTGAAGGGCAGAGGAAGAAGCAGACTCCCCACCTCCCATACGGGGCTCCATCCTGGGACCCTGGGATCCTGACCTGAGCCCAAGGCAGATACTTAACCAGCTGAGCCACCCAGGCAGACCCTACAACTTCTTTCATTTTATTTTATTTTATTTTATTTTATTTTATTTTATTTTATTTTATTTTATTTTATTTATGTTTAAAGATTTTATTTATTTATTCATACACACACACACACACACACACACACACACACAGGCAGAGACAGGCAGAGGGAGAAGCAGGCTCCATGCAGGGGGCCTGATGCAGGACTCAATTCCAGGACTCCAGGATCATGCCCTTGGCCTAAGGCAGGTGCTCAACCCCCAAGCCACCCAGGCGTCCCCCTGCAACTTATTTTAGAGACAAAATTATTTATGGTGTGTTAAACTGAATTTGGCAACTCTGAGAGACCATGCTAAACAGGGATCCTGGAGACAAGCTGTATTTCCTTTTCCTATTCAGCCTTCTTCAAGCCTCCGAATCCTACCCAGAGCCTAGAGTCTCTGCTTTAGTATTCTTGGGTTCATAGCCTCCCACCCAAAGAACTCACGGGAAATTAGGGTGAGCCCCCAAACAGTGTGAAATTCACGGAGTGTCGAACAGTGCCTCGAATGATGACTTTAAAACTTGTCAAATGAAAGTGCATTTACTTTAATAAGATAGGACTAGTTTGAATTTCGTAGCAGAGAGTCGAGCACGCAGAGCCCAGGCGGCGAGGCCCCTCATGCGGTAAACTGCCAGGGTGATTCTCCTGCTTCACAGGATTAAACTCAAAACCTCGTTCTGTTAGTGTAAAGCTTGCCTAGTGCAGATTATACAGTTTGGAATTACTGCGTTCAACATATTGAACATATTTTATTCAACATGCGGCATTACAGTCAACATGTTTCCTCTTTAAAAAGAAAAAACACAGAAGGCACTGTTCTATTTAAGCTGTCACAATGTGACAAAATCTCTAAAGGAGCCGTTTAAGAAGCTGAAAAACATTAGAGACTTAAACTGTGGTTTTCATTTTTTAAATGTTTTGTTCAAAAGCAATAAATATTTAACCTTAGTAAATATCGGTGATCTGGACATACACAAATACACATGTTTTGTCACTGTATAAATAATTTAACTTGGTTCTGAGGCATGGTGAGGCAGTAACCTCTAAGAAAATTTACAACATGCCTAAGATCTAATCGTGGCAAAATGTTAAAAAAAAGATGTTTTTCCCTTTTGATTTTTGAATTTCAAGATGGGTACTAAATGTTATTACAGCGAAGCAGGGTATTCTTTTTAGAGTTTCTGAGATATGCATGGGGATAGTATTATTCTTTTTGGACTTAAGTATCTTTTAAGCCAAAATGCTCCTCATGGATACATTAATTTTTTTTTCCAATTAACAGACATTTAAAAGAAAATCAGTGTTTCTCTGTCCTTGAAATTGATACCTAACTTTGAAATTTTCTTTTTTCCTTTCCTTTTCTTTCTTTTTCTCTCTTTTTTTTGTTTCTTTCTTTTTTCTATCTCCTTTTCTTTTCTTTTCTTTTCTTTTTTGACATTTTAGTAGCAGCATTTTAAGCACTCAGATGGGCACAGAACCTCTCTGTTTCCATTTTGACACTGTGGGAAATTTATATTATTGGTGTACATTCTGTGAAAAAAACCTATTAAGAATATAGTAAGTGTATTCATTAAAATATAAACTTTAAAGCACAAGCATTTCAAGAGTAGCAAGAACCTCTGTTGACTGAGGCTTTATGCTACTGGGAGTCAGCAGAACACGGAGAAGCCAATCTGCATAGACTTTCTACACAACTTTTGCACAACAATCAGGAAAGAACAGGGATGGATGTGCTATTAAAGCAGACCAGGATATTGCTGGCTACAGAGAATATTTGTACAACTTTCCATTTGTTTATGTATGAAAAATCTCCACTGAAGAATAGCTAACATCCAGTCAGCACAGCTGTTACCGCTTTATTCACCAGCGAGACACAAAAATGCAATTTGATACATGTAAAAAAACACATCCCTTCTTCGTCAAGTGTTTAGATAATTCTTTATAAACAATATTAGAGAAGTGAATACTTTTCCTTCTTCCTCTATAAACCACATTAAAAATTTTTGTGCTGTCATTGGTAAAGCTATGAATGAACGTTTATAGTCCTTGAAAATGGTATATATAATTCCAACTGTACCTTCCGGTTCGAAAGCAATAACTTCTTAGGTAGAGTTTAGGCTTTTTAATTACCCCAGGCCAGGGGAGACAGTGTGTGCAGTGGGCTTTTAAATACGGAAGGATATAACAACATCTGCTAACACCGTATCACAGGGCAGCTTCCCTAAAGGTGCTTGGACAAGTGTGGGAGATGCTTGAATCTCTACAACCAGGAGAGCCTTTTCTGAGGATCCTGTCAGGCTTGAGAGCATGCTTTGGAAGTTTGGGTTTTTCACCCTTTGAGAGTGATCGACAGTTAGATGGGGGAGGGACAGTGGATTCGCAAGGTGATCTTTAAGCAGCAGAGAGGTGTTTTAAAACAATATACTTTTTGTGTAGCACCAGCGTTATCAAACAAAATAACATAATAAATGTATCACATGCAAAATTATTCTTTGCTCTTTACGTCTCTAAAAGACTACTTGGGAGGCTCAGTGGTATGTGGGAATAGGAGCTACCCAGAGCACAGGTGAGTGAAGCAGTGGGAAGGTATATACAGCATTAGCCATCGATATTGTTACCTTGACCACTTGGGTACTGAAGGCTATTTTTATGTTTAGGGTCTCGCTGGAAATCCATGTCCAACCAAGAGAAGCAACCCTATTACGAAGAACAGGCCCGGCTAAGCAAGATCCACTTAGAGAAGTACCCGAACTATAAATACAAACCTCGACCGAAACGCACCTGCATTGTTGATGGCAAAAAGCTCCGGATCGGGGAGTATAAGCAACTGATGAGGTCTCGGAGGCAGGAGATGAGGCAGTTCTTTACTGTGGGGTGAGTGTTCCCGAACGAACGTAGCCACCTGGGCTTTCCCTCCCCAGTAGAAAACTGCAGGATGGCTACTGGCAGTGGATTTGGGAAGGATATTAGGGAAGGGAGGAGGAGGTCAAGATCTACCCAGGGGCTCAGTTGCAGTGATCTTTGCAGTATTACACACACACACACACACACACACAGAGTCTTGCAGCCTGGCTCCTGCTGGATAGCTCAAAACAAACCTGGTCTCCCCTCTCCTTGTCTCCCAAACTAATCTAAGATGTTCGGTGCCCACACACCAAGTTGCTGGTAGTTTATTTAAGCAGACATACAGGGAGAAAGAATAAAAACTAACTTAAGAAATCCCCAGAAGCTTTCCAGCTTCCCTGGGTGGTGCTTCTGATTCTAATCACAATAGTCTGCTTTTGTTGTGGGATCTACCACAAGATAATTGGCCTTGACATTGGTTAGAGGACCTCATTTTTGGCGCAAGATCCAGAACTCCTGTTGCAGTAAATTATTCTGTGGTGGAAGCAATAACAATGTGGATTTTCTTGCTTAAATCAGAAACTAGACATGTTTTTGATATCTTCAAGTCTGATTTCATGTCATTTTGTTTAAAAATTAGGTAATAGATTTCTGGTATAAATTTCGACTTGGCTGACTGGCTGTCTGCATTGAAAAGAGGCCCCTTATAACCACAGTAGTTGGGATAAGTGGGGATGCAGATGCCTGTAGGTTCCAGCATGCCCAGGCCTAGAAGCAGGCCTAGAGGATGACAAACCAGAGGACCTTTCTGGAGGCACTGGCCTGAGGCAGCTGCCATCAGAATGGGAAGATGCTTGGGGTAGGGCTTAAAAGAGAAAAGTAGAGTGAGTAAAAAGGCAGCTGGATTCACTGTTAACTAGGGGGAGCGTGGAGGAACTGTGCTATTCTATGGCAGGGAAACGGGGCAGCTTCCCCTACAGGTGACAAAAAGATGTACCTTAAAGGAAAAGTAAAGAACTGTTTATTTTTAAGGACACTAAAAAAAAAATAACACCATGGAATAGATAGCTTCAGAAGCATGTGTTTAGAAAGCACAAAATTAATTTGGGATAGTAAATAGAATACCAAAAAGAAAAAAAAGGCCATTGAAAGCAGTCTGGGTTGTGAATCTGTGCCTTACACTCGGGTGTTCTGGAGAGGGGCATGCTCTCCGGAGTGTGACTGCAGAGGTTCAAGCATGGTGCCACCGAGCTGGGCAAGTTATTGAACTTCTCTGAGCCTCTGTTTCCTCACATGCGAAATGAAGTAAATATTCCTACCTGTCTTGTACAATTGTTGATTCAGTGAGGCGCTGCTTTTGAAAGTACTTCTATCGTGCTTAGTATATTATCAATAAAGGTGAGTTTCTTATCATTACTGTTACCATTAAATGTGGATTTACTATACTAATAAAACTATATTTTGTGTCAGCAGATAATCAGTGAGTTTCTTTACACTGTAGAAGAACTTTTTCGAGGTCAAGGGAGGCTTAAGCCACTTTGTTATTTGAGAATCCCAATCTATTAACAGATGAAGCCATGCCAAGACAGGTTTATCAAATTCTTCTGTATTCTAAATGTTTGCATTTTTAAAAACAATGCTTTTAACACCAGAAGAATAAGTAGACTATTTACTGGTGATTTCGATGATTTGTGAAAAATACGGATTCATAGTGCGCATTGGGAAGTATAGTCGCATGAAACAAAATACTCATTTATTTTAACTGTATGATAAATGTCTTTTTTTAATCCTCTCTATGAGACTGTATATAATCTCTTTTGAGCAGAGAATCAAAGTTTAAGTTTGAGATCCTTTGTGATTCCCACTCTCTTTTTCATGTCATATCTCTGTGTATGTAACGATACACAATGGGTCTCTTCTGCTATAGTCTGGAAGGTGTCAGGGGTACCATTTTTAGATCCCTGATACTTATTTGAAAGGATAAGATGCAGTAATTCTACTTAATTTATTTCCTTTACCAAAGGGTACATCAAAGTAGCTCTGGATCAAACTTGCCTCATCACACAACAATACATGTAAAATTTTAAAAAAATTCAAACAACACCATCTACCATTTATTGAGGGTCTAGTATACAGCCCACTGTATACTAGACATTTTAGATATATAAATCACAAAATCCTCTAACTAAGTTAAAGAAATCAAGATCCTACGGCTGCCAAAAGGTGAGAAAGAGGGAAGGTTTAAATCCGAGTCTCTGCCACCATCATGCCTAACGACTGAGCAGTTGTCCTTACCACAAATTGCCTCAAAATATGCCTCATCGCCCTATTCTGGCACAGTTGTGAGTATGGCTGTGCTATTTGAAAAACAGCTCCTAGAACCTTTGGTTGTTGTGTATGATGATGGCATTAAAGGAACTTTGGAATTTAGAGACTGAGGATCCTGTTCCTGGGAATGTAGAGGGTCCTTTATGGAAGAATCATTTTAGACTGTGGAATGGGGCTACAGATGTGCAGGCAATGACCATAAAGTCTTATTCTTTAATTTTCAAAGCTGAATATTTCCTGTGCCCAGCTTTGGTAATATTTGCAACATAAAGCCAGGTATTATTTCTACTTAAGGATTCGTATTCTCTTTTAAGTGGTTGTATTTGATAGATTATTAACTCCCTGGGGTTCATCTTTGGAAATTCATCTTCATTAGATGTGAGGTTATTACAAGAGGGAAAAGAAACAAGAAATTCAAAGATTGCTATTGACTTCTTGAGGGAATGGGGGTGAGATCAATTTTTATAGCTGGTTTTGAAAAGACATGCATAACTTTCGAGCCAATAAAATTACATATATTGCTCAACATTGTCATGCATTTTACTGCCGATACAACTAAAAGTTCAGTGAGTTGGATTTTTTTCACTCAGCTATTATGAAATAAATTTATCAATAATATGAAACAGAGTAAGTTTAGCTCTGACCTTAGATTTAACCCCCTTGATTGACAGGTTAAGTGCTAGAGCTTTTAATAACTTTGATGAGTACTATTCATGTTGAAGTGATATTCATTAGGGTACATGCAGCTACAACATTGTCTTTTCCCAAAGAATTCTAGCCAAATGTACTTTCATTCGTTTGAAGTTTATTCAATAATTTATCTGTGAACTCATAGAGAATTATGTAGGTACTATAAAATATCAAGTTTTGGGCTACTTTTTGAATATTAATAATGATAAGTTATTGAATACTTACTATATGCTATATACTGTGATGAGTGATTTGTACAGAATATTGCAAAGACAACAAATTTACAAGATAAGCAGTATCATCCTCACTATGGGGTCAAAAAACACAATGTTCAGAGATGGTAAATAATTTGTCCAAGGCCACACAGCTAGTAAATTGCAGAGCTGAGATTTAAACCAGGCTTATGTGAATGTGAAATATGTGACCTTTTCAGCCTTACACAGGTCTCTCACTTAGAGCCTACAAACTCTTTAGAGACTGTGTAGCATAATGGTTATGGGCACCAACTCTGGAGCCAGACTGTTCTGGCTCAAATACTAGATCTGCTTATTCCTAGCTCTGGGAACTAATACACACCAATATTTATTTCTCTAAAGTCTCCACTTGCCCTTGGGAAACTTATTTCAACTCTCAGTACTTCAATTTTCTCATAAATAGAATGGAGAAATGACCATAATACCCTCACCATTGGGCCCTGCCAAAGATTGAATAGCTTGATCTATCTAAAGTGCTTAGACCAACATCTGGCCCATAGGAAACCCTGAATCAGAGTAATATTATTATTCTAGAAAAATAATTTGGCTGCATGCCAAATATATATTTCGTATTCTAAAGAATTATATTCTAGTGCATTATGCTAGAAGTAATTTGAACATTTGCCATTTTGATCCTAGTCTGAAAGGGGTTGAATCAAACCTATGGGACATATATAAATATCATTGATTAGTATAAACTAGCCATACTATTTTCAGTATTGTCCTCCTGTAGGGAAAGCTGGATTAAGGGTCTCTAACAGGCAATATAAAAAGACTGCCATTATTTCTGTTTCTTACTGCAATATCAACTACAGAGATGTATGATGTGTAGGCTTATCTCATAATGAAACAGACTTCATTGTCTTCATTTATAGATGCTGTAAAAGTCTGAAAGATCAACAAACAAGGGAGATTTGCCAAATTAATGCGGAGTTTTTGCAATTGGTGAAGCTAGACTATACTCCAGAAATATTCTTGTGATTCAGAAACCGTGCAACAATGCTGAGCTCTATCAGAGGCAGCTCTACCCTTACTGAGAGAAGGGGTTCTTAGCTATCTCTGCTCATATCAGCTGCATGTGATACTTTTAACAAACATCTACAACTTTTGTTTTGATGTGCACATTCATTATTTGTAAGGCCCAATACTTGCCAGCTATTCCTGTTTGTGAAATCTGCAGTGTTTGAATTTTGACTTTGCAATTGATCTGTAAAGGAAGGAAAAATGCTTTTTAGGAAAGTAATTTCCGATAGACAAAGCTTGAGCCTGCTGGCTGGATTTTCCATTTTGTTAATTGATTGGTCCGTCAATTGGTAAGGGCTTATTTGAAACCAGTGATGTGCCCAGCACTGTACTAAATTAATATAGGACATGAGGCATTAATTCTGTACACAATGAGCTTTCAGAGAGTGTTATAGTCAGAGAAACTAGATGCATACAAAACATATTAGCAAATAATGGTTTGTTATACATACATATAAACACAGAGAGAATACATTGCATGTGCTGCACATAATGTATAGTGAAGTACTAACTTTGATTTTATAAACAAGAACAAGTAAAGCTCAGAAGAGGAGAGATTGCTATGCATTAGGTACACTAATCATAGGTCATTCTAGAGGAGGGGGACTTGAGGTTTGGGTAGGGCGGTGGAAAGTGGAGGCCAAGACTCCTATTTTAGCATGAAGAAGGGCATGAACACAAGGAGGGAAATTCAGAAATGTTCAATAGTTTTTTAAAAAGGAGGCTAGCCTAGGGATTATTCCTGGCAGTAAAAGTAAGAGAGGTAGGGTGTGTAGGGTGGAGCAATATTTTGGAAACCCTTGAAAGCCAAGATTCAGCAACTATAATTAGCCATGCTCACTTGATTTTTTAGTCTTTTATTATGCTGGTAACAACAATGAGAAAGCAAGACCAGCATGATAGTTAGCTTATGATTTTGTACCCATAGAATCAGTGGTAACTTAGAAGTGGCCTCAGAAGTCATATACTTCAAGTAGCCAGCCATTGTAGGAGCCCTCTCTGAGTTCTGCTTGAACTATTTTACGGCTAGAGACCTCACCGCTTCCCAAGGGAGCTAGTTTCTTTGTGGAACATGTCCTAATGCTAGAAAGTTCTTTTCTCTGAACTGAGCAATGATCTACCTTTCTGCTACTTGGTAGCTTAGTTCTAATCCTCTTTTTGGTCCCTTTTCTAGCGCAAGTCTCTTCTTTATAAAGAAAACCATTCAAGCATTTAAAGATGGTTATATTCATATTCCTTCTCCACTATCTTCCCTCACATATGTCTAGTCCCATTTACATCTTTTCTTCTCTAAAATAGTGTACCCAGCTTTTTCATTTGTTTCCCCCTCATTCACTAGTTTGTTCATTCATTCATTCATTCATTCATTCATTCATTGTATGCAATATGGAATGTGCCACCTGTGTTCCAGGCATTGTCTAAGTTTTAGAGCTGTATCAGTGAAAATTCATGTCCTCATGAAGCTTACATTCCAGCAGGGGAAGTCAGACAACCAATCAATAAATGAATAAAGAAATATCAAATAGTAATAAGTGCCTTAGAATGAGGTAAAGTAGGGAAAGTGTATGGAGGATTGAGCACAATTTTAAAAAGAGTGGCTACAGAAAACCTCACTGAGCAGCTCATACTTGAGCCAAAGGCCTGCAGAGTGAGGGAGCAAGCCATGTGTGTCTCTGGGAGAAGAGTCAGGCAGGGAGAACAGCAACTGCAGAGGTCTGGAGGGAAGGTTGCGATTGGCATGTTTAAGAGTTAACAAGGCCAGAGTGGCAGGAGCAGAATGAGTAGATGGGAAGAGTAAGAGATGTCAGAAGGTAGTAGGGAGTCAAACTGTGAAAGGACCTTTGGCCATTGAAGACTTTGAATCTGACCCTGAGTGAGATGGAAAGACATTGAAAGGTCATAAGCAGAAGAGTACTGTGACCACACTTAGATTTTAAAAAGATCACTCTATCTACTGTGTTGAGTATTGTCTGAAGGGGGTGCGGCTGAAATAAGGAGACGGGTTCTTAAAATAAACCAGATTAGAGTTGACGGTGGCCTGGATAGATTGGTAGCGGTGGAGGTAGCAAGAAGTGGAGGGATTCTGGATGTATTCCTGATAGCGGACCACTAGGAGTTGCTGATGGACTGGATACAGGGTGTGAGAGACACACAGTTACCAAAGATTAGCCGGAGCAGCCAGAAAGATGGAGTAATCATTAACCAGGATCAGAAGGGTCATGAGAGGAGCAGGTTTATGGAGGTGATCCGGAGTTTAGTTTCAGACCTCTATGGTTGAGACAATATTTTGACATCCAAATCAAATAAGAAGTTATATACTTATATGACTCTAGAAGTTAGAAATGTAGTGCTTACTGGACATACAGATTTGAGAGTTGTCAGCAGCTAGATAATATTCAAAGCTATGGAAAATGGACAAGATCACCAAGAGAATGAATTTAGATAGAGAAGAGACGAGGTACAAGGACTGATTAGGTACTTTAGAGTTTAGATACCAGGTTTATAGGAGGGCAGGGTACATCCAGGGACCTCGAAGGAGCAGTAATGAGATAGGAAGAAGACCAGAAGACCAGTGGAGTAAGCGGTTCAGCAAGGGGAGAAGTGGCCAAGTATATCAAATGCTGCTCATGGCATAGGTCCAGTAAGATGAGGACCAAGAACTGACTTTTGAATTTAACAACATGGAGATCATTGGTAGTGTGACTTTTACAAGCTGGATTTCAGTGCTGAGAGTGATTGAAGCAGATTGAAGAATGTAGTAGAAGAACTGAAGGGAGTGAATATACAGAGTTTTTCAAAGCTTTGCTTTAAAGGAGATAGGGAAATAGAGCAGTAGCTGAGGGGGCTGTGAGTCAGGAGAGAGTTTTTGTTGTTTTTTAAAGTGGGAAAGATTGTGGCATGTTTATGAGCTAATGGGAATGAGCCAGGAAAGAGGGAGAATTGATCATGCAGATGAAAGAGACAGTTACTGGAGGAGATCCTTCCTAAGTGAGAACAGATAGATTCAGTGCATAAGTGAAAGAGTTCACCTTACATTGGATTATGAATTCATTCAAAATCTAGGAAGGCAGACAGAGAATTAGGAGAACAGACAAAGGTAGATGGATAAATGTGATGGCGGGGGCTTGTGAAAAATCTCTTCTAATTGCTCCATGAAATGGAAAGCCAGGTTATCAACTGAGAGTGAGGATGTGGGAGACGTTGGACATCTGAGGAGAGTTGAGAAAGTAGGAAATAATCATCTAGGAAAGTAGAAGAAGGAGTGGCCTAGGAGAAAGTACAACAGCACCAGAGGCCAGTTTGAAATTCTGCTCAAAAATTCGGAGACTGGTATGCATGGTAGCGTGTTTTCTGCAGCCAAGTTCAGCTGCGTGGGAGTGATCACAAGTAGGCAGAGAGTTAGAGTTTTGCCATGTAAGAGAGGGGAGACAGTGACTAACCACAGAATCTGCGAATCTTGTCACTAACCACAGAATTCATACTGGTCAAAGAGGTTAAGTCAGGACACAAGGGGGAGGGAGAGGGATAGTGAAAATTGGTTGAAGGATCAAGGAAGTATAGATGGGTGGGAGAATTGTTGGACTGGGGTTTTAGAGGAAGAAAACTTGGAAAGATAAGATGTGGTGGTCAGAGAGCGGGGATGTTTAAAATGGAGATGAGGGTGTGGTTACAGCTGGAAATGACAAGGTCTGCTGATACCGGGCGGGGCCAGATCATCACCGCAGAGAGGAGGTCAAGGAATGGACATAGCGAGGTGTTGAAATTATCACCTTTGTGGATAGTGAGTCATCAAGAATTGTGGCAGGAAAAATGTTGGAGCGAGATCGACGGTAAGCCCGGAGCTGTAACATCTTTAAGGAATAAGAGGCGGTGACCGAGCAGAAAGTAGATAGGGGGTCAGCGGGTGACACAGTCTGGTGTCCCTCCACCACCGGCGGTAGGCTTTTGAATATCATGTGCTCCGTCTAGAAAGGAAGTTGTACAGATGTTTTATTGGTTGTTTGTTTTTAATGTTCCATTACCAACTTAATGTCCAAGTATTTTTAAATATGTGGATCCCAGTTTAGAAGTTTGATTCTGATTCATATTGTCAAGTATTTTTCTGATCATGTGAGCTTGCCTTTCTCTCTCTGATCTTGATATCCAGTAGAGAATTTTTGACATTGAGAAAGGGTTCAGCTCCCGGCTGTGGTACTCGTATGGCTTTGGACCACCAATTTAAACTCTCTGAAACTTAGTTGGTAACTTCATCGATAAAAGAGGGGAAATAATATTCAATTCTTAGGCTTATTGTGAGGATTGAGGAAGATAATGTGAAAGCATCTAAGCATTGTCACCAGCACATAATAGGAGCTCAATTCAGATTTACTTGATAGAGCGATAAATATAGATATCTTGTTTTAAAAATACCACAAAACTGACCATCTATTCTTTCTGAAAAGAGAATGTCCTTCATGAAAAGAAAGTGTACCACTTGCTATTGTGTATGGTGTGTAGAGTTTATGTTATAGATTAGCTCACCAAATTGGAAAATCTGTAAAATGGGTTAATATTGCAATAAAAGCTTTTACTCTATACTCATTATGTGATTAAGGCAAAAATATTTTTATTGTAATTATCCAAGTTCAGTAAAAAATTTAATGAGGCATTCGCTGCCTTGGGCAGGCTTGCATGAAATTTACTTTGTATTAATTTGCCCAAAAGTTAGAAAGCAGAAGTATACTATTTGTAGAATTTGGTTCTATGAAAGGGAAACTAGTGTTTTCTGAATTGTTTCTATGCAGAGATATAGACTCCTCTATGATCTTCTTGCAATAAAAAAACATCACCATGAACATCATAGAAAATGGATCAATATCAGGCGCTTAGTGTCAACCGGGTACCGACAGGATCTCTAGAAATCAGGAATTTTTATGAGCTGTAGTAAGCACAGTGTATTTGTATATTGAATATCCGTAGTGGAAAGAGTGATAGGATTTCATGTCATGCGACCTGGGTTCCCAGGGTGGCTCTGCTGGTTGTTGAGTGCCGGGCTTTAAGCAAGGCCTTATACTTTCTTCATCCGAAAACTGGGCGCCACAATACCTCCTGGGCTTGCCATGTTAATTAAATGAGGTAATATGTATGAAAATATTTGCTATATTATGTTTGGTCAGAGGTGAAGGAATCATTGTGAGGCCTTGTGGGGGCGGGAGGAGATCGTCGAGGGTAGCACTGTCAGGTGTCTCACACAGCGATTCCAGGTCATTGCTATCATTTTTTCCCTCTCTCAGGCTGGAAGGCATGCAGGGCTTTTTGAGAAAATTATCCTGGAAATGTCAAAGGATAGCTGGTCACTAAGCTACTTCTTCATCGATGCGGGGTATTTTTCTGCTAGACTGAAGTAGATGGAGAGTTTTAACAATATCGTAGAGAGTCAATAAGAACTATTCAAGGGACAGACTGACCAGAAGTCATGAGTCTCCAAAGGGGAAAGGACCTTCCCAGACTTCCCTGACCCCCAGCTCTTGTGAAGGTTTGCAAACCGAAGCTCAGAAAGGATAGTTGCGGTGATATTCTGAAATGAAAATAAATTGTAATTACGGTCCGTTAAGGTTGAGGAGCACTTGGTAAGCACCGCAACCGTGAGAACACCGCTTTAGCCGTAGGCTGTGAGCCAGGCGCCCCAGGTCGGACTCTTTCAACCGGTTATAAGGCCTCAAGGGGAATGAATGGAGGGGCCGAGGGCGGTGTCTCCCCGAGAGGGGGCAGCGGACCTTGGACCTTCACGGAGGGCCCGGGAGGCGTATTTGAACTAGAGGGCCATGGTGACGGAATGATCTCTGTGACGCAGCCCGGGCACTGGCTAGGAGCTGGGCTGAGGCCCTGCGTGCTATTCGGACAAGTGGCAGGGCCCTCGCTGCTCCTCTCTCCTGACTCCTCCAACCCAGCTGCAGCCCAGGGCCTCGGGCGTCACGACGTCCAGGATGATCCTCCCGTGACGATGACCAGAGAAGCTCCTTCAGGGAGCGTCCCCACAAGTTCAGCCGCACAAACGGGTAGACGTTTGCATGGGAGCCAGACGTGCGCTTGGCTGAGCCTGACTCTCTGGGACACACTTGATCCTTTCTCATCTCCATCTTCCCTTTGCAACAGTTCTCAAGCCAGGGTGAAGACACAAGCCTGCTTAGCAGTGGCAGTAAAATAGGCCTCACGCTACCAGTCTTTTTTTTTTTTTTTTTTTTTTTATCATCCTGGGAGATCTTAAAAAATGTTGTCGCGTGTAACTTCTGGAATTGACTACAGCATTTGTCTCAAAGCCATCAATACACGGCCCCGCCGTATTGCCTAACGCCCAAGGATAGCATCAGGGAGCTCCCCGCACGACTCCTCTGCCACCTTTTGTCACTGGCTTAGAATGGCAGACAGAGGCCCCCTCTTGCAACGCAGGGTAGGGGGGTGAGTTCCAGTGCCGCCAAGAAGGAATCGATGGGTATTTCCCCCTGTTTTATTCTATCTCTTGAACCCCTACAGGCAGCAGCCTCAGATTCCAATCACCACAGGAACAGGTGTTGTGTATCCCGGTGCTATCACTATGGCAACTACCACGCCGTCCCCGCAGATGGCCTCTGACTGCTCCAGCACCTCGGCCAGCCCCGAGCCCAGCCTCCCGGGCATCCAGGGCGCCTACGGCCTGAAGACGGACGGCGGGAGCCTCGCGGCCAACGAGATGATCAACGGAGAGGATGAAATGGAGATGTACGACGACTATGACGACGATCCCAAATCAGACTATAGCAGCGAAAACGAGGCCCCCGAAGCTGTCAGTGCCAACTGAGGAGTGTGTGTTTGCCGAATCAAAGTACTTGGACATTTCACCTCCCCTCTCCCCCCCACAAAAAAGTTCTTAAAGAGCCCGCATGCATTTGTGGCTCTCCAGTTACATCAGCAGAATGGTCTTCATTGTTTCGTAAAGTGTGAGACAGATTAAGTTTTCCCGGATTTTTCATGAACTTGAGTTTTTGTCGTTATTGTTATTGTTGTTGTTGTTGTGTTTTTTTTTTTTAAACTTAGGTGAAGACATATTAAATATGAGACACCAGGACTTGAAAACTTATCTCAACCCATAGCTGTCTTACAAGTCTTATATTTTTGTCTTACTATTTTTTTTTTC
Source organism: Canis lupus baileyi (assembly GCF_048164855.1). Lineage (NCBI taxonomy): Eukaryota > Metazoa > Chordata > Mammalia > Carnivora > Canidae > Canis > Canis lupus. Next base: position 12,070,759 of record NC_132860.1, read on the forward strand.
TTTTGGATGTTGATAAAGGTTTAAGTTACTGTTTTAGATGGGGTTAAACATTCTCACTCAGGTATGCTGTGCCGGCCTACAGGTTGTGAATGTGTTTTTATTCTGAATTATTTTAGAGAACAACTGAGGATTTCATATTGTGAAACAGGACAAGTCCACAGCGTGTGCAGCTGCATGTAGAGCATATTCAAAAGGCCTCGGAATTCCATTTTTCCATGTGTAGAGTTAAACTTTGAATGTGCCAAACTTTTTTCGTAACTTTTGAATCTTAATATTTTGAAAAGTCTTAAAGGAGACACTGCGAAGTCTTAGACAATCTTTGGCATCTTAAAATAAAATAGCAAACCACACATTTTTTTTTTTCCAGAAAATGGTAAAGTACTCAGGAATCTGGAGACAAGATATTGTAAGGAATGAACAAGGTTGCCACAGTGCATGTACCCAATCGTGTTTGCCTCTTGACGTGCCATCAGCGTGTGACGCGTTACGACGTGCGCGCACCAGAGCAATCACCACACCAGATACCCACGTGGTGGTCTTCTCTGCCTGAGACCACCTCTCACTACATCCATTATCCCTTTGCCTTTTAACCCTGACATTCAGTCTTAACACATTTTCTCTTAAATAATTTATTCATTCCAGAATGTCAAGGGTCCACTTACTATTTATTTGAAAAAAAAATGTTGGTGGCATTAATTTAATAATTCTTGTTTTTCACCCTCCTTCCCTGAAGACCTTTTCAGCCCCTTTTCACCTCCTTCTCCTGCTACATACAAAAGATGTACATAGTGATTTTATGTCCCCAGAGCATCTGGAAGCATTTCTGAAACGAGATTCTATCAAATGCTTATATTGTTTTTAAACATAAGTGTGTATCTGGCTGCAGGGCTGTATATTCGGATACAGGTGTAGAGTCTTACACTTCGACAGGTACGCCCCTGAGGTTCTCTGTGACCTCAAACCTTTTGCCAGACTTTCCCTCTAATTCAGTTTAGCAACAGTGGTAGGATCTGCATCAGTGGCATTTCCCCTAAATGCCATCCGGCAGCAAGGGTCAGCAGTGGTGACTGCCAGGCAGGAGGGTCCTGCAGCCAAGCCTAAAGCCCAAGGTTGTGGCCCACGGAGGAGGCTACGGTGATGCCATCATGGGCTGGCACCTCCACCCTGAGTTGCCTTGTAGCATCTGGCACATCTAGGGAGTGTTTTTGCAAACTCCCAAGATGCAAGAAGCCACAGGACAGCCTCAAGGCAAAGATAGAGGCAAAGAGTCATGATACATCCAGAGAATGAAAGAAAACCATAGGGAAGGAGAAGGAGGGGAACTACATTCCCTATAGGGGATGTTCCTACTGTTAACTCTGGGGAACCGACGACTCCTGGGGCAGCAGATGAGCTCCTCTGGCTCACTCCCTCCATCGGCGGCCACGTGGGCGGGGGCATGCCTCCCTGTTAAAGGCACTGGTCACACAAGGGTTTCTCTGGAGATTTGCTGATGGGCTGGGAGGCAGTGAGGCTTCATTCCCCCTCTCCTATCTACAGGGAGCTCAACCATGCCATTTTGACCTTCCCGAAACCAGGACTGACTGCCTATGGTGGGGGAGGGAGCCTCACCCGGAGTGGTTCGGTGCGAAAATGTCAGTTAATGGGACAGTTCACCTCATGGGACAACCCAGAATCTGATCACCAGGACATAGGAACGGCCCCATCAGATTTCTTGAGCCATTTTGTCACTTGGAAGAAAATAGTGTACCTTCATATTTATTTAAGGAGTGCTCAAGGCCATACCTACTAGCAATAAATAGGTCTAGCCAAGACGTTACTGGCTGTGTCATTAGCTGGGAGTGCTCTCCATAAGCTGATTAAGGTACTGATAGGAATGTTTTCTTCTTAGTATTGGTCGGGGATTGGAACTTTGTTTTTGTACATTTATTTCAAATGAGGAGGAGGTCATTTTCTCAAAAAATGAATATTTATTATTGTCTTACTGATTTCTTTTGATTATATACCTCTCCTCCTCACTTCATACTCCTGTTTTTTTCTCTTTCTCTTTGACTTGTGCTTTTGCTCTCTCCTCCTCCTCCTCTCTCCTCTTTTTTTTTTTTTTTTTTTTTATTTTGCCGCATAGGTAGAGTGCTGTATGGCTAGCATTGTATTGTATGTAATTAATTTTGCACAAAGGCAAACATTTAGAATAGTAGGTTAATTTTGTTTGTTTTTATGACCATGCCAAAATAATATTCTGGGCTGGTGGAGAACAAAGGACTGTTCTTTAGGACTGAAACTTGATTTTGCTTGTAGTTTAAAAAAAAAAAAAAAGAAAGAAAAAAAACAACAAAAAACACACACACTCACAGATGTTGTTTCGTAAGTGTTATAAGCACTGGATATAAATGGTATTTTTTATCACTTCTGACTAATGTGAAACTGTTGTACGAAAACGACATGAACAAAAGTCATCTGTTTCGACTCGTGTGGGCTTGCCTCACAGTTGCCGGATTTGAGTCATTTTTATGTCTTGTTATTTCATTTATTTATGCAAAATACATGTGTGTATGAACACTTTGTTTTAGCTCCAGCTCTGCCTCAGTACTGGGGTGCAGTTACTTCTAGCCATGTTCTTAAAAGTGAAAGGCTATTCAGGAATGATCTGATTGTAAACGTCTCTTTCATTGGGTCAAACAGTGATGCTGTATTTGAATCTAAATTCTGCCTATTAGAAGTTTATTCTATTTATTAGCCAAGTTTGGCTCTAAATATCCTTGGAAATTAAGAATGACAATCATAGGGATCACTTCTTTTTATTTTCAGTGGGGCTTAAACAAAGTTTTTATGACTTTACCATCTCATTTTAGATTTTTCTAATTATGTAAATATAACATAGAAATAGAATTTATTTTTGGTTCATGAATACTTAGCGAGATATAAGTTATGTATTTCCTTTTCGTTCTCTATCCATATATGTTGGTCCAGACTAGAAGTTGACAAGTCACTGTACCTCATGGGGATAGTGAATTAGCAGCCACAGTGAGAGAGCAGCGTTCCTTCCACCTGTCGCTGGGGCAGTAAAACCCTTCAGTCGGGTTCCCATGCAGTTTGGAATCCACTGTCCACAGACTCAGACTTTTACTGATTTTTTTTTTTTCTTATAGAAAGTCAATGAATTGAACATACTAAATTTCCAGTACAGCTGGGGGAGAGTCAATTTGCTTTTGTTAATCCACATAAATCTTATAAGGTAGTTCTGTGACCATTTCATAGCAACAAGCGTGAATGCCATTCTACAGGCAAAAATCTGCCTCTGAGATTGACCGTTAATAAAAGTCCTACCATGCCAATTAGATTAAAGAATGCTCATCAACTGTTTTCAGTGCTTCCTATTTCACAGTATCTTCAAATCAAAGAAAAATGATCTCCATGGCGTTAAAGAACTTACAGGACCAGGGTTTTTCCTTGTCACTTAGAATAGGGACACTGGCACAGGATCCTCTCCTAAAAAAAATGGACCACATGGGATAGGAAGGAAGGAAGGAAGGAAAGAAAGACAAAAAAGAAGGAAGGCAGGCAGGAAGGAGGGCAGAGAAAGAAAGGAAGGAAGGAAGGCAGAGAACAGGAGAAAGAAAAGGTCAATCCGTGGACAGGAGCAGCCAGGCAGGCAGTCTCTCCATCTCCTTGGCAGAGGCGAAGCAGAACCTTTTCCAGGAAGGTGGGAACATTTGTCATTTTCACATGTATTCAGCTCGATCTTTTAGGAGCACATCAGTTTGCTTCATTTGGTATTTGATACTCCCCAGCCTTGTCGTTGGGCCTGATTCGATATGCCAGGGTCCCGGGCCAGTCTCCCAGGCCAAGTTCTAAATTCAGGTGTGGGCTCACAGTGCTGTTGAGCTTGTCAAACTCTGGCCTCCCCTGCACATTAGCCCCACCAGAGCCTGGGGTGTTTGAAAAGGGTGTGATCACTCTAGGGCTGAAATTAAAGGCTTCTTTCTTTCCCTCATGAAGCCGGGCTGCTGCTTTGGAGCACACCCTCCCGAGCCAGGAGCTCAGGCACTTAGCTGAAAGCGGGGATTGTTCCGAGGAAGCCCAGCTACCCCCAGGAGGAAGGCAGCCCGGTCAGTGGAACACCGCGAGCAGAGGCTGCTTCTCTCAATCTACTCATTTTGCAAAGAGCTGACCTCTAACTACTCATTAGAGAAAGGAAAAAGAATCACTTAGTAGTTTTAAGCCGTATGAGAAGTCCTGTACCGAGTGCCAACAACTACAAAGAATGCAGCTAGAGGAATGTATTGAAATTATTACTGGGTCTTCCTTCATAATGAGAAAATGACAAGAATGGTTGCTGTAGCCTTGCCTGATTCTGTGCACGTTTGTCTAAGGACTGAGTTGGCACTTCAAGCTCACTTCTCAAAGTATAATAATATTGTATGACCTCATTTGTCCTTTTACAGAAGCACTTGCATCATTTCCTTAAGTCATCTGCCCCCTGACATGTTTTCTTCCTTAATAAACAACTTCTATCTGTTATTCCTGCCGATTATGTCCTGTTTCTGATGCCATATACTGTTGAGCGGAACCCTCTGCTAATATCATTGAAAATATTGATATGCAAACACATTTCCTTTCCACCCCCTGCCATCTTTCCTTCTGGGGGACAGATTGCTTTCCAAAAGCTCATGAACAAGTATTGGGAACGCTGGTACCTTTGGGGCAGGGCTAGAGGAGGCGGGGAGCGGGGAGGGGGGCCAGGGAGCAGAAGGGTAATGTTTAGGGCAGATACTCTTCCGGCCGGTGTCCGTGGCTATATGAACGCTTGACGGCAACTCGGTGACATATCTTGCTATCTTGCTCAGTAGTTTCTTATTCCTGAAAAACCACAAGCATAAGGTGAGGCCTCAGTGCTGGTGCTCTTGGAGTATGGGGAATGTGCAAATATTTAACTGTTTTGTATGCTGCACATTGCAGATCTGCTCATGTGCATTCTCCGTTTGTCTTCCTTTGTCATACGTGTCTTTGCTTTTTTGGAAGTGCAGTCTTTATTGTACCCTTCTCCAGCTTGTAGCCAATTAGAATGCTTAGCATTTATGTTCATTCATTATTGTATTTGCCATGTAAAATTTTTATTACCTTAGACAAGCTTATAAGCTGTTACTACATAACTTATCTTACTGTAACTCTTTTATTTCCCGACCTTGTAATTTGTTTGTGATGTATATTGTGAGATTGTATTCTATGTTAATTTAATCAGCACAATTCACTGACATGCTGGACTGACATGCTGGCTGCTGTTTCAAAGTGTAAAGTTCGTGTAGGGCTGTTGTCAAGGTACTGTGCTTTGGTTCCTCTAGCAACCCTGCGGGTGTGGCCCGTAGGATGCTAAGGGCATTTACTACACCCTCCAGCAAATTTAACTGCAGATTTTCTTTGTAGAAATTCTATGTATAACGCAGGTACCTACTTGGCCCATGGCTGGTAACTATTTGGGCAATTAGAAAAAAAAAAAACAAAAACCATAAAAACTAGTGTCTATTGCTGCTTTGAATATGTTTGAAAGTCTGAAAATGTAAATAATTTATCAAAAAAAAAATCTTGTACAGTCCAGTGTAAAGTTTTTAAATGACCTTAAGGGTTGCCATCACATCTCTCTCACACTCTCCTCTTGATAATGGAAAAAAAAAGTTTGCTAAGGATTAAAGAAATGGGAAAAGAAAAAAAAAGAATCTCTTCAAATTCAAAGGAATGAATCATTGTTCTTAGCTTTGTTGCATACACACGTTTCTTGGATTTCGTTGTGCAGTATTGACGTGAGATAAACTCGACATTGAATAACCTTTCAGTGACACTTTTCAAAGTCTTCCCGTCCTCTGCCTCATAATTAAGGGAAAAGACAAAATTGAAAGACACACTGTCTTTATCTATCCTGGTGTATGTTGGCACCTTAGCTACTTTTTTTTTTTCTTTTTGCACAAGGTGCTTTCCTGATATGTTAAACATGCCATCTTTGGGTGATAATGTATATGCCATGAAGGGGCCTCGGCCCCTCAGGGGAGTGTCTATAAGAACTGCCTATTTATGCTCATTTACCTCAAGACTGTCCTCTCTACCCTTAATCTAGTCGTCATCACTCCATCTTTTGTACTGCTGTTGACACTTACAAATTAAAGATAAATTTTGTTTTATGACCTCTGTGTGCGGCCTTGTCTGTGCCCTGCAAACACCAGGCTCCCTCCCACCACGGCCCGGCTGCGGGAGCCTGCGGGGCTCTCGGGCCCTGCCCCGGCTTCGGCCCTGCGGGGAGGCAGGCCTCACAGAGCCCGCAAACGCCTCAGCCTGGAACGATTGGCCTGCTTTGGTCCTTGTGCAGCGCACCTGCGGGGCAGGAAATGCTTGCGGATCTACGGGTGGGAACAGGATCCAAGGTGGATTTTCATCAAGAGAAGATGAGAATGTCACTCCCCATTTGCCTGACTTGTGTGTGACAGCGACACAGTTTATGGAAGCTGTGAGCATCCCGGGGTAGGAGCACGTCTCCAGGGCCAGCCTCTCACCTGACACCACCTCCTAGGAGCCCAGCAGCCACCGTGGAAAAGGCAGCCCTTCTGGAACCTCTCGGTGTGGTGGCCGAGGTTGGCCCATTTCCCGGGGGCTTCCCCGCCTGATGCCCAGACAGGAGCAGCGCGGGGAGGGCTTCGGGAGCTGGGAGCTGGAGGTGGCCCCGAGGGGAGCCTGGCCCAGCCCGCAGAGGCCAGCACGGGGCCAGAGAGCGGGCCCAGCGACGTCTCTTGTGGCATTTCCTGGGACAACTGAGCCACCAGAGCAAGGCAAGGATGCGCAGAACTCTTCTTTGCCGCCACCAGATTGTAAGTCCGGCCCAGCTGCTTAAGTCCCGCACACCCACCTTGCCGGGACCCTCCCTCCGGCCCCGCGTGGGTTCCTGAAAGCCCAGGTGAACTTAGGGCACTGCTCTGGGGCCACAGCAAGCTGGCTCTGCTGCCGGCCAGCTCCCGCCCCCCCCAAGTAAGGCCTGAGTGCTCTCCTCTGTCACACAGGGTAGGGACCCCTGGCTCGGGGCCCCGGGGAGCTGCTCGGCAGGTGGCAGGCGGGCCCAGAGGCTCCGACCGGGCTGTCCGCTCGGGGAGCACCCTGGAGGAGCCCCGAGGCCCGGCCTCCCTGCACCCCGCCCGCCCCGGCCGCGGCCTCCCTCCCTCCCACTCCGGCTTCCTCCTAGGGCACAGGCCTGCGCCGGCTGCCCTCTCCGCCTCGCCGCCAGTCGCCGGGCCCCTGGAAGCTGGCCGGGTAGGGGCCTCCGTTCTCCCGGGTCCAGCAGCCGCAGAGCCGCCCCTGCCCTGGGGACCTTCCGGCCGTCGCTGGGATCCAGCGGGGTCCCCTTGTCCGCTGGGGAAATTCCCAGCCTCTTGCAGGCCGCACCCGGACACCACCGCCTGCCCAGGCCTGGCCCCCCCCCCGCCCCCCCGGGACCCCTCTACGACCACCTTTCCTGCATGGTAATAATTTGCTTCTGTGTCTTGTCTTTTCTGCCAGATGACGAGCTACTGAAACCAAGGCTGTGCCTTGCGGCCCCGCTTGCAGCGCAGGGCCCGGCTGAGCGAGTGCACGTAGGAGTGGAGGCCACCGGCCTCCTCGTGTGTGTGCCTGTGAGTATCAGGGTCAAACAGGGTGGGGCTGAGGGAGCCTTGCGGGACCTTGGTGGGAGCCACTTCATGTGGAGAAAATCGGTAGTTCAAACATGTCTGTTCATTTTGGGGTGAGCCATTTCCCATCAGCACGATGGCTTTTCCGGATGGGGCATGAGGGCAGTAAGAGCCCCCCTTTTGCCCCCCCCCATGCTTTGGGGAGGACCCACCCTATTAGTGGCTCAAGTTGTCATGCCTAGAGCACTGCCTTCCTTGTGGGAATCCAGAAAGAGGAAGTTTTATCCGTTTGCCCAGTCTTCCCTTGACATTGCAGGGCCCAAGGTTACCCTCCACTCTGCCCACAGTCCAGGGGGTACCTCCAGGACTTCATCCTGGAGGAGAGGGAAACATAGCTGCTCTACCTGCTGGGGGCAGCAAGGGCAGGAACCCCACAAGGTGTCCCCTAATATTCTCTCCCTCTTTGACAAAAGAAACCCATGGCCCAGGTAATAATGGCTCTTTGCCTTACTAGTGTACCCTGGAGTCTTGCTTTCTCAAGATGTGACCACAGATCAGCAGCATCAGCACCACCTGAGACAGCACCATGCAGGCCACACTGAGTAGCAGCTCTAGAACCCCAAAGACTAATAACCATTATCTATCTCTTCATAGTCAACAGCACACAATGGGATGGAGAAGCTAAGAATTTTTGTCCTCATTTGACCCAATGTCATAGAAGCTAAATGGCAGTGCTAGCACACATACTGGTTCTAACTCTAAGCATAGTTGATGTGTTGCATATGGCTCACGGGAGTCCATGGGGATTGCCTGGAGTGGCACTGCCCTGGATCTAGACCCCAAGTACCACCAGGAGTCCTGGGCTGTGTCACTGTGGGAGCACTGAGGCATCTAGGGACAGTGGCCTGTGACAGTTCCAACACTGTAATTCCCTGTTCTGGCTGAGCCTTGGTACCTGGCCAACAGAGACCCAGGCCACGAGGGTGACTCTCGTAAGCCTTTTATTCTACAGCCCCCCTCTACCAATTGTCCATCTACCTTTTTTTTTTTTTTTAATTTTGGTACCAGGCCAAGTAGCCACTGAGTGGATCAATAAGGAAGTGTTTGGATTCTGGGAGTGGGAGACAGAGTGAGATACCCAGTAAAGAGAATGATTGGGGAAGGTGTCCAAGCTGCATGTCACCCTGGCACTAGGGATCCTAGAATCATATGTGGAGTATTTATTGCCAGACTTTATAAACCCACTCCCTGGCAGGCAAGACCAACCCTGCCCAGTCTCTCATCATCACTAAGGACTGTGAGCTCTGTCGCTGGCACCTGCTCTGATGGTTTATCCAGTCTCCACTCCCTCCTCCATGTCTACCCTATCCCGTCTTCACTGTCTGATCTAGATCCATGGCTTCTAGATCTCAAGACTCGTCGGACTATTAAAGTGTTCTCCCATCACCTGGGTCAGTTCATGCCTCCGTCTCCATCGCCCCGCCCCCCCCATACCTGTCACTCACCATCTTTCCTTTAAGGTCCAACTCAAAGTCCTTCTCCTTCAACAACCACTACAAAATCCGAAGAGCCTACCATGTAGCAGAAATATTACCAACATTCCATTTGGCTTTTACCAACAGTTCTGAATATTAGATATCCTTTGACCTATTTCACAGAAAAGAAATTGAAACACAGAGAAGTCAAGTGGCTTGGTCGTCGTCTCCCAATTAGAATGTCTTCTTCTGCCTAAAAATGAATCTTTCTCTCCTTCTAGTTCACTTTCTCAATCTCTTTTTCTTCCCATTATCACCACTTAGGGAGCCTTTTTAAACAGCCCTTCCATAGGCTCCCACCCTTCATGAAGTTTAAATACTACAAATATACTATCTGCTGTGTACTCTATGTATATCAGTGCTTTATTCATTAAAAAAAAAATATTTTTTTTTTCAATCTTTTGAAAAAGAGCCAATTTTTGTCCCTTTGGGAACATGATCTTGACTCTGTTGAGAATGCAAGCTCTGTATCAAGTTCACCTTGCGGTTTGGCTCTTATCATTGAGTTTGTAACTGGCTTCCTACTACATTGTGAGTTCTGTTCTGGTTACCGTGGCTTAGTAACAATTTCCCCCAAAACTCAGTGATATAACACAACCATTTATTATCCTCACAAAATCTGCAAGCTCACAAATTTGAATGGGGCACAGACGAAGAAGGCCTTTCTCTGCTCCACGTTGGCTGGGATCTCATCTAGGAAATTCAAAGGCTGGGACTGGAAGAAGTAATAGGCTTCTTTGCTCTCATTCATGGCAGTCAATGCTGGCTGCTGGTTGCAGCTACTGGCCAGAACACCACTGTGTGGTCTCTTCCTGTGCCTTGGGCCACCTTACAACATGGTGGCTGGGTGTCAATGGTGAGCAGCCCATGAAAGAAAATCTTCTTTTAAAAAAAAAAAAAAAAAGAAAAGAAAATCTTCTTTTTGTGGCCAGCCCCTGAAGTCCTGCAGCATCACTCCCTCTGTACTCTCTATGCAACCACAAAATCACACACTCAAGGGGAGGGGAAATTAACTCCACTTCTCAGAGGGAAAGTGATAAATATGGTTTTGAATAGTATATGGGACAGGAGATGTTGTAGTAGCTATTTTTGGAAAATACAATCTGTTGCACTCTGTTTATCTATGACCCTTGAGCACCACCTCCAACTACCACTCCATCTTCATAGGGCCTTGCACATGGTGCACTTTTGGTATACATGTATGAAATTTATTTGAATGCTCTAAGTTAAGAGGATGAAGTGTCTTGGTCCATTCCTGCCATTACCAGTGTGATGGTACCATGGTCTAGAGAGCCCTGGAGAGGCCAGCTGTGGGCAGGAAGCTTACTGATGCACCAAGGTACCCTAGAACAAATGGTGAGTAGCGAGCATTACAAGTAAGATCCTGGCAAATCTTCTCAGGGGCAGTCCAGTTATTTCTGGAAATACCCAAATCAGTTAAATTCCCCTATATATTATATTTATCTATCCATTTATTTACCTATATGTAGGTAAATAGATGTATGTATAGGTAAATAGATACACTATTATTTACCTCCCTATATGTAGGTAAATAGATATATAGATACACACATCCATATACAGAAAGTGAGAGTCAGTCACTCAGAGTATTTGTAATAGAATTTGACATATATTCATTTTTCAAGAAGCCTGTCAAAGAAACTGATGTTGTCACTAACCAGCACAATACTGATCTCTCTCCCTTTGGCAATATTCTTTCTAAATGTATTGATATTTTTTGTCTACACTACTATCATCAATACAACAAAAGATGGTTTTAAGTGACAATAATCAATACTGGGAGCCATAAAGTATATACAAGAATAATTTAGCTTTTTCATACTCAGCAAATAATAGTTTAATGTTCTAACAGTCTCAAATATGACTTACATCACTAATGAAACCCAAAAAGTTAAATTGAGGAAAACAATGTCAACCTTAAAACAATCTATTAAGTTTCTAAGTTTGGATTAACATTAATCAGCTGATAAATATTATTATATACCCAAACTAGGTCCAAAGGAACAAGAATATTTAGTATTTATTTTATTTGAATATTATTAGTACTTCTATTTTAAAGTATTATTACATGTTAATTTTAATAAAAACTCAGTATTTTCATTGTAACTGTTATTATATGAAAAGAATAAATGAGGCTGGATTTTTACAAAATGCCAAGTATAGAATTTAGATATATTTTTGGAAATGAAAGAAGCACTGATGTTATTGATGAATAATGGAGTCAGGTAAGAAAGGACAAAACAAATAGTTATAATATGAACGCAGAAGAATAATCAGGATTCTGATTCAAGGACATAACCAGCTGTTCTTTCATGATGTGACATATTGTGCTGATTAACCCTTGGGTTAGAATATATTTAATTGCAGAAAGTACTCACTGGGATAAAAACCCTTTATGAAATCATTTAGGTGCATTTATTACACATTTCTAAAAATTTAATCCACTTTACAATTTAACTCTCTAAAAAGGCACTCTTGTTTATTAATACTGAAAATAACAACACCTGCTCAATAGATGGGGTTGAGCTACGGGAGACTAAGTAAGTCCCCAAGCAGCCACCTCTTCTTAGGCCTGGTTATGGGGGCACTTTTGGTTTTCCACCTGCAGAAGCAACCCAGACCCAAGTGATGCCAAGAAAGCAGGTAGTTGATGTGCTGGGGGACATCAGCCAAGCATATTTGCCCTGGAACAGAGCGATGGAAAAGACAAGTGGTCTGGACCTTAAACTGTGTCAGATAAGACATACCAAGGGATAAATACTGCAGCTATAAATACAACTCAAGAAATTGGATCATTTTTCAGGCTGTTGAATTTCAAATGCCTGCCAAACAGAGTGTAATATCTGGGACTCTATTTTTGCAACTCTACTGCAAGGAGTGGCTAAAGTCCAATTAATTTAACCAAGAAAATCTGGGAAACGAGGACCAGAAGAGTTAAATTGCCCAATCAAAGCTTGGAATTGAAATTAATTTCACAAAATTTAATATGTTTTGAGGAAACTCTATTTAACCCTACATTTCAGTCAGCTCCACAATGATAGACCAAAGAGATACAGGAGACACTAAAGAAGGAGGAGACCATCGATACCTCTCCATGCAGTCCTGGGGGGCAGCCCCCGCAGATGTATGAATCACATCAGGTTTTCTGGTTGGCCTTCTGTGGAGGGAATAGAGAGACCCCAAGTCATCTGGGAAACCCCCTCTTCAAAACAAAACAAAAATCCACAAAGCTTTGGCAAGATCAGATATTACTTTATTTATTTATTTATTTATTTATTTAATAAAGATTTATTTATTTATTCATGAGAGACAGAGAGAGAGAGAGAGAGAGAGGCAGAGGGAGAAGCGGGCTCCATGCAGGGAGCCCAATGTGGGACTCGATCCAGGACTCCAGGATCACGCCCTGGGCCAAAGGCAGGCGCTAAACCGCGGAGCCACCCAGGGATCCCTGATATTACATTATTTAGATTTTGTTGATTTTAAATGACAGAAGTCCAATTTAAATGCTTTCTGTAGCCAAAAGGGATTTAATGGCTTATATAAGTGAAAAAGTGCAAAGATAGCATGGCTTCAGGCACAGCTGAATACAGGTGTTCAAACAGGGCATCACAATTTTATGTTCCTGTGTCTCTGCTCCGCTCTGATTATCCTCGCTCCCAGGGAGGCTCTTGCCACGAGATATTCCTTTGCAGCTCCAGACTTATGGTCTCACAGTTCTAATTTCTACAGAAAGAAGGCTTCCCAGTTTTTCAGTTTTAAGAATTAAGGACAGATTTCTTACCCTGAGTCCTCACTTTGTATATCTACTTCGCAGTCAGAGTTCACAGCTGAGACATGCAAAAGATTATGATCATTTTCTCTTTCCTGCAAGAGTTATTTTCCCTGTAGTTCAGAATTTTATCTAGTTACATTCATTTATGAAGTTGTCTATGTGATTAGTAAATCACAAACTTAACTCTTTCCATTTGCACAGAGATTCTCCTGATATGTTCGAACACACTAGTCATTTATCAATTTTATCTTCTTGAAGAACTATTTTCTATTCCAATAGAGATCAGTTGCTTGATGGTCCTGCTGCATAATTTTGGCCTTGGGCTCCTCCTTCTCCATTACACTGCACACATATTTCTCCTGTGGTACATACTGTGTTTTCTAGACCCCATGTCTTTCTTTCTCATTATTTATTCCCTTGTTTTGGTGGAGAACATCCTCTAGGTACTTCTTGAGAAAAGAGTGTCTGGGAAGTACATGTTTTTTTGAGACATCATCTAAAAATCTTTATTCGGCTCTCATACTTGTTTGCATAGAATTTTAGGTTGGATATTATTTCTTGTTAAACTCTCAAAGGTATTGCTTCACTGTCTTCTAGCTTCCAGGAGAGCTATTGAAATGTCTGAGCCATGCTGATACTTGATCCTTACACCACCACTCCTCTCCATTACTTCTAGGATCTTCTCATCCTCAGTGTTTTGAAATTTCATGATGACCTGCATTGGTGTGGGCATATATTTATTCATTGTACTGTTCTAGGTACTAAGTGGTCCCTTTTAAACTGAAAATTCATGTTCTTCAGTTCTGGCAAGTTATCTCGAATTGTTTCTTTGATGATTTTGTCTCTCTCAGGAACTCCAATTCAGACGTTGAGACTTCTGAGGTGGTCTTAATTTTACCTTTCTTTTCCACATTGTTTCTTTGTATTTTTGCTCTATGTTTTTGGGAGAATAGCCTCAACTTTATATTCCTCATATCATTTGAGTTTTTTATTTTTGTATCATATATTTTATTTCCAAATACTTTTTCCTTTGTTCCTTGGAAATTTCCTTTCTCACAGCACCCTGGTTGCGTTTTATGGAGGCTATAACCTTTCTTATCACTCTGAAAATAGTAAGGATACTTACACATTTCTTTTACTCACATGGTCACCATTTCATCCTAATTGCTTCATTCATTTATTCATTCATTCAACTTTTTGAACACTTACTATAGTAAGTGTTATATTGAAGACTATATATATATATATATATATATATATATATATATATATAGTGTTATATTGAACACTTACTATATGCCAGGTGGCTAGGAACTTGGGATAATTCAGGAAACAAAACAAATATCCCTGACTTTGTGTAGCCTACATTTCAGTAGCTTATTTTGTTGTCTTTCTTTATATATGTGCTTGGCGATGTTGCTTTGTGTTTGGTGAACCTTGCTAATGTTTAACTAATTACTTGCTAATTGGCTTGGTGAACCTCAGCTCTCTGTCCATGTTTAAGAGTAGGAGACAAAAATCCCAGTGGGAAGTTGTATGTATGAGGGGAACTTGTCATTCCCCATCTTTACTGTAAGTGACACGGCCAAGGGGTTTCCTTGGAGAACTTCTGACGTCAGCATGTCTGGATCTTCTGTAAGATTCAACCAGGGAGGGCCGCCCGGGTGGCTCAGCGGTTTAGCACCGCCTTCGGCCCAGGGCCTAATCCTGGAGTCCTGAGATGGAGTCCCAAGTCGGGCTCCCTGAGTGGAGCCTGCTTCTCCCTCTGCCTGTGTCTTTGCCTCTCTCTCTCTCTCTCTCTCTCTCTCTCTCTCTTTCTCTTTGTGTGTGTGTGTCTCTCGTGAATAAATAAATAAAATCTTTAAAAAAAAAAAAAAATTCCCCCAGGGAGGATCTTCTAGTTCCCTGCCTCATAAGTTTAAGCCTGACGGCCAGCCTTCTGCAGACAGAGCAGGGAAATATTTGGTGTGTTAACTCTCATCCAGTGCTTCATTTTCAGGCCGATGTCTAGGATTCTGCGTTACCCTGTAGAGACCAAGTATCCGGTGGTTTCTGCTGGCTTACACTATGGCTTTCTGGGCCGCTAACCCTGTTACATGGCACTGTCTACTTTCTGCCATCTAAAGTTTTAGTGCAAAAGTGTTCTTTACTGTTCCCTTTGTCCTCTGGGTTTTTGCCTTTAAAAGTATCCCTTTAGAAATATTTCAGTCATGTTTTAGGAGGAAGCAGAGCTAAAGTGTATGTGTTCCTTCTGACATTTTTACCTGTCCTCTGAATCCTTAGTGGATTTTTCTAGAGGATGAAGAAATTAAAGCTCTTTCATACCTACTATGGGCCAAATATAGAGCTGGGAATTTTTTAAAGTTTTTTTTTTTTTAATTCCAGTTAGTTAACATGAAGTGTTATATTAGTTTCAGGGATACAATATAGCCATTTCTCACTTTAAGACAACACTCAGTGCTCATCACCGCAGGTACACACCTTAATCCCTGTTGCCTATTTCATCCCCACCCCCCACTCACCCACCTAGAGCTGGGCATTTTTACTTACACTACTGAACTTAATCCTCATGACAATGGATCCTTTGGCGGTGAAAAGAAAGGCTTGGGGAGATTGATTTGATAATGATCAATTTAATTCAACTTAGAAGTAATTGGTTAAACAACTATTAACGTGTCTCAAACTGTGCTAGGTGCAGAAGGTGAATGAGTTAATGTTGACATTCGGTCATCTGAACCCAAATTTGGGAGCATCCTAGACTCTTACCATTGTCATTTTCATCCTACTGCTTTTACCTCCTCAGTATTTCTCACCTGTGGCCTCCTCTGCTTCCCAGAGAGCACTGCCTTGGTTCGGGGCTTTGAGATTGCTTTTCTGGACTTGGCAGTAATATACTACCTGGACTTCATACTTCCAATCTTGCCACTGCATCTGCAGCCAAGGTGATCTTTCTAAACTGCAAATTTGATCACATTACTCTTTTGCTTAAAACCTAAACACAGTGGACTTGCTACTGCATGCCAAAATCCTACATAGCTGCCTGGTAGTTATCTGCACTCAGGGAAGAACCTAATTTGTCTCTGAGTCCTCAGCACTTAGCGCAGGGCCTAGCATCCTAGTTAGCATCCATAAATGGTCACTGAACTGGACAAAACATAATAGTTCAAGACGTCATGAGCTTACACTCCACCTCTTGGGTGGGTTGGAATCCACCAGGATTCCAACTTAGATCTGATGATGCCAGGTCTCCAGATGGCTTCTCTGTTGAGCCCAGTGATGGCACCCCTCCCGTTACTTGTCATCTTCCCTCTTCTTGCTCTTTGGATGCCCGCAGGGAGGCCTGCCCACTGTCCTCCAGGCCTTCCTCTGCTCACATCCTTCATCTTCTTCTATTCCATTCCTAGAGAAAAAACAAAGTACTGAGCCCACTATTTTATCCAAATACCAGGAGGGTGAGAGGGGAAGGAGACACAATCCTTTCCTCTTGGCCACAGGAGGAAATCCACCCCCTGCACCTTGGGGTGGCCTTGGAGACTGAGCTCAATTTTATGTTCTGAATCTTCCAGAGTTGTCCATGCATTTAACCTCCACCCTAGGAGCAGTTGATTAGATCGTCAGGGGACAGGGGAGGATAGAAAAAGTTTATTTGGTTTTAGCATTACCCATATAGTATTAGGTGGGAATTTCCAAGAAATTATGTGGCAATGACGTTATAACTTTCACACGATGGCTGGAAACAACATTATAAAAATATTACCTAACACGACTCCATATGGACATATGAAATTTCATTCCATTTTACACATGTAATTAAGTGGCCCACATAATGAAGTACTGTGTGTGCAAAGAAGGAGATGCCTTTTGTAGGTGAAAGATAGCTGGGGCAGGAACAACCCTCACATTTTAAAGGGAGAATAATCAAGCAAAGGTGGCTAAAAATTATTGCACTTCATTCTATAAACAACTTAAACTTGATGGATTTTTCCTCTTAAAGCAGGTCTTCTGGTTGTAAGCAAGACAAATACATTCAATATCCTTCTGCTAAAATACTCTCCCACCCTGTTTACTAAAGGTGGTGAGTAGAAAATGTTTTTGAGCTTAGAACCAGACCAAGCTAGGTTCAAATCCCAGATTGCCACTTACTGGCAAAGTGACCTTGGAGAATGGGCTAAGCCAGGGCTACTCAGAATGTGGTCCTTAAAACAGCACTATCACCTAGGGGCTTCCCAGAAATTCAACATCAAAGGTACCACCTCAGGGGATCCCTGGGTGGCTCAGCGGTTTAGCGCCTGCCTTTGGCCCAGGGCGCGATCCTGGAGACCTGGGATCGAATCCCACGTCAGGCTCCCAGCATGGAGCCTGCTTCTCCCTCTGCCTGTGTCTCTGCCTCTCTCTCTCCCTCTCTCTCTCTCTGTCTATCATAAATAAATAAATAAAATAAATAAATCTTTAAAAAACAAAAAAACAAAGGCACCACCTCAGCCCTACTGAATCTGAGTCTCTGATGGTGGCAACCAGGAATCTGTGTTTCAACAAGCCCTTTTATTTTTTTTTATTTTAAAGATTTTATTTATTTATTCATGAGAGACACAGGGAGAGAGAGAGGCAGAGAGAGAAGCAGGCCCCATGCAGGGAGCCTGATGTGGGACTCGATCCCAGGTCTCTAGGATCAAGCCCTGGGCCAAAGGCAGCACCAAACTGCTGAGCCACCCGGGCTGCCCCAACGAGCCCTTTTAATGTGCACTAAGAATGAGAGCCACTCACCTGAATTATCAACATCTCAATTTCCTTCCCTGTGGTGGATCCTTTATTGCAGAAAACCCAATATCATGTAGCTTAGAAAGAACAGGAATTGCATGATACACATAACCAAAATTCAGAGTTGGAACTACCTTCCTGAGAGGCTTGTTCCAGAACCTCAGTGTCACGCAGAGTCCCTTTATTTTGAGGTCCTGATATCCTGGCATAAAGAGGCCTCAAAAGGGAGATTCAGCTGAGTTCTAAAGTTAGGTTTTTGCATAACTCAGTCTGAAAACCAATATTCATGTCATTTACATGTTTCCTGAGCAGCTATCCCATGTTAAGCATTGTATGGATATTGAGACACATTGTTAAGCCACTCAGCACTCCACCAATATTAACTGGCTTGAAGTTCCCCAACACACTGTGCCATGTCTTGCCTCCCTGCTTTTGAATGAATTGTGCATCTTTTTCTGCACTGCTCTTCTTTGCCAGGACTATCCCCCTTATCATTTCAGAAACTACTTGGACGTGGACTACATTCTAAACTTTTCTCAACAGCCTTGCCAGCAATAATCTCCACTCATTGTGCTCTCAAGGCCCCTACCATGTGCTCTTCCCTCTGCCTGGGCCCCATGGGGCCAGGATGTGTTTATATGGTCTGCCTTCCACCCTAGACAGTGAGCTCTTTGAGGGCACAGCCCTTGTCTCATCATTTAAGCTTCTAGTTCCTGGGAGAAGGCCCAGTACAACACAGATGCTTAACAGTCATATTGAACTGAACTGATCTTTCTCAGAATTGTGGTTATCAGTGGAAGGCCAAGCTTAATACTGTGCAGGACACTATGAAAGATATAGGCCATTAATCTACAGCTTCCCTGGAGCTCACAGACCAGTTAGTTCAATAGCAGTTTGAAGAGGTTTAGCAATGATCCAGACTAAAGCAATACTGTCCAACAGAACTTTCTGCAATTACAGAAATATTCTCCCCCTATGCTGACTCATATGGTAGCCACTAGCCACAGGTGGCTATGGAGATCTCAAAATGTGATCAGTGGAACTCAGGAGCAGAATTTTCCATTTTAGGGATCCCTGGGTGGCGTATTGGTTTGGCGCCTGCCTTTGGCCCAGGGCGCGGTCCTGGAGACCCGGGATCGAGTCCCACATTGGGCTCCCGGTGCATGGAGCCTGCTTCTCCCTCTGCCTGTGTCTCTGCCTCTCTTTCTCTCTCTGTGTGACTATCATAAATAAATAAAAATTTAAAAAAAGATTATTAAAAAAAAAGAATTTTCCATTTTATTTAATTTTACTTAATTTAAATGTAAATAGCCATCTGAGGCCATTGGCTGCCGTCTTGGACATTGCAGACATCCAGGGTACTTAGAGGAATGTTGTGAAAGGGGAGTGCAGAGGTTATTCTAGAAGTAGCAGCATATACTGGAGCATGTCTGGGAACCTTCGGGCAACTCTAGCAGCACCCTCCAAAGCAGGCGCAGTGGCTGCCTGCCTCGTAATTCTGCCCTCAAGGCCCAGGGACTGCCAGGTTCTCAGCATCACGTGACACGGTAGATGCCAACAGCTACTTGGAAGCTAGATGCCAATAATCAATTCTAAAGGTATCCTCTGGGGCTGAATTGGAATACAATGAATTATGCCAAGAGACATCCATATTTCTACCCTTCCCTTTAAGAATCTGTTCTCCCATCTGAGGAAAATTCAAGGGGGCCTATGAGTTACAAAGGTGCTGAAACAGTTTTCTTGGGTAGAACTTGGGAATCCACAGAGGCAAACACTTCAGAAGAGTCTGTGTGAGATGTGCTCAGTGAAGTCTGAGGGTAACGCTAAACTCCTGGGGGTGGGTGGATGGGAAGCTATCTAGTCTGAGTGTCTTGTTGGGACTCCCTTAAATAGTCATCAGAGAAAATGTCTTTTGAGAAGAACCTCTCCCTCCAAGGCCTCTCAGCCAACTGCACAAGCAGAAGCCAGTTTCTGAATGCCCCCCATCCTCCATGGGGAGGACCTGAGCTGTCTGGACTGGGTTCCCCAGATAGGACCCAAGGGATGGGGCTCACCTTCTGACAGCCAAGAGGTTGAGCAAGGTGGAAAGGTGAGCAGGGGATTTGAGAACTGAAAAGACAACAGGGGCTAATGGAGGACAACTTGGAACTGACAGAGGTCTGGGATAGGGAAGCTGGGTGAAGGTGGGTAAAAACTGGGGGCAGAGATCTGGGAGACAAGTACGAATAAGCCAGGAGCTAACAATGGACATGAAGGTGGTGTGATATGGTGATGGTACAAATCCTGAACAAGTGAGAACAATTGTCAGTTCCGAGTACAACAGTAGCTTTGGGGGATGGAACAAAAATAAAAACAAAATGATAATGAATGTACACATTGACTATGAGAAGCATACAGTGAGTTATATTGATTGTTTTTCAAAACTTAAACCAACCTTGCATTCCTACAATAAATCTCATTTGATAACAATGTGTTTTTCTTTTTATTGTCATTAGACCTGATTTGCTAATATCATATTAAGGATTTTTGTATTCATATTCATGAAGGATACCAGTCTGTGTTTTTGTTTTCTTGTAATGTCTTGTTTGGTTTCGGTATCCTGGTAGTGCCAAAGTCTTAAAAAATGAGCTTGGGCAAGCTTGCTTTTATCTTTTTTTTTTTTTTTTTTTTTTTTTTTTAATATTTTAAAGAATTTACCAACAACATTTCTAGCTCTAGAATTTTCTTTGGGGGAAAACTTTTAATTACAAAATCAAATTAATTAATTTTTTTAAATCAAATTAAAAGAGAGGGAACTATTCATATTTTCTATTCTTTTTGAGTAAGTTTGGTAATTCACATTTTTAAAATGATTTTGTCCTTTCATCTTTTTCAACTTTATATTCTTTCTTGTGTGTGTATGTGTTTATTCAATCCATTTAAATTTTTAAAAAAGGCAGTTTACCCATTTCTTCTCCCATCCCCACTCCCCATCTCTGGAAACCATCAATCTGTCATCTGTATACATGAGCTTGGTATTTAGTAAAATTCCACATAGGAGAGGAACAATACAGTATTTGTCTTTCTGATTTAATTTACCTAGCATAACACCCTCAGGATCCATTCATGTTTTTGCAAATGGCAAGATTTCAGTCTTTTTGTGGCTGAGTAATATTCCATTTATTATCCATTCATCCACCAATAGACATTTAGGTTGTTTCCTTTCTTGTCTATTGTAAATAATGCTGCAATGAACACAGAAGTGCATATATTTGTTCAAGTTAGTTTTTTCATTTTCTTTGGATAAATACTCAGAAGTGGAATTGCTAGATCATGTGGTAATTCTATTTTTAGTTTTTGAAAAAAAAAAAAACTTTAGTTTTAGTTTCTGTTTTCCATTATGGCTACACCAATTTATAATCCTACCAGCAATGCACAAGTGTTCCCTTGTCTCCACATCCTCACCAGCACTTGTTATTTCTTGTCTTTTTCTTAATAGTCTATCTAAAAGATGGGAGGTAATATCTCTTGTGGTTTTGACTTGCATTTCTCTAGTTATTAATGAGCATCCTTAATGAAAAGATGTACCTGTTGGTCATCTGTATGTCTTCTTTGGAAAAATGTCTACTCAGATCTTCTGTTCTTCTTCTTTATTTTTTCATCAAATTTTTTTTTTTTTTTTTTTTTTTTTTAACTGTTAAGATGTATGAGTTCTTGGGACACCTGGAAAGATCAGTTGGTTATGCGTCTGCCTTTGGCTCAGGTCATGATCTCAGGGCCTGGGATCAAGCCTTGCATCAGGATGCCTGCTCAGTGGGGACCCTGCTTCTCCCTCTCCCTCTGCCCCTGCTCTGCTGTTTCTGTCTCTTGCTCACTCTCTCTCAAATAAATAAGTAAAACCTTTTAAAAATTGTTGTATAAGTTCTTTATATATTTTGGAATTAGCTTCTTATCAGATATATGATCTGCAATGATTTTCTCCCGTTAGGTAGGTTGGCCTTTCATTTGTTGATGATTTCCTTTGCTATGCAAAGCTTTTTAGTTTGATGTAGTCTTGCTGGTTTGTTTTTGCTTTTGTTGTTTTTGGTTTGGGTGTCTGATTACAAAAAATAACCACCAAGACCTATGACAAGTTGCTTACCACCTAGGAGTTTTAAGGTTTCAGGTCTTTCATTCAAGTTTTTAATCCCTTTTTGAGTTGTGAATGGTGTACAATGGTGGTCTACTTCCCTTCTTTTGCCATTGAAATTTATGTTGCTGATCAAAACTCAGAGTCTTTGCATATTCACTTATTATCCTTCCCTCTTTCATTCTTGATATTTGTAGCTTTTGTTTTCCTTTTTTCCTATTCAGTCTCATTAGGAGCTTATCAATTTTATTGATCTTTTCAGGAACCAACTTTTGGTTTTATTGATATTTCTCAATTGCTTGTCTATTTCATCGACTTTTACTCTCATCTTTATTATTTACTTCCTTCTTCTTACTTTGGGTTAAAAGCTTTTCAGACTTTAAATATGTGGTTCCCTCTTAATGGAACTCTCTTCCCCAAATCTTCTCTCATTCATTCTTACTTACCTGCCCTTCAGAGAGACTTACTCATCACTTTCGAAGGGAAGCCTTTGAAAGCCTCCTCAGTAGCAGAGACTGTCTGGGATTGGCTGAATCAATGGCAGCTTTGGCTATCACTTTGCTGGTATGGAGAAGAATGGGAGTTAAGTTCACTAGAAGCCAAGGAGCAGACTATTTTAGGGCAGTAGTTAGCCAACACTAGAATCACCATGAATCACCTGGGAAGCATGTTAAATGATACCCTATTTTTGTTTTTGTTAATTTTATTATTTATTTATTTATTTATTTACTTACTTACTTATTTCTGAGACTCCTTTCCAATATCTTTTTGGACTAATTTCAATATCTCCTTTCCCTGGTCACAAAGGGTCCCTACTAGAGAAAAAGCCAGATGCATCAGAACGGCAAATATTGGCTCACATTTGCCTGAGAGTTCTGCATGTTTTAAACAGGTACTGTCTTTGATTTTTAAAAATGCTGCATTCAAACACTGTTTATCTTGATTACTGGGGTTTTGAGACACTCTCTTATATTTCACTCCTAAAGTAAGTGCCTCACCTGCCTCACCCTAGGCCTGTCCCTTAGGGAATGCACAGATAAAGAATGTAAAGTCCCAACAAGTATGGGACTCAGAGGGGTCCTCAATGAAATGCAGCTCCCAAGATCACTGCCATAAATTCAGTAGGGCTAAGTGAGTGGTGCACTGGTAGCTCCAAGGCAGGAGTGCCAGCTGTCTTGGGGAGAAAGAGCTGGTGATATTTGAGCAGGTCTTGAAGACACAGTAGGAGTTCGTCAGACAGAAAATGAGGAAGGGTCTTCCAGAAAAACTTTTTGGGGACTGGCAAGACATTCTGCATGGCTAGAGTCAGGACGGGTGAAGTGGTCTGATGACAGATGAGGTGGCTTAATGTGGAAGTCTGCTGACCTCTGCAGAGCACACTGCCTTAGCCTCAGTTCCCAAGATCATACGATGGAAACCATAACCTCCTCTGGAAGAATTGAGTGGGATGGTGACTGTGAACTCTGGGATCTGTAAGGGTATGCTGGTGAGTCATTGCATAATGAGACTCCCTCACGATCTGTGATTATTCTATGCTCCTGCCAGATTTGGAGATGACCTCTGCATATAAGTTCATATCAGATGGGGAAGCCATTATGACCCTGAAAAAGCCACTTCACCAAACAGAGGGGAGAGGACAGCCACAGCCCGGCAGAGTACTGAGAAGTGGGTTATCCCCTCTTCCCTTCTCACCCTGAAGCATCCTCCCCGGCCTTCTCCAGGTGTTGTGACTGTCCCCAGAGTCTAGTCCTGGCACTGACCTCCATGGGCTCCATCACCACCATCCTGTCCTTGCTGCCCATGCCTACGGCAATGGCCGGACTGACTGTGCAGCAAAGGAAGGGGACAGGGACGTGCCCTCTGTGTTTCTCAGAAAGGAGATGCCACAGATCGTTCAGCAAAAGCTGAAGGAAATCATCGCAAGCACAGTGAGCACTGAGAGCAAATGTGTTGCCCTTCACCAGCTGTGCACGGCCACCAGTGTGTTACCCGCACCCTCCCTCGGGTGTCACTCAGGTCCATTTGGTTGTCCGGCACATCCTGGTGTGACACTCAGCTGTTGAACGGCTCGTTCACACGGGCCCCCTGTGAGATGTTCAGCACTTGCTCAACGCCACCTACATCATTGCCCTTCATGTTCAGGACTGACAAACTCCAGGACTGAGGCACTGCAAGGAGTTGGGGGGTCAAGGGGAGTGGGTCAGGAGAGGACCCTTGTTTTCTTGGGGAGTCATTTTCCTGTCTCAGGGAAGTTCAGTCATATTTTGGGGGGTTGGAGGCCATATTTGCACTTCCAAGGATTCCTCTTACCCCTGTTTCCTTCCCTGATTCCTTCACACCACAGCCTGCACCACAGTCAGTTCTGGAACTAATTTACATGCACATCACTTTAGAGTTTCTGAACCTCAGGTGAACCTCACAGAGATGAGGAGACGGGTCTCAGATCAGTGAACTGCCCTGTCCGAGCTCACGACGCAGTACAGAGAACATCTACTGATTTTGCCACCTACTGACCTATGGCCACACCATCTACTCTTTTCTCAGTTTCGGCCCTCTACCTTCTCAGGGACTTGGCCTACCACTGCCTAGCTCCCTGAGTGTGTTTTCTCACCTGTAAAATGGAAGCTATTACAATAGATAGCGTCCATGGCCAGATGATGGGAAACCCAGAAAAGCTGATAAATCTGTGTTTCAAAGGTATGTGCCTTAAACATTGTTTAAATGTATATTCATTTAGCAGGAGGTAGTTCATGGGATGGGGGTAGCTTAAGAAATGATGCTGAGATTTCCCTTGGCAAGGAGATGACAGGTCTTGGCTGGTGCTCCACAGGGCTCTGACCTCTAGGCCTCTCCGGGATTACCTGAGGAGGTCTCGGAGGTTGGGGGCACCTGTACGACAGAAAAACAAGTCCACACTTCTTTCTGTGTGGGGGCCTCAATTAGCTTTACTTTGCTAGTGAATTCTAATAATTTTTTAGTGTCCCTTAAAGATGGGCACTAGAGATGGGTCTGGCTGAACTTCACTGAGACTTCTGGCTGTGAGGATTTAGGTAAGAAGATGCTTGGGAGACACAGAGCAGTGCTGGGCACATAGTAGATGCTTCATTAAAAAAAAAAAAAAAAAAAAGAGGGGAAAAAAAAAAGGTGGTTGAGGCTGGAGTGTAGCTTCCCAGCCCAGAGCAGAGGAGTTCAGTGCCTGCCCCAGGCTCTGTTTTCAGAGTCCTGCTCGGCCAGCCTGGCCTTGCCTCCCACGGCGAAGAGACCGCTCTGATTTTCCAAACGAGAGACTCTCTGAGCCCCCAGGGCCAACAGAGATCCTGCTTCCCGCCCGAAGGTGGATGGTTTGGCTGCCGAGTTCCCCGAAAATTGGTTCTGCATGTTGCCGACATCAGGCCGAACGTTTGCTCAGCACACAGCCGAGAGGGCCCTCCGGGGAGGCTGAAACCCCACACCAGCCCCACCATCCGCCCCCAGCCGTAGGCTGCCAAGCCGCTGCCCGCAGCCAACTCCCAGGGCCAAGTGGTGGGAGAGCAGGGCACCGCGACTGGCAGGGCCGTCCTGGAGCCCCTCCCGGTCCCCTCTCCCCACCCTCGCCCCCCAGGGGGCAGCCCTGCCGCCACCTGGTGGCTGTATGGGGAACTGCACCAGCATGGCAGCCCGCCTCATGCGCTGGCCTGGGGACTCCCAGCTACCGTGTTGCTGGAGGGCTAAACCCACAAAAGATGGTCTCTCTCCCATTCCAGGAACTCCCTAGGGCTGGGAAATGTGGTTCCCGAGGCCAGGCTATTTTTAAACGTCAGCATCCACCATGCAGATGCTCTGTTTATGGCTGATGTTCCTAGCCTGTGAGAGGAGCTGTGCATTTAACCATAGGCAGATGCCAGGATGGAAGTAATTAGGGTGGGCTGGGCCTGTCTATTCCCAGGCCTGGGCAGCTGGGCAGGGAGAGGGCCAACAGGCCACCCTGAGACTGAGGTTTCTACTCAGCAAGGAGACTCTGAGCCCTAGCTAGTCTCTAAGAGGCCATGGTCCCTGGGCTCCTCTTGATGACTTAGGAGATGGGGGGGGGGGGGACTGCTTACTATTCCCTTTTTAATTATTGTCATCATGACTGTCAACAACCTCTGCTAGCAGTAGCGTTTTATAAAAGGGAAGTATAATTTTCCCCATTTTGTTGATGAGGAAGTTGATATTCAGAGCTATTAAGATACTCACCCAAGGTGATCCTAGGCACTGAGGTCTTTGGTGTTTTGAGATTTTTCCAGTGGGGGAATCTGACCAGACATCTTGCCTTCCATGGCTTCTGGTCACTCTCAGGACCAAAGTCCCTCAGGAGCTATTCACTTTGTCCTATGAGCCCCTGAGCTTGCCTTACAGCTTGACCTACCTTACTCTGCCCCAACCCCACTGTCCCCACCCCAGACATCCCAGACTTGTGCCAGCCCCGTGTCACTGCCTTTAAAAACTTTTCCATGACTTCTCTCCTGAGTCCTCTTCACTGTTGCCACACCCTCAGTGTGTCCTGATCTCAAAATACCTACAATCTGATTGCAGTTCTGATGACCCCTTGACTAATGTTGTCTTTGTCCCTCTTAGCATATGGCTGGCTCAGAAAAGGTTTTGCTGTCATTCAGTGAGTGAGGATGTGAACACTTCCCAGCTTCTCAGCCCTGTGCTGAAAAGGAGAAGGTGCTGTGTGAATTGCTGAGGACTCTAAGGTCTCTTTTGAGAAAAGACTTTAAAACAAGGCAAGGCAGTGTGAGTGACCTACCAACCAGGCCTGTGGATGAAGGTGTGAGGCTGCCTAAAGGAGGAGGATGAGCAGAAAGGTGATTATACAGAGAACAGATTGAGTCTTTAAAAATGAGTACTATTCCATGGGAGGTTAGGAGGAGATACTACATCTGGGTTCAGGGAACACAGCAGGGATCCCCAACACATAGGCTCCAATCTGTGCTCTCAGAGGCTACACTTCAGAGGTCAGACCCCAACCCATTCTAGGAGGAAGAAAGGAGTTAAGGGGAGGCAGCAAACGAAGCCTGAATATGGACTAATGAGAAGTTTTCCACCCTACTCTGTCTTGGCAATTCAAAATTGCCTTGATTTCCCTGATTAGCCCTTTGGTCCCCTTAGGAGCCAAGCCCTGGACCGAACCCCCAGCAGCTGGCTTAGTCCCAAGACTGAGCCAAACTCCCGTTTCTCCTACCTGTCCAAGTGTGCCTGAACCCGGCTTGGAATGCCTGACACCCTGCCCATCACCCCTGTGCCAAGATTTCCCAGTACCTGGGTCCTCAACCAAGCTCAGCTGCAGCCTGGCCCAGGTCAGCCTCTGTGGCCTGCCTGTCCTGGATCTAATTCCTCTCCTCTCCCTCTAGTTCTCTGGGTCTGGTGCCAGACATGCTTCATGCCTGAGAGTTGGGGCCCGACTTTGAGCAGCCTTGAGCACCAAGCCACAGAGTGTGGACATCGTGTAGTGGCTGGATATACAGCCTTTCTGGGCCTCTGCAGCTGCACTGGGGCCATGCCCACTGCAGACAGGGAGGCAGCTGGAGGCCTGTAGGGCAGCCTTGGGGTGGATGAGGAAGCCTGAGTGGAGGACGGTTGTGTTTTGAAGGCCAGAGCCCACCATGGTCGAGTGTAAGATACAAGAGAGCCCTAAGGGAACATCAGGTCCATGCCCTTCACTGCATGGATGATGACATTCTGGATCAGAGAGGACAGGGCAACTGCCCAGTGTTACACAGCACATACACCCAAGTCAGTAAGAGTGTCTGGGCTTCTTAAGAAGCTCTTTTGAGGTCCCTCACTTTTCTCCAGGAGGTAGCAGGAGGTGAAAGCATGAGGTTGGGTTGAGGTAGTTCTGAATTTCTGTCCTGGCATCCCCACTCACTAGCTGTGTGACCCTGGACAGGTCATTTAACCTCTGAGCTTACGTGTTTGTGCCTTTCAGATGGAGATAATGCCACCTTCTCACAGGGCTGTTTGGATTCAAGGAGGTCAGAGCCTCTATAATCTCTCTCTTAAACATACTTAGCTTTTGGGGAATCCACAGATGACTAGAAAGAGCCAGTAGCTAGCTAGATGAGCCAGACAGGGGTGCCCAGAAAGGGGACAGGAGGCAGCCAGATGGTGGGCCTGGCTCTGGAGTCACCTGGCTGGTCCAGAGGCTGTAAGAACCCATGCAGGGGGCAGAGGACATGGCTGCAGGCCCAGAAGTCACTCTCCACCGTCTCCCCCACCTGGGGCTCTGCGAGGAAAAGCTACAAGGCCTTTGAACTGCGCAGGCCCTGGGCTCCTTGCCGGGCTAGGGCCAGGGAGGCAAATATTTGGGCGGCCCCTGGGCCGTGTGTGGGGCTTTCTGTCCTCACGCTGGATCAGCAAGTGCTGGGGGTGCCCAGCTGCGAGGTGAGGGCCCGAAGCCGTGGGCGGTGGGCGGACAGGACGTCTGCGGCTCCAGGCGCCTCCAGCGGAAGCCCCTGGCGGAGGACCCAAAATGCCACCGGGGCCGCACAATCCATCCTGTTGTGATCCCCGGGGCTGGCGTCACCCGGGCCTGTCCGAAAAATGTGTCGTGCAGGGTCTGAACTCATACTTGTGCGTCTGCCACGGGAGCGAGGGGGGAGCGGGGCGCGGGGGCTGCCGAGGCCCATAAAAACAACCCCGAACGTTTCGTTTGCTTTTTTACTTTTTGGTTACAGACCACTTGGCTGGCCGTGCCAGCGGGGAGCCGGGGCCCAGCGCGAGCGCAGAGTTATGGGGCAGCGCTAAGTGCTCTGTTTGTACGAAACTGCCAAAATGTTAGTACAAAGTGGTAGGTGTTTGTGCTGCAGATAATAACTGATGGGCTCCCGGGCGGGGAGGCGGACGCCTTGTTATTATGGCCTCGGCTCTTCTGAGGAACGCTGCAGCCTCCGGAGAGCGGCAGCAATATTTTTCTGAGCACACAGGGCCGGCCTGGCAGTTAATGGGCACGCCTGGGCCTCATGAATCAGCCCCGAGAGGGGTGGAGGCCGGGCCGCTGGTGTTTATCTGATTCTTGGGGTTTGCCCTCACTGGCCAAAATAGCCCATTCCTCCGAACGTTCCAGAACCCACTGTACTATGGAAGGAGTAGAGATGCCTGTTCAGAATGCCAAGAGCCTGGGTGTCCTGCTTTGGGGAGCCCGAGGAAGCTGTCATCTAGAGGGGCTCCTGGCCTGGCTGCCGGGGAGTGGGGGGCTGGGATCCTGAAGCATGATACTCTGCTGGAAGAGAATGTTTCCATGACTGTAAGGCTCTTCTGGATGGGGATGAGAAGATGTACCTGAATTGTGGTGTCTGGCAGTGTCCCTCTTTTGCTTGAGCTGTGTCGCTCTGACCTGTGTCACTTGTCAGATTCTCAAGGAGGTCATAAGCCCACCCACAATAGTGTGAAGGTTTCCGGGTGCTGAAGTCTCTCCCTTGCAGGGGTTGTATGTTTGTGTGCCATCTATACACAGGCTTTGTTCAGCTTATTCCTAGAGGTGGAGAGAAAATTAAGGCATTTGTACAATGGGCTGGACATTGATCGATTCATTCATTTAACTTACTGGGTGCCCACTCCTTTGCCAGGTTCATATTTGAACACTGAGGACAAAGCAGTGAATCAAACCAGGAAAAAAAAAAATCCCTGTCTTCACCGAGCCTACATTCTAGTACACTGTGACAAAGCACAAATGAATGCACAGATATGTAACACATCAGCTAAAGGCTAAGAGGAACAATAAAACAGGGTGAAAGAAAACAACGGAGTAAGCAGAGAGGGGGATGGTGGGAGACATCAGGGTCAGAACCGCGATCAAGAAAGCCAGGGTCCCTGCAGTGTCTGGAGCTCCCAGTCCAGATGGCAGAGAAGTGAAGGGAGTCATGTGTCCAGGGCATGTTACTCCTTGAATGCTAGCGAAGACACTGGGCACCTTACATGTTGCCTCAAGACCCTGGTAGGAAACCAAGTGAGGGTGGCCATTACCAGCCTCTTGAGATGAAGGAGGAAGTCAAGGTTCGGAGGGACTGCTGGTGGGAGTGGAGGGCTGAGATATTCCCACCCCTCTGCATTTGCTTCTGGCCGTGGTGGCAGCGAAGCTTGCTAGCCTTGGAGTCAGCCAGAGTGAGCTTTGAATCCTGTCCCCCACCTCGTGCTGGCTATGTGGTTTGTGGCAGGCACATTATTAGCTCCTGTCTCCTCACTCCTCATAGGGTTTTTGTAAACAATAAATATTTCTCTCTATAAAATATATGCATGATGCCCTTAACCTGATGCCTGGTAGATGAGGCTCCCTAGCAATGGCTAAACTAATATTAGCCTTCTGATTTTCTTCTATGCACGACGGCCCTGCACAATGGAGCGTTGGGCCAGCTCCCCTGGTGCCAGAAGTTGCACTTGGCCCTTGGCATTGAGCAGCCTTCCACAGTGCTCTGCAGCTTCTCAAGGGACTCCTGAGTCCCTGGCTACATCCACCTGGACACATACTTCGCCAGCTCCGGTGTCCCAGAGGCCCTGTATCTGCCAATGACTCTGATGGCACAGCCTCTCACAGAGGGTGAGAAACTCCCGGATTCCAGCTCAGAGCTTTGTGCTCTGTTCCCAGCCAGTTCTCGGTCATTTCCTTATACAGCCAGAAAAGCATTGGGTGACAAAGACTAATAAAGTGTCTTGATCCTCATTTCTGCTCCCAGTTGGTGAAAGGTGGGGTGACTGAGGGCAGGACATCCCATGGCAAGGAGTCATGCTGGGTAGATCCACTTCCAGCTGTGAGGAAGCCACCCTCCACTGATGCTCTATGAGGAGCCCTGCCTCTGTCCTGGAGTAGGTTTCTCATCTGAGAGCAGGGAGGAGGGTGTTCCCAGTTGTACCCTGGAGTTGACCTGTGTGAGACTGTGTTTATTTGCTGAATTCTCTTACTGTCTCTAGATAGAGCCTCTAAAGGTCATTGCAAATTCAAAATGTGTGCCAGTCTAGAAAACTGCTAGAAAGCCCATTTTCAGTCCAAGAAGTTCCTAAATCCCTTAAGTGGGGAGAAAGGGGTGGTGTGGAACAGACTAAACATCATCTCATGCTTTCTGTCCCTCTTTTTCAATATTAGTAGACTTTTTTATCTGGATATATGGCTGCTCACCGAAAGGCAGTGTGCCCCAGTCTCCACTGTAACTAGGTGTGCTTATCTGACCAAGTTGTGTCCCATTGGGTTGAGTGGAAGTGCTATGAACAATTTCTGAATTATGTTGTTAAGAGGAAGGGGAGGGGGGCTCTTGGTCCTCCAGGCTGCTTCCTGGAACACAGCAGTAGTGGCAGCCACGTGGACCATATAGTGAGGGTGATACACAAAGGAGGGCAGAACAACAGATAGAAGAATCTTAGGCCACTGGCATTATGAAACCACGACATCAAGCCTGGATTGCTTGTTGCATGAGAGAGAAATACACTTATTTGGGCTACTGTTATTCAAGATTTTGTTACAGCAGCTGAACCTCTATCCGACTTAATACAGAGAGGTTTTGTGGGTCTCTTAGCCATCTCCAAAAAGCTAATGCTCAAGAATGGCATTAGCAAGCATGGCAAGGCAAGAGAACGGACCTAACTCCTGGAATGAAAAATACTAATGCTGCCAATAGCATCTTCTTACCTTGACACCAACACATCCCTCTACATTTAGCACTTTATGGTAGCCTCAGGGCATGGATTGTGGATGAGACTCAGAAGGGTGGAGTGATTTGCCCAAGATCACATGTGAATAAGTGACAGCCAAAATCAGAACTCAGGGTGTCTGATTCCTAATCCAGTCCTCTTTCCCCTACAGCAGAGCTTCCTGTCCATCTATAAATCTATAAATAATGTGTGAAGTGTGGTGTGTGTGTGTGTGTGTGTGTGTGTGTGTGTAGGGAAGGGAGGAAAGGAGAGCTATAATTCTGCTCCAGTCTTTAAGTGAGAACATCAAACTAGCATGCTAGGGGCTCCTTCCAGGGACAGCTGGAGAAGTCACACTCGTTGACCCCAGTCTGCTGCCCTTCACCCTCTAGCCTGCAGCATCTACCCTCTGTGGCTTCTAGAACAAAGATGTTCACTCATCTCAGTGACACCTTCAGAAATATGTTTTCCAAAAGGCAACTAGTGGTATGATTCTGCAAGGAACATGTGTAGGGACCCAACAGTGGCTATGGTCTCTAGAGATGAGTAGATGGTCACAGAAATCCAAGAGGCCAATTCTGGCTTCATCTGCACATTGCAATCATGCTATCTGCCTCACTGCACCTCTGTGAGAATTAAAGGAATGATGCATGTCAAGGTGCCACATTAGGTAAGGGCTATCTGAGTGAGTGTTCATGAAGTTAGTAAGACTAGAAAATCAAGGGCTTGTCTAGTTTCTACTCAACTCAGAGAAATGGAAATAATTGATGTGTAACTGTAAAGGGTGTGTCCCCTCCAAGCATCTTGGCTGCTTTACATGTCTGGGCAGCGTCCAAGGTGGTAGGGCGGAGGTGGGAACTTGGAGCCTTTGGCTTGCTACGTGACCTTGAATGAGTCATTTAGCTTCTGCCTTCATTTTTGCATCTATAAGAATCCCCTTCTATAAGAATCCACTGACTGTAGATCCACTCTGAGGTGATCATGAAAGAAAATTTGCTAGAATCCTTAATTCTGTTTATATATTTTCTAAATTATCGGAATAAGATTTTTCCTATCCCTCAGATTTTTATCTCTCTTTATGAGTGAGATTGGCCACCAATTTTCTTTTCTTTTCTTTTTTCCTACTATTCTTTTGTGGTTTTGGTAACAATATTACTTACAGAGTGAGTCTGGGCATGCAGCAAACTGCTAGTTTGTCCTCCAGCTCTGACATCTACATTTTCCTGGACACAATTGCAGAGTCAGAGACTACATTTTTCAGCCTCCATTGAGCTGAGTGTGGCCCATCCATGTGATTAAATTAGCACCAAAGCAATGGGAGTTTAAAATAAAATCGCTTGCCCCGGACTCTTTCTTTCTTTTTCTTTCTGCAAGCTGGCAGACAAATGTGTCCATGACTAAGCTTCAACCATGCAGATTGAAGACAATATCCTAAGGAATGATTAGGAAACAAAATGAAAGAGATTGCAGTCCCTAAATAAGTTGGTAAAGAAGATCTGCTTACCCAGTCTAGCAGCGGTAGTAGTTTTGGTTGGTTGGCTATGTTTTTGTTATTGACTTAACACCTTAGCACAATGGGAATATGTTGGAAATGGGTTGAAAACTATTTTATGGCTTAATATGTGGTTAATTTTTGTAAATGGTTTTTATGTGCTTGAAAAGATGTGTTCCCACTAATTACTGGTCATAGAGTTTTAACCAAGCTAGTTGATTAGGTTGTCCAAATGTCTGTATCTTTCCTAAATTTTTGTCTGCTTGATGTGTCAATAAAATTAGAAAGATGTATTGGACTTTTCCACTATGAAGGTAATTTTTCATTTTCTCTCCATATTTCTAACAAGTTTATTTTGTTAGGGGAATATTAGTTAATAGCCTTTATAACTTCCTGGAGATCGAACCCATTCTAATGTAATGACTCTAGTGCTTTTTGTCTTCAACTATATTTTTACATCAGTATTGCTACCCCAGATTTATTTAGTTAAACTTGTTCTAATATATTTTTCCACCCTTTTACTTTCTTTTGTGTTCTTGTTTTAAATCTAGCTCTTTTAAGCAGCATATAATTATATTTTTTATCCAATCTGGTAAGTTCTGTGTGTTAATTGATGAGTTTAGTCCTTTTAAATTTGTTGTGGCTATTGATATATTCGTATGCATTTATTAGTTTATACACTCTCTTTGCCTCTCTTTTTTGTACTTTCTCTGTTTTTTTTGAATGGTTATGTTATTGTTGCTTTAACTTTTATTTTTTTACTTCTATGTTTTTGCAAGTTATACATTTAATTTCTATTCTTTTAGTTATCACATTTGCTTTTTACCTTATATACTTAACATTGTCAAGCAATTTCTAAATGTTTCTCCTCTCCTCCTTGTTGTTCTCAAGACACAACACAAAACTGTGCAACTGCTTTAATACAGTCACCTTTCTGACTTACGTGGCAGTGTCACTTTAGGTCTGTCCTTTCTGAATCTCATATATTACATATTCTTATACTGTTATTGTTGTTATGACTATTACTATATTATCCATAGAGGGAATGTCTAGTTTATGTTTACCTACATTTTTACCAATTTCCCTGTACTTTGTTGTTGTACTTTGGAGATCTTCCTTTTTCCTGAAGTTTATTATTTAGAAGTTCTTTTAGTGAAGGTCAGCTGATTGTAAACTCAGTTTTTGTTTATCTGAAATGACTTTGCCTTCATCCTTGAAAGTAGGGGTTTTTTGTTTTGTTTCATTTTGGGGCTGGGTTTTTGTGGTTGTTGTTGTTGTTGTTTGGCCTCTTATTTTCTCCCAGCACTTTGATGATCTTAGTCTACTATATTCTGGCTTCCCTTATTGTTGAGATTTGACTGTCAATCTAATCATCATTTTGTGGGGGGATGACCTGCTTTTGTTCTTTTACTGCTTTCAAGATCTCTTTTTCAGTGGTTTTCTGCATGCTCACTGAAATAGGTGATTTATTCATAAGCTCATTCAATAGGTGTGGATTTATTCATTTAGTCTTATTTATACATTTATGTTTTTGCATCTGTAGACATACAACTTTTCATCCATTTCATTTTATTTTTTTTAAAGATTTTATTTACTCATGAGAGACAGAGAGAGAGAGAGAGAGAGGCAGAGGGAGAAGTAGGTTCCATGCAGGGAGCCCGATGCGGGACTCAATCCCGATCCGGGTCTCCAGGATCATGCCCTGGGCCGAAGGTAGATGCTCAACCACTGACCCACCCAGGCGTCCCCTTTTCATCCATTTTAGAAAACTTCTCAGCCATTACCTCTTTGAATATTGGCTCTCTTTAATTTCTTATTACTCCTTCTCATTTTATCCTTCATATTACTTACCTGCTCATATCTCCCATCTCCCCACCTGAGCTACATTCTCATAAATTTCTTCAGCTCAATCTTCCAGATCACTAATTCTCTATTCAGTTGTGTCTGACTTACTGTTTAACCATCCACTGAATTTTCAACAATTTTGTCACTTATTCAAGTTCTAAGTTACTCATTTTCATATCCACCTATCTTTGATAGTTGCTTGGCCTTGCACATTTTTAGCACCATATTTGAGTTATTTAATGTAGCCTTATTTTATAATCTGTATATTACAATTTCCAATATCTAAAGGTTTTTAAATTCTAAATCTGTTTTTCATTTTGCTAATTCTCATTCATTTCATACCTGTCTGGTAATTTCTATTGTGAGCTCATTTTGAACTAAACTTATCTGAGAATCTTGTCAGATCTAAGTTGGTAGGTTATTATTTCAGGGAAAATTGATAGACATGTCTGTTGAGAGCAAAGGAGCCCTAGAGATCTGGATCCACTTTAGTCCCTGTCAAAGGCTCCTTGATTAAAGATGGAGTCTTAGGCTCAAATCTCTGACCTTGCCTTTTATACAGGGTTTAGTGTCCTTATCAGTGTTGATATCTGCCTTCAGGGAAACCTTGCCTTTAACATGTGAGTTTCAGTTTGCTAATCTTGTTCTCTCTCTTTTTTGGCCATATCTGACCATGGAAATTTCCTTTTTCTTTTTTGAGGGAGCCCAGCAATGTATTAAGAATTCTGTTTGTTGTAATTAGTGCAAAATCCAATGGGAGGGCTTTTCAGAGTTTATTAGGGCCTTTACTGTTAGGCAGAGAAGCAGCATACACATTCTGCACTCTGAGTTCCTTTGATGGGAAAAGGACAGACAGGTAGGCCAGGGTTTTAGAAGCCACATGGGCTAGAGACAGGGCAGGGTGCTGGATGCTGGGTGGTTCAGGCATAGGTCATACTGACATGGACAGCGGTACTTCCTGGGTAAGGTTGGCAATGAGGAAAGAATCAGATGGCAGGCCTGGAGGAAGAAGGAGGGGTTGAAAGCAGAACATGCCACAGGGATTGGTATCCCTGCAGCTGGGCCAAGACAGAAAGGCTTTGAGGTTGTAGCAGTTATCCCTCTTAGGCATCAGCTTTGCTGCAACAGTGCTGGGGTGGAACACTTGGTTTAAAGAGGTAGGTGCCAGCCACACCAATGTGCCTCTGTAGATACAGAGGAGGCCAGCATAGTACCTGTCCACTGGGCATTTGATTAGCCTGGGGGCCTCCTCAGTCAGTACAATAAGATTTCAGAAGAGAGGGGATCCCTGGGTGGCGCAGCGGTTTGGCGCCTGCCTTTGGCCCAGGGCGCGATCCTGGAGACCCGGGATCGAATCCCACATCGGGCTCCCGGTGCATGGAGCCTGCTTCTCCCTCTGCCTGTGTCTCTGCCTCTCTCTCTCTCTCTCTCTATCATAAATAAATAAAAATTAAAAAAAAAATTCAAAAAAAAAAAAAAGATTTCAGAAGAGAATGAGGTCAGTGTAGGCTGGAAAGGGCATAGGCTTTTGTTCTTGTATACCTTTGCATCTGTTCCGTCTATGGTGATTTCTCTCTCATTTCTACTCTGATGATCTCCTACATATCCCTTAAGGTCCAGCTCAATGGCAATGCGTCAGTGAATACTTCTCTGACTGTCCCAGGGAGTTGGTGGCTCCTTTTTGTGTGACCCACAGCACTTGCTACAACTCTCTTTTCTGCTTATCTCAACAGTTACAAAGTACTTCCTGCTCTGCCAATGCATCACTGGACTCTGGGCACAGAAACCAGGCTTATTGGGCAGCCCAGGTGGCTCAGCGGTTTAGCGCTGCTTCCAGCCCAGGGTGTGATCCTGGAGACCTGGGATCGAGTCCCACGTCAGGCTCCCTGCATGGAGCTTGCTTCTCCCTCTGCCTGTGTCTCTGTCTCTTTCTCTCTCTCTCTGTGTCTCTCATGAATAAATAAATAAAATCTAAAAAAAAAAAAAAAAAAAAAAAGAAAGAAAGAAAGAAAGAAAGAAACCAGGCTTATTGAACAGCAGTGTGGCCTAGGGTAATGAGTGTGGACTCTGCAACCAGAGGCCAACCCCTCTATTTAATGCTGGGCACCTTGGCACAATTGCTTAACATCCCTGCACGTACTTCCAAGTTCCTCATCTGAAAACTAGACATAAAATAATGCTTCCTCAAAGTACTGCTACAAAGGTTTAAAGAATTAATACTTAGAGCCTGCTCAGCACATAGGAGGTGCTCAGTACATGTTGCCTGTCATCATCCTGCATCAGCACTGCATACACAGAGTTAGGCACGGGCACAATGATGAGCAATCTGAGTTAGTCCTTTTAGACAGAGTCAAATTTAGCCAAATTCCTGGAAGGGATTTCCAAGTTGCATGGAACTGAAACTCACCCAATCTAGTTCAATACAAGGAGGGTTTCTCAGGAGGGATAGCTGGGTTTGCAGGATGTAGAGGGTACAGGATCCCACAGCCCCTCCCCAGTTGCTTTCTCTCATCTTTGTTTCATGCTTGGGCCTCATTCCGCCTTTCTGCAGGTCCACTCATTTCTATTTTCCACATCCGGGGCTTATAGCTGGGTCTGGTATGAGCTCCACGGCCAATGCATGCTAGAGTCCATAGCCTGTCCCCAGAGCCAATAGACTCAGTGTCCCAAATCAATCCTCAAGAGACACATTCTGATTGTCCTAGTATGCCACAGGTGCTGCAGCTCTGAGATAGCTGACGTCAGGGAGAAGAGGATGGTGTTATCCTGGTACTCAAATGGCACAGGGAGGTGGATGTGGTCAGGGAAGCTACTGTGGGGACCCCTAACCAACACAGGAAAGCATGAGCACAGGCTCGGAGTCAGGACCCCACCCTAGAAAAGGAAGTGGAGAACAAAGCACCATGTAAGCTCTGTCTCAGGGTAGCCAAAAGGAGCTATGAGCTGAGAGGCAGGCCTTATGGACCGGGTCATGGAGGAAGGCCTGAAAGTGCTTTGTGTTGGGGCACGGTTCCACCATGGCCTTTCTGGAACCCACCTGCTTTCACCTTCCAGCTTTGGGGCTGAGAAGCCCCTACTTTCCTCAGAGGGCCAACCACACAGTGTGTGAGCAGCTGTGGAGGGAGTTCCGTGACCTGTCACGGAAGCATCATCCCTGACACCACCGCAGCCAGCAACTGTTCTAATGCCAGATGCGTCATTGGTGTCCCACTGAGCCTCTAGCCTCCAAGCTGCTGAAGATGCTAACCCAGCCAGCCCGGCTCTGGGCCCCCACTCCTTCAGCACTTTAGCCTCTTTGGATCCAACTCCTGTTTATTGGAGACTGCACAGGGCAGGCCACGCATTGCCTGAGGCTCACATATTAACCTGCGGTGTTTATGACGGTGATGATTATTTCTATCATTCAGAGAAGCAAACTGAGAAGCAGAAAGTTAAGAGGTTGTCCGAGGTCACAGAGCTCACAAGTGGCAGAATTGCAATTTGGACACAGACTGATAAACATGAATTCTGTACTTCATTCCCACACTGCCTCTCATGGGTGAGAGCTGGAGGCCACCTGCACTTAGTAATTGCCTTTTCAGTTCATTCACTAAACAGGACATGTTTGCTGAGCACATACTACATGCTAGACATGAGCACTGTACAAAGGTGAATCAAACGTGAATTTTGCTGTTAAGTAGCTCACGATTTAACATTTGCCAAGATTGCAAAGGCAATGAAAACACCCTTGGGGTACCTGGGTGGCTTAACCAGAGTCTGCCTTTGGCTCAGGTCATTAACCCCAAGGTCCTGGGATTGAGCCCCTCATCGGCTCCTTGCTTCTCCCTCTGATGCTTCCCCATCCTTGTGCTTGCGCTCTCTGTCAAATAAACAAAATCTTTAAAAAGAAAAAAGAAAAGGAAATGCAAACATCCATAAGAAAAGTTAAATTGAGCACTCACCCTCAGAGAACTGGTTCTCTCTTTGGTGGCTTCATGTGGCTCAAAGGACCAAGTCTATGTTTCTTGGCAAGCATTGTCAAGGTCTGGTTCCACTGCTCGCTCCAGCCTCATTGCCCGCCCCCCCGCCAACTCTCCCTTCCAGGGCCCAGCCACGCCACACTGCTGTTAGTTCCCTGAAGTTGATGGCTCACTGTCTTGGCTCTGCCTCATTACCTGCTGCTTCCCACAATGTCCTTCCTCCCCTTGGTCCCTTACAAACTCCTGTTATCCTCTTGGAAAGAGGAGGCCCTCTTCTTTGAGGACACCACTGCCGTCACTTTCGAAAGGCAGAAAACCACTCCCTTCTCTGATGCCTCTCTGTACCCTGCACAGTGACTGTTACAAGCGGAATGGAGAACCTCAAAAGATTCATCTGCCTGAAACCTGTGAGTTGACCTTATTCAGAAAAAGAGTCTTTGCAGATGCAATTAAGGATCTTGAGGTGAGATAATCCTGATTTAGGGTGGACCCTAAGTCCAATGACAGCTGTCCTTATAAGAGAAAAGGCAGAGGGAAATTTGACAAGGACACAGAGGGGGATGACCATGTGAAGATGGAGACAGACTGGATAGAGGTCTACAAGCTGGGGAAGCCAGGGAATGCCAGGGATTGCCAGTAGCCACCAGTAGCTAGGAGAGACACATGGAATGGATTCTTCTTTGGAGCTTCCAGAAGGAATCAACCTTGCCAACATCTGGATTTCAGAAATCTGGCCTCCAGAACTGTGAGAGGATACATTTCTGTTGTTTGAAGCCACCCAGTTTGTGCTCATTTACTAGGGCCGCCCTAAGAAACGAACAGAGTATTTTCTGCGCAGCACTGAAGACACGGACTCACAGGCCTGTCCCATCCACTGGGCTGTGAGCAGGATCTGGGTCGCCTCCGTCTCTGCATTTCCAGCCCGGCCGACTGCGACACGTAGCTGGTGCTCCGTAAACGCCCGTTGACTTGAATTGCCAAAGGAAATTCCTCTGTTAGAAGTCACTGAAAAGGGATCGTCTTCACGGAGTCAAACTTTGCCGGGTAATGAAGGAGATGGCCTCTTAGCACCGGCCCACAGAGACAGACTAGATTTGGTGGGTCAATTAATAAATCATCAAACGCCTCTGGCTCTGAGTCCACATCCAGATCTATGTGCGATGCCTGTCTGCTCCTCATTAAAGGATTTCAAGGAGAACAGAATCCATCTGGGAAAGGAATACGTGGGTCCTACAGAAGCCATGACTGCACGGGCCGCGCCCTTCCGGTGGCGGGCGGCCTCGCGTCCGGTCCTCACACAGAGAAGTGGTTCCCACGGTGGCCGAGGCTAAGGGCAGCGGAGGCCCAAGGTGGCCGCTGGGAACTTGAGGGATGCTGCGACCCCGACACATCTTCGCACATCCTTTCAGGAAACCAACCTCGGGACTTCCTCAGGGCAGCTCTCTCAGCTCCTCAGGGGTCACGCCACGGCCCGCGGCGCTCTTGGGGAACGGTGATTGGCCCAGGGATGGGCACGTGACTCGCCCAGAACCAATGGGAGGGAAGACGCTATTGCGGAGAATTCTGGGACCGAGAGGCCCGCTTTCACTCTCGGCCTGTGGAGGCTGCGCCTCGGGGGGCGGGGGTTGTCGGCGCCATGGCTCCGGTTCCAACGGTGAGAAGTCTGGAAGGGAGAGAGGGCCGACCGACCGACCGACCGAGAAGAGCGAGCCCTGAGGATGGGGTTGCAGCGCCCGCCGGGCTGCCGCTGAACCCGCGCTCAGACTTTTCCGTTTCGCCAAGCCAGGTAATTCCCTCAGCAGTAGTCAGAGGCTTGACTCTCCTGAGGATGATGTTGTAGGTCCAGATACTCAGAAATCTAAGTAAAGGAAATAGCTTCACATAGTCAAATGATGGCAGGCTTCGTAGCTGGGGAGACTTGGCTTCCGATTACGGCTGTGTCAACGAGCTGTGTGACTCGGGTGAAAAAATAACGGAATTTTTCCGAGCCTCGGGTTTTCACCTTTGTGAGGTGGAGATGATACCTGCCTTTGGGGTTCACAAAGGCTCGAGGCGGCCCACGCAAGTCCCTTGGCTTGGTGACTGACCAGCTACGCCTTACACACGCGGCACCTTAAGAGGAGCATCTCCCCGTCCTTTGCCCTTCTCCGGCAATCCCACTTCTCTGGACTTTGGAGTTGTCCTTAGAGGCATTTTTACATTTGTTTGTTTGTTTGGGCTGTATCAGAATATTTTTTCTATTAGATTGTTTATTTTTTCTTATTATTAAGGGTAATAAATGCTCATTGAAGGAAACAAGAGCATATGGAAAAGGGAGGAAATAAAAATCACCCAGTGCCCCACGAGTCAGAGTCAACAACTGTTGCCATATGCAATACTGAGGTTGTTTATAACATACAATTTTGGCCACGTTCCTTTGGTCTTCCAAAGGTTAACGGAGGTGGTTGTGGAGCAATATGCATAAAGACCGTGGAGCCTATTGGGAGAGGAGGAGAGGATGGAGAATCGGACCATGTTCCATTTGAGGAGATGGTGCCAACTGAGATTAGTGGGTAGGACAGGGGCCCTGTATTGATCTGCAAGTGACAGGGATCCAAACAAATGGTAGTTTAAAAAACATAAAAAGGAAGAGGAGGACAATAAATTATTTCATTCTCATGTACAGACCTTAGAGGTAAGTAAGGCATTGGCTGATACATTTTTCTGCTCCTTTATGCTCCTTCCAGTTCATGCTTCTCCATCCCTAGAATGTGGTTTTTGTGTGAATGATCCAAGGTGACAGATAGAGCTCTGCACAGCATATCTGCATTCCAAGCAGAGGGCAGATGAAGTGGTGAATAAAGAGGGGAAACGGCACCCCAGCTATTGTTTTAAAAAGGCTTAAAGAAGTTGTCACCCTTCTGCTTACATCCTGTTGGCCAGAGCCTAGTTTTAGGGCATAATACCTTTCCTCAGGAGTACCCGGATCCTAGGAGGAAGGACGGAGGCATAGAAGGAGAGAAGGAAATTTCTTAATGGAACTTAATGTTCTACATTTAAGAATGAGAGATTCAGAGTAACTTAATGGCAGTCTTATGCTCTGGGTTACCTAAAAGTGTTTTCATCTTTATTTTATGAGAAACAAGATGACATACAAATAACTTAGAGACAATTTGTGTTGAATGTTTTGCCCCATCTCTAACCATGTTCTTGTTCTACTGCCGTGGTTCGAGAAGAAATTGAGGGAGCTGTAGCTCCCTCATGTGATTCTCTGCCTGTCAAAGGGCAGGGGGTACACATGTGAATAGAATCCAATTAGTCTCTGTTTCTAGAAAACAGACTCCACTGGGGAAATTCTTGTGTTGGGTGCGGGGTAACCTTGTCATCCATTGGCCTTGGCCTTGGACCTGTGAACTGGTTTGGTATATGGAAGATCCCAGAATGTCTGCCTTGGAGCAATTTGTAGTTGGCCAAATACCCAGGGAACAGAGCTTCCATTCTATTGCTTAATAATCTCTCTTCCTAGCCCTATGATGTGCTTCGGTCATCAGGTCTCATCTGATTGACCTTATGGCCACAATTCATTGTCTGTTCTGCCTGGAGACAAGCACAAGCAGTGCAGAGTTCAACTGGACAAGACCCCAGAAGTTCTTGCAAAGCTATTTTGGACCTATTACAGCTCACTGGTAGGTGAGAGGAGGCTCTTGGAATGTCTCATTCTGGGGGGATTCAAGGCCTATATCCACTCAGCAAAAATTTGAACCTATGCTGAACATTCAGCTCTTCCCCAATACCCACCCACCCTCCACATTCACTTATTAATCAACTGCAGTGTTCCAGGGAGTGTGTGAGGTTGGACAGGAATGGTTTGGTTCTGACAGTCATTTGGTGATTGATTAAACATCACTAATTCCTGCCCAGAGCTGGGTGCTGGAGGAGTAAAGGGAAAGACAGAGCCTCTACCTTCAAAATCTAGCAAACTGATGGAGGAGCCAGACATGAGAAGACAAAAGAACACTCAAGTATTATTGGGCCTGTGATGAGACGGGAAACCATGAAGACTCAAAGGAAAGAGTTCTTATTTGAGTCTTTGGACTGGAGGAGGAAAGGAACTAAAAAGGCTGCATTAAGAAAATGATACTCAAGTTGAGGCATGAAAGAGGTGTTGGTATTTCCTGGGTGGCTGAGGAGGAGGAGGAAGGGAGAAGTAAATGGCATTGTTGCAGAAGGAACAGTCTGGGTGATGTCTGTAGCATCTGGGTATGGCTGGGGCACGGGAATGATGCTGGCTGGGGACAATGAGAGGCAGGACAGGAGTAGGGGAGCTAGGAGGAATGAGAGGACCTTGTGGGTCTGGGTAGGAGTCAGGGCAGCAGGGAGCTCTGAAAAAGAAGAGGGCTAAGGATGGGTAGGGGCCCCCAGGGTCAGTGGTGCCAGCTCAGGGCAAGCAGGAGGCCAGGTTACTGGGCCTGGATGTAAGGGCTGTGGGAGGAGGGCAGGGCTACAGGGCCAGGAAAAAGGGCCAGTTCTTGTGGTCTGGGGGTCCAATGGAGTGTCTGGGAGCTGCAGGTGGGTCTGTGGATGGAAGTCTGTGAGGACTTGCACTTTAGGAAGCCAAAATGAGTCCATAAAAGGAATGACTCCATGATCAGCTTCACCCCACCTGGCCAGCTCTTCTGGACAGAAAGGATAGATCTCTGACTGGTCTCCTTTACTGTCAGATTCCTGCAGTAGGGACAGCATTACATGGACATTTAGGACCTGGGATTGAATTAGAACTACAGCCTACATGACTTCACTGAGCCTCAGTCTCCTCATCTATAAAATGGGAATAGTAACAAAATCAGCTTCAAGGTACTGTGATGATTAAATGATTATTTGGTACGTGGTTGGCAAGGAGACTCAGCCTGGCAGACTGTGAGGTGCTAATAGAATCCAGGTCTTAGAGAGGCAGCCAAGAGACAGGGGGCAACGCTGACTTCCTGAGGGTCAGCAACAGCCACATCCCTCTGCCGGTCCCATCCACTCAGGAAAGCCAGCCTCTGAGGAGCTGGCGGTGCTGGGTTCTGTGTGCAGGCTGAAGGCTGTGCTGATTGAACTGCCTCCTTCACTAATCAGGCTGCTGCTGTAGACAGAGTAGCTGGGCCTGGGACACACTCGGTAATCAGTGTGCATTCTTAGCACTGCAGTTGAATATTTTAACTAGGAGCTTTCCTCCCTTGGGCTGTGTGAGGCACATTCATGCATCAGCATGGGACAGGGGTTGCCAGGGCAGAAGGCCAGGAAGCACAAGAGACAGGCTTGTTTTTTAGGACTTTAGGCAGTGAAGTGAGTTCCAGATGGGCAATACATTCACCTGTTTGCTTCATAACTCAGATATCCAAGTGGCCAGTCACTCTCTTTGGGCTTATCTACTTAAAGGTAGAAGGTGTAATAGTAGCCAGTTACCTGTCTGTCTACCCATCTACCACCTCATCCATTTCTTCTATCCATGCATCTCCCTGATCCACCCATCTACCCATCCATCTATCCACTGACCCACCCACCCACTCATCCATCCATCTATCCATCCATCAATCCATCCATCAATAATCTGTTCTTCTTGGGGCTCTTACAGTCATTCTTACTATTCTAGTAAGATACAGTGGCCATCACTCTGATTGCTCAGAGGAAATTTCCACCCCATCTGCATTTCCCTGAGGCTCTCTGGGGAGTATTTA
This sequence comes from Canis lupus baileyi, assembly GCF_048164855.1. NCBI lineage: Eukaryota > Metazoa > Chordata > Mammalia > Carnivora > Canidae > Canis > Canis lupus. The sequence goes on from NC_132860.1 coordinate 12,115,236, forward strand.
CTTGTGGTGGTTGTTGCTTGTCACTACTTGTGTGAGCTGCAGTTGTGGGCTTCTCTCATACTCCCCTTGCTTCTCTGGCTCCCTCTCCTCCCTTCACAGCAGCTTGCTCCAGGCATGGGCACAGCGGCCTTCCTTACTCTCCTAGGCTCCGCTAACATAAAGTTGTCATGGGGGAATGAATTACATTGAGGAAATTGTGTCCCTCAGAGGAAACCTAAATTTGGACCCCCATTTCAATATTCCCCCAGCCCACTATATGTGGTACATCATAAGAAGCTCTTTGCCTGCCTCTTTCTCCCTGGTGCTAGGGGCCGCTGTCCCTGGGCTGGGCGAAGGAGGGGTGCTGCTGCTTCTACTCATCTCAGGGGCTTCTCTCCTTCTCTTCTCTGGGCCTAAGGCCATTGAAACTTCTCCCTCCCAATCATTAGGAATAACAAAACATAACCAAAGGAAAAACTGCCACTTTTAACATTAAAGAAAAAAGTACAGATATATGTCCATGGGGCAGACTCTTAATAATTATTTTGTAAAGAAGTTTTTTGATAAAAATGCAAAATTTCTCTAACCTATACTATTATATCAACCCTGGGGCCTTGCCTTTGTAAAACCAAAAGGCCACAAGTTTGGGGGTTTTTTCCCTCCAAGAAAGAGCAGTCTTTCCCCCAAGAAGAATTAGTTAGCCTGGTCTAATCAGTTTAGTGTAATCTAAATTCTAGATTACAAAGCTGACTACATCCTTCTTACTTTTTTTTTTTTTTTAAAGATTTTTAAAATTTATTTATTCATGAGAGATAGAGAGAGAGAGAGGCCGAGGCACAAGCAGAGGTAGAAGCAGGCTCTATGCCGGGAGCCTGATGTGGGAATCGATCTCGGGTCTCCAGGATCAGGCTCTGGGCTGAAGGTGGCACTAAACCGCTGAGCCACCCAGGCTGCCCTCCTTCTTACTTTTATCCTGCTACCCTCTCACACACTCATTTGTCCTCCCATCCAGTATTTGCGCACTTTTTTTTTTTTTTTTTCATTTCTAAAACAGATATTTACTGTGCACCTTCTAAGGTCCAGGCTTTGGGTATTGAAGACATAGCTGTGAATAAAACTGACACAGCTGAGTCTTCATGGAGCTTACAGGGAAGTGGAAGAGGAGATAGTAAATAAATACATAATGCATATTTGAACAGAAAGAAATGCTGGAAAGGAAAAGTGCATCTAAGCAGACTTCCATCTAACTGGCCATTTATTTCTTGTCTCTTTTTGCTCATTCATTCCTCCATTGGCAAATACTGATTTAACATGTCTCATTTGTTTGGCACTAGGCCAGGTGCTGGAGACCCAAATACAAAAAAAGACTTTGGCCCTTCCTTCAAAGAAGGCACAGAATGATGGGTGGGAGGAAGTAGGTAAATATCTAACAATGATACAGAGGGGCTGGAACCAGAGCAGAGGTGTTTGGGGTTCACTGGAAGTCAGAGGAGGAAACAGCCACTGCTTGAGGGAGCCAATGTTGCAGGCTTCCTGGAGCAGGTGTCATCTAACCAGAACCTGGAGGATGGGAAGGATGTTGCCAGGCATAGAAGAGGATGGGAATTTTGAGGGCAGAGAGGAGAGCAGGCTGTGGGATCTGGGGTTCTTCTGGAGTTGGGTGGAGTTGCTAGTTGCCAGAGAGTGTATACAGGAAGAAGTGGCAGAGGAAGCTGGGGCAGTGCCTTGGCTTTCAGGACTCCCCCTACCCCCAAGAAGAGCCTGACAACTGTGCCTGCAAAGGGGCACAGAAACGGGGCTAGGGCTGTGAAAGACAGAGGCAAGAGAGAAAGAGGCTGCCTCTGCGGAGCAGGAGAAGAAACATGTTCAGAAGCCTTTGGAGGCCCCGACCCCTGCACTCAATACCTGCTGGGGTGTGTTTGGCTTCTGTGTGAGAAGCCTGTTGCTGAAGGTAAATTCTCCCCAGTTGCCTGCACTTACCTCCCAGCATGCTGATGAGTGTAGAGCCTCAGGAGATGCCAGAGCCTGTTATTCAGTGTTTGTTGAGTGGAGCAAGGCTAGGTGGAGGCACTGCCAGTTAGAGGCAAGGATGCCAGGGCCAGGTTTGGCACCTGGCGCTGCAAGACCAGCAACAGGCCTAGGTAAGGAAGAACTAGGGGCAAACCAAGAGCCAGGACCTCTGTCTAAGAGGAAGGTGAACATACTGGAGTGAAGACCAGGGAAGGCAGTGTTCTGAATATGACAGGTCAGTTCCCAGAATTCTTGGAAATACCCAGTAGAGTAGCTCATGTGGCAGGGTGGTAATGTGAAGCATTTACTTCTGCATTTTGACCTGGAACCTTCCCTCTTTAGGCTGCTAGACATGAAAGAATGCTTTCTGGGTAATGTGATTTCTTTTTTCTACATGAGAGGAGATTAAAGCAAAGCAAAACAAAAACATATTTCCTTGTGCTGGAAAAGGAAATGCTGGAGCATATGTTAAGGTACAGCCTACATTAGGGGAACAAAGAGGGTTAAAAATGCAGGGTCATAAAGAAGATGGAGTTGACTTCATTCTCTGACTTCATTCTCACATAACAGTCCTTAGACAAGACTATGTGGGCAGTTCTGTTCCATGAGGACTCTCAGGGGACCCAGGTCCCCTTTCCTGCTGCTCTACCACCCACAGAACAGTCTCCTCCCTGCACAGTCAGATGTGGGCACAGATACACCATGCCTCAGCATGTGGGAAGGGAAGGAGCACCCTAGGAGGTTAGATTGTTCAACAAAATTTCCCTTCTTCTTGATCTACCTCCATAGAGGGGAGTAGACTTCCTCTCCCCAGATCCAAGTTTAGGCCAAGAAGCATCCTGAGTTTCTGTTTGATTTTCTGGGAGCTTGTGATCTCAGGCATGAGCTGGCTTCTCAGGAATATGGGTGCTGAAATGAAACACGTGAAAGAGACCTGAACTTGTCCCCCAGCTGGAAACAGAGCAGCTGCACAGAGCCTGTCAGCAAGATAAAAATAATATTCATGTTTGTGTGCCTCTGAGGTTTGGGGTGGTTTTATGCAGTATTATTGCAGCCAAAGCAGATTGATATAATGTATGGACTGAAGGCAAACAATTTTCTTTTAAACAGGCATGAAGTTCAAAAAATCTATTTCTCCCACATTTTATTTATCATGTGACCATACCTAGCTGCAAGGGAGGCAGAAAGATAGAAGTTAGTCAATCCTGTGCCCAATTTAAAAGAGAATATACAAATGGCATTAAGCACATAAAAATAGCTCAGTAATCAGTAGAGAAATGCAGATTAAAACCATAATGAGATGCTCCTAAAGTCACAGTAGAATGGCTAAAATAAAAAGGGTTGATCAGACTATGTGTTGATGAGGAATTCTCACACACCACTTGTGGGAATGTAAAACCTACAGCCACTTCGGATGATAGCTTGGCAGTGTATTAGACGGTTAAACATACGTCTGCCATATGATCCAAGTAATCCACTTCTATGTATTTACCCAAGAGAATGAAAGCCTAGATCTACACAAAGACTGATATGTGAATGTAGCAACTTCATTTGTAACAACTCCAGACTGGAAACAGTTGAAGTGACCCATCAAAAAGTGAATAGATAAATAGATTTTGGTACATCCATACAGTGGAGTACACTTCACAGTGAAAGGGAACGAACATGGATGAATCTCAGAGCAGATCTACTGAGTGAAAAGAAGGCAGACAAAAGAATACATACTGTATGAATCCACTTATGCAAATTTTTAGAAAACAACATATAATCTGTGGTGACAGATCTTTGGTTGTCTGTGGATGAGGGACATGGGAAGGGAGGAACAAGGAAGGGTCTACAGAAGGGCATAGAACAGCTTTTGGAGTGATAGAGTCATCATCTTGAATATGGTGATGGTTTCATGCAGATAAATATGTCAAACTCCTCAAATTGTGTACTTTATATACAATTTGTTATATATCAAGAATATCTCAATAAAGCTGCAAAATAAACAAAAAAAGCTCTTACTATGGGAGGAGCAGAGATTGGATCTTGGCAAACAACTGGTAGTCTCTCCCATGGAGGGGAGAAGGGGTATTTAGATGCTGGTGTGGGTCTTGAGTCCTCCCTGGGGCTAACTGCCCTTTTGAACAGGTTTGGGGGTTGAGAGTAGGAGAGTCTCATGTCCCATCCTGCATTGAGCCCTGGGTGGCAGGAGCCTTGTTGGAGTTCCTGGGGCCCGTGAAGGAAGCATGGGAAAGATGTGGCCACAGAGGGGAGAGGGTAGTAGTCACAGCCACAGGGCTTGAGAGAGCTGCTCCCAGTCTTCCTGACCCCAGTGGGACTAGAAGGGCAGGAAGATTTTTACGAACCCTTAATCTTAATTAAGAATTAAGAAACAGATGTCAAGATGAGAGGTGGTAGCAAGCTGCACTCTCAGCCCTCACTTCCCTGGGCTCCAGTTGCACGATATTTGGAGTTTGGGGTGGGTGGTCAGGGTGGGGGAATTGAAGGAGGAGGATCACCTTTGTTTTGCTCTTGTGTCAAGACTCTGAGCATTTGACTGGACACGTCTTCCTCTGAAGTAGAGAAGGCTCATATGTCCCAAATCTTTGCTCCTCCCATTGTGAGCAGGCCTTCCTGCCATATCTTTGACTTATTAGAACCTGACCCAGAGCCTTAGAACTATCTAGCCAACCCATGGATTCCTAAGAAATACCAAATGGGCATTGTCCTAGGCTACTACATTTGGAGATACTGTATTAACACATAACAACTAATGAATAACAGTGACTAAACCTAACCACTCAGCTGTGAACAGTTATTTCAACCAACACTGTCCCCTATCTTGGCCCTTTCCTTAAGTTCTGGGGATCTTCTGGACAGTAGAAGCCAGAGAAGGCATGGCCCCACATGCACCGCTATCACTCTTCTCTGGGAGTCTAAGGGGGCAGCTGGCTCAGCATAAGCCACTGCAAAGGAAGCAGAGTCATGAAAAAGCAGGGAAGCAGCGAGGACGTGAATTCCACTCAGGGAAACGCACGACTTGATTACTACTCAACATTTGCGGTACCCAGATACTCTAATTAAGAAAAAGGTCAATAGGTTAAATAAGTAACTTAATCAGAAAATTATGCAAAGTGCCACAAGTCAAACGTATTACACAGCCCTTAAGATCGATACAGTATGCAAATCGATCGCCCTCGATCAGGGCAATTCAGCTACTGGAAGGTGGAAGTAGAGGAGGTTCAGGAAATGCAGCCTGAGCTGGAGAATGTGGGTACCTGGCACCCCGGAGTATGGTGAGGAACCTGGTGACTAGTGAGGGGAGTGTAGTTTCTCATGTGGAGAATGGTGAGGGGCACAGGGCATAGAGTATGGTTTTGGAGATGCACAGACTTGGGCTGGAGTTCCAGCAGAGCTGTGTGGCCTTGGGCAAGCCACTTAGCCACTCCTCCGCACCCCAAGTTTCATACTAATACTGGCTTGTCAAGTTCTAGGAAGGTTAGATTATCAGCTCTGACCTTTGTATGTGTATGAGTAAGTCAGAGCGAGAGCATGAGAGTGAATGTGGGTTAGGGGTTTGTGGTCCTGTGCCCAGTGAGATTTCCTTCTTGTCTGCCACTTGCCTTCCTCTTGCCAAAGCCCTGCAGCCAGAACACTTGATCAGAGACCAGCAAAAGGCCTTTAAATGCATTTGAGGGGATCCCTGGGTGGCTCAGCGGTTTAGCGCCTGCCTTTGGCCCAGGGCGCAATCCTGGAGTCCCGGGATTGAGTCCCACGTTGGGTTTCCTGCATGGGGCCTGCTTCTCCCTTCTCCTGTGTCTCTCCCTCTCTCTCTCTCTATGTCGGTCATGAATAAATAAATAAATAAAATTTAAAAAAAAATAAGTAAATGCATTTGAGACAGGTTTTTCAGCAGAGGGTGATAGGCGGCATGTCTGGAAACATTTTTGGTGGTTATAATGGGTGGGGGTGGGGATGTGCTACTGACATCTAGTGGGTGGAAGCCAGGGATGTTTCCTAACCGTTCTAATACACAGGACAATCAATCCCCCATAGCAGAGAAGTATCCAGTCCCAAGTGTCTAGTGTGGAGGTTGAAAACCCTGACTTAGGAGGAGTGAATAGCTCATGAGAGAAAGCATGGGATGGCTGAATGATCCAGGGCATAATAGGCGGCAAGAGCCCTCTGTGGTGATCGGAGAACCTACTGACAATAACCTGTCAGAGCTTTGGAACATCTGACCAATTAGTTCTGGTCACTTGGCAGGGGCCCCTTCAGAGCCTGGGCCCATGAGAAGAAAAACAGACTCAGAGAGGATAGATTTGCTCAAAGCAGTCCTGCCAGCAGTGCTGCAGGGGTCGGCCACTAGATAGCTCTTCCAGGCCTGGGCTGGCCCTGGGGGTGGTGGTGGGGCAGCTGTGGGGAAGCTGCCCTGGTCTGGCATTCCCTTGCAGCCTGAAGGAATGTTGTAGAAATGGACCCTTATTTGGGCTTGTTTTTAATTCCCTAGGAGCTTTGGAGCTGCCTGGCTTTTCCCAGGCTTTCCTGCAGCTTGAGGGAGAGAAGTAGGACCTTGGGGACTGTCCCAGGCCTGGTGTGGAGAGAAGGGCACCCATCCCCCACCTACAGTATAGAGCTAGAGGTCCAAGCATTACTTTTGGTTTGCAGGAGGCCTGTGTTGCTGCTGGGGTCTCCGAGAAGAGATGTTTACCCTAGAAGCCGCCTCATGGCACCTAAGGTCCCTGAGGAGTACTCTTCTGTAGGGTGACTGACCTGGGGGTCCTAGCTGGGTCCTTGAGGGGACAAGGGCTGGAGGAGATCAGTTAAGGTCTGGAGAAAATTGCAGAAAGGGTGGTATTGGGCCATGAGACCTCTTCCCTTCATCCCCTTCCTCTTCTGATATCTAGTCATTTCAGGCTGCACACCTTTCTGGTTCTTTTTTTTTTTTTAATTGGAGTTCAGTTTGCCAACATATAGCATAACAACAGTGCTCATCCCATCAAGTGCCCCCCCTCAGAGCCTGTCACCCAATCAACCCCACCCCCCGCCCACCTCCCTTTCCACCACCCCTTGTTTGTTTCCCAGAGTAGGAGTCTCTCATGTTCTGTCTCCCTCTCTGATATTTCCCACTCATTTTTCTCCTTTCCCCTTTATTCCCTTTCACTATTTTTTATATTCCCCAAATGAATGAGACCATATAATGTTTGTCCTTCTCCTATTGACTTATTTCACTCAGCATAATATCCTCCAGTTCTATCCACGACCTTTCTGGTTCTTAACTCATAGGCAGTTAGAGCTGCCACGGAGTCCTCTTCAGTGGTACAGTTACAGCTGGGGAAACTAAGGTCCACAAATGGTTAGGGTTTTGTCCACGGCCTTGGAGTGAGTCCACAGGCCAAAAATGGTGCCTAGGACTCCTGACTTGAGTCCAGTACCAGAGTGTGAGTCTCCCCACTGCCTCTGCTCACCCTTCTCATGAAAAGCAACCTTCCAGAAGGGACTCTGTGTTAGTTATCTACTGCATTGTAACAAATTATTCCCAAACCTCAGCAGCTTAAAACAATGAACATTTCTTATATAGTTCCTATGGGTCAGAAAATCAGGCAGGCAGAGCTTAGCTGGGTCCTCACAGGGATCAGGGTCTCTCACAAGGATGCTGTTGGCATGTCAGCTGGGATTGCAGTCATTTCAAGGCTCTATGGGGGCAAAAAATCTCTTCCAGCCTCACTCACATGGTGGTGACAGACCTTGCATCCCCACTGGCTATTGGCCAGAGACCTCCTTGCCAAAACAGCTCTACATAGGAACTCACAACATGGTACCTCAGCAGGAGGGTGGAGAGAGAGCAAGTAAGAGGATGAACAAGGTAGAAATAGAATTTTTAAAACATTCATTCATTCATTCCATATGCTGTACTTTTCATCCCCTTAACTTATCTTACAACTGGAACTTTGTACCTCTTAATCCCCTTCACCTATTTGTCTATTTCCCCCTCCTCCTCCCCTCTGGTAACCACCAGTTTGTTCTCTGTATTTATGAGTCTGTTTGTTTTTATTTTATTGTTGTTTGTTCATTTGTTTCAGTTTTTAGATTTCACATATAACTGAAATTATGTGCTATTTGTCTTTTTCTCTATGACATATTTCACTTAACATACTACCTTCTAGGTCCATCCATGTTGTCATGGATGGCAAGATTTTATTCCTTTTTATGGCTGAGTAAGAGATGTAGGCCCAGATCTAGACCATTCTGTTGTCTATATATACTACCTATTTTTTTTTATCCATTCATCTATCAGTGGCATTTACATTGCTTCTATACCTTGGCTACCATAAATAATATTGTAATAAACATAGGGGCGCATATATCTTTTTGAATTAGTGCTTTTGTTTTTTTCTGGTGAATACCCAGTAATGGAATTACTGGATCATTTGGTATTTCTATTTAAAATTTTTTGAGGAACCTCCATACTGTTTACCACAGTTACTTAGAATCTCTTCTTTTATAACCTATACTTAGAATGACATCTCATCACTTTTACCATATTTGTTAGAAGTGAGTCATGAGGTCCAATCAACACTAAGCGAGGAGTTACAAAAGGGTGTGATAACAGGAGGCAGGGATCACTGGAAGCCATTTGAGAATCTGCTTCCTGCACAGCTAATTGTTCATTTACTTTCAGACTCTTTGGGGAAATCCCAATAAGTATGATGATTTAAGTGGAGCTGGAGCTTGGGGTGGGATCCTCTTCTCTTGTCCATGCCCCAACCCCAGATCTAAAGCCTCACCTGAGATGAAGTCCAAGTTTCCAGTTGTACTACCTAGATTTTAAACTCATCAAAGAAAGGCCAGAGCATTTGGATATGGGTCAGAAATGTCAGGTCCCTACTCTTAGTTCACAAATGTTCTTATCTGTAAAACCACGTTGGAGGATTTCTGATGAAGCATTCTTTTATGTTGAAACTTTCTCTCACTCTAAGGACAGAAACTCCCATGTTCCTGCCTTCCCTTAACCTTTCCTGGAATGCCACACCTAGAAGATGGCTGCGTATCAGGGAAGGGTTATTGCATTTCCAAATGAGTCTGGAGGGAAGGAGGGGTCATTGTGGTATGAAGGTACTGGAAGCTGGGCCTAGATCTCTATAAACGTGACACCCACCCAGGCAGCTGCCCTAAGTGGCCTAGCAATGGTGCCTGGGCTCCCTAGAGGTCAGGGAGGGACCCAGGCAGAGAAAAGTGAGAAGCTGCATGCTCAAGAGGGCATGCCCTTCAGAGGATAGAAGGCTTTCTTCCCCCCCAGAGCATGAGCCATATCCCAGATTTGCTTCTTTGTCTCTGCCTGGCTTCCCCTGCCATTGCCTAGTCTTGGCATTTCTTGCCTCATCTCCTTACCCACACCTTGTGCTCAGCCCTTTCTCAGCACCCCAGCCGCCGACACCAGCCCTTGGGACCACAGCTAGTGCCTTAGCTGTGGAGGATAATGGTGTCTTGGGGAGCATGTGGGCCTGGGCTACCACATTCAGGCTAGAACCCCCTGCTTGCTGGTCTGAGGGCAGGGAGGAGGCAGTAAAGGCGCTGCAAGCATCTCAAATTCATTTCTAATTCACTTTCCTTCTGAAGTGGTTTTGAGGAAGCGCGATATCTGAAAAGGCAGCTAATGTAGGCCCTGTAAATAGTACATCCAAGGGCTGTAATGGAGGGAGAGAGAGAGAGAGCAAAAGATGGATTAAGTGCCCACCTTGGGCTTGGAAAAAAAATCCTTTTGATCTCGCAGCACTGCACAATGCCCTATTACCTTGTTGGCTTGCATCAGCCAGAGAGAGGATGTTTCTTATTGTGATTGCTACAAATTGGCACCTGTTTCCCGGAGAGTAGCTTTCTCCTGAATTAAGTAGAGCGCCCGGCTCCATCCCAGGTGATAAGGACCTCCTATTAGTGGGTAATGTCAGCCGAGCCACCTCTAGTCCGCCTTTGCCTGCCTTGAGGAACCCTGGCTAGCTACACTCTCTGAGTGCTGCCTCATAGGCCCAGGGCGGCTGGGGGCACCTCTGCAGGAGCTTCATCTTTCCTAGCCCAGCCATGTGCTCATCTCTTCCCCCAGATCTTTCTAGTGGCTACAGTGGGCCACACAGAGCTACTTGGAAGCATAGTGCTGACCTTCGAATTCATCGTCTTTCTCCAAACTTGGCCTTCCTAGATTCTCCCTTGTATTTAATTATTTAATTAATTCAGCAAATATTTACTGAGCACCTACTACGTTCCAGGCACTCTGATGGGTGCTGGAGATACAGCAGTGAATGAGACAGCTCTGCCCTCACAAGGCCTATGGAGTAAAGTAAGGATCCTTATGATTACATTGGCCTCATCAAGATAATCCAGGATAATCTCCCTCTTTTTTTTTTTAAATTTTTATTTATTTATGATAGTCACAGAGAGAGAAAGAGAGAGAGGCAGAGACACAGGCAGAGGGAGAAGCAGGCTCCATGCACCGGGAGCCCGACGTGGGATTCGATCCTGGGTCTCCAGGATCGCGCCCTGGGCCAAAGGCAGGCGCCAAACCGCTGCGCCACCCAGGGATCCCATAATCTCCCTCTTTTAAGATTAGCTGACTAGTAACCTTAATTCCATCTGTAACCTTATATCTCCTCTGCCATATAACCTAACAAGCTCACAGGTACAGGGATGAGGATGTGGGCATCTTGGGTATAGGAGATGATACTTTGTCCTACCTCTGAACTGGTCTCCCTGCCTTTACACTTGTCCCCCTATAATCCAGATTTTAAATAGTAGGCAAAGGGATCTTTTTTTTATTTTTTAAATTTTTGTTATTTGTATATGGTTAACACACACTGTTCTGTTACAGTTGTACTTTTCAGTGATTGAACATCTCTATATGTTATGCTGTGCTCACTACAAGTGTAGCATCTGTACCATATGGTGCTATTACACTATCATTGACTATATTCCCTATTCTGTGCCTTTTATCCTTGTGACATATTCATTCCATAACTTGAAGCCTGTACTTCCCACTTCCCACTTCCCTGTACCCATTTGCCCATCCTTCCAACCTCCTTCCAGCCACCAGTTTGTTCTCTGTATTTGAAGGTCTGATTCTGCTTTTTGTTTGTGGTTTATTAATTTCCTTTGTTTTTTTAAATTCCACATATAAGTAAAATGAGATGGTATTTGTCATCCTTAGTCTGACTTTTTTCACTTAGTATGATACCCTCTAGGTCCATGTTGTTGTAAATGGCTTTTTAAATGGCTATGTAATATTCCAGTGTGTATGTGTTTGTTTATACAAATACCCCATCTCTTCTTTCTCCATTTATCTATTGACGAACCCTTAGGTTGGCTATTGTAAATAATTGGCTATTGTAAATAATGCTACAATAAAGGAGGTGAGAACATACAGTGAGGGAAAGATATTCTCTTCAATAAATGGTGCCGGGGAAATGACAGCCACATTTACAAGAATGACATTGGACCACTTTCAAATACCGTATACAAAAATAAACTCAAAAATGGGTGGGAGACATAAAGATAAGACCTCAAACCATAAAAATTCTGGAAGACAGTACAGGCAATAATTTCTTTGACATGGACCATAGCAACATTTTTCTAGATATGTCTCCTAAGACAAAGGATATAAAGGCAAAAATAAACTATTGTACTGACTTCTCTGTACATAAATATAAAAAGCTTTTTGCACAGCAAAAGAAACCATCAACAAAGCAAAAAGACAACGTAATGAATGGGGAGAAAATACTTGCAAATGACATATCTGATAAAGGATTAATATCCAAACTGTAATAAGGATTTGTAAACTCAATACCAAAAAAATTCTATTGATAAAAAGGTGGAGGACCCCCAATAGACACTTTTTAAAAGAAGACCTACAGATGGCCAACAGACACATGAAAAGATGCTCAACATTGCTTACCGTCAGGGAAATGCAAATCAAAACTATAGTGAGGTATCACTTCATACCTGTCAGAATGGCTAGAATAAAAAAGGTAAATAACAGGTGTTGGCGAGAATGTACAGAGGGATCTTTTAAAAACATGAATCAGGTAATATCATTTTCTTGCCTAAAACCCTCTTGTTCTTAGAACAAGTTCAGAATTCATTACCTCCACCTGCAGGGCCTTGCAGGCTCCAGCCCTCTGCCCTTTTCCAAGCCTCACCTGCCACCGGGCACCCTGCAGGGCCTGAGCTCCTGGGAGTGACATGATACAGGATTCTTTCTGTATCCTCCTGTATTCTTTCTGGTTCCTCCTCTGTCATGTTTTAAGTTCTCAGCTTAAATATTTTGAGAATAGGTTCCCCTTACCTGTGGCTTAAGTGGGCACATCACAACTCTGATCATGGTCTGTAATTATTATGTGTTGGCCTGTGGAGGCTATGATGGCAGAAGCCTGACTTCTTTGTGTTCTGCTCAGGCTCCTGGCCCTGGGGCCTGGCACACAGTAGGATCCCAATGAATGTTTATTGATGAGTGAATAATGATACTCGCCATATATTACTGAGTGGACAAAAGCACTATGCCAAAGAATATGTGTAGTTCATAAGTGAGAAAAAAGCCCTATATGTGTGAAAGCCCCATATGTTTGCGCAACCAGAAGACTTCAGGAAGAACCAAATTTATTGCAGGGATGACCTCTAGGAGGGGAAGCTGATGGGGATACAGAGAGAAATGACTTCCCCTTTTTTTTTTTTTACTTCATACACTTGTTTAAAATATACTTTGTTATAAGTGCATCTAAACTATCTTTAAAGGGGAAAAGAGGGCAGCCCTGGTGGCTCAGTGGTTTAGTGCCGCCTTGAGCCCAGGGCGTGATCCTGGAGATCTTGGATCAAGTCCCACGTCAGGCTCCCTGCATGGAGCCTGCTTCTCCCTCTGCGTCTCTCATGAATAAATAAAATCTTTTTAAAAAAATAATAAAAAAATAAAGGGGAAAAAAGTAAAAGTAAAAAAACAAAAAAAATTTCTTGTAATAAATATGATCAAATGCCAGAGAAAGTAGACAAAAAATATATTTTTTAAAAATTATATCTCCTAAATGCCTCCCAGGGCTGTCCTCTGTCTCTCAGCATTGCTCCTGTGTCCCCCATGACTGGCTGTGATCTGCCCTGAGCAGACTCCAGGGGATCTGTGAAGGATGGGTCTTCAGTCAGATCTGAGCATTCTACCTCCTATATCACAGCCCTGGTGTCGCCCTATCTGCAGAACACAGGCTGAGACCCTGAGCCTAGTAGAGAGAGAGAGTGTGTGTGTGTGTGTGTGTGTGTGTGTGTTAAGGGGTTGTGGCTCATTGGTCCTGGAGAGTCTGGCCTGACTTTCCAGCCCTGTTTCTCATGTCCTTCTTACACTCTACAAGTAAGAACCCAGAGCCAGGGCCCTCTGCCATTTTGCCTTTTTAGGTCTTTGTAGCTGCTTTGCTTTCCACTGGCAATACTCTTCATGTTTACCTGGTAAATGACTATGCATCCTTTACTACCTGGATCTGCTGTGGAAGTTTCCATTCTGTACTTCCTGACTTATTCCTCTCCCCCAGCAGTGTTGGTCTCTCTCTTCCTGGGAAGCTCCTAGAAAGGATAGGAGAAATGTTCAGGGAAAAGCCTATGGCTCCACACTGCCCAATACTTGGTTCCAAATCTCAGCTTTACTACCTACCAGCTGTGACTTTGGGCAAGGGACTTAAACTGTCTGAGCCTCAGTGTCTGCATCTGTGACGTGAGTGATGACACTCACACAGTAGTGGTGCTTTTAAATGCAGGGACCTATCTGAAGCTCTCTTTTCAGGGCCCAGTACCTGCAAGGGGCTCAGCAAACAGTAGGCCTAAGGAGCATGTGGCACAATATGTCAGGACATGCAGTGGGATGTCTTGGAGGGCAAAGAAGCTTTTCAGAGGAAGCAGTGTCTGTGCTGAGTTCTAAAGGAAAAGGAGATGGCTCCAGCTGGTGGGTGGTACCAGGAGCATCAACCACACACAATGGGAGTCCAGAAAAGTGGAGTCATGGAGGAGAGAACGTGCCCAGTGGCCCAGAGGACTAAAGCCCCAGGCATCAGGCCAGTTCCCCGCTGGAGGGATGTGGGGGCTCGCAGCCTTTGTGCTACTTCAGTCCAAGCTGTTTGGGGTTTGGCGTGAACATACAATAGTGCCTGAAGAGGTGGCTGCAATTTTCCCCTTGAGCTCTCAGATGTCTTGAAATTGGTCTGAATAATTTTTTCCCCTCAAATTGTTCAAAACGTTCTGTTTCTGGCCCAAGTGCCTGGGTTTCCTGTTGCCTCATGGAAAGGGTCCTGGGGCAAATTTGGAGGTCTTGGGGAACTTAGTGAGTCAGGGCACCCTCATCCACGTGCCCTGCTTCTCTGCCAAGCCAGCACCCCAGGGGCTGGAGGGGCTGGTGGCCGATGGGTTCTAGCAGGCTGAGCTCTGAGGCCCCACACTCAGGCTGCGGCCAGCGCCTGTGGGCAGGCTGGGCTGCAGGCCAGTGAGGGCCAGCAGGAGCTGCCGGGAGCCTAGCCAGCTGAAGCCTGATACCTGGCTCCTGGCTCCATGGGTAGCTGCCCAAGAGGGTGGGATGGAGGCGTGGGCCTTCTCAGGCGGCCCGGCCTGGGGGCGGCTCTGCGGCTCTGTTTGTGTTGGCTCTAGTGGAGCAAAAGTGAGGAGCTGCCGATAGCATCCCAGAGCCCAGGCAGCCTCCAGAGAGATAGGGCTCGTGCTTCCCCAGCATGGGTGGGCATGCCGGCACACACTCGGCGGCATGCACTCTCACACACACACCATTCATCCATTAGCCCCCTTCCCAAACAGGCCTTGAAACAAACTCAGATGTGGACGTTCCCCTGAAGGAGAAGGTGGTAAGGAAGGGTTGTGTGTGAGCAGTAGATGTCCTAGGCCAGGGGACGTCACTAGGATTGTGACATCTGGGGTGGGCTGCAGGGATGTGGGAGCTGGCAGGCAAGAAGCTTTGGAGGGTGGGAATGCTCTGAGTATAGAAAAGTCCTTTCACAGTCCCAGCCAGCGTGTACCTCCCAGCGCTCTGTAGGTCTTCACTCAGAACTCTGCTGCCCGGTGACAGCCAGGCCACTGGCTTGCATGGCACAGCTCTGGGGCAGCGCTCACCCTGAGTGCCATGGAATAATGTCACTAAGAGTAAAGATGCTATTTTCATACAGTGGGGTCTAAACACACCCCCTGTGCGCAACAAAGTGACACAGAGAGCCCTGGGGACACACAAAAGGCTGCTGTGGGGAAGGGGAGACTAGCTCCCCCCCCCCCCCCCCCCCCCCCCCCCGAACATGGGGCTTTTATGCCATCCTGCAGGCGAAATTCAGGAAGTCAGGAAGTCAGGAATGTGTGTTCTTGTTTATTGTGCAGAAGAAAGGGGGAGGGTGGGGAGAGGGATCTTGTCCGTTGAAGCTGATAACCAGTGGATAGTACTGAGTTCTCTCCAGGGTGACTCGTCCATGGTGGCTTGTCTCTTCCTGAGAACCTGCCGCCTTCCTTTTCCTCCTTAGACCAAACACACCCAGGCCTCTGATTCAGGCCTGCCTTCTGCCTCGCAAGCACAGAAACCATCTCTGGCTAATTTGGTTAAAATGGTGATTTATTAAAGGATATTGGGAACTAACAGAATCCGGAGCCTGGAGGCCTACCAGCCAGAAAGAACACCCAAATCACTTTGTAGAACTGATGGATCTGGAGAGAGCCCTGTGGCTGTTGCTGCAAGGTGCTGATCCTACAGTGAACACTACGTCCATCACTGCCAGGACCTGGTACCACATTTCCCAGAACTTTAGTTCTGGTTCTTCTAGAACCTGGAATGTACTCCAGGCAGCATCTTTGTTACATTATTTCCTTTACATTCCAAGTTTGATGTGGGTGAGTCTGGTCACCAGAGTGAGGTCACAAGCTTGAGCTTTGGCTGCAAGGAGGCTGGGAAGGCAGGGGCCTGGCTTCCATATGAAGACGTGATCTTTGCCTGAAACCAAGACTTGGGGTTTCCTCCAAAACACAAAGGTGACAAATGACCACCACAGAGGTGTGCAGAGCCCATCTCAAAAGAGCAGCACAGAGGTCTTTTTCTTCCTTTTCTTTTCTCCTCTCCTCAGGGCATGGACAGTAAGTCTGAGATGCACAGATGCCTCAGCTTCCCCTCGTTTCCATACAGCTCCTCTGCCAAGACCTGTAGTCAGATGTCCTGACCTACTTTACCCTGGAAGTTACATCTGTCCTAGGGGATGAGGTTCAGCCCCAGCCCTCCCCACTCTGGTCCTCTTTCTTTTTATTTTTTTCTTTTTATTTTTTTGAGTATTTGTGAACTTGGGCACCTTTCAGCTTTGAGCATGGATAAAAGGCTTTCCTCTGCTCCATTCTATAGCTCAGGGGCAGCCTTGGGGTCTTTCAGGAGAGCAGAGGAGGAGGTATGCCCTCAGAGTCTGGTGAACCACAGCTGGCTCCCTCCTGATTGATACTGACAATAGCACACTGGCCCAGGTGAACATTCATCTTTCCTGATGGTCACGTGGAGGATGGCTAATAGCCCTGTTAGGTTGACTGACCCAACCTCCCCGTGTGGTCCCCCAGGGTAGACCCTTCCCTCAACTGGCTCACATAAAGATAGTCAGTGTTCTGGCGGGGAATGAGTCTCCCTGTATTAGAGGAATGTGGCCTCAGAGTACATCAGGTGTGGAATTGAACACCTACCCTCCTCCAGCACTTACTGGTGTAGTCTGTTCCTTGGTTTATACCACTGTCCCATGATACAAAAAGGGCTTCTTTTTTTTAAACAACCTTTATTTTTAATTCCAGAATAGCAATGCCCATGTTGCTCTTTATCAGAAAGTAATGCATATCTTGTTCAATTTGAGTAACATGTAATACGAAAATCAAGAGGTGAAAAGTCTTCCTATTTGGAACCCCCTTTAGATAACTGTCATTAAAAGTTTTTTTAAGTCTACATATGAAACTGTTCTAATATATATCTAAGGATGAAAGGAGTGTGTGCATGGGAAGATATTCCAATATAGTGTGGATTTAAAAAGGCAGTTTACATTAGGGTCTGATTGTAGGTGAGGTGAGAAGGGCTACCTAACCGAACGCCTAACCCTCCGATGGAGCTCCCTGCACCAGAGCTATCTTAGCTCAGACTGACCAGCCAGGCACCCATCTGGAAGCTGATCTGAGCAGCAGTTCTCATCTTTTTAGCACAGTTGTTCCTAGAGTCCAGTAGCCAGCAGGGCCAGGGACGGCCAGCTATGGTGACTCCTGTGGAAGGAGGTGAAGGGATCAGGCACACTGGCTCTGAGGGGCCTGGCCCTAGGTCACCCTTCTCCCCCTACCAGGCCAACCTCAGGGAGGAGCTCCTCTTCCTTGGAGATTCTAAGAAAATGGCAGGGCCTATTGGCCTCCCAGAGGTATGTTCCTCTGGGGCATTTACAGTTGCAGGGGCCAACCTGGGGAGTCTCTCAGGGCCCTGGGGCAGGACAGAAGGTGAGAGGAGAACAACTGCTTACCATTAGGACCTCACTGTCTTCTTCCCCAGGAGACACTGAATGAATATCTGCTAAATGAATGAATGAATGGAGACATGTCACCTTGTTGGTACAATCTTCATTGGCTCTAGCTATATTTCTAAGTCTTGGGGAGCCTCCCCACCCTGTCCCCTTCAGGAAGTGGCCTGTTCCTAGGAAATCACAGAGTCCCAGGCTCATGGAACCCCTTGAGCTCACCTGTCCTGTTCCCTCCCATGCAGGCCTTTGCCCTGTGATTGCAGCTCAGCTTCCCACAAAGGACACAGCAGACCACCCTGCAGAGAGAGCGATCCTGTTCTTCATAGAGATGTGTGAACAGACCATCGCCCTAGAAGTTGCAGGGCCCTCTGCCCTGACTGGGAGCCCCCACCTCCAATAGTTCAGAGGTGTGGTGTGGTCAGGGGAGGGCATCCCTCACAATCTTGAGGTTCCTTGCCAAGGGTTCCCACATGATGTGGGAGGGTCTGCTGGTCCCTTGCCCTTACGCCCGAGGAGTCTCCCTTCCCTGGTTTTGTTCAGCAAGCCGCCTTCCCCTTCTCCTCCTACCCTTCCTTCTCTCCCCCCTCCCCACAGTTCCCAGAAGTAGGACCCAGGCCACCAGCTGCAGCCTGTCCAGGTTCCCTATCGGATTATGAAGCTTAACATTTTTGTGAAGGAAGAAGAAAGCCTCTCTCTGGGAAGTGATAAGAACATTCCATCCTCCTCTGGCTCCAGGGAGCCTGGGAAACAATCACCAAAGGGAGAGAGACTCCCCAGGGACAGACTCCCCGGGCACAAGGCTGGGCTGCCCTCTGCCTCCTCCCCCTTCTCTTCCTCTCCTGCTCCCTCCCCTCAACAGAGGGCTGGTCTTGCCTGTGGTTAGTCAAGGAAATCTGGGGGCAGTGAGCCTAGGGAGTAGGGCAGGCCTTGGGCCCCAGACACCAGGCCCTTCTGTGTGGCCGGCCTCTTCCCAGCCTAAGGCTGCCTCTGGGAACTCTGGGAACCAGCTCTCTTGAGGGAAGGTTGTAGTCTGGGAGGCAGGGAGCTTCCATGCAGAGGAGTAGCAGAAGAGATGGCTGCGGTAGGAGCTTATTAGCAATGGCGGGTGGCCCCATTCCTGGGAATGACCTAGAGTTCCTGACGTGAGAGGTAAGATAGCTAAGCTAACACCAGATGGGCACTGAACCTGAGAGGAGCTCCTCTGGTTGACACTGTGGTTAGAATTTGTCTCCCCAGTGCTCCCATGTCTTTCCTCCTCTTCCTTCTCTCCCTTTTAATGACAGTGTTCTCTAAAGCCTCCCTGGTGCCAGAGAGAGAGAAAAGGCTAGGCTTGCCTCCTCTGTATTCCTTCACCAAGGAGAATCTTGCCCCAGGGCCTTTGCACTTCTCTTTCCTCTGCTTCTCTTCCTTCAGTATCCATGCCCTTTCAACTTACTTCAGATCTTTTCTTACCCTTACTCTCTCATTGAGATCTCTCTTGCCTTCCTACATAAAATGGCAACCTACCATCCCCCATAGCAGTTTCCCTCCTCCATCTCTTAGCTTTTATTGCTAATATATATTTTTACTGATTGATTACACTTCTTGTCAGTCTCTTCCCACTAAAACATAAGTTCCCTGAGGGCAGGAATTTCCTCCCTTGCTTCAGTGACTAGAAGACTGCCTAGAACAGCAGGCCTTGTGGCTCGAGGACTTGGCGGAAACCAACTGATTGCACCAAACAAAGGCGGGTAAAGTGGAGGATGGGTTTTGAAGGAATTTAATGAAGAGACTTTATATAAGCTACAGGTATGGTTGAAGAAAACCAACAAGAGTGTGAAGCACCCTGGTGCTACCAACAGAGGGCTACTCACAAGCTCCAGGTGGGAGACCGCATTTACCAGTATGCTTTGGTCTGTTCTTGACCTCTGATCTCATGAAGCCAGAAGACAAGAGCACCTGGATAATGTGGTCCATGGAGTTTACGCCCCTGGGACCTGGAGTGGGGTAAAGCCTAGATCTGGAGAAGCACTTGAGAAGATTCATACACAATAAATCTGTTAAATAACGAATGAATAACCTTAAGAAACCCACATATTAGTGGAGAAGACGTGTCTTACTCATGCTTTCATTCATTTTCTTCACGTATTCATTCATTCATTTAAGGCAGAGGTGCTGAGCATTGGGTGGATATTAGGACTTATCAGAGACCAGGGTGGAGCTATTCCTAGCCCCTCATGAGCTGCCTCCCCTAGCAACTTGCTGGGAAGATGGACACTGAGGGCAGGTTTCAGGACCTGGAACTGCTGCTGCTGCCTCACCTGTTGGCTCACCTGCTGGCAGCATGCTGTGGGAGTGGCCATAGAACACATCTGGCTGAGGGTGTGCTGGGCCCAGTGCAGGATGGGGCAGGCAAGAAAGCTTTGGTTCATCAGGGGACTTGTTAAGTCAGGCCAGGTTGTGTGAAGGCACTGGGTGTGGGGAGACATCAGTTGTCATTTGTTTTTCTAAACCCTAGAGATTTGAAGCTTGGTGAGGAGGTCACAGAGATGGGCAGCCTATGGGCCCTTTAATCTTCTAATCATACTGGGGAGCACTCTGTGCCAGAGCTCTAGCTTGTCCTCCCTTAATCTGTCCAAGTTGCATTATTATGCCCATTTGACTGTTGAGGCACCTGAAGCACAGAGAGATTCAGTAACTTACCTAAGGTTCTACCGCTATTAAGAGGTAGAGTTGGCATGCGCACCCTGGCAATTTGTGTCCAGTCTATGCTACTGTCCTTTATGCAGAGACCTTTGGTGGAAGATCCATAATGGGGGGGAGAGGCAGTCCTCTAAAGATCTAGGAAGATTCTTGGTGATTTCCTGCCCAATTGTGGAAGGGAACCTCTGCAGAAGTCCTAGAGGGAAGGGACTTGATCAGAGACAAGTATGGACTCTAGGTTGTATGCTCCTC
Organism: Canis lupus baileyi; assembly: GCF_048164855.1. Taxonomy (NCBI): domain Eukaryota; kingdom Metazoa; phylum Chordata; class Mammalia; order Carnivora; family Canidae; genus Canis; species Canis lupus. The sequence goes on from NC_132860.1 coordinate 12,135,668, forward strand.
CTGGCTGATGAGTCAGAGCTGAGTAGGAGTCCCAAGCTCTAGAAGCCAGTCCTCACTGACACCATCTCTCTCTCATACTTTTCCTAAAGTGGCCTTCCCCTGGCTACCTGGCCGCCTTTTTTTTTTTTTTTTTTCTGGCCTTTTATCTTGCCTTGCCCCATTCATTCTCCATGCTGTATGTTTCCAGAACTCAAACATTGTCATGTTGATGCCAGGATAAAAAGTCCAGCCTTCTCCCCATGGCCTAATGCCTGCATGATCTTCCCTGTACACCTCACTGGCCTTGTTTCTAGTCATTTCTCCCTTGGCTTCTCCACTCCAGCCCGCTGGCCTTATTGCTGGTTCTGGAGCACACTGCATCATCCCGTCCTTGGGACCATTCCATTTACTATGTCCTGTGCAAGGAATACTGTTCCCTCAGAACTTCAGATGCCTTATTCCTTCTTGTCAGTCAGATTTCAGGTCAAGTGTCAACCCCTTGAGGTGTTTCCTCACCCTACCAGCTGAATGGATGTCCCCCCTTTTATCACTCAGCCTCTCTTCATCCCCTTATCTGGGGTTTACTTACTTTCTCACCTTCATAACTATCTGAAATTATCTTTTTAAGTTTTATTTGTTTACTTAGTATCTGTCTGCCTTCATTAGAATGTGAGCTTCAGGAAGGGAGGAAATTTGTGTTTTGATTATTGTTGCATGCTCAGTGCCTATAATAGGGTGTGACATAGGGTCTCCACTAACTACATAACTCATCAAGAACTTGCTCTGCCGTTTCTTATCACTGGGCTTTTGAACATGCAGATCCTTTTGCCACCTTCTTCACTCAGCTAATTCCACTCATACCTTTGTTCTGAGCTCAAAGGCCACTTCTTTAGAGAGCCTTCTCTGCTGGCCCATGTTCTCCTGACCCCCTACATTTCCGCCCTCTCAGAGCACCAGACTTCCATTGTTGCATCTCACTCCTGACCTTGCAAGGTGAATTTCTGTCTCTCTACTAAAAAGTAAACTCTGTGAGGGCAGGGACTAACTGCTTTGTTTACTTCTGTTTTCCTGGTGTTTAGTACAAAGCCGGACACACTAGATGCTCCAAGGTTATGTGTTGAATCATTGAAGGGACAGCTGGGGCCCTCAAGTGGCCATAAGAGTAAGGGCACAGGTCTCTCTTATCTGCTTCTACCTTGACAGGTTTGAAAAGCTCTGCAAGGCATTTTTACATACATGACTTCAGTCTTTCTAACACACTCGTGAGATAGATAGGCATTGTGATCTTCCTTTATAGACAAAACAACAGAGGCTTGGAGAGATTAAGGAACCTTCCCAAGATTATATACTTGAGAGCAGCAGAGCTGGGACCCAAACCCAGGCCTCCTGACTTGAATCTTTTTCCTGGGATCCCTTGCAGAAAGTAAGATGCAAGTTGGATCCCAGGTAAGGTGGGAGATAGCCCTACTCCCACCCTAGCTTCTTCCTTTCCCTCACAGCCTGTTTTAGTTATCTGCTGCTGTGTAGTAAACTACCCCAAAACTTAGTGGTTTGAAACAATAACGTTAATTATCTCACTGTTTCTCTAAGTCAGGAATCCTCAGCTTCAGGATCTTTCACAGATACAACAGTCAGGGTGTTGATTGGGGCTGCAGTCATCTGCAGGCTCAGTTGGGGAAGGATCCACTCCAGGCTCACATGGCCATTAGCAGGGTGCAGTTCCTTGCTGGCTGTTGGCCAGAAGATGTCTCCAGTTCTTTGCCACAGGGATGTCTTCATCAAAACAAGCCAGCTGAGAAGGCAAGACAGAGCCAGAGAGATGGAAGTCACAGTTTGTATCACTTAATCATGGGAGTGACATCCCGTCACAGTTTTCTGTATTCTATCATGAGGAGTGTGTACCTTGGTCCCCCCACACCCTGGCTGTGAACACCAGAAAGTGAAGGCCACTGGGAGCCATGCCAGAAGCTGCCCCTACACAGCCCTGTTCTCTCTGGCAGCTCTCAGATTTTGAATCCCTCCCTGCAGGGCAGCTAACTTCGTCCTATTCACAAACATCCATGGGGATGCTGCATGCACTCATTCGCTTACTGACTCATTTATTGGATGTTTAACGTTTATTCTGAACTTACTGAGTGCTAAAACTTTTTATTTCTTAAAAATTATTTATTTTAATTATCTTTAGCTAATCATACATGTACTTAGTTTATTATTGGAGTATAATTAACATACAGTGTTACATTAAAATGTACAACATAATGATTCAGCAATTCCATATATTACTCAGTGCTTACCACAGTACCACGGTAAGTGTAGTCACCATCTGTCATCATACATTATTACAGTCTTATTGACTATATTCCCAGGGCTGTACTTTTTATCTCCATGCATTACTTCTTTTGTAACTGGAAGTATGTACCTCTTAACCCCCTCTATTTGTCACTCATTCCTCCATTTACCACACCTCTGGCAATCACCGGTTTGTTTTCTGTATTTTTCATTGTTTATTTGTCTTTTTTTTTCCGTTTTGTTAATTGAATTCCATATGTGAGAGAAATATGGTGTTTGCCTATCTGACTTATTTCACTTAGCATAATGCCTTCAGGGTCCATCCATCTTATTAGGAATGGCCAGATCTCATTCTTTTTTATGGCTGAGTAATATTCCATTGTATATATTTATAACACATCTTCTTTACCCATTTATTTACTGATGGACACTTTGGTTGCTTCCATGTCTTTTATAAATAATGCTGCAGTAAACATAGGGGTGCATATATCTTTTCAAATTAGTGTTTTGTCTTCTTTAGGTAAATACTGTAGTTGAATTACTAGACAGTACAGTAATTCTTTTTTAAACTTTTTAAGGAATCTTTGTGATGTTTTCTGTGGTGGCTTCACCAACTTGCATTCCCACTAACATGAACTGGGTGTTAAATCTTGATTACTGGAGTTGCCAAATTAAATAAGGTTCATTTTCTGCCTTGAAAGACATAGGTCAAGAAATAAATGAGATATAGTGCGTGCTCATGGAAACTTTGGGAAGTAACAGTGTTAATGCTCATTTAACACTGTGTACCAGGCATCAGTCTAAATGCTTTCTATGTATTCTCTCTTTTAACTTTCACAGCAACCTATAAAGTAGGATTTATTATTATCACTCCATTTTATAGAAGAAGTAACTGAGGTACAAACAGGTGAACTGTTTGTTCCGGGTCACCCAGCTAGCACGGCAGGGCTGGGATTCAGGCCTGTGCAAACTGACTCCTGAGTCCATACCCTTAGTCCCTTTGCCATCATGGGGATGGGCTGTCAGAATGACAGGTGTTGGGGGGCATCCTCAGAGTTCTTCCCTGTTCTTAGGAGCAGTCTGTAAACAGATATGTTTTTGTGGGCCTTGGTGAAGGGCCTGGGCCCTCTGGATTATCTGGGATGGGAAGAATGGCTGGGAAGCCCACTGGCAATCTAGGGAAGAGAGTTGTTTTGGTTTAAAAGATTGACATTTTAATAAACTGCTCTTAATTAACAGCACTTTGAAATTCTGAGTGGTGTGCTCTCCATCTTAAAACACGCGGGCGGGTGGTTTCTTAGAGAGTGTGATGCTTGTGGGTGATCTCCTTTTTTGAAACAAACCCAGACCCTCCAGTCACAATGTATTTTTCATTCCAAAAATGATCTTTACTGCAAATGTTGCTTTGGTTCGAGCGAATTAGAAAGCCTTATTACACAGGCAGGCACTTCAAACAGTGCCCGGCTCACCGCGCCGGCTGTGGCATCAAAGGCTCGGCTGGAATCCCTGATTACCACCCAGGCTGTCGGCCACTCGGGAACAGGCGGCATCTGAAGCGGGGCCCTGGCTCCAGCACCAGCAGGCTCAGGGCATCCAGAAGCCTGGCAGCAGCCTCCATGCCAGGCTTGGTGCTTCCCCTTTCAGGGATGTGGAGGGGGTGCTGTGGGCTGAAGGGAGAATGGCTTAGCTGTCCTTGACTGAGCACCTATTGTGTTCCAGACACATGCTAAGATCTTTGACATGCATTATTTTATTTAAATTTTCCAACAGCTACCTACAGTAGTTGTTACACTGGGAGATGATACCCCTCTTTTTCTCCCTTATTCTGACCTAATTAAGAAATAAGACAAAAGAGCCAGGCAAATAAGAGACCACAGATCATGCTTCTTACTGACACTACAAGCTGATATTGGAGAAGGTGGCTTCTATCTGCAGGCAAGCTGGCTTCTCATTCTGAACCTCACAGTTATCTAGTTCCTTCCACAGACACATGCACACTTACTGGGACAGGCTGCATTAGTCGATAATATGGATCTCTTGTTAGCAGAGAGCAAAATGCATGCCCTCTGCGGGCAAGCCAGCTCCCCAGAGAAAGAGAGGGGCTGGAGGGAGCATGGCCACATTTGTCCTACCAAACTGACCTATCAGATAATTCTTCACTTTTTAAGGCCAGGTGAGTGAGAACAGAGGAAGGGGTCTGTGGGCTCCTCCATAAGTCAAGAAACCTCAAACCTGCCAGCCCCTTTCCTGGCCATTGGTATTATTTTCTTTGTTCTTTTGACATGGAAGGAAGTCTGAGTTTCACAGCTGCCAGTTAGTTGGTGGTGAAGCCAAGATTCTGTCTGACTCTACTTCCCCTCTAAACCTTGAGCTCCTCAAGTTAAGAGGAGGTAAATTCCACTCATTCAGTGTCGTAGGAACTAGCACAGGGCAGTCATGAAGGTATGTCTTTGAAGAGAGCAAAGCAGATTGATCCTTTCATCTAACTTATTGTCTCTATGCTGGGGGCTGTTCTTGCTGTCAATGGCATTAAACTGGTGAAGTAGGTGAATAGTGGCCCATCCCCCAAAAGGCAGGCCCTCATGCTAATCTCTGAAATCTGTAAATGTGACCTTATTTGGAAAAAGGATTTTTGCAGATGTCATTAAGGGTCTTAAAATGAGATCATCCCAGATTACCTGGGAGAGCCCTAAATCCAATGACAACTGAGAAGAGAAGGCAGAAGAGGACAAGGCCATGTGAAGACCAAGGCAGGAATGATGTGGCCACAAGCTAAGGAATACCTGGAGACTCCAGGAGCTGGAAGAGGCAAGGAAGGATTCTTTCTTGGGAGGAAGCACAGCCTAGCTGACACCTGATTTGGATGGCTGGCATCCAGAACAGATGAGAGAATAAATTTCTGTTCCTCTAAGCTCACCAATTGGTGAAAAAGTACCACCTAGGCAGCTCTAGGAAACTACTGTGCTGTTATTGAAGTATAGAAAGACACTTTGGGCCCCTTCCTCTCATTCCTGACACACATGGGAGACATGGGAAGAGGTGGCCAGTCATCCCATCAGGACCTTGGTCTGAACCACTTTCCTCTGGGGATGCTTGACTCCCCCCCGCATCTGAGGCATGAAGGCAGGAGGCCTATCTGCAGTTTGGACATCATTGTATATAATATATTACTGAATCAAGTAAACATAAATGAAAATGAAGAGCCACACTTGCACATGGACCCCTCTACACCAGGTTCTAGAGATATGGGGGCAGGAGGTTTGGTTAAAAGCTGATGAGTTTTCCTTATAGCCCTGGCTGTTGAGATCTCTTGGTATCCAGAAAGGAAAGATAGAGAATTTCCAACTGTTTTTGGGAGGGAACTTCAGAAGCCACAAGCTCTCCTTGCCAACCTTCCTCTCAAAGAGACATCCAGCTGCTATCCCAGTGCCTCAGAGTTGGCACAGCGTTAGGCCACCCTTCCTGGGGTACCTCCATCAAAGTACTTCCCTGCATGGAACCCCCATCTGTCTTTCCATGATGGCTATTCTCACTCTCATTTCATAAATGAAAAATGGAGTCTTGGCAACTTTCTAGGACCACATACAGTTAAGTGTTGAAGCAAGTACTCTGAGAAATTAGAGAACCTTGACTATCTGTCCTGGTAGTTAAAAAGAACAAAGCATAGTACACAAGTGAGGGTTTGTGCTTGTCACCATTATGCTGCATTGTTGGGTATTGTAACAAGCGCTGTCATAACTGATCCAGGGCTTAGCTGTGGTCCTTGGAAGACCAGGTTGGTTACTTAAATCAGTATTGAGCTTCTCTCAATACTTCTACAGTATGTATTTTGGGTGGGATTTTTTTCAAAATATTTCCTGACTTTTGGCCTCCTGGGTCCATCTACAAGCACAGATTCTGCCAAATATGGATCATCCATCTGAAACCTATTGGCTCTTTCATGGTAACCTTGGGCATACTATGTATCAATAAATATTTAAATATAAATGCAATTAGTTATGGGCAGCGGGGAAATAAGGATCATATTTGAACCTGTATTCTGGCTGGCTATTCACCCCTCCTCCCACCTGGGCTCTTTGCAGAGACCTGGGAAAGCATGGTTGGGTCATTGGTGAGACCTCTTTCCCCCTACTAAAGTCAAATCTAAACCTTAGCACCAGCCGCATATGCCATCTGAAGTGAGGGGTGTTCTGTAGCACAGTGATACACAACAGAAGCCTGTGTGATCTGTTTCACTTCTGCAATGAGATGAGCATTGTATGCAGAATGTAAATCAACACCTGGTTTCTTTCAGGAAAATCTTGCTGGGAAAAAGTCCGCTGAACTGAACAGTATGTGTAGTGACGTATGTCGTTTATGTCTTGCCCCTAATCTCGTTGCATACCAGTAAAAACCAGCGCACAGACTAACATGGACCACACTAGAGCAGCACTGCTGAGTGCAGAGAAGAAATGAAAAGAGAGAAAAAAGGCAGGGTCTGCCCTAAGGAGGGGCAAGTGCTGGTCCCCTGCAGACCCTGCCCTGAAGTCATGGGGAATGGGGAACGCAGGAGAGAGGCCCCATGGGGGTCAGATCTCTCCATGCAGCAGTCCTGCTGATTAGGAGTCTCAGCCTATCTAGCAGTGAGGCTATTCTCTTGGCTGCTTTCTCTTAGCAACAGAGTATGAGGAAAAGGCTGGTCAGAGAGATGAAGAGAGGGATAGAAGCTTTCCTTTCCCTGCAAAGATGTCTTTCAACGGTGCTATAGAGCCTTAGCAACAAGAGTGGAATAAATTCTTGGCAATCATACTGCAGCCTTTACATGTTCTTGAATTTTATTGTTCTTGATAAATGTAACAGCAGAAGGCCTGCAGGCATCTTCGAGTCTTCCTGGAAAATGTGAGGTTTTGTTTCCAGGGTGCTGGGATGCAGGTTTTTGGATTGGCAAGCTCCCAGGAAGGGCTGAGATAAGCACACCTCAACCAGTTCTGCTGGTTGGGGTCAGAGAGGAGGGTGGCAAAAGACAGCAGGGAGACCTTGGGGGCCTTTCCCTGCCACCGGTGAGAGTGGCCAGTTGAGGGGTTAGGATGCCTGGGTTTGTGTCCTGAGAACACATCATGACACTCTTGAGCTTTGAGGTCCTGCTGGGGGTCCTGCTGTGACAGGGCAGGCCATCCCATGGGGAGTGAGAAGACAGAGGGATCCTGAGGCTGCCTTGAGATCCCACCTCTTTGCACTTGAGCTGGTCGTGAAAGGGTGCCAGAGAGGACCCCAAGTTGCCAACCTGCTGAGGAGTGAGGGTGAGTGCTCAGGGAAGCCTTAGAAAGATCTGGCCCAGGCTGGGCTCTGTGTGGGCAGTGCTTGGCTGCCCAAGGAGCTCAATTAACTGCTTCTAATACAACCTTACCTCTCAGGGCCTCTTTTGTGGTGGGCTCCACAGGGGGACACAGAGCTGAGTCAAGCACACGGTGCCTAAAGCAATACTAATGAGAGCTAATACTGAGTGTTTACCACACACAGCGCTTATGCTCAGAGCTTCATGCACATTATCTAATTTAAGTCCTCCAGTAGTCCTCAGAGGAGTTGCTGTGTGATTCCCTTTGACGGTTTCAAGTATTGAGACTTGGTGACTTAGCCTGCCTGAAGTCACCCAGCTGGTAATAGTGGAGCTGGGACTTGAATTCCCCAGTTGGGCTCTGGATCAGTGGTTTTCACCTTGGCTGCCCATCTGCATCGTCTGGAGAACTTTTATGGTATACCCACGTCTGCATTTCTCCCTAAACCAATAAAACTGGAATCTCTAAGGGTGAGGTTGGGCACTGATAATAACTTCACCCCAACATTGCATGTGGTCAGCTAGTTTGAGAACCTTGTCTCTAGGACCTGTGAGCTTAAGCACTGCACTGCCCCAGCCCTGCTCATGTCCACTGCAGCCTCTAACATGACACACCATGATGGCCTCTGAGCACTTGCTTTTTCTCAGCGGGCCATGCTGGCCTCAGAATGGGGCTCTCATCCAGGTCTCTGACACAGGAGGACCATTTCTGTGTCATAAGAGAGGTACCCTCTCAGCAGGGAAGAATCATGGAGAAGACAGGAGAATCTGGGGTAGAGTGAGAGATCAGAGAGGCTGGTGGGAGCTTAGCAGGAGCCCCTAGTCTTTGTTCATTTATATGAACTTGTTTGCCTAGGTACTGGGGAGCTCTGAAGGGTATGTGAGCATGGCAGTGACCTCGCAGAAAGCCATCGCTTGCTGAAGCCCCTGTAACTTCTCCTGTACCTTCTTGCCCCAGGGGGAGGCTAGGAAATGGAATTCATTGAAAGATCAAAGTGTAAACATTAAGAAAACCATCTCCTTGTTTCTCCCCACTTCCCTGTCCACACTAGCAATGTCAAGGTCCCCCAGCCTACACACTTAGTGCTTCATTCCTCTTGATCTTTGTCCCCACGGTTTCCTCTGCCTGGAAAGCCCTGTCCCTTCATCAGCCATGTGAACACATTTGCATTTATACTTCAAAACCTGTTCCTGAAGCCGTTAGGAACCCTCCCCGATAGACTTCACCCCTTCCTCCTTAACCCTCCTATAGCATGTGCATAATTCCAGGGCTGCACGGATCACCCTGTCATTGTAGTTGTCTGTGTGCCTGGTCCTCTGCAAGACAGCTCCTTAAGCAGAGTGTGTAGCACATAACAGGCACCTAAATCATGATCAGTTTAAATTTCTCTCCAAGGTCAAGAGTCTTGGGATAGCAGAATTTTAGGAAATATCCCAAACCTCCTCTTGTAATCCCTTTTGTCTAGCCTGCCAAGCTAAGCAAGTTTCTCCATTGTCTTCACTGCCTTGGACCAAACAATTGTCTAGGAAGATCTCTTTTGAAAGACAAAAGGATTACCTGGTGATTTTGGTATCAGTAACTTTCTGACAGCCATTCACAACCACCGAGCCCAGCCCAGCTTGTCAGAGTAGCTATGCCAGATCCTGGCAAAAAAAGAGACACAAACATAGTATATTTTGAAGCAGATATGAGAGCAGGAGAGGGCTAGGCCTGAGAGTGTGGTGTTTTCGTGAGAGGTGTGAGTGTTTTACTGAGGCCAGGGGTAGCATTTTGGGGGCTGCCAAGTGGCCTGAGAGAGGTCATTGGCTGTGTGTGCATAGAGGAGAGGGAGGCTTACGGGCCCCCCTCTGATGAAGAAGGGGGAGAAGGAGCCATCTAGGACTCAACTGAGGCATCGTTTGAATGGGTCAGGGATCCACCAAGGTTAGCGAGTGGGCTGTGTGCACATGCGCTCTTGTGCAAGTGTTAGCTACCAGGTCTCCCCCACAACTGTGGGCAGACCCAGGCTCCCAGAGCCAGCCAGAGAGGGGATTACTTTCTGGTTTAGTAGATTAAATGCTGAGGTTTCTGTGAATTAAATCCCAAAGCAGCTTTGGAATGTTTTCACTATCTCCACTGAGAAAATGAGATCTTTTTCATCTGGTAACACAGGAATAATAATACCCAGATCCCAGGGCTATAGTGAGGATTAAATGAGATCCTGAATGTCCAGACCCTGGCCTGTGCCTGGGACACAGCAAGGCCCTAATCAATGGTCATTCTCAAGTGAACCAAGGCCTAAGGGGGCTGGTTAGGGGCAAGCCTGAAATAAGAGAGCTTTATAATTTAGAGACAGTGGCCCATGCCCTTGGCTTTGGTTTCTTTTGGTCTGTGAGCCTTCAGTTCTGGAGCATCTCAGGCTTGGGGGCAGATGTGGGGTCATTCCCAGGCTGCCTATGTTCCAGAACAAGACCTGAAACAAGTTCTTGAATCTCCCTGAGCCTACTTGCCTCATAATATTAGGACGTACAGGGTTGCCCAAGGATGGATGGATGGATGGATTGATTGATTAATTTTTTTGCCCAAGGATTTAATAATCGCATCTGCCCCTTGCTCAGCTCCCAGCTTCCTCTGGAGACCTCCTCTAGACAGTTCTCCAAAGAGTGGCCAGTTAAGCTCTCTAAAACTGAAGTCAGAACTTGTTTTCCTGAGCATACAACTCAGAGTGTTTAACGTCTACTGTCCTTGCCATGGGCTGGCAGGCCCTGAATGATCAGCCCTCTGCTACCTCTCATCTCCAGTTAGATGCCCCCAATGCACTGGGCCATCAGCCAGCTTCCTTGCCATTCCTAAGCGTAATAGGCTCCTTCCTGAGAGCCTTTGTACTTGCTGTTCCCTCCACCTGAATGCCTTTCCCTCAAATAATGGCATGACCTGTCTCTGGACTTAATCTCTGCTCAAGCCTATACCACCTCATCCTGGAGACCCCTCCCCCCCATCTCCCTATCTATACAGCCCTCTCGGTCCTTCTGTGTTCCTTTATCTGGGTACAGTTTTCTTCATGGCACTGAGCTCTGGTTGCCATTGTCTTATATGTTTGTTTATTGTTGGCTCCCAGGCTGGAATGCAGGCTTCAGGGGAGCAAGGACTTGGCTTGGCTCGGCTCACTATTGTAGGACCAGCAACTCGGTAATTCTTTGCTCAATAGCTGTTTGGTGAGGGAATAAATGAATGAAATGAGTGCCTGCAAAGCACTATTCCCACTGCCCAGTGAGCCCTCAGAATTATTAGCAATGGAGTGAAATGTCCTTGAATCTGTAGCCCTAGAATTTAGTTCTTGCCTTGTCAAACTTACTGTGGAACCTCAAGCAGTGAACTTACCCTCTCTGGACCCCTGGGCGAGTATTGGACAAAAAGCTCCTGCCTTAGCCGAGGGAGATCAGGGATCATAGAAAGGTCAAGTTGATAAGGGGACAGTTTGCCAAGCAAAAGAAGGCCCAAGAATATAAAGTATAGGCCTGTTTTCTCTGAAGAAAGCTAGTGTCTAATTTCTTAGTATGCTGCCAGCTGGGCTGTGTCAGGTGTTGGTGTATAAGATAAAAAAATCCCTTTGACTGAAATGGTGATATTTTACTGAGACCACTTGGTTTTGCTTTCAAATAATTTCTTCAGGGCTCCCAAGTGCCTCCTCTTTTCTTACTCATTAGCAGTCTACAGAACTTAAAGGGGGACTCTAATTAGGGAGAAGTTTCATATCATTTGCTAGGGAAAGAATGAGGAGGGGCTACCTTATAGGCCAGAGAGAACTTTCTGAGTCTACATGGAGACCCTTTGGCTCCAGGCCTTTGACTTGAGTTTAGGAGCAAAAACTAAAGCCACAGGTCAGGAAGATGAATCTACTATTTAGTATAGGCAATCATCATTATTTTTTTAATATAAATTCTGGAAGAGTACACAGGTCTGGGGCATCTGGGGTGCCCAGGGATGGGTCTGACTCTTGCTTGTCAAAGAAGTGCAATTATTGACTCTGCTATTAATGAGGAATATGGAGTTTACAGGCTCAGGGTAAAGGAAGAGCAGTGGGGACAGCCTGAACTGGCACAGAAGATTCTGGAGACTGTTCTGACATACCCTAACTCGGACCCCATAGGGAAGGGGACAGGCCCACTATATAAGTCCCTCTGGAAATCTGTAAAGGGAAAAACTAGGTTCTTTGGCTTGCATTAGGCCAGTGTGTGTCAGGAGTAGAGGAAGTTTGCTTAGAGTGCTGATGTCTTGGGTCATATCAATGTAGTATACAGTGCTGAATGAGGGAGGTGATAGTCCTGCCAACCACCATATTGATCGGCCCCGCTGTAATTAGGGTATTTGACTGTGGTTCCCATAATTGGCAAGGATATAGAAAAAGTGTAATGAAAGGGAAAAGGTGGTAGAGTGATATGATTATTTTTTAAAACTACTTAATTAATTAATGGTCAAGCAGTAGAACCAAGAAGGGTAAGGAGCCTACTGACGATGACCATGCTTTGGGCAATGCACAAGACAGTGTCAGGGAGGTGAGTCCTGGTCTCTGCAGGCACCAACTTTCTCAGGTTCCTCTGCTGCCTCTGCTTGCCCTTCTGACTCTGCCAGGGTGATGCTTGCATGTGATATTTGTCCCATGGGTGGGAGGCAAAGGCTATTCTTAGTTGTGGTCCTTGAAAGCCTTCCTGGGACCTTTTTTACTCTGTTGGGCTAGGATGTGAAAGCAGTGGCTTGGAGGGCAATTTGAGAATGATACGGACAAAGCCAACCCAGAATAAGATTACCGGGGGGCTCCTGACTCTAATCCCAGAAGCAAAGGATTCTGCATCTCAGCCTCTCCTGTGTCTCCTTTGGTCTAATCTTACCATCAGCCTAGCTGAGACAACTCTATCTGGAGCCATTGGAACCCCAGAAGAGATATGTTCCTGAGCCCTACCTGCAGCCAGTAGCACGAGTCTGGGCCCAAAAGGGGACTGGGCTGTGATATCAACACATGCAGTGATGGGAAAGAGATGGTTTAGATCTTGGGTATCTGAAGCCCATGAGCAATAATCCTCTTCTTGCACTTCCCGCACCCCCATGGCTTTCCATATGGGAGTAGAGTCAGCAGCCCCTAAGGGATCTTATTCTGGATTGGCATCATCCACATCATTCCCAAATGCCTGGGTCCTAGGCCTGCCGGTCACTGATGGAAGGTGGTCAGAGAAGAGAACAATATGATAGACATCAGATCTATATTAACTCATCAATTTATGAGATGGATATTCTCATCTCCATTTGACTGATAAAGAACATGCAGCTCAGAGAGGCTAAGCAGTCTGCCCAATGTCACATAGGTAGGGAGTAATGAAACTGATTTTTGCATCTGAATCTTTGTGACTTAAAAGTCCGTGTTCTGTCCTTAAAGAGATAAGTGATTGAGGAGTGTGGCCAGCTAAGCATCTGTCCCTAGGTCTCGGTTTGAGACAGGATACCCCTCCTTGAGATTGGGAATTGAGGTGTCAGAGACTGTTCCTCAACTGTGAGGTGTCAGAGACTGTTCCTGCCTCCCACCCAGTAAAGGCTGATATGGAAGTCAGAGGCCAGCTTCCTTTTGAAGGGGTCTCTGCAGGGGAGTGGGCTATGGGAAGAGCCTGGGGGAACAACATAGTGGCTACACTCCTGTCATCAGACTGATTCCTTAGTAGCGAGAAAAGCCACAGCCCCAACTTCACTGTCACGGCACAGATGGCGAGACATTGTCACTGGCTCTACTGCCTTTCTCTGTGGCCTTGGGCACACCACTCATATGACCTGAGGGGTGTGTCTAGCTCTTAGGTTCTATACCAGGATCTCCCTGACTTGACAGTGCCTGGGAGTCATCAGGGGGCTTGTTAGAAATGAGATTCTGTTTCAGGAAGACTGCAGCATCAGGTCTGAGCATCTGCCTTTCTGACTATCTCCCAGACAAGGCTGATGCTCAGTCCAGGGATCACACTTTGAATAACCCCATTCTCACGCTCTGGACTCTGAGCCACCCTATGTAGAAGGTGCCAGGGCCTAAGCAGTTTTCTTCCTCCTCATAGAGCCTGGGCCTTAATAGACTGAGCTTGTGCCATGGGAGCTTCCTGAGGGAGCTCACCTGCTCCCCACTCTCAGCTCTTTTGGGTGCAAAGTGGTGAAGAATGTGGACCCCAGAGCTAGATGTTCTGAGTTCAAATGCTGACTTTGCCTGTGCCTTGGGCAAGTTACTTCACTGTGGCTTGGTTTTAGCATCTGTAAATTGGGGTTGATAACACCTGTCTCCCAGGGCTGAGGTTTGAAGGAGTTGTTATTTGTAAAGCTGTATTGTATAATGGTGAGCCCATTATAAATGTTAGTTCCCTCCTCTTCATTGTATCTGTCATTATCACCCTCTTTTTCTTCTCAGCCTCCTCCTGGCCCAGTCCTGCTCCTCCCTGACCCCAGTGCCTAGCACAGAGAAGCTGCTCAGAAGTCAGGTGCCTGCTGTTGGGCCGACAGAGCGGGGTCACTTCTCACAGGATGCAGATTTATGGCCTAGAGGCCAACATTAGGGCTGAAGGAAGGATTCATTGGAGATTACTGGCTCGTCCCAGCAGGGCAGAGCTTTTCTCATCTTATCTGGTTGCTGACAGAAAACAGAAGGTGTCCCAATTCCAGCCCCACCCTGCTCTCGGCCTTTGTGTTCTGGACCTTTGCCTGTCTCCTGGGCTTTGCCCTGAGGGCAGACGTCTCCCATAAACCAAGCCCAGGGAGGGAGAGATCTGTAAGTGCGAGGCGTGGGGGTGTGCTTCACAGCTGCCAAGACAAGGCCCCCAAAGAGGTCTGGTCCATCACGGACTCTCCTGTCTTCTTGCCAAATGCTGAGGATGCCATGCCCTGCCGGGGGCTCGAGGGGTCGGTGCCCCACTTTGACAGAATGCAGTCCTCCCTTTAGATCCCTGCCTAAAAAGAAAAATGCACACACACACAACAAAAGCCCTGCTGCCTAACATAAAATACTGCTTCCTAATCCCAAGTGTGGCCAAGTGCACTGTTAAGATATTTAGAAGGCCTTTAAATTATTTCCACTTTAGAAATGGTTTTATGTCTCCCATTTTGTTCACTTGGTTGGCTAAGGTGTAATTGCTCCGCTGGCCCAGACTTTGCTTCCTCACCAGTGAGGACCCCAGTTTTGCGTCTTGATATTAAGAACAGATACCGAGAGCTGAATGGGGCATTGTTTCCTGGCCAGATCAGTAGCTGCTGCCTGCTTTTAGCAAGCGAGCGGTCCAAGATTGGCAGCCTGACCTAGCCCATGTTGTGGCTTGCTTTGATTACTTGGTTCCATCCAGCTCCAATCAGGAGCTGATCACACACGTCCAGATTTTCATTTGCTTTCCCTCCCCCTATCCATTTTCTACAGTTGCAGGTTAAAGAACTGGGTTTGAAGATTGGCAGCCTGTGCTGATTTTTAAAGAGACTGTGTTCAGGTAGCTGATCTGGAGGGCCAGGGGGTGCCCCTGGGTGCCCACCCCCATTAGATCTTTGGGCCAAAGCAGAGGCCTGGAATCTACGTATCTTCTGCTCTGTTCCCTTACCTGTGACCAGTAAAGGTTTTAGAAACTTCTCTCAAACTCTGAACAGTGAGAAGCACCATTCTTTCCCCAGAACATAGAAATCACTTGATATTTTACTCTTTTCATATTTTAATCAGATAGGTTGAAATACAGAAAACCACAGCATCTCATTTTAAAAGGATTTAGGAAAACATTCTACTGGTTACTTAAAAACTTTTTAAGTCTTCATTATCCTGCCCCAGTGCCTCACAGTATTCCCCTCCTTGCTCATCATGATGTTTGGTCATAAACGCCAAGAACCTAGATAGAACCCCTTGAGCAGTGGGCCCAGGCTGAAGAACAATGACAGGATGTTGGCTCACAAAGTGTCAGCATTTGCCAAATAAGTTTATCCTTTATTTATTATTTTCATTGTGGCTTAAAACATGCAGCCCCCAAAGCCAAGTCTCTAAACCAAAACGTATGGTGGGCCTGCCTCGGCCCAGAGTGCACAGTAAACGCAGAGGCTTTCCCCCTCCCTCCTCGCCAGTGATCGGGACAGAAGATAGTATGTTTTGAATTTACTGAGAGATCTACTGCTTTGGGCTCAGTTTTAGTACTTTTAAAAAGCAATCAATAATGGCCAGTTTGTAATAAGAAAAATTTATGAACTGACAGGCAAAATGTAATTACGGAGGGGATTCTTTGCAAGAAAAAAGAGGTGATGTTAACAGACATCCCGACAATCTGTTTGCACTCATTTCATTCATATAAATGATGAAGTGCTTCTGGGTTAAAGCAGCATTCTCCAAAGGCTTCCCGGGAGCCTGGAAAAGTCACTGCCAAAGTTTTTGCTAACAGAGGGCAATGAGTCTTTGCATTAACTTCTCATTGTTACCCGCAAAATGGGTTTTTCATGGTGTTACTTTTATGACTCTGACTGTTCCCAAGCAGCAGCTTACACACCTCATCTTCTGGGTCCCTGAGGAGACGCAGGCCCTTGTGAGCTTTCTGGAAACCAGGCAGTGTTGCAGTCACCCTGAGAGCCTTTGGTCCCTCCCAGGCCACACTCCTATGCATCTTTCTCCTTTCAGCCACCACTGCTGAGGACAGACATGGAGCTTCCTGAGTGTTAAAGGTGCCTGGCAAAAGGGAAGTCAGAGGTTCTTGGGAGAACAGCAGAAGTTGTTCCCAAACTGCCGGATCCTGATCCTGTAGATCATTAAATCAAACCCTTGACAGGTCTCAACAAATGCTTAAAAGATAATAATGGTGACATCTGACACCTGCCAGTCACTTTTTAATTCATAAAGTGCCACCAATAAGAATGTCCATTTTGATCATCCTAGTAATCTGAAGGGACATTTATTGTTATACCCATTCTACAGATGAGGAAGTTCAGGCTCAATGAAATTACTTGACTTGCCCACAGTCCTGCAGCTTATTAGTGTTTGAACCAGGATTTGGGCCCACATTTCTCTATCTCCTAGGCCTATATTCTTTTGAACATGCCAAGAAGAGAGAGACCAGTTCTTTTAGAAAGAATGAAGAACAGGACTTTCTTGTCAAATACCGTACAGTGAAATTTACTTAAATATGTTGACTTTTAAAGAGACCAAGGTTGCCAGAGGTGAGAACCGTTTTTGCTGTTTTTATTTTTTTTCTTTCAGAATGTGATAGATTTTCCAAGTGCCTCCACATCTTGATTTTGTTTCATTTGCCACTTGCCATGGCTCTGTGGGGGAGGTAGGGCAACTTCACCATGCCCATGTTGTGGAAGAGAAGCTCAGAGAAGCAAGGCTACCTGCATGGGTTCAGAAAGGGCACTCGTGGGAAACTGGAAGGTCCTGACTATGTCTCATAGCTCATTGCCATATAAAGGGGTCCTCTTAATTGCTTTTATAGAAAAACCTCACTGTACTAGAAACAAGTAGTAGATTCCTTAGTTTTTGCTTTTTTTTTTTTCCTCCATGTTTACCTCTTAGGTGAAAGTTGAATGAGGGGCACTGGGGTGGCTCAGTTGTTGCATGTCTGCCTTTGGTTCAGGTTGTGATTCCATGGTCCTGGGATTGAATTCCACATCAGGCTCCCTGCCCTTCTATGTGTGTCTCTCATGGATAAATAAATAAAAGCTTTTTTTTTTTTTTTTTTTTTTAGCTTTGGAAAAAAAGTTGAATGAGGTCCAGCAGTCATATAGGGCAAGAGGCATCCCAAAAAAGGACAATAAGTAGAGTCACCCAGGAGAGGTGCCAGGGCCAACCCAGCCCCAGGGCAGCATGACCCCCATCTTGACAGCAGTCCCAGTCCTGATGCTGTGGCTTTGGCAATGCTGAGTCAGGGAAACAGAGGGTCATATTTCACAGAGATTTTTAGGAATATAGGTAGAGATAGAAGGAGTCTGAGCCTTCATTTACCTGAGAATCCACATGCACAGCAGCTTGCATTTCTCTGGGTGTGGCTGCTGGTTCCAAGTTTGGATGAGTTTGGCTCTGTGCCACCCTTCTGGACACATTTGGGTGACAAGGATAGCCAGAAATAGGTGTGGCTGTGGGGGAGGTTGTCAGGATTATCCAGTCAGCCTTATCAATTAGAAATTTAGTTTCTGGATCTCTATCTGCATCTCTTATTTGCCTATATAATAAAGCTATAAACCTTGTAGCTTAGAGGTTTAAAACGATAATTTCTTCTTCCTCCTGTGTCTGTGGGTCGTCATCTGGGTGTTGGCTAATCTCACCTGGGTTGGCTTCAGAGCTATAGGTTGGGTTTAGTTCTGCTCCCTGTATCTTTCCTCCTCCAGAGCCAAGGAACAACCTAGGGTAGGATGGTGATGGCAGAGGCACAAGACCCCAGCCAAACTGCTCTGCCCATGAAGTCACTTCTTCTTCTTGGGTCACTTTTACAAGTATTCCACTGGCTGAAGCCAGTCATGTAGCCAAGGAGGTCTGCCCTGCCCTTTCCAATGAGCTGAAGGGAGTGAATATTTTCTGAATTATCCAAACTCTTGATACCATCTGACTCCAGCATCCTGTTTTGTTAATTGACTCCAACTCAGAGGGGGAAGAGATGTAACTAAGCATTATTGAAATTCCCCTGAACTCCCTGCATGGGTGAGAATGGGGTATGGGAACTGAAGGTGGAGAGGCTTGGAGAAGAGGATCCAGCAGGTGAGGCTGCCTCCCTCTGGGACCAGCACGTCCTTGGGAATGGCTTGGGGTGTTGGAAGGCAGGAGGACAGGACAGGAATGAAAAGGAGAGGCACTAGAGCATGACTGAACTGGGTTCTAATCCTAGCTTCCCTGTTTCTGAGCATGCTACTCCCTCTCTAGGCCTTTGGCTCCCTATACATCACAAGAGGACAATGCCATATACCTCAGGGCAGGCAATCGTGCAGGGACAAGAGGCAGAAAGCAAGGACCCTGTGGTGAAGGAGTTTGGCCCAGATAGGAAGGAGGAAAAAACAATAATATTTGAGAATATTTGGATTTCTTTATAGGAAGGAGGCTCTAGGAGAAGTCTGTAAGTAAAACAGAAAGAGGTAATGAGAGAGGTTGTGGGTGGGCTTCTGTTTCAGCTAGTGAGAAGGTCTTCTCACTTCCCTTCATTCCTTAAGGAAATATTTGCTGAGCTGCTACCAGGCACCAGCCAAGGTGCAGTGACTGCATCAGTGCATAAGACAGATGAAAACCTCTATCCTCATGGTGGAGTGGGGGCTGCATTTATTCAGCATTTACTGTCTTTTGGGCACTGTGCTGGGCTCGACATCCCTCCCGGTGGCTGCTTGCAGCAAGTCAGAGGCACAGCTGGCACTGTTTGACCCCAGATCCTTCCCACTCTATGGCAGTCCTGACCCTAGGATGGCAGTTTGCAAGCAAGTCGGAGATTCTCAGAAGACAGGGAGACCAGAAGTAAGGGGACGGGCAACAGCATATTAAGGCAGTTTCCAAAGACAGATGGGGGCTGTTTGCTGATGTGAGCAGAGACACCGGGCTGGGTTCCAAAGTGGGTGTGTGAGCATGGGTGGGCATCCTGGCTGCAGGCTAGTCTCTCTCCTGGCCTGTCCAGAGAGGCCAGAGGGGCCCAGTGGCCCTTTCTTAAGTATTAGGGAGCAGGGGTGACTCCAGGGGTCTCTGAACTACTTCACTGTTAAGACCAGCCAGCTCCCATCACTGGTGTCAAATGCACAAAGATAATGGGACCAAGACCTGCTTGAAATCAAAAAGAAATCTGGAACAGATGTTACTTAGGAAACCCCTCTCCACCCCCATCCCCTGCCTTTTTTTTACTTCGAATGGTAGGGTAATCTAACAATTATTGGCAGAACTCTGGCCCGTATAAGAAACAATCAGCTGCCTGGCCTGAGACTTAATAGAATCCCCAGCTTCTTTCCACTTCCTTCCCTGCTCAAGTTAGACATGCCTCAGGACCTGGATATGTCCTGCCCATGGGGTGGATGGGCCCCACACCTCTAATTCAGGCTAGCCTTCAAGGCTGTCTCCTCTGCGCCACTTGGCCCATTGTCTTTCTCTATTCCTGACTTTTCTCTCTAATCCCTCTTCCTATGAATCATGTGAGTTTGCCAGGTATACACATACACATTCATACAACCAGCATGCAGCTTCGAGTCTTGGCAGTTGCCAAGTGTTCATAATGGGGGTCATTCCCAGCCTTACAGGGCCAGCCAGAGACTTAATCCTCCTTGACCACCATATCTACGTGGGCCTTACTTAATGAACAGGGATCTTGGTGCCTGCTGGACCTCAGCTCTTACCACTCTCTCTTGCTCTCACCACTTCAGCCACATTGGACTCTTTGTTGATCCTTGAAGCATAGACATGGTCCAGGCCCAGGGCTATTACCTCTCCCTAATATACTCCTACCCTGGATACCTGCACAGATTGATCCCTCCTCCTTCTGGTCTTTGCTCAGTTGATAGTTTATCAGCAACACCTTCTCTTCAGCTTCTTTATAATACTACCCACACCACCACTCTCCCTTTCCCTGGTTTTATTTTCCCCCATCACTTACTACCACCTGACATATGGTATATGTTACTTATATTTTTGAAATTTTATTGTCCCTCTTTGCACATTGGGGTGTAAGCTCCAGAAAGGCAGGGGATTTAGTTGCTTTTGTTCAGTTTTGCACCCCTCGCATCTAGATCCTGGACTAAGACATTGCACAATTCCAGGAGGTACCTTTTATATAGAATATAATGCAGAATATGATGTAGTAGTTCTACCCAAAATAGTACCTGAGGTTGGCCCTTTATAGATTTCAATGGCATGAAAAAGCCATCTATCTTTGGCATAATTAAATCTCTTGGAAGTAGGATGTAATGCCCATACTTGAGTTCCTCATTCAAAGAATATAGAGGGACGAATTGGATGACACAGCTTTAGAAATTTAAATAGAAACTTTTCCCCTCAAAGCCAGTTTCTTGCTCTTTCTCCATCTTTACTCTGAACCAAGAGATTTAATAATCAGGACATTAGAGGAATGGGCTGGAGACCCATGAGAATGACAGTTAATGCAGACAGACTCAAGTTAATTCATTAAGTCATCATCAGAAAACAGTTCCCTTGGGTCTCTTGCATTTCTGCATGCTTAGTGAGTAGAGGCACCAGATTCTCTTATTCTGAATTCTCTTTCCAAGGACGTTTGTACAACTAACAGCCTTGCTGGACAGAGATAACGTCTCCTTCTGGATGGAACCGAGATCAGGCAGGATGGGTGTCCATTATAAAAGACTCGGGTTCCCTAAACTGAGGGTTTGCTCTCCTGTGGCATTTCAGTGGGTGTACAGCTATCATTTGGCCTACTTTATATGACTTCATGAGATCTGGGGCTCGGGAAAATGCACAAATGCTAATCCTCTGACTACTCTGTTGGAGTCTCTTTTCTTCTGGCAGCAGGCATGTAACAGTGGCAGCCCGACTCCTAACTTGTCAGCTCACAAGTTAGATAAAATCTCAGACCCTTCACAGTCCTTGGCACTCATTCATTCCTTCATCTGTTTAACATTTTAAACATCTTTTATTGAGTTAATTACAAAACTAATACCTGTTTGCTGTGAAAATTTTAAATAATAAAGAAATATAAAAAGCCTTAAAAAGCAAAAAACTCCTTTTCCCACTTGTCAGCAGTTGCTACATATTTCTCCAAGCTCTTGTGCATACATACATAATCTCCTTCTCGTATGTGTGCCATCTCTCTCTCTGACTCATGCTCACGCTCATTGATTGAATTTGGGTTTTTAAATTAAGAAAATAAGCAGTAGAGGGGCTATCATGGGTACTGTTCTGTATCAGCCTGTACAGATCTACCCCCTTCCTTTGAACAATGCATATTTTTCCATCCTCTGGATCTTCCATCCTCTGGATCTTCCATCCTCTGGGTCTGCACAAGTGGTTTCCCAGGACTGAGTCCTTATACAAAGCATTGGAGGGGTGGCTGGGTGGCTGAGTCAATGGAATATCCAACTCTTGGTTTCAGCTCAGGTCATGACCTTGGGGTTGTGTGATTGAGCCCCATGTCTGGTTCTGTGCTTAGCATGGAGTTTGCTTGACATTCTGCCTGAGTTTCCCTCTACCTCTCTTACCCCTGCTCATGCTCTCTCTTTATCTCTCTCATCTAAATAAATAAAATCTTTAAAAAACAAAGCACTGTAGATACACAAAGTGGAGAATGTTCAAATATTCCATTTTAACCCAGGCAATTTGAATATAAATATTTATTATTATTTTTTAAAGTCATGCTTTTTTTTTAATTTTTATTTATTTATGATAGTCACAGAGAGAGAAAGAGAGAGAGGCAGAGACATAGGCAGAGGGAGAAGCAGGCTCCATGCACCGGAAGCCCAATGTGGGATTCGATCCCGGGTCTCCAGGATCGCGCCCTGGGCCAAAGGCAGGCGCCAAACCGCTGCGCCACCCAGGGATCCCTGAATATAAATATTTAAATCAGAATTATGCAGTGATGATGAATTTCTGTTGAAAAATATTTTCAGCACCAAAAGACACTAGGCCAATTCAAATCCATGATTTTTTATAGTTAAACTATTAAGTTCTCTCTATTTTTTCAGTCATAACAGTATGTTACTAAAATAATGCTTATTTTTGTTCACTCCTTTTCCATGAAAACTTCACAATAGAGATCTGGTTTATGGATCAGTTTTTGATCCATACTAAGTTACATGATTATTGACTTGGGTTTGGTAAGTTTTCTTTTCCAGACCTTATTTCTATCAAGTTCCATTTTCCCTGGTCAAATTGTATGTATCTACGTGTTACCATTTTAATTTTTATCTATTGTCCATATATTTTATATTAATTATTTTTATAGATAATATTCACTAAGACATGGAAAAAGACTTCATAATAATTATTTACAGCAAATCCTAGAGAAAGTTGGGACCAATTCCCTTTGGGCTTCCACAATGGCTTTCTGGCCCCAGCCTGGTCATCTATTGTATGGCTCATCCAAATGGCCTCTGTTTCCTATCTCTTTGCCTTATGGAATGTTCTTACTGTGCCCTTGGCTAGGCCAGTAGCAAATGGAGGTGGTGACATGTAGGGTCGAATATCCTCGTGGCCAAAATTGGGAGTCCAAAACATCTTACTTTTGGTACATGAATGAATATAAGAATTGTTCCTGCTCTCTAGGTATAGAGGAATAAGGATGGATATAAAGAGCAATAAATCACCTGAGCTAAGGGCTAACAGAATCGAACTCAGTGCTCTGGGAGGATAGATGAAGACTCAAGTACCTCTTCAGGAAGTTAAGATAGGAATAGCAACCATGTTCACCCACTCACCCTAATACCGAAACATGTGATTTTATAAAGTGTTTCAGGAAAAAGGCTAAAATATAGACTGGGTGGGGGAAGCTTTTTTGGTTAACTTTCAGTAAGCTAGAACTTTCCAATTACCTATAATCCCCCCCCCCCCCCAACCCCTTGCTCTTTCCTGAATACTCTAGTTAATCAAGGTTGAACTGTGCCTCCCAGGGGGTCTCAGAGAAGTGCCCTTGAGCTTACTGAACATTTGGCTTCGGGGACAGGAAGACACTTATGTAGTGCTGTGTCTTTCAGACACAACAGGCTAAGTCATCTTCTTTGTCTCTTTCTAAACTGAGTATCTATTAATACAAACCTTGCCCACTGCTGGGGCACAGAGGGCTGGGCAAGAGAGGCTGCACGTGTGGCTGAGAAAGCTTTCGAGGCCATTATCTCCTGGGGCACAGCAGGAGCCAAAGTGGGTGTCATTAGAGGCCTCTAAAGGGCTGGTCTGCATCCCCCCAGAGACATAAAAGAGGGTTAATTACGAAGAGGAGCTGGCTGGACAAAGGACCAAAGACAAGAAATTGTAAACGGTAGAAAAAAGGACACAGTGAAGACAAGATAAGGTGGGAGTGGGAGCAGATCGCAGTTCCCTAAACAATCAATGCAGTGGGAAGTTTCTGGGCCCCTCTGTAATTGTGGGAGCAGGAGGAAAAAGGAGCTTTTAGAATACCATTAAGATAGGAATCTTCAAACCAAGGCTGGCCCTAAATCCTGCAGAGCCAGACCTGGAAAGAAAAGGAGCACCCCCAGACTTCAAGCAGGGTTCTTTCTGTACATCCCACAGGTTCCCTTATCTCTTTCAATATTTAAGGACAATACTGTGCGTTTTTCATCTTTTGAAATCAGCCAACTTAATAAGAGTAATTGACTGTATTGCCTCTCCTGGCTTGCTCGTATGTGACATTTGTAATAAGACCCCCTCTTAGCAACTACTTCATAGATGTGCCTGGGACAGACCTACCAGAACAGCCATAGCCTGACCCTTCAGACTGTGTTAGGTACCAGGACAAGGGCTCAGCCTGAGATCATTGCTTGTTCCTGTGCTGTAAGCAAACCTAAGACACAAAGAATCCTGCAATCAAAAAAGACTTGGATTTAAAAAAAAAAAAAAAAAAAGACTTGGATTTAAAGTTCAGCTTTGCTACTTGTTATCCGTGAAAATGTGGGTAGTCACTTCACCTCTCAGAGCCTTTGTCTTCTTCTCTGTAAAATGGACACAATAGTAGCTGCCACAAGGGCTCGTGGGATGATACAGGGAAGTGGCTCTAAGACTCTTCTCACTTTTTCACAGCTGTCCTCCCCTGCTGCCTGTGCCCCAGTCACACTCATTGCAGTAAGGGCGCTCTTTTAAGGGTGATAATGGTGTCCCCCTAGCAGTGGTGATGACCAGAACAGGGGCACAACCTGATTTAGCCCCCAAATCAAGATATTGTATAACTAGAACAATCAGGGTAGTTAGAGATGCTCCTCAGACACTGGGTTTATTAAACCAGGACGTTTTAGAGTGCTCTCTCTCACTTACTCAGCTGGTAAATGTGGCAGTTCACATTCGTGCTTGTTGTGTATATAGGTGGACATTTCTCTCTGTGGAATTTCTCAGGGATTGGCCAGATAATTAATTTCATGGCATATGTCATTTGCCAATGCTCCTGAGAAATCTGAAATACAGATAAATGCTTTTACCAGAAGTTATATTAGATTTAATATTTGATTAAGGGGTTGATAGATATCTAACGTTACATGGCAAATCTAGAGATAAATCTTGAGAATTTCTGGGTAACTCTGAGTCTGTCAAATTTCTTTGTAACCCATGGCGTTTTATTTCTTTTCGTACAGGCATTCAAGCACTCAAGACACCTTTACTCTTTCCCCCATCCTTGGCATCTGCCTCAGGCTCTGAGTTTCCCATGGGGCAGATAGCTTGAGGTAGCTGTGCCTCAGGTCATCCTCTCTCTTCTCTGCCCACACCTCTCACTACACCCATAATGTCCTCAAGTCTGCCCGGTTGCCTGATGTAGGGGGTTGAGTGGTGGTCCTCAAAAGTTATGCCTACCTAAAACCTGCAGATACGAGCTTATTTGGAAAAAGGGTCTTTGCAGGTATAAATTAAAAATCTTGAGATAAGATGATCTTGGATTATCTCAGTGGATCCTAAATCCAATGACAAGTGCCCTTACAAGAGACAGAAGAAGAGAAGACATGGCCAGAAAAAACAAGGCATGGGAAGAGGGAGACAGAGTTTGGAACAATGTAGTCACAACGAATGGGGACAACTACCAAGAGTAGAAGAGGCAAGAAAGGATTCTCCCCTAGGGCCTCCAGAGGGATGCTGCCCTGCCAACACCTCGATTTTAGACTTCAGGCTCAGAATATGAGAGCAAAAATTTCCATTGTTTTAAGCCACCAGTTAGCAATAGTTCATTGCGGCAGTCCTAGGACACTAGAACACCAGCCTAGCCTGCTTTCCACCCAGGACTGGTCTCCTAATCCTCTCTCCCATATTACCCCAGAGAGGTGATTTATATGTACTCTGGGGTCCCCATCCTGTCTCCTTTACATTCACTTTTAATTTTCCTATTTACCTCAGAAAATTGTTCTTCTCACAATGTTCCATCTGCTCACCTGGTTCTCACTGTCCACTCTTTCCTTTGTGGCATCCCTATATTCAGCTTTATTTAGTTCCCTTTAGCTTTTAATATTCAGGGTTTCAGACACATGCCTCTCAGCATGTGAGAAGATATCTGTGATTTGAGACTGCAGTTAACAGGTGACTCCCCTATTCCTGTGCTCATGGTAGAGGTCGTCTAGAGCATCGTCTCTCCCTTTTCTCATTTCTCCTCTACAGCATCTTGGCAGGGGGATTTTCTAGCACCTGTTCATCTGCTTACATTTATTTATAGGTGAGGAACTCACCAACCTCAGGGCAGCTTGTATGCTTAGATTCTCTCTGCCTGTTAAGACCTTAAATTGGCCAGATATTGAGCCAAACTTGCTTGTTTGCCTGTAACTGCACCCTCTGTTCTTTTCCCCCCTCTGGAGTTACAGGGGATAGGCAGGCCCGCAATATTTGCAGAGAGCTGTCATCATCCCTAAGCCCTCAATAGCCCCTCTTTCTCCAGGTTGTTTGTGCCAGATGTGCTTCCCAGCTCAATTGGGGTACAGTGCCCTCTCCTCTGCAGTGTCTTCTCTAGCCCAGGCACCTCCATCATGGCTCCTGACAATGAGAAATGTTCTCTGGCCCCTTACACCACAACCCTGGGTGAAGGACTGGCCAGCCACTGCCCTTTTGCCTGTTTACCTCTCTTCCTTTTGGGAAGAGTCTATGTCCTACTCCTTATGATTCTGACAAGGCTGATCAAGAGTCTCAACCTTTTCACCACAGGGATCCTAGCAGAGTACCTCATATCCCTGGATGCCCACTTGCAAGCATTCACTTGTGATCATGAATTTTGGTTATCATGTAAGCCCGAGCCCATCTTTCCCACTCCAGTGGGAGAGGCCCTAGGAAAGACTGCTGCTGGCATAATGGAAAATGAGAAAGGTGGAGAGATTCATTCTCTGGTGATATACTTGAAGCATCTGGATTCAACTGTGTTGGATGCTGACACACCCCTGGATTTTTCAGTTGTGTGAACCCCAAAATTCCATCTTTGCCTGAGTTAGTTTGATTCACATTGCTGCCTTTGCAATTAAGAGTATTGACCAGTATATCCAGTGCAGACAGCGTTCCCCTATGGGTCTCTTAGGGAGGACTGGCTATGTTTGGCTATGGCCATTGCCAAGCCTCCTTGCTTCTTTCTGACTGCGTTCAGCCATGGTCACCCAGCATCCTTCTTTCATGACATCCCAGCAATTATTTCATATTGATCACTGGAAGCCCAGCCTTCAGTCTTTGTCTCCTTTGCCCCATTTCTGGGCTCTGCTCCATTAGATAGATCTCTTACACAGAGGTATGTCCCTGTGTCATCACCAATGTCCTGTCCTCCTCATACTCAGGAGTCCTTTTGGCCTACTTGATAGTTCTGCATTCTTTAGATGGGACCCACACAGCCAAGACTCCAAGAAAGACTATGCACACATGTAAGAAGGATCACCTTCACTCAGTCTAATTTAACCAGAAGAATAATGGCATTGAAAAACAATCTTTAGCAGTCAATGCTATAGTGAATTATGCAGCAAATCATAAGCATCACCCCTAAATATTATGTCTACAGGAAATGGCCTTATGCAGCTAATTGTTAACTGGGAAACTTCATTAATTCAACCAGGTCAACATTTTAAATGGTACTGTCATATAAATGCGGTGTGAAGGTTTACGTGCAGATCACTGTAAGGTATCCCTTTTTTTTTCTTTTTCTTTTTCTTTTTTTTTTTTTTGTGTGTGTGAAGCCGACTAATGCTGCATTATGTTTTATTGTGCAATAAAATTATGTGCTAAAATTATGCTCATAAATGTACGCAAATGTAAACCAAGCTATTAGTTATGTTTTCACAGATAAAAGTCATTAGCATAGCTATCAAACTCTTCTCCCATTTGAATAACAGAATTATGTCTAGAGTCTCTGGCTGGCTTGCTGGGGTTCAGTCCCGGGGAGAACAAGTGTAAATCTTGCTGCCTGTCGGTTCTGTGGGAGCAAGTATCCTGACCTGACTTGTGCCTGCCGAGGCAACCTTATGCCGAGCCTGCTAGGGTCACTGGCGGAGGAGGGACCCTTTCAGCATCTCTCAGCATCTTCCATCCCTGGGAAGTCATTCTTAACACCTCCCCACCTACTTCCTGCTAATTAGACTTATCGAAAAACAATTGCAGATCTTTTGAGATTTCAGGAGGCTGACAGCATCTTTTAGCAACAGTCACAGGGAAACAAAGTTTCATGTATAATTCATGAGGTGCGTGGTCATCCTGGTGGGAAATTATCTCCTGACAGACTCTGCGGTGGTGGTGTCCTGTCAGAATGGCCTACAGTGTATAATTAAAACCTGAACAGAACAAATTAATGCTGATTACTTTATAAACAGTTTGAAAGCTTGAATTCTGTTCCCTGTCTTGCAAGAAGAAAACAGATATTTCAGAAATGTGTAGATCTCCCCCCACCTCACTAATAGTTCTACTAATAAAGGACCCTTGAATAGATATTACGGTTCACATTCTTTGTCCTCCAGTTTGCTGCCATGAAGCACAACTGCACTAAGTCGGAGGCACCAAACCAAAAATTTGGCAGGTGCTAAATTTCTGTGGTGACAGTGTCTGCCCCTCTTCTGTACATGTATATTTGTCTGTCTGTCTGGGCTGACAAAAGCTCTAGCATTACAGAATATGAGCACGGTAAGGGCCCTAGCAGGTCAGCTAGTTATACCCCTTACTTTAGAGATTGGGTTGCCAAGACCATTGAAGGAAGCTTCTGGCCCAGGGTCAGGCAGAGCTATGATGAGATACCAGGGTTGCCAATCCAGAGCTCCTTCCAGAGCCCTGTATTTGGAGCAATGGCAGCTGTAATATTAAACTTACATTTTTGAATACTGATCAAGCGTCAGGCACTGGGCAAATCTCATTGAATTCTCATGTTCCTGTGAGGTACATACTATTATTATCCCCATTTTTCAGATGAGAAACCAAGGCTCAGAGACATTTAGGTGCTTCCCAAGGTGCCTCACTTGGCTGAATGCCTAGATCATTTTACTTCCCCCCATCCTCATAGATGTCAACTTCATCCAAGCCCCCTCCACTTTTGCCTAAACTGTGGCCCCGGCTTTCTAAGTGGTCTCTCTTACTGTCTCTGACTTTCATCTCTTCAGATCAGTTCTCCACATCTCAGCCAGAACTCACTTTCAGAAACCGGAAATAGATCATTTTACCTTTAACATGAAATAATCAGTTCAATAAACCTTTATTGAGCTTCTGCAGTTTGCTGGGCACAGGGTCGGAGTGCACTGTCAGTGACTAAAACAGACATGGTGCTTGCCCCTGTGGAACTAAGTTAAGTCAGGTGGAGGGGACAGATGGCGGGCTCCCTGCTACTCTTGAGTCAAGGCCCAAACTCTTCAACATGCTTGAAAAGGCTCTCCTAACCCTGGGCCCTGCCTCTTTCTCCAGCTTTACCTCCAACAGCCCTTCCTGCCTTAGACCAGTTTAGAAAAGCAAGGAAATAGGTCTCAGCTGGCTTTTTTTTTTTTTTAAGATTTTATTTATTTATTCATGAGAGACACAGAGAGATAGAGAGGCAGAGACACAGGCATAGGGAAAAGCAGGCTCCATGTAGGGAACCTGACGTGGGACTCGATCCTGGGTGTTCAGGACCAGGCCCTAGGCTGAAGGAGGCACTAAACCGCTGAGCCACCCGGGCTGCTCCCAGCTGGCTTTTTTCATTACAAAAACCTGAGTTGAACCTTATGCCCCTCTGGCCCACCTAGCCCACAAGGAACCCATAGCTAGAGTCCTCTTTTCATTAAGGGAAGTAACATAACATGACCTCATATCACATCCCTCCAGGCCTAACCACAGATGGAGATGATGTAACTGGGTGAAACAAACACAGGACTGAGCCAAATAGGAGTTCAAATTCTAGCTGAGCCTCTTAGCAGTTGGCCGATTTGGACATGTTACCATCTGTGAGCCTTAGATTTTTCATAGGTAAAAGGGGGCTTTTGGTTTGATGTAGTCCCTCTTGTTTGCTTTTGCTGCTTTTGGTTTTTGTCAGATGAGCAAAATCATCACCAAGACCTATGTCAGGGGGCTTGCTACTTATATTTTCTTCTAAGAATTTTTTGGTTTCAGGTCTTCTGTTCCGATCTTCAATCCACTTTGAGTTAATATTTGTATGCAACATAAGAAAGTGGGTCCAGTTTCATTCTTTCACATTTGGCTGTCCAGTTTTCCCAGCACTATTCATTGGAGAGACTGTCCTTTCTCCATCCTATATTCTTGCCTCCTTTGTCAGAGATTAATGGGTTTATTTCTGAGCTATCTGTTCTGTTGATTTATATATGTCTGTTTTTATGCTGATACCATACTGTTTCAGTGACTTCTAGCTTTGTAACATAGTTTGAAACCAGGACATTTCTTTTCATTGTTTTATTCTCTTGACCTTCAGTATGCACACTTCAGGGAGTACAGACACCTATACTGCAAGTGGAAGCTTGCCCACCTTCAATCATCTCCATTTTACAGAGGTCAGTGGCAGTGTGGCCTTGTCTCTGATGTCCAAGGAAATCCCTGGCTAACTCCAGACTCAGGGAATTCCACTTTTCACTCCGGCTTTGGCAAGGAGTTGGGGTCTGGCAAAGACAAGGCTTGGTTTGTTGCAGTGTTTTCTGACTGATGATCTCTGAATCTTGTAGAATATAAGAAGTAGCACTCACATGGGCAGAGAAGACCTTGAAGGTGAGAAGTACCATGAAGGATATCTTGGAGTTAGGGTATCTTTGGCTCCATTGGTTCCAGGAACAACACCTGCCCAGCTAGATTGTGGGGAATAAGGGTGGCTCATGGGCCAACTTAATTATATAGTTGTTCTGGATGTGCCTTATACAACACTAGGGAGTGCCATTCATATCTTATTCATTGTATAATAAATGCCATTACCTGGCAGATGGTAGGTAAGACATCTCAATAAAGGAGTGCCTTTCTCAGACTTGTTTGAAACATTCCATAGGCTGGTGATGGTGCTGATCAGATATTGATTCCTCCACCCAGCTCCTAACTATAGAATCCATTCCTTACCTGTCCTCCTGGTCTGAAATGTGGTGGTTCTTCCCCTTCAAAGCAGTGCCTGGCCCTGCTGTCCCAGACCTTATAGGCTGGGTTCAGACACTGCTTAGGTAGAGCCATCCTCTGCCTGAGGAGAGAGTAGACTCAGGGTCCAAACACTCGAATGAAGTTCCCAACTACAAGATTTCAAAAAAACCCTTTTCCCCAGAGACAGTCTGGGGAGTAAATGCTAGATGTCAGTGCCAGTTCATCCCCCAACTTCCCTAAGAGTAAGAATATCTCACTCTGCCTTCTAGAATGTGGGCATTCTAGACCTGATCAGGGAAGCTGGCAACTGA
The DNA here is from genome assembly GCF_048164855.1 of Canis lupus baileyi. Classification (NCBI taxonomy): domain Eukaryota; kingdom Metazoa; phylum Chordata; class Mammalia; order Carnivora; family Canidae; genus Canis; species Canis lupus. The sequence continues at coordinate 12,166,678 of NC_132860.1, forward strand.
CTTTATATCAATGTCTGGGGCAGCAGTGGAAGTTGCAGGTGGTGGTTGCAGCACAGACAGCCTCTCCTCACATTCTGTCTTCTACAGTTTTAATTCATGCTGTCATTTTTACATTTCTTGGCACTGAATCCTTACCAGCACTTTCAGTGAAATCTTCTGATATTTTATTCCTTTTTTTTTTTTTTCCTTTAAGGGCATGAGATCTTCGGCACACCAGCAATATTTAGTGCCAACACTGTGTAGTTTTAGAGGAGTATGTGAGCTCATACGATTGTTGAGGCTGATGGGAGAAAGCTGCAGAAGGGGCCAGAAGGATATCTGTTCTCTGTCTTAGCGAAGAGCAAGCAGAGAAAGGCACACACTTCAGACCAGGAATGGAGATTAAACACCAGGGAGAGTTTACTAAGAGAAAGAAATGCAACCTGCACAGTCTGTCTGCATGGAATGCTTTCAAGCATTCCTGAATGCCACCTCTCTGTGAGACACTGTATTCAGGGACTGTGGATCCAAAGATGAGCAAGACTCAGAGCCCCTGCCCTCGTGGAACTTATAGTGGATGTTGGGAGAAAGAAGTAAACAAGTAATTATATGTTTATAACTCTGAGAGAGCAGAGGTCTTTTTTTTTTTATATATTTTATTTATCCATTCATGAGAGACAGAGAGATAGAGAGGCAGAGACATAGGCAGAGGGAGAATCAGGCTCCATGCCGGGAGCCCGACGTGGCACTTGATCACAGGACTCTGAGATCATGCCCTGAGCCAAAGGCAGAGGCTCAACTGCTGAGCCACCCCGGCATCCCAAAGGTCTTTTTTAAACAAGAAATTTAAAAGCCATAGAGGAGACTGATACACTTGAAGACACTAAAAGTTTAAAGTTCTATACAATAAAAGATACAAATAAAATTAATAATAATCAAAAGATTGGTAGAAGAGTTATGACATATACCACACATGAAGAATTTTCAACTGTAATTTATAGAATGCCTACCAATCAAAAAATAAAAAATGGCAAAGGATACATGTTAGTGATCTATTGATACTTAACAAATTACCTCCCCGAATTAAACATTTATTATCTCATAGCTTTTGAAAGTCAGGAACACAGGCATGGCTTCATTGGGGCTTCTTGCTCCAGATCTCTCCCAGGCTGTAGTGAAGATGTTGGCTGGGGCTGAGTCATCTTCAGCTTGACTGGGGAAGGACCCATTTCCAAACTCATTCACATGATTGTTGATGAGATTCTGTACCTCACTGGCTGTTGGCTGGAAGCCATATGGGCTTCTCCAGAAGACAGCTAAATACATGGCAGCTTTCTTCACCAGACTGAGGAAGAGTCAGAAAAAAAAAAAGAGAGAGGAAGAAAGAGAGCAAACAAGATGGAAGTCACCATCTTCTGGAACCTAACATTGGAAGACAAACTATCATCTTTGCATTTCTGTTCATTAGTAGCAAGTCACTAGGTCTTTAAGGGAAGGAGATTATATAAGAGCATGATCACCAAAGGATGAGGACCATAGGGGGCCATTTAGAAGTCTGCCTGCCACAGGATACAAATGGGCAGTCCATAGAGAAATGACTATAAACTTAAGATGCCCAGCTTCACTAGTAATGAGGAAAATGCATATTCAAGTGATAAAGAGAAGTCATGCTTTATTCATCGCATTAAGGGCAATTAAATACTGATGACATCTTGTTTTAGTAAGGGTTTGGGGAAACAGGTATTACTATGCAGTATTGGTGGAAGAGAAGATAGTTACTGGACATAGCTCCTTAACCAACAAGAGAACTTCTAAGACTCTAGTGCAGAAAAATACAGGTGCCCAAAGCTTTATGTTCAAGAATGCTCATGGAGGGATCCCTGGGTGGCGCAGCGGTTTAGCGCCTGCCTTTGGCCCAGGGCGCAATCCTAGAGACCCGGGATCGAATCCCACGTCGGGCTCCTGGTGCATGGAGCCTGCTTCTCCCTCTGCCTATGTCTCTGCCTCTCTCTCTCTCTCTCTCTCTGTGACTATCATAAATAAATAAAAAATTTAAAAAAAAAGAATGCTCATGGAAATAGTGTTTGTAATAGTGAAAAATGAAACCACAGGTATGCCCACCTGTGAAGATGATTAAGTAAATTATTAGACAACTAATGTATGGGATTCAAGGTAGAGATAACAAAAATGAGGTAGATGGAAAGATCCTCATAACATATTTTTAAGTAAACAAAAAAAATTGCAGAATAGCTAGTGTCATGCTAAATACAAACAAAAGCACCTAAAAACCATCATTTTTCCATATGCACATGTATGTGTAAAGATACCTATTGAGAGTATGGAAAGATACAGACCAAGGTGATGCTAACGGTTACCTTGGGGATGGGGGAAGAGTTAGGAGGGGGGACAGATGGCTACGGGGGGTTTCCTTTATCTATGTAGTCTTAGCTTTTACAAGAAGAATGTGTACATATATTATTTAATTAAAAAGTAACTGAAGAGAATGGATATTTTTGAAACACAATTATCATCAATAGAAGTAACATAATCAGAGTTCTCTTGAGATTGGAAGTCCTTCCTCCAAGGAAAAGAGAGCATGTTGTAGCCATGATTCTCGATCTGAGCCCTGAATGTCATTAAGGGATATAAACCAGATTGGGGGACAGCCTGGGTGGCTCAGCAGTTTAGCGCCGCCTTCAGCCCAGGGCGTGATCCTGGAGGCCCGAGATGGAGTCCCATGTCAGGCTCCCTGTATGGAGTCTGCTTCTCACTCTGCCTGTGTCTCTGCCTCTCTCTCTCTCTCTCTCTCTCTCTCTCTCTCTCTCTCTTTCGAATAAATAAAATCTTTAAAAATTAAAAAATAAACAAACAAACAAAAACCCAGATTGGGTTACAGAGACTTGCAGCCAGACCAGCCTCATATTAAATAGAAGAAAGTCCAATAGGCAGACAAAATTGAAGGGAAATCTTCTTCCCCACCTCTCTGACATTATCTCCTCCAGGAGAAATATAAAACAGTTCAGAAATGCCATAGATCCTCAAGGTCTATGGGCACTGTAGCTTGGGATCAGTTAGTGCCTCAGTAAATAATGGTGAGATCAGATGTGTATTTAAATCACTTTCCAGTCTATAACATCCACAAGGCTGTCATTTCTGGTGAACTGAGGTTAAAATATTGGACTATTTCATACTGGTCAGTAAACAGCCACTGTTACATGGACCAGACCCCTTCCCATCCACCCTTCCCTCCTGACACTCCCCCGGACTTATACCCCCCCACAAATCAGCAAGAAAAGAGGAAATGTCTGGCATACCAGGAGCACCAGGACCTTGCTTGACAGGCCAACATCAGTTCTGGTTGGTCAGGGCCAGGCTATTGCAGTTGGTAAATATCTATGTTTATATATATATATATATATATATATATATATATATATATATATATATAAAGTTTTAAGTAATTCAGGATGTTCAGTGCACAGCATGAGGTGAGAAGGATGCCAGCCTGTGTAGAACATTAAAAGCAGGTACAGGGTTAGTGTAAATGAGAACACCTATTTTCCTCTCCCTTAGGTCATGGTGGTGATGGGAGGAATAGAATTAGAGATTAGAAAAGTTCTTATAATAATGGGGCCTATGAAATTTTGAAAAAGTTTCCTCTCCGGCTTAACATGCTTCGACATATCAGATCATAGATTCCAATGCTATTAACACATCCTAAGATTTCTTTGCATGGGCCAATATAGATAGAATAGCAGTGTAGCATAGGAATGCTGCAGTGGAAGCCCGTGTGGGCATTGAGTGCCGGGGAGCCCAGACAACAGAATGGATCAGGGAAGGCTTCCTGGAGGAGGTGATGCCTGTACCTACTTGGCCTTTGGAAGACAAATAAGAATTAACCAGCTGAAGAGAAGGAAGAGTATTTCAGGCAATGAGAAAAGTGACCAGTATGGGGGAATAAAAAAAAGAAGCCTTAAAAGAAGTTTGACAAGACTGGAGAAAAGAGTATGGATTGTGGGCTGGGAGGAGGTGGGGTACAGAGGCCAGGACAGACATAACTAATTCAGAGACAGATGCACCTTTCTGGGCCTAAGGAAAAGTGCCACATTTCCCATATTTTCTATGCTGCTGAAAGTATCTATTCGTCTTAATTCTTGATTCTCCTTCTCCAAAATCAAACTGTATGCCTTGCCGCCTCCTACCTCAGGAAACAGATTGACTTGGGCACAAAAGCACGAACAGAATGGGAATTTTAAGCAGCAGCTGCATTTGAGCTTCCCTGGCAAAGATGTAGCCCATGGCTTGAAGATACCTAACTTGGGATCCCAGGCTCTTGCTTCTGAACGTCAAGGGGCAGACTGGAGTTAGCTGAGACAGAGGAATAATCATGGAATATAAACTCCAGGTCCAAAAGGTCTGGTCTCAGGGGAGTGAGATGGACACCCTGCTCCCACCCCAGAATCAGTGTCTTGGAGGCAACCGATCACCTTCAGCTCCTTCACCCTCTCCTACTGATGAAGGTGCTGGGATGGGCAGGACTCAGCAGGCTCTCGGGAGGCCTGGGGATGTGATTCATGTCTTCTAAGCAGAGTTACATGGTGAAAATTATTATTTTTTTTACTTATAAATTTATTTTTTATCGGAGTTCAATTTGCCAACATAGAGAATAACACCCAGTGCTCATCCCGTCAAGTGCCCACCTCGGTGCCCGTCACCCAGTCACCCCCACCCCCCGCCCACCTCCCCTTCCTCCACCCCTAGTTCATTTCACATGGTGAAAATTTTGATCTCATGTCTGTTAGCAACTTGAATGGTTATTGGCATGGATACTGTGGATAAGGTGTTTACATTCTTTGAGCCTCAGATTCCTCATCTGCAGTAGGAGGAAAACAATCACCCCACAAAGCCCCTTTGTGGGTGCCCTGGGACCAAGTGTAGTAGAAGCAACCTTCTGTAATACTTATCCACAATCTTTCTTGTGGCTCCTGGGGATAGAGTCATTTTCACAGGAAACCTGTGCTGTTGGTCTTAGAAAAACTTTTGATGGACTTTTGGATCATATGAAGGAGACACCCAGCTCTTGCTCCCAAATGGTGAGGTTGAGATGAGTAGATAAACTGCTCTGTGCTGGGAATGCTTCTCTGTGCATCCATCATTTGCTGGCCTGGCACCAACATGGGAGTTGGCTGGTATAGGGGAAATGGCTTGTTTTATTTGTTTGTTTGTTTCTCCTCCTTGCAGGTCCAGGGAGAAGTTGAGGTGCCCAGGTGGAGCAGCGCCTAGAGGATGACTTGAATACTGATAGTGGTACCATTGAGGATATTGGAGGTAAGGAATTTCTCTCCCTTCTTTATCGAGTCTGAAAAAGTTTTGAGAGGTATATTTGAAACACGTGGCCAAAGGTGCTCCACGGTAGGGGGATTCATGCAATATGGTGGCAGGTGGGGAAGGGGTGCTAAGGAAAGGGGCCTGCAGGGGCTTCCCATGGAAGGCATGCCTGACAGTCTTCAGGAGCTGTGATGCCCAGTATTTAATTGAAAGTTTTTTTCTTTTTTCCTTTTTTTTTTTTTTTTGTTTTCATGTTTTCTATTCTGATTATTCTCAAATCCTTACCAACATTCTGCTAAATGTTTAGTTTTTCCTGGTCTTACTAAGTGTAGGAAAGTTAAGACAAAGCCTTAGTCCCTACATGGGGTAAAGAGTCCTACTGATAATGCAGCTATAGCAGGATGAGGCTGATGTGAAGGAATGGCAGGCAACCCCAGGGACCAGACAGTGGCCAGAAGGCCCATCAGGAACGTGGGAACCTGCGGAAAGGACAGGCTTCCTCCAGTCGCCCAGGGATGGTCCTTGAACTCTGGAGGGAGTTGTTTGTGTTTAGCAGAGCTAATCTGTCACCTCCTCCTCTTTCTGGATTCTGAGAAATAGGCACAGGGTCAAGGTGCAGTGTCAGCAGCCCAGCTGACAGGCATCCAACACCAGAATCCTAATCCACATTTTAGCCTAGATGTCAGCTGCCTGAGGGGAGAATTGTGTTCACCACAGAGACCTTCACGGAGCGGCTTGCATGGAGAATCATAGCGCCCTCACCTGGCGTAAGAGGGATTCAACAGCCCTAACCCCTGAGGCCACCAATGGAAGTCACATTCCCACCAAAAGCACCAGTCCCTAGGCAGGGAGTTTAGGATGTTCTTCCTAACATCTTGAGGGAGAGGAAGAATGGTTCCCCCTATAGGTGTTAAGATTAAAGACCATCCTTGCAGGAGGGAGGACCCAGAGACCTATACTTAAAATGAAGACTAAATTCTGATAGGCAGATGTGGGACTGATAAAAGTACACGCAGGGGAATCATCCTGCCTCTGCCACTTACCAGCTGTGTGACCTTGGATATGTCACTTAACATCTCTGGGACTCAGTGTTCTCATCTGTAAAATGAGGAATGACAACATCAATTGTGTTGGATTGCATCTGCATCATTGTAAGGATTAAATAAGTTAATACATGTAAGACCACCAGATCACAGTTAACTCAGTTGCTTTAACTCTTCATGATGCTTACATGTTCAACACAGCCCCTGGCACACAGCTGACAGTTGGTAAACGGTGGCTCAATCTTTCATTTTATCTTGGGGGTAAAAATCGTCACTAGCTACCCTGACAGTGAGTGGGAGTGGTCAGGGGGAGAACAGTGGTTCTGGGAACAGTCTACTTTTCAGAGAAAATATAATAGATTGTTGCAATAATAGTGTTTGGGGAGAAATTCCTGTCCCAAGTGGAGCCAGTGATTTACTCTCTGGTTATGAGTATATAACGTTACTAATGTAGTGTGTGTGACCCTAGCGCTTCTAAACTTTCAGTGTCTGTGGGTTTTAGCAATCCCTGGCCTCTCCTAAATGTCGGGAGGGGGAGGGCTGTCTCCCTTGCCTACTCTCCCCCACAGCCCCTCCCTGCAACGCTCTAATGAAATGGCAGCCCTTGGGTGGAAATTCTGAGCTTTCAGGGCCCTCACCCACGGGAGGCTGGCGCAGCTTGCCCGCTTCTTTACTGAATGCAGGATGAGGCAAGAGGCCAAGGCCATTTCCTCTCTTTTACTGCATCATAAAAAAAGCATCTTATTCTGTGTGTGACACCTCTCAAGTGTTCATACCCAGGCCATGATTAGCAGATAATCTCATAAAGGCCTGTGGTCCAGCTGCCAAGACCCACCTGGGGAGAATGTGAAGGCCTACAACAGAGACCCCTTCCTACCGCCTCGAAGACTTGTTCCTTGAAGTCACTCTTTTCCCATCTGGGGAGAATCTAGGCTGTCCTGCTCCTTGCTGGCTTGGCTCCCCAGCTGCCATTTTACTTTCTCAAAGAGAATCTTGCTCCCAACCACCCAGACCCTTCTAAAGAGAGCAGCTCATTCTCTGACTAAATTACAGAAGTATTGAGCTGGAGACTTAGGGAGTTGTCCAGTAGTAAAACCCTTTCGTTGCAGTGATGGGTCAGAGGAGACTCAGAGACATCAAATGACTACCCCAGTGTCACACCACAGAGGAATGGTAGAAGTGGGTGTGGAAACCAGATCTCCTGACACTCATTTGAAGGAGCCACTGTCTACATTCCTGCTGACCATAAGTCAGGCATGCCCTGGCTGAGTGTTTACTGTGTCAGAGCCACCGGACTCAGAAGTACCTTTTGAGATGGGGCCTGAGCTCCCAGGCTGGCCCCATCCATCTCAGAAATCATCAGAGCTACCTTTTGCCTGTTTAGCTCAGCAGGGACACTCAGGAGGGGATAAGGGGATTCATGGACTGGCTGGCAGCAGAACCCCCAGAGGTTCATTACATACAGGTAACCAGCACAGGCCACTTCTCTTCTAGCCTGGAAGGAGCATGCTGCAGAGGGAATAGCGTGGGTCTGGGACAGACCTAAGTTCCAGTCCTGACACTGCCTCTTTTTGGCTGTGTGACATTTGGCTATACAATTCTCTCTGAACTATGTGTCAAAAACAAGAGTAAAAGGTACTGGCATTATAGGCTGTTTTGAGGGTTAAAATGGCTTCTTCACAAATATACCAGCATGGAGCCTGACACAGGGCATGCGTTCCATGTACAAATATTGCCACTATTATTATCATCCCTCGGGCTATACAAATCACACCCTATCTGAACTTGAAATTTTTCAATATTTTCTCTGAAATAGTGAGGTTTTTTCCTATCCTACAGACTTAACCAAAAGTTTATGGAAGAGCACATAGTGGGCTCTGCAGTCAGCTTTAATGTCCTTCCTTCCATCTGGCAAGTCCATGAGGGAGTTCCAGTAGACAGAAAGAAGGGCAAGTTGACCAAAAGTTAGGGCTCAAGTTGTTATTTCTACCATGGGTGCTAAACATCTATACTTGTGTCTGTTTCTGATATGTTTCTGTGTCTGTCTCTATATTTCTATGTCTATCTCCATGACATATATGCTTCTAGTTTTTCTCTTTTTTTTTTTTTAAGATTGATTGATTGATTGATTGATTTATGAGAGGATGCACGCATGTGCAGGGGGGAGGGACAAAGGGAGAGAGAAACTCAAGCAGACTGTCCTGATCATGGAGCCCGATGCAGGGCTAGATCCCATGACCCTGAGACCATGACCCCAAGACCACAACACTAGCCGAAACTGAGAGTCAGACACTCAACCAAGTGAGCCACCCAGGCACCCCTCTTATTCTTGAAACAAAGGCAAACTGTTCAATTATATTTAAAAAGAAATGTCTATGCTCCTTATAAATAATTAATGTATTAAAGTTTAGACATGAAAGTAGTAAAATAACCCAAATAATACTACTTAGAGATAACCTATATTGAGAATAAACATCATCACTTCCGGTTTTGTATTTGCATACTGAAATAGAAAAATAAATATCTAAAAAAATTTAAATAAAAATGAAATCATAACTCTAAATACTATTATAAAATGTAAAGTATTACCTTAACTTTCTGGAATTTAACAAGAAAATATACGAAAGTAAAACTACAGATTATTGAATACAGACTTCTTTATTGCATTTTTTTAAAATACAAGTATTTAATAAAAAATCCTTTTAAGGTTGATGGAAGTGATTATAGAAAGCATCAAGAGATGGCAGTCATCATGTCTTTTGAAACTCTGCATTTCTATGTTAGTAGCAATTGTGTTTGGGCTATGGAAGGTAAGACATTAACACCCTTACACGTCTTCAACTCCCCTCTCCTCAAAATCCGGATTTTGTTATATGATTATTTGTACATTGTTCAAATGCTCTATAACTAGAATAGTTCCCATATTTCATACAACTGTTCAATCTCAGCTTTCCTGACTGACTTACTTTCTATGGTAAGTGGGGTGAGAGCAGGTAATAAACCCCCAAAAAGGAAAATATATGATGAATTAGAAAATGATACATGCTGTAGAATAAAAGCCAAATATAAAGCAGAGGAAAGGAGGTCCAGAATGCTGGAGTGGGGCAGAGCACATGTTGCCCTAGTAAATAAGGCAGTTAGAGTGGGCTTCACTAAAGATACTGTTCATTACCAGGATAGATACTAAGTAGACCTACTGCCCACCACTAGTGCCCTTTCATGGTGTTCTGTTTCTAAGTTATTTCTTTCTATATGTCTTAATTGCCTGAATGTCATTGTCACATAGTTTTGTTTAAGAGGGGCCCATAGTGCTCGCTTCGGCAGCACATATAATAATAAGAGGGGCCCATAGATGCTATTTGACTGTTTCCTCTGCTTTGAGAAGATCTGTTGCTTTTTATATTTAACAGCATTCTTGTGTGGCTATAACACCTGGGGTGCATTTTCACTCTCTTATTGTGAATACTGCCTTTTGGCCTTAAATGTACCTGTGGAGAAAGCTGAGGCCAGCTTGATTTTAACCCCTCCTAATGATTTGCTTTTCCTGATTCAATGTTTGAAGAGTATTTTTTTTTTTTAACTCATAGATCTATCATGAGCTGTCTGTATTAAATTTTCCTGGAACATGGTATATGTTTCAATTTGCATAGTTAATTTTTTTATTTAAATAGTTTAAACATTTTTACCTTTGGGTTTGGAAACTTATTTTTTTATTTATTAGGCTTTTAAAAAAATTCTATTAGTTACCCTGTATTTGTTTCTAATATAGTTTGTTTTAATCTGCATTTACTGTGATTTTTCTCAAACTCTCATCCATCTAACTTATTTTTAGTGGAATATACCTGTTCCCTGCTCTAATTTTTATATTAGTTCTATAATGATGGTATGTGTCCTCAATTTGTTTCCTTAGATCCTACATTTCCTTTGTTTGTTTTCAACCTTATTATCTTGTCTTTCAGTGCTTGTGTTTTGAATTTATATTCTTATTAAGATGTTCTATAGCCAGATAGTATGATGAAGATTTCCTTTTGTTCCTTTGCTACGTTTTCTCCTAGGTTGGTTTTCTGGCCCTTTTCGCTCCCTCCTTCCCCCACCCTCCTTTCCTCCCTCCCTCTTTTCCTTTCTTCTTCCTTCCATCCCCCCATCTTCCTTCCTCCCTCCCTTCTTTCTTTGCCCCCCCTTCCCACCTCACTTTCTTCTTTCACAATATATTTGCATAATTCTTTCATAAATAAGAGAAAAATTCTTGTGATGCTCTTTCAACTCGCCAACATAACATTTGTAGAAGCTTATTATAAAGTGTCTGATTCCACTTCCTTGCCTTAGAAAGTACCACCTGGGGAATACATTTGAATCTGTTTGTTTCCTAAGACTCTGGAAGAGACTTAGGGTCTCCATTTCTAACTGTTTTGCCTGTACCTGGTATGGTGAACTGAGGCAATGGATTAGAACAGAGGCCTTCATGGAGCATCCTGTCTGGCTCATCGATGAGCTGGGACACAGACCAGTGGGGCTAATGCTAGGGCTAGAAGCTGTAGGAACCAAAAGAAACTGACTCAAGGGAGCCAGATTCCAACTTCCAGTATCCAAATTGAAAATTTGGAATCAGTATCTATGGTGGCTGAGAGAGCTTATATTCTGGAAAGAAACTGGTAGTTAGTCCAGGCTCTGTAACTTAGTGGTTTTATAATCTTGCTCCTCTGCCTTCCCATCTGTACAAAGGTAATAACGATGGTATCTTTCTCATAGAATTGTGAGGATTAGATGAGGTAATGAAGCAGCCCTTAGCACAGGCAGCTTTCATAAATGCTAGCATTTTCTATTATAATTAATGAGACACAAATTCCAATAAGCATTGATCTCACAGAATATCTGATCAGAAGGCAGCACTGAGCAGCAGAAATATGTATCAAAAGTGACACATGGGCACCTGGATGGCTCAGTCAGTTAAACGTCCAACTCTTGATTTCAGCTCAGGTCATGATTTCAGTGTCCTGGGATTGAGCCCCGAGTGGGGCCCCATGCTGGCTGTGGAGTCTGCTTAAGATTCTCTCTCTCCCTCTCCCTCTGCCCCTACCCCCACCTGCATACACTCTCTCAATCTCCTGGAAGGAAGGAAGGAAAAAAAGAAGGGAGGGAGGGAGGGAGGGAGGAAGATAGATGACACAAAGTTCATTTGGTGCCAGGAACAGTATTTAAGGCTTTGGTTAATCACTCACAGTAGGACCCCAGGCTGAGGCTGGGAGGCTGTGGGGCTCAAACTCCTTCCTTCATGGTGCTGAGGAGAAAAGGGGAACCTATGAGAGCCAGACAGGGTGGCTGGCCACAGTCCAGTGGTTTTTAAAATACGTTCTCCAGAACTGTGGCATCAGCATCACCTGGGAATTTGTTACAAATGCAAGTTCTCAGCCTCCACTCCACACCTACTGAATCAGAAACCAATTAATTGAGACCGGGACATTTGTGCTTAAACTAGCCCTTCTGGTGATTCAGAGGTACTCTTAGGTTTGAAAACCATTCTGACTTCTGCTATCAGCTAGTATTTGGGAACTGAATGGACAGGTTGGAAAGGCAGTGACTCTAGAGTGCCATGGCCAACATCTCAGAAACTTAAAGTAGGCTTGAAGTGATTTTGTGGGCAGAATTAGGCTGAGTTGCACTTGTTAATAGTCAATGAGCATTTTAATAGGTATATAATTAACTTGTAAATTTATTCTTCTAAATGTATATCTTCTCTGTATCCTGTATATAGATGTGGATACTGCTATGCTTAACCTATTTTTTTGTGGGCTATAATTTCGATTATAAAATGATAAAATACAGAGAAACACTTGACTCTCATAGTTATGGTAAAAATCTGCAGTTTACCCTTAAACCAGAGTATCATCTGCCATCTGGTGGCAGCATACCCCGCTGACAGGCTCCACCAGTCATAACTCTAAATCAAAGATCTCAGAGCTAGGAATGAGGGGAAGGGGTGGGGAACATCTTGAGTCTGAAGAAATTAGGGGAAGATTCCTGCTCATATCAGGTTATTATGGTTCCTTCTCAAAGAAGTGAGGTGGAAATTGGGGAAGAATATGGGCATTAGCATCAGACAGAACTAGGGTAGAGCCACTTTTGGAAAGATCCTTAACATCTTGGAGCCTCAGTTTCTTTATTTTCAAACAGGGATGAGAGTAAAATAATACTTCAGTTTCCAGATTAGTGTGGGGGTCAAATGAGGGAATTTGCAAACAGCTGGACCTGTTTGGAAAGCTGACGAGAGCTTCCCAGATGTGAGTTGTTTATTATTTACATTTGAAACTTGGTCTTTATTTGTGGAATGTAATGTTCTCTGTTAGAGGAATTCTAGATATTAGCAAGCAGGTGGAGAAGGTATTTGATGTTTGGGTTTGTCTTGAAAAAAATTTTTAAAGAACTTAGGAGTGAGAGAATTTGCCCTGAGATTACTCTGCCTGTGATTGAAGAAGGAAAGAGGAATGACCAACTCTATGCACCAACAAGGTGGGGAGCAATAAGACCTAGAGTTCCTGCCCATAAGATATTATGGTGCCTTTTGTCCTTGTGTTGTTTGGACTTAGGAGAAGAAAGGAGAAGGCTGGATGGAAGTTTGCAGAGACAATGGTGGGAATGAGGAAAAGGGGCAGGAAGAAATAAAGAAATAAGACAAAACAGAGGGCAGGAAGGGAGTCAGCAACCAAGAGAATAAGAGAGAGAAGAAAGAGTCCTTGGAGGAAACTAAGTTAAAAGAAGCCTCAAATAGAGGGAAGAAGGAAGGACAATGCCCTGGGTGCTGTTGCCCGAGTGGGTTCCAGGCCTTTCCAACTGGCAGCACATTTTGTGAGTCCACTTTTGCCACTGAAACACTTTTTTCTTCAGGGACCTTGTGTTTTTGTACATGTGAAGTGTTTGGATCCAATGTGCTTGGTGAAAGAGAAGAGTCATACATCGCTGGAAAAAGAGACCAGATGTCTTTGAAATCATCTAAATTGTCTCTATTTAAAAAAAAAAAAAAAAAAAAAAAAAAAGTTACTCTTTCCATTGCTGCCAGATCTGAAAGTCCAATTTGCCAGGATAATATATCCGGTGTGGATAAAGATTTCCAAACTTGAAGTGTTTGTTGCTTAGCAACCTGGAGGCGTGAAGGGCCCACTTGGGCTCCACCATTGAACCCTTTGGGAGACCAGGCTTCACTCAGCAGTGGGGCCAAGCTGAGTAGGAACAGGGCTCACTCAGGCCTTGAGCCCACAGTCCCTCCCCTTGCAGGTTTCTTCTCAGGTACTTGAGGCCAATAAAATGTAAATAGAGAAGGAAAAAGAAGCAGAAAGAGACAGAGAGAAAGGGAACCACCTACAGAAAAAAGTCCCAGGGACTGACAGTTAAAAAGAAAACACCAATTGTGCATATGACTTGATCCTGGGCTTTGAGCACACATTCTTCAATGATGTGAAACAAGAATATTTTTGTACTTTCAAAGGGCTGTTTTTTAATATTAACTTTAAAGAAAAACTACATATGTTATTATTATTATTATTGCCATATTCCCTGTCTGGAGTTCCAGTGGAGACTTGGTGACATACTCATCTGTGCTCCACCGGGGGCCAGGAACATGAGGGGTGGTCCTTGCAGTAGTTCCCCCAATATCCATTGCCCTTTCTCTTGTTAATCCCTCTGAATTTTGATCCAGTTTCCATCCTCCTGCCTCTCTGCATAGTCCTAGCAAAGAAGTGACTCTATACCTAGAACCTGTGGTCTAGATGACCCTGAACAATCCCATCTTCCAGCCATAGTACAGCTTCAGGGACAGGGCTCTGACTGCATTCTGGCTACTGAACTACAACAAGAGAAGTGTGCTGGGGGTTCCTTGAAAAGCTCTTCCTTGGGCATCTGGAGACATTCCTGGAGGTGGCCCTTTTTTTTTTTTTCTCTCTGGATACTTGTAGCAATTTTGGGGACCATGAGAGGGAGAGAGCCTTAAGATGAAGCTGATTCTGGGAAGGGTAGGGTGAAGGGAGAGGAAATAATGAACAAACGAACAAATTCTTGATGGTATAGTCAGGCTACTAAATCAAACTGTTCCTGAAGCCCAGGTTCTTCAGTCTCCAGTTACATAAGCCAATAATTGTCCTTTATTGTTTAAGCCAGTTTGAATTGAGTTTTCTATTACTTAGGATCCAACATTTTTTATTGATGCGGTAACACATTGAGTACCTACTCTGTGCCTGACACTCTATAAAATGGTCTTATGTGTATTATTGTCACCTAAGCCCCATGGTAACCTGGCAGGAAGGGCATAACACCCCCATTATTCAGCTGAAGAAAACTCTAGTTCTAATACTGCAGTGGTTTGTAGCAGAGCTGGTGTTTAATCCAGGGCAGTCTCACTCCAGAGTGCAGGCTCATCCCCATGCTCAGATTCTCAGCTGGCATGGGAGGCGATCTGCTCTGAGCAGACATAGGAGGAAGAGTAGAATGGAAAGTCAAGTGTGAGCTCTGAGCTGACAAGATTGACAAAGGTCAAGACAAGGGCCTTATTAAGCAGAATCTGCAGTGGGTTTGGATGACCTGGCTGGTTCAGAGTCCTCATGTGGTAAGCCATTTTTAATACCACATGGCCCCCCTCCGTGGCCAGGCCACACCTTGCTTTACCAGCCCCCTGGACACCATGAGGAATAATGACTTAATGACAATCAGTCATCCCTATAAACATTTGCAAAGGCTTGTGAAATTTTATTGTATTTAACTCATGTTTCCTAATTTCGTAGCTTCCTTTCAGTCTCCCTCTTCCAAGTTAAGACATATTAGCAAACCCCTGGCATGACAAGACCATGGATGGGGTCATGAGGGTACTAGTTAATGTTCACAGAATATTTACTTTGTGCCAGCCACTCTTCTAAGAGCCTTCCATATACAGCTTGTCTGTTAATGAGTTAGTATATTGTCACCCCTCTACTGTAAATGTGAACGTGGAGAGAGCTTAATAAATACCTTCCTAAGGTCATGGCTAAACGATATCCTGTGCTCTCAACCACTAGCCTATATTGCCTTTTCATATAGATAGAGTGAGCAAAACCTCCTGCCAAGGTTCTTTGCCAACAGGATGTAATAGACGGGGCATGCCTGACTCTAAGCACCAGAATTACCCCATTCAGTATGGAAATGAACAAAGTGTGGCTATAAAGTTGTGAGACTGTTTTTTAAAAACACACACTACTTTATCATGCATATTACTGCAACACTTTTAAAAGTTCTCTCCCCTCCATATCCTCACTTTTGAAAGACAGCAAACCAGAAAAAAGTATAAATAAATAGCTTTGAAAAAGAAAAATGATGAGAAAAGACTAGCATTGCTAGACATTGGATAGACTACAAGGAAGTATTAATTAAAACAGCATGGTCCTATGGATGAAAATAGATAAGTAGATCAGTGAAAAAGAGCAGAAAACTCCACCATACTATTATTTGGTATATAATAGAAGTAGTATTTCATATGTGGAGGTTGGGCAAAAGATGGTACATAGATAGAGACATGTTGATTTGGATTCTTTCCTCTTACCATATACCACGTTAAATCTTGGATAGATTAAAAAATAAGATATAAAAAGCTACAAGAAGATCTCAGGGAAAATTTAGGCACATGATCAGGAAAGGCTCTCCTAAATATTGCATCAACAGCCTGAACACCACAAACAGGGAAAATTTAGGCACATGATCAGGAAAGGCTCTCCTAAATATTGCATCAACAGCCTGAACACCACAAACAAATTTATAGATTGCACTTTATAAAAATTAAATATTTTGGTATAACAAATATATTGACAAAAGGTTCATTGCTTTGACATATAAAGAACTCTTATAAAATCAGTAAGATAAAATAAAGAACATAGCAATGTAAAAAAAAAAATGTCAGGCCACTTTCACAAGTTGTAAATGAAAGTATAAATTCACACGTGATGAAACACAATGAAATGAAAAACATCAAAGACCTTAAAAATTTGACCCAGCAATTCCCCTCCAGAAATTTATTTTAAGAGAATGGCTGGACAAATACACATAGACGTTTGTGCAAAGGATATTCATCACATTATTCACGATGATTTTAAAAATTGAAATTAAGCTTGCTGTCTGCAGAGAGAATAGGTTAAATAAATGATGGCATCTATCCATTTAATGGACACTTAACAGTGATTAATGAAGATGATATACATGTGTATATGCTGACATCAAAACATGTTCTTGATCTGTTTTTAAGTGGAAAAAGGAATTAGAAGTGTGTATCAAAATATGATCATATTTGTATATAGATATAACCCTCTTCTTCCTTGAAGTATAAAAATGCCTAGCATGCTATTTCCCTAAAAAAAATGTTATATACATATGTATGTGTGTTTTCCAATATTTTCTAAAATAAATATACATTTCTATGTAATAACTTAAATACATTAGCAAATTATTTTGTATATATAAAATATTGCATAATAAAAAGCAAAAACTGGAGATGTGCCTATAAATAACAAGACCATTTCTTCCTTTTTCTGGCCTGAGTGACTTTTGAATTGGTCCATCAGGTTGCAAGGAAAAGCACAGGTTTTGGGAACCCCACTGACCTGGTTTGAAGTTTCAGTTATCACATACGAGTTGTAAGATTATAGGCACACTTCTTAACCTACTTGAGACTCAGTATTCTCACCTGCAAAATGAGAATAATATTCACCTTGCATGATTATTATGTGTAATACATTAAAGTAATAAAGCCTCTAGTTCAGTGACTGGTACCTAGAAGGGTCTTATTAAGTTGCAACAAATATTATCCTCCTTTAGTTAATACTCAACTTGAATGCCTCTCTGGATGTCTTCACCAACTACCTCAGACAGCTGGTTCTTTACTGGCAGCTTCCTCATAGCTCTTTATGGACACCTGTGCATGGACCCACTGGATGTGAGCTGGAAGCCAGGGATCGAATGGGGCCATCTCTGGATCTGGTACCAAATGTTTGGTACATAACGGAGACACAAATATTTGTTGAATGAATAAAGGAATAAGTGAATAACAATTAAGATCAATGACAGCAATGCTGAAATAAGTAAACATTTCCCTAAGAGAACAACTTTTGAGGCCTGCATTCACTGGTATGTATATTATGGTGCATTAAAAAAAAAAAAAAACAAACAAAACCCTACCTGAATGTTGTTTTGGAATCCCATCTCATAGGAAATGGGACCCTAAAATAAAAGATATATCAGGTATATTATAACAATAGTGATTGCAAATATCTATTGAGTATTTAACTGTGTTAAATACTGGCACTGTGCTAGGCACTATTTATTTATTCCTCTCAAAAGATAAACAAGAAACTAATGATAAGAGATTATCAGTCACTTGCCTCCAGTATCTGGAAGTGGCAGCAGTAGGAATTGAACTCATGTCTTTTTGGCTAATTTGGCATCCTAGCCTCTTTTTTTTTTTTTTTTTTTTTTTTTAGTTTTATATCTCATACAGCCATTTTTTTTCTTAATTCAGTTTGCCAACATATAGTATCCTCTTAATCATGGGTCTCCCCAGTAGGGAAAGTCAGGTAAAGGCCTTAGGAAGAGGAATGTTGAAAACCCTGGAGCTGCTGGGCCAATGGACCTCAAGGGCACTCTGGAGAGGCCTACAGCAGTGGAAGGTGAGGAAGAAGAAGGATGTGAAAATAGGTATAAGAGGGAGGAGTGAAGGAAGTGGAGATGATGGGGAGAAACGAGATGGGGCCTGACAGAGTGGGAAAAAACCCTCCATTTACTACCCTGGCCTGCCATTTTGGGAGGCAGCCTTTTCACTATCTGGACAAAATCTTGAAGCAGGCAATTCTAATGACATAACCATGGTGGGGACAGCGGGTCTGCAAGTGAAATTTTGTTTTCTTTTACAGTTTTCAGAGATCAGCCATTATTGAAATAAGTATATCGATTTGTTGTGTTGAATTAAAGTGCATCGACCGTCTAGGAAAACGTTGGCAGTAGGAAGAGGTCTTTTACCTCGCTTCCCCACAAGCCCTAACCTTCCCCCCACCCCCAGCCTTTTCGGTGTTGGTGTTCTATTTCTGCTAATCCTTGCTAAGAAGTAACTGGTGAGCAAGAGGTTAGCTGGTGGGGTCTCAAGGTGAGACCTTTCCCAGGGGCATTTGCATGTTAATAGAGGATACTGGGAACTCAGGAACAGCCTCCAGGTCTCAAATGAAAGAAGTCCTGAAGGTGGATGAGAGGCGTGGGCACAGCCCCCAGGGCCCCCGCTGTGTAGGCCACGTTGATTCGGCCTGTGTGGATGGCCGCTGCTCTGGGCTTCTCTCCAGCTGCTTTTACAAAGAAGTGGTTTGGAGAAGAACAAAGCGATTGTGTTTATCCCCAGGCAAGTGTTCCCTTGCCAGGGCTATGTGCACAGTGCCCAGCTCAGAGTCTGGACCCGGACTCTGCTTTGCTTAATGGTTATTCCTTGGATGAATGAAGAAAGCCCTTTCCTCCTCCCGTCTCCCTCCCCCCTCACACCTTTAGCCTCCCATGGCCACTGGCCCCTGAGCCCCTGAAGCCCAAGAGCCCAACCCCAAGACCTGAGCAGCTTCTTCCTAGTGATAAGAACATCGCCAAGAAGAAATTCCTACCGTTTGCATTTTATTACTTTTCCTCCTTATAACTAGAAAACCTCAAAACTTGTGCTGAATTGCATGACCTCACTGACCACGTTTCATGTTCCTCGTTGAACTGTGGTTACAGCAATCTCCTTTTTAACTACGGCCAAACTGCAGAAAAGAAAATTCCTACGTGGACATGTTCTCATGCACAGGCACATTTCAGGGTCCTGGGGAAGGAAAACGGGTGGGGGCGGGGAGGGAGCAATAAGGACAAGACTACTTTTCTGTTTGGCTGAATTCATCAAAAATGTCCAAACCCCATACCGAACATTCATCGCTAATTAAATCCTAGCACCATAATTCAGAGAAAACAATTACAGCATTTAGAATTTTTAAAGGAACTATTATTGCTGCCTTGGCCCTTTTAAAAATTATGCTCCCCAAAGGACAAAATGTGATCCATTAATATGTATGTATTATTACTTTTTTTGTAAGGGAAGATTGCTGATGCCTGTGAATATGGAAGCATTTATCGGTTGCCGACAGCCGCTTAGTTGACTTGCAGTTTTAAGTGCAGTATTTTCTAGAATCTAAAAGCCTATAACATTAATTACCTTTTTGCCTTTAGCTGGTGGCCTGCTAGTTTCTGTCCCATGTTCTCATCTCTTACCTTGTTACACTGGCAACCTGCTTATGGAGTGAAGGGGTCGGTCAGACCCAGGAGTCAAAACAATGACTGGGAAAGATCACACAATAATCCATTCAATTGAGGGCAGTTCCTCCCATTTACCCTTGGTGCCCCATGAGTCCTTGTTTTACATTTTCCAGGTGAGGCCCTGCTGTGTGTTGGGTCCTTTGGGGCCCCTGAGTGAAAGGCATTCTGAATTTCTAAGTCAAGTCCGTGATTCTTCTGTGTCGAATATGCCCAGCTAAACTGGGATCTGACCTTTTTCTCTTTCAATTTTATCCTTCTTCGTCTTGATAATTTAACAGAGTTCCTGAGAGGTGGGTTCTCGGAGTCTGGCACCAAGGATCACAGTTGGCCTCTGTTAAGGTATGCTGCTTGCTTGACTTGTGTGTGTGCGCACAATACATTAATGTATTGTGTGTAACGTGTGTATGTGGGCACGAGGTACATGTATGTATGTATATGTGTATGTATGTATGTATGTATATACATATAAAAGCACGACTCAGAAATTTCCATTCAGCTCCCTGATCAGTCTATTGTCACATGCATTTGGCATTCATTATCCATGAGCCTCCGGCGCCTCTGGTCCTGTGCCCTGGCTAACAGTGATTTGGTTTATAGAGATCATATGGCAGGGAAACAGACCTTGAAAGACAGAGCTCTGAGAAGCACACTTGATGAATTTCCTATGATTTGAGTCTGGGTTTATTCTTCCCTGTGGCGGGGCAGACACCCCAGAGCACACACAGCCGGCCTGGGAGCCCAGCGAGGAGTGGAGGCTATGACAATAAGCACACTGTTTTTTTCTTCACACGTCTCGGGTTGCATTTCCTATCTGGGAAAAAAAGAAAAGAGAGCCTTGTAAAGGATCCAGAATCTGGGCAGGAAACCACACAGAGTGAAGGTTGCCATTGTCATTAGCAATTAATGTAACCACCAGGGCTGGAAGGAGAAAGCCCTGCCAAGGCGGAGGGAGCAGGGAGGGGGCGCCCAGGCTGTTGGAGGGGAAGGGGCTGCTCACCCCATTCACCAGAGGAATGAGCAGGACGTCTCCGTAGGCATTCGCAAGAGATAATACTAGAAATTTTTATTTTAAAACAAGGTGCCTGGTACTTGATAAGTGAGTTGTAAAATGTCTCTGCCACCCATTTGCAGTTTCTGTGGCTCCAGGTCCCAATTCCTTAGTCCTTTTGATAAGTGATTTTTTTTTTCTCTTTCAGTCTTTTGAGACTCCTTTCTTGAACAGTATTTACTGAGTGCCTTCCCTGTGCCAAGTACTTGGGGTGCTGGGCATGAAGCTGATGCTAATCTGCAACATGTGTTGAGTATATGTGTACCAGGCATGGAGCTGGGTATTTTTTACTCATTACCTCATTCAGGCATCACTACAACTCTGGGAGCTAGGTTTTCTTCTTACCCCAATCTACAGATGGCACAGCTAAGGCCCAGGAAAACTCATTATCTCTCTCCAGGTCATAAAAGTGATTCGTGGGCTAACCAGGAATACAGCCTAGGCGAATTTGTCCCTTTGAACCTCTGCTCCTAATCCTTGTTTTATGCCCTCGAAGAGCCCACAGCCTGGGGCAGTTTCCATCAAATTAATCAGAGATTGAATACAAGGTGATGTGGGCTGGGATGAGGATAAATTTGGAGTCTTCAGGCATCCAGAGACACCTGATCAGCCTAGGCAGGCACTCAGGGAAGGCAGCCTGGAGGAAGTGAGTTTGACATTCCTCCTGCCCTCTCTTGTGTCTCAGTAGTATGTTGGCCAAACTAGTCAGTCTGGAAGTGGACATTAATGTATTAGTATCTCTGCATAGCTTCCTACATAGGCGTCGGAATGTTCTGCAGATCTGTCTAGCCACTGAAGAGGTCTGCTTCTTGTGTCCTATGCGAAGAAATCCCAACGGTGTTGGTAAGAGCTGGGACTGCCAATGTTTCTTCTACACTTGAAATGGATTCCAACCTCTCTCCTTTTCCTGCTTCCCCCTCCCTGCTTTGTCTCTCTTCCTCTTCATCCCTCCCCTTTCTGCCCCCACCCTCTTTCTCTTTCTTTCTGGTAGTTTAAAAAATGCCACTTTTCATTAATGTGACCAAAATGTCATCAAGTAGTTTAATGCTCTTTAATGTCCTTGTATCGTTTACGTTTTGCGAACAGTGTGGAAATGAATCCCATCTGTGGGTTCAAGAACATCAAAAAAGTTGGACAGGCTATTTAGACGTGCTACTTCACATTGCATTAGCGTGTACAATGTCAGGGGGCTGAGCCAAGCACGGCCTGTCCCAGCCTCAGCCCGCCCCTTCCCAGCCTGGGAGGGACAGATCACTTACCTCTGAAACCCAGAGGCAGTCTTGGGGATGGGTTCTGGAAGGCTGCCCAGAGGCCCCAGGAAAAGTGTGAAGCCTAAATAAAAAATGAGAAATGATTCAGGAAAATCTCTCTCTTCCTTTCTGGTGCCAAGATGCCCCAACAATAGCTTTTTCATCACTTCAGTGAGAGGCTGGTGTTATAATGCTGTTTGACTTCTTCAGAAGTGATTATCTAGTCCCTGTGTCTCTGTCTCTGTCTCTTTCTCTCTCTCTCTCTCTTTCCCTTACCCTCCCCCACCCCAACTCCCCAGGGAAGGAAGCTCTGGGGCCCAAATTAAGCTGACAGTTTGTAAGAAGGTGGCTCTAAATCAAAACTGACCAGAAAGCACCAAGTTCAAGGCCAGCTGAGCTCATAAAAGAGGTGCTCTCTAGATGGCCTTGAGAGGATCTCAAAACCTCAGTCAATAGGGTAGTGATTCCAGGATGACCCTGTTGCTGCAGCCTTAAAGGGAAAGATGCTGATGTTGGAGTCACACCTCTTGAATTCTAGCTCCTCTGGCTTTCTAGAAATATGGTCTTGAGCAAGGGAAGCCCTGTGTCTGTTTCCTCTCCTGCAAAATGAGGATACCAATTATATCAGCCTACTTAGATGAGCTAATGATGTGACGCACATAGACTACTAGTGGCTGGCCTTCATTAGTTCATAATGATGAACCATCAATTGTTAATAATATTACTTTGTTGTCTATCCTGCTCTTGCCACCTCACCTCATCCACGCTTTGCCCCTCTGGTGTGCTTCCAGGTGGGGTCAGCCCCTTCTTCCCTGCCAGCTGAACTCTTCAACCTGAGCGCTTACTTTACCTTCCACTGCAAGGATAGCAACTAGGGGGAAGGACAGGGGACCTTGACTCCAAAATATCCTGGCTTTTTTCCAGGTCTGTGGAAACTGCTCATTCTGATGCATTCCCTGGAAAGAAAAACATGGCTTTTGATTTCAGAGAAACAAAAAAGCAAACAAAACAAAACAAAACAAAAAACAAACTAAAACCCAAAAAAGCCAAATCTTCTATTCTTTCTCAGATATGGGGAAAAGCAGAGAGTGGATTTTGAACTGTTAATCATTACAGCTGAATGAATAATGATCCACCTCTCTCTAAAAGCTCTTAATTCCTAGCCAGTATTGTAAATAAACCCCCTTATTTTGCATTTGCTCTTATGAATGAATACCTTTTCATTTTAAATATAAACATAAGCAAATAGCTTGATTGTTATTTCACAATTTTTAAGACAAGGTCATTCTGTTTTAACTCCTAAGTTAAACAAACAAACACATCCTTCAATGCATTTGCTTCTAAGTTCTTTATAGGATGTGCTTTATAAGATGAGTGCCCATCAACCTGTTGGTTATTTATGCTAGGGTGATTGGGAGATTGCCAAGGGGTGTTCTATCTGGACTTCCCTGGAGGCTTGTGAGCGCAGCTGATAGCAGCCACTGTTCCAGCCTTTGTGTGGAGACCCAGTGGGAAAGATCCTGGATTCTAAGAATTAGCAGGCCTGGCTCTAAGATCTGAATCATCCCTTCTTGCTGTGTGGACTTGGACAAGTCATGCAGTCTCACCCAGCTGGATTTTTCCATCAATGTAGAAGGGTGTCTGCCTTCTAGTGCCTTCACTGTCTTGTCGCTGTGATGGTAAGATGTGTTCACCCTTCAGGCTTCAGTTAAGGTCTTTCCTGGCCTCCTGAGTGGATAAAAGGCAAGCCTTCCTTAGCCCATCTACTTTCCGTCTGAACTCTCAGGACGCTATTGCTGGCGGATGGTGTAGCACTTTAGCTCACAGCAGAGTCTTGGGAGCCAAGCTATGTGGGTTTGATTTCTGGCTCTGTGGTTTGCTGGCTGGTGACCCTGGATAAGTCACCCAACTTCCAAGACTAAGAATAGTATCTATCTCAAAGGACTATTGTAAGATTAATTGACTTAATATGTGTCAGGCATTTAGCCCAGTGCCTGACACATAGCAAATGTTCTGTATAAGTACATCAGTTTTTATTCTCTCTTTATTTACTGTGTCTCTTTAGTCCTTCATGGGGAGTTCTCTGAGGACAAGGACCATGTCTGTTTTCACTGCCATTGCTCACCCACCACCAAGCACAGTGCCCGGCACTTGGAAGACTCTCATGATTATTTCTTGATTTGTGTTGAAGTGAAATCATGTAAAAATGCTTTGCAAACCACCATGCAAGGAATTTTTTTCTGACTAGCTCTGGGAGGAGTTTATTCGATAAATATCTTCAGGGTTCTCTCTGAATTGGTGCCACTGTTGAACACGTGATCAGTTGACTAGTCAGCTTATGAATTGCGCTCGTCACCAGTCTTCCCTACATTTAGTTCTTGTCTTCCTGGTTTGTGCTGAGTGGGCCTGCCAGAAAAAAACCTTTGGGTTTGCTAATACATATGACCCAACTGATGTTTACTGAGTGTCCCTTACAGGGTGGCCCCAGGCTGGGAGAGGCTACAGACAGGAAGCAGTGTGGGACTTGTTTCCAAGCTCATAGTCTAGGCAGGGAGGCAGATGCATATTGGCTTGGCCATGCATATTGTAATAAATGAAGACTTGATTCAACCCAGGCCAAAGCCCTTCTTCAGGATTTTATATACGGTGACTGAGAGCTGCAAGCTCTCCCTTTCCTCTGGGGTCAAAGGCTGGTAAAATGTAAGCCTGGAGATGTCTAGAGACCACTCTTACTCTTTTCCATGTTGCCTGGGGAGAGCTCATCTGACATAGCTATGGATGAAGACAACCCACAAAGTGAAATAGGGTGGGGAGTGAGGGAGAGCTTTGAGGATGCTCTGTCATTGCAGCAAAGCCAGCCTACTCAACTAACATAAATGCCATCTCGCCTAAAGGTCTTTCTAATGCCACATACCACGGCCTGAAATTCCCACCCTTCGGAAAGCTTGGGAAATGAGTTAAGGGATTCCAAAGCCATGGGATGTGCAGGAATCTTAAGCAGGGTTCTATTTGTATCTGTCTTGTTGTTGACATCCTAGTCCCTAATGAGGTCATTTGAACATCTGTAGCATATCTGCCAAGAGCCAGTTAACTGGAAATGACATTAGTCACTGTTAGCACAGTGTCTCTTCCCCTTTCTCCCTTGGATCTGTGCCTTGGGGACACTCCGACACAGCTCAGAGGTTCTTAGGGGCCAGACATCAAAGAGAGGGATATAGTCACCAGCAGACCCTTGTCAAAACATTCAACATTTTACTTGCTGGCTCCCAACCTTTCTGATACTGAAGATCTCTTTTACTAATCCTTCTGTCTGAGTGTTGAAAGATCAAATCTTCAAACATAAAGTACTGATTAAATCATAATATACTTATTTTCCCATTTACTATTAATCTGCCTTCATATAGTACTGACCAGATCATGCTTATGACACAGAATTGATTTAATTTCAGGCCAAAGAAATTTTAGCTTGAGTGGGCTTAACTATCATAAGAGGAGTGTTTCTGGTAGGTGTTTTATTTTATTTTTAATTTGCTTTCAAAAGCGAACAATGGTTGTTATCCCTTTTACATGAATGAAATAGCTTGGGAATCCCTACCTTTGAGTACCTTAAAAATATGAGATCAAAACTACCTGATAGTCTGCCACTGATGCCCACTTAAGTTAATTGGTACCTGTGGGGCATGGGGCCTAACATACAACACACTTTGCACATTCACTGCATACCAGGCCTGGGCCAGGACCTTTAAAGTCTTAATATCTTTTGCAGTAGAACCACAAGAGTGTCCCAGCAGGGCCAAGCTCTGGGATTTTTAAGGTAGCTCCTAGCTCTTGAGATAAAGTGGCTAAGGAGACCAAGAGCCTCAAATACAACCAGTTGACCTTGAAAGCCTAGTGCCTACCATAACCAGACAGAGTACTCAGAAGGAATGTAGGCATAGCTGCTCTGAAAGGAGCAGCTGGGTTCCCCTCCCAGGTTGTGTGTGTATGTTTGCACTGGGGAGTTGGTTTCCCCATAAATTGCTTTCCTAGAAGTTTTCACTATTTCCATCAACACGAGTAACCATGCAACTCAGCTGTGACTTAATGGAAATGTTGGAAGGGGCCATAAATCTTCATCTCAGAGATGAGGAAACCGTTAACAGAGGAGCTCTGCCCGAGTTCACACATCAAGAAGGCAAAGGTCAACATTTCTCTCCGAGCTTCTGGTTCCAAAGCTTGTGTTGTGTCCACAAAGACTGTCTAGCTCAATTATGAGCTCAGTGTGCAGATGGGGAAACTGAGGCTCATAGAGTTTATGCCCTGGCCCAGGGTTATGATCAGTTCATAAAAGAACCAGGGATAGAACCCAGGCCTCCCAGCTCTAATTCCAGTGTACCTAAAGAATTTGCATGTCTATTACAGATGAATGGGAACTTGGAAATCCATTCATTTAGTCATCCATTCATTCATTCCACCAACTAACTAGCCTTCATTACTCATTAGAAATGTTGACACCTTTCCCAGAGCCCTCCTTCAGCCATATCTCTTTGGCTAAAATTGCATACCATGCTGAAGCCTAACCCATAACTTTATCCTCAGTGCTTAAAACTATGTCCAACACAAAACATGTTTTTGGTAATATTTGTTGAATGAATAAATGAATGGTTAAGGAATAAATGATTGGCTTAGACCCAGGAGGATCCACCCCTTATGGTTGGGGATAGGCCGGTCTTTTCTAGAGGAGGGTGCATATATGAGCAAAATTGTGTTCTCAGGAGGGAGAGTAGATGGATGTTGCATAAATGACTAGTAGTGTCTATTACATCAGGCTTGTCCAGTTTCTATTATTACGGAGTCCCTGAGTGCTTTTGGATGAGCTCAGCATGTCCCACTTTGTTTTGTTTAAACAAAACAGCCAGCAGGAGGGTGTGTACTCTTTGGGACTGGGGCTTGGCCAGAGTGGGAGCACAGGGTGTCCATTCTCTAGGCCCACAGCAAAGCCAAGAAATGAATTGTGACTTCCTGGGCCAGCGGGAGCTCAGGACTAGGCTCCATTTGTTATCTCCCTTGGTGACAGGCTGGTCCCCAGTGATGTCATCTGAGCATCTGCAGGCACCTCTGCCAGGAGCCCACTGACTGGAAATGACATCAGCTACCAGCAAAGTGACTCGGGCGCCCGGCAGACACGTCCCGCTGATCCCCTGTCTGGAGCTCATCTCCTGCCTACCTGGAAGTCTTCTGGCTGGCACTTTGGCAAACAAAGAGGCATTTGAGAGGGAATTAAGTTGACTTTAAAAGATAGCCTCAAAGTGTTTCCCAACACATTGATGCTTACATTGAATTATAGGTGCTAATAAAGCTGTCAGAGCCTTGGCGCAAGAACCAAACTCAAGCTGAAGGATCCCTGGGAAATGAGAATTCATTTGGGCCTGGAAAGTTGGTCCTTGGTCCAGCTGGAGACTCACACACACACACACCACAAACCTAAGAAAGGGCTGGAATTATCCATTCCATCTGCCTTGTGGATTGGCCCAAAGGGCTCGCCATAGACTTAAAACAGCTTTGGGGACTCCTCCATGTCCTGTTGTACCCTGGGAAGTCCTGATCTCTTTCTTTCTAAAACACTTAGTGTGGCCATCAAGTCTGAGTGACTATCAGAATTTGTAGTCAAGAGGAGCCATGTTTAGAGTGTTGGGGAGAAGGGTACACCACAGGGCACTTCTGGGTCTTGCCTAAGATCAAGGACTTTAGTATCTGTAATTTTATTAAATGCACACAGATACGTCCTAGATCTATCTCACAGCTCTACTTACTAAGAACTTATTACATGGCAGTTCCTGGGCTAAGCTCTATATATTCAAGACACCTTGAAAGCATCCAATAGTCCTATGAACAACTACATATGTGTGCATTCCTTTCAACAAATATTTATTGAGAATCCGTAACATGCTAACCCCGGAACTAGACTTTTGGGATGCAATAGGGAATAAGACAGACAGGTTCCTGTACTCTGTCACTTGGGCTTGGTTGTGTAAGCAACAACCATTAACAACTGTAAATGCAGTGAGTATTAAGGAGAAATCTGGGGTGCTGTATGAGGATGTTTTGGATGAACCTAAGGTTGAGGTGACAAGGAAGCCTGACGAGGTAAAATTGTAGCTAAGAGTCAATAAATGGGACTTATGGAAGCCATAGGGTGTGCCAGAAGAGCTGGGCTGTGCTGTGTCCACTGTGTGAGTTTCCTAGGGCTGCTATAATAAATTACCAGAAACTGGGTGGCTTAAAACAGCACAGATATATTATCTTACAGATTCTGGAGGTCAGAAGCCCAGGATTGGTTTTACTGGGCTAATGCTGAGGTGTTGGCAGGGCTGGTTCCTTCTGGACACTCCAGAGAAGAGTCTTCCCTTGCATCTTTTAGCTTCTGGCAGCGGCAAGCATTCCTTGGCTTGTGGCTGCATCGCTCTGGCCTCCACCCCTGTGTCCATGTTCCCTTCCCCACTTCTGTAGTCAGACCTCCCTGGCTTCCCTCTCCTGAAGACACTTGTGATTACATTAGGTCCCACCCAGATAATCTGGGACTATCTGCTCATTTTAAGGAATGTAATCACTTATGCATAGTTCATTTTTCCATATAAGGTAATAGACACAGGTTCTGGGAATTAGGATGTGAATATAGATGGGGACCATTGTCTATCACAGCCCTCAAATGGGAAAATCCTGGGAATTTGTTTATATAAATAGCATAGTATAGTGATTAACATGTGGTCCCTGGATGCTGATTTCTAGGTTTATAACCTAGCCATAGTGATTCTTTGCTGTCTGATGTTGGACACTTTATTTAACCTCTCTGCCTCTCAATTTTTCCCATCTGTAAAGTGGGGGTCACAATAATATCTACTTTATAGGATTGTAATGAGGATGAAATGTGTTATTTCAAGTAAAACATGTAGAATAGTGTCTGGCATGTTGCATGTGCTTAATAAATGTTAGTTTTTATTATTATGTATTATTATTAAGTATTTTTTATTGAGATATAATTAACATACAGCATTGTGTTATATCAATTACATATAATTATATTTACATTGTATTGTATATCAATGAAATATGTATATACATTGATTTGATATATATGGTGGAATAATTATCATCCTAGGTTAGATAACACCCCTATCATATTACATAATTGCCATTTCTTTTTTGTGGTAAGAACATTTAGATCTAGGCTCTTAGAAAATTTCAAGTATGTAATACAGTATGAGTGACTATAATCACCATGCTGTATATTACCCAGAACTAAAGTCATCATGTAACTGGAAGTTTGTACTCTGACCAACATTTCCCCATTTCCCCCATGCCCCAGGCCCTGGTAATCACCATTCTGTCTCTGTTTCTATGAGTTTGGATTTTTGTATTCCACATAAACTGTTTTATACACTATTTGTCTTTCTCTAACTTACTTTGCTTAACATAATGCCTTCAAGTTCTATCTATGTTGTCGTAAATTAATTGACCATGTATGCATGGCTTTATTTCTGAATTTTCTGTTTTGTTCCATTGATCTGTGTGTCTTTATGCCCATATCACACAGTTTTGATTACTATAGTTGTGTAATATAGTTTGAAATCAGAAAGTGTAATGCCTCCAGCTTTGTTCTTTCTCAAGATTGCTTTGGCTATGCAGGGTCCTTTGTGGTCCCATACCAATTTTAGAATATTTTTTTTCTATTTCTGCGGAAAATACCATTGGAATTTTGATAGGGATTGCTTTGAGAAGTATAGACATTTAAAGAATATTCATTCTTCTAATCCATGAACACAGGATCTCTTTCCATTTTTCCTATCTTCAATTTCTTTTATCAATATCTTATAGCTTTCAGTGTGCAGATCTTTTACCTCCTTGACTAAATTTATTCCTAAGTATTCTTTTTGATGCTATTGTAAACAGGATTAACTTAACTTCTCTTTTGGATAGTTTGCCTTTGGTGTATAGTAATGGAACTGATTTTTGTATATTGAGTTTGTATCCTGCAACATTACTGAATTTATTAGTTCTAACAGTATTTTGGTAGAGTCTTTAGGATTTTTTTTTTTCTTTAGGATTTTATATATACAATATCATGCCATCTGCAAATAGAGACAATTTTACTTCCTCCATTCTGATTTGGATGCCTTTTGTTTCTTTTTCTTGCCCAACTGCTCTGGCTAGGACTTCCAGTAAGTATTACATTCAATAAAAGTGGCAAGAGTGGGCATTCTTGTCTTGTCCCTCATCTTAGAGAAAAAGCTTTCAGCTTTTCACCCTTGAGTATGATGTTAGCTCTGGGCTTGCTGTCATATACATATTATTTTGAGGTATATGCCCTCTATACCCAGTTTGTTGAGAGTTTATTATCATGGAAAGATGTTTAGTTTTGTCAAATGCTTTTTCTAAATCTATTGAGATGGTCATATGATCTTTATCCCTCATGTTGTTAATGTGCTGTACCACATTTATCATTACTATTGTAATTTTATTATTAACGTTTTTTTTAAGAAACAAGGAGGAGAGTATCTAAGAGGTCAGAATGTAAGCAGGATTTGATTGTGGGTGATGCAGAGACTACTTAAAGCCCATTGTATGAATTTGGATCACCATCCTAATGGCATGGAAACATTTTAAGGGGAGTTGAGTGACACAATCTGATTTGTCCTTAAAGAGATCATTTTGGCTGCATGATTGAAAATAATTTGAGACCCATTAGGTCTCTTAAGTAAGGAATGATGGTGGGTATCACCATCCACATTTACTGAGGGAGGAAGCTGAAGCTCAGAAAGATGAAGTTACTCATTAACATGGCCTTAAGCTAGTTTGAGCCTTTACTTGTTAAGGTCACTGAGTTAACAAAAAGTGGACGTTAATAACTGGTGGTGGCATTTGAGACCAAATGTGTCTGATTATGAAGTCTGGGCTCTTTACTCCAGTGCATGAACACCATAGTCATGGCCATATGAAAGGCTTGCTGCTTCCAGACCCACTAGGAGCAGCTTCTTGAGGACCTGATAGAAGACCCCTATATGGGGGAAGCCTTTACTTTCCTGGTTTGTTCCAGCTCAGCTCCTCTCACATTGGCGGAAAAATGTTTCTCCAACTGTAATAAACTGGCATCTCTATCTAACAAATCTTCCAGTCTACTCCCAGGCTTACTATTTGCCTTATCCTTCCAGGTTAGGTTCTCTTGGTCCTTGACATCTTGGGTTTTGTTCTGAAAGCCTGTCCATCAATGATTACGGTGGCAGCCCTGTCAGCCATAGCTAACATCTTTATTTGGATGAGGTCCCTCATATTACACTGCATTCTTTGAGATGCTAGTGATAGAAATTCAAATCAAGCTGACTTAAGAAAAAAGGGAATTTTTTTAAACTCATAAAACTAAACCTGTCAAAAGGTATGACTGGATCTAGGTGCTCACATGATGTTGAGAATTCACCTTATTATTAATCTTTCTCAGCACTACTTTTCTCAGCACTAATCTGAGGGTGATTTATTTCATGGCAGTATATCCACTCACTCTAACAGCTCCTAGCTAACATTCCATCCCAGTGTAAGTTTCTTTTGTAGCATCCAATGAAAGTTTCAATAGGAGTTCATTAGGTGTACTTGAGTCACATGCCTATCCTTCAACCAATCACTGTGGGAAGGGGAATAAAATCTCCTCATTGGCTGAGTTAGGACCATATTTCCTCCGGAACTGGATAGGGTAGGATCAGTCTTATTCAAACCAGGTGGACTGAGAGAGTTGGAGAGTGGCTACTCCCCAAAGGTAAATTTAGGTGTTGTTAACCAAAGAAGAGAATTTGGTGATGAGCCTGTAAAAACTTAATAAATATCTGCCGTTCTTACAAACCCCAAATGCTTTTCAGTCTTTCCACCTCAGTCTACTTGATCCCTTCCACCTGAAACATCTTCTCTTTACATTCTACCATAGAAATCTTCATATTCTCAGGCCAGACTCAATTTCTTTTCCCAAGAGAATTTCCTTCATCTCAAGGACAGGCTTCCTCTTACTCTTCCCTTGGACCCCTCTATGCATTGTTTTTTTTTGTTTTTGTTTTTGTTTTTTTGTTTTTGTTTTTGTTTTTTTTTTTGTTTTAGGCTAAAGAAGCTTTGAATTACAGTTATCTGGCCCCTTCCCACCTTTCCTGACTGGGCATGACCTGAGCAGGGACTAGAACATCTGCATGGAATTTTTGCCCTTGAACCAGGCACGGAAGACATACTCACATGACATTTGAAAAATCAGTGATTGCCTCTGATAGAGTCATGATAAAAAATACTCCAAAGACACAATTAGTAATAATACTTTAGTAATGAGTTGAAATAAGATATTTCATTACTCCTCACCCCTTCCTCTTGTCTTTCCTGCTTCTCTACCTCCTCTTTCCCCACTTCATAGAATTAGAGACTCTTCATGATGAGAAAAGCCTTAGGGAACATTCAGTTTAGATCCAGGGCTAGCCTAGACCTAGGTCTTCTGAGAACTGGTTCACTGATCTTGCCATTCTGACTCCTTTTTTCTTTTCTTTCTTTTCTTTTCTTTTCTTTTCTTTTCTTTTCTTTTCTTTTCTTTTCTTTTCTTTTCTTTTTTTCTTTTCCTTTCCTTTCCTTTCCTTTCCTTTCCTTTCCTTTCCTTTCCTTTCCTTTCCTTTCCTTTCCTTTCCTTTCCTTCCTTTCCTTTCCTTTCTCCTTCCTTCCTTCCTTCCTTCCTTCCTTCCTTCCTTCCTTCCTTCCTTCCTTCCTTCCTCTCCTCCTCCTCCTCCTCCTCCTCCTCCTCCTCCTCCTCCTCCTTCTTCTTCTTCTTCTTCTTCTTCTTCTTCTTCTTCTTCATTTATCCTACAACAATCTTGTAAATAAGGTATCCTTTTTTTCTGCTTCATGATGTGGCTAGTGAGGCTCAGAAAGATTAAATGGCTTGCCTTCCTCTGGGTTTCATTTTATAATCCTGCCTTTTATATTTGTCTCATTCCTTTGATCCTCTTAATATGTATGCACCTTTATTTTATTTCCTTCTAGCATGTTAAAAGTGTTTAGGTGAGCCACTTGGAAACAGTTTTTTAAGGAGGTAGTGTGTAAGTAAA
This sequence comes from Canis lupus baileyi, assembly GCF_048164855.1. Taxonomy (NCBI): domain Eukaryota; kingdom Metazoa; phylum Chordata; class Mammalia; order Carnivora; family Canidae; genus Canis; species Canis lupus. The sequence continues at coordinate 12,199,751 of NC_132860.1, forward strand.
TGTTCATGTAAAGAATAATGCGCCCAAGGACCCACGGGCCAGAGCTTACTCCCTGCTGCCAGACTGTCCGCACACATGGGAGTTGAGAGTGGAGGTCCCCTGGAGGAGCACAGGAGGGTAAGGTTACACTTGGAGCCGAGAAACAATATGATTCACTTCCCATCACCCTCAGATGCCTTTTTCTTTCCCCACTAGACATGAGCTCATGGAATTCTATTTCACGTTCCTTTCGATAGATTTTCCTTTTCCTGGAGTAAGGTTAAATGGAACCATCATAGGGACGCATTCATCAAGAGCAGCGAATGGACAGTAATAGGATAATTGTGCCGGCCCTGGTACCACAGAGATGATAACTAGCATTGCTTTAAGAATGTGCAGAGGCCGCATTTACGTTTAGGGCAGCCCCTTTGAAAACTTTGGCAAAGGTCCCCAGCGCTGTTTTCCTTCCCGCAGTGTGATGTGAGAACACTGTTACAGTGCGTGCCTTGTTTAAGCACAAGCCAGGCACTGTGCAGCCTGGGAGGTGGATTATGTCCCAGATGATGGTGGAAAGCCTTGGCAGGGATGGATTCAGTTCTTCCAGGCTCAGTGTATATATATTATGATAATGTGTGTTGCCCACAAACTCTGTGGTTATCATACCAATGTAAGGAGCAGTTGAATGTGGAAGACTAACAAATGTTTTGATTATTCATATTCTTGATCTTGACACTCAAGGCCCTCTGTATTTTGGTCCAGACTTCTTTTCCACTACTGCCTTACATATACCTTAAATCCAGAGGTTTCATTCTCTGTACCAACTGCGATCACTTGGGAGTGGCTGCCTGGGACAGTGTTGAGAAGGATTCTGAGGTCATCCTGACTCAGCAAGATGAAGCTCTGTGATTGATTAGTGAAGTCTGCCATGGGTGAGGGTGGTGAGTTAGCAGCACACACGTGTGCCATCCCCATCTCTGTCCAGCACATTCATGTCATTAGATAAGCTACAACTATATACCTCCCTGCCTTTTCTCATCTTCCTCTTTGTTAGGAATTGCTTCCTTGTGGATATCTGTTAACATTCTTCATGGATCATTGCAAACTTCAGCTTTTTGTATAAGGCTATTATTAAGTCCCCCTAAGCAGGCTTCTTCTTTCTTCATCATACCAGCGGTCCTTAGTAACATTCTTAATTAAGTACCATTTTCTGGCTTGAATTAGAGAGCTATATATGTATACCTTATTTCTCTTGCAGGATTTGTAAACTCTACGATGGTAGAAATCAAATCTTTTTTATCTTTATAACCCCATGGCCAGTTGCTCAAAGAGAGTCTAGAATTTGAGAATGGATCTTAGCTCCTTTGCTCTAGGGTCCCCATTTTACAGATGGGAAGACTGAGATTTAGGAGCAGTTAGTTTCCAAAGGTCACACTGAAAGTCAGAAATACTGGTTCTGATGCAGACCCTCTGGAATGTTAGAGCTGGAAGGATTCTCCAAGGCACTTGGTTTAGCTTTGGCAGCCAGGAAGCTCTGAGTGGAAGAACTTCACACTTCCGCTGGCTACTTCCTTATTCTGGGCTTTGATAGTCTAGGTTCATTGTGATCACTCTGTGGAAAACATGAATTTATTGTGAGCCACAACAAATCACTTTTGGAAACAAGCTGGGAACAAACAGTGAACAAATAAAAATAATAGGTATTCATTCTTCTGTGGAAAATTATTGACATTATTCTATGTCCTAGGATATAGTAGTATACAAAACAGCCCAAAAAAACTATGCCCTTTTGAAGTTTAAATTCTAGGAGAATGTTTGTGTGTATGTGTGTGTTTGATTCTACTTCTATTAACTCATTAAATATAAACTATATGTGATAGTTAATACTGTCGTTATCCCCATGTTGCAGATGAGGAAATAAAGGCCCAGAGAGATTAAGAAATTTGCCCAGTGTTGCACAGATAGAAAGTGATGAAGGAAAGATTTGAACTCAAGTGGTCTGGCTATTTACAGACAGAAACTGAGAGTCAGCAAGGGTAGGCCACTAAGTCAAGGCTACATAGCTGATTTAGGGGCACAGTCGGGCTATCTGACTCCCAGCTCTGATTCTTCTCAGGCCACTAGTCTGCCTTTTTTTCCCAGACTTTGGGAAGGAATGGGATAGACAGCATCAATGGGTACGATGGCTTGGCAAGATGTGAGAACACACAATTTCTCTTGCAGAATAGACATGGGCTGTTTGTTTCTTACACTAGCGAGATGGCGGGAGGGTGGGGGACAGACTTCCAACACACCAAATATTACCCTAATTGGCTCAAAGGCCATGATTGTATCAAGTTCCAGAAATTATGAGTGAACCAGACAGTTAGGCCACCGCAGCTGGTCGGCAAATTATTGGCTCAAGTGTTGTAATTATTAAATACAGCAGCAGAAAGAGAGAGAGAGAGAGGGCGCAAGAAGCTCAGACACTTAGTCCGGGATAATTGATCCAAAAATTATGGGTTCCAAGAAGGCCAACACTTGCTTAAATTTAGATTTGGACTCAACTCCTGTCACACGCACACAAATGACTACTGTTTCCTGGACACCCACTCAGCACACACAATCGGCCCCTCAGCTCTGCCAGCCCGCAGGAACAAAAGGGATTTTGATTCTGATTATTTTTAAACTTTAATGACAAATCCTTTCCTTCTCCACATTAAAAAATAAAGGCTGTGCGTAGTACCATTAAGGGACTGCTTGCTGCCGCTTGATTCTCGGAGGCACTTACGTTGTTTAAATTTTAATTTCTGGGTTGAAATTTTTATTGAAAACATCACTATCTTTCTAAACAACAAAAAAAAAAAGTTCCTTCTCTTGCTACTGTACTAGTTTGTTCTTTTACCTGCTCTCACTTCTTCTCCACGGGAGCCTTTCCTGCTTCTCCAAAGCTCTGTGACTCCCAGAAGCCTCCCTCCAGCCCAGTGATCTACACTGTCTTCCTATTTTCCCTGGACAAAAGGTTTTGAGTCATTTTTTTTTCTTTTATAAATGAGAGTTTGTCTTGGGGGCTCGCTGAGGACTTATGTCTGCAAATCCTTGGACCACTGGGGCAGTATCTCTCTAAGGTTCATGTGACTATGCGGATGGTGGTGAAGTGATGAGGAGACCCCACTAACTGAGCACTTCCTGTGTGCCAGGTGCTGTGCTAGGCGTTCTTCCTGTATTCCCATGCTTCAGCACACTGCAGGGGAGCTATTTTTATCCTGTCTTCTAGAGACGGGGTCTGAGAAATGGGTGCCTCAGGGAAGGTGACATGTAATCCGTTAGTATTCTAGAACAACGTTGGCAGTGACAAAGATCACTAGAAGGTGAGGTGGGAAGGACTGAGTGAGATCCGAAGACAGTCATCTTTCAGTAGGTGCTGGAGTAAACCAGGGAGTCTTCATGACAAAGAGAGCATTTGAGCTAAACCTGGAGAGCAGGGTAGGCTTTTGATATACAGAGAAAAGGCCAGAAAATGTCCTTATTAAAGACAAGAAAAGTGGAGGTGTGTTTGGGATTAACTGTTTTGGCCAGTTGGGAAAATGAGGAGAGGAATTAAGGGCAGAAGATTTAAAGATACAGTGGTCAGTTCTTGGCAGGCCTTGAATATTAGCCTAACAGTGATGGTCTTTTCCCCTTGGGCAGAGGAATCCGCCAAGGGTATCCTTCAGGGGAGGAACAACATTGGAATTGCAATTTTGAAAAATCAGTCCAGCAAAGGGTGATTAGGAAAATGGAGGAGGTAAGACAGGAGGCAAGGAGGCCAGAAGAATGGCTATTGAGTTAGACTGTTCCCAGCTCTATTTCTGATCTTGCCATGCTCTTCTTTGGGTCCCAGCCCCTGACCTTGGACTCCCAGGTTGCCCCCTGGTCCCAGCCTGCCCTCAGATAGCTCTCTGCTGCCCCCACCTGGCCTAGGCAGCCCCCGACACAGTTCACTTGCTGGCCTGGCCTGAGGATCCAGCACCCAAGCCAATATCATCACTATGAATAATACAACTGCTGCTACTGGAGTTGAGACTCAAAACATGTACAGTGTGCTGGGCATTATTCAGTCCTTTACAGGTACTAGGTGCTTGACCCTCATAGGAATTCTATGAAGTGGCTAATATCATTACTTTTATTTCTCAGGGAAGGATACTGAGGTATAGATCTGCACTATCCTAGAGCTTTCACAGGAAACTGTCTGGAAGTCTGAAATCCTCACGTTAGAGTCACTTCTGTATAGATCCTGTAGGAGGACCTGGTCAGAGCCCCAGTGAAATGAGGGTGTGGCTATTTTAGGGACCTGACCTGACCTGACCTGGATTAAGCATGAAGAGTTGGTGGATGGGAGAGAATAATCATGTCCAAGGTCCTAGTGCTGAGAACTGGGACCAAAGGGAGAGACAGAGCTTGAGCTTTCAGGGGCAGTGAAAGGCAAGAGTCCTGGAAGACTGATATAGAGAAAGCCAGAAAGAAGTATGAGGAATGCCAGAGCAAGGCTTCAGGCCCCTCGCTGTGACTGGCAGGTGAGTTTGGGGCTAGATTTCTGTGTGTGTTGGTTTCTTTCAACAAAGTTCTCACTGCACAAAGTAATCTTTCTGACTTGACAATAATTTGGGGTTCAGGCTCTGACCCTGAGAAGATTCCTCAGGAAATCTCGGGTTAAGGAAATCTTCAGGTTAAGGAAAACCTGAAGCATCTTCCAAGCTGAGAGTGTGCCCCTGAGGAGGCTGGAGACAGACAGGGCAGTCTTTAATGGAAAGATGCAGGGCATGGGCGCAGCTGGCAGTCAGCAGGAGGGAGCAGCCCAGAGAGGTGTGTGGGGAGCCATACACTAACTTCTCCCACTTTTCAGTTTTGCCTGGGGCCAGCCCTGGGCCAAATGATAGCATTGCTATAAAACAATTCTCAGGAAGGTTGGTTTAGAAGGCAAAGCGTACTCTTCCACAATTAAATACATCCTGCCAAATTAAAGACCTCTCTGGGATCCACTTGAAGTTGTGATCATGTTTCAAGTGCACACAAAGTATCAGACCGCGGATGGGAGTAAGAGCTGGGCATGTGTGGATGTGCACACATTCTCAGTGTCACATCTTCCTTGTGTCCAGTAGGACCTCTCACTTCCCCAAACACTCCTTGGCTTCTAGCTGCTGGCAAAACGCAGCAGCTGCTGAGCCCTCCCAAGATAGGCTAATGAAAGGATGTGAATAAGAGTGGGAAGGAGACCATTCCACGAGTGCTATTCAGGTTATTGTTGGCAAGAAACAGACCATCTTTAGACAAGAGAGGTTTATTGTTTGGATGTGTGTAGACCAGAGCTGGAACCTCCTTATGCTTCAGACCAAGACAGCCTACAAGCCCACTTCTCTCCTGGCCTCACATGGGCTGTGAGGTCCTGTGTTCAAAGCTTCTGCTTCCATCTGCTCCAATGAGATCCCAAGATCAAGTCGGACACATAATTGTGTCTGCATGCTGTAGCCCAAGTTGTGGAGGGAGACCATGTGATTGACTTAGCTAATTACTATTGGTTCCCCTGGAGAATGTCATTTATGACAGCCTTGTGGGGGTACTGTCCACCCAGTGGATAAGCCATCTTGGATGGGATGTCCACCTCTGAGCCAGTTGCTGGTCACATAACATTAAGAACAGCTTATGGCTTCTTCCCTCAGCAGAGTCGCAGACAGGTTGGTTTTAGATAAGAGACAGTGTAGAAACTAGGAGTCAACACCACAAAGACATGCTGAAGACAGGGATCCATTTGATTTTGGTCTCTACACAGGTAGGAGAAGGAATGGAGGAAAGCAGAAAACACATGCACAGAAACAAAAAAGTAATTTCTGGAACCACAAAAAGTCAGAGCTGAAACATACCTTAAAGAGAACCTGGTCAAACATCCCTGTGTTACAAAGGGGGAAAACTGAGAGTCGGAGAAGGAAACTGGCATGAGATCATAAATCAGTTCTTCCTTTATTTCTGGTTGTCTTCTCTCCTTTTAGCCACCCATCTAGGAAAAGTGATTTCTTAAAGCAGATGATTTAATGGGTCAGCTAACCTCTTTATGTATAAAAGGCAGGTCTGAGCTGTTCCTGGGATTCACTGAGAAATGTTTACGTAAAGACTTGTCCAGGGAGGACATTTAAAGTAGGATTAGGAGTTAAGTGTAAAAAAGATCAAACCAAAAGAAATGAAAGAAAAAGTTAGGGCAGCCCGGGTGGCTCAGTGGTTTAGCACTGCCTTCAGCCCAGGGTGTGATCCTGGAGACCCAGAATCGAGTCCTGCATCGGGCTCCCTGCATGGAGCCTGCTACTCCCTCTGCCTGTGTCTCTGCCTCTCTCTCTCTCTCTCTCTCTCTCTCTCTCTCATGAATAAATAAATAAAATCTTTAAAAAAAGTTAAATTTTGATTACACAAACTGAATTAGGAATGGCTTTATAATCTTAAAACCAAACACCAAAAGATTGATATGCTTGACTACATAACAATATAATACTTCTGTATGTGAAAATTAACATAAACAAATTAAAGCAGAAAAACTGGGAAAATTGGCACAAATGTCAAAGGATTAATATCTTTAGTATGGAGATTTCATAAAAATTTGTAAGGAAAAATATGTAAGTTCTTAATGGATAATGGGGAGAGGATATGAACATGCATAAGAAAGAGGAAATATGTGATTGATAAACCTTTGAACAAAGTATCTGCTGTATTGTTGAGAGCAACAAAAATGAAAACAGCCAGATGCCCTCCCCCACCCTCTTTCCTAACCAAATTAGTAGCTCCTTCACACAGTACCTAGTGCAGGTATAAAGACAAGGAAATAACCACCTTCCTGCACTGTGGAGAGGAACTGACAATAACATACTCATTTTGGAGAATAATTTGGGAATAGGTATCTGGGAATTTGTCATAAGAAAATAATCTAGAATTCAAAAATGTTCATTAAAGTATTATCATAAGGAATAATTAGGAAAGCTTCTCGTACCACCACAGAGGAATGTTTAAGTAACACATGGTTCCTCTATATGCAAGAATATACAGCTGTGAGATTATCTCCAACAACCTGTGGCAATGCTAACCCCACGGTGTTCAGTTGAGCCTGTGTACGTGCAGTGTGAATACAGGCCTGTACAAAACAAGGCACAGCAGAAAAGCATGCATGCCAGAATGTTTGTTTCCTCTGCTTAATGGACATTCTGGATCATTCTATTTTTATTTTATTTTATTTTTTCCTTCTCTCTGCAATCAAAATAAACATGTATTATTCTTATAACATAAACAAAATAAATCAGAATAATGGGTTGTGGGAATTCATTTCAACTTGAGTGCAACGAATAAAAGAAATTGAGAGAGCAAAGAAAGAAACATGCAAGGCAGTGTGTTGAGTCTCCCATGATGTGCCAGCCTTGCAATTGGGCAGGAACTGATCCCACTCCAACTCTGTGGCTGGGCCCTGATTGCTGTATGTCAGTCAGTATAACCCACCTCCCCACCTTGCTGTAATTTGGTTTTTGTAACACAGGCTAAAGCCAGAGAGACTGTGACTGTTATTCTGGGGTCCCAGTAGAGTGAAACGAAGCAGTTTGAACTGATAATTTGTGGGATCCCTTCTCTCTGAGGAAGCACGTGGCCCCAACTGCTGCTAGTCACCATCCTGAAAACTTGAGGGAAGCCAACCTGAAAGCAAAGCCAACACCAAGAGGAGGGCAGGACCTAGAGGGCTGCAGAGGGACATCGCTGCTACTCCCCTTCCTAGAGCTTTTCTATTAAGTGGACTTACAGTGAATTACACTGGTTTGAATTTTTTGGTTTACATTTAATACTATTATTTAGAACTCTAAGACTGTCTGATTTAGGGGAGGCATCAGAGATTACTTACTTCCCATGAACAGATTATACTGGAAATAGAAAAGAATGTAGGAAAAGGTGGGGCATGTGTCTGACTTCACTACTGGGAGAAAGGAGCCTGAGAAAGGGACCTGGAAACCTATATAAGTCCTGGAAACATGTGATGTAAGGCAGAGGTAGAAGCACCTCCAGGAGAAGCCCTTTAAAATGAGGATCAGCACAACCCAAACACAGCTTTATCACTTCTCATCTTACTCCATCTTATTGTCCTAATGGTCCTGCCAAATCATGCAAACTGGAGGAAGAATGATGTCTCCTGAGAGAGATGTTTTTGTTTTCTCTTGACACACTAGCCAGACCCTAGATGGTCTCTGGAAGTTGGGGTGTGCTCAGCTGGTTATCTGGATGAACCCTGATGCCACCAAACATACAGTACCTTCCCTCATATTCGGGTGCTCTGCTGGTGACTAATCCACCAAAGAGCACCCAGTTAGGGATGAAGGCAGGGCAAGCTTTGCAAGATCTGTGTAGTCCCTGACTTTGTATTTGAAAGAGAAAACTCTCAGTTCTGGATTTGAGGAAGAAAATCCTCAGCTCATCTAAGCAATTCTCACTTTGAAATTAAATACAAGTTGCTGCCCAGGTTTTGCTAGAGTTGAAAACACATACACACACACACTCACACACACACACAAAATGCAAACAGTGATTTCCCCATTTGATACTAGAGTTTCTAGGAGACATCTGTGTATCTGATAGGTCTTCTCACTTTACTAAATCACCCAGATGAACTCAACCATTTATTTAGACATTCATTTACCAAAGGCTTATTGGGGACCTACTGTGAGCCATACATCGTGATAAGGCTCTGGAATATAAGAATAAATAAAGCAAATAAAATATATTTATTCAGTCTCTATTATGTGCCAACATCATAGCAAGCACTTGCTTATGTTATTCGTTATGTTTAATCCAGTGAAATAAGCCTATAGCTCAGCACTATTATTTATTTCAATTTTACAGATAAGGAAACTAAACATTCAATAGGTAACTTTGCTATGACCATACAGCCTCCAAAAGGAGGCTTATATCAAGTGCCTAGCATAAAGAAATTCAACCAACTGTAGTTCCATCCTTCACTCCTTCATACTAGAAATGACAGCATGGTTACCCAGATTAGTTACAAGACCTGCCACATGTTGATAATTTCCAAGATTGAATAAAATATTTAGCCTTGCCTTCTGATCCATTTTTTCTACATTGATTTACTAAGTTGAATAATTTTAGTACTTTTGTCTACCACTCTAGTTCTATTAGTCAGGATAGACTAGGGTATGCTACAATAACAAATTATCTCTGGAGCCTCAAAGGCTTAATAACATCGGAGCTTATTTTTCACTCACTAGATGATCAACACTAATCCTCAGGGGGCTTTACTCCATGTAGTCAACTTAAAAGCCCAAGTTGACAAAGACCCCACAGTCTTTTAACTATATAATCTGGAATGCAAGGTCTCTAAGAGTCCTGTGGAGATGGAAGAGAGAGATGGAGGATGAACATATGTTTTTCACTGCTGTCAATTGGAAGCGACATGTGTCACTTCCACTCATGATCCTTTGTTCTGAGCTAGCTGCATGGTCCAAGCCTAACTGTAGGAGAAGCTGGGAAAGGGAAAGAGGTTGTGAATTTTCATTGAACTCCACTTGCTTTGTTACAGTAGTGATGGTTATAGAAAAACTTAAAAAAAAAAAAAAAAAAAAAAGATGTGGGATCTCTGGGTGGCTCGGTGGTTTACGGCCTGCCTTTGGCCCAAGGCGTGATTCTGGAGTCCCGGGATTGAGTCCCGCGTTGGACTTCCTGCGTGGAGCCTGCTTTTCCCTCTGCCTGTGTCTCTACCTCTCTCTTTCTCTCTGTGTCTCTCATGAATAAATAATAAAATAAAATATTTAAAAAGAAAAGATGTGTTTTTTTTTTTTTTTTTCTGGTTAAAGTCTCAACTTCTCCTTGATAAATGAAGTCATTCTTCTTTGTATTAGTTCTCATGACAGTCATTGGCTTCAGGTTGGAAGGTCTGAAGGTCATCGCAGAAAGGTCTCTCGTACTCGGGGTCTTCAAATAACAGAGCTAGAGGAATCTCAGAAAGAACTTCCAGGTCAACCTTTACATGGAAATTGGTGCTCAGAATTTGTAAGTGACCCACTAAAACATACGTGGGTTTGGGTTTTTTCCCCCGCCTTGACTCTTGCTACTTTAACAAGATGGTGACAAGAAAGCTTCTATCAGTTCTTGGCATGAAGTAGGCTAGAGCATAGATTGTCTGTTCATGGAAGATAGTCCTCCCTATCCACATTAACTGTATAGGTAAATAGGCTTTTTCTGTGTGTGTTTCTAAATCAGTTTCTCTAATTTGGAGACCCAAAGCATGCTGTACCAGAATCATCTATGGTATTCATTTCCTACCCTAAATTACTGAATATGTGAAAAAAGGCTCAGGGATCTTTAACAATGCCTTAGTCTTTGACATTAAGCCCAAGAAAACCTTATCCTTTTGTTTATTATGGTCCATTCATGAGCACAGCAACTCCGGGTCTGGGCGGGATGAAGATGGGATGGCTGTGTGTGATTGCAAAGACTGGCCTTCAAGAGCCACCATCTGCAGGATTCACTGAGGAGAAGCCTGTTGGGTCGAGGTGGCCCTAAAGTAGTGGAGTCACCTAGGGTCTGCCCTTCCTTGAAGAATCACATTGGCCTGTGCCAGAGATGAGACAAGCCAGACATTATTTAGCATGCACCAGTAATGCCAGGGACAAGGAAGTAGGCCAGTGCTTTGTGGTGGTGCCATGTGGCAGGGAGAAGTTTTGCCAGCAAGGCTAGTTGCTGAAGAGCAAACATAAGAGCACTTTCTCAGAAGTAGGTGTCTTGCAGACCCCTTTTAGACTGAGCCCTCAAGGTTCTTAGAAAAGTGAAGGGTGGAGTGCCCAATAGTATGATGCTGAATATCTTTTTATCTGGTGGCTGGAAACTGTGGCCTGTTTGAAATTGAGTTTGGGGAAATGAAAGAGATATGAAGGAACCTGGCCCAGGGAGCTGTGGAGAAATTCATCTGATTATAACCAGATGGGCAAGTTGAGATCCCGACAGGCTTACCTGAGCTAAAACAATGTAGGTAGCAGAGCAGGCTTCACACCCAAATCTCCTTACTTCTACTTCAGTGCTTTTGCTATAGAGCCAAGTTAGTCGCAGCAAAATTTCAAAAGTCTAGAAAGTCTCAAGGTTTAATTCCAGCCTCTTCTTCTTCTCTACTACCCACTTCTTGTTTCTTTTCTTACCTTTCTCATCTTTCTTTTCCTGCATCTAATTCAAACAGACTACCCGGAACTAGGCAGGGATAGCCATGGGCAGAACAAAGGTAAAGAATATACCTTGGAGGGATTCCTGGGTGGCTCAGGGGTTTGGTGCCTGCCTTTGGCCCACTGTGAGATCCTGGAGTCCCAGGATCAAGTCCCACATCAGGCTCCCTGCATGGAGCCTGCTTCTCCCTCAGCCTCTCTCTCTGCCTCTTTTTCTGCGTCTCTCATGAATGAATGAATGAATGAATGAATGAATGAATGAATAAATAAATAAATAAATAAATAAATAAATAAATAAAATATAGGAAACTTAGGGACATTTGTACAACAAAATTGTAGTGATGATATCCAAGATGGCAAATTAATACAGATGAACTCATTTGGTATGTATATCTGATGCCATGGCTCAAATCTGGCTCCATAGGCTTCCTTAAATCATCAAGGTCAAGTCTTAGTTTAATAGGAACTTCGTTTACAAGTTCATACTCCTTATTAGACATAGAAAACCATGTACATGAAGTTATATATATATGAGAATGATGTGTGGAAATCATTTAACCTCTCTGAGCCTAACTCCATTGTCTGTAAAATGAACATACTCCTAACTATCTCATAGGATTAAGACAATGTAATATTGTGCCTCTTAGAGGGTCTGACATATGGTAGATGCTTAAACGGTCTTTGATTTCCTTCTTTTCAAGCTCACTCCTGTTCATGAGGAATGCTGACACAGGAAGAATCTAGGAAATAGAAACCCCAAGCCTCTTGTTGCACTCTTGCCAGCCCACCTGGGTGCTTGGCAAATGTCTCCACACTTGACATGGCTAATTCTGAAAGTCAGATACTATGATAAAACAGTGTGGGAGGAAAAACTGTTGACCTATTTCCTGGAGAATAGAGAAAATTCTGCCAAAACAAAGATGTTTCCAGAGAGTGGGTTGGTTTTGATAAATAATTAACTTGGTTTGGTTTCATTGTGTCTGGAGGAGTAATTACAAGAGCATGTTCACGCCCCTGGAGTTTTGTTGTCACATTTTCCACAATAAAACCGCCTTTGAAAAAATGTGTTCAGAAACTTGCCTATAAAGTGGTGCTCTTGTCTGAAGAATGCCATGAAAACTTTCACAGTTTATGCGCAACATTTTTAATTGGATCAAAAGATGCTCTATTGTTTCCAACTGGCCTCAAATAAACCAAGGAAAATGAAACCGTATTCCCTCAGGAGGGATCTCATGGCCACCAAAGTAGAACATCCCTTCTGTTGATCTATTGAGTATATTGCTCCACATAACAGTTATTGAGTATCCCGTCACCTTGACATATCTTTCTCTGTGCCAGGTGCTGGGGCTGATTGGGAGGTGGATATAGCAGTGACTTTCACTTGATGTTGAACTGAGGAGATGGTGTTTGTTGTAAAAGGGTGCTGAGATCAAGATACTGATTCAGATTTAAGCTCCATCACTAACAAAACCTAAAGGTCTCAACTCTGTTTCCTGTGAAATGAGATAATTGGATTATATGGCAAATATATTTGAATTCTTAGGCCAAGTCTGGTGGTAGTGACTGCTATGTTGAGTAGCATTCTGTGGTCATGTCCATGCTTGGTGGGAAAGAACATCACAAAGGAACAAAAGAATGCTTCAACTATTCTGTATGAGATAATGAGAGGTACGGAGGGAAGGAAGAAGGAAAGAGAGAAGTATGAGGGAGGAACTAAAGAGATGATATGGCAGGAATCATGTGGCATCTCCCTTCTGTGACCACTTTAGACTACATTTCCCAGCTTCCTCTACAGTTGTGTAGGGCCACATGACTAAGTTCTGGCCAATGAAATGTGAGCAGAAATAGTGTGTGCCATTTCTCTGCTTGGCCCCTGAAACATCCTGTGTGGTTCAGCAAATTCAATTCTCCGTGTTGATTTCCTTGTCTCTTAATTGGATACAGAAGATCCAAAGGAGAACTCCGAGATGGAAGCACTAGAGAGATTCAGTTCTTGGGTCACTGCCTAAGGCTTCCCTCTAAGTACCCAATTGGGTACGAATCCCTTTTTTTATTTTATTTTATTTTTTTTTTAAAGCCACTGAGATATTGAAGTTGTTTGTTACAGCACTTAGCTCTTACAGACTGTGGGAAACCAGGTAGGGAGTGGCCAGGGGATATCCCTAATGGTGGAATGGTAAAAATGGTTTCTGGAATGGGTGTGCCTAATACCTAATTTGAAGTCATTTATCCAGTCATGATGGAAACCCTCCTTCATCTCAGCCCCACCTCTAAATCACAAGTGCTTGGTAAAATCCATTTTTAGTGAAATTTCATAAAGAAGATGAATGTCACATCTGAGCTGATACAGAAAAGAGACCAAATCCACAAAAGTAGAAGTCCCAAGGCAAATATGACCAAAGTACACAAGGCCCCTGGGAATTTGCAAGAGACTCACACAAGATATGAAATGAGATTTTGACTCATTTTTTTGTCTAGACTGTAAGGAGGCAGGGAGGAGACTCCAGTTGACCTCAGGGTTACCAGGACATCAGCCTCAAAACAAACCAGCAATACAGCCAGCACCCAAGCACAGGTTTCCCTCTGCCCCTGCCCAACTTTCAGCCTGGTTCTCATTTTGCCACCTTCTCCTCTGCCTTCCTCTGCTTTTTTTATGACCACTCAGACCACAAGAATGCCATGCTCTAAGGAATCTTGTCTGTCAGGAAATCCAAAGGCCCTGCATCCTTTAGTGACAGGGTTAGACTCTGGCTCCAAATTTTGGATAAGTGAAATAAGATGAGATCTTGTGGAGCAGAGCCGTCTATTTCTCATCCTTGGGGGATGGAGCTGCTTATAAAACAGGATTGGGTTCTATAAAATTCTTTGGATAGATATTTGCCTATTTTCTTAAACTATATTTAGATAAGGTTGGATTGGCTGTGATTAACTCCCAGTGAATCAGCGCCAGTGGACAGTGGAATGATTTTCATTGGATCAAGTTTCTCCACAACTCTCAAATAATACATATTTTTAGATGTGAATTTCAGATTCAGAGTCTTCTCCTTTTGCTACTATTTCAGGAGTCTTGCCAGGTGGATGTGTTAACTTTCCAGGCCAATGGCCGAAACCTGAACCATTGTTTTCATTTGGGATTGTTTGTCAGACTGTTGAAGTCTCAAGATGTATCCCCTAAGCTGTTCACAGTTTGTGTGTTCTCAGATCCAGGATGATTTAGTTACACATTAGAATCCAACACCTTCTTGCTCTTCCAACCCCTCCCTGGGCAGTCCAGAAATCAAGGATGATGATAATTCTCAGAAATCCAGGCTTCGTATTTACTATGTCATGGATTTCTGGCACTGTGAGAGCACCCGATGCAAACTAGTTACTTAGCCACTGGGCAAAATAATGCCCAGAGAGGCAAAGTGATATGAAGGAGCTCATACAGTGAGTCTAAGTCACAAACAGAAATTGAAAAAATGATGGTATGTTTTTGAGTAGAATCTAATTTTATTAAAGTGCAATATAAAACAATACAGGCTGAGCGGAAGAAGAAAAAAAGAAAGGTTTTAGAATTAGAATATAAAGTACATCAATGAAAGACATCCCTAAAACCTCCTTCTTCCCAAATGAACAAGCATGAAAACGAATTAAAGCAAATCTAGCAAAGATTAAACCATTAACCCAAAACTAGAAAAGTATTCCAATATCGTATTCTGAGTGTTATGAAAAGCAGTTTTCAGATGTAGAACAATTTGGACAGAATTGAAAGACAATGCCTGGCAGGAAGGAGGAAAAGCTATTTCAGATTTGGAGAGATTAGGATTGAAATGCGGATTGTTCCAGGGGAGAAAATGGGGACTACCCCCTGGGAAGAAGCTTTTTCCCATTGTTGATTAAAAAAAAGCACTACAAAGCCTGGGCTGAAATTGCTGCCAGTTTTTCCTTTGACCTCTGGCAGGGCAAATGGTATGAGAGGCATGGAAGAATCATTTCTTAGGATTCCTTGTTTGGGCTGATCCAGCAACAGCAAACATAAGCTCATTAGGGTGTAGAAATCAATGCATGGCAAACCCAAATGAAAAGCTTGTGAGAAACAAGGACAGAAACAAGGACAACACTTTCTTAGAGCCAGTCACCCTGAGAGAAGAGCCAGCCCAAGTCCAGAGCTCTCCTCCCCCGATTCCCCTACAAGACAGAGGAATTGAGTCACCAATATGGTGGTGCTATCCTCAGTTATTTCCAAAAATTATAGAAAAAAAGGAGCAGAGACAAAATTCTCTAATTGTGGTTATACAAAGCCCTAGTTCCTCATCCACACCCTTTGGGCACTTGTGTGGCTAGAGGAAAAAAAAAACAAAAAACAAAAAAAAATCCAGTGTTCCAGCTCATATTCCAAAGAAAAGATTCACACAGTGCTCAGGGCAACAGGAAATCCACCCTAACTTGGGAAAGGAGCAGCTTCAGATACAATGAGTCTGTTCAAAGATGAGTGGAAAGAATCCCCTGCAATAGGAAACCACAATAAAAATCAGCAAAAATAAATCCACGAATAAATGGAACATAACATGAAAAATATAAATGGAGTATATTTTGAAAGAAGATGTATTCAAAGAAATAGAACATTTTAATTGAACCACTTCACACTCTCAAGGAAAGCATAGACTTTATGGAATAAGAGATAAATTGAATTATGCAGCTCATTAAAAAAGAAAGAAAGCCCATATAGATAAAGGAATTGAAGTGAAAAATAATATATAAACTTTAATAAAAAGCATTCACTTCCAAGGACGAAAGCTAATATCTAAAAATAATAAGTTGATGGTGTGGAGACAGCACTGAGAAAATACTAGGATGAAGTACAGATCAGAAAAGATGAAAGTATTCACGGATATGATAACATGACCCAGATTGCAAGCCTTGCAGAGCAAAACATGATATTTAAAGAAAAGAATCACTGTACCTGGAATAGAAAAGTGGTTCTAAGACCTAGGAGAAGAAAATTTCAGATTTGAAGGAATAGCTGACTTTCTAATTCATTTTTTTCTTTCCTGATTTTCACTTTGTTGCAGGGATTTTTAACAGAGAACAAAAAATCCCTCAAATAGAGTCTAGTGAAGCTATTAGGTTCCAAAGAAAACTAGACATATCTTTTTTAAAATACTAAGATAAGTTACCAAAGGGGGGAAAAATTAGAGTGAGTTCAGGATGCTAGAACATAATTGTGGGAGAAACAAAAATCCTATAACTAGTTATCACTACTGTATAAAACCAACAGAAAAGTATTCTCAAATATAAGAAGTCAGGAGAGGGATCCCTGGGTGGCACAGTGGTTTAGCGCCTGCCTTTGGCCCAGGGCGCGATCCTGGAGACCCAGGATCGAATCCCATGTCAGGCTCCCAGTGCATGGAGAAGCAGTGCCTGCTTCTCCCTCTGCCTATGTCTCTGCCCCTCTCTCTCTCTGTATGTGACTATCATAAATAAATAAAATTTTTTTAAAAATTAAAAAAAAAAAAGTCAGGAGAAATAATGTACCCATGTACACTTCCTGCAAAGTCCACTTAAAAATGTAACTTAGACAGCCAGGAGCTTTTTAAGAATAGTAAAAGTAAAAGAGCTCAAGAATGAGAAAATCTGAGTATAAAAAGGTTGAATTGAGCATTAAGTATGATAAACATATAATTATACCTGAAGAATTGTAGTAATTATAGTTAGAAATGGTTTGTAAATGTTATAATTTTTAAGAAAAATAATGTTAAAACTTTTAAAAATGATAATAACAGCATATCAAAAATGACATTATAATGGATTGGGTAGAAAATCTCAGAGTAATTACATTTCATTTCTTATTTTTTTCATGGGGGGGCAGGTAGAATGATTTAATATATTTGGTTATGAAAAATATAGTTGATCTTATTTGCAAATATAGATATAAAAATCCAAAACAAACATTATCAATTCAGTTACATTAATTGATTAAATACTTATTGAGCTATTACGTTCATGTTCTAGGACTATAACAGTGAATATAACAGATAAAATTTCCATCTCCCATGGATCTCGCATTCTATACCATGGTGAAGAATGATTTATGCCAAGAGGGCAAGCATGGGTTAATACTATAGCATCCTCTAATGTAATTCAGAATCTTGGAGAGGTTTCTGGTTCCATGTGTAAGGAGCTTGGAGGTCACCACTCCAACCTAAATAAGGAAAAAGCTGAATGGACTGAAAAGAACTCTTTTAGGATACCTAGGAGAGATGAGGACATGGACAGACCACCGTTCCCATGTTTGGAGAGGCAGACAGGTGAGTACTGGAAGTAATGGCTTACCAGAGCAGACACTCACAGGGCAACCTTAGGGGGAACAGGGCTGGGGAAGGAAAACCTGAACTATAACTAATGAATTGCTGAAGGCTCATTGTGCACAGCTCTGAGCTTTAAAGAATCCAGGGTGAGCCAATCATAAGGGACTCTACTCACTGTTTTACAGTGAGTCTCTGCCTCTGTACTGTGAATTTCCCAAGTGTTTCTCAGTTTTTCCTCCCTCCTTATGTGGGAGAGGATTGCTAGAGTGGGCTGGAGTTGGGTATTTCCCTTCTCCCAGGTCAGTCAAGCACTGATAATAGTCTAGCAGGTTAGGCTTTAGTTGACCAGCTTCTACTGAGGGCAGGGCTTGTTAAAAACAGCAGAATGCTTGCTTTCTTTCTCCATCCTCCTGCCAGAAGCACAAAGGGGTTTTTCTCCAAAAAATTTACTTTGGGAACCTGATCAAGCTCCTAAAGGTGAATCTCATAAAATTAGAGTCCTAATCTCAGGGCTGTGATTCCCCTCCTCCCACATCTCACACCTATTACACACCTGTATGTTACTGCAGGCCTTATTGCACATCAACTCTGGCTATCAAGAAAAAAATTACAAGGCATACTAAAAGGCAAAAAATACAATTTGAAGAGACAGAGCAAGCATCAGAAGCAGACAGCGGGGTTGCTCGAGTTATCAGACCAGGAATTTAAAACAACTATGATTAATATGCCAAGGGCTCTAATGGATAAAGTTGAAAGCATACAAGAACAGATGGGCAATGTAAGCAGAGAGTAATCCTAAGAAAGAAGCAGAAAGAAATGCTAGAGAGCAAAAACACCGTAGCAGAAATAAAGAATGCCTTTGTTGGGCGCATTAGTAAATTGGACACAGCTGAGGAAAGAATCTCTGCGCTTGATTTTGAGAAAGAGGTGACTGCAGAAGAAAGGCACTCCCGAGTGCTCATCCCGTCAAGTGCACTGGGTGTTATTCTGTATGTTGGTAAATTGAACACCAATAAAAAATTAATTTATTAAAAAAAAAGGAAAAAAAAAAATAAAATAAAAAAGAAAGGCACTCCGAGATGCAATTTGCTGACTTTCAGGATGGGTGGAAGAGCTGTGAGCCAAGCAATATGGGTGGCCCCAAACTAGAGCCAACCTCCCAACACCTTGATTTTTGCCCTGTGATACCTGTGTTGGACTTCCAATCTACAGAACTATAAGATAGGAAATTTGTGTACTTTAAGCTGCTAAGTTTGTGGTAGATGGTCATGACATCCATATAAAATTAGTACACCAACCATCTCCACTATGATTAAAGAATGCTGTGAATATAAATATTAGAAAGGAAATGGCAATCATTGCTTCAAGATCATATAGTTGTATGGCTGGAAAACTCAAGTACTCAACAAACTATTAGAAAATATCAAGTGTTCAGCTAAGAGGATCATTTAAAGATTTATGTATAGAGACAATAGCTTTTTTATATTTCAGCAACAAACAGCAAATATAATGTGATAAAAATCCCACTTACTATAGCAAAAGGCCATGAAATGCATAAATTTAACAAGAAATGTGCAGGGTGTGTTTCAAGAAAGTGTTCAATACTGAGCAACATGAAAAATATAAATAAATGAGGAAACATCCTTGTTCTGACATTAATGATCTTAATATTATAAAGAATCTCTTAAAAAATTAAACCTAACAAAATCCAAAACAACTTGTCTGCTATCTTGGTAACAGAAATTTTTTTTTTACTAGAAATTTGTTAAAATTACTCTAAAATTTATCTCGGGGAGATTTAATACACAAATTAGGAAGAGCTATTAATATCATACAAAGAGTTTGTTTAAAAAATATATAAAGTTAGGGGGCCTAGGTGGCTCAGTTGGTTGAGCATCTGACTCTTGATTTCAGCTGAGGTCATGGTTTCAGGGTCTTGAGATTGAGCCTTGGAACAGTTTTGCACTGAGCAAGGGAGTCTGCTTAAAAGTCTTTCCCCCCTGCTTTGCCTCTTCCTCTTCCCCTCCATTTGCTACTTGTGCACCCAAGCATCATGCTGTCTCACTCAAAAAAAAAAAAAAAAAAAAAACCCTATATATGTATATAGAAAGAGAGTTATATTAATTAGAATAATGTGGTTACTTTAGGCTAGAAAGTTAGCTCAATTAACTATATTAGCTCAGAAGTAGATTTAAATGAATATGGGAATGTATTTATTATTTGATAAAGTGGTATTTCAAATCTGTGATAGGAAATATACACTGTTTAACAAATAGTATTAACAGTGAAAACAATGAACAGTAAAAACAATGAAGATGAATTAATACTTTGCTTTATATAAAACTTAATTTCAAATGGCAGTTATTTAAATTTAAAAATTAAAGTTATGAATATTAAAAAGTGATATTATGTAGAATATTATTTTCTTAGGGCCAGAGAGGCCATAGCACAAAACTCATAAACCATGAAGGAAGAGACAGACTATGCTAAACATTTTTCTTTATAAATTTATTTTTTATTGGTGTTCAGTTTGCCAGCATAGAGAATAACCCCCAGTGTTCATCCCATTAAGTGCCCACCTCAGTGCCCGTCACCCAGTCACCCCCACCCCCCACCCACCTCCCATTCCACCACCCTTAGTTCGTTTCCCAGAGTTAGGAGTCTCTCATGTTCTGTCTCCCTTTCTGATATTTCCCACTCATTTTTTCTCCTTTCCCCTTTATTCCCTTTCACTACAAAAATCAAAAATTAAACTGAAACACTCCCAAGTAAGAAAAATATCAAATGATCCAATGGTAAAATAGGTACAAATACAGACAGTCATTTAGGAAATAATAAATTTGAATAGTCTATATAAACATCAGAAGTACTATTTCAATTTAGCCTCCAGTAAAATACATATACAGTCAATGACACCCTCTCATTGTTCCATATCGGTTAGGTAAAGAGGAAAAATAGAGATAATACCCAGGATTGGCAAGGATGTAGGGAAATGGGGCCATTCAAGTATAAGCTAAATAGATGGGAAAGTTTGTACAATCCTCATGGATGATGGAATACATGAAGATTTAAAAGTATATGTCCTGTAATCCCTTCTTTTTTTTTTAAATTTTTTATTTTATTTTATTTATGATAGGCACACAGTGAGAGAGAGAGAGAGGCAGAGACACAGGCAGAGGGAGAAGCAGGCTCCATGCACCGGGAGCCCGACGTGGTATTCAATCCCGGGTCTCCAGGATCGCGCCCTGGGCCAAAGGCAGGGGCTAAACCGCTGCGCCACCCAGGGATCCCTCCTGTAATCCCTTCTAATATGAATTTACCCTGTGGAGCTGATTAGAAAGAATTCAATTATACAGGCACGTTTATTGAAGAGTTGTAAAAATAGTGGCAACAATCTGAATATCTATGGAAAATGGAGTATGTAAGTAAAAATTGGTATAGTATTCAGTGGCATACAAAGATAATTATATGGATTTATATCTATCAAATGGTTTCTCAGACTCCATTAAAACCCATCTTACCCTTAAAAACATGTGAATAGTCTATATAATATCGTTAGTGAAAAACAAGCATCTGATATTGTGGGGTATAGAAAACTATTTACTTAAACCTGATGGTTTCTCTGGATTGTGACCGGTTTTGTTGTGTTTGTTTATTCATTTGTTTTTCAGATTTTTGTTGTCTCTTGTGTACCTTTATGTAATTTTGGATTTTCCACAATGAAGGTGCACTCGCTATCTTTGTAAATAAAAATATTCCATCAAATTTAAAATACAGTTGGTGGATATTTAAAAAAGAAAGAGCTTCAGATGCCTCATTGCAAAGCAATGATTCTGTTAAAATCATTTTGTGAACAAAACATTTCATTTACTTGGAACAATCTTAACGGAAAAATGTTTAATTTTCTCCTAACAGAGTTCCTGTTATGCAAACATTTTAAAGTAGAAACAATTCCCTCAAGTTATGAGTTGTGTTATGAGCAAAGAATTGTGGTTAGCGCTGATAAGACTATTATATGATTTAGGGTCTTCTTTTCCTCTCCCTCCCCCACTGAAATATTTCCACTAGTATCATGGTAGAGAGGCCACTTTCCGGTGGCCCAAATGTAATCACAACGTGGACCACTAGATTTAGTGATGTAAGGAGCCAAAATATTATTGAGGTGAAGCCAAACATGTTTCCATTAACTTCATTTTCTAGATAAGAAAAATCATGCTCAGAAGTTAAGTGACTTGAGCAGAGTCAGTCAGCAAGTCATTGATAGCTCTGAGGTTTATTCTGAAGCCATGATTTGCACGTTGCTTTCTGATGTGTTAATCCTAGAGTGTCTGTAGGGTTGCCTAAGGGACTGCACAGGTAGGGAGGGGTCCATGTAGATGGTATTCAACCAGAGAAACTGCCTTAAACCATTTTATATATTGGGCTTCCAGCCAAATCTGAAAATCAGTCTACTAAGTCACACTATTCCTTCTCAGCAATTTGCCCTTTGAATACAAACCAACTCACCAGTGATCCAGCCCAAGGCACTTTCAGACTAAGATGTATTGTTATCATATATCCACAGCCTGATTTCCTCAGAATCCAGCCTAAAGTCTTGGGCTGGTCGTCCAAGGCCAACTGATGGAATATCCCTTCTTTCTTAGTCTTCTCAATTTTTGGGGGGGAGGGGCGGGTAAATTCTGCCCCTGGATATGCCATAGCTCATAGATCTTTAGGGAATATGTCTCGTGTGTGTACATGGGTTTCATACACAGGTGAATGCTTTTATCCATGGTAGCTGAGAGTAGAATGAGTGCAGGCAACCAATCCTATCCAGGGTTACTGTTCTGGTGGACATTTCAGTTAAAGTCACTGATGAAGTCATAAATAATCATATCCTTCCTACACCCCCATGCAATCACTATTTTTGAAAGGGATTTTGAGAGTAGATAAAGTGCCTACTGTGTGCCAGGCAGGGTGCGTCATCAGAGTGTTAACTGGAATCCATATCTCATAATTCTCCATTTGTAGCAAAGAAAATATCAGATCCAAAACCTTTTGGAAGAAGCTTGAAAAGGAGCAAAAGTAGGGAATGCACATGTTCTTTGGTTGGAAGTGCTGGAAACTCAAAGAGTCTTAGAGACAGCAAAGTCCTTAATGCATGGCAGCTCTTAAAGTTGCTTTTTTTAAAAGGTCATTGTTCAAAGGTAGAGCATGTCATTTCTGTTTCCATTTAAGGCAGAGTCCCACAAATTATGGCCTATGGGCCAAAGCCAGCCCTTGGCCTGTTTTTTGTAAATAAAAATTTATTGGAAGGAAGGCACAGCCTTTCATTTGCATATTGTTTATGTCTGCTTTTGTGCTACAATGACACAATGACGGAGTTTAATAATTTTAACAGAAATGTATGGTCTGCAAAGCCTAAAATATTTACTATCTATAATATTTACTATCTGCAAGACTTTTTAGAAAAAGTTTGCTGACCCCTACTTTATTGTACTTTTCAGCTCACTTCAGCACTTTTTAATTGAAATTTCCCACTTTCCCAAAGCCCAGGAATGAATATTAATTCTATCGCTGGTTTTTTAGACTTTTGGCAAGTTGGTTATTTGTACACGTAAATATTCTGGCACAGTTTCTAGCACACGTGAGCCCCTATGTATATATACCATAGTGATGGAATGATTTCTTGGGTTTCACACCATTTTTATAAGGTTTGCCTGTGGCTGTGGGGGAGGGGTGGTGTCAGGCTCTTTCTCTGCAAATTCTAATTCAGGGGAGAAAACAGGAGAGCTGTGTGGTCCAGGAGTCTGCTTCCTTTGCTGTTACCACTCATGGATTCGTTAAGGACTAGTTAGGCTTGGGGAGCAGGTGCCCAGACAAGAATGAATCTTTGACTTTATTGTGTAGAAGCTCTGAGGTCTGAAAATACTAAGGTAAAGCAGAAGTCTTAGGTGTATTTCCCATGTTGCAAAAAGTCCAACGTGAGGCCCCCTTTCAATAGTGAAAACCAAAGAACTGATTTTGTTTCCATTTTTTTTGCCCTGTGCTGCAAGATAGTCTTGGTGAAATAAGATGCCGTTTCATGGGACTCATGTTGATCCTAATGATTGCATATTTACAGTTTTATTTTTCTTGGTCATGATTTTTCATGTATACTTAGGTTTCCCTATTTTTTCATTTCACTTTATTTTTATTTCAGTGTTTGCATTTACGCTATAGAGTCAGTTCAAACACTTAGTGGTAAGAAATGGGGCATGAGCGCATACAAACAAATATTCAGATAAATAAATAAGCCTAGTGGAAAGTGTCCAAAATAAGGTCAAACAGCCTGCAAATATGTTCAGTTTCTGTACTTTGGGATGGAATTTCTCTGACTGGTATCTGGTAATTCTGGGTATCTTATGTGAATCAGAAGTTCTGATTGTCTGTTCCTGCCATTGTAGGATTTCCTGGGATCTTTAGGGGAAAACATGAAAAGTAGTTCTTAGCAATAAAAAGCTTGAGCACCACTATATTAAAATACATCTTTCAGCCCCTGACCATGGCCACATTGTAGATGTATTTTCCTTGGCACAGTCCATGAACAGCTACTTTGCAAACACACGCAGGCAAGTGATGGAATTCCTTGGAGGAGTGAGCCAAGGCTCATGGAGAATATTAGAGAGCTGAAAGGTGCCATTTAAGATTTTGGGAATAAGAGTGTGGATCTAAAAATTATACATGGAACTGGCTTTGGGAAACAGGTGTGATGTTCACAAAGATTGTGCCCAAGTGCTCCTTGGCCCTTAGCACTTTGCACCTTCATCTTCTGGTTTGTTGCTGTCATACCTCAACTTAAATTGACTCCTTGTACCTTCACGGTGTCCCTCCTTCTGCCCTGCATGAAAACCTATCTGTCCCTTAGAATTTTGCTTTGTTTGGGCTAATCTGATGAGCACATCTGTGCAAGTCATGAAGAAATGGGTCTTCTTACAGGGATCCACTCAGATGTAACTCTTGGGACATTTAGTCACTCTGACAACCAAAATCAACTTGGGGTGGAGTGAAAGTAGGAGTGCACAACCAGCCATTACAAGATCTGGGTCATGTTCCAGCTCAGTCATTGATTATTTGAGTTAGTTATCAAAACTCTTCAAGTATCAGGTTGCTAATCTATAATATGGGTTTAGGAATCCTAAATGGATGGAGTTGCTATAAGCAATAGGTGGCTTGCTATGCATGCCAAAGCATATCTTATAAACCCAGAAAACCTGCATAAATATAAGATACCATTATTATTATAAATAATTATAGCTTTAATTTTATACATTGTGATAGCTGATACCAGGTCAAAAAAAAAAAGTGAAAGACAATTAAAAATGATGTTTCAAGGGGCATCTGGGTGGCTTCAGTCAGTTAATTGACTCTTGATTTCATCTCAGTCTCTCAGGATTGTGAGCTTGAGCCCCACATTGGGCTTTGCACTGGGTGTAGGGCCTGCTTAAGGTTCTCTCTCTGTCCCTACTCCACCCTCTCTCTCTCCCTCTCTCTAAAAAAAAAAAAAAAAAAAAAAACAGAAAAGAAAAAGAAAAATGATGTTTCAAGTGCAATTCTGAAGAGTGTCCTATATCTTGGGAAACTGGGCACAACTACCATAGGCAGGGCAGAGATGACTTTCTACAAGGCTTATTAGTTAAATATGGGATTGATTATTGTATAGTTGCATTGGTTCCCAACTATTTGTTTGTTTTTAAAGATTTTATTTATTTATTCATGAGAGACACAGAAAGAGGGAGAGAGGGAGAGAGGCAGAGACACAGGCAGAGGGAGAGGCAGGCGCCATGCAGGGAGCCTGATGTGGGACTCGATTCCGGGTCTCCAAGATCAGGCCCTGGGCTGAAGGCAGCGCTAAACCGCTGAGCCACCTGGGCTGTCCCAGTTCCCAGCTATTTGAACAATTTTCCCAAAGTAGGAAGTGGAGCTAATATTAAAGTGCACTGTTTATATGACATTTTTCAAGGCATTATCTTAAAATCATTTAATTCTCATAACAATCCTGAAAAGAAGAAATGAAAAGTCATGACATGAGGAAATTAAGACTTGAAAATGCCAATTAACATTTTCTCTCCAGTGCTCTTTCCAGCAAGTTTATAATCACCTGGGTTAGCTTAGAGGCCAGTCCCTCCACATGATGAGTCTTCTGGCCCATCTTGGGCTTGTCAGTTCATGAGTATCACATGATTGACAAATGACGCAAAAGTTCAGCGTAATCACTGAGGACCAGATGATAGGACCAGGAGTCAGAATAATATTAGAGGGCTAAATAATAGGTTCAAAGTACAAGATATACATAATGTGACAAGATGAATGCCATGTCTTTTATTTAGCTTTGGAAAATCAATTGTTTAATTATAGTATTAAAAAAACTTGTTTACATATGTGTGTGTTGGGAGATATTCTAAGAATTTAGATGGACACCCAAAAAAAAAAAAAAAAAAAAAAAGAATTTAGATGGACAAAGTCAATAGAAACCAAAGGTGTGTTGTGATAGCTAAAAAAGTTAAAAGAAAAAAAATAAAATAAAAAAGTTAAAAGGCTATATTTACAGAAACAGATTACTCAAATTAAAGGAGGTGAAATGGCACTGTTATCTATACTGAACAAATTCATACTAGCCGTACTTTATTCCGATCTAAACTACTATTATGTACTGCTGGTAGGCTAGAGATCATCATCAAAGAATCAGAAGTTATATGAAATGAGGAACAGTTGGGATGGTTACATTCAGAAAGAGAAGCAAGAATGCACTTGTTACTTTAGTGTATATGATTGATTTTTCACAAGGAAGAGGAGTGATGCTCATTGATCAAATGGTAGAAAAGCCCATGAGAGAGTATGTTATAGATGTAGAATTTTGCTCACACAGGAAATAATTTTCTTCTCCAATTTTTTAAAATAGTAAAGTTCACTTTTACTGAAATGAAATAATATTTGCTCATTATGAATTTTTATAACCCACAAAAACAAAACTATAAAAAAAATTTAAAAATCAGCCATGACCCAGCATCTAGAGACAATTGCTATTAACACCAGGATTGACTTTGTAAGAAGAGCCATGAAAAGCTGAGGATGTTTTCTTGGGAAGTTATGGTAGTTTGAACAGATAGAATAGGAAGTATCTGAATGCCTGTTCTAAATGTTGAGATTCCATTCTTCACAAGTCTATATAAAACAAATTCAAGCTAAAGCATACCTCCCAGAAGCTTATTTGGATCATTTCCACAAGGACTTTCCATTGGTTGACCTAGGGTCAAGACAAGTGTTGAGCATTCCAGACCCTAGGTTATGACCAGCTAGCATCTGTCAACCTGAGTATATTACACAACACCAAGTTTAGAATCCTGTAACATCTTGCCTTAAGCAAAAATTGCTCCCTTCCATCTTAGCATTGAAAGACTGAGAATTCCATGATGTCCTAGCCTGACCAGAGTGAGTATATAGCACAGCTGGGTATGGGTCCTGAAGTCAGAGCAGGCAAATGTCATGACCACCCAGGAGGGCTTGGGAGGCATCAGGAGAGGCTATAACTGATGGACAACTTTACAGCCTGGACAGTGAATACCAGAGTTAGCATGTGAATGAGAGTAAAGATGGAAAGCTAGCAGGAGCTAAAGCGGTAGCAAAAAAACAATTACTAGAGGAAGATAATCTGGGCAGGCCAGTGGGATCCCACAGAAATGTGTTTTGCTAACATGAGACTGGCTTCCCCCTCTCCCTCCCAATAATAGAGCTTTCTATCAGGATTCCAGATTCTCATATTAATCTGTAAATAGCAGATATAAAATGGAGAAATGTGATTTAGAGCAAGGATTGAAGAAAGGAGTCCTTGTAAGTGGAATTGGTTTCATATGGCATTCTAATGACACAGGAAAGTATGTGTGCACCCCGTTGGCTTGTGTACCAAACAAGAGTCTGGCCTTTAAGTAACTGAAGCTAACCTGGGTGCTGAGAGATGGTGGGTACTGAGCAGTCGCCCCCCCCACCCCCCAACCTCCCCTCACACTACCCCAAGGCATACCAGCATCACCATCAAAACAGCAACACAATCTCACCCTTCCAATTCACACTTTTCAAACAGTGGTTCAGCTGACCAAACTCTAAAAAAAAAAAAATAAAAAGGAAATAAATTAAGAGAGGGGAAAGATTTAGTCTACATTTGAATTATTTCTTCCAAGGCTTACATAGAAATGCAGACTCTGCTTAGAGTTTCCATGGCATATTCATGGCTTTGTTGGTGTTATTGTTGCTGCTTACTTATGAGTCAGAAGTCTTAATACGTGCATCTCATTTTCCCTCTCGTTTCCCCAGTCACTGGCAGGACCAGGATCAATAATTGGTTGCCTACTTACAAGGGAAGGTGGTATTTACTCTGGTTCTCTGCTTCATCATGATCCATGGCTCCTCGTGAAAGCAGGCAGTGCACCCAGTGGCCTATGATGGTGTGGGAGATACACACGGGCAGGGAATCAGAAAAGCTGAGAGTGGCTGATTCAGAGGACCTTGTAGTTTTAGAATCGCCAAGTCCTGGCACCTCTTATTGGAAAGGGGCATTGAAGGTCATGCAGTATCCTCCTCAAGCTCTTTGCATGAAAAGGATTACCATAGAAAAGAGAAGGACAATGAGTCTAGCCAATTTGCAGTAGCTCTACCAAGAGAGATTTAATCCATTTCACTTAAATTTAATTTATGACTACTTTGGATTGGTAACATTGTTGGTAACGAAAGCCTAAAATATGACTTAGTCTTTGATTCCAAATGATATCAGATTTCCCCATCCTGCAGAGTGGTGGGTTTATATTTTGTTGTTGTTGAGCTTTGTTTTAAGGGCTGAATCAAAACTTAGCCAATCTTTTTTTTTTTTTTTAAATACATATCAGCTGAGGCTTCAGAGCCTTTCCAATAGACGATAATAATGAAGAGAAGCATTTAGTAAGGTAGACTACTTAGCAAGGCACTGAAAGCCACATGCCATTATAAAGAAGCACGTCTGGTTTGGCCGAAATCCTGCCTTTGTCTCCAGAGCTATTTTGCTGTAAATTTAGAACAGAAATACCCTTTCTGGAATAAAAATGTAGCTTTGTTGGCTACAAGTGCATGTTTGCTGCCTCACAATTTTAGAATTAGACGATAGACTTATTTAGTAGACATCGGAGGGCAAAAAAGCAAAAGCCCGTAATTTAAAACATTCCACTCCACCACAGTCCAAGAAAAACATGGACCGGTGAACAAAACCAGCAGTATTGTAATAAGAAAACAACTAGGTGCATTTTTTCCAAAACCTAAAAACCAGGAATCTAAATGTATGAGTTACTGGCTAAAAATGCCATTTTCATGTCTCAGTTTTGAGCTGGAAAAACAACTTAGACACCGTTTTAAAAAAAATGCACAAGTTCTGCTGCAGCCTGAAGTGTGGACAGCAGCCTCGCATCCATCTTTATACACTCAAGGGCACTTTCTGTAGCCCGGAGGAATCCTGCACTAAAAGGATCCTGCTTTGCAAAGATTCACAGGCTTGCAGTTAGGCCCGCGGTGACTTCTGAGGCCTCCTCCCCACGAGTTACTTGGCAATACCATGAAGGTAGTTCATTTTACCCCCAAACACTTTGACTATCTGTGCGAGGTCTGCAGAGTTTTCCAGGGCAAATGACGTGGTGATTTTTAGTAATGCAGGTGGGCTCACCCGGGCTGGAAGGCAGGAGGGATTGGCATTTCTTCAAGGAAGAGAGCTGAGACTAACATATGAGCCTCTGCTTGGAGACAGTGATAAGTGTGAGTCAACCAACCCGTGAGACCAGCGGTGTTAGTATTTAAGTGTGTGTGTGAGAGATAGAGAGAGCAGACACAAATTTCTGAAATTGGCTAAAAGTGATTTGAAACTCCCAACAACACATATGAAAGTTTACTGAGCAAAATCAGTCTGCCTGAGAGCTGAAATTTGGTTATATAGCTGGTGTCGGAGTTGTAGACGAGGCCATCGTCAGTGAAGACAGAGTTCTGGTTCCGTTACAACACAAGACATGGTAACGTAAAATGATGAGAAAAGTAAAAGTTGTGTGAGGCAGGAGGGAGAAGAAAAGAGCTTTGTGAGAAGAGGAAGTTCTCAAAAGGAGAACTTTTCCCCATGGGTGGTTGGTCCCTCACCTGTGGATGCCTCAGGGAGCATCGGGCAGGTAACGGGTGCGACAGCTGAGTGAGCCTGTCTATCATGTGAGCATCTGTGACGTCAGAACAAGTACCTGTGGTCTCTGAAGGAGTATGAACAAGGGGTTTGAGTCTATATGTTTAAAAATCAGGATATCATAACAATCATAATTTATAGCACACCCACCAAAGCAAATCTCCTGCTTAAGAGTTTTGACAGAAGGAATGTGTGGGGACGATGAACATGAAGGGACCCATTGATGGGCTCTACTTAAACGTAGGCTGTCTCTTCTAATTCTTGCCTCACTGTTCAGGGAACAAGTTGGGGTTATTTTTCTTCCTTTGGAATCTTTTTCTCTTTTGTTGAAGGCAAAAGCGAATAGTGCTAGTCACTTGGCATTTCAATAAGAGGGAGTTTATTACCTTTAACCAGTTGTTATGGCAAGAATGCCATACATGTCAGTGGTGGCTAAGTTCCCAGGTGCCCAGTTGGCTTTTCTGGCCCCTAGAGAATTTCTTTTCTGTCTGCACGGCCTGCATGTCTGGAGACTGGACCTCTGGAGCGCAGCCAGAAGAGAAGCACAGGCTGAGGCGCCACTGTGGAGAGGCAGGCCTCTGCTTCCTGCCTCTGGCGACCCCCATCACTTTCTTCATCACTCAGTTATGGCTTCATCAGAATTGAGTGTTGCCTGCAAAATAACTCCTCTTCCCGTGCTACCCACCGGCTGGTTCTGGTGGAGGCTACACTCATTCCTTTGATTGTCTGCATAGCAGAAAAGGGGGAGGAAGGCCACTACAGCCTGGAACTGAGGCAACAGATACCATTTTGGGCTACGACCCGATGATACCATAAGCATCAGGGAGATGTAGGGGAGAGAGTTGATACAACATGTTGCATCAAGACCTCACCATTACCTCTTTTGTTTTAAGACCAACCACAGCCATTTCTCTGGTTGAAAGCCAGCCTATGGGGGCATAATGTGGGGGACATGCCATCCCAGACATTCACAAAGTTGTGTGTCAGATATTTGAGGGTGTGTCTGTGTGTGGTAAGGACTTGAAACTGTCTTGCTAGACTATTATACACAGCACCTTAATACTTCTCTGCAGAGCTGTAAAAGGCTTGCCCACTTCCACACAGCTTTATTAAAGCTGGAGACGAGAAAAGGGAAGTACATCCAGAGCATAAACTAGAAAACAGTCATATCTGGCTGGCAAGCCATGTTTTGCTCAGAGACCCTACACCATCCTGCCTCCAGACGTGCCTTTTTGTG
Organism: Canis lupus baileyi; assembly: GCF_048164855.1. Lineage (NCBI taxonomy): Eukaryota > Metazoa > Chordata > Mammalia > Carnivora > Canidae > Canis > Canis lupus. The sequence goes on from NC_132860.1 coordinate 12,230,657, forward strand.
ACCCAAGCCATTTCACCACCTGGCACGTAGCATGAGACGATCCACCATTCATCTGACTAGATCCCCTAAAGAAAGTGGGGAGCCCTTTCCCACCTGCAAGAGGGTTCCTGTCCACTGTATAAAGCCCTAGCTCTTTGCAAGATAGCTGGGATAACTGTTAGGCCACACTCCTTGCCCGAGTTTTCAAGCTTCACTAATTAATCGCTTTGAACACATTCGTACCAAAGATGTACCCAAAAACTGGTGCAGGCAGAACAGATCTTTGCTTGAGGCAAGTCACTTCTAAGTCTGAGTGAATTGAATAAAGGGCTATATGAGCCCTTGTATTCTAGGCAGTTCATAACGGCTTCTACAGAGATTATTTATCTGGATGCCTTAATAAACTGACATTTTTGCATTACACTTGTATACCTTTACTATAAAGAATAAAACTCTAGGACTGTCTCCATAGAAGCATTTAATATACTTACCTCATTTAGTTTTTTCCCCTGTGAAGAAAAGCTGTTAATTATTCCCATATAAAAGATTAGGCAATTGAGGCTCAAAACAATGAAATGTCTTGTTCCAATTTATGTAGATATTAAGTATCTAAACCTAGCTCTGATGTTAAAAGGCATGCATGTTATACTCTATCACACAAAAAATGGTTGGAAAGGTAGCAAGTGGTCTGTTCGCTATGACTGTGACTATTAAGCCTTGGCTATTATTATGTGAATATGCTGTCTTTTAGACTGTAAGCTTTATGAGGGCAAAGATCAAAGTTCACTCTATCTTCAGCGCCCAGCACAGTCCCTAATACAAAATGGGCAGATGAATATTTATTGAATTGATGAATGAACAAATATTTTACCCAGCACACTAAACAATAAATTGTATGTTTTTGTAGTGTTTTAATACTGATGGCCATGTATATTTCCATAGTACTTTAGTTTTTCAAAGACTTTTCTGTTTCTTTTTCCATAATAAAGTTTGCCTTACCACAAAGTGAAAGTTAAGGACCCAGACACTGGGAATACACACTGGTCTCCTAACCCTGGAATAAGAAGATTCATTGTGAAGGAGACAAGCCTTGCAAAATTGCTTCTGCAGCCTCTCTTTCTGGGCCATATGTTCCAGGTTCTTTGGAACATTCCTGGTTGCTGTATCTATTCCATTGTCCCCATAAGGATATTCTTACTTGTCAACCATGTGTCCTGATTTTTCGTTTAGGAAATATGGCCACCATATGCATGTTATAAAACTTGAATCCCTAGGCTAACTTCACCCTCTGTGCAGGTATCGCCAGAGCTCATATCCTGCTAAGTTTTCTGCATGTGTTTCAAGGAACTGCTGATTCCAGCTCTTGCATTGACCATGAACAGATACATTGAGTCTCTTTAGATTAATAACTTAGTTTTCTATAGAAAGATGATTTCAAGGATTCATTAGAAAACTGCATTTTTTAAAAGCACATTTGGGAGCACCTAGATTGCTCAGACAGTTAAGCGTCTGCCTTCGGCTCAGGTCATGATCCCAGGGTCATGATCCCATGGTCCTGGGATGGAGCCCCATGTCAGGGTATCTGCTCAGTGGGGAGGCTGCTTCCCCTCCTCCCTCTGCTGCTCTCCCTGCTTGTGCTGTCAAATAAATTAATTAAATCCTTAAAGAAAATAAAGCACATTTGAATGATTTTTTTTATCAATTTAACTTATTTATTTTTTATATAAATTTATTTTTTATTGGTGTTCAATTTGCCAACATATAGAATAACACCCAGTGCTCATCCCGTCAAGTGCCCACGTCAGTGCCCGTAACCCAGTCACCCCCACCCCCCGCCCACCTCCCCTTCCACCGCCCCTAGTTCGTTTCCCAGAGTTAGGAGTCTTTCATGTTCTGTCTCCCTTTCTGATATTTCCACTCATTTTTCTTCTTTCCCCTTTATTCCCTTTCACTACTTTTTATATTCCCCAAATGAATGAGACCATGAATGAGACCATATAATGTTTGTCCTTCTCCGATTGACTTGTTTCACCCAGCATAATACCCTCCAGTTCCATCCACATCGAAGCAAATGGTGGGTATTTGTCGTTTCTAATGAATGGCTGAGTAATATTCCATTGTATACATATGCCACATCTTCTGAATGATATTTTAATGTAATCAACATATGCTTTTTATTCAATATGAGCATTTTCTGGTTTTCCTAAAAGTAAAAGGTTGTATGATTCTGATGGGGATCCATGAAATAAAATATGCTTTGACATTATGTCAGATTTGTTACTTTGCACATTTCCCAGATAACACAGAGCAAGTCAAATGGATATATTTTGATGAACTTGATTATCTGATTCCATGGGTATCCTGGGTGAATTTTTGACAGCCCTGACAGAGCAGAAAAATCTTTGTGTAAAGTCAGAGCAGACATTGTTTTTGGCTTAGTTTCTAATACCAGCTTACTCTGTGACTGGGGAAACTTTGTCTACTCTTGGGGCTCGGTGTTCTCCCTTGTAAATTAAGTGACTTGGTCTGGGTCAGTGGTTTTCTTCCTATGACCTGTGAGCCTGAGTCCTTGGAGGTCTAAGGCTCTGCCTGGGAAAACTCTCTCTTGCTCTTACTTCAGTCCAGAGCAGCTTGGTACGTGTGGGTTATTTACACATACTGATCCACTGTATAAAATATTGTTTGGGAAAAAAATTCTATAACTATAAAAGTTGTATAGTCTTTTGGTGTCTGGATCTATATTTCTACCTCACTTCATTAAAATATCTCTATGAGGTATATGGGATCTACTTGGCTGGAAAAGAGGCTTAGGCATATGTAAAAGGGTTTAATAGGACAAGAAATCTTTTAGTATAACCTGCTGGAGAAAAGGAGGCTGCGGTTTAGAATATTGTGAGGCTGGGGTAGAGTAATGAGGTAATCGCTGACTGACTTAGAGACCTCTGAGAGGAGGATAAATGTCAAGGTAAAATTTCAACCTAGGGAGGGGTCTCTGGTTCTGAGCATTGGTAGGAGAAAGAAGCTGAGTCGTTGGTCACAACATGGAAATAGCCTTAAAAGTGAACCATAGGGGTACCAGGTTGGCCCAGTCAGTTAACCATCTGTCTTCAGCTCAGGTCATGATCCAAGAGTCCTGGGATAGATGCCAAAATAGGGCTCCCTGCTCAATGGAGAGTCTGCTTGCTTCTTCCCTCCCTCTGCCTCTCCCCTCCCCCTGCTTGTGTTATCTCTCTCTCTCTCTTAAATAGATAAATAAAACCTTTAAAAAATGAAAAAACGTAAAATACACCACATATAGAGATATGTGTTGAGAGCTGGTCTTCCAGAACATGAGCCAAACATTGATGTGGTTATATGGATGCAGGGATTGAAGGGGTCTAATAGGGAAAGTTCTAGAAAACTGGAGGAAACTGAGAGCACTCCATCACTGAGATGATCAATCCTTGACCTCTCAAGTTGTAAGCACTAGTGTTTTCCATCAAGTCCATCCCCCTGAGGAAATTCTCACCAAACTGGCAGAGTATTTGTAGGACCAGCTCCTCTATGTGGTGGAGCCCAGAATTAATCTTGTTGCACTCACCCCATTATTCAGTGGTCCTAGAGGTCATTCATGGTCCCATATGGCCTCTGAATTGCTGATTTACCATAATTCCTGACACACTGATCCACTCATACTGGAGTTCTTGTTGTATTGACCCACTGAGTAGATTTTTTTTGACAGAAACTACAGTTTCATTCAAGCTTAGGCTCATGCATTTGAACATCTAGAAGGTCTTTTGGGGATCCCCTTAGAGAAAGGTTAGTCCTTTTTTCTTCTCTATTTCTTTAGTCTATACTGCTGAGGTCCCAATATGTCTTGAGATAAGTCTGTCCAACTTATAACCATTAACATCTCATGCTGAGATGCTGAGAAAAGCAAGATGTTGACTGGAATCTTAAATATCTGCTTCTAGAATTCTGTTAAGTCTAGAGAAGGGCTCTTTCATCTGGCAGAAGCAGGCATGTGGAAGGGTCACTGAGAATGGAACTCAGTTTCAGCCCTGACAGGTTGTCTAGGACACCTGTTTTAGTGGTTCCAGAAGTCTGTGCAGCTTTTCTGACCGCTGAGGGCCACTGTGGCTACTACAGCCTGAAGTGAATTAAACTTTCCCTAATTTATGTCTTTTTAGTCCTTGGCCCCACATATCGTGAGTCCATGGTGCTCTGTCTTGCTCTATTAGTGTATAGCTATGCTTATCCCTGTTGTGGCTCTTTTCCAGGAAATTTTGATCTCTCTCTGGGGACTAGAAGCCATTTCCAGGAGCTGAAGGCTAATTCAGAGGATAATCAGACTCAGAAAGGTCCCTGTGTCCTCTGGAGAAGAGTAGGCTAGAATTCTAGCATCTTGGGGATAATGCCACATTACCGTGTTCTCTTTCTTCCAAGATTCTGTTCCCTGAAATAAAGCTTCACCAGCAGAGCCCATGACAAGTTAGTTGATTTTCCCAGAATATGCCATAACAAATTTTCCTCCCCAAGGAGAGGTGGTGTGACAGCCTCGTTATGTGTTCTGACCTTCAGAGGTGCACACCTCCCCCAGCCCCGTCCCCCACCCTGACCTTCTTTGCTTCCCTTCCATCTCTTGATTCTGACAAGAACTGAGTGGGACAACATCTCAGCATACAGTGTTATCTCTGCACACAAGTGTGTTTTGTTCTCCGATGGCAGATCCTTCAGGATAGGGTTGACATCCCCTTCCCTATTCTAACCACCACAGTCTGGCTGAGCTCAATACTGAACACATGCTTATTGTTGACTGAGTGTGCGATAGCACAAACCTATGTGCTTTGTGCCTTTAAACAGCACCATTATTTCACTTGACCTTTCATGATAATTATGGAAACTGGGAAAGGCTGATGAATTTGTCTAGGAAGTTGAGTCTGGGTCTTTCTATCTTTATGTATTTTAGGGCCCTTCCCTTTCCAAGTGTCCTCTCCATTTGGTTTCCCCAAGTGTGCTTTTTCGCAGGTGGCATGATCTCTTGCCTTGCAGCTTAGGGATCCTAAAATTACAAACATGGTCATCACATACTCTTAAAGCTTAGGCTCAGAAGTGGTATGGCATAGTGCTGCATTACATCTATTGAAAGGAGTCATAGCCCAAGCCAGCTTCGTTGTGGGAGGAGACTGTACAAGGGCATGAATACTGGGAGGTGTGCTTCACTGGAGGTCATCATATCTTTGAATAGTGGATCTTTTACTATGAACTGTCATCAGTTTCTTGGATTCAAGGATCTGAGTGCTATGCTACTGTCGTAATTTCTTGGCTGGTGAGAAGAATGGCCAGGTATATTTAAATCAGCAGCATAAGGCTCTCTCTCCTGAGTAATCCTAGAGTTTAGAAGGAGGAACTAATACTTCTCAAGAGGATCCTCTTAAATCAAAGTGATGCTCGTCAGCCCTTCAGATGCAGATGAAGATGATCCTGGGCATGTGTCCAGGTAGTCCTTGATCCCACATATCGTGAGTCCATGGTGCTCTGTCTTGAGCACTATGTATGAATACATAGGTCATGTTACCCCTTATGGTTGGCATATTTGACATGCACAGCCAGAGATTAGATAATGGCAAATTAGGATCTGTGCAGCCTTTCCTTATAGTCCTCCAGTTAGCCCCCAAACAATGACTGGTAGAAGTATGTGGTAAATGAAAAGGGCAGGAGCATTCCAATGAGCCAGGCCTGGATTTGGCTCCTTGCATCCTCACTAAACAGCTATGGGCACTAGAGTCCCTGCTTCAGAGTGCAATCTAATAAACATTAGATTTTCTTTTGGTCAGGTACTTTTGTGCATTAGCATAAACAACAACAACAAACAATTAGAGACTACACAGTGAGTCAGGTAACATTCTGGTTGCCAGGAATATTTTTACTTGCTGGCTGGAGGATGTAGGGGGTAAAGCAGGGAGAGAAATAGAGGATTACTCATCTACCTATTTGTAGCTTTGGGAAGCAAGATAGATGGTGAGGTCATTCACTGTACTAAGGACTACCCGAAGGAGGAGACCTTTTCTCTCCTCTCATGGGATTTCCTGGCTATGATAACACCATCTCTGAAACAGTGGCTTTTTGCTTTTGAAATCACATTCTAGTCAAGAAGTGGATATATCAGCCTTCACTGGCTCCCTTTACACACAAACAAAAGAAACCTCTGTTTTGGGAAGTCCCTGAAATTTTAGGTTGTTACCATGGTCTCACCCAGTGAAAGCTGACTAATGCAGAAACTAGTACCAGAAGTGAGGTGTTACCATAACAAAACAAAATGAAACAAAAACAACCAAATTAGGTGGCACTAGCTCATAGCCAGGCAGTGGGCAGGGAAGACGCTATTATTGAAATTGGCAACAGAGTGAGTCATGTCAGGCAGTGCCTCAACATTTGGTCAGACTATTTCCCAGGATAACTTGGAAGACCAATAATTCACCTAATGATACTGTGGCTTTAGATGCAGAGCTTGGCAGACAGAATGAGACTCATGTGGCTTGCTTGTTCTTAGCTGAGTGTGACAGATACTATAGGACAAAAATGAGTTGAGAAGTACTTGTCTGGTTTTCAAGCAGGAATCAAAGGGAGAGACTCAAGAACTTTTGGGACTTGTAGGATACAACTGATTCTCATCTACAACGTAGAAAAGTTAAACTGAAAAATGTGCTGAGCCAAAAAGGCTAATTGTGTTTTGGCTTCAAGGGCCAAGTTCAAATCCAGGGTGTAAACTACACACCTTTTGTGAAAACCTTTAAATGAATTAGGTGATGCTCAGCAAATTATTTAAATTGGACAAAATAGTAAATGGAAAGGAAACTAACAGTTTTCTCTCTCATGAAAGCATGATAAGTTTGAAGCACTTCTAATTAATTCTGGAAAGAGAGGTATGTCTTGAAAAGATTTCTGAGCATGGCTGTTAACACATAAATTTGATTGGTGAAAAAGCCTATAATGTTTTTGAGAGATTTTTATTTCCAAAACGGCCATAGTCATGAATTAAGAGATTGTAGCTATTAAAGATACAAAATAACTTTAGGGCCTCCAAATTTCTACCACTCAGCTTCCAAGGACAGAATATTCTCTAGTGTTCTCTATAAATGTGTCCAAAGAGGATAATGGAAAAGAAAGGAATGATCAAAGTATGGAGCCAAGAGCCATGGAGAGCAATGCTGGCATGCAGGGAGTCTTGGTATCTAATCAAAGAATATTTCCTACTCCCAGATATGGGTTTACAGTATTTGCTCAGTCATATTTCAAAATTGCTATGGACCAGTATCCACTTGGTGCCAAATTTTTCCATCTACTTTAGAAGTAGGAGAGCTCATTGCAGTTATCCTAGCTCCATTCCACTGACACATGTTGAGTTTGGGAAAAGAAAAGATAAATATCTTTTGTTTTGGTTTGGTTTTAGTTCATAGGTCTCTGGATCAAGACAAGCCTAGCTACATTTTGATCATCTTTTGGTATAGAGACTATTATGAGAACCCAGGCTGTTGACTTACTCTCATGAGCCTTTTGGCTTTCTCCTTTGATAACTGAGTATGTTTTATGTGCAGAAAGGAGGAAAGCAAATATTTGTGAGCAGGATACTCATTGTGGGATACTATTTCATTGTTCCTAACTTTTTATTTCTCCTTTCCAACAAGATTATATATCTCTACCTCTTGCCATGTGATTTGCTAAGCTTCCCTATGGAATAAGTATAGTTCTTTGCCCTGTTTTCCGATAAGTTATATAATTTCTGCTTAATGAAATAGGAGTGAAATTGTCATGTGCCATGTATGAAAGAACAGAAGCTTTAAGAAGCAATGCACGTTCCCATTAGCTCTTTTGATCTGTTTTCTTTGGCATGATACCAATATAGAGGATGCTTTCCCAGTCTGATTTCTAGGATTGAGAAGCCTTCCCCCTTCCCCCCAGCCCAAAATGTAGTCAATCTACAGTCCACATATAATGTAAGAAATAAATCTCTTTTGAAAGAAGCCTCTGAAATTTGGGGACTTTTGTTATTGTGGGCTTCCTACCATCACATAGCTTACTGATACATCTGGATATTAGACTAGTAGCTCTTTGGGGCCCACAGTGGTCCTGTCCCAGGCCTCTGGGTTGCAACGGTAGAATTTCATTAGTTTCTATCTGATTGCTTTATTAATCATAGTTTACCTTTTGCCCTTCAGAAATTCAAGCAAGTGAGGGATGCCCTTTTGCTGAAGGATACAGTCATAATTTGACTATATCCACTGTATTACAGTATGAGTACTTTAATACAAGGGAAGTAGTGTTAATGGAGTGACATAAAAACTTAATTTCACATGTGTGTATGTATATATGCATCTATTTATCTATCTACATACTAATTATAGAACATTTTAGAAGTGTAAGAAAGAAGAAAAACATTTTCCTATTGTGCAACACTACTATATTTTAAACTTTTTATTTTTAAATAAGTCAAGCTTACCAAAAATCTGCAACAATAGTATAAATAATTCTACATACCCTTCTTTCTCAGATGCCCTGAATATTTACATTTTATCACATATATGTCATTGTTCTTGCCACATATATGTGTCTATCATTTTTTTTTTCTGAACCAATTTGGGATGAGTTGGAGACATGATCCCTTTTTATTCTGAATTACTTAAGGATATATTTCCTTGAAAAAAGGATAATCTCTTTCATAACAAAAGCTAATTTAGCAAAATTAGGAAATGAACCTTGGTACTATGCTATTATCTAATTGATAGTCCTTAATCAAATATCTCTAATTGTCTCAAAAATGTCTTGTATGGCAAAAGAAAAAAAATCTGCTCCTGGAGCTAATCCATGATCATGCATTGCATTTATTCTTCATGCCTCTTCAGTCTCCTTGAAATTGGGACAGTTAGTTCCTCTGTGCTTTTCTTTTCTTTCTTTCATTATCTTGTCACTCCTGAAGAGTCCTGGTCAGTTTTGCACACCATCTCTCAATTTAGGTGTAACATTTCCCCCCCTCCCCTGTGATTCAGATTCAAATTAAGCATTTTTGGCATGAACGTCAAAGTGGTAAAGCAATGACCCTCTCCTTACATTATATCAGTCACAGGATATGCATTCGTCCCATTACTAAAAATGTTAACTTTGATTTGTTCACTAAGGTGGTATCTACAGAGTAGACACAGGTGGTTATCTACGGGTGTAAAGTTACCCTTCTTACACTTTGAAATTAATAAGGATTTTGGGAGAAGATCTACCTGTGAGACAAAGTAGGTATTTTGTTCCTCATTAAAATTTCACCTGCATTAGTTTAAGCAGATATTGATAATTCTTGCTTGAATCACTTATTATTATGGTTGTCAAATAGTGATTTTCTAATTTGTGATTTTTTATTCATTTGTTGAAATCATAAGAATTTTCTTTTTTTTGTTGTTGTTGATTTTTTTTATTGTTTATGATAGTCACAGAGAGAGAGAGAGAGGCAGAGACACAGGCAGAGGGAGAAGCAGGCTCCAAGCACCGGGAGCCCGACGTGGGATTCGATCCCGGGTCTCCAGGATCACACCCTGGGCCAAAGGCAGGATCACGCCCTGGGCCAAAGGCAGGCGCCAAACCGCTGCGCCACCCAGGGATCCAAATCATAAGAATTTTCTATTCTCTTCAGTTTTTTTTCATTAAATTCATTAATTAATATTCCCCCCATACATTATTTTTATAAATTTGAAATTGCACTATGCTGAAATTAATTATGAGCTCGTGGATTCTTATTTATTCCATGGATTATAACCCATTACTATTATTTTTTCAGATTCTCAAACTGTCCTAGATTTGGCCAGTGGGAGTCACTTGAAACTGGGTTCTGTGCCATGTTGACACCCTGCTGCCATTTTTTTTGGCGCACTTCCATACTGTTGGGGACAAGATGATTTCTGAAGCACATCTTACATCTTCCCAGTTTCAGCCCTGGAATCAGCCATTTTTCTAAGGATTCCTGGCTCCTTCCAGTGGGGGAATGGTATTTAGAAACCAAGATCTGGATGCTAGGTGTTATTGCTGCTAAGAAAGATGTCGTTTCAACATTTAATATTTAATTTAATGTCTTGGTGTTTCTCCTTGCATTTTTTCCTGTATGTTGTTTTTTGCAAACTTGAAATTGAACCATGCTGACATTTTTATTCCCTATTTTTCATTTTAACAGTATAACATGAGTATTTTCTGGTTATTCCAAGCAACTTTTTAGATGATTAAATAATTTTCGTAAGTGGATAATGCCAAAAATTACTTCTGCACTTGGCATCATTGGAAAATTAAGTTATTTTCAATTTACTTTGTAATTCACAATAAGTAATAATGATTACATTTGTTTTTAAGATGCCTTCACAAGCAGTCTCTATTTTAATTCTCAAAACAATCCTACGAGCTAAGCATTTTGATGCCCTTTTATAGGGGAAGATTCTGGGACTATGTGGGCTCAGAGATACTCCATGATCCTAAGCTCATTGGAGTCAGAAGCAAGCCTAGGTCCTCTGACTTACATTGTGGTCACCTGCGTGTGTGTATGCAGTTGTCTTCCTAACTTAAATCTAAGCTACTTGATGGCAGAGGCCATGTTTTAATGTCACTGTGTCCCCATAATTCCAGTACACCACAGATGCTCAATAGAGGTTTATCACTTAGTTCAGAAAAGTCTGAAAAGCCTTTGACCCAAGCAAATTCTTGGGAAGCTTTTTCACTGGGAGTTAGTTATAAAAGCACATCTCCCTCCTTTGTGGACATTGGTGACCAGACATCTTAATTATTGCAATTCTTTGCAGGAGATGTCATCAGCAAGGGAGGGAGAGAAGAGCAATCTGTTTGGATAGGGAGGGGTAAACCCAATAAATTTGCCAGCTGCATTTGCTATCTTAGCAGCAAAACAAGCCATCCCACACTGCCTTTAACTGAAAGATAGAGGACACGATAATAAACTATCCCGTGGTAGAGATCCTTATCTGCAGCAGATTATGGGCCTAGAGAGATCACATGGGGACAAATGTGTAATTAATGATATTGTTCCAATTAGGGCCTGGTTCAGCTGAAAATTAAAAGCACAAAATCAAAATCCCTCCACCCTTAGCCACTTCCTTGCAGACTTCCGGACCAAGAGGCTTTTTGATGTTGATTGTCTCCTTGCAGCTTTTAGTTGAGGACAAGCCAAATTGCACCACTTGTGCTAATTATCCCTCTCCTGAGATTGCAGATTCCTAGTTAATAGGGAATCGGTCCAAACTCCTTATTGAGTGTCCAAGGTGGCTGCTCGGTGCTAGGGACCTGGGCCAGTATAGATCTCAGCAGTTACTACTGTGAATATTTCTTCCTGAGTCCATTTACCAGGAAAGTGAAGGACTTTAGGGCTTTGAAGAAAGAGCAGGAATAATAAGTGCTCCTGTAGGGAAAGACAAACCATCTCCTTCTCTGGGTCGCCTTAGTCCATGGCTTTGCCATCTTCCTGGTTTCTTCCACCTTATCCTTCCATACTTGCCCCCAACATCTAAGCATTCATCAAGACCTGTTGCTTGTACTGTTTAAATATTTTTCATATCTTATTTCACCTGTCCTCACTGTAATTTTTTACTTCATTCAGTCAGGTGACAAGAAGTAGAACTCATACCTGAACTCGGAATTAAAGTGCCAAATCTCATGCCTTTTGCAGTCTGGGGTGTGCTTTATTTCATTCACTAGTTTAATTGCAGAAAACTCTAGCAGGATTTAAAATAGAAAATACTGAGCTGAGAAGTTTTTCATGAGCCACGTTCTGGTTGGGAAGGCTTAAGGAACAGCTATCCCTTTAATTATGGTTATGGCCATATTGCTCCATTGGTAAATTTTCTATAGGATCTCATAGGAAAGTGAGAAAGAGATTGTGTTGGATCTTTCCACTGGCTCCTCCGGACCTTTCTTTTATTTATTTATTTATTTATTTATTTATTTATTTATTTATTTATTTATGACAGTCACAGAGAGAGAGAGAGAGGCAGAGACACAGGCAGAGGGAGAAGCAGGCTCCATGCACCGGGAGCCCGATGTGGGATTCGATCTGGGGTCTCCAGGATCGCGCCCTGGGCCAAACCGCTGCGCCACCCAGGGATCCCTCCTCCGGACCTTTCTGTCAGTCTCTGTGTAGCTCTGTGCATGGGAGACTAACTTCTATGGATTGCTTTGCTCGGACTCTCTTGCCCTCTGTCTGTGGTCGGGTTTGGTCAGTGGAAAGCACCAGCAGGAAAATGGAACATGGGACCTGGCTCCCTCTCTACTACAGTACTGTGGATGATGATATTACTTTGTGAAGGCTACAGCTCTGATCAAGTGACCCTCTTTGACAGCTCTAACTCTCCCTTTTGGCTCCCCTAAGTGCCCCCTGACTTGTTCTTTCAGACAGAGGAGTGGCCGTGGCTCCCACTGTTGCTACCCCTGAGGGGCTGCACCACTCTTAATGGGTTTCCTTTGATCCATCCCACACCTCTATAAATAGTTGCTTCATTAAATTCTCCTTTATTACTTGCTTGATTGTGCCATCTCTTTCCTACCTGGACCCTAATAGATTTAGGGCTTTGAGTAACTCAGATCTAGCCACAAGGAGTAGAGGTACATGGACAAGGAAATGGCATGCTTGATTCTAATCAAATTCTGAGCCATTAATATGGGCATCAAGAGCTTCTGCTATGTAAAATAACTGTATTAGCTGATGATAATAATAGTAGCAGGCTTTTATTATACTCTTACCATTGCCAGACACTGTTCTAACAACTTAATATGTATTAACGTTTTCTATTCTCACATCTTATAAGCTAAGGACTATTTTTATCGCTATTTTCTAGATGAGGAAACTGAGAGAAAGTTTAAGAATCCTGCTTAAGGCCCTGCACTTTAGTATGTCAATCAAAACCAAGCAGTGTGGTTCCAGAGTCCTTAACTTCTACCCTAGACTTCTCCAAATGGACAGAAAGTCAGTGCCAATGGACACATAATGAGAGTGCATTTCATTGCCCAAATTATACAATAATCTGAATATAACTTTTGAAGGTAAAATCCCTGATGTTTGAAAACTATTTTTAACTTTGGGATTTCTAACAGAGATGCTAACACCCAGTAGTGCCATTTTTAGAAACCTATAATTTATTGAGGCAGATGGAAATGGATATTGCTAGATTTGAATATTAAATACTACACAGGCAGCGCAGTACCGTGAAAAAGACTCAGAAGACGTGCTCCCTTCCCCACCTCCACCGTTCAATAGCTGGACGACCTTGAGTGATCACTTAATTCTCTCGGAAACTTGCTTTCTTGCCTCAAGTCTGCTAGGTCTCTATTCCACCTCTCATCTGATAGACATGATCGTCATCAACATGACTGCCATTGAACGCAACATCAACAACTAATATTTGCTTATTGGCTTAATTTATAATGCCCGGACCTATATGTTATTTATCATATTTCAAACAACACATTCTGCCTTGGGTTGAATACTTACAAGGATTAGGATCTGGTTACCTTCTCAGGGGGCCAGTCTTGAAGGGTAGCCTGACCACTTGCAGGGCAGATAAAGCACCTGCAGGAGGTCCAGGTAAATATGAGGAGAACAAAAAAGTTTTAATTGCTGGTGAAGTTTTAGGAGGTGAGAAGTGACAGGTTGAAAGATACAAAGGATGTTTTAGGGTAAAATCTCCAGTAGACCCCCTGAATTGAACACCTGTTACCTGCAAAAGGTTTCATGATTACTTGGATCACTGTTCTTGACTTTCTCCTCCTTTACTCCTCCATACCTTTGTTTATGCCATACAATCTGTCTAAAAGGACTTTGCCTATTCAGTGAAACCCTCAAGGACAGATTAAACCTCTGAAGCCCCAGGAATTCAACCAGAGGTTTCTCTCTCCCTCCAGAATTCTGTGTTGTTCTCTTCAGGCATTGTTGATAGCATTCATGTTATGTGTTCTGTTATTTGTGTACATACTGTTATTTGTGTACATATTTGTGTACACCTCTCCTACTAGGTGAACTCTGTGCATTTGAGTGATGAAACTGGGCCTTCTAGTCTTTGTCAGATAGGTAGGGTAGAGGTCTACAAAGCCGGTTTCTAATGCTTGGTGCACATGCGCACCTGCACATACCCACAAACCTGGGTTAGGAATGCACACAAGTCTAGTTTAAAAATACCTGAGATGGCATATTGGTTAGTGGACCTTTGTAATCACAAATTAGTCTTTGTTCTCAGTCCTAAGGCACACTGGGAGTTGTGTTGGCAAACAATGAAGAGCTGGGACACCTTTTTATGCATAATGCTGTGTCTGATACTTTAATATTAGATCTGTATTAGCGTCCAGGTCTGCAGCTAATGCCAACCGGTATAAAAGGTAGTGGCCGGTTCCAAAATGATTCTGTTGCCGAAAATCCTGATAATTGCTGGTTTCACACACACATTCTTGCTTGCCAGCCACTGTTAAGGGTGACTGTGTCCCTGGTGAGGCTTGCCAGTGTATAGATGGCCAGACACATTTTTTAATGCTTAGTCTTTCCACTCTGTAGAAATAGTGAAATCATTGTAAGCAAAGAAGACTCTGGAATTATTGGGAATCTAGAAATGAGGAGTGGTATTTCACCTCATCAATGGATACCGGCCTCTGAGTTATCTTTTTTTAACTGTACACAACAGAAGCCAGTACCTGACAATTTTATAACTGTGAGAGCAGATGGGGGGAAAAGGGGGTAGAATGTGTGAATCTTAAGAGGACACCCAGCCCACACCTGAAAACTTAGCTGTACTTGATAAGCGCAGAATTTTTGGTTAAAGGTGATCAATATCCTCTTGTTTAAATAATTATTACCTTTTCTCTTGAAAAACTTGTAAAGAGGAAAAGTTCATATTCACATCTGCAGGGAGGGACTCATTCGGGGACTAAGGCTAGGAACTGAGCCTGGTAGAGTTATGAAGGGGAGGCCCCTCTCTGAGCCCAGGACAGATGGATGGATGTGCAGTAGAAGGAGTCCTGTGCCTGGTTGGGTGGGATCAGAAGCCCCAGGAAAAAGCAATGGGGACTCTGGGGGCTTTAGCAAGTTGTTCTAACTTTGTATTTGTGCGCTTATCTGTGCAGTTACTGGTTTAGGCTCAGATTCTCCACTGGACCATCTGTGCCTGGAGGGTAGCACTGGCTAATCTGGCTTATCTTTGTATCTAAGAACCTGGCACACGCCTGGGGTGTAGTAGGCCCACCGTGACTACTCATGGACTGAATGAACCTGCCTGCTAATCAAGTCTTTACCTCTACCTTTGCTCAGCCCTCAGCATGTCCCTGTGGCGTCCCCTCATCAAGTCTTCACCCCTACCTTTCTCAGCCCTCAGTGTGTTCCTGTGGCCTCCTCCCCTCATCAGCCGACTGCAGGTTGGGAATCAGTGTCCTATCTGGGAGGTGATTTACCAGCCACTCCTCTTGAAACCTCTTCATCTGCACCAGATTTTTTTTCCCCCTGGGGACCTGAAATGCTCGAAGAGGGGCGGGTGAGGTGCAGGACTGTGCTTGCCAAGCCAGCTCCATGGGTCCTGTGAAAGGAGCTCAGAGGGCCTCTCCCTTCCCTCCGGCCCTCAGGTGCAGGATCAGAGGACCTGACAGTCACCTGTTTATCAAGCAGCTTTATGCCTTTAAAGGGGGAGCTGGGTGGCATGTACATGGATCTCTGGAAGGCAGGAACCTGCCAGCTGTGCACAGCTCCAGCTGAGCTGTCCTCCAGCACTGTCCTCCTATGAGAACAGTAAGCTGTGACCTGGTGGCTCCCTTCCCGCCCCTACCAAGGCAACTGACTTGAAATAAGTACCAACCCTGGAGACTCAGCTGGCCAAAGGTGGCTCTTCCATAGCTCTACACTCAGCTTCAGCCTTCCCACGTAAGCCTTTGTGGTCAGCAGAGAGAATCCTGGCCATTTGTGATTTCTAATAATAATAATGGTGATTATAGTTACCATTTATTGAGAGCTCATAGTCCATGCCAAGCAGTGAGTTAATGACTATTAACTCATTCCTTTCAACTCAGGAGGAGCACTATTATTAGACTTGTTTTTGGGTGAAGAAGAGGGAGGCTCAAATCGTAACTTGCCCACAGCCACAGCACAGCTACTAATTAGTAGAACCAGGACTTGAAGCCTGGAGTCAGGTCCAGGGTGCTTGACTCTGGTTAAGCTACTCCATTCTGCCCCTTGCTTGGATCTTTTTTGGCCTGGACTTCATCTCTCTTCCTATCTAAAGAAGTCAGGTTTTAGGTGCTCTAGGGCCTCCCATGTGGCTCATCCCTCTTTGCAGTAAGGTCTCAGCATAAATGTGAGCTCTTCAGGATCATTTGCTGTAACAGATACATTATGTCACGGTGCTGGAGGCCACACTCGCTGTGGAGGTTCTGGGGGGAAGTATGTTCCATGCTTCTCTCCTAACTTCTGGCGGCTGTGGCAGTCCTTGTCTTCTTGGGCTTTCAGACAATCACTCCCATCTTCACATGACTATCTACCCTGTATGTCTACATCTCCTCTTCCATCTGACCAAATCTCTTCTGCTTTTCTGCTAGGACATACATCGTTGGATTTAAGCCTCCCCTGGATCATCCAGAATGATCTCCTCATGTCAAGATCCTTACTTTATCTCATCCACAAAGACCCTTTTTCCACATAAGGTCACATTCACAGATTCTGGGCCTTAGGACACAAATATGTCTTTTGGGAGCCACCATTCAATCCACCACATCAGCCAATCCGGAGTAGGTCCTGATGTCCCCTCAATCTCATCACCCTGTTTTCTTTCCTGCATGACATTTTCTTCTGTCTGGAGTTTCCTTATTTCTTATTTCTTGTGTTTTCATATATCCTATTCTTAGCCAGAGTACCGCTGGCTGTTTAGTGAGGACAAATCTTCACTCTGCAGAAGTGAATCTTTGATTGCAGGACACTTAGCATGTCACACTCCTGGTATAACCTGATTGCCAGAGCAGGCATAAGGTGTGTGGAGGGAATCATTTTGGTATCCACCCCCACACCCCATCCACCACATCTCCTACAGATATGCAATGTGCCCCCTTGGAAGGCAGTACCAGCCCAGGGTCGGAACCACCAGGCTCTTTGTTCATCATTTATGTTCTGACATAGGAACAAAACTATGGGGCCAGGGACCTTATTGGTCTTGCCCATTGTTGTATTCCCTGAGTCTCCAACAGTGGCTGGCCCTAAGCAGGCACTCCAAATATATTCTCTCTAAATGCACACAGAAGATAGGGATGCTCTTTCTGGAAATGTGTGACAGATATTTCCCATTACATTGCTCTTGTTTAAGAAGGAAGAGTTACATGATAGGTCAATAATAATGAAAAATGACCAGAGAAGTCTCTGTCCTTATTCCAGCCTCCCTTACTCCTCAGCCCCTTTGCCCCAACCCCCTTCTCCTCAGCAGGGTTACATGGGGACTCAGAGCCATTCTTCCCACTTGTCCTGATCTCTGCCATATGGTTCCTTTGCTGTCCTCCATAAGTCACTTAGGGTCTCTTGTCATCCCCACAGGCCTTCTCCCTGGTCACTGCCACAAAATAAGGGGGTGAGCTTCAGTCTAGCATCTCATGACCTTGCCATCTGGCTGAGCTGCTGCTTCTCCACCCTTGCTGGTCACCCAAGCAAGCAAGCTATTTTGTTCACCCCCTATGTGAACACAGGTAAGTCACTTTACCTTGATGATCCTCAGAAACCCCATCTAAAAGTCAGAAATGCAACAACTTGATGGATATATTGGCAACCTTTGCCACTGATACATAATAATTATACAAAATACTTATTTTCTTCTCTTTGTCTTTAATAAAAGAGAGACTGGAAGGGAAATAGGGAGGCTCCCATCTCTATGGGGGTTACAAAGACATCCCCAGTTTGCTTTAAAGGGAGTGGTGGCGTTAGGGTGGTAAGGCCTATAGGAGCACATACCTGTATGGGATGAGACTGGATTCATGCAGAAATGAGGAAGGCAGTATTGCCCAGTGGTTAAACAGAGGGGCTTCAGGGGCAATAGTCCTGAATGTGACCTTGGGCAAGGTATTTGTGAGACAGAGAAAATAACTAACTTGCCCAAGGTCATACAGCAGGACACAGCCAAGTTGGGAACTGGCCTTTGCGAGAGCACATGTTTATGCTTTTCCTAGTGCACCATTCTGCCTTCCGTGTAGAGTCTCTCAGGAACAATCGCTGCTGTAAGCCCTGGGGCTGAAAAGCAGTCAAGAATGGTTCTGCTCTGCCCAATATATGACTGTTTGAAGGACTGCTTCAGGTTGCTTGGTACAGTAGGAAGCAGAGGCGCAGACGAGAGAAATCAGTATGCACTCCCCAGGCTATGTGGGAATCTGGCTGTGCTAATCACGTGTGTACACAGGCACGCACATACCACCCTGACCACCATCACAGAGACGCCATTCCAGCCCTGGGCCAGCTGGAGAAGTCAGCACGGGCCCTGGCAACCACTTACAAATCAGCAAGGCCGAGGCAGAAAGCTACGTGCAGGTAATCGAGAGGCGATTGTGCAAGGATCATCGCCTCCATTTAGGTGTCAATTGTGTAATTTCCAGCTGTTCCTCAGCTCAACAGCTGGAGTTCAATATGCTCAGGGCTTATCTGGAGGCCCCCAGCCAGGGAACTCAATATTAAGCTGGCTTCCAGGATCTAGGAAAAGCAGCTACTCTTGCAGCAAACCACAGAGGAAAGGCCCCCATTTTTCCATCCATTTAAGCAATGGTGGCTCTTTGGGAACAAAATTGGTGCTGCCTGTAAGTGGTTGGCCCAGTGCAAACTGGAGCTAGAGAGGGGATGATATCTTTATACAAAGGTACAAAGCATGCTGATCCCCTTGCAGGGGTTATTCTATTTCATCCAGTCCTACGATGTGATAACATCATTATTATTTCCAGTTTACACAGAGGAGATGCACGGTTTGCCCTACATCAAACAAAGCACGATTTGCCAAGCTGATTGTTGAAGCCAGATCTATGTGACCCGAGCAACTAGGCTAGGTGTCTCCTGCTAAAAGCACCCCTTTGCAGTTTGGAAATAGGCTGCCAGGTTGATCCAATTCTGCCTCTTAGGAAGCGGGCCTAGAATGAACTTGCTCCAGGAGAGGAGGGAGGAACCCCGAAGCAGAGATCATGCGGGAATGGTAGGAGCAGAAGCCAAGTGTGGATAGGAGGGAGACACTAGTTAGAACAGCAAGAAAGCATCTTCTTTTATGGTGTCAGCAACGTCAGAGTAATTTGGAGTAGAAATAGTGACTTTATTTTATTTTTTTTTATCCCACCTTTGGTTCTGCTTTCCCACCCTGTCCCCTTCCACAAAACCAAAATGCACCCTTTCCTTCCTCCCTCTTTCTCCCACCACCTAATTATCTTGTCAGGCGAGAGCAAGCACCTGGGCTACACTCTGCCCCTGAGCCCATGCCAAGCCTAACTCATGATTTATAACATTTTCTTCCGGAAAGCTCAGGGACTACCTTCGATTTCTTGTTAAAGCAGAACTTGAGGAGTTTACTTATAATAGTTGTTAGCTTATAAGCTGAAACCTAAGTAAATACCTGGTTGCTCATTCATTCTCCTGTTCGTTCATTAAAGATTTGTGAAGGACTTATGTATGTGCTAGTGATGTGGAACAATCACCTCAAGTTAGAGATGTCAAAAAAAAGGCACCCAGATAGCAAAGGGGTTTGGCCTTTCACTGCTGATGGGGCAAATGTTGCAGGGCATGGGCAGATGGGCAATGTTGTGAGTGATGAAAGTAATGGGATGATTGGCCCTCCAGCATGTCATTTCTGACTGTGAGACCTTCTGGGTTCATGGCTCTGGGGAAAAGTGTATCTGTCTGATGACCAGATCTAGAGATAAGGACAGCTGAGCTGGGGAATGTGGGTTCCACGGAGGCCTCTGCCACTGATTGGGTGCACCCTGGGAATTCCCTGGGCCTCATCCCACGTGAGTTCTTGAATGGTCACTGCACTTCCACCATGGGCTAAGCCCTGGGCTAGGTGCTTGGGACACAAAGATAAAAGGGTGTATGCAGTGAGAAAGGGCGAAACATGCTTGTCAGTGTCATGTGTCTCTTCTGTAAAAGATCATTGAACCAGCTGGTCTCTATGGCCACTTTTATCTCTGATATTTTGTAACACTTGGGGCAGCCATCTCAGGAACAGGACTTCTAACTCTGGCCAGGAAACCGGGTCATTCTGAATCCTGGCCTCTCACTGACACTGCTGATGGGAAGGCCTAGGGGGTCCAGGACTGCTTGCCTAAGGGCGAATCCCATCCCCGTGTCCCCGTGTTCTTTTACAATATGGCTCTGTATTGTAAGCACTGCAACATGTGCTCTATTTTGGCTTGGCTTTGAATCATTATTTCCTGTTGGACCATCCAGAAGTCCATGCCTTCTAATTTCTTATTAGATGAGAAAAAGCAAAGACTGTGTACCCTCCCTGTCTTTTCCCTGACTGTCTTTTCCCTGACTCCTGGTCATCTCTAGGTTAGCTCCGAAGTCACTCCAGAAAGAGCGACTCAAGAAGAAGCAATTTTGTGGAATGGGGTGGCAAAGATGTGTGTACAGCCAGACTTCAAACAGTCCTTCACTGAAGTAATTAAAAAGCCACTTGCTATGCCTATGACCATGTTAGAAGGGCTCTGTGCTCAGCCTGGAGTCTGCTTGAGATTCTCTCCTTCCCTCTCCCTTTGCCCCTGCCCCTGCTCAAAACTTGCTGTCTCTTTAAAATAAACAAATAAATCTAAACAACAACAACAACAAAAAGTGAAAGAAAATGCATTTGAAGTACAATGCAGAAAATAAGTACCGTGAATGCATGAGTGTATAAATAAGGGAGTTTGGAACAGTAGAGAAGAGAAGTAAGAACAGAGAATGGAGAGCCAATATATTGAACTATTCTTAGGGGGTGAAAAAAAAAAACATTGAAGATTTTCTACTGATCATATTCAATAGGCTGGATTAGCAAGGTTCTCTTAAAACTAGGTGATACCTCCAAAGCAGTATGCCGGCAACATGGTGAGCAACCAGCATGCTAAGGTAGCAGGAGATCCCGAAACAAGAAAGACTCCATCTAGACCCATGGGATAGTGCATTATTTGGTGCTAGAATATACTCCCATATTAAAATTATAGCTGCATAAAAATATTTGTGTATGTGTATGTATGTATATGTACATACAATATTTATATGTCACATTAACACAGAATCTGTGTTAGCAGATCACATCATAGCCCAGCACAGTTTGTGGGCCTCACCACTCACTAAATGTTTCTTGAGCAAATGGCTCTGAAAACAATTAGGTTCTTTTCCTATCAGGCAATGATTCCTCCCGTCCTCAGGGTGTAGCCTACCTGACAGTTGAATAAGGGATACAATTATAACTTTCTGTTCCAGCTCCAATGTTTTTATTTCATCTGTGTGACTCCCTGACCCCAAAGCCCCTTTAATGCCCACAGAATTCCAGGATCCACTGCAATTTGCGCGTGATCTAATAAAAACAATAGTTCGCAATTGCAAAAATCGGAAATTGTTTCCACATGGCTTTGGGGTGCAAAAATTGTTTTCTTTATAACAGGCTTTATTGAACAACAACAGCAGTAATAGTGATGTGATTAGTAATAATAACATCCACTGTATCCTTAGAGGCTACCGTGAGGTAGGAGCTACACTAGATGTTTTTCATATATAAAAAATCGTCCTCCTATTTTTAAAAGCATTATTGATATTATTGAACTGAGCACAGTGCTCAATATGTTATGAGTGTCATCCCATCTGATCTTTGCACCTCTGTGAAATAACTGTCATCTTTACCTCATGCAGATGGTGGAAATGAGGCTCCATGTGGGCTGAGTAGCTCACCCAGAGTTACCCCGACAGTGAGCAGCAGAGCCAGAATTCACACCCAAGGAAAGCCACCTCCAAGGCCCGAGCACTTTCTGGTGTGGGACGCACAATCGGGCAAGTGGTGGAAAGTGTGGAGGGTCACAAGTCACGGATGCTGGTGGTGGCATCGCCGTCATGGTCACTGCCACCCCGGGCAGAGTGGAGGAGGTCAGGTGAACAGGTGTCCAGACTGGTGCAAGTGAATGGTCCAGACCCGAGCAACAATAGCTTCCCTCCCTCTCCCTGCGAAGCGTCAACTGTGACTAATGTCATAGTGTGAAATGTCTGGATTTTCTTTCTTTTTGAGTGATGTGCAGATATTTCTAAACCAGTTTTGATGGGGATTCATTTCTAGTGGCTATAGAAATACTCATAGAAACACTCCCATTAGACTTATGCCTCTGTTAATCTCACATGTCGATCCTCACGGCAGAAGTTACGATGATAGACCAACGAATAATAAAGCTGATAATAGTCAAGTGGCAAAACCCCCAAACTTTTTAATACTGTGAGCTTTCTGTCTGAAAGATGTCATTTCTTTCAACGGCTTCGAGTTTCTTCAAGGCAGAAAGCCATTGAAGCTGCAGCGTAGCTGAACATCTGTCTTATCATGTGGGCAGATATTGGGATTAAATTAACTAGAAATGAATAGAATGATGTATGACAGGGTGCAGATGTCCCAGGCACAGTGTGATAATTTCATTGCAAAACTATGTAATGAATTCCATACATTATGGAAGTACAAATGTACCACTTTAGGTAATTGTGATGAAAAGGTATAATGTGCAGTGCATAAACAGAGCGTGAGCCCAGGGGCATTTCTCCTCTGCTATTTCTCTTTAGTCATTTCAGAATGACTTTATTTGGTTTAATGCAAGCCTATTATTATTATTAGAGCCTTATTTTTTTGGTTGGCCCTTCAGCATTTCTTGCCTGGTTGGTATAAAAAATATTTGGAGAGGAAGAATAGAATTTGGGCGGGTCAGGGCTTTGGCCACCTGGCAAATGATGGCTGAAGACAGCATTTACAAAAATATTTTGATGTCAGAATTTCAGAGCAGAAGCTTACTCTCCTCTCTTTTCTGTCTCTGCATCTTTCTCTCTTTCCCTCTCTCCCCTTTCTTTCCAGTAGGCTGGGGAGATGGTTTCAGCATCCCCTGATATTCTGTGCATGGGGGTTCAGGGTAGCATATTGGAAAGAAATGTGATTTTAAAGCCAGAAGAGCGAGTTTCCACTTCTCACTCTGCTCTTGACTGCTGTGTGACCTTGGGCAAGTCACTCCACCTCTGAGCTACTATCTCCTCCACAGTAAAATGCAGCTAATGATATTATGTCCTCATGTTGCCAGGTACAAATGAGGGAAATAGAACATGAGTTCTGAGAAGACCGAGATTGTGTCTGTCTTGCTTACTGCTTCATCAGCAGTGCTTAACAAAGTGATCACATCACACAACATAAATAACCAATAATTTTTTTTAAAAGAAACATGTTGATGATTTATGTGGAAGTACCCAACAGGGGATTCCTGGGTGGCTCAGCGGTTTAGCACCTGCCTTCGGCCCAGGACATGATCCTGGAATCCTGGGATTGAGTCCACATCAGGCTCCCTGCATGGAGCCTGCTTCTCCCTCTGCCTCTCTCTCTGTCTCTCTGTCTCTCTGTCTCTGTCTCTCTCTCTCTCTCTCATGAATAAATAAATAAAATCTTTAAAAAAAAAAAGTACCCAGCACAATGCCTGGCATGTATAAGGCACTGAATTAATATTTCTTGAATTTCTGCTGGTTTGAAGAGGTTTATCTGCAGAGACCTTCACATTGGGTTTTGGTAATGCATTCACTGAACGGTCCATTATACAACCAAAGTTCCTGGCCAAGCACCTGCTACAGCCAAGGCCCCGAGAAAGGCTGAGGATGTCCCTTGGCACACGGGGCAGTAGAGGCGGGCCAGAACCCCCTTCCTGCAGGCTCATGTTTGCCTACGATGCCATGCTGCCTCCCCAGCTGGGATGGTGGGAGCCAAGGTCCAGGGCTGGCCTGAAGCAGGAGTCTCTGTGCTCCTGAGGAGAAGCATACCTTGCTAGCATGTTTTTGAACAAGAAACAAGAGGAAGGTTTCATCATGCAGCACATGGCGGGCCTGGAGTGCTGCTTCTGAGTGAGGGTGCTGTCCCCCTCGCTCACAGCTGGGACCAGAGCATCCCCTGCTTCTCTCTCCATCCCACTGCTGTGTTCACACAGCCTCCCCCGCCCCTGCCCCTGCCGCCCTGCTTCCACTTTAAGTCTTCTCTCCACCAATTATTTGCCTGGGGTGACATCAGTGGAAAATGTGAGGAGATGGGAGCAGAGCCGAAACCCTAGCCTTCCCTGGGAGGCCAGAAAAGCCTGTTTTTAATGCTTCTTTGGTACCCGATTTCCCCAGCTCATTTGTGCCATGTAATGCCTTCGGCACATCGAAGCAGTGTGCCTGGGGTGATTCGAGGCCACCGGGACTTGGGTCTCCCTGCCTACCAGCCAGATGCTTTGCTGTCTGGCCTCCTTACTTAGCGGGGACACCCCGAAACCAGCCCCAAGGAGGGTTACTACGGCAGACAATTCACGTGATAGGGCTTCCTTCGCCCCTGGAGTGCATGCTGCAGCCTCCAAAGCTGTGGGTGGGGGGGCTTGTCACTGCCTGTCTTCCTTCCCTCCCAGGCTCCAATCTTCCCACCCCTCTCCTCTCCCTATGAGCTTCAGGCCTGTCTGCAGGCTCTGGATTTTCTGCCAAATTTGGATCCCTTGAAAGGAACATTGTTCAAATTGGAGACTCGAGGAAGGTGCTAATCTTCCACTGCTTATCAAATTTGAGCAAAAAATGTCGACATCCCACTTTTCCAAGTGCTAGCTCAGCTCTTCTGTGTTTAACTGCGAGAGGGACCAGCTGTGTGTCTAGCTGGGGATAAAGACCCTCCTGGACTCCCAGCCCTTCCCACCAGCCGTGCAGGACCCAGAGGCCAGCCAGGGTCGTGGGTGGCTCTGAGGTCTTTCCATCCCCGGTAGCACAGCCCTGCTTGACTCCAGGAGAGGCATCCCTTTCCTCACTTCTGTCCCTGCTACTGCTGAAATTCTCAGGGAAAAAAAAAAAAAAATTGCCACTGAGAAGTTACTGCTCTAAATGTGGAGAGAGCTCTTCATTTTCTCACGATGAAAGACATATTTGGGATCATCTGGTTTTCCAAGCAGATGCCCAGTTTATCTCACTTTAAATCAACTCTTTCTGACTGGACCCTTTCCTGGATGAATTAATTGAGCGTGGCTAAAACCAAAATGCTCTCGCGATTAAGGAGCTAGGCATCGGGGCGCTGTGTCAAGGATGTCAGCTTGCGAGGAGGGTGTCGAGTTGTTTACTTCTATTCTCATAACAGAAGGAACAGGCAGGCTCAGCCCACTGGAAATAATTTTGAATAATCTCACTCTATTACTCGAAGCGAAATTGAGTCTGCTCAAGCTACCCTAGTGATCCGACATTTCAGGGAAACGGGGAAACTAATATCCAATTCACGCGGCATAAAATAAGTGACATAAGGAAGAGCAGGATGAAATCTGGAAGTTTGTAGTCTTCGATTTGTGTGGCTTGTCTTCTATTAGTGGATCAGCTCACGGATGTGGCTCACGTTGGGGAGGGGGATTCATTAAGCGGCTGGTCATTAGTGGTGGTGGGCGTATGTGCGTGTGTGCGTGTGTGCAAGTGCGCACATGTCGGGGGGCAGCTATTGATGACTGATGCTGCTCTCTGATACACATTGCCCTGCATAAATCAAATCTAAAAAGAGAATTTGTCTAAGAAATGGAAGTGGAGCCCTGACTTACCAACTGGAGCTCTTCTGGCGGAGGGGGCAGATGGCC
The DNA here is from genome assembly GCF_048164855.1 of Canis lupus baileyi. Lineage (NCBI taxonomy): Eukaryota > Metazoa > Chordata > Mammalia > Carnivora > Canidae > Canis > Canis lupus. The sequence goes on from NC_132860.1 coordinate 12,256,457, forward strand.
TGGAATTTAGATTTGACCCTTTAGAAAATGCTCCCAGTGTGAGAGGATCGGCTCATTAGCTTCACTCACCCACCAGCCCTGACACGGTCTGCACTCCCCCGTGCATGCTCTCTGCTAAGGGAACTGTCATCCTCCGAGCCCAGAGGAAAACCTTAACATCTCTCTTAACTCTCTCCGTCTCAGCCCTCACACCTCACCAGTCACTCAGTAATTGGTTCTGGCTTCAAATTATGGATTGGTTGCACTCTCTCCTCTCCATACCGTAGTAAGACTCTGATCCCACTTCTCTAGTAATCCTCATGGCTCTTTACCCTGCCGATACCCCCCTGATGTCATCCGGACCCTTTCTGATTGTGAAGTCATCCTGGGCACAGCTCTAATATGTCACTCCTTGCTCAAAAGCATTCCATGGCTCCCTATTGTCTGGTAACTCAATCCAAGCCTCCAGACCTATCTTCCAAAACTCTCTGCAGTTTGGCTCCAGGCATCCTTTCTAACTGAATCTCAGACACTCCTGGTCACTCATCCTGAGCTGAAGCCAAGTAAAAGTCATCCTGACTCTTTTGCACACACCCAGTTCTCTGCTTCTGTTTTTGCTCACAGTTCCCTCTGCATGGGGTATCCTGCTCTGCCTGCCTTTCTCCGTATGTTTAGATCCTACCCCTCCTTGAAAATCTAGCTTGAGGTGATACCTCTTTCAGGAAGGCTTCCTGGATCCCCCGGTTGGAAATCATACTACCTCCTCCTTTATCTTTTCTTCTTCTACAGGCACCTCATTATCTTCTCCCCCCATGGCCCATTCTTGTCCAGACACACTATCTCCAGTCATAATCAAGTGCTAGGGAAATCCAGTCATTCTCTAAATGAGAATCCTAGTTGTGGGACCTTGTGCATGCCATTTACATGCCCTGTGCCTCAGTTTCTCTTCTGTGACAGTGTTCACCTCGCAGAGAATTCTAGGGAATGAAGTGAGGGACAAATGCAATGCACTTAGCATGTTGCTGCTTACCTGGCAAAAGTTCACCAAGTGTTTTATCTTAGACACTTTCTCTTCTGCAGTAGTGCAAGCTTTATGAGAATTGTTTAAGCTCATCCTTTCTTTAACTCAGCATTTACTGAATGCCTACTAGAGTCTTTTTTTTTTTTTTAACTCATTTGAGGCTGAATAGAGAACACTCAGATATATTACCTTCCCTCAAGGAGCTCATGGTCAAGGGCAGAGGTACTAGTAGTAACCAGATTATGGCAGCACATTTGGTTAAAGACTCCGATAGAAGTGAGCACAGGTGAGGCAGTCTGGTGAGGGGCCAGACTCCTGGGGCTGGAATCCCAGCTTGGGCACTTCCTCACTGGTTGACCTGGGGCTGTGTAATCTGTGTAAGCAATCTGTCCTTTGGTTTCCTTGCCTGTGAAATGGGAAGAGTAAATGATAGCTACCTCAGAGGGTGTTGTAAGGATTCCACGGCTTGAGAACCCAATCACTCCTAGAACAGGGCCTGACACGTTTTAAGAGCTCAGTGATGGCAAGTTACTATCTTGGAGCTCTTTGAGACCTAACTGATGCTATGGCTTTGGGCGATTTCTTTCTCTGCCAGAATGGTGCGCTTTTATGAGGATGCAGACATCACTGTTTGTAGAAGTTACCATCAGAGGGGGCATAAGCCTTTGGCCTCTGCCTCCTCCAAACTGACCCCCCTCATTTTGGAACACACACTCTCTCCAGCCTGTGTCTTGAATACGGAGAACCCCCCCCGCCCCACTCCCTTTTGCTGGGTGTGGTTAGCACGTGTCTTTGGCCAGAGTCCTTCACTTAATCTTTTATTAAAGTTTCCAAGTGCTGAGGAGTCTGCTTCTGCCCTCCTGGGCTTCTGTCCAGACAGTTTCTATTCAAAGAACCCTGCCCCCACTCCCTTCATTATGCATGGACATAGAGATATTATAAGACAGGGAAGGGGTGGGGCTTTATCAGGCAATTTTAACTGGCCTCAGCTCTTGGTACCTGCTTTTGTGGCTCTGATCATCGGACCTTGTGAAAAATAGCAAGTGCTCCAAAGCCCACAGCTTCATTTCCCAAATCCTCATCTCTTCACACCCTACGGGAAGTTCTACTTGGTTGAGAAGGGCTGGATTCACAGCCCTGGGAACCCTTAGTCTGGGGTTTGCTTTGGGTCCTTCCTCATCTGAGATGACAGCTGAGGACATTCCCAGACACCACCATGGTCCTTGGAGACCCTACCTTTTGACCAAAACAGGGCACATCCATCTCTGACACGAGTCTGGTCTCTGCCAGTCACAGAGAGAAGCATCAGAAACAACGGGAGCCCATAAAGGTCTGGAGAAAAGGTGCGGTAAGTGTTGGGGATAAAGTGGAGAACCCAGGTGATAAAATAGAGGATTATACAAACAAATCTTTTAAATAGCAACTCCAACAAGTGGAAAGGAGTGAAAAGACTGTTTTTCATTCCTGAAAAGTCAGGCTTTGTACAAACAAGACTGGGTCCAAGGCGTGTGTGTGTGTGTGTGTGTGTGTGTGTGTGTGTGTGACTTGTGGGAGGAGAGAGCAAAGTTAGCCTGAAGTTATTGCTTAATTGCACATCCCTCATTTCTTGAGTTCACCTGCACTCAGTGAGGGAAGCCCACGGATACCTGGGTATGAACGTAGAAACCATCCTGACTCCCCCACTGGTCCTCTCACAGCTCACGACTCACTGGCACTCCTTGGTGGGCATTTGTGTTCTGCAGCTCCTGTCTTGGATACTGACCCCCTGTTTGGATTCCTCTTGCTCTCACAAAGGGGGGCCAACCCATCATTTCAGTTAGAATTAGACTGTCACTCAGATGCTGCCCCCTGTGTGGTGGGAAAGGATTTCCTTCCTTCGGTGTCTCAGTTCACTTTTTAGGCTTCCTGAGGAAGGACTTTGCCCTTTTTCCTACATACTTTTTTTGACTTGAGGACCTTGGGGCTGAGTGATTAGAAGCCCCTTGAGGGATATCACTCAGTGTCTCTTTTCAAAGCCCTCTGGCCCCCTGGATCTCCCTGTATTGTAAAGCAATGCCCATCTATCTGGGTAACTGGAGAGGCAGATTTTGACTTCTGCCTGGGATCACTGGAGTGACTCGTGGCACCCCACCAGTCCAGGGCACCCCATCCTGCGTCAGTAGAACACATACCATCCTGTGTCAGTAGAACACATACCCATGTCACTGAGCAGGGCGCCCTAGGACTCAGTGTGAGAGTCTTGGATGTGTCAGGCAACCCAGCTTCCAACCCCACCTTTGACCTATCCTAAGCAAGTGACTTTGGCCAAGTAGTTGAATCTTTTCAAGTCCCATTTTTATTAAATATAAAATAGAAATATCTTCCTTGCAGGATTGCTGTGGCAATTAGAGACGGCCCATGTAGAATGAGTGGCCTGGTGTCTGGCAGGTCATAGCAGTGATGATAGTAGCTTGTTTTTATTTAGTTGCTTACTAAGTGCCAGACGCTATAATGTGCTCTTTATATATTTTAGTAGTCATAGTTTTCATAGGTCACGCACTCTTAGTCAAATATCATTCTCTGTATTTTCCTACAACTTCTATTATTTTTATTAGTTACTCACTCGTTTATAAAACTTTAGGTCAAACCCCCATTCTGCATGATGGCTGACACCCAATCCTAGTCATCACAGGGGAATCACAGTGACTTTAGTATTCTCTGAGTTGCACTGAGTTCGGGAAACTTAGAATATTTTCCTTTTGCTCCTTTCCCTTAGCATGGCATTTACATTTTTGAGTAGTATTCTGGCATGAGTGTGGGTGAAGAAAAAGCTGAGGCTTGTGGCCAGAGGTCATTTTTTTCCAAGGATGGTGCTTGCCCAGATGTATCTCCCAGTGTTTGATCACTGGTATCCTTGCCCCAGGCGTACAGACACTGCTCTGTCCCAGCTGGTCCCTGGCCACATGGTCTCTGACATTTTCTGCTGTGGCATCTTTCTCTCCTAATTATGAAACCATTCTGTGGAGTATAGGAAAGCCTGGCTGTTATCCAGTGCCATGCTGGGGTCACTGGAAACTCATGGGCACCCAGGGTCTCTGCCTTAGGAAAACTAGCCTGACCACTCTTTCCCTCTGGCAACCGCCTCCCAGGGCCGGGGAGGCTGGTGCAGAGTGAAAGAGCCACTACTCTGAGAGTCCTATTGCTTTCTCTCGGATGCTCTCTTCCTCTTCCCACCTTGGAAGATTTTATGGGGGTAGGTGGTGGTGAGTCAAGAAAAACTAGGTCCAGTTGATCACATATTCTCCTAAGTATTTTCTGTCTTTTTTTTTTTTTAAAGATTTTATTTATTTATTCATGATAGTCACAGAGAGAGAGAGAGAGGCTCAGAGACACAGGCAGAGGGAGAAGCAGGCTCCGTGCACCGGGAGCCCGACGTGGGATTCGATCCCGGGTCTCCAGGATTGCGCCCTGGGCCAAAGGCAGGCGCCAAACTGCTGCGCCACCCAGGGATCCCAGTATTTTCTGTCTTACTTCTGGACAGAGAGCATTGACCTTAATGGCTAAGAATGGGATGTCTCTGTTCACAGGCTCTATCATGGCACCTTTCCTAAAGTGGTAGGAACTTCAATCTCACTGACCCAGTAAGCGAAGGTTGACATGAAAGCAAAGAATGCAAGGTGGCCGGGTAGATACACTCTCATGGCACAAAAACAGTCTTACTCAGTTTTTCACGTAATCCTATGATGTGGTTTCTATTATCAACTGCATGTTACAGACAGTGAGCTAAGGCTTAAAGAAATGACTTGGGTGTTGAACTTAATTCATTCAGCCATGAGATATTTAGAATGTCCACTATGTGCCAGGCAGCCTTCTGGGTTTGGGAGAATATGGCAGTAATCAATACAGAAAAAAATCCCAGCTCTCCTGGAGCTTCCATCAAAGTGGGAAGGTTGGTGGTGAAGGGGGGTGGGGGGCAGGGATTAGGGAAGAAGCAGCAAGGAAAAAGATCAACAGGTAAACCATATAGTTTATTCAACTGTGATAAGTTCCAGGGAGAGACATAAATCATGGAAGGGATGGGTTGCCTGCGTGGCTCAGTGGTTGAGCATTTGCCTTTGGCTCAAGTCGTGATCCCAGGGTCCTGGGATCAGGTCTCACATCAGGCTTCCCTCGGGGAGCTTGCTTCTCCCTCTGCCTATGTCTCTGCCTCTCTCTCTGTGTCTCTCATGAATAAATAAATAAAATCTTTTAAAAATCATAGAAGCGGGCTAGGAAATGCCAAGGAGGATATGGCTTTGAACAGCAAGACTTGAGATGATAATATGAGTGAAGATGATAAGAGTAGGCAGTTAGTTAGTCATGAACTCAAGGCAAGGACCATGGCAAATAAGTGACATATTAGAAGACTTGGGGCACAACATCCTGACTTTGTGACATCCAAGTCCTCTCAACATCCTGGCTTTATGGCTTCCAAGGCCCCTGAGGTTAACAGACTAAGACCAAGATCCACAGGTGCAGAACATGCGCTCTTCTCTTCCACCTCTGCCCCAGGGTAACCCCTAAATTCTGTGTAGTGCATTTGCATTATGGTATTAGCCCCATTCCCCCATGGGGTAAGGCTGCCATGATGGTTCCAGTATAAACCTTGTAGGCTCAAAAACTCCACTTCCCAACCAATGGGAGGAGTCCCCCAAATGATTAGAAGCAGCCTCCATTAGAAACCACTCTGTCAGAGCACCTGGGTGGCTCAGTGGTTGAGCGTTTGCTTTTGGCTCAGGTCTTCATCCCAGGGTCCTGGGATTGAGTCCCACATCAGGCTCCCCGCAGGGAAAAAAAGAAAAGAAAGAAATCACCCTGTTTATGACCCAAGACCCTGCTCACATAAAAGTCCCATGTAGCCTCAGAGTAGTTGCCACCTCTAGGACTGGTACCTTCCTCAGTAAACTGATCTACTACTTTCCTTCTAGCTGTCCTTATTCAAGTGTGGATTCTCAAGTAAATCTTTTGTGGGGAATCCAAGAACCGAGACCTCCACTCACACAATACCAGTAACCAAGAATCCCATGTTGGAGGGAAACGAATCCCAGGGAGAGAGATCAGCAGGCACAAAGGCCTTTAAGTGAGAATCTGTTTGGCTGAATTGCTAAGAAAAGGAAAGGCTGGGGTCTGAATGCAAAGTCTGTATGCTTCACTACCACCCTGTGGGGCTCAGATTATGACAGTCGTTATTGCTATTATAATGTCTCTGCCATTGGCCTGACATCAAACCCCTCTTGCATGTGAGACGTATTGGTGGGTAGTTGAAAATTCCAGATACTCCCTCCTAGCACTGCCTGTAACTAAGGATGGCTATAAGCCCCATGTGCAGAAACACCACCTGGGTTTCAAATCAGGAGCTAGCAATACAAGGAGGGGAGACTGAGGGGAAGAGGCTCTCGGGGCCTGGCAGTCGAGGACAGGAGCATCATTCGTAGCTGAGTGGGAGCCATGATGGACATTGCCCAGGGCTGGTCAGTTCATCAGTGTGAGCTGCAAGGTCAGCTCTAGGTGAGGCAGGACTCGTGTCTGCGCTCGACCAGTTCTATGCGTGACCTTGGGTGTTCCTCCTGGCTACGAAGCCCTGAGCCAGGTCCCCGAGACTTCACGGCCATTCGTTGAATTAGCTATTATCCATCTGTTTTCTCCTTCAAAAGAGAAACACAGATTTTATTTTTAGTTAAGAAAAAAAAAAAAAGGAAAAAGACTGATGGCAGAAACATTTTCATCCTGCCACCTTATCCCCCAAATTTGGGGTTTGCAATTTTTATAAGGTTTGCATGATGATAAATAAGAAATAGAAAAGTTATTAAAGTTGAAGTGAATTTCCTTTCGGGATGTGGAAAATAATGAAAAAGCTATTTCATCTGTTTTCTTTCCTATTTCGAAATATTGAATGGAAGATGAGGCTGCTTGCTGTTTTGACATTGTCAGGCATGCCCCAAATGCCCTCAGTGTTCTCACGTTACTCCAGTGAGGCTTTGGAGCAACCGAAAGAAATGGGTCCTGTTTCCCCTCCTCTGTGCTGTCTTCCCAGAGCAGTAAAAAGACCAACATGTCCTTGGAACATTTCATGTCGTCTGAAATACAGTCTTTTTCTCCTCCCTAAAATGTATCAACTAAAATAAACTAAGTGCAAGAAAAAGTGAACACAACTTGGTATACATTGCCCCAAAAAGATTACAATACTTGGGGTAAATTCATAACCCACACCGCAGGCCTTTCTCAGTATTATATTTCCCTTTTAAGTTCTTTTGTTCATTTTTATTTTTTTTAAATTAAAGGTAACTGGAAACACATGGAGAATTAACTTTATAAAGCCAATTACACCAAACTGATCACTCTGTCCTCATCTCTCCATCATCTCCCTCTTAGAGGCAACTGCTTTTCCCAAAAAAAGCTGACAATTTTGTTACTTATTCCCTCATTCATATGACTGCTTTCTGAGTGTTTGTTATAGGCATCATCTAAGGATTGTTCCATGATGGAAAACAGAATGTAGCTGTCTCTGCTCTCCTGAACCCACTTCACATGCTTCTCATACCCCACATCCTTCTCATCATAATACAGAACTATTATAGTTTTGAGAGAGAAAAATCCAGTATTTATGTTATTGTTGCTTGTAATGATCTTTACAGGTGATTCATTTAGCAAACTGATTATTTTTCCTTTCCTTCACAACATTTGACTTTTCCTAGAATTAGTATTTGTCATATTTTTCATTTGCCTAGGATTGCACGTACAATCAGTAATTGAATTCCAAATTCTTTGCCACATGTCGACACTTAAGACATCCATTCATGTCAAGTGTTTCATCATTTTCTCTCCCAGAGCCTCCTGACCTCTTTCAATCACCTCTGCCTTGTGCACAGCAACTCTGCAGGCATCTACCTTTCCGGCATCTTAGGGGGTCTGCCCTCACCTCTCTCCCACAGTGGCCTTCTCATTAATTGTGCCCTATGTCATCCTCTTTTTCTGATTACTCCCTCATTTTATTGGAGCACATCCTCTAATGGCTTCCTGAGAAAGTAGAATGGAAGGCAATTTTTTTTTTCTTTGTGAATGTCCTGATCTAGAAGTGTTTTTATTTTACCCTCACACTTTATTTATCTATGTAGAGTTTAGGAATAGAATTCAAGATTGGAAATTACTTTCCTTCAGAGTTTTGAAGGAATAATGGCTCCACTGTCTTGCATCTTTCAGTTTGGTATTGTTCTGTACCATTCTGATTCCTGAACCCACATGACCTGTTTTTCATCACCCCATAGGGGAAACTTAGGGAATTTTGTCATGAACTTATTATTTGGAAATTTCATAATGATATGCCATGGTATAAGTCTTTTTTTTTTTTAGTTTAGAAATTCTGTTATTTAATTATGAGATCTCTTGGACTTGTATTTTTATTTTATACTTTACTTGGTGATTTTTCCTATCTTTACCTGTCTACTTTCTTAGAGATCTTACTTTTAAAACTTTCCGTTGTGGTTTTTTCATTTTTATTACTTTATTTTTTAATTTTGAAGATCTCCTTTTTGTTCCTTGGATGTTTTGTTTCCATCTTCCTGTGCATGGTCACAATAGTAATTTTGAAATGATATAAATGAGAGGTATTCTTAAAAGTTTGCCTTTCCCCAACCTCTATATTCTCCATGTTGCATCATTTTTTTCTTTTATTAGATAATAAAATGATGCAACATTTTATTGATGTTATCAGAACATTTCATGAAATGCCTGGATTTCTGATAGTTCTCAGTTGTCTTATCATATTTCATGATGGGAGACTTCAAAGCTGAATAGAGGCTGTAAATAGTATGGGCTTTGCCAACTGGGAGACTCAAGGTAGGGTGATGTGAGTGGGATTTAACTTGTAGAACCCTTCATGTCAGTATCTTATGGTTGGTCCCTTTTGTGTTTGTTAGATGTCACGGAGAAGACGCTAGTCCCTTTCCCAGAATCTGTGTACTTTATCTGCCAGCATTCTGGAGTCACGGAAGAAATAATGCTGAGGGTCAACAATTTAAGTGAACTTTTACTAACTCCTCTTATTTTTAATATGCACATTCATCTCACTTATGCTTAATATCCCACAATTCAAAAACCCTTTGTTTTAGAGCAGTGATTCTCACACTTCACCTATAGGCCTCGTTAAAAAAGTTAAAGGGGGGATCCCTAGGTGGCGCAGCGGTTTAGCGCCCGCCTTTGGCCCAGGGTGCGATCCTGGAGACCCGGGATCCAATCCCACGTCGGGCTCCTGGTGCATGGAGCCTGCTTCTCCCTCTGCCTGTGTGTGTCTCTCTGCCTCTCTCTCACTCTCTCTCTCTCTCTGTGACTATCATAAATAAATAAAAATTAAAAAAAAAATTAAAAAAAAAAAAGTTAAAGGGGTGCCTGGGTGGCTCAGTTGGTTAAGCACCTGACTCTTAGTTTCAGCTCAGGTCATAATCTCAGGGTCCCAGGATCCAGCCCTGTGTCTACTCCACTCTGCAGGGAGTGTGCTTGAGGATTCTCTCTCTCCCTCTCCCTCTGCCCCTCACCCCACTCGCGGGTGCACACACACACACACACACACACACACACACACACTCTCTCTCTCAAATAAATAAATCTTAAGCAGATTTAAAGTTTCTGTTGTAGGAAGTCTGAGGTGGGGCCCAATAATTTCCATGTGTAACATTCTCAGGCGATGCTGAAGCTGCTGATCCTGGGACCCTACAGTGAAGACCACTGCTTTAGAGAGTGAAACTCTAATCTTCTGCTGGGTGAGCAGGAGCGGCTGCCTGGCTATGAAGAATGGTGGGATCTCACTGATATTAAATAGACTTTCAACCCAGTTCCCCAGTTTTTAGCCTCATCTTCCTCTGGAGTTCGGAAGTTCTTAGTGGCTGTGAGTTTCTGAGCCTTTGGCGAATTCTGGGATATAAATCGGGTTGCCTCTTCACTTTTCCCACCACTGTTTAGGATTCAGCTTTCTCATGTTTATAGAGTCAGATTTGGATTTGGATTTGTAGCTTCCAAAATTGTGTTGCTATTGCCTTCTCTCTTGTTCTTTTTTGTTTTGCTAAGTATATGGCTTTTAAAATCCTTTTACTGTCATGTTACTGAGACTTTAGGAAGAATAGAAGTATAATGAATGTACCTAGTCCTCTATGGTTAGCCAAAAAGTCCTCCTATCTTTCTTTAATCCTCTTCTGTCAAGTGTTACTTTTCTTTCATTCTATTATCAAAAATTCCAATTACATGTATTTAGAGCCTCTCAATCTGTTCTCTGGGTCTGTTAATAGTCCTTTTTATCAATTAAAAAAAAAAAACATCTTTTTTCTCTTCCTGCTAAAGTGAGTGTGAATTCTTTGTTGTGAACTTTAGTTAATTCTCATTTCAACAGTTTGATTAAGTTCAAGTGTTTGAGTAAGAGTTTATTTTATTTAATATTTTATTTCAAGGACTACGTTGTTCACCTCTAAGTTGGTTCCTTTTCATATATACTTCACATTCATTTCCTGATTTTTTTTTTGTTTCACCAATTCTTGCATTTATTAAATAGAATTTATTTCTTAGTTGTTCTCTTCGAGAATTTTAAGTATTTGTACTTTAATATATTTGGTAAACTGATTTAAAATCAATTTTATATGGAGAGAATACATGTTCTGATTTTTAATTTTGTTGGCTTCTTTATTAGTTTTGGGGTTTTTTAAATGTATTTTATACTTTTGGTCAATAGAGTCATTTTAAGTGCAGGTTTTGTTTTAGGCTGTTTTCCATCTCTTTCTAGGTGCTTCCTTTTCTCTAGATGCTGGTTCTCACAGTTACTTTTACTGGGAGCCAATTCCCAATCGAGAATCAGGTCTCCTGTGTCACACAGCAATACTTTACCCACGGGGATATTAGATTTATTAATGAATGAATCACTAAGCCATCAGCCTCCTTATTTGGGGGATTAGAGCTGTCCTCTAACATCTCTGGCTTCAGTGTAAGGTGGGAAGCATTTCAAGTCAAACAGCCATATCCCAGCACAGGCCCTCATCTTGTGTTGAGCACTTTCAGCCCCCTTTGCTCTGCTGGAGCCAAACTGGTCAGAACCTAATTTCTGACCTGGCCTTTCCACTAGGGGTTCACCTTTCTTTTCTGTTTCTGATACACAGCTATGGTTACTTATTTTATAACAGTATAGCCTAGCTATACTGTTTTGAAATCTTGATTTTTATCTTTTGTCTAGTAAGACTCTCAGATGAGGATCTAGTGTCTCCAGGCTTCATGCTGGCTGAAGCTCCACTAGGGGAAGATCCCTGCTCTTTTGTCCCACCCTCTATTCCTAAGACTGGTGATTTGGGGGGCCTGAAGCTGAGCATGGCCAGCTCAGTCCCCTCCTCCCTCTCTTTTTTATCTATCTCTTACAGATATTATAGATCCTTCTCTCCTTCCTCATGTAATTTTTATAGGGAAAGACTCTGTCCCTTAGTGGGGGGACTTAAGGGGGTTTAATACTATCCATCACTGGGTGAGCCAGTCAGCCTGACTTCTGGGCCTCCATGCAAGCAAAGCTGTGTTGTCTGTCACACAACTGAGAATACCATGGAGCAGTTATCTGCAATAAAAGTAATACTTTGATTTCCATATATCTGGTTGCTGTGCCTGTGTCTCAATTGGTACTGAACTTGGATGGGAGAAGGGAGAGAAAATTATGTATTTTCCCTCTAAAAGCCCTAATATTGCCAACATGTTCAGAGAAGAAGGATCTTATGAAAGCCTGAACTAACAGATCCAACTTTTTTATGCTTACTAATATTTAGGAGGAATATCTATATATCTATATAGATATCTATATAGATATATATGATATGTATTATATATTCCTATTCTATAGAAATAGAACAGAAATAGACTAATATATATTTATATTTATTTCTGTTCTATTTCTTTTTTCTCATTTTGCTTTTTATTTCCTCTGATTTTTTAAATTCCTGCTTCTTTTGTCAATCCCTGTCTTTTAATAAATTGACCATGTTTTCTTTATCCTCTAACCCCATCACAGGTTTGGAAATTTTTCATCCTGTATCTTTTCTTGTAGTCATTACTCTTAAATTTTTTAACATGCTTGCCTGATGTCACCAGAGTGTAAATATAACAGCAGCAGCCTTAGCACCAGTCACCCTTCTCCCTTTCACATGGTCTTTTGCCCTCTGTGTTAGTTTCACTTTCTTCTTCTACATTCAGGTTAGTTGTATTGTAATTTGTAATAATTTAATGTTTATTTCAATTTATTCACATGATTTCCAAGTTCCTTACTCATCATTCATTTTTGCAACTTGGTCACCTTGATCATTTCTCTCATTGCTTCTGAGATCTTTCCTTTGGAATTACAAAGTTTCGTTGTAATGTCTCTCATTGTGCATATCTATCTATCATCTATGTATCTATCCACCTACCTACTCCTCTATATATCTAATCTCTTTCCTATGGCTACTTGTGAATCTCAAATCTTCTTAATCTATAATCTATGCCTTTTATTAAATACAGAATGTGCTCCACTATTAGCTATTCACATATTGCATCTCTTTCATTCTCTATATTGTCTCTCTATGGGACTTGTCTCTCTTTGGGACTCTGAGCAGACATGTCATAGAGTTTCATTCTGGTCTTTCAACTTGCCTTATCTGTTTTCATTTCCTTCTTTCTTTGTGCTGCATTCTACGTAATTTTCTCAGATATACCATTGAGGTCACTAGTTATCTTTTCCTTTCCAAGTAACGGGTTCTTTAACTCATGGAGGTTTTTGTTTGTTCATTTCAATACCTTCATTTTTTAAAAAATTTCTATTACTGTTATTGGTTCTTTTAAAAATCTGTGTGTTTTCCTCAATGTCTTGTTCTTTCTGCATGTATTCTATTTTTTCTTTTGTGCTTCTAATCACTTAAACAATTAATTTATAATCATTTTTCAACATTTATATTATCTAATTGTTTTTTGGCAGCAGCCTGGCTGTTTATTTTACCCACTGACTTAACTCATGGTATAGTTTCCCCTTGTTGCATTAGTTAGGATTTGTTTTTACTGTGAGTTACAAAAATAAATAAAATAGAAATTTCTTTCCTTCTTGTATCAATGTCCTCATGTGATATAAGCAGTCCAGTGTTGATAAGGTAACTCCACAGCTGTCCTCATGGTCTAAGATGGAGCAACAGCCATCACATTCATGTTCAAACAGCAGGGTGGAAAGAAGGAGCAAATTTTGGGGAAATTTATTGGAAGCTCCCATACAATACTTCTGTTTGTAATCTACTGCCTAGAAGTCATACGGCTACCCCTAGCTGCCAGAAAATTTGGTAACTTTTAAGATCTAAGCAAGGGAATATGGAATTCTTGAGATAACTAACAAGGCATCTCTGCTACACTCAAATACTTCATAATATTGAGTTATGCACACATCTTTAGTGGATTATATCTGTATGACTGTATGACCCCAGTACCACTTGGATTGAAGGCTCAGCTCCTTCCACCCATTTTCCAGTCTTGTTTCTGCCAGATTCCCAAAGTATCCCTTGTTTCAGTCGAGTTTTTCTGTTAATTTCTTATATTGGGAGGACAGGATAACATGGATAACATAAATTTGAATTCCAAACCTGTGTGAGGCATGCCCTTATGGTTACATATTCTTAGAGAAGATTTTATTTTTGCTCCCAGAACTCAGTCAAGATAGACAAGCAAACTTATAAACAAAGAATGAATTGAGTGGATTCTTAAGTCTGTTCTTTTACCCAGAGTGTCCTGGCTTTGTGCCTTTGTTCAAGCATCAAATTGTGCTGGGTCACTTCTTCCAATGTAGGCATAAAAATCCAAGCCTTTAGGTTGATAAGACCAATATCCCCATGCCCCTCCCCACCCTACTTACCAGGGAAGTTGCAGGGCCAGCTCACAAGGTGTAGTTTTCCCTTTATTATAATCCCCTTGGGCTTCCTCTTAGTTTTTAAAAACTCTTCTAGGCTCATACACATTTTGTAATTTCCTTCTAGCATTTCTAGGTATTTTTTTAGCAGAATAATTTCACATCTGAAATCTACCAGTCTACCCTTTCACACTTTTAATCTAATTATAATAGCCAGAATGTGTTTCCGTTGCTTGCCACCAACACTACTGACAGATGTAATTTGTGTTTTAGAATCTGCCCCCTTGCGTCTGGGCCTGATTCTTGTTGACCCCTGAGGTTTAATGTTTTACTGGCAGGTGCTAGCTAGAAAATGACAGACAGGCCTCCCAGGATCCTGACATGTTTCCCCACTAGAGCACTTTGTAAAGAGTATCCTATTCCAAGCCAACTTAGGCAGACCCCATGAACTCAGCCCTCAACATGTATAAGCTTTGTGGAGCTCCAGTCCCAGTGCTCTCCTATCTGAGCAGCTTAGGGATTCAGAAAACCCTAGCAAGAAGCTCATGTAGTACTTAAACAGGAACTAGAATCCAGCCCATCAATGCCAATTGCACAGAGTAATCAGAATTTGGCAACAAGGCTTTGGAGTATAAGGATGAAAATGTATTCATTCTGTCAGGGTGGGGCAGGCCCCTAAATGCCTACAGCTGGGACAGAACTGGACCAGGTGCTTCCCTGAGCAGCCATGGGGTGGCAAGAGGCACTGGGGGGTAGGAGGAGTGCCCAAGGTGCTTGGACAGAGGAGTTAGGTTCATCTGCCCTTTGGTCTCAGGCCGGCCACTCATCTGCTAAATCACTTTGGGCTCACCCTGCCCCCTCAGGTTTTTTTGGTTTTGGTTTTGTTCTTTGCTGAGGAAATGAAGATAAGCTCGCCAGCCATGCCTACTTTGGGGTGTTATGAGGACCAGATCCCTGGCAGATGTTACATATGTGTGGGAGAGAGTTCATGTTACCATCGTCATGTTACAGATCGAAGAAGCTGATGCCCAGAGACATGACATGAGTTCTCCGACATCAGAGAGCCAGTGAGTAGCAGAGCTGGGGCTCAGATCTGAGGCTTCTAGAACCCAAGAACTCACTCCCTTTCCACCATGCCACCACTGTATAAACATATGGTAAAAGAGGGGAGAAGGGGATTCACAGTTGGTGAGCACCTCCCCTCTGCCAGCTGCTTTATGTGCAGCATATCATTCACTCTCCATACAACAGTCTTGAGGTTATAGGTTAGTTTTCTTATGCCTATTTTACAGATGAGATTTCCCGTGATTTCTCCATTTAGGTAACAGTGATTCAAGAATGAGGATTAGAATCTGAGATTGTCTGATTGCAAAGCCTGTGCTCTCTCCGTTTCTTTTTACAATAGTCTCCAGATATTGGCATGCTCCCCTAAAATCCATATGCATTTAGACAAGGTTCAAATCAATTAGTTCACACTTTGCTGCTGAGGCTCCTTTGTGCCAAAGGTGATCAAGGTGCTTCCAGTTTTATGCATTCAAACCCAAGGAGGCCTCTTTCCCGTACTTCTTGCATGACAGCCCAGAATTGAGAACCACGGTGCATATGGTGTTTGCAAAATGCCAGTTGTGTATGGGTGTTTAAACTTTAGTTTTGCTGCTTTTAATTTATTTATGCAAGCAAGCCGCCTTTCATGAATTTTAATCTGCGCTGCCTTAAAGAAGTGCTTTCCAAATGGGACAGCATTTGTGATCACCACTAAGCCATTCTAACTGCTTGCAGGCCTGGGGAGACAGGCAAGGGAGAATATTAGCAAGCTCTGAGCAGTCCCTGTGTCATCCCGGGCATTGTGGCGTAAAATGCGCTTCGTGTCTAGAAGAAAAAAACCCGTGACTCGAGTCTTGGTTATTTTTAATGCTGAGCGGCAGAACCACGGGGAATATTATGAGTTCCCAGATTTCTGACAGGAGGGACTCGCAGCGAAGTGCTTTCTTCAGGAGAGAGAGAGAGAGAGAGGGAGAGAGAGAGAGAGACTGCTACAAGTCTTTATTCATTTATTTATCATGCTTCAGTTCCCTAAAAAAGAAAACACTTCTCCTGTGCAGGGGAAATTGCTTCAATGGATAGATTGCATTTAAATAATTTAAGTATAAAATTACTCGAACAGGCCGACTGATATTTCGAAAACGAAACAGTCACAATCACTTAAGTGCACTGGCGAAGTTCGTGATTCGGTGTGTAGATGAGGTGTGAGCAGAGGCTTCTGTCTGGCTGGTCTAGGAGCTCTGTCCTGCCTGTTGGCTGCCCTGGGGGAAGGGGGCTTCTGATCAGGTCCTGCAAGGAGAGGACCAGCAAGGAGACGGTGGGTCTTGTAGATGCCCATGCACTTGAAAGATGGGGGAACTGCTTGCAACTTTCGCCCACCTTTCTGGGTTTTAGTTTTCATGGGAGCAGTGAGGAGAAACAGAGGAGGCACTGGATTGGTGTCCAAGAGACTCTTATCTTGTCTGCCTGAGCCCACTGGTCAACCTCCATGGTCTCTGATTCCTCGTCTGGCCATAGGAAGATAATGCCAAGCTCACCGGGCTGTCCAGGGCAAAATTAGCTTCCAGAGAAGACCCTGCATGGTGCCTGGCACATATTGGTCCATCGCGTCATGTCTACAGCACATGCTGGAAGACCATTCCTGCTGAGGTGCCATCTGGGCCTAGAAAGAGCCTCTGCATTCTCAGAAGTTTTCATCTGTGCCAACGATCTAGGCTCTCTATACCCGTGCAAAATTAGACCGAGGTTCTCCCTTTGCTTCCACAGAGAGCATTCCTTTAGATGGCTTTTATGGTCCACTAAGACCCTGAAAAGCCTGGCACGGAAACATCTGTGCGGTCAAAGGCATTTGCAAAAAGCAATGCCCGATTGGCCCTTTTGGAGATTCACCATGCACTCTGGCTCTGAGAAGTCCTGCTGACAAGAAGCCTTTTTACTTTAAAATTAACTCCACATTTATTAGTCTTATTTGGCAGTGAGAGCCTTCCCATCCCACCGTCCATGCCAAGTGCCCTATTAGTATCCTTTGGAATAGGACTTACTGAAATATACTGAGAGAAACTGCCCTAGGATGCTGCTTCCTCCTCCCATCCAGCTCTACTGCCTCCAGTCTCATTTTTCGTTGGACCAGGTTTAGAAGTGTCTAGAGGCCTCTTCTGTTTACTATTAACTAATTAATTAAGCAAATGCACAAAGTGCTGAGTTTAGGGTCAATAAAGAATCATCAGTATCATATCACGTAGAATCAAGACTGAATAGACACATAACTGGGAAGGATTGGTCCCTGGGCAGATGGTTAGTGGTGTGTGTGTGAAGTAAGTGAAGGAAGCGCTGGGCAACAGGGACACCTCATGACTGACCTGGGAGCATCAGGTGGGGTACTGGAGGAGACGTCACATCCTGTTGTCTGGCGTCTGCTGTGCCTGGGGGGAATTTTGCCTTGGAGGTATTCTAAATTCTAAGGAAGCAGCCTGTACGGGTAGGGGTGGCAGCTTCTCAGCAGCACCAATGTTTACTTTGAAGAGAAAATGTCTGCTTTGTAGGCAAATGTTTTCAGCATGGAAATGATCATTGCAATTGCTGTGGTTGTCACAAATGTTTCATCAGAGCCGATAAAGCAGCTGAGTGTTGGCAAAATCGATGAAAACATCTTGAGAAGTGTTCGCTGCCTACTTAGCCGTCTGTGGCTCATCTGGTGTGAGGGAGGAGGGGGGCAGGCGGTGAGCTGAGGCCACACATGAGACTGGGAGGCAGTGTGGCATGCTGGACTGGCATGCAGGCTCTGCAGTCAGACTGCTTTGTCTGCTCCCCTAAGCTCTGTGACCTTGGGCCGATTACCTGACTTCTCTGTGCCTTCATTTCCTTGTTTGGAAATGAAGTGCTAACTTCATTGTCATTGTGTTGTTATAAATATTTAAGTGAATCAATACATGCTTAGCATTTAATAAATATTAGTTCACATAGTAATTCTTGGAGATTCAAAATTCTTACGTAAACCTATCATCTCATCCAATAGAGAGGCTTTCTCAGCGCTGTTTAATCAACAAGTATTCATTGAGCATCTTCAATGTGCCAGATCCTATCCTAGGGGCTGGGGACCCAGTGGTGATTGAACCAGGCCAGGTTACTGTTTTCTCAGAACTTTCTCTGTCCTAGGGTAAACAGACTAATCAGATACATAAATAAGATACCTTGAGAGAATGACAAATGTTATAAAGAATGTAAATCAGAGAAATGAAAAGGAGATGCAATGGAGTCACAAATTGCCATTTGTACTCAGATGGATACAGAGAAAATATATTTTATTTAAATTTCTAAACTTCTCTGGCATTCTTCATGTGTTACCTGATGGTTAGACTAGAAAATAATTAGGGTTTTTAGTCCACAACCTGTAATTTTGATCTCATGCAAGAAGCTGAAGAAGCCCCTAAGATTGGGCTTCTTTACCATTGACTGCACATCAAGATGACATCTAGGTGTATCTGTCATCTTATGCTATTCTTAGAGAATGGGCCTCAGATCTTGGAGGCATTCTTGTGCTGTCCTCCGGTCTCTGGAGTAATGATTTCTTCAGTCTAATGGCATTCATCCCACTTATATCTGAGTCTGTGGCAAGTATTTAGCCTTGTTTTCTGTCCCTCGGTTTAATCTGGACCTGGTAGCTTTTCCTGCCAAATGATCGTCATCTCAGCATTTCTTGGCACTGGAGACCCCTCTGAGGCTCTGCATCCGCCAAAACACCACTGGCCCTGGCCTCCATTCCGAATCCTCTGCTGGGACTCACCACTCTCATTTTTATAATGGACTGCACAGCAGGTCCATTTGCCTCCAAATCAACTGCATTTTGAGTCCCCCTTTCAGAAACTTCTAAGTCCACACCCCATGGGAACCAAGAGAAACCTAGGAAAGCTATAAGCCAGTACCTCTTTCTACTAACTTTTCCGCACTGTCAGAGTGCCGGGGTCAGCTGCCAGGAGATGTTCTGTCCTGTTTCAGATACAGGGAAAGAACATGCCCTTCTCATGCCAATCTTGATGTTTCTAAGTCATTTCTCTTAAATTTCAGTTGTGAAATGAAGGGGAGAAGAAATGAAAGCCTTGGGGCAGCCCTTCCCCTACACCTCCTCTGTCTCTATTCTTTTCTTCAAAATCCCCTATATATTTAAAAAAAAAAAAAGGATAGAATTATCCATCTTCTATGTCATAAACTTCTGCTCTAAGGTTAAAAATGTTATGTAAAGGGCTTACAGATCATTGCCTCCATCTTTACAGCAAAAAAGAGAGAGAGAGAATGAAACATGAATGACTTTTCTTAGGCCCATCAGAGTGAGGTAACAGGGTAAACAAACATCCCAAGATCTGGGGAGACTAGTGTATCCAGAGAGATACAGGTGATATCTACTTACTTAGAGCTGAAGTTGCTGAGCCATAAATTCGTGGGAACACGAAAACAGTAAGCGATGTTGATGAATAGTCTAAAGCTGCGTGTGGGTCAGCAGGAACATGGAAGAGTCCTGGGGGCTGCAATCTTGGGGAAAGCAACACACATTCATGAGCTTTCCCTCAGGAAAAGTGAAAGACCCAACAAGAATTCCCTAGTGGCTCTGGCAGGAAAAAAGGAAAAATAATTATTGTGAAATATTCCCAAACCATTCTCCACAACAAAGGCTTATTTACTTTCCAGGAGGGAAAAAATTACCAGAGTCTTATCCTATCTAGGAGTAGGGCAAGTTGCCAATTCCAGCTCCCTCTAGTGTTCTTGTCCCTTGTAAAGGTAGAGGGAGCTATGCTAACATAACTTAGCTATGTTATGTAAGTGTAAGTATATACTTCGCATAAGTATAAATACTTGCGAAGACCACAGCTCAGTCACAAGCCTACTAAAAGACCGAGATGTAATCATTAGACAATTAGACAATGCTATCCCTCCTACCCACCTTAGCACCACACCAGCAGGCCTCTGACATAATAGTGGATTTTAGCTAAAAGAACTGTAAGACTCTCTTTAGGAAAATTATTTGGGGAAGCCCAAAGATGACAGAGGAGACTCTGTAACAAGGACATGGGGAAAATGTGAAGCCTCTAGCACCTATAGCAAACATTAAACATAGCTTAAATTCTACCCAGATTAACCTAAATCCTCACATTTTTTTTGTTTTAGTTCCCTACCCATAAGCATGTCTAGCTATCAACAAAAAAACTACAAGCCATGCTAAAAGTCTTGAATGAAGCCAGGGTGGGAGATGGTCATGGGAGACTTTACCTACCAAAGAATAAGATAAGAATAAAGGAGACGTCTCATTAGAAATCATTTAGGTAAAAAGAGAATGGAGTGAAGTATTTAAGTCTTAAAAGAAAAAAAGTATCTATCTAGAACTCTATATTCAGTATAATAACCCTTTGAAAATGAAAAAGAAATAAAGATATTGTCTGATAAACAAAAACTGTAAGAATTTGTCACTAACAAATCTTTGTCACAAGAAACATTAAAAGGAGTTTTTTAGGCAGAAGAAAAATTTTCTAAGTCAGAATTTGGATCTACATTACAAAAGGAAAAGTATCAGAGAAGGAATAAATGAAGATAGATAAACAATTTTAATATTTCTTACTTTTAACTGATAAATGCTTAAAGTAATAATAGTAACAATGTATTTGGTGATTACAGCATATGGATAAGGGAGGGAAATGAATGACAATCCATAAGGGAAAGGATGGAAGAATTAGGAATATTCTGCTCATGTATACAAATGAAGTCATATAATGTTATGTGAAGGTGCAATTAGAATAGTTAAAAATGTATATTGGAAACCCTAGGGAAACCACTGCAGTTGTTCTTTAAAAGAAGTATAATTGATATGCTAAGAGAAGAGATAAAATAAAGGTAAATGAAATGCCATTCCAATTATATGATATTCTTGAAAAGTTAAAACTACAAGGAAATTTAAAAGATCAGTGGTTTCCAGTGGGGAGAGAGGAAGGGTTGAATAGATGACCATTTGTCAAAACCCATAGACCTTTATAGCAAAGGAGTAAATTTTAATTGTATAAATTTTTAAAAAATTATTTGGGAGGTCAGAGGTTCCCAGAATGGAATGTAGAATGTGGCAAAACAATCTAACTTTTTAGTATGTGTATGAAACAACTTCATTGAACGGGTTAGGGCAGAAATGTGATGACATCTGTAACATTGGAAATGAGTAGAGTCTGGAAGACCGAAGTTAACAGAAACTGAACATAAGCACTGCTTTCTAGTTGATAAAGTTGTTTCCCATGCTGGTATGTGTTAACAGTTTTGATACTACTATCTATATATCTGGAATTAAGCAACTAAATGAATAGTGGATGATGAGAATCAGATTTCATACTGCTGGAGTGGGAGGTTAGAGATAAGAAAAGGGAAGAGACAAGAATGATCCATGTGGTAATTGAATAAAGTTGGAGACATCAGTATGAATTCATGTTTAAGCTTCATATGGATATAGATGGTTACATATGGAAATAGGTTATTATACACACATATAATTCCTTGCCAGGTCAGCCATGGGGTCTAGAAGCAATGACAATCCAGCAGTGAGCATTCCTAGTATCCAGATCTTGATTTCTAGTACGATTCTCCAATAAAAGGAGAAATGGCTGATTCTAGAAGTGGGACTGAAAATACACAAGGTGAACATGAACATTTTGTATTGCCAGAAACTAAGAAATTGCTAAAAAAAAAAAAAAAAGATTAAAACCACACACACACACAATGATAGAGATTATGTCAAAGGGTCACAGGAGCCAACTGAAAGAGATCCCAGTGTTCAAAACTGGAGTAGCTTGAGCAAAAAGTAAATAAAATAGTGTTGGATTATAACCCAAGGCATAAAAAATATTTGTGAGTCCATACTAATATGAATAAATGAATACACTACTGAGCTGAGAGAATGGGAAGCCAAACCTTTTAAGGGATGAGAATAAAAACAGGTATAAGTGGTTCCTCAGAAAGAGGGAACATCATGAAAAAAATATAAGAAAATTTGACATATCTGGACGATTTTGTTAGAATTTGAATGAAGCGTGAGTAAAAAGGAGAGAAGAAGGAGGTGAAGCTGTATGGGCAAGAGATGGCCTTGAATGCTATTTTAGGAAGACTGGGTGTAAATCCTCTTTAGTGGTGATGCAGTGAAAGTTCCCGAACAGGGAAATCACATAGTTGGATTTCTTCTTTTTGATGATCATGTCGAGGTGCTGAATATTTAACAGCAGACAAGGCTGTTATGTCTAAGGACTCACCTTTCAAGGCCCACAAAGCCTACCTTGGCCAAGGTGTTTTTGTTTTTGTTTTTCTTTCCTTTACTGATATTTGCTTGCTGGCTAGAATTCCTGGTGTTGTGGAATTCTGGGAAAGTCACCTGACCTGACAATTTACCCATAATACCCGAAATAATGTTTGTTTTGCTTTTTTTTCTGTGTCAAAATGTATAAGACAGAGACTCCTATTCATTAAGAGATAATCACAGAGTAAGTTCTTACAAGCCATTCAAATGAGGTAAAAAATAAACAATTTAATCAGACTATTGTCCTCACAGCAAGCCAAGATTAATTCTTCACCTTGAGGAGAAGGGGAGGAGAAAGGAACATTTTTTATGAGAAGGAAGAGTAAGGAAGGAAAAAAAGAGATAACTTTTTAAGCATGAGGAATGAAGGGCAAAATATTAAACTTGTTTTCTAGAAGTTTCCTCATTTGAAGAACTTCCTTCAGCTAAAAACAATAATGCCAACTTCCTGAGGATTTTTTTAAAAGATTTTATTTATTTATTCATGATAGACATAGAGAGAGAGAGAGAGGCAGAGACACAGGCAAAGGGAGAAGCAGGCTCCATGCCAGGAGCCCGATGCGGGACTCGATCCCAGGACTCCAGGATCACGCCCTGGGCCAAAGGCAGGCGCTAAACCGCTGAGCCACCCAGGGATTCCCCCTGAGGATTTTTTCAATAAGGATTAAATGAGATAATAAATGTAAAGAGCTTTATTATTGTCATTGTTGTTCTTATTGCTATTATTACTGTGTATTTCTGTGTAACTTAACCCTGGCTTATCCATCTCTATTATGCTTATCTCTATTTTCCTTCTACCTCATATCCACACATCCTCCTTTTGTTATACTGCAGTATTTCTAAAAGTTGTTTAAAATCAGAATTGGAGCAATGTCCTTTATAAGTAAATGTTATAGATTGTAAACAAAGCAAGAATACTATTTGCCAGCCCTGTGTTAAACCCTCTTGTGGAATCCTGGAACAGAGAAATTTATACTTAGGTACTATCTGGCTTAAGTGAAATGGTATCTGTGTTGAATGAGACCCCTCTCCTACACTTTGCTGTAGCTCATCTTTGGGCAAGAACTCAGCTAAGGACTAGGAGTAGAACTAGCATCATACAGTGCAAGGCCCCTGCCTAATGCCCTCATGCAAGGCAGAGAGGAAAAGAGTATCCAGCCAAAGGCCCTGCTTTCAAGCAATGCTCGGCCAAGGGCTGCTGCTAGGGAGAATTTGGGAAGAAATAAAAAGAAAAGAGAAGTGAAGTTGAAAGAATGACATGTGGAAAATGATCATAACAACAATAGGCCTAAGAAGTGACTTCATGACTCGTGCAGGCGAGACATTTAGCTCTTGGTGCCCATCTTTCATCTGTGAAATGGTGATTGTGATTAAGGGAAGACCCGTATTATATCTTGAAGGGCTTCTTTTACATTTTGTTGTTGTTGTTGCCTTGGTCTCTTTTGGTAATCTGCTGACCTGTCTATTGACCCTATCTTTGGATTCTTCCAGAAGCCAATCTCAAATACAAATAATTTATTTGAGAGGTGAAGGAAATACCCACTGAGAAGTGGGAAAGGAAAAGCAGCCAATTAGGTGGACAACTGGCCCTTAGTTCTCCAGGCTATTCTGGGTCGAGGGATGCAAGACCGCTTCTGAGCAATCTCCCACCTGAAGGGAGAGGGAGCTGGGGTAATTATACACCTGCTCCCAGGGTGTCAATGCCCTGGCACTTCCAGCATGCCACACGTGGGCAGCAGGCAATGCTCCTCTGCATCATTGGTGGAATGGAGAGATCTCAAGCACAGGAATACAGATGCTGGCAGTTGGAAGCCAGCCCCAGCACACAGAAAGGTACAGGGGATATGCAGAGGGGCACTTTCCAACATCTGCTACAGACCCCCTTCTCAGAATAATGTTTTGAAATGCATAAAATAAAATTCATAGGATTACAAAGAAAACCAATTATATTGAAATTCAGTTCTATCCACAGACCCCTCGGGGGACCCCAGGTTAAGAAGCCCTGCTAGGGTTTCTTTTCAATGTGAAATTATATGGTTTTATGACCTAAGAGCATGGATTGTGTTACTCTGCCAGGAGGTGGTTGAGTAAAGCTCTGCGCAGTCTGTGTAGAAACCATTTCAGAAGAAAAATGCGCTCACCCAACCTGACAATCCCCCACAGCTCAGGGACTCTGAACGCTGCTGCCGGCCTCTCTCACTCCCTTTTTATATTTTACAGTGTTTGTTTTGCATTGTTTATGTTTTTGCATTCTTCACGGGTCCTTTGTTGGCCTCCAAAGCACTGCGGGGCCTCAGTTCGCCCGCACTGCCCTGGCAGCCGCTCCGTCCTCCTCCGCTGTCCCTGGGAAGCTCTGTCCCTAAAGCCATGCCTCCGAAGCACCAGGGCCCTGCAGCCCTCCTGCCATGTAGCCACGGTGGGCCAGGGCCCGTCCTGTGGCCTGGCGGTGCCAACAGGTGGCTGCATGCCGGGTGTCGGAGCAGCTGCCCCCCTGGGAGCTGCGCGCCACTGAGACACCATCCACCTCCTAATGTGCCTCCGTGGCTCTGTTACTCACAGCTAAATTACAGTATTATGACTTCATTGTTGAATCCCAATTCTCCTAATTATAGCCTAGAGATCTATTATTTGATTTGGTAACACCAAGTGCTTCTTTTCTAAATCATGTAATCTCTTGTAGCTTATTAATGTCAGGTTTGCGCACACGCGGGGACTTGGTTGTTTGCCAGGCAGAATCAAATTTTCAAATTTTCGCTGTGTTATGTTACAGGGCTTTGCTTGTTACAATCTAATTATATTGGCACTGAAATACCGAAAACCAATTTATATTAGAAAGCTCTTTAACTCTTTCTTTGGAGAGAATTTACATGCGTAAGTGTGTGCCACACCATTGGTCTTTTTGTTTCTCCACCGGGAACTCCCTTCGGGGAAGGAGGTAAAAGTCACAGTCCCTCTTTATTAAAAGGTCTGCTGATGGACGACCAGAACTGTGAGTGCGGCCAGTCTCTGGGTGGAGCTCGGGGAAGGGAGGAAGCACCTCTTCCATCTCCCTGTGGGCTACTCCAGGCCTCCCAGCTGGGGGCGCCCCTCGTCCCAAACACCCAGAAACCCATCTGTTGGTGCATATCACCTGGTGGCAGTACCATCCCCAGCCTTGGACCAGTTTACCTCCTCCACGTCCCCTTCTCTCCTTCAGATATATCGCCCATGCTCCGTCTGCTACTAGGGCCCCAGTGGATTCTCTGTCCTGAAGGCATTGCCCTTTGCAGACCAGGGGGCGGGGCTTGCAGCCTAAGGAAATTGTTCTGGCAAAGGGGCCTCCCTCTGTCTCCTCAAGGGGTGCTGTCGGGTTATTTGTCTTGTCAACTCTGTCCATCTCCCCAGGGATGACCTCAGCTTTCTGGCCCCAGGCGCGCTGTTCCTCGTCAGACTGTTATCACCAGGCAATATCCAAATATATCTAAATCATCCAGTATCCCACCTTTGAAAAGGAGCCCCAACCTCCTCCTAGTTTTTTTTTTTTTAAGACCTTATTTTTTTTTAGAGCGGTTTTAGGTTAACAGAAACCTCGAGATGAAGGTACAGTCCCACCCCCACATGTGTGTGGCTTCCCCCATTATCAGCAACCCCCTTCCCCGCGGAGTGCTGCCTATGTGGCCTGGCTCTAATCTCACTCCCCTGTCATTCAGAGCTGTGCTATTGCTCACTCATCAACTCCAGCAACACCGTTTGGTTTGGTTTGGTTTGGTTTGGTTTCTTCCCGATTGCTCTTTTCTACTCTATGGCATTGGTACGCATTCTTTCCTCTGTCTGCAAATACTCTTGGCATTTATGGCTTCTACTCATTCTTCACACCTCAGATAAAATGTCACTTCCTTAGAAAGAACCTTCTTTCCTTCTATTTAACCAGATACCCCCACAAACACTCCATTTCATTTATCCTATCTTGTATGTATTGTTTTCTTCCTTATTATCCCTCCTCCACTCTTGACCAAGACTGTAAGATCCGTGAGGGCAGAGATTTTGTTTTGGTCGGCGGTTTACTTCCTGTGCCAAGCCCAGTGCCTAGCATACAGACGGATATCAATCAATAGCTGCTGAGGAAAGGCCCCCAGGTCATGTATATTGTCTCATAATGGAGAAGAATCAATATTTTTTGACTCTTTGGACTTGTCTGGCTCTCCTTCATCCTCCCTTGGTCAACCATGTGGACATCCTTCATTCTCCTCGAGGCTAGAGGGTAAGGCCCTGTCCTCCTTTCCTGAACAGGAAAACAAGGAACCATCACAGGTTGGCACAGCTGTGGATTACTGCTCCATCTCAACTTTTCTACTGGAGCCTGGTCCAATGACTCAGATCCTATCTGAACCAAATGCCTTGTCTTCCATGGCACCTTCCCTGGAGGTGGTTCTCATGTGGTGACTGCATGTGCCACTTGACCAGTGGCTAGTGGCAGCACCGGGCCCATCAGGGGCCATGTCAGGAATCACTCTTATTTATCTAGGTGAGGGGTAAAGTGGTGCAAAGTCAAGAACCCCCTCTCATGGCAGTCAGTGAGTCACAGAAGGGTTCAGACGGATGGGAAGTCAACGAGACCACCCCCAAAGCAGGGAGAGAAGTTGGCCAGGCACACACTGCTCCATGGAAGAGGCCCACAGGAAACAATGACAGAGCAATCTCTGCACCCATCATGCCTCTGAATAATACAGTTGTGGAGCTGATATGTGGAGTAATATACCTACTTAATTATAATTGTAACAAATCATTGATCAAATTTATGAAACTAGCTAACTCCTTTTTGCTCCTTCTTCTAGTATGTTCTCCATAAAAGTGAAAGGTAAGGGGCTCCTAACCCACATAGGAGTACAAGAGAAACCCCACCCCCTGGGATGAAGAAAACTGAGGGTCTCTCTTCCCTAACCTATGGGTCTCCTAAAACATCCAAGATGCATTAAGAATTGGAAAGGTGTCCTCTATTCAGAAATCTCAGCCTTGAAACACATGTCACAAGACAACCACTATCTCTTATTTAGAGAGCCTGTTTGCTTCTCACTGCCATATCTTTGTCCCCTCTGCCCAGAGTGGTCTCCTGCCCCCACCCCATTTCCGCTTATGGAAATTTAATCCATTCTTCACAGCCTGATAGAAAAGGCATCTGCTCAAGGGAATAGTCTCAGATCTATGCGGACAGAATCACACTGTCCACACTGGCCCCATAGTCAGGTGCTTGTGCTGTTTGTGGATGGGTTGATCATACATCCTAGTTTTGCTTGGGACAGTTCTAGTTTATACCTGTCATGCCAGCATTCATTAATATTAATAATTAATAATTCACTTTCAAAAATGTCACAATTGAACAATAGACTGTATAGCATGGTGGAAACACCCTCGGGTGACCACCATGAGGTCATATCCTTTCATCCTCTTCCTCTAATGCAGACAGAACCAGTGATTTGCTTCTGGCCAATAGAATGTGGCAAAGGTGACAGGATAGCCACTCCCTTGATTATGTCACTTTTCACAAGACTGTCTTCGTGACAAAAGAGAGTGATTCCCCTCCAGGCCTTGAAGAAACGAGGGGCTGTGATGTGAACCACCTGTGGGAAGGGTCTCAGGAACTGCAGGCAGGACCCCTAGGTAGCCTTGAGATGCCAAAGGCCCTGCTTCTGGATGGAAGCAACTGAGTTCTGCCCCAGTCATCTGGGCCAGAGGAGGACCTCAAGCTCCAGAGAGGAAAACCTCTGACCCCTCGATTATGGCCCCTGAGATCCCAAGCAGGGGACCCAAGTGAGCGGTGACTAGACTCTCCTGACCCACGGACCCTGTGAGGTAAGGAATGGGTGCTGGTGGAAGTTTTGTGGTCATTTGTTTGCAACAGTCAGATCCATGTGGCTGCTCATTGTACCCTAACCAAGAGCGCAGACGGCCTTCTCTCCCTGACAGGCTGGTATTTCCTTGAAGTCTGGGAGCATAGTCGTATGTGCAGAGCAGGAACTTCCCACCCTGTAGGTACCACACCACATAGTGTAACAGAGTACTTAGAGGAGCACGGTTTCTGGGGTCCTGGTTCCCAATTTGAACCCCAGCCCTGCCACTTAGGAGCTCTGTGGTTTTAAATAAATTATTACCTTCCAGGGCCTCAGTGTTCTCATCAAAAACTTGGGTTACAACATAGTGCTTCCCTCTGTAAGGTAATATCATAGTGAGGGTAAATCAACTCACCATGCAAGTGTTTTATGACCCATGGCACATAGTGCTGTGTCAGCTTACTGTCACATTCTTTGTTCTGCTTCATGCTCGTGTCACATCTGCTATTATCATCCCCGTTTACAGATGAGGAAACGGATGCCCAGAGACATGAAGCGACTTTCCCCAAATTGCCCACTTCCTACATGGCAGAGAGACTCAACCAAATCCACACATGCTTTTCCCCCACTCTCCACACCTGCATCTTTCTTGTGGACACACATTTAAAGCAACAAAACCAAAGAGGACTTTATGCAGAATTCCACAGTGGATTTCCCAAGAACCGGGTCACAAACACACAGATGTCAAGTTTGGCTAAGTAAGTCCCATGTTCTAGAGCCACCTCTTCAGTCCCGTGGGTGGGTTTTCAGAAGCGCCAGCAGACAACTTAGTTTAGTGGAAGCTGGTGACCCATAAATGAGCTCTGGGGCCATTAAGCTGACACACGACCTGACAAATGACGGGCTTTTAGACAATTCCAGTCTACTAAAACCTGGATATTTACATAAGTGCAGATTATCGGGATCCATAGATAATTTGCTACCTGTTCATTTTTAATGTGTTTGTGAACACTCATGAGAAGCTCATTAGTTGTAAGTGTCTGTAAGCTTACTGGGATGTAAACCAAGGTTGACAGCACAATAGTCACCACTCAAGGGAAGTGGCCCCTTTGCCAGCCAGAGGAAGCAGACATGCAAATGGGCCAGCGGTGATGGACAAGATAGCTGGGATGCACCCAGACTCCTTACCTGAGCCGGTTTTATGTCCCCAACCCAAGGCAACCAGCAAAAGACCCAAATCGTTGTCCTGACAGTGATTCTAACTGCATTTCCTGTGGTGGAGTGACAGGGTCAGCCACCAGGGCCCAAATAATCGGGGAAATCTGTGAAGGCCATGGCCTGACAAGGCTCAAATCCATTTGTCATTCTCTGCTTGGGATGCCCTTGCTCCTTTTCTAGACTGGCATGTTCCCACTCATCTTTCAAGACACTTCCTCCTCAAAGTTTTCTCTGACTTTGCCAGGGACAACACTTCACCTCTGGAGCTCTGAGAGCCCCTTGTCCATCTTCTGGAATCACTCTAACTATATGGGTATCTGATATGCTTGCCTTTTCTCCATGCCCAAGGAGCAGAACTCAGAACTTTGTAGGGATGCCCATCCAGATATGCTACTCAACGGAAGCACTGGTGAGCAAAGCAGACCTTGTGAATAATACAGTAACCATGGGGAAGGAACCACACCGTGCAACACCTTGGCTTTTCCCATTTCCCATTTTGCTTGCTTCTTCCCCTTTTGGGCCCGTGGGAGGGAACCTACTACTCTCCTGGTCTCACAAGGGAGGGGCTACAGAACTGAAAGCCCTGGGTGGGGCGACCTCATCCTGCCAGGCTTTTCAAATATTTATTTATTTTTAACAAAGGTGAGTTTCTCTAATAGTACCTTATTAAAGACTGAAATAATATACTTGTATTGATCTTATTATATGTATTCACATGTATATTATAGCAGACATGGGATTCCAGAGAGGCAAAACATCCATTGCACTTCACAGGTACATGACTGAGGGGCGCCTGGATGGCTCAGTCAATTTAGCATCTGACTCTTGATCTCAGCTCAGGTCCTGATCTCAGGGTTGTGAGCTCAAACCCCGCAATGGGCTCCATGCTGGGTGTGGTGTCCACTAAAAATAAGTAAATAGATACATGATTGAATCCCTTGACAGGCTAAACTGCTACTAACAAATACGACCAGATAATGTAATGTCACCTCTCACATGACAATGCCACATGGGCATCCAGGGGACGGTCAGCTCTCTTCCATGCAGTGATTCAGGGATCCAGCCTTCTTTCATATTCAGACTCCATTATCTTGTAGGGCATCATCTTCTCCTGCACCAAAGCGGCAGAAATGGAAAGAACATGGAGTGAGCCATGTGGGAGGTTCTACGGCTCTGGCCTCAAAATGGCCACTTTGTTACTTCTGGTTATATTCTACTGGCTAGAACTTAGTGACATAGTTCTGCCTAACTACAAGCACAGCTGGGGACCACCATTTGCTGTGTGCACAGGAAGGAAAGGAAATGGATGTTAGTGAAGAGCAAGCAGTCTGTGGCACATCCATCTAAGTTAGTTCTCTCCTGTCTCTCCCTCTTCATAATCTGCGTGGAGGACACAGATTATAACTGCAGTGGGTTGCACATGGCCCCTCCCACGGGTGTCCCTTATATTTGAAGCATTCCTGAAGAGCTTCATGTTTCCAAGTATTATTTATATTAATCTAAGTATTTCCCACTTATTTCTATAATAACTTTGGAGATAGGTCACCAAACACAGAATACAAGTCCCATTTATGAATTCTTATATTTACACCAACCAGATACCCAATTTTGCCAATAGTTGATTCCCTGGTATATGGTAGCCAAATGTACAATTTGTTTCTCTGATCTTGCAGAAAGATTTCAACAAATTAATGTGTTGAGACATAGTACACAGCAAATGGCCATTTTGCTAACTCTGTGGGGCTTGACTTTCCTATCTATCATGACTACTTGGCCTTTGTTGTAGCACAGAACAAGAATCTCTAACTGCAAGAACCTCTTGAAGGTGTTATTTCAGATGCATCCAGGCAATATCTTTGACAAATGACAAGCTTAGTCTCTCTCAATGGAGTTTCTGAATAATGGGCCATTTGATCGTATGGCTGTTTGGCCAGACACTTACCATTCTCAGTGAGCAGGGCTTCTGTAATGGCTGCAGGAAATGACTTATATGATCTACTCAAACTTGGGAGTTCCTGGAACATGCTGGTGTCTGCTCTTAGTGACACCACAATTATGCAAAATATAAGACTAACCCATTTAAGGCCCATTATATGTCTTTCAACTATTGTCAAATCTGCTGGAAAAAGTTAATAACAGGGATGAGCTGAAGGGAAATATTAGCCCTTTGTTCTATGTTTACTTAAGAACACTTTTAGCTGAATATTATAGACTGCCCCCATCTGAAAAGCAGCTTTCAAACATTCATTCAGCTCATATAACAAGAAGTTAGAAGACAAGGCTTTGAGTCAGCTTCTCTGCAATTTCTTGATTTTCTCCTCATGGTTCCAAAGTGGCTGCTGCAGCTCAGTGCATCACATCTTCATACAACATCTAAAACAGGAAGTAAAGACCAGGTCTTTCCCCTGGAGTGTTCTATTTCTTCTTGTCAGAAAGTTTCTCTGCACACTCACTCTAGCACACTGTTCTTTCGTCTTATTTTTTGTAGGCCAATTTATTTCTATACTGGTCACTCCCTTATGAGAATGCAAATAGCATAATTGATTTAGAATTAGAATGATTCATGTTCTGGAAATGAGTATATTGCACCAAATTTTGTCTTTTACCTGGAAAAAAAATTTTGGTTGCTGCTAGTAGGAAGAAGCAGGGATCATTGGTAGGTAAGCAATCAGTGGTACCTACCACATTCCTCAAGGAGCTTACAGCTTTTCTGTTGTCCTAAATCAGATGAAAAGAAAACACTATTTCTTTGTTACCACTGTGTCCACTTACTGAAAAACTTTCATGAGACCATGTTTTAATGTCATAAATCTCACCTTCCACAGAAACATATTGTTTTATTGCTAAAATAACAACTACAATTACTGAGTGCTTAGTATGTGTTCAGTGCTATAGTAAGGGATTTATGTGCATCATCTGATGATAGAAACCAAATAAGCAAGTTGAGGTTGATACTATGAAAGCTTGATTTTGCAGATAAGGAACATGAATTTTTTTTTAAGATTTTATTTATTTATTCATGAGACACGGCGAGGGGGCGGGCAGAGACATAGGCAGAGGAGAAACAGGCTCCCTACAGGGATCACGCCCTGAGCTAAAGTAGACGCTCAACTTTAATTCATTTGCTTTTTTTTTTCCCAACCAGAGATTCTTTTTTTTCTTTAAATTTGTTTGTTTATTTAAGTAATCTTTACCCCTAGCGTGGGACTTGAACTCACAGCCCCAAGATCAAGAGTCACGTGCTCTTCCAACTGAGCCAGCCAAGAGCCCCAGTCAGAGAGTCTTCATAAACTTTGCTCTCCCCTCATCTTGTTTCTATTTTTTATCTGTGTCTTTTATAAATCTTTTGACCCTAGTATATCCATTCTTTGGTCAGAAGCCATTTTAGAGGAAGAAAATGATAAAAGCAAATCTAATAGTCATATGATGTGCGAGTTGAAGGTTAAGGAGTGAAAAGTACTAATGTCCAGAACTTATTATGAAATGCATCAAAAAAAGTTAAATTGATGCATGGATGGAGGGATGGATAAGTGAATAGAAAAGATGCATGATGAAGCAAATGTAAAATATTAATTGTAGGGTCTAAATTGTGGACATATGGGTTTCACTGTATAATTCTTTCAACTCCTCTGTGTTGAAAATTTTCATCATAACATGTGGGGAAATATGTCGGTAAGATATTAGATACATTTTTATAGAAGAATATCGCAACAGGATAATTCTGAGTCACAACAGCTAAGCAGAGGTCAAATAATGGAGAGTCCTATAGACTGGGACTTAATCCTCAAAGTAATCCAGAGACTCTGGAGGGTTTAAGCAGAGGGCTAAAATGTAAGCCGGACCTGGGGGCGTGCTGGAGGGATGGGTAGGAGCAAGATGGAGAGAGAGAAGCCAGTCAGGGGCTGCTGTAATAGTCCAGACAGGAGTGAATGATCGTATCCGAGCAAAGGTGGCTACAGAGATAGAGGTGATTTCAAGGAAAAAACTCAAGAGAAAAATAAAGGAGACTTGACACAGGAAGACATGTAGGCCCATGGGGCTATCTAGTATGACTCAGGTTTCCAGCTGGGGGCAGGGGGAGGGGGAAGGCCACTCTTCACTTGCTGATAGGCTGGCAACGCAAGGAAGCCCCCATAACCTCGGCACAGACCCACCTCCCTCTGGGGAGCCCACCAGCCCCACTGTGGCCTGGGATCTGCTGAAGCTCTGAATTTCTGCCCCACAGATATTTTTCCTTTTCCTGCTTCCAAGTGAAGTGAATCCATGCTCTGCCTTCCTCCACAGTCAGAGCCTGCTGAGAAAGAGCACTACAAATGGCTTCTGAAATGCTTCCCCAGCCATCTGGAGCACAGGCTCAGAGAAGCTCCCCGCCACGGGCCCAGCTCTGATTCCTGGGTCCTTGGCTTCACACCCCTGTCTGCTCTCTGTCAGAAGCAAACCCACACTTTATTATGAAATTAAAATTGTTTCCAAGGACCTCAAAGGGGAAAAATGAAATTGTTTTCAGCTTTGAGTATAGTCATAATAAAATAGCTATTTAGAGAGGGGATTGCGTTATTCTTGGATAAATGAGAGAAAATACTCTTTTACAGTTTGTCATAAAGACAGCAATAGCATTTTTCATGACAAACACAATCAATGATCAAGGGAAGCTGAGGGCATCTATATTTGTCCTTCCTTGGACATCATGCACAGTGGCTTATTTGGTCTCTCCCAAGTGGGGAAAGTGGCAGGACAGGCTTCTAGTGTGCTTTCCCAGTGACACCAGTTCCCTCTAGAGCTCAGAATCCTGGCAGCTGGCCCCTGAGGACTCTGTAGACTGGATTGTGGGTCTTCTTCTCATTTCCTGTACCCCTTGCCTCTTTCTTATACCTCTTTACCAGCTTCCTTGTTGGCATTAGTGTCTGGAGCCCACGCCAGGTTCAGCTTATTTAGATGGAGCACCAACCACATAGGCTAAGCATGCACAGAAATTCTCATGTGTCACCTCATCTGATCATCACAGCAACTCTGTAAAGTAAGGAATGGCCAAATAAGACCAAGATCCAAGAGACTGTCCCAACCAGTAAATACAGATCCCTAAAGTTCTCTTCCCTATCCCAAGCTGCCTCTTCTCCCCTTTGGGATCCAGCCATTGTAGGACACCAGCGACTGGCAATGTCTAGTGGAAATCATGCAGCATTTAGTGACTGAGCCCTGTGACCTTGGGAAAGCCATTCTGAGACTTTTTGTGTCTTGGTATTCAAATTGGTAAAAAGGAAAGAAATCTCTTTGACCTTGGAAGGTTGGATTTTATAAGGAGTTTGTTAGAACATATATAAAATGTCTGCTGAAGAGTAAGGGCTCAAAAAAAAAATTTGTTCTTAATGAGGCATTGGTTAGCTTGTTCTAAGGTGACGTAATGCCTTAAGTCTCATGAAGACGGGGGAAGAAAAGATTTTTTTAAATGGTACTTAAAGAAAGCAAGTCCCATATGATATCCCAGCACAGGAAGTGGGGGTTACTTTGAGCCCAGGTCCTGGGAGTAACCTGTCAAATCCCACCAGGTTGTCACCTGGTCAGCGGCCACTTCCTTCGTCAGTGCTACACCTCTCACTCTATGTGACACATCACCACACGCTCTCCCTCCCCATCCTGAGCTGCAGCCTGTGCCCAAAGGCAGAAATCAGTAGAGGCACTTCTTTCTCTCCCATCCTGAAAGCAGGACAGTCTAGTCTGTTGCAAAGTGCATTATGTGCTGCAAGAGAACTTCCAAAAGTTAAGTCTCTAACGCGGAGCAGAGTTTGCCTCCCAGATGATCCAGGTGAGTAAGCCTTTTTGACACTGACGACCAGTTTTGAAAAAAAGGCTGGAGTCTCAGCACCCTGAGTTTGGGACCAAGAGCCTCCAGCCTGCCCCTTTCTAGGAGCTGTGTGAAGACCCACAGCAGCCTCGCCACCCTGGCTCTAGGAGGAGAGGAAACAGCAAGGACTATGGCCTTTGTACCTAGCATGGCGCTTTCCCTCTGTTCCCACTTAGGCCCCCTTCAGAGACTGACAAACAGCTCGCATTGCCCCCTGCCACCCTCTCGCTCCTTTCCCTACTTAGTTGAATGACTCTGCTTTGAACCAAGCTGGGGACTGCAGGAAACATGCCACCTCCTAATGCCCAGCGCTGCCCTTCCCAGGCCGGGTTTTGCACCTGTAAGCTTGAGTTGATGCCGAATTGCATGCCTCTTTCTCTATCTCTCTTTTAAGCCTACACATTTAAAGGCCTGGCTTGGACACTTCGTTGGCATAAAGTGTCTGGGATCTTTAACTTTCCAATAATAAATAAAACAGAAATTCGAGGAAGAGCAGCTAAATCTCAGAAATCGGCCCCTGGTTTATCGCAAATCTCCTTATGTATTCAGATGCTTTGGATATACACATTAAAGTCTTTGGCCCATATTTATGATTTTGAACACTGTGTTAACTTTTTACAAATATATCAATAGCTGACATAGGAATAGGGAGGGACCCACTTTAGCTGATGCCCTAACCATTGGCCTCTCTTGGCAACAACTACTGATGCTTATGAGGAATTAAAAGCATCATGGAAAAATCCAGATTTTTCTCATGTC
Organism: Canis lupus baileyi; assembly: GCF_048164855.1. NCBI lineage: Eukaryota > Metazoa > Chordata > Mammalia > Carnivora > Canidae > Canis > Canis lupus. The sequence goes on from NC_132860.1 coordinate 12,292,337, forward strand.
TCCTGGGAACTCAGACACCCCTAGAGAAGTAAAATTATCCTTAGCATAATCATCAGAAGACGAGGTAGTTAAGAGTCTTCCCGTATGAAACAGGGCAAGGAGGGTTGGTGCTAGGAGGATGAAGGGTTTGCTCATGTAGAGTCTTATCAGGGCCTTCTGGAGGCCCACCCCCTCTCACTATCTTCTCTTGCATTTGGATTGAATTCAATAATATGGCCTTCCATGCTCAGAGCTATTAGCGAGGAGGTGAGTCAGGGACCCATGAAGGCACAAAGAGTTTGAGATTGGGGTGGGAGAAGGGAAGACACAGAACTGGGGAGAACTTTATCACCTCCAGAGTTGGCCTTCTGATTGGAACAATGACACTGTGCAAGGCAGGGTACATGCAGACTAGAGAGACCAGGCAACAGAGAGGATGACAAACCATGCTGGGAGTAACTGAAGAGCCCAGGGCTTCCGCTTTGTGTAGTGGGAAAGGAAAGATGGCAGAGGGGCAGCGAGAGATGTTTATCAACGTCTGCCATGTGAATGTGTGGTCAGAGAAACCAGAACCAGAAATGCACAAAGGGAGATATTCCCACATTTTAAGGGTCCCACCAGCGATGGAGGGGAAGTGGGACTAGTACCATTGGCTGAGCACCTATGATGAGCCAGGGTCTGTAGGAGGCATTTTGTGTCTTTTTGATCATGAAGTCCTCATCTTGTTTCTGAAACTATATGAGAGAACTGAAAGCCAAAGAAGTGATGGGACTTACTCAAGAGCCGAGAGCTAGGGAAGAGCTAGGGAACAGCATGTATTTGAACTCCCACTTCACTCTGACCCTATTACAGTAAATGACCAAGCAGAGGCTGCATGACCTCATGGCGAGGGATTGATGAACTCAAACATGGAGCGAGGCTCACACTAGCTGCTCTCTAAGGTCCCTTCCAGCTCTGAACTTCTGTGCACAGTCCTGGTGGCCTGGCGACATGTGACTGGAGTGCTGCAGAGAAGAAGGCAAGGGGATGCTTTGTGGGCAAGTCATCTGTTCAGCAGAATGAAGTGAATGACAAATGGGCCTCCCTGGAACTGATTCCCTCTAAGTGTGCCTAACAATAAAATGCTTCACAAAGAAACCTGACAATTCAGTTGTTAATTTAAAACATCCTTCTCTAAGCTGCCTATAACTATAACCTAATTGTTGCAAGATGGTGGTTTATAAAAAAAGAAAGTAAAATCACATAAAATACAAATGTGCATTTCTTCTGCAATAATTCACTCTATTCTTGTGTTCATTTTACCCCGTACTCTTTCATGTTACCATCAGATTCTTAATCTGCACACTAAACATTTATTTCTATAAAAAGTCTAATGTAATTTCAAGAATTTAAAGGATTCCTCCTCTCTCTTCTGAGAGTCAACTCAGTGGTAGATACAGCCTGGGCCTTGGACCACAGGATGTGATTTTGGCCTGGCTCTTTAACTTCTCTGAATTTTGGTTTCCTCATCTATAAAATCAGATTATAATATCCACATTGTAATTGTGTTGGCAGGGTCAACTGATGAAGTCTATGAGTAAGTCTTTTAAGCTCTAAGAAGTATTACTAATATTTGTTTTTCTTTTCTAGTCAAAGGCTTGGCCTATTGCTATGCTCCTGGGGTGGTTACGGACTTACTGATTTATTATTCATCTGTCACCCATCCAAGCATCCATCCATTCATCCACCCACCTACCCACCCATCTGTCCATCCACCTATCTAGCTTTCTGTCTGTTTAACAAACGTTGATTGAGTTTTTGCCATGTACCAGATACACAATCAGGAGCCAGGAATTTAGGCATGAATTAGATATAGTATGGTTCCTGACTCCCAAGTCTTTCTTTCCAGAGAGAGGAACAGATACATTTATATATAATGATGTAATAAAGTAGCCATGGTGTAAGACTGTACCTCTTAAACCATGGGAGATATGTGAGCTTCTCCGATCATTTTGTTTTTCTAATTGTCTATCAGAAGCAATAGAGAATATGGCAAGAATTTCGATGTCAGTTGGTCCTGGAGTGGGAAGTAGAACAGGCCTTGGACGTAAAAGTGGGAAAGGCTTTCTCTGGACCTACGGGCTGGAAGAGGAACGATTCTAGTAGCAAGTGTTTCTGACTCATGGAGCAGGCTGGGTGAGCAGTGCCCCCATTTCTATTTGTTTTCCTCTTCTTGGGCCATCAACAGGAGTGCCAGGGACAGTAACTATGGTGGGTGCTTTGTTTCCAAATTGCTTATCTCGACAAGCAACAATTCAGAAAACAATAATCTGAGGACTCCTGGAGAACAGGTACCACCCACAACCATGGGGGAGAACTAGTCCTCCATACAGTGCTACACTCAATCCCCGTCTCCCTGACACCGGGGGGCACACCTTGGGAAAATGTTTGCATGTGAAAGATTAGCCTAGCTGGTTGCACGAGCAAAGCAACTGGAACAGGATGATCTTCCTTATTTGCTGGGAAAAGTTCCTTCTCTGCCCCTAGCTGAAAACTTGGACTATCCCTTGAATTTCCTGGACACTGTTTGGTAATTTAAAAAAGAAAAAAGAAAAAAAAAAAGTTTGCCAGTCACTTGAAGTCTCCAAAAATATTCTCGATTTACAAATTAGATTGTCCAATCTCATGTAATTGTAGAATTTTCTCCCTAGATTTACAAGGCATAACTTTTCTCCTCTTCCCACCCTGGATCTGCTGCAGAGGGCAAGGCTGCACCAAGAGAACAGGCTCTGAGGGGCCACCCTTCCCTTGCCCATTTAGGACCTTTATTCTTCTCTCCCTTTCCTGCTTTGTCTATCTCCAGGGCTTTTCATATCCCAAATGTAGCTGTCTCTCATTTGCTCCTCCATGTGAACAGCTGCCTGGGCATAATATCTGCCCCTGTAGATTTATTAGACATGGCCACACCATTGAAGTCCCCCCGACCCCTGCCCATAGGACACATATTAAGGGTGGCTAGTCATGTCTTTGAAATTCTTCTCCTTTGACTTGAGGTCAAGGTAGAAGGGTCTTCCAGTTCTCTCCCTTAGAGATCTCAGGCTCAAAATACATAGCCTCACCTACAAAATTCACTTCTAAACTCCAACTCAACTCATTTTCAGTTTTGCTGTGGCTGAGAGTTAAGACTGATATAGCCTAACTTTTGCATACTTTTTGCAAATCCTGCTCATGGCTTCTCACCTCCCTTTGGAATGTTGCATATTAAGTTAAAAAAGAAGAACCAGGGGCACCTGGCTGGCTCAGTCAGTAGAGCATGTGACTCTTGATCTTGGGGCTATGAGTTTGAGCCCTACATTGAGGATAGAGTTTACTTATAAAGAAGGAGAAAGAAAAGGAAAAAAAGAGAAGAAAGAAGAAACCATTTTAACATTATATGAGTTGCACACCGTGGAGGCTAGATGACACGGATGGAACATACAAAATTGTGCTCTCTTGAAGGCTTGGGTTCCTGATTTTTTTGTGATCCTTCTTCAAGACAGTAAAGAAGGTATGACATGTCAATTGCTCACCTCAAATCCCAGGCTGGAGAATCACAGATAACATTCCCTCCCTCTCCCCCTGCCAAAGTTAATGCTTCAAGATATAATGAGAAGTAAGGGGCAGCCTGGGTGGCTCAGTGGTTTAGTGCCTGCCTTTGGCCAAGGGCCTGATCCTGGAGACCCAGGATCAAGTCCCACGTTGGGCTCCCTGCATAGAACCTGTTTCTCCCTCTGCCTGTGTCTCTGCCTCTCTCTCTCTGTCTCTCATGAATAAAGTTTTTTTTTTTTTTTTAAGTAAGACGATGACTTGTGGCAAAACTGCTTGATATAAATGAGTAAAATAAGTGTTAAACGACACAGAAAGGGTCATGAAAGAAAATATGTTTCAAGAATGAGAGAGTGTTCTTCACTCCATGATGGATTCATTCATCTTTACACCTTCCTAAGCCCCCAACGCAGGGCCTGGCACATAATAAGGGCTTATAGATGTAGCTGATTTTGTTCCAAATACAATCTCAGGCATTGACTTCTGAGCTATGGACATGGTCGGTTAGTTCCACAGTTTGCTTATGTGCCTCGGGCTGGTTGTTGAATTAGGCCAAATAATCTAAAAGCATCCACTCATGTCCCCCACCTACAGTTATTACCTACTGTCTTCCAGGCCCTTCCCTTCTGCTGTTGAGGATTTGGAGAGTTGATCACAATCTTTCCATTCCACAGTCTCAGGGAATTCTAATATCTACATCGGACACCTATCGAACAGAGTTAGTTTCATCAGTTCTGGGCCCCCTGGACTCCTATTACCATCCTCTCTACAACACTTCAGAGCCACATCTTATCACATGGGACTGTTCCCTCGAAAAGTCCCCCTCCTGCTTCTCACTTTGACCATAACCGTCAATTCCTTCGAGCAGTCTCATCCCCTGCTCCTCACTACACCTGCACAGACTGGCCCTTGGTCCTGCCATTCTCTCCTCCACTCCCACATCCATCAGGGATCCCATGGCTCATCATTGCAATTATTTTCTCAAAGGCATTCTCAGTTTCCTTGCCTTCCATCTTTCTGCCGTATCTGTGTCAACTCTAGATTTCCTTCCTTTCTACTTATTCATCTTCTACATCTGTACAGCTGAGTGATGTTGGAGAAGCAGCAAATAACCATAAACTTCAGTACTCTACAGTTTCATGGTCTTAATCACCATTGGTTGATTTCATTTAGCATCTTCTTTAAAAGTATCCCAATCTTCCTCACCCTGCAAGCCTCCAAGTCAGCCTCTATCTACCCCACCTCCACCCCCACTCTCAAACAATAGCATTTTCTTGTACTTTATCAAGATTCACCATGTGCTTGGAGCCTGGACATGGGATTTTGTAAAAGCTCCACTGGTGATTGTGATGTGCAACCACTATTGAGGACCACTGATCTAAAGGAGCCCTGCGAACACCTGAAATCCTGCTTAGGGGATCTGTTTCAGGCCTCTGGCTCCAAATCACCTCCACTTGTTGTGATCACCACCCTTTCAGCATCCCATGGTCCCAGCTGGGCTCATTTTGGCTCCTTTTATCTCATTTTGTTCCATTAGTATTTCCTGACCTAACTTGAGACTATGGACCTGTGTACTGCAATGATAAACCCATGGGATATTTGTGATAGTCTCAGCTATGCGCTTGGCATGGGACACCATGCTTCTGTGTTCCTGTCTATATAGGAAGGAGTATCAGGCCAGAGGGATTGAAATGTAAATCCCTCTTAAAATTAGGCTGCAGAATAAGACATGTCAGCCCGGAGACTGTGTTCTTTGCAGCCCCACGCCCAAGCCCTTCTGAAGATGAATCTCCTTTCCTGTAGAGTTTTGGGTTAGTCTGCTGACGAGAAGATGTGTGGGGTTTGGAAGGTGAAAAAGAACCAGTTGTTTTTCTCAGGAGGCTGTGGTGGTCCCACATAACAGGCCTCCAGATCTCTTCTCAACCCCTCCATGGCTGCAACCTGCCTCTGTTCATCAGGCTTCATCCTGCTGAGTGTATCTGATCCTCAGACGGTATAGCCTTCTAGACCTTCATTTTTCTAGCTCTTCCCACACTGGTGTAGGTCCTATATTAATGACCTTTTTATTCTCATAATGACATAAAAGCTCAATCTTTTTTTTTGACTGAGCCTAGGCTGATACAAGGGCCTAATATCCTGGATGATGGAGAACTTCCAACCATTCTAGGGCAGAAGGCCACACCATAAAAGGAATACTTAAGGAAAATTGCATATTGGGAAGCCAGAAACCTATCCAACAGTGATGTCGATAAGTACCTCAATTTTTATATGATCTTGCTTTGGAGATGCCAGCTGGGGAAGGTCTAATGTCTGAAGCCGAGGCCAGCTCTGCTGGCAGGCCCTTCTCCCCTGGCTCTGGTTGAGGGCATGTCGGCATGTGCATTTGTGTGGAATGGGGATGGGACGTGTGAGGAGAACTCGGTTCAGCTCTCTGTTTACACCAGTCCTTTTCTGTCACCAGCCCGCACACACAGCTGACATGAGTTCCAGAACACTTGGCTCTGTCTCTTGTCAGCCATGTGTCCTCGAGCATATCACTGCCTCTGCTGATGCTTAGTTCCTAGTTTCCTCATCTGTTAATTGGTCAAACAAATCAATTACCCGGAGGTGCCTTTCAGCGATAACATTCCTCACTAGACAGCAGTTTGGTTCCCTTGGCTCAGAACGTCTCACCAAGCCAGGCCTGTGGTAAGAGCAGCCGGGGCAAGGCCAGGCTTCGGAGCAGAAAGCCTTCTCCTGGGCCTCTGGGGGCTAATTTATGGACACGACCTTGTTCTGGGATGGGATCTGAGGGCAGCCAGCAAGGTGACAACCCACAGGCACTAGACAAGCAAACAAATGTGCCTGCTCAGTCAGAGCCCAGGGCAGGCTTGGCCACACCAGCTGCTGACAGATGGACAAATGGACAAACATGCCTCATCTCACCTCTTGCCCCTTCCCTTGCCAGGGCTACTGCCGCCTCTCACTGAGTGATGAGTAGGTTAAGGATAAGGTTCAGCATACACTTATGGGGTCTATAGGCCACCTGGGTTTTCTCAGGGAAGATTCTTTCACCAACCCTCTCTCTCCCTCATCCCAAGACCCCAGACCTTAGTCACACACAAATCCTGTTTGCATCAGTTGTCTGTTCCTTCAGCTGTTCCGATTTTCCCTCTGAAGACACATGCTTTTCTCTACATGTTTTATTATTCCCCCACTGCCTCATTTGCTCACGAGTCCCTTTCTGGGGAGCTGGGACACAGCCAGCATCTTCTTACAGCAAATAGGCCCAGAACCCACAAGAAAGCCCCCTCTTCTCTTCAGTGTGTCTCTTCTTGTCATTAAGGGGAAAAAAAGACAATAAAAATCTCTCTTCCTCCTGCTTCTCTTTATAGATTTTCTCATTAAGAGAATTAAGAGCAATCAAAGCCAAATCCATAGCTGCTTCTCTTTACACAAATCATTTTGAAACTCTTTGACTTGAAACTCAAGTCAAAAATGATGATCGTTGGCTGCCAATACTGAGCTCCTAGGGTCAGCTTCTCATCCCCTTTCCACAGTGCAGCCTAGTGACAAGGAAGTTGGTAGCATTTGAGGCTGCATGTTTCTACCCAAAAACCATTCTCTTCTGAGGTGGAAGGGAGCTCTGTGCTCGGTTTCCAATTAGTCTTCTGTAATGGACCCATATAATTTCTCTTTCTGGAAGCCATCCAGACTCAAAATGGATTGAGGTAGTGAGCTCCCCATTCTTATAAAGGTTTGCATAGAAGACAACTGATCCTCTATTGGCCGAGCATTCACACTGGATGACTGCTGAAGTCTACTTTTACATGGAAGTCTCCTGAATCCAGGGCCATGTGCCACCAGTCTTACAATGGTGTCACAAAAGCAGGTCCAACAAGAAAGAATCTAATGGAATATAAGGCCTAGCTGGAGCTATCGGGGATGGCTGGGTCCTCAGGAAGAGGAGCCCATGGCAGGCAAGGGGAAACTCTAGGTCAGGGTATCTATAAAATTCTATGCCAAACCAGAACTTCTCAGAGCAATGGTGGGCATTCCATAATATGACATGCACAATGCAATGCATTGTCACATTGCAATGTAGGTTCCAGTACATGAAGAGAATTTGGTTATGGTGACATTAGCTTAGTGGATGAGCGACACTACATTATATTGGAGCATTGCAACCTTCTGAGAGGAGAACTTGCTTACTGTTCTCCTTTTGTGTGTGCTTTTGGGGAAAGTACTGTCCCTTTGTAGATCTTAATTTCCTCATCTGTAAAAATCTAGGATTGATCTCTAGCTCCTTTCCCAAAGAAGGTTCCAGGGAAACTTAGTCCCACTAACGAAATCACATAAAATGATTTCATGGTAAAATATGCTTGGAAACCCCACGTAAACCACTACCCCCCTTTGGGAATGACAATGCTGATGTGCCCGTGAGTGGCTCCAAACATCCTGCAACAAAAATACCTGTTTCTCTGTGTTAAAACTTGTGTGTCTGGAATGGTCTTTGAACGTAAATGTCTGTTTTCCTAGTACATGCCTTTATTGCCCAAGGGATTAGTACTCCTCAGCACACAATCAGAGAAATAGTGATCTAGATCATCTCTGTGGTTCCTTAGTCCTAGGATATTCGGTGCTTCTCTAATCAACAGGAGAATCATCAATGAAAAACTAGTTCATGATGTGCATGAGCAAGACCCAGGGCACCTGCCTCTCTGGGTTAGCATCGCTGATGAGTGTCTGTTGCGGGCTTCTGCTGACACTCTTTCCTCTGCCTGAAACACCTTCCATACTTTGTAGTTGGCTAACTCAGCCTTCTCATCTCGGCTTCACTGGTATGTGCACTGGGCTGCCTTCCCCATGCCTCAGCTCTGGCCCAGTTACCCAACTGATAGGTCTTTTACTTTCCAGACCATGTCTCTTCACAGGAATAAAAGTTCCATGAGGGCCAGAGCCTTGCATGTCCTGTTTTCTCCTTCCCCAGTGCCCATTACTGGGTTTGACACACTGGAGGCCCTGATAAATATTCATGGAACAATTAGATACAAAGTAATTGACTTCTGGGATTGCTTCTTCAGTTGGGACAAGGAAACAGTGATGACCACTTATGGGGAAGGAGGAAGAAGAGTCTTATTTTCTTGATACACCACAGAAGTTACAGATAGACATCAGAGTTGTTCTAGAAGGAACTGGCTGCCTGTCTTAAGAGAGAGCTTCCCATGACTGAACATGTTCACGTGAGGGTAAAGGAGACCATTACCAGTAAGAATTTTGAATGAAATGACTCTGACATTCCCTTCGAATGCCAAGAATCTCAGACTGACTTCTTCTTTAATCAGTATTGTGTGTAATTTACATATTCCTACATATTCAGGGCTTTTTTTGGGGGGGGAGGGGATGGTCACATATTTTTTTTTTTTTTTTGAGAACTACAACTAAATTTAAACAATAATTAGTTTACTAGCCATCTATTATATTAATAATAGCAATCTAATGCATTAATAAAAATGCAGTTTAAATGCTAGTCAGGGAACAATTAAGCTATATTATGCAGCTCTCAGTGATAATAGAGACTAATTTTTTTAAGTTTATGATAAATGTTAATTGAAAATATGTAGAATTAAACAAGCATTATATGAACACTATGATTGCAACCTGGCTGCATGCAGAAGATTAAAAAAAAAAAAAAAACAGAAAACAAACCCTAGAAATTCGGAGTATTTGGGTAAGAAAGAGGGGGCGAGAGGAGGTGAAGTTTGTCCGTTTTATAATTTGCTTCTGCAAAAATTTTCTCAAATTCCTATCAATGTGCTTGTCTTATTTGTAAATTTTTTGAAGATAAAAGTGAGATTGGAAACAACAGGAAATATATGTTTGCTGGCTTTGCAAACATGATTTTGATTTTTTTTTTCCACTGAGGTTTTGGGGCCTTGTTCAAAGTTGACTGGACCATAAGGGTCATTCTGGTCTCACTCTCCTTTCCCAGCTGTCTCGAAAGGCCCTCTGGAGCAAGACAGAATGACAGCCATCACCCCTGACTCAAATTCTTTCTGGAGTCATTGACAACTGCCAAAGGCATGTGGCTGGAAACTAGGTTAGAGTGTAAAGTTGAGAGTTTTGGACTTCACCTCCCCTCATTGCCATTTGTTACTTGTGAGTTATGTTGCTTTTTTTGGAGGGGGGGGTGGGCAGTTGTCCCAGGTCAGTAACCTTTTTTCTTTGTCCCAAGATAAATCCCCAAAGCAATTACCAGGAAAAAGAAAAAACAAAGTTTCTGTTTGGCTTTTTGCTGCTCTGGCCATAAACAGCAGTCTGGGATCAAGGGCGTTGTGGGTGCGCAGGATTTAATCTCCGCCAGGTTTTCATCCCATAAACATCCTTTCAGCTGTCCTGGCCCCAGACATCTTTCCCTTTGTGAGGCTGATACATGGCTTTCGATGGAGCGGCCTGCTACATTGCTCTCCATGGACCCAACTACCATGGATTCTGACCCTTCAAGCCTGGAAAATTTCAGCTCATTCATGCTTGAGATATTTGGACCCAAGACAGTCCCTGACTTGGCAGTTAAATATAATTCAATGGAACAGAGAGGCCTGGCATAGTAGAAAGAGCACGGCTTTGGGGAGTCAGGACAATTTAAGTTTGAATCCCAGTGTCTCTGCCTACAAACAATGTGACTTTGGTTAGGCCAGTTACTTAACTTCCAGAAGCCCTTATTTCTCCTCTGATTCCTTCTACGAGAGCTGTTCCACAGATTGAATAAAGTATCACTTGCAAAGTGAGTGGTGGAGTAAAACCGAGTTCTCATTCCCTTTGGTCGCTAGTGTCACAGACTGCAGTGTTGAAACTACACTTTCAAAAGGTCTTTGATGAACTGAACTGAGTCCTGAAGAAACTAAGACAATGAGGGGTCCAGAAGCCAGGCCCTGGGCTGGGTGGGCTTAGGAACTGAACATTCAGTGTGGAGAAGATGAGGGAGCTGTACTACTGCTTTCACAGCCATGACTCACTTGAATCTGAAAGCCAGAGCTGACTTGGTCTACCTTTTTCTCTTCTGTTGGCAAAGAAATATTTGTTGGATGTCTTCCATGTGCCAGACTCCATGCCAATCATGGTGGGTACTTTGGGGGAACGAGAGATCTTGTGACCTCCTGGAGCTGAAAATCTACTTAGAAAGACAAACACCCAATGAGTAATTTTAGGTGTGGTTGGTAATCAACAGGGGAGAGACAGGAGCATGGAGGGGTTTTATGACTGGTCAGAATTAGGACCAATGAATGTGATCTCTAGTGTGATTAGGGTCAACATAGTAGTCAAAAGAGAGGCATGTAACTGCCAACAGTGGGTCCGTTTGTGTATTGCACACAGTTTGTACTGAGGTGTGATGAGGACTGAAACCTGTGCCTTCCTTTACTTTGTTCTTTAGACAGCAACCACAGGGCTGTCTCTGCCTTGCGCTAGGGCTTTTTCCAATTTGCACAGAGCCATCACAGAGTCCGCTAGTGGCCCCGAACTGAGGTCATCAAAAGGCATTGTCTGGGCTACAGATATTCTTTGTTGGCCTACCAATTATTTTTCTTTGTTTTTGTGTTTAGTTTGAATTGGCTGTCAGATTTTAAAGTTCGGGAGATTTCCCACTAGCATCTAGATTTCTGGCACCTGTGGAAAAGTTGGGAAATATGGTAATACTGGCCCCCACATTCCAACAAGGAAGAAATTATCTGGTGGTAAGTGATGACAGTTCCCCACTCCAATCCTTTCACTCAAGTACTTTCCCATCCTGGGTCCTGAACACTTGAGTTGGCCACCCACCGCTTCTTACACATCTAGAACTACATGGAATGGGATGTCCGATGAAGTGATGGACTCCATCTCTGCTGCTGTTCAAGCTACAACCACAGGCTCTCAGTCAGAGATGCCAGGAAGGAGCCTTGCATTCCAGGTGTTTTGGACCAGGCTTTAGATTTCACAGATGCCTGAACTGTGGATGAAAGTCTGTCCTTGGTCTCATGACATTATGTACGTGGTGCCAAAGTGTATGGACCAAACTAAGAGCTCTCCAAACTAACATGTCTATGTTTTTGACATGACCAAGCCAAACATCTCCATGTATTCAATACACCTATAGTGAACTCCCAGCATGGACCCAACACTACACTGTGTGATATGGAGGTTTACAGAATTACAAACTTAGTTTATTTTAGCTTTACTCTTCAGCCTACCAAATGACATAAGGACCAACTAACTAGCTAACTAACTAAACTAACTAACTGATGTGGACTAATTGTGTCCTCCCTCCCCTGAAAAATATTCAGGTGCGATGAATTCCATCCCTGGTGCTGGACACAAAATATGGATTATTATCCCCCTACCCGGCCCTCAGAACATGCTTATATTTGAGGATAAGGTCTTTAAAGTCAAACGGGGTTGTTAGGATAGGCCCTAACCCAGAATGATCAGTGTCCTTATAAAAAGAGGAGATGAGGACACAATGGGAAAGTGACCATCTGCAAGCCATGGAGAGAAACCTGAGAAGAAACCAAACCTACTGACACCCTGATCTTGAGCTTCTAGCCTCCAAAGTTGTGAGGAAATAAATTTCTATTGTTTAAGCCACCCAGACTGTGATATTTTTTGTTATGGCAGCTGCTATAAACTGAATGTTTATAGCTCACCAAAATTCATATGTTGAAGTCTAATCCCCACCTTGATGGTATTAAGAATCGGGGCCTTTGGGAGGTGAGGAGGTCATAAGGATGGAGCCCCTGAGTCCCATTAGTGCCCTTATAAAAGAGGCTCCTGAGCCTTCCCTCACCCTTCTACCATGTGAGAGCACAGTGAGAAAACAGCCCTATCTATGAACCAGGAAGCAGACTCTCACCAGACAGTGAATCAGCTGGAGCCTTGATCTTGGACTTCTGACCTCCAGAACTGTAAGAAATAAATTTCCATTGTTTATAAGCCACTCAGTCTATGGTGTTTTGGTCCAGGAGTCCAAATGGAGTAAGACAGCATCCTTAGCAAACCAATACGCTGGCTCACTAGCTAAATAATACAAACCCAATTTCCGTCACTCGAAGAGTTGCTATTACAGGAGGAAAGGTTTATTTGTAAACATTTCCATCAATAGACAGTGAGGTCTTACAGTGAGAACTAGATCGCATCATTCCCCTGTCTTCAACCCTCTGATGGCTTCTCCTTGTCCTTGGAGCAAAACCAAGCACTGGCCTGCAAAGGTCTTAGTGTGGTCTAGTACCTGCCCAATGGCTCACTTCAGTTTGTTGTCGCCACCCTCGATCTTGCTCACAACACACCCACAGCGCATCCACCCACAAGCTGACACCAGGCTCTTTCCCACCTGAGGTCTTAGCATGCTTTGCTCTTCCACCTGTCCCATTTGAACTCACTCCCATCACTTCTCCCAGCCAACTCTAGAGGAGTTCTATTAAGAGAAAGAGACTTTTCTGAGCAACAACTGAACACGGCAGCCAGGCACTGGGCTCAGTGCTCTGCATTCATTATATGAGTATACACAAAACTTTATGATGTAAGTAAGATGAACCTCATTGGACAAATGAGGGAACTGAGATACAGAGGAGTCACAAAGCCGAAGTAAGAAGAGGCCATGGGTGGAGAACTTGGAGACCTAAAAGGTGATCCAGTGCATAGCCCATAGGTATAGACATTAAGCTTTATCCTAGCTGGGGTCAGTGTCCAAGGAGATCCCAGCTGGTGAACAGAGCTGTGCTCTCTAAGCAGTGAGTGATGACCAAAGTCCAACAGGTATCGGCCTTCAAGTCGGAAGTGATCATCTCATTGAGAGCATGACACCAGCCAACGAGCTGGGACACATTGATTCTCTCCTGTTTCCCAAGGAGAGGGGTCAGGAAGAACTAGACAGTTGTTGGGCCATAGTCAAGTAAGCTAGGGTTGAAGGTGGGCTTGGGTAACTAGTATCCTGAGTGGGAAACTGAAGCCAAAAGCCAGATGGGTAGAAAGTATAGCCTGTGGATGCTGTGACATGCCTCTGCTTCCCCCTTCAGAGAGCTTGTTGCCTCACCTCAGAGACTCTCTTGCACAAAGTAACATCCTTTATCAAAGCTTGACAGGCCTTGATCAATCAATGATTGATCAGTGCAGGGCTGTAAAAGCCTGGTCATCTCACTGCATCCAGGATTCTGAAGAGCCATTCTATATCCACAGGGCCCAAGGGGTTGGCCAAGTTTGTGGTTGGGCCTGCATGGCAACTAGACTTACCCCTCCATCCTCTCCTACTTTCTCCCCTTTCCTTCCCCAAGTGTTGAACCCAAGGGTGCCTTAATAAACATTGTGTGTGTGCGAGACTCTGCCTCAGAGTCAGTTTCCTTGGGATCTCAATCTACAACATATGCCCCTTAAAGTTTAAATAAATATATAGTAGATTCTAGGGTTCTTCTTAGAAAGAGAGGATGCCAGGGCTCTGATGGCACGGCTCATTCCAGATATTATAGGCTGGTCCCTTCTGTCATTTTTAGGGTTAGCTCAGGGATCGGACAACACGAAGTAGGCAAATAGAATTGTCAGTAAATGCATATGAGCAGAGATCAGAAGACAAGCAGAAAGGGCAAACGCTCATGGGTTCACCATCTCCCACTGCTCAGGGTTTCATGCATAGAAGCCACACACTCAGGCCCAGAGTCTCAATAGTACTAGTTATCAAAGGTGAGGTCTTCCAGGCCCAGGCCGTGTGTTGCAGATGTTCTTCCTGGACTGCCAGGATGCCAAGTGGACAAAGCCCTGAGTTGATAGAACCAAGACATGTCCAGGAGCCATCCTGGGTCCTTCTGATCAAAACTAATAGCAACAGACCTTATAGTGAACCAGAAGACACTGTGCTGAGTGCACATCATAGATGGTCTCATTAATCCTTGCAACAAATCTGTGGGGTAGATACTTCCTGTCTCCACTGTACAGATGAAACACCCGAAGCTCAGGGAAGGAAAAGAACAAATTTGTACTCCCAAGTATTCTTTTATTGGTGTGGAATTTGTCCCAGGAGACCCTTCGACTTCAACTTCACAAGCTGGTATCTTTGTGAGAGATTATATCCCCCCATGCCGCGCCTTAGAGGGGATGAATGGAGTTAGTTATCTGTAGGCATCAGGTCACCCTGGGCTTCCTAGTCTTTTGGACACAAGAGCTGTCATCCTGCTTATCCACAAAGAAGCTGCATTTGTTCCTTCCAAGTCATAGCATCCTAAGTCAAAACTCTGATCAGAAGCAATGGTGTACCAAAAAGAAATCAAGATGGGAGAAGATCAATCATCAGATTAAAGGGCTTGTCTATGATGGGAAGAAGGTAAACGTTTGTTAAATAAATAAAAGTATTGAATGAATAAAGGAATTTACTTGAGCTTATGAGTTAGAGGGGTTTACTATGTATGTGTATGAATGTGAATTATTGGTCAAACCCTGGTTTTTGACAAGCTGCAAGAGAAATCAAGAGAAAACGCTGACATCAAAGCAGTATTTGGTTTGAGCTATCTCTTTGATTGCATTTATTCATTTATTCATCCATTTGATAGGTTTTTAAGTACTGTCTTAGTCTGCTCAGGCTGCTATAATAAAGCCTTATTTCTCCCAGTTCTACAGATGGGAAGGTTCAAGACCAAGATGCTGGCTAATTCAGCACATTGTGCAGACTCGCTTTTTGGCTCAGATGGCCACCTTTTTTGCTGTGTCCACACATGGAAGAGAGAGAGAGAAAGACAGGGAGAGAGAGAGAGTGCATGAACCTTCTCTGGTCTTTTCCTATAAGGGCACTAATTATATCATAGGGACCCCACCCCAATGACCTCATCTACACCTAATTACATCTCAAAAGCCCCATCTCCACATATCATTTCATTGAGAACTAAGACTCAACATGAATTTGGGGGGAACACAATTCAGTCCCTCACCAGTACCCATTCTGTGCCCGATACAGTTCTCGAGCATTGAAATATGTCAGTGAATAAAACAGATAGAAATCTCCGCACTCAGCAACTCATGTGTGTGCGTTGTGCGTGTGTGTGTTCTGTGTGTGTTTGTAGTGGGGCGAGGGGCAACAATGCAACAGACATAATAAATTATTTTAGAAAATGATAACAGTCAAGGGAAAGCAGAAATAGAGGAATTAGCACAGGAGATGGTGTGGGCTGTTCTGTATATAAGAGCATCGTCAGGGAGGGCTCTTGAGAAGGTGACATTAGAGCTGAGACTTTACATAGCAGAGTGGAAGGTGTGCACTACATGGAGACCTGGGAGAAGAGGGTCCCAGGCAGAGGGCCCAGCTGTGATAAGGTACTACATATGGTGGGGGCGCACCTGGTGTGTGGCAGTAAGGACACCAGTATGGTTGGGGGAAGCGGCCAGGAATTAAGAGAACAATCAGAACGGTAAAAAGAGGCAGGATCGCATCGTCTTCATTGGTGTTTCCACTGAGTGAACCGGGGCTTGTGGAGGGTTTTGTAAGAAGAGTGACGTAATTTAACGTTGTAGAAGGATCCCTCTGGCTGCTGCAGGGACAGATGGTAGGGAGAGCATGAGACGTGGGCACCACTGCTTATCTTGCAGCTGCTCCCCCGTCAGAGAGGAAGGCCCCACTCATTGACGCTGCAAATGTTTGGACTCTCATGGGATTCTGGGCTCTCCTCCAGGCTTGGGGGTTCCAGGCCCACGCTGCATCTGTGGGGATGGTCTGTCCTGCTCCCCTCCTTCTGGACGAGATCGGATTGCACCCAAGGGAGGCGAGATTGCATGGTTTGCTCTCATTCTCTGTGGACTCAGATGCTGGCCTTGCCGCAGAAGCAAACAGATCCTTCTGCTGGGTCCTCACTGCCTTTTTCACAGTTGTCTTTACACTAAAGGGTACTTTGGGCTGAAATTACTGGCTTTTTTGTCTGCTTTTCAAACTGACTCTGCAGAAATAGAAACTTCCTCATTTTTATTTTAATCTCAAACACTAGCAGAATGTCTAATACAAACAGAGTTTCGTTATATGTTCAATAAGTAAAAGAGTGAATGAGCAGAGTCGGTCTTAGATTGCTCAAGTTACTATAGGAAAATACCATAGACTGGGGTAGCTTAAACAACAGAAATTTATATCTCGAAGTTCTAGGGGCTGACAAGTCAAAGATCAAGGTGTCAGGAAGGTAAGTTTCATTCTGATGCCTCTGCTCTTGCCTTGTGCGTGACATCATCTGGCTGTGTACCGCCTCCCCTCGGCGCACTGAGGAAAGACTGAGCTCTCTGGTGTCTCTTCTTATAAGGGCTCTAATTCCATCACGAAATCCTCACCCTCATGACCTCACCTAACCCTGATTATCTCTCCAAAGTCCCATCCCAAATATCATCACATTAGAGGTGAAGCCTTCACCACACGAATTTGGGGAGGACACAGCAGAGCCTATGAGTGGACATTATAGGATATTTCAGCCAATTAAAAAAAAAAACAGATTTAACACTCAGAGCTTTCCAACAATGTCCCATCACTGGGAGGTCAAGCAAGGCTGGATTAACAGCTTGGTGGGGCTATTAAAGACAATCCAGTGAGGGTTGAATTAGATCTGGAACGCCATCCATTAAAAATGATCTTGTGTAAGCTCCATTTTAAGGATGCAGTTTAAAATATATATATGTAAAATATATATACAGATGAAAGGTCCTATATATATGTATATATATATACATAAAGGGTACTATATATATACATATATATGTATATATATAGGACCTTTCATCTGTGTCTTTAGAGGAGAGCTTGAGGGATATGGAATAGCCTATTTGGTAGTAAGAATTTGGGGGTGATATTAATCCCATCTCTCTTCATACCATAGGTCAGACCATTTGAGAAAGCAGTTAGAGTCAGAGAGATGGAGATACAAACACTAGGATAAAGCTAATTGGAGAAAATTGCTTGGATCTTTACCCAGACTGACTCCTTCATTCCTCCTGCTCTGGACTGAAGCTCCCTCTCCAGTTCTGGGGAAAGGTGGAGGCACCATGACTGACCCTTGAGGTAGACATCCAGGACAGAACTCAGAGGTGGAACTACACAGGCTGGTATCCTTCTTCTTCATTCCATCTGCTCCTTGAGGAGTAAGTAGGGGCAGGAGAAGGGCTCCGACTTTGCCTTCCTTGGAGTAAAATGGTAATTTGCCCCCCTGGATGAAAAGCTGAGGATGAGGAATGAGAAATCAGCCCCCTAAGCTCTGTGAATGCAATTAGATAGCAAATTGGGTTCCCTTTTTTTTGCGGGGGAGGCCCTTTGCCAGTACCCCTGGCCTTGAGGCAGCTGGATCCTGCAAGGGGTGAAAAGCAGGAGCCTTGGTTCTGTTTGATGGGGAGGAAGGGCTTTCCCACAATGGAAGCTTTTACCTGAAAACACAGTAAAAGACACTGGCATGCTGTGTAAGCATTGTTCTTGGCTGTAGTTATTCCAATTATGTTTTATGTTTTCTCCATAAATGAGGAGCATATCAGACACTAGCTCAAACACGGAGATACCTATTTATGCTTCAGAACAAACAGTTTAAGGGCATTATATACAGATGTCTAAATATTTAGAAAGTGTCTGTTTATGGGAGCAAAATGAAAAGTACCTGTTTTCATTTGAAGGATTTTATGCGACATTTGCATGTAAAAAAAAAAAAAAAAGGCAGCCCCAGTGGCAAAGGAGTGTTAGAAGTATGTGCACAGGCATGAGGCTGAGGGCCGGG
Organism: Canis lupus baileyi; assembly: GCF_048164855.1. NCBI lineage: Eukaryota > Metazoa > Chordata > Mammalia > Carnivora > Canidae > Canis > Canis lupus. The sequence goes on from NC_132860.1 coordinate 12,310,603, forward strand.
GGGCCGGGGAGGAAATGTGGGGCAAGTGCTGCCTTGGCTGTCTCTGGCCCTGCCCTGACCCAGAGTCCAGAATCGGTGGGAATCGGCACGGAGGCTGGGCGATGCTTCTCTTAAGGGGGTTGCGGGGGTTGTCAGTAAATGCCTTGAAGACATCAGGGTGTCTCAATGACCTAACTCACATTATCTTCTTATCAGACACTCTTTTTAGCCCCAAAGAAACATTTAAAGAAAAATAGGATTCTGATTGCTTTGGAAGAGTGTAGTAAACCGGGGATTGTTAGATTATTTGGGGGCGCTCTGGGTGCTCCCAACCCCTAAATATCAGAAGAGTGCTCAGTTGCCAAAGCTGAGAGAGAGTCTGACACTTTACCTCGCGCGAAGGCAGCTTTCAGCCCAATGTAAAGGGGAATATAATATGTGAAGGTGGTGATGTATGACTTTGTTAGGTAGTGAGCTCACCGTTTGCTGAGGCAGTCTAAAATGTGATGACCTCTGATCAGAGGTATTTTAAGGGCATCGCTGGAGGGCGACCTATCTGGCACTCTCAGTCCTCGGGACTCAGAGAAGTTCAGGAGGCGCTGTCCTCCTCCAGGATTCTGATTCCTGGAGGCAGGCTGCTTGCCTCGGGCACTTGCCTGGATGTGGGCGTGGGTGAGAGAGCCACAGCTGTCCCTGGAGTGACTGAGAAGCCTCAGCGCCCCTCCGAAGCCCTCCACCCACCGTTCCAAGGACTCCACTCCCTGCCGAGGGGTCTTTCTCTTGCTTGACTGACGAGGTGGCGTCAGACTTCTCTCCCCCTCTCCAGATGGGGTGGGACCTCGTATCAAGTGTTCTTAGCAGAACCAGAGATTGCTCAGGGTCCTGTGAGAACAGAGGCCTATGACCCAGGGACAGAGTGGGATTCTTGGCCTTCTCCATTTATTTGCCTGATCTCTCAGGGAGGTGATGCTGCTGACACGGGACCTCAGGGAGCCGTGGGGAAGTGTGGAGTTCCACAGAAGCCTCACTCAGTCCTGTCCCCTCAACCCTCACAGCGCAGGGATTTAGGGAACGGCAAAGGGCACCGTGGAATCAGTGGTGGGGCTAGAGGCAGAGGTAAAATGCCCAGTGCTTCTAGACCCCTTTGCACTCATGATTGAGAGCTGTACCCTGGAAACACAATATGAGTAACTGGGGGAGCTTCCCAGGGACTCTGCTAATGAGGACCTGACCCCAGAACGAGGGTCCCCGCCAGGTGAGGATGAGACCCTCCTGGGGTCCTCACCTACCAGGGTCACCACCTGGTGACCTCACCTACCAGGGTCCTCACCAGGTGGGGACGTCCCTCCCATTGGCAGAAGCCTTGTGCCAGAAGGGACGGACTGGCCAAAACAAGGGGAGACAGGAAAGAACTGGGGTGTTGGGCATCGGGGATGGCGTGGTGGGGACAGAGAGCTTAGGCCACGATGGAGATTGTTAGGATCCACAGGAGGAGCCAATCAGAGAGAGTGCAGAGTAAGAAAGAGACAAAAAATGAGATTTCAGGCTCCAGTCTCGAAGGCTGTGTTCCCACTGTTTCCCTTGTCCTGTGGAAGGTGAGCTTTGAGGCCGGGTGTTCATCCTTTCATTTATGTATTTGACATTTCTTCAGTGGCATACACAAGACAGGCCCTATCCATATTCTGGAATGAAACCCCTGTCCTCAGTGGTCCCTGAACTTGCCAAACCCTAGTGGGGATTTTATACTCAATTTGTCAAAGCCAGAGGTAGCTAGCATCTGGAGCAGACCCTAGTGACCAGCTGGGGGTCAGGAGTAGCACTGCAGTGACCAGGGAGAAGAAGCTGGCAAAAACAGAGCAGCTCTCCCTCTTAGAGGAAACTAGTGAGTGGAGAGGCCACCAGAACTTGGGGCCAACTGGGCTGGTCTGGTCCTAAGAACACCTAGCCAAAAGGTCCAGCTCAAAACCCGAGTTTTGTGGAGGTGCCTTAGCTAGTGGGAGGTAGGAGGGGGGCAGCCCAGAACCTGGGTGGTAACACCTCCCAGGTCAGCCAGTGGAGAGGCAAGTCGGGAAAAACAGTGGGATCCTGAACTCAGTCCCGGGAAATGACTCAGACACAAGGTCAATAAACAGAGTGAACAAACACTAAGCCCCATTGGACTGGGTTCTGGAGATGCTTAAGGACTTCCTGCCTTCCTGGTACGATTTGGTTTGGAGCTGGGGCAGGGCCAGGCCTGCAGGTGGGAGCAGCATGAGCCCCAGCTGTGAGTCACTTGGGCCTCTTCCTTTCTCAGCCAGGGAACCGGACACCTATGCTGTCAACTGTTTCATAGGGAGATTGGCATTTCCTTGTGCTCATCCTCACACCTTGCACATAGGGATGAAGGAGAGCCCTTTGCTCCTGGGGGTGCAGGACTCTTAAACAGCCAACTGCAATCAATGTGACAAAGGCCCTACATGGATTTGGATGGATTTGCTCACACAGAGGGAGGAGAATCTGCTGTACAGTAGGCACCCAAACAATACTCACTGAGTGAATTAACTATTATTAGTGTCATTATCATCACCTTTATTTAGTTATTTGTATTTTGGGGGTAGAGGGAAGACTGGATTAAAGAAGGTGTCATAAGAAAGGTGAAATTTGATCCTGGATTTGAATGATGTGTAGATGAGGAAGACTAGTCCAGGCAGAGGGAACTCTTCACACAGTGGTGGGGGGGGGGGAGGCTTGGGAAGAAGGGAGTCATTCAGTGTGGTTAGAGGGAGAGGAGGCTAAAGAGGGGGGGTGAAGACAGATGGAGCAAAAATCTTGAAGACAGCGTTAGTCAGCTTCTGCTGTGTAACAAAAAGCACAGAAAAAAATGGGCATTGATTTCTTGGACTTGCATTTTCAGTTCACTGAAACAGCGCTGCTTCAGGCTTGGGGGTGAGTTCAGGTCTGCTCCATGTGTCTCCCCATGGGTCCATGCCAGAGGGTGACAGTTCTTGAGAGTGTGTTCACGCGGGAGGTCAGAAACTCTCAGAGGAGCAAGTAGAAACATGTGATGCTTCACAACACCAAGGCTCAGGAATTAAAAACTGTCCCTTTTACAAAAACAGGTCATGCGGCCATGGCCAAAGGGAATGAGGGAAACAGATGATGGTCAGGAGACTGAGTTAACAGTTGTTTAATAATCCTCTAGCCTGCCACGATACCATGAGATTTTGTTTTGATTAGGGAGAAAACAGGGGGGCTGTTGCCAGGATAATTTTAATAGGAATGTCTGGGAACACCTGCCATAACGCACAGGGACACTGTGTTCATGCGTGGATGTAGTTAACACACTCTACTTTGTTTACAGAGTGGCGTTTCTGAAGGGCAGGGACCGTGATTCATTTTTCTCTCTAACCTCAGCACCCGGTGTCGCACCCAGCACAGAGGAAGCGCTCATAGTACCTGCTGATAGACAGATGGCCTCACACTGTCCTCAATGTGTGGTTGAAATTTAATAGGAAATGCACTTCTCTGGCCTCACTGCAGGTCAAGGTCAGGGTGGGGTGGTAAATGAAGAGTAGTTCTGACCCACTCTGAGGTGGGAATAAAATCGTTGAGCAGGGAAGCCAACAGTGGCAGGAGGCAGGTGGCCCAAAACCCAGCTGCCATAGGCAAAGGGCCATTTGACAATGACAGCCAAGAAGGACTTCTAAATAATGGACTTCTTCAGGTCACTGTCAACTTGAATGGTATGGATTTCTAATGAGACTGGCTCACATGTATGGAATGCCTGACACAATCTTAATACATTTTACATATTGTTTCATTTTATTGAACCCTCCAGTGGACCACGGTTATTTGTAGGGAGCAGCGTTGATGGTGACGATGGTTTGTTCCTGCGGTGCCGGAGTTGCCGTTTTACGTGCTAGTTCCATGGCCAACCATGGACATGGACATGCACCATGGACAAAAGCAACATGCAAATACAACTGACTGCTGTACGCACCACTGACAAAGCCAGCAAATGATGAAGTAAGGTTGTGCAATTGCAGACAAGAGGCAGAGAACGTACTGCAAATCATTTCAGCTCTCAGACAAAACCATGAGCAGGTCAGTGGACAGCAGATGACGAAGATAAAGGAAAAAGGGGATGGGAGGATTCTCTCTCGGTCACCTTTGGTTCACAATTCCATCCGTGTTCTGGCAAAGAGAGATGGGGATCCCATGCCCCCCACTCCCGGCAGCTGCACTAAACTGATCTTCAGACCCTGGAGGGCAATGATGTGGTTGTGTTCTTCTGGTGTCCCAGAGCATGGTGTGGGGATAGCTACATGGTACACTCAGTACATGTCCAGGATCTGAACTCTGGCCTCACGTAGGCCAGAGGCTTTTGAAAACCCACACACCTCTGAACCTAGTTTCTGTAGACAAATGCCTCTTCCTGCCCCTCTGGAGATGTCTCAGTGGTAACAGCACTACCACCCCAAGGAGGCTTAAGGGTAACTACTCTTCTGTTCTCTCTTTTAATATCAGAACATAACCTTTGCTCCAGCCCTGCCCCCATTCCTCACTTCTGGCCCCAGGTGGCAAGAAGCCGCTGGGGGCTGGGGAAAGGCCTCCTGTGCTCTGAATAGTGCCAGACTGTGAGGATGTACTCAGAGGTGTTGCGAGGATGATACGAGGAAACACAAAGCCAGTTCTTTGCCCTGCAAGGGCTGAACGGTGTGAGCACCTCAGTCCACCACCAGAAAGGGTGTGTATTTCTCCTAAAACATTGAGAATACAAAAGTGGTACCAAAAAACAAAAAACTGTTTTCAAGTCCACCTTGAATGGAGCCCCTGGTTCTCCTCCACCATCTTCGTCTCTCTTCCTCCTTCTTTATCATCTTGCCTTGGAAGGGTCTGGGCTTTGTCTACTGTGCTCCGAAATGCAAGTTCTGTTCCAAGTTGTTTCCTCCTCAGGCTAAATTGGCAAGTCCTACTTATTTTTAAATGAAAATGCAGAAGGGATCTGTTCGACTCTCCCAGGTTGACCACACTTTAAATGAGGAAGATGGAGAACAAGCGGGCTCAAACAGGGAACAAGAGAGGGCAGGTACAGCCAAGACCCTGCCCAAGAATGGTTGGCTTGGAACCATGCTGGGGCCACTGTCTTGGGACACTTGGGCACTTCCCAACACTCCCACCATGTTGCAGCTCTGGGATGCTCGCTGCTGCCTCTGGAAGTGATCTCTGAAGACAATGCCCTTTTCCTTTTTCATTTCATACTTTTCAGAGATGTTTGCAAACTTTTAAAGTGAGATCATCTGGTTAACAATACTTTGATGTATTAAACAAAACCAGCACACACACACACACACACACACACACACACACACAACACACACACACTCTCCAACTCTCTCCTAGATGGAGATGTGGAAGAGGGTGGAGTACCTGGTTCTCCTCCCTGCATAAAGTATCTGTCACATAGCAGGGGACCAATAGATAAATCTCTCTTTGTGACATATGCTGAATGACTTCCCTGGGGGGTTCTTGTCCTGTGGGTTTTCAGTTTTGACCACACTGATCCATGGTTGGCAGATGCAGCTGGTTGTATTAAGCAAGTTGAGGACAGCCTTGCACTTAAAATGTCTTTGCTCCTTGGAGCTGAATGTTAAGAAATACCATGAAGGAGGAAATGAGGCCACACCAAAGAGAGCAAGATGGAAATCACTCCATGGCTGTTGTGATGTTGAAGTTGTACCTGTGAAAGCCCGCACCCCAGTCCCGGCAATGCCCCTATTCCTTTACCCATTCACTCACTATGTGGTTTTTAATATCTGTTATGTACAAAATACCCTGAACCATCCAGGAAAGATAAAGAAGATTCATGGCCCTCTAGTGGAAGAGTCAAGGGGATAAGCCAGCCTGACTGTGACATATTATGGCAGAGGCAGCCCCAGAGCACCTCGCACACACAATGAAAAGGGTGTGGGATTGGGGCAGTCTTCAGAGAAGAGGTGCCACTGAGCTCAGTTTAAAAACAAATGTGCATATTCCGTAGCCTGGCAAAAGAATGAACTGCTTTCTGGGTAGCGTGAAGGGCATTTATAGGGGCATGGGGGACTGAAAATGCATATTTGGGGAACTCCCAGTATTTCTATTTGGCTAGGGTCCATGGTCTCCACATGGAAGCATGCCAGGGGACGAGACTTGAAAGAAAAATAGAGTCGCCTGACGACTTGGGTACATTATGTGCCACTGAGGACTTGAAGTAAGTTCATTTATATAATTGGACTAGAGGTCCCGCCCTCCCCTGATTCACAGGGCTAAGCTTTGGGAGTATACAGGAGACCAGGACGGGGATTTCAGGGCCATCTAGCACAGAGGTTTTCTAGCTGACTTTGGGCATGCTTCTATTGGGATGAGGGTCAGCCGCCTCAGGACGGGGACCTCAAGGCTGGTCGCAGTGGGGAGAGGTCTTACCTCCAGCTTCCATCAGAGCAGCTGCACTTTGCCTTGAGTATGGGGCTCCCGGCTGTGAATTGAGGGGAGAAAGGGTAAGATTCCCCTGCTAACAAGTGAAGTCTGGAAACCACTGGGCTAGTCCAAGCCTCCTACTTTGTGGAGGAAGAAAAGGGAGAAGCAGGAAGTATAAGAAAAGGACCTGTGGGATCCAGTGAGCCTGCTCAGTGGGCTTTGAGAACAGACTGGGTTTCACAGAACCAGAAGCCACATTCTCACACTGATGTTCTTAGGCAGGCTCCAGCCCACAAGATCTTCCACAACACTTAAAAGACAAAAGATCAAAGTGCAAAAACAAATGCTAATGCCCCCAACCTGCTGCCCACCTGCTGGGCCCAAGAGGTTCAAAGCTTGCAGACCAGGGAGGGGAAAGCCCAGCCCCTCCTATCACCTGGGCTCCCTGCTGTTTCGCTGACCACCACCCCGACCCCTCCTTCCACGTGACTTTCCAGAGCTTTCCTGACACCCTGGGCCCAGAGAGACTCCCAGAAGGCTCTGCCCCTGAATGTCTCCTTACCCCTGAGGCTAGGTGTGCGCCTGGGGTTGAGGGCAGTGGACGAAGAAGGCCTCCATCTGTTCCAAACATGTTTACAAGGTGCAGGCAGGGAAGAGGACTGAAAGTACACATGCTTCAGGCCGCTGAAGAATTTAGTTAAAGTGCTCTGGGTGTTTTTGGGCAACCCACTCCAGTTTTCTGGGTCTTGGCTTTCCACTTTTGGAAATGAGCAGCTGGTGGAGTTATTTCCAAGGTCCTTATCGGCTGACGAATGCAGCTCAGCCTTGGTCTTTTCTCTTCTCTTCAGGCATTCTTTGCAGAGAGCTTTCCCACAAGGAAAGTGCTTTGGAGGGGAAAATATGTCAGGTATGTGTTCCCTGTGGTTCTGTCAGGTCAGTTTGGAGTACAGGAATTGGAGACGACGGGAAGGCGAAGAGGAAGGAAGAGTCATGCCAAGTCGGGAATGGGAATCCCCTGCTCCTTTGGAAGCGGGGAAAGGGCCCCTGTGTAGGGAGCTGGGCTCTGAGCCCCTCACAGAAGCCACGGAAGCCCAGAGATGGCTTGATCTGTTCAGGGTCTTAACTGGCCCAGTCCGGCCCCCATAACTGGTACCTGACCCCACTGGACTGCAATGAAATTAGAGCCAGGATGCATCCTGAGATTAAGTAGCAATGAGCACAGGGTGAAAATTAGTGAGAGGCCATCGTCTCTGTGCTGTGTGCTTTTGTAATTCCTGCTTTGGATGTTCTTTTAATACTCATAAAAATTCAGGTCAGTCCCTTTTATGTCGTTATTTTAAAAAGCCTCCCACAGGCAGGGCTGATAGACACCGGTCCACACAATTCTGGGTAGTAGAAATCAGTAGAAATCAGATCAGTTTCTGATTTGATTATCAGTGCAGTTCTCTGCAATACTGGATTGTTACATATTTTTAATATCACCCACACCTCCAGGACATTTTAGCAGAGAGACAAAAACCCTTAGGGAGGGCAGCCCGGGTGGCTCAGTGGTTTAGCGCTGCCTTCGGCCCAGGGTGTGATTCTGGACCTGGGATGGAGTCCCACGTCAGGCTCCCTGCATGGAGCCTGCTTCTCCCTCTGCCTGTGTCTCTGCCTCTCTCTCTCTCTGTCTCTCATGAATGAATGAATGAATTAATGTATAAATAAATAAATAAATAAATAAATAAATAAATAAATAAATAAAATCTTTAAAAAAACCCTTAGGGAGCCTTTCCCTAACTACACCCAAATTTACTAAGCACCTACTGTGTGTCAGATCTTTCAACGTGACCGTAGTCCCTAAGCCTCAGGTCTTCTCCAACAGGATGCTCTCAGGAAGGAACTAGGATTCCTTGGTATTATCAAATCCTGGAAAGGGCTCAGTAAGAAAAAAGGCTGCAGAACCAGCCCCGACCAAATCCTAGAGTTCCTTATGCTGTACTAATGTCCTCTCCAGGCTGCCTTCTGGGTGGAGCCTGTGCGGGCTCTATGCCACCAAATTGTTTGCAATTCCCCAAAAGGGAAGGGAAAGGAATGGCAACAGTAGGGTATCAAGTCCTCCTAAACTTTGGTTATCCCCCCTTCTTTACTCATCTTTTGGGAAGGTTATCTTCCCTTTGAAGTTTTGTTTTCAGATATTTTTTTAGAATTGACTCCAACTTCTTTCGTGCTTCTACCACTAGCTGTACATCAACCCTCACAGTGCCCATAACACTTTTCCAAATCACTGCTTAAAATGTCTTCCCCAAGGGATCCCTGGGTGGCGCAGCGGTTTAGCGCCTTCCTGTGGCCCAGGGCAGGATCCTGGAGACTCGGGATCAAATCCCACGTCGGGCTCCCGGTGCATGGAGCCTGCTTCTCCCTCTGCCTGTGTCTCTGCCTCTCTCTCTCTCTGTGTGTGATTATCATAAATAAATAAAAATGTAAAAAAAAATGTCTTCCCCAACCAGACTGCATTTCCTCTGAGAATGGACCAAATCTGATTTGTCTCTGCCTTCCCAGTGACAAACAGCGCCTGCCACATAATGGGCCTTACAAATACTTGTTGAGTGACAAACAGAGTGACTAAATAAAAAAAAATTTTAGGGGATCCCTGGGTGGCTCAGCGGTTTAGCACCTGCCTTTGGCCCAGGGTGCGATCCTGGAGCGTGCTTCTCCCTCTGCCTGTGTCTCTGCCTCTCTCTCTCTCTCTATCATGAATAAATAAATAAATAAATCTTTAAAAAAATTTTTTTAAATGAACAAATAAATCCACCCTTAGTCTGTTGCATGAAGGCATTGCTAAGTTATGTTGCCTACCTGGCTCCTGGTGGCATTTGTCTTCCAGACGCCCCGTGGTAGATAATAATTCATTAGAACTGGCATCAGCTAGAGTGTCAGTAAACCCTGAAATATTGATGGCTTAATCAGAATAATAGTTTATTTTTTTTCTTATGTGACAGTTTGGGAAAGTAGGGTTTGTAGAGTGGCCCATGGTATGTTTCTGTCTTACCAGTGCATGACACCTTATGGCCTAGAAAGGTTACTCCAGCTCCAGCCATCACATCTGTATTCCACCTTGCAGGAAGAAAGTATATAATAAACAGCACACTATCTTCCTAATTTTAGGACACTGCTAAAAAGTCACTCACTCCATTTCTAGGTAACTCTCACTGGTCAAAAAAAGGAAAAAAAAAAGGGGGGTTGGGGAGCGCCTGGGTGGCTCAGGTCATGATCCCAGGATCCGGGATCAAGTCCCACATCAGGCTTCCTGGGAGGAGTCAGCTTCTCCCTGGGCCTGTGTCTCTGCCTCTCTCTTTCTCAGTCTGTGTCTCTCATGAAAAAAAAAAATAAATCTTTTTAAAAAAATCTCACTGGTCAGACCCGGGTCATGTGGCCATGCCCTACTGCAAAGAAGGTCGGGAAATGTGATCTTTATATTGGAGCAGCCTTGGGACCCCCTCAGCGATTTAGCCTCTGCCTTCCGCCCAGGGTGTGACCCTGGGGTCTCGGGATCGAGTCCCCCTTCTGGCTCCTTGCATGGAGCCTGCTTCTCTTTCTGCCTGTGTCTCTGCCTCTCTCTCTTTCTCTCTCTCTCTCTCTCTCTCTCTCTGTCTCAGGATTAAATAAATAAAATCTTTTTAAAAAATAAGTGAATAAAATAAAAATAAGATCTATTAGAGCCGCCTCCTAAAATGCGAGGGTTGTACTAAGAAGATCGGAGATTGAAGAACAAGAGACCATCTCTGTTGCAGGAACCACTTGATTTGGTTTTTGCTTTTGTCTTTGTTATTTGGTAAAGGTGCACCTGGCTCGCATTAATAACTTAGATTAAAACGGTGCCTGGAAAGGAGGAGAGATTAGAGGAAGGAGATGGGAGGCAAGGAGACGGCAGGAAGCGGTCCTGCAAGGCCAGGCGGGGGATGAGGGGGCACGACCTTGGGCAGAGCAGGGGACAGAAAGAAGGGGGTGGGCTTGTGAGGAGGTTTGGTGTTGAAATAGGCGATGCCCGCTGTGGTGGCTGTGGCAGGAGGGGACCCGAGCCTGGAACCCGCCCGAAGCCAGGCAGTCGCGAGGATTTGGAGGAACGCAGGGCCCTCGGGCGAGCCCTGCTCTGAGCCCTGCTCGGACCTGAGGCCCCCAGGGGCTGGGCACCTCCCAGAAGGGAGCCCCAGGGGGCGTGCGGGCGGTGGCGGGGGGGCAGGGGTGGGGGAGCACGAGCCCCGGGTGGGGCCAGCCACCTCCCGTCCTCCCCTCCCTGGTAGCCTGGTTGCCGCCCCGCCAGCACTGCCCCCGGCCTTCTTGGGGGGCCAAGGACGCCTGCAGAGTTCCGAGACCCAAGGAATTTCAAATCCTCTCTAATTTAAAGGAGCTTCATGCACTGGGAGCCCCGGCTGCGGGGGAGGGGAAGGGAAGGAAGGGGGAGGGGAAGGGAAGGAAGGGGGAGGGGAAGGGAAGGAAGTGGAGGGGAAGGGAGGGGGAGGGAAGGAAGGGGAGGGGAAGGGAGGGGGAGGGAAGGAAGGGGAGGGGAACAGAGGGGAAGGGAAGGGAGGGGGAGGGGAAGTAAGGGGTAGGGGAAGGAAGGGGTAGGGGAAGGGAAGGAAGGGGATAGGGGAAGGGAAGGAAGGGGAGGGGAACGGAAGGGAAGGAAGGGGGAGGGGAAGGAGAAGGGAAGGAAGGGGGAAGGGAGGGGAAGGGAAGGGAGGGGGAGGGGAAGGAGAAGGGAGGGGGAGGGGAAGAAGAAGGGAGGGGAGGGGAAGGAGAAGGGAGGGGGAGGGGAGGGGAAGGAAGGGGTAGGCGAAGGAAGGGGCAGGAGGGGCAGTCTCCCCCACCCCCAGGCCGGGGCGCGGACCCGGGGAGCAGCGAGCAGCGGCGCCGGAGCCCCGCGTGCCCAGGGAGCAGCACACCTGCGGCTCTGCCTGCCGTTTGCCCTCCGCCTGGCGGACCTAAGACCCGCGCTCGGAGCCCCACGCGAGTCCTGAATCGGGAGCAGCGCGGCGCCGAGGCAGCTAAAATCGGGGAAGGCGACCAGGAGCGGAGTCCCGGTGTTGCTGGGGTCGTGGGCGGACTCGCGGGGCGCCCCCAGCCGCAGATCCTGAGACCCTGGGCTGCAGGGACGCGGCGAGGTGAGCGGCTGCTCAGCCCAAGCCCAGGTCAGAGCTGGTCATTTCCTAGATCAAAAGCTGACCCGGGGCATCCTTGTCTCTAATGCCACGTTTTCGGGTCCAGCAACTGCCCCCCACCCCTCGGCCACCCCGGCCAGGCTCAGGGCATTCCGAGCAGCGGGAGCCCCTCTCTCTTGGGTCTCCCCCTGCAAGCCCAGCCCTCCATTTGCAGGGCGCCCCTCTCCGCTCTCAGCCTCTGACTTGGCCTAGAAGGTCCCCTGGGTCACCGCCTGGGGCAGCTGTCACAGGCCATGCTCCTGGCCCCCCGCATTTCCTTAGGGCTGGCACGCCTCGGCTGCCCCTTCACAGTTCACCTGCCCATTCCCCCCGCGGCCTGTGAGCCACTCGAGTGGAGAAGAATCCTGTCCGCGTCTCTATCCTGGCAGCTAATCGATGCCTGGCACAGAAACGCTCTTAATAACCGTCTGTCCAAGTGAGCGCACGTAGCTTAGTGCCACCACGGGCTGCCTCAAATGTGCCACCGTTTGAACGCGCTTGGATGCTAGAGGCGAACCCCAACTCCCGCACCTCTGACTAGCCACGTCCCCTTCCCAAGCTGCAGTCTGCTTCTTAGATTCCATGAGGGCGACTCAAGTGACAACGCCCTTTCTTGTGTGCTCACCTTAAGTTCTCTAACGCATATTTATTTTGTTCATGATGATCATCATTAGAAGACAGAGCTCCAATCTGGGAGGGCCTCTTGGATGGGGCACCCAGGAGGGGCGCCTCTCAGAAATGTTCTCCTGAGGCCAGATTTTTGAGAAGTGCCCCTTGTGGGGGTCCCAGAGTGTCATCCCCAGGAACCTCTGTCCACGCATTTCCTACAGGCCAGGCCGTAACCCCGCACTCACACTCTGGACATCTCCTCTGACCACTGTGCCTGGTGGGCAACGGCTCAGAGTGGTTAAGCACGTGGGCTCTAGAACCAGACAGCGTGGGTTCAAATCCCTCCTCCCCTTGACTGGCTCTTTCTTTCTCTCCCGGTTGGAGCACTCTCCCATTCCTGGCCTTGGGTGCAATCCCACACCATGGAATCTGATTTTTGGAAAGTACTGCTTTCAGACCGTGGGCTGTTGTGCCCAAGATTGCGAATCCGAGAAACCACCAAGGAGCCGACACCGATGCAAGCGCACGAGGGTTTATTAGCAAGTTCGAGCTTGGGTCCAAGTGTGCCCGACACAGCGGAGCAGGGACTTGGACCCCGAAGTGTGTTACAGCTGGGTTTTTTATAGGCTGGTCTAGGGAATTTTCAGAAAGGGTGGAGGAATTTCTCAAGTTCTGTTTACATTCTGATATGGGGCTTTCAAGGGCATTGAGCACTGTTCTCATTCTAATATGGGACTTTCTACCACGGGCGTGGGCTCTGTTGTCTTTCTGATATGGGATTCTCTGCCGAGGGCAGTTCTGAGCTCTGTTGTCTTTCTGGTATGGGATTCCCTGCCAAGGACATTGAGGACATTCTGCAGTTTTTCCCGTAAAGTTCAGCTCTTACTCACAGGGGCCTAAGATGGCTGTACTTGTGCTAATGCTAAACTTTAGGTGGGATGGCCTTAATTTTTCTCAGCCTCCACAGGGGAGCCCTGCCCTGAGCCCCACACTTCAGAGGGCTCTACTCCGGTCCATCCAGGCCAGTCCCCTTAAAGAGAGGAATTTGAGGAACTGAAGGGATGTGTCAAGCTAGAACCTTCACCTTCTCCATCTAGACTATGTTATGGGCATCTGGCACCCCATAATTCCAGCCTAGATGACCCTGAGTCTACTTCAAGGCCTACAGTGGCCTATACTCCCTGGGGGGACCCCACCTTCAGTGTGCACACCCCTAGGCCTGGAGGCTGGCCAAGCAGTGGCTGTTTATAGAGGTTGTGAGCAGAGCGGAGTTCCCATACATGGTGTAAGACCAAGACAGGGCATGGGGAGCACAGGGGTGAGGGCAGAGGCTGGGGGCCAGAACTGGCTCCACTGTACCTAAGCAGGCCTGGCACGGAGTCCTGAGAATTCCAAATTCTAAAGTAGCCTTTCAGGTCTTTGCAAGGGCATGTGGGATAGGAGAGAAACATTTTATTCATCAGTTTATTCTCTTGATGTATGACTTCCAGATATTTAGGTATATGGTATGTGAGCCTCTGTATCAGTCATCAGGCTGCCATAACACAATACCATAGAAACTTATTTTCTCAAAGTCCTGGAGACTTAAATCCAAGAGCAAGGTGTCCACAGGGCCGGTTTATGCTGAGGCCAGCCTGACTGCTTGTAGATGGCTGCCATTCCACTGTCTTCACCTGTGTTCCTGGTATCTTTTTGTGTCCAAATCCTCTTGTCTTACAAGGACACCAATCAGATTGGATCAGGACTCACCCTGAGGGTGTCATCTTTCACTTGATCACCTCCTTACAGGCCTATCTCCAAGTTCGATCACATTCTGAGGTATTGGTAGTTAGAACTTCAACATACGAATTTTGTAGGGACGTCATTTAACCCATAGCAGCCATTCTCGAGTGCTACCTCTTTGTAGGGCGACCAACTCATCCAAGGCTGCTGGGATTTTCCCAGCTTTAGCACTGAAATACCCACATCCCGGGAATTCCCTCAGTCCCAGGAAAACTGGGAAGATGGGTGACTAGCTTGTGCAGAAGCCTTACCTGAGTCTTTGTCAATATGTAAAACCTAGAAGGAACAGAGAAACCCAGTATATACGCAGAAGCCATACTTCTGAGTGAACTCTGACATCCCTTAACTTCCTCAACGTTCACTTTGGCCTTGTGAGGCAGGTGGGGCAGGAAGTAATATTCCATTTACACAGATAAGGAAATGGGCTCAGAAAGGTTCATTTTTTGCCCCTGACCCTATTTATCTTTCTCCTGGTTGTTTCATTACTCGGTGCTTCCTTAAACAAGAGCCAATCACGGTTATGCTTCTTGTCACCTGCCCCAGGGCCTGGACTAGAGGTAAGTACCAGGATGTATCAGTGAGGAATTACTGGCATTATCTTTGTATTCATGTGAATTAAAGAAATTAAACTGACCATCACACCTGTACTGCTTGGTGGTGGTATATATGGGGCGGGGGGGCGGGGGGCGGGTGACAGGTGTACCACAGGCTGGGCCTTGTAGAGCAATTGCCTCTTACTGGAAAGCAGGGGGGTTTGGAGGGAAGCAGGGAGAGATGTAGGCTGTTTGATGATCTGCTCTGAAAGGCAAGGAGGGAAGCCATTGATTAGTGAGCTTTGTTTGATGTGCTCAAGGATCAAAGGGACAAACACCACGTACAAAGATGAAAGTTGAACTGGAAAACCTGCGTCCCAGCCCACTGGGATGCCAGGCTGCCCTGGGCCCACAGGTCATGAAAGACTCTCATAGGAACCATGGACACGATTGTAAGCCCACCTCTTCCTCAGCTTGACCCCTGACCCTCTCCCCACCACTGTCTTTCAGAAGGGCTTCCTCTTGCCCCTTGGGCACTCTCTGGAGTAAAGGGGAGCCCAGGGTTGTAAGGGAGCCCAGGGTTATCACTGTAGGGTTGAAGGATTAGATTACTTCTGAGCAAGCAAGTAATAATGCGTGATGAATGCTATGGTTAGGCTGAGCTTGGGGAAATGAGGGCTTACCACCAAGAAATCCCTCAACCTATCCTGGGAGTGGAGGGGCACAGAAGAAGGTAGCCCAGCTGATATCTCAAGGAATAAGTGGTAGGTGGAAGAGGTTTTTGCTTTTTGTTTGGGAGGTGGGAGAGGAGAAGGACACGTGAAAAAGCAGAGGAGGCGATAGACACCATGGTACCCTGGGGAGCAGCCAATATTAACTGAACGCCTAATGCGTGCCAGGACCTACATCATCTCAAGAATCCTAAAGGCCTCCAACGAGGTAGGCCCTAGGATTATTCTCTTTCATAAGGGAGGAAAATGAGACTCACAAAGGTTGAGTAACATGCCTATGGACTGTTGGCATCTAGCAGAGTCAATTGATTTGAACCCAGATCTGCCTACTTGAAAAGCTGGCTTCTTACCAGTAGAGGCAGTCTTATCCGGCGTAATAAGTGTCCCTCGGGTTCTGATGTAGAGCGGAGGGGCAGGAAGTAGAGATGGAGAGACCATGTAGGACGTCACTGCAGCAGTTAGGCAGCTGGTAAAATCTGCCAGGCCACATAATGAGGTGTGCAAACAAACAAACAAACAAAAATGGAGTTTATTTTCTACAAATTTGAACCCAAATCCACTCTTGGCAGAAGTTTAGTCTTAGTTCAGGCATTTCTCCCTCTTGTCCTTCTCTGCGTGTTTGTATGAAGTTCTGTGTGGGGAGGGGGTTTACATAGCATGAAGCTAGGGGGTAAGGACAGGATAGGGATAGGGGGGCAGTGGCAGTGGCTCTCATCTCTTTGTGCTGGCATCTGCTGGGACACCCAGGCTCTTATCTGGCAACAAGCCTGATGCACACAGGTCGTTGTGTGGCCTTCTCATCTTCTAGACACCAGGTCCTTTTGGTCCACAGCATTCAGATTATTCTGGAAATTCTCTGGCTACTGTGAGAAGTTCAAGGGATCTGAGATAGGCCTTATGTCTAGATTTCCTAAGCAATGATACCAACCATTCTGTTTCCATTCCTGGGGTGTGGGGGTGGGAATCAGAGCTCTGGATGCTACCATCTTGTCAGGCTGAAGATGAGAAGTGGGGCCCAGGCCCTGCTTGCTCTCAGATCCCAGAACTGAAGAGGTGAACAATGGCCTCCTCCTCACCCCTGGACTCAGCTGGGCGGGTAGGACACAGGGACCCCTCTCAGAGACCCACACAGGCATCCACTCTGCTCATTTCCTCTCTGACCCTCTGTCCATTCGCCCAACTCCATTAAACCTTATCCTTGCAGTAAGCTTTCTAATCTACTATTGAGCATAGGGCTTGGCTGCTACGCCAATAAGGAATTTCCTTATTTCCCCTTGCATTTCTGCTATAACTACCTTAGTTTGAGGCAATGGGTGTTCAGGCTTTATGTTCTCGTTTTAATGAGGGAGAAATAATGATGTACAGAAATAATAATGGGAACAAAATCACTGGGTTAAAATTTCAAATCAGTATTCTGTTCATTCCTACAAGGTATTTGAGGATCTGAATTACGCCAGTGGCACTGGGGATAGCAGTGAGGGGTTGGATTAGAGAGAACTTCCAGTCAGATGCCAGATGTTTTGTGACTGATTAGATGCAGGGGATGAGGGGGAGGGAATGACTCGTATGTCTCATTCAGTTGTCCCTTCATCCCTCGCGAGTCTTCTCAGAATGTCTGGAATTAGCCACCAGGAGTCAGGCTAGGTAGGCTCTGCTGGGCTACAGCATAGATGCCAAAGCAAGGCTCCTGGCTTACTGAGGTCTGGCCCCAAATTTGGTTTCCTTTTGTCATTTACTTAGCCCCCTGGCTCTTTCTGAGATGAATAGACACTAAAGCCTGATGCAAATTCAGGGTGGCTCAGCTGAGAGTCCATTCCGAGCCTGGGACCCAAACGCTTCCAGTAATGGGGGCGGGGGTGTCACAAATTGGTTCCCACCTAAGCCGTTTCAAGTTTAAATCTGCAGTCAGGGATGGACCTGATGAAGATCTGAAGGAGAAAAACTGGATCTAAGCATGGGGAGAAAGCTGTTATGGAAAAGACTCCAATGATAAGGGGGTGAGGCAGTAGAGATACTGACTTTGCTCAGAGGAATCTAGGCCCCCACATCTGGATCGCCACTGGAGTCCCAGAAGAATAAGTGCTGGGGGGGAGGGGCGAGGCTTGCCACAGAGGCCAAGGAGGTAAGTACCAAGGCACATCGCTGATTCTAAGTATGTGGATAATGTGTTTCGTGGTGGTAAGTGCTATGAAGAAATGCCAGTGAGAAAAGGGTGCCGAGTATGGCAGGCCTGGGACTGTGGCTTTTACAACAAGGGTTAGAAAAGGCCTCTTGGTTAAGATAGCATTTGGGAGAGAACCAAAAAGAATGAAAAAATCCTGGGAGTCCTTATTGAAGAGGGATCAGCAAATGCAAAGATCCTGTGGCAGGGACAGGCTTGACATGCTCAAGGTGCAGCAAGAAAGGCAGTGGGGCTGGAGGGGAATGGACAAGGGAAGGGAGACAAGAGGTGAGCTCGTACAGGGAGCAGAGGGCCACACTGTGGAAATCCTGAGTGCAGGGTAAGGGCTTTGGATTTATTATTATTATTATTGTTGTTGTTATTATTATTATTATTATTTTAATAAGATGGGAAGCCACTGGAAATTTTTAAGCGGGATGCCTGGGTGCATCTACCTTTGACTCAGGATGTGATCCTGGGATCCAGGATCTAGTCCCACATCGGGCTCCTTGTGGGGAGCCTGCTTCTCCCTCTGCTTGTGTCTCTGCCTCTCTCTCTGTGTCTCTCAAAAATAAATAAAATCTTTTTTTTTTTAAAGAAACTTTTAAGCAAAGAAATTGACATGATGGAATTAGGTTTTGACAGATTATCTTCATGACATGTTGAGGAACAGATGGTGGAGGTCAAGAGCACAAGTATGGTGACCAGTTTGGAGACGGGTCCATATTGCAAATGGGCCAGGAAAGAGATAAGGAGATAATTTCATACCAGAGTGGTAGCCATGGAGGTGATGAGAGATGATGACATTTGGGCTATATTTTTAATGATTTTGCTGATGTTTGGGTAAGAGCTGTGACGGAAAGAGGGATATATGGGAACATCGGAGTACTGCCGAAGGATGCTGCTATACGTCAAGTTCCCTGGGAGACAGATTCCAAGTCTCTAAGGTTTGGATGCATGACACTGCTTGGGAAGTAATCTTAGGAGCAATACCTGGGTGCCAGGGAAGGAAGCTGGAGCGAGAAAGAGGTTGCACTGTGATGTGTGATGCGGGTGCAACAGAGGCCTTAGCTGATCCCATGGAAAGTTGTGAAACTGAGATAACCCTTTATTATTTCCCCCCTTAGGGAAAAGGGGTGGACATTTATACCCTCATACCAACCAGTTAAAAGCAGAGAGGCCCTTCCCAGATGTATTTGGACGCAGGTTACCCCCAGGGAAGGAGTGTACCCATGGATGAGGTGGCTTCTTCCTGCTGAGGGCAGTTCAGGAGACAGATTCTGCTGTTGAGCTGTCAGCAGCCAATGCCGCCAGCAGCTGGGGAGAGAGCACCTCAGTCCTCAGGAGAGAGCTGGGTGACGAGCCACACTGTCCTTACAGATGCCACTCCGGGCTGGTGTGGGGAGGCTCAGGGAGGACTGCCAAGAGGACATGATAGTTAGACTGGTTTTAAAGGACTCCATGCTACTTTTCTGAGTCCTGTGATTTTGCCCCATGAAAGAGAGGGCATTTGAACAACTTCCAAACCGGGGTACCAAGACTGCTTTGTGTACTCACTTGTCAAATGTTTAATGAAATTCAAATCGGATATTAATTGCCTTTTAAACTAAAGTGTTTTTAGCTTACAAAATTGTAACAAATCCCTCTGATTTATAAGTTAGGCAGAGAGACAGAGAGAGAGAGAGAGAGAGAGGTGTATGTGTGTGTGTGTGTGTGTGTGTGTGTGTGTGTACACACCTCTCTCTATATATACACATACATATATACACACACATATATATGTTCTATTAGTTCAGGACATATACCACTTTTCTGAGGCAAAATTGATATTTCAACCGGTTCAAATTTCTGGCAACCAAGTATTCCTCATTGAACAGAATTCTAATGTGCTGATATTTTCAATAGCTCTTAGGGGCAAGGAGGGCTTTCCAAGAGCTGACACAAATCCTGTTTGCTACAATTTTGGACATTTCCTCTCGATTTTTCTACAGAGGAGTTGGCGAATGGCTGGCATCAGGATCTGTGTAATAAGCTATTTCTGCACTTAAAGCCTATTTATGAGGATGATTCTCACCTTTCTGGGAGTAAAATATTGGATTCAGGCCCTGGAAGCTAGCAGAATATATTATAAGGAGCATATGCTCCTGTGTGAGTAAGCGTGTATATGTGTGTGTTCATGTACTTGCCTTTTTAGGTACATGTTTGGCTGTGTGTATGTGTGCACATGTGAGTGTGTATGTAGGCAAGTGTGATGAATGTAAGGGAGCATATGCGTGTGAGTATTTTTGCTTGTTTTAGTATGTGTGAGAATCTGCATGTGTGGAGGTGTGTTTATCACGCACGTATGTCCAGGTGGGTGATACAGGTGTGTGTACATATTTAGGTGTGTGTGTGTGTGTGTGCGCACATGGGTATATGAGTGAGAGTGAACATGTGTGGGCATGTTCAGCAGCTCTCCCAGCTGCATGAGGTAATGGGATTCACGGTCACACGGCAGGAATATAAATGCCAAGGTCAGGTTTCTCGCCTGCGGCAACTTTCCTCTAGTGATCCTGTTCCAAACATTTTCCTTAGGGGCCTCTCCAGTTCTTCCCTCTCTTCCCACCAGGGGTTGACGCCCAGAGGGGCCTCAGGCAGCTTCCTGGCCTTTGGAGCTGCCTCTCTGATGTCCGCCCCAGGAGCCTTGGCTGTGGCAGTCCTGTCATGTTGGACCCTCTGCTGTCACTGCCAAAGTGACAATTGATGATCAGAACTAGAGCTGCCCAGAAACCCAACTTCTGCAGAGCCCTTTGATCTGCCCAGCCTTGGAGTGGAGCAGGGCCTGGCCCAGGCGCCTTTGATGGGGCCTGGCCAATGAGGGGGCTGCAGGCTGGCCCAGCCTGTCCCCACTGCCTTTGCTGCAGAAGCAGGCAAGTTGGGGTAGGAGCCAGCCACGCTACTCCCTCTACCCTGGCCTCTGTGGAAAGTCACTGTCTGCGTGCTGGGCCTGGTGATGCTCAAACCTCAGGATGCAGAAGCCAGTCCTTAGCAATGTTGCTCTTTCAACCACCCATTTATGGATTCAGCTAGTATTTGGAGCACAAGGTCATTATATATACACAGTTCTTCCAGCCAGGAAGCTAGGATTAAACTTGGCTAATTATTAGTTGTTCCAACTTGGGTGAGTTACGACACTTGCTTGTGCCCCTCTGTACCTGCATTTTCTCCTTTCTATGGAGTTGTTGTAAGCACTAAGGTAGGCAGGCAAGTCAAGGCTCCTGACACCTAGTAAGCCCTCACATGTGTGAGCTATTTTCATAGCAGGGAGGCTGCATGGTCAAGTAATGAGGGTGCATCAGCCCTGAAGTTGTATGACTTGGATTCAAGTCTCATGGCCCCATCACATTCTAGTTAATTCACCTCATAGGATTATTATGGGGATTAAAGTGGTACAAGGGCCTGCCTGCACAGGACTGTGAAGGTCTTTGCCACTTCCTCCCAGAGAAATCTTATTCAGTCCTATGGTTTACACTGCACTCCCTGACTTCCCCGTCCCAAATTCGATCATCCACTCCTCTGCTTAAATTCCTTTAGTGGACTCCATTATCCAAAGAATAGTCTAAACCACTTGACATGGCATTTCCAGGTACCCTACCTCCTGTCCTCTGCCTATAATAATTCAGGATCATAATTTATAACCCCTCCTCTTCCCACCTCGGGTGTCTCCACCCTCCAGGCATACTGGGCTAATTGCAGGTCATGAGAATGTAGGCTCTTCTGCACCTTTATGTGCTTGGCACTGTTGTCCTTTCTGCCCAGAATACCCTTTTCTGTACTGAGGGCCCGTGAACACCTTCCATTCCTTGAGATTCACATCTCAGACCCTTCCTATAAAAAGCCTTCTTTGATCATTCCCCACACAGTACAGTTGGCCATTACTTCTTTCATGCTATTCCCTAGACCCAGGACATGCGTCAGCTCCTATGACATGGTAGGATACCTACTGGTCCATCCCCCTTTGAGACTGTGCAGTCCTTGAGTGGGATCCTGAGTTAGCCCCTCTGGATCACCCATTTTGAACACAGCGCTTGCCACATGGTGGACACTCAGTAAGCATGTACCCAACAGATTAATTCAATCTCTCTCTCTTATCTCTGGTCCACTGACCTCCTAGACATCTTTCCCTTGGGAGTTCCATGGTCCTCAAGCCATGGTACTATATGCCACACTCCCTCAAGTTGCTCTTCCTTAATTCAATAAATGTCACCATCCATCCCAATCATCCAATATGGAATCTGGAGAGTCATCCTTGAAGCCTTTGCTCATAGTTATTATATATACATCCCAAACCTTCATGAGGACTTACTGATTTGATCCCTTAAATGTTTCCTCTGTCCCCTCCACTCCCTTTGTATTTCCACTTCCACTCTGTGCTCTGTGGATAATGCATAGGTAAATTTTACTGCATTCCTCAAGAATTTAAAATGTTTTCATAATTTTTAAGATCACATCCAAACTCCATGAAATCACTTGGAGGGACCTCCAGGATCTGACTCTGGCCTCTCTGCTCTCTCATCTTTCCTCATTCTACCCAATGTTCTTGCCATGGCTGACCACTCATCCCTCCAGGATGTGCCAACCTATACCTACCACTATCCCCCCATTTAGACTATAAGCCTTGTGAGGGCAATCATGGGAATTTAAGTTAATAATTCCTTCTGAGCTTCACGTTCTTCTATAAAATGAGGATAGCCGTAGCCTTATCTTCTTCACCGGGTATTGTAAGGGTGAAATGACACAATGCGTGGCAAGGTTCGGGCTCATAAGAGGCATTTGGTAAACAAGACTATCTTTATGGTTCTTGCTGGCAAGAGCAATGCTTGATGGGATAGGCTGCCAGAGAGGGGAGCCCAGAGATGTCTCAATTGCCCCAGTGGAGTACTGAGCAGCTTTGTGGTCCTTCCAAGGAGACTTAGTAAAATGGCTCCATCAGTTGCTCCAACTCTCTGCAACTAACTTCACATTGTCATCTTGCCTCTTTGTAGCTTAGTTTTCTTATTTGAGATAGGAAGATAATAATAGTAGTGTACCTATTTCATAGGGTTGTCATGAGAATTTAATGATACGACGTGTGTAGATGTTTGTATTAGCTGTTGTTATTATTGATGAATAAACACCATTGGAGTAGCTGGATTTACATTTGGAAGATATTTCATAAATGAATAATTAGGATCTTAGGGGCTACTTTGAGATAAATTTATTTGAAGAGGTAGAAACTTAAGAGATTCAAAGCCAGTTGCAGCAATGTCTGCAAATAGCTACACGGTGAGCTCTGGAATCCCAGCCCAGGACGTGACTCCTGCCCTACACATGGATCAGCTCAAACCTACGGAAGACTAGGGAGACTTTTGTAGTAAGGCCAAAAATGATGCTATGATCCCCCATGATGGGCAGAGTCCTCTGAAGGAATTAGGGCTGTGCTCAGGAGCTCTTGCTGGCTTCCAGTCTTGCCTAGCCTTTCCCCCACCCTGCCAGCACTGCGGGTAAGCACTGGGCGTGGGAGCCAGGCTGCCTCGGGCACCTTAACACTTACTAGCTATACTTAGGGCAAGCTGCTTAACCTGTTTCTACCTGTCTTCTTGCCTGTAAAGTAGAGATAGTATCAGTACCAATCTTATGAGTTTGTTGGGAGGATTACATTGGGTAATGCAACTAAAGACCTGTATTTGGCATATTGCAAGTGTTCAATAAACGTTACTTAGCTCTTTTGATTAGTTGCCTGCAAGCTACCCCACCTGCTCTCTCCGGGACCCAATAAAAATCCAGTTGGTTTTTATAAGATACCTCTCTCCTTGCTAAGTGGCAAGAAAGATCTGTCAATGCCAGCACATGCACTAGGTCACTTCTTGCAGAGAAACAAAGCCCAGACTCCCCTTTCTGACATCCAAGGGTCCCCAACACAATCTCCAGTGACCCTCATCCACATGGCTGACACTCCATCACATTTGGGCCCTTTCAGGTGATCCCACCCAGCACTACCTTTCCTTCTTCCTGAGCCTTTGCGCATCCTGTTCTACCAACCTAGCAGATCCTCCTCACCCACAATTCCCTTCTCAAATGCCACCTCTTCTATGAAGACCCTTTTGATTTATCCAATGAGATGGAACCACTCCTTCCTTTGTCTCTTCCTACTTTACTTTTAGATGTTTATCTCAACCCTTCTTGCTACTCTAATCACCAACACTTACTGAACTGCAAGCTGTGGTTGGGATATGATTTTAACTTACTCATTGCTGTACGCCTGCCAGAGATCATAGCACATAGGTTTTAACACATGGCATTTCCCCCTTTATTACATAGTCATTAAGGAGAATTCGTCAGGCCCCAAATTTCCATGCTTTGAGAAAGATCAAGTTGTAGGAGATGGAAACATCCACCTAGCTGATGATGGTACTTAGAAGTTTGGTTTCTTTCCAAGCAGAGCCTGAGATAAGGACTTTGTTTCAGGAGTTATGCGGAGGTGTTTCCAGTAAACCGGAATTGGGGCAGAAAGTCAATAGAATATATTAAGTTTGCCCCTTTGGACATCAGGGGCTATATTCCCCTGGAAGCTTTGGAAGAGCATCCAGAGTGTCTCCCACAATGATACACCTGAAAGACAGATAGCTGGGAAATTTATCTCCTGGCTCGCATATACCCTCAGCGAAGGCCTGCTCCCTTGAGGTCATTAGCTCCTCTGCATTTCCAAGTCCTGCACATATAAGGCCAAGAGGCTTCTCAGGCAGCTGCCAAGGGCTGTGAGTGGGGCAGAAAGTGAAAAGATGCACAGCACATGGTTGAGTGGGACCCGGCTGGTTTGAGGTGAGTCTGAGTCTGCGCCAAGCATCCACTGAAGCTGTGGCTGAAGTCCGAGGTGGGCTCAGAGGGTGTGATGGGGGCAATGTCTCTGGTGGAGATTCCTAGAATCAGACTCGAGGTGGAAGGGTTCTGGCTTATTGGGAGGTATTCTGGACAAGAATAGCTAGCTCTAGGGGAGTAAGGGAGGCAGGATTGGGCAGAAGCAGAAGTGAATGCTAATCACTTGCACCAGGGGCTTCAGCCAGTGCCAGAAGGATCTCTGGAGCTAGGATCTCCTTTAAAAATGCTTTGAATCAAGTCGGGGCACCTCGACCTCGGTGGTGTCACATCCATCAGTCATTGAGCATGTGCTGTTCCAGAGAGAAGGCATAAACTGGGTTCCCTCTAGCACATGGCAACTCCACGAGAGGGTCCCCGTGGCAGCCATCTGCAGGCAGCGCTCCCAGCAGCTGGGGGAAGGAGCCCTTGCGTCGTGGAGCAGGCCTCTAGGTGGTGCCCGCAGCAGCCACCACAGTCACCGAAGGTGTCTCCAGAGTCCGCCCTTGGCACAGCTCAGGCCAACTTATGTCTCCCATTACCTCCACTGTCAACCAAAACTTCAAAGTATATTTTAGCTTCAAACTCTGAAAACACTTAATGCAGGAGGCTTGCCTGCACAAATTCCAGTCACACGAGGGTTTTTAATTGACTTTTGTCATCTCCTTCTTCTCCCACCTATTCTAAATTCTGCTCCCCCTGCAGTAAGCCCTGTAGCTGCTCAGGGCTACTTGTCCCTTTCAGTGACTTTATTTTTTTTTATTTTTTAAAAAAATATTTTATTTATTTATTCATGAGAGACACAGGTAGAGAGAGAGAGAGAGAGAGAGAGAGAGAGAGAGAGGTAGAAGAGACACAGACAGAGGGAGAAGCAGGCGTCCTTCAAGAACCCCAATGTGAGACACGATCCCAGATCCTAGGATCATGCCCTGAGCCGAAGGCAGACACTCAACCACTGAGCCACCCAGGCGTCCCTCAGTGACTTGCATCTAGACTTTCACCTGAGAGGACTGAAGCTTCAGGAGCCTGGCTCACTGGATATGCAATTGTTCATTCACCATTTCCCCCGGGTCTGAAAAAAACAAAAGACACCCTGTGACTCCTCTGCTTTGTAGCCATTCTTCACTGCTCCTATTTTGTAGCAGCAACCCTTGTCCCTCTAAAGAACTCCTTTCTTTACTGGCTGCTGCACAAGTATGAGCAGCAGTTGTATCTTCAAGGTTAGTGGCCCCTTTATTGTGCTTCCGGTTGGAAATGGTCTTTCCCCTGGAACCAGGACCTCTGACCTAGATGAACCTAAGGTATGGAGGCCGGAAATACAAATTCTGTAGATAGGTCACTGGAAGTAAATGGATCCAACTTTACTTTTGCCTCCCGGATCCTTACTTTGTAGCTCTTGGAGACATTAGTGAGCTCAATAATGGCCCACAAAGATAACAAGTCCCAATCACTGGAACCTGTAAATGTTACCTGATAAGGAGAAAGTACATTTATAGATGTAGTTAAGGATCTTGAGATGGGACCATTACCCTGGCTTAGCCAGGTGGGCCCTAAGTGCCATCACAGGTGTTCTTCTAAGAGAAAGACAGAAGATGGAGGCAGAGCCTGAAAGATGTGGACACAAGCCAAGGACTGCTGGCAGCCACAGGAAGCTGAGAGGCAAGAAAGGATACACCCTAGAGTCTCCTTGGGAAGCACAAGTCTGCCAACATGTTGATTTGGGCCCATTGATCCTGATTTCAGATTTCTGGCCTCTGGATCTATGAGAGAATGGATATCTGTTATTTTAAGTCACCAACTTTATGGCAATTTGTTATAGCAGCCACAGGAAATGGATACCGGGAC
Organism: Canis lupus baileyi; assembly: GCF_048164855.1. Classification (NCBI taxonomy): domain Eukaryota; kingdom Metazoa; phylum Chordata; class Mammalia; order Carnivora; family Canidae; genus Canis; species Canis lupus. The sequence continues at coordinate 12,336,731 of NC_132860.1, forward strand.
ATAGCCCTATACACTGCTCTGGATTATTCTTGAACCACATACTGGAAACAAACGGCCTGACCCCTCAGGGATCCTCCCCAAACTGGTGCCTTGCTGGGTTTTTAATGTATCATTCTATTATTCTGGTAGACCTGCATCCTCTGATTCATCAACAATATTTGTCAGAAAATAGATCTTTATAGACATTTTGACAATAGCATCTCTGAGCTCAGTGGATGGGAGGTGATGAGAACTGGTGCGAGTTTACATCGAGTGCCTCTTCCCCAGGTGCAGAGAGCCTTCCCTAGGCCACAGGGAGACAAAGGGCAAATGAGACATGAAGCCAGAATCTATCTCCTGCCCCTTTCACCTTCTCTGCAGAATGCTCAGTTCAAGTAGATTTCTGATTTTTAGTTGTAAAAACATGCCTGATGGCAGTGTCTTTAGTTTATAGAAGGTTCCACTTTGCATATGTTCTATTTTCTACCCAGGTGTCATGCTGAATTAGGAAGTAAAACATCTGAACCTCAGCAGGACCTTTTGTTTTTCCCTTCTTTCCTTCTTTTTTCCCTCCCCCAATGTGGAAGGATCATTATAGCTTAAATCTTCCTCTGCAAAGCGAAATGAGTCAGTTTATTCTCCGAGCCGACAAAGCCTGGGCCTGCCTTCCTCTCTGTAGCTCTGAGCGCATGTCCTCCTTGGCAAGGAGAGAAAGAAAGGCTATTGAGTACTTTTTTTTTCCCGTCTGTTTGATAAAAAAGTATGTTTGTTTTTGTTCATAGATTTAAAGCCCAAAATGGGCCAGTACTGTAAATAAAACATGCGCTCTCATTTGAAAAATTTATTACAAGGAATTTTGTTTATGATTTCATCTTCTCCAGTAATAATTAATTGGAGGTCTTCTGTGGTCCCCACAGACCAACAATCATTCAGACTGTACGAAAGGATGATCCAACACAGCCAGCCTCTCTTCTATCTCTCATCCAAAGCCAAAGGAGCTGTCTCTGGGCCTGCCACCACGTTAGCCCACACTGGAGGAGCTAAGTTGATGACATGATTGGCCTGTTCCAGTTTGGGGGGTGTATTTACAAATCTATATGTGACCTTGAAGTCAGATCACCTTTTCACGGATTCCTCAGAGAAGGAAAGTCTACCTTTAAGTTGTCCTGGTAGTTTAGGAGCTCCCCCCACTTCACTTCTCAAGTGCTGAGAATGGAAGTCTACTCAACTGTTTGGTTTAACAAAGGAAACATACATGTCTGCACATACGCATATCCACATAACCATACAAGCCATAATATTTGGTGAGTATATTCTGTGTACCAGACGCTATGCTTAATGCTTTTCAGGTGAACGATCTCATGCCATAAAACAACTGTTTCAGTCAGGACAGGCTGGGTTATGATATGGTAACAAACCACCCCAAGATTCCCATGGTTACAGTGACAAGGCTTATTTCTCTTTCTTGCTACCCATGCACATGTGTTGGTGGAGCCCTGTTCCACCGCACCCTCACTCTGGGATCCCAGCAGCCAAGCAACCAATATCTGGAACATGGCCTTTGTGGCAGAGGACAAGAAAGTTCCAGAGGATCTTGCATCAGCGATTAAGTGACACACATTCCTGGCCAACGAGACTAATCTTGTAACCCTTCCCACGAAGAAGTTAGGAAATACAATCCTGCTCTGTGTTCCACAAGTGCGGGGCATGGCAACTGGAAATCAATTGAAAATAGTAAATAATTTTACAATTTGCACACCACTTTATAAGGCAGGTATTTAAAGATCTTCCTTTCCATTTTATAGACTTGCAGGTTACAGATTGGGAAACTGAGGAACAGGAAGGAAATGTATGTAACTTGTTCTGGCTCATGCATCCAGTAAAGGGGGGAGCCAAGATTCGGACTCAGGCAGTTTGACAGGATACTTCCCCGCCCCCGACATGTGCACTCACACGTGAGCAAGCACACACACGCATCCCACGGTGCTCGTAGTTAAGTGAGCCAGGGGCTAGTAGGTCACTGTATCCTGAAAATGCATCCAGGAGTGGAAAGAGTGGTGAGTGTGGGCCAAAGTCCTTAGAAAGAATCGAAGGTCAAAGCGGGGAAATTATGTTTAGTCACGGAGTCCAAAAAGAAGGCCAAGAAGGAAAAATAAAGAAACTAAAAGCCAAGGGTCAAGAACAGGACACACTGCAAGGGGAATATGGCTGGCGGCAGAGAGGGGACGGTCCAGTGCTGGACGCCAACCACACAGAGGCCTTTGTGTTTCTGTAGCGTGGGTGGGCTTGGCTGGGTTCAAGTCCGAGGGAGGAAGCAGAGCATGACAAATACTGCTTCAAGGCTGATCCTCTCATCCAATCCCCACTCTCACTAGGGGAGTGTGTCCTCCCCAAATGGAGTGGGAAAGAGCCCAAAATGGTAGATGGAATCTTCTTTGCAAGCCAGACTTGGCCATGTTGCTGCTTTAGGAGATTGTTTTAGGCATTAACCTTTTGCCTAGAACTAGTCTGACCCCTTGTCATAGGGATTTTAGGCAGAAACTCTGCTCTTCCATGATTCCCTTTCTCTCCAATTCTACCTCCCTGCCTCCTTTGACCTCTCACTTTTGCTGCTAGTCAAGGGTTTTTTGAGATGTGTTTGGCAAGGTCCTTCCTGAAAAGGTTGGATGAGAGAGTTTAACAAAGGGACTATTTACAAAGGACCAGACAGGGTCGAGGCAACTGACCAGGATGATACGGTGCCCTGAGGCTAGCAATGGTGGGAGGTGTTACCTAGTGGAGAGGGCTGTTATCAGACCTGGGGGGAGCTATGGCTGTGAGAGACACCTCCAGATTGGAGTGAGACCTTAAACAGAGAAACATGGCAAGAAGGGAGCTGGGGAAATAAGTGCCCCAATTTCTCCCTTCTACATTCTTATCTACTGATGAACCTAAATTCAAACAGAAGCCAAAAGAGCAAGGGAATCTAGGTAAGGAGTCTGTAAAGCTCATCTTCCCAGAGTACAGAGCAGGGTAAGAAGGGTAGAGAGGGCCAAAATATCCAGATCACATGCTATTCTGGCCTCTGGTCTTGAGGCTTCTGATGAGCCCCTTCTCATCAGCTCACATGACCCCCATCATTGACTCCAGTGACAGCACCTATGGTCCTTTGGCTGGCACTCTCCATTCAGTTGCTTGCTCATTCACTGAATCAGCCATTTGAAAAAATTTTTGAATAGCTAATGTGATCCATGCCCTGTTCAAGATTCTCAGAATCCCGTAGTGAACAGAACCTAGTGTCTGCCCTCACGGAACTTACATTCTAGTGAGGAACATTGATGATGGAGAAATTGACACAGGGCTATGTTAGAAAACACCATCTGGGAAAATGAGGCAGGGCAAGAGAGTAAAAAGCGACATAAACCACTGTGTTAGGGTTATCAGAAAAGTGCTCTCAGAGGACAGTGTCATCACATACGCTGCACACAGAAATGCAGTGGTGTCTAGTAGTACACCACCTTTATCATTTAGGAACTTTTAATGCCTATGGGGAACAAAGCATTACATTAAAAATTGAAAGGACAAGGCTAACAATTCCAAAGGGATATTTCACAAATTAAGAGAATGAAGTGCTCTTTCGAGCTGAGAGCTCATAGGAAGAAGTCCCCTGCCCTAGAGAAATCAGCAGAGACTTCCTGAAGGAAAACACTTCTAAGTTCTATGATGGGTTGACTAGCATATAGAAAATTCTTTTTTTTTTTTTCGTATAGAAAATTCTTTAGCAATAGGGGAATGATACTACAGGAAAATTTGGAATATCACAAATAAGGAAAGAACAAGAGTAATGGTAAATGTCCAGCTAAATATGATAAACTATTGATCTCCTCTTGAATTATTTACAATATATATGATGGTTGAAAGCAAAGATCATAACATTGTGTGATGGCGTTTTCAACACATGTAGATATAACACCTAAGAAGACTACGACATAAAGGAGCAGGGAGGATATTGTGGGTGGGGAAGGGCAAGCCAGTGTGAGTAATGTCGCAGAGGTGACAATGAATTATTGACAATGGGGGGGGGGGTGCCATGTGTGAGAGCTAATGAGTTTTGCAGGCTGTAGGCAAGGATTCTACATATGCTTTGAATTACCCTCCAGCCAATTGGCATCAAAATGTGTTAGGGTAGTGGCTGGTTTAGTAGCCGAGTCAGGCTAGCTAGGTTGAAATTTCCTCTCTGCCCATAATGAGCTGTGTAACTCCATGCAAGTTTCTCAGCTTCCTTGAACTTCAGTTTTTTTTACCACTAAAGTGGAGGGAAAAACCTAACTGGGACGTTCATTGCTATGCTTGGATGTGAAACATCTGGCACAATGTTGGGCACATAGTAGGCACTATTCTTCTTGGCCTAAGAAATGAAAAATAAAATATTCTATTTATCTGGACCAAAAAAAAAAAAAAGAGCAATTCAGCTTCAGGTAGGAAGCCAACTTTGATGATAGTGGAAAGCATAGGTTCTGGAGTCAGATCGACCGGATTCTAAACTGGGCTTCTCCGTATTCCAGTGAGTGGCCTGGGGTAAAATGGTAAACTGTTTGGACTTTGGCTTTTTTGATCTGTAAAACAGGATGCTTATAGTGACTATTATGCCTTATGAGGAATCAATAGAACGCTGAAGAGCCTAGATGCACAGAGCAAGTCCAGCTATAGGGTCTTTATTGTGATGACTGTCATTACTGACTCAGAACAATCCTGCAGTGCTCTGATTCCCATCTGCCGTGGAAGAGAGCTTCCACCTGAGGCTGGGAGATAATGGTTGTGGTGGGGATGCAGGTGTACAGCTCTCATCGGTGAGATGCGGATGGACTCACTTCCATGCAGGAGAGAAGAGAGTGTGTGTGCGCATGCGTGTGGGGCAAGCCCGTGTCCCAGCCAGTGCACAAACAGCCCCACTCCTGCCTTAGCTCTTACCAAGCCAATGTATTACAGAGTTGGACACACTCTGGGAAGCCCCTTACTCACACAGTATTACCGCCCTATTTAGAGATGGGACAGCTAAGACCTAAAGATGGGTGATGGCAGATGCCCTCTGATTCCTTCTGGCCCTTTCTCTTTGCTGGGATGGTAAGTGCATGGCTGACTCAGGATCAAATCTAGACCCACTGAAACTCCGGGGTGTTACTTTTCCCATCAGCATCTTCCCTTTGTTCCTTCAAAGATGCCATGCACCTTTCAGAGGCATCCTTCCTGAAAACAGCCACCTCAATCACTCGACTGCCTTCAGGTGCTGTCCCTCTCCAATCCTGTGGAAAGAACTTGAAGTAGCAGGAAGAGTAGGGGAGGAAATGGAACAAGGAATGCAAGCAAGGAACAAGGAGGGGCTGCTGGGCACTTTCCAGCTTGTGGTTCTGCCATCCAAGGTTCAGGCTGGGGACAGGGCCCTGTGTACTGTCACTTTGCCAAACCCACTTATTCGTTCTAGAGCACGAGAAGATCTTTCCTGGCATATTCTCATGGATTTTCAACATAGATGATAATGTCACCTGTGAATAAAGACAGCTTTATTTTTTTTTCCTTTCCATGCCTTTTATTTACTTTCATAGCCATATTTCACTGGCTAAGACTTCCAACATGTTGGACAGGAGTTAGGAGAGTGGACATCCTTCCTTTGTTCCTGATCTTAGGGGAAAAATATTCCGTCTTTCACCATTAAGCATGATGGTAGCTGCAGGGTCCTTTGCTGTTTTTGTTTTTGTTTTGTTTTGTAGATTCCTTTTATTAGGTTGAGAGAGATCCCTTCTATTCCCTGTTTACTGAAAGTTATTTCCTTCTTGCAGTTTTTTTTAATTTATTTATTTTTAAAGATTTATTTATTTATTCATGAGAGACACAGACTGAGAGAGAGAGAGAGAGGCAGAGACACAGGCAGAGGGAGAAACAGACACCCTGCAGGGAGCCCGATATGGGACTCAATCCCAGGACCCTCCCATCATGACCTGAGCTGAAGGCAGGCACTCAACTGCTGAGCCACCCAGGCATCCCGTAGTTTTTGTTTTTGTTTTTAAATCATGATTGGATGAAAAATTTTGTCAAATTGATAAGATCATATAGTCTTTCTTCTTTAGAATATGAATAAAGTGCTTCTGTTGGTTGATTTTTGAATATTGAACCAGTCCTATATTATCAGGATAAGCCTCATTGATCATGGCTTTAATATTTAATTTGGATTCACTTTGCTAATTATATGTTGAAGATCTTTGCATCTATGTTCATGAGGGCTATTGGTTTTGAATTTCTCTTCTTATAATATCTTTGTCTGGGTAAAGTGGGCCTCATAAAATGAATTGAAAGTCTTCCCTTCTATTCTACTTTCTGGATCAAAGCATGTAGAATTGGTGCTATTTCTTCTTAACTATTTGTGGACTTGGCCAGTAAAATCATGCATGCCTAAAGGTTTCTTTTTCCAAAAGTTTTAAAAAAGTATAAACTCAAACTTTCTCATAGTTCTAAAAGTACTTAAATGGTGTATTTCATCTTGGCTGAATTTATGGTTTTCAAGGAATTGGTACATTTCACCTAATGTGTCAAATTTATGTGTGCAGGGTTGTTTTACGAATGCTTATTAGCCTTCCCCTGTCTGTGGGTTTGTCATGACATCCTCCCTTTCAATGTTGATATTGGAAATTTGTAGTTTCTTACCTTCTTTTCTGTTAGTATTGCTAGAGGTGTATTAACTTTATTGATACTTTCAAGGAACAAAGTTTTATTTTTATTGAAATTTCTGTTTTTTCCTGGTTTCAATTTTACTGATTTCTGCTCCTTTATTTCTTGTCCTTCTTCCTGCTTTGGTTTCATTTTGCTCTTTTTCTAGTTACTTAATGTGGAAGCTGAGCTTATTGATTTGAGGTATTTCTTCTTTGCTTCTATAAGCATCTGGAGCTATAACTATTCCTCTGAGCAACGCCTTAGCCACATCTCACAAAATTTTAACATGTTGTGTTTCCATTTTCTATTAGTTCAAAGTATTTTCTAATTTTTCTTGAGACTTCCTATTTGACCCATAGGTGATTTAGAAGTATATGGTTTAATTTCTAACTATTTAGAGGCTTTCCTGTTATCTTTCCAGTACTAATTTCAAGTTCAGTTCCATTTTAATCAAAGAGCACACTTTATATGATTCAATGCTTTTAAATTTGTGAAGATTTGCTTTATCATCCAGGATATGGTCTGTCTTGGTAACTGATTCTTAGGAACTTTTTAAAGTGTGGCTTACGCTGTTGGATGACGTATTCTCTAAGTGCCGGGCAGTCAGTGGTATTATTCAGTTCTTATACACCCCTGCTGATTTTGTCTACTTGTCCTGTCAACTGGAGAGAGAAGTATCGAAATCTCTACTAAAATTGTGGATTTGTCTATATTTTCAGTTTGGTTCATTTTTGCTTCAGATATTTTTAAGCTCTGTTGGTATGTGTATACACATTTGAGATCATTAAATCTTCTTAGTGAATTGACTTTTTTTTAAGATTTATTTATTTATTTATTTATTTATTTATTTATTTATTTATTCATGAGAGAGAGAGAGAGAGAGAGAGGCAGAGGGAGAAGCAGGCTCCATGCCGGGAGCCCGAAGCGGGACTTGATCCCAGGACTCCAGGATCGTGCCCCGGGCCAAAGGCAGGTGCCAAACCGCTGAGCCACCCAGGGATCCCGACTTTTTTTTTTTTAAGTAAGATCATTAAATCTTCTTGGTGAATTGACTTTTTTTTTTTTTTTTAAGATTTATATACTTTAGAGAGAGAGCACACGTGTGCAGCATGAGGGGCAGAAGGAAAGGAACAGAGAGTCTTAAGCAGACTCCACCATGAGTGTGGAGCCCGACTCAGGGCTCAAACTCATGACTCTGAGATCATGGACAGAGCTAAAACCAAGAGTCAGATGCTTTAACGGACTGTACCAACCAGGTACTCCTGAAGTAACCGTCATAATACCTTTCTATATCACTTACCATTGTCTTTGCACTGAAATCTACTTTATCTGATGTTTCATAGCTACTGCAGCCTTTTTTTGATGAGTATTGATGGGCATGGTATATCTTTTCCCATGCTTTCATTCCGAATCTTTCTATACAACTATATATAAAGTAAGTTCCTTGTAGACAGCCTTAAAGTAGGTCTTTAAAAAAAATCCTTTCTGAGAATCTCTGACTTTTAATTGGTGTATTTAGCCCATTTGCATTAAATGTAATTATTGATGTATTTGGATTTAGGCCTACCATATTATTATTTGTTTTCTATTTGTTCCCTCGGATTTATTTCCTTTGTTTCTCCTTTTCTTTTTTTGAATTGTTTGGAAATTTAAAAAAATTATTCCAATTTAATTTACCTATTTTGTTTTGGCTATATATTTTTGTATGTTTATAGTCGGTGGCTAATAAGATATAAAAAATATACAGGCATATTCTCAAAGTCTACAGGAATAAATGTTTTCCATTTTAAGTGTAATATAGAAATCTTATCACCATATAGGTGTCACTTTATGTCAATAGTCTTCTTAGGTGTTATATCTATGGGTGTTGAAAACCCCATCATACAATGTTATGATCTTTTCTTTCATTCATATATATTTTAAATAATTCAGGAGAAGGTCAATAGCTTATCATATTTAGCTAGACATTTACCATTACTCTTGTTCTTCCCTTATTGTGATATTCCAAATTTTCCTGTAGTATCATTTCCCTTTTGCCTGAAGAATTTTCTATATCAAATATTTTAAGGCAAGTCTACTGGCAACAAATTTCTTTATTTCACCTTTATTCCTAAAGAATATTCTTATTTCTAAGTTGACAGTTCCTTTCTTTCAGCAATTTGAAAATGTTGTTCTACTTCTCATGTTGAAACTTTTCATGCAATTTCACATATCCCCAAAGCTCTCCTCATTTTTATTTATATACTTTTTTTAAATTCTGTTTTTCAGATTGGGTAATTCTTATTGATTTATATTCAAGTTCACCAACTTTTCCTTTGCGATATTAAGTGCATCAAATGACATTTTTGTTTTGGCTATTGTATTTTTCAGCTCTAAAATTTCTGTTTGGTTCTTATTTATGTCTTCTATTTCTTTCTCAAGAGCTTATATCTTTCCATTTGTTTCAAGAGTGTTCAGTCTTACTTCTTGGAATACATTATAATGAGTGATAATTTCAACATCTGTGTCATCCCTTCATCCACTTTGCCTATCCACACTCCTCTCTCCTCTGGCAACCTTGAGTTTGTTCTCTGTATTTAGAGGTCTGATTCTATTTTTTTCTTTGTTTATTCACTTATTTTGTTTTTTAGATTCCACATATTAGTGAGATCACATGGTATTTGTCTTTCTCAGACAAATGTCTTCACTAGGCATAATACCCTCTAGGTTCAACTACGTTATAGCAAATGGCAAGATCTTATCCTTTTTTATGGCTGCATAATATTCCTATATATATCAATCTTCTTTTTTAAAATATTTTATTTATTCATGAGAGACACAGAAAGAGAGGCAGAGACACAGGCAGAGGGAGAAGGAGGCTCCATGCAGGGAACCCAATGTGGGACTCGATCCCAGGACTCCAGGATCACACCCTGAGCTGAAGGCAGACACTCAACCGCTCAGCCACCCAGGCGTCCCTATACCAATCTTCTTTACCCATTTATCTATCAACGAACACAGGTTTTTTTTCCATATCATAGTTATTGTAAATAATGCTGCAATAAACATTTTGAAATAATGTTTTCGTTTTCTTTGGGCAAATATCCAGTAATAGAATTGTTGAATCATACGGTATTTCCATGTTTAATTTTTGAGGAACCTCCATTCTGTTTTCCTTAGCAGCTGCACCAATTTACATTCCCACTAACAGTGCACGAGTGTTCCTTTTTCTCCACATCTTTGCCAATATTTGATATTTCTTGTCTTTTCTATTTTAGCCATTCTGACAAGTGTAAGATGCTATCCCATTGTGGTTTCAATGTATTTCCCCAATTATTAGTGATGTTGAGCATCTCACTTAATCTTGAGAACCCATAACCTAGTGGAGGAGGGCTTGTATGTGAGCATGTGGAGTTTAAGTCCTATGTCTGTCTGAACTGGGTTTTTGGTTGTTGTTGCCTTTTTCTATGGGTATTGTTAGAATAATAAGGGACCCCAGTCTTTCTGGTCTCCCCTTCTCCCCTCTGTCTGAATTATAACAACAGCCTAGAGTTTTCAAATGTTCAGGGACCAGGCTCATCATAGATCCAGGAGGCAAACACTCTCCAGAGTTGCAGGGGGAACCATGCTGTGCAACTTGCATAAAAGATGGCCCTCTACCTCTTTTGGCAATCACAAGATGGGCCCTTTATATACAACTCTGGGGAGTCCTTGGGGACATCTTTCCGTTACAGAGATGATGAATTCAGCCACTGCAGTAAAGTCTTAATGGAAGCGATTCAGGTCACAAAACCAAAAAATGTATTAATGACTGAGAGGTTTTCTAGGGCTGAAGAACCACTGGAGGGATAGAATAGGGAGAAGGAGGTGCATGTGTGGTCCATCTTGACTAATCAGTTGGCAGTGCCATAGAGAAGTGACTTGATACAGACTGAACACTGTTCCTCTAGTTCCTAAGTCATGATAACTGTACTATAGACTTAAAAAATGTTAGAAATAGAAGGTTCAGAAGCACCTTATTCTATGCTAATCACATATGGCACTCCTCCTCGTTGAGCCTGTTCATAGCCCCAGAACACTCAACAACACAGCTACCAGAGATGGGACTCTGAAGAAATTTGTCCTCCTGGATCCAAACCAACAGTCCATCAAGAGAGAGGCAAAACTGGAACTAGAATCTAAATCTTCTGGTGTTCAGTCCATTGCTCATTTATTTGTATCACATCATCTTTCTGCCCCAAAAATTGTAGTGGTGGTAAGGTGGTACCTCTACCCTGGTGTTGGCTGAACTTTGTATCTCCTAAAGGAATTAAGAAATTTCCAACTGTCTTCCTCAAAGACCTGTAGGAAAGACAAAAACAAACAAACAAAAAACCCTCACCCAACTGGTTAAAAAATAAAAAGACTGCTAGTTTTGGGTCTCAGGAGGACTTTCTGGAGCATTGAAGAGGATATAGACTCTGATGAGAGATGAATCTTATAGGCTTATATGCTGTAGAGATGAATCTTATATGGAACTCTTATGTGACTTTCACAGCCCAGACATTAGCCAGACTTAATTTCTAATGTGTCAGTGTGGGCTTTGAAATGTAAGGCATGTGGGAGCCCAAGAGCATGCCCAGCTCTGTGTGTGCATTGTGCTCATGACTCCTGACAGTGTGATACCCACAGGGGCCAAGTCGACATGCATGTTTTACATGCTGACCCATGCGTGTGCTTCCAGGGACGTATGAGGGCACGTGGGTTGATGTGCGTGCCTGTATGTGTGTGAATGTATGTAGATTTGACCTATCATGTTTGCCTCAAAAGCTGCAGGTACAGGAAGTCGTGTTGCAGCAGATGCCACCTCTTTGCTTCTTGGCTGACTCCCCGGCCCTCATTAACACCCACAATTGCTCCGCAGCCTTCTTATCACTAAGCTGTCCCAGCAGTCTGGATGCCTGCCAACTAGAAGCTGGGACTCCTGACGTTATCCAGGGGATGCACAGATCTGTCCCTGTCAGTCCTGGCTTCACCCCAGGACTGAGAATACTCCCTAGAGTCAGCAAGAGGGAATTCACAAAGTGCAGTCCCTCCCACATCTGAAATGTCCCCCCTGCCTGTTATTCTTGCCTCTGCCCTCCCCCACCGCCCTCCGCTGAGCCTGCGCTGAGGCCAGGCTGGGCCACAGGCCTCAGCCCAGAGTGTTCCAGACATGAGCCCAATGGCAGACGGAGCCGTGACCCTGCTGAGTGGTATTCTTTGCTTTGGGGAGCAGCTGAGAAGGAATTTTATCATGCAAGAGGAACTTTCCTCCCACTACAATTTCCAGTGCCTAACACATAATTAGTTCTCAATATATGTTGATTAAATTACAAACTGACTTCCTGACCGAGTACAGATAACGCAAGCTGAGGTAAAGGACGGGGCACCGTTTAGGGACAGGGCTGTGCACTCTTTGATTTGCATGTTCTACTTGAGGCTGGAATAGTCGGAATTAAAAATGAATGGGCAGTTCCACTGAGGTCAGCATTTACTGGGCACCTACTGTGTGTCAAGCCCTGGGCCAGACCCACAGGAAGAGCTCCTTCCTCACAGAATGCTACGACGTGTTGGGGTGGTAGCTGCATCTGTTTGCTAGGGCCACCATAGCAAAGTGCGCAGACTGGGTGGCTTACACAACAGAAGGTGTCAGCAGGGTCCCCTCTGAGGGGCATGAGGGAAAGTTCCCGACTCGGCCTCGTTCCTCAGTTGGTAGATGGCCATCTTCTCCCCGTGTCCTCACATCATCTTCTCTCTGTATGTGTCTATGTCTAAATTTCCTCTTCTTAAGGAGACACCAGTCAAGTTGGATAAGGACCCGTCCTAATGACCTCATTTTAATTCAGTTCCTTCTTTAAAGACCGTATTTCCAAAGCCAGTTACGTTTTGAAATACTGGAGACAAAGATTTCAACATACAAATTTCAGAGGGGACACGATTTAGCCCACAAAATAGATGCAGATAATATAAGTATCACTTCATCCATGAAGATTTCTTGGGCTTTCTTCAGTCCAATGTGATACGCCCATAATAACTGCTGTCTGATTTTGTCATGGTCACGATGTGTTTAGACCACTATCTTCCTTCTAGTCTGAGGCCTCACAAGCTGGGCTTCAAGGAGTTCATGTTCTGTTTCTAATACGTGGCATAACACGAGGCGCCTAGGAGTGAAGTAAATCCTTGTTCTATGGATGGATGGATGGATGGATGGATGGATGGATGGATGGAACTGATAAACATGGAACAAAATAAGGCAGGCACTTCTGGTAGATTCCATGGTCTAAGGGAGCAGAGGGGAGTTGGATGGGACTCTCAGAGGGGAGCCCCTGCATTGGGTTCTGTCCATAGCAGTTAATCTTGCTTTGCAAAGAGGGCAATAGGGATCAAGTGTTCCCACACCAGGGATCTCTCTGCCAGTGGGGACTGCATTACTCCTGGCTTCTCAAGCTGCACCTGGGAGATCAGTCTGATGGCCCCATGACTGCTGAGGTCACTCTGACAGAACAAAGAGACTCTGCACCATCTTATCCTCTTCCAGTCCCAACTTTCATCCCACCTACCCATCCCAACCCTGGTTGTCATATTCCTTTCCTGGAATCAATGTGGGGGCAGCCTGGCAGGAGTTTGCAAATAACAAAACCCAGAATGGAGGCTGAAAACAGTCAGTGATACTCCTTCCCCCCGGGACTGAAGTCCTAAGTGTATCAGGGTCTTTACTGGGTGGTAGCCCCTGTTCCCATACCGCTTGCTGGTCTTGAATGCAGCTCTGGTACAGCCGGGCTCCTGGCTACCCCCACTACCCAGCGTCCTGTGTCTCTGGGGTTGCTCTCTTCACTCTATATACTCCTCCAGAAGGCCCCAGAGTCCAGAGAGGAAAGGTCCTCCTTCTACACCCCCTTCCCCCATCCTGGAGCTACTCCCCTTGACTCTCCCCAGCCTTACCACTCAGGCCTTAGCCATCTTTTGTGCCTATTGCCCTACGACGGGCTGGATTCCTAGAATGACCAAGGTCAGTACACAAGGCCAGGCCTCGCCCTCATCCCTTCCCCCTCTGCTGGGGTGCTGTGCTCTGTGATGCCTGGACCCGAGCGGAACCGGGGCTGCCTCTTTGGGGACAGGAGGTCTCATTTGATTGCTAATTCCCTGCAGACATCCAGGCTACAGCTCTTCCCCTTCTGACTGCTCCTTGACCCTGGGACACTGGGGGCCTTCGGGAGCCCAGGCTCTGGGGAAGGAGAGGACTGTCTCAGCGGAGTGGGAGTCCAGGTGGCCCTTCGGAGACACGGCCGGGGGCGCACCCTGGCTCCTCTCTCGGCCTTGCCAGGGGGGGACCTCACTCTAGCAAACAGAGCCGTGGCGCAGACAAAAGCCATGCGACATCACGAGGACACCCGCCCGGTGCCACGTTCCGGGCATAAAGGGCCGGGGCTCAATACCTTTGCAAAGCCCTCATTGTGCTGCATCCCGCCCGCCCTCCCCGCCTTCCCCCCACTATCAAGCCTTTCTGGGGCCCTTTGTTGTCAAACCAAATATAGCGCTACATTGTCTGGCCTCCCACCCATCCCGGCTGGATAAAGGGGCCCGGCCGGCCGGGCGCCCCGCTCCTCAATGCTATCTCCCCGCCGCAGCCCCGCCCGCCCGCCGCCCCGGGCCGCCGCCGGCCGCTGATACGCCGCCCATTCTTCTCCCCGGTTCCCACGAGCATGTCACTAACCGGTTCCTGGGCCTTATCACCGGGAGGAAGAAAAGGAGCGCCTTTGAAGAGTGGAAACAAAACATCAGGCCCCATTGTTGTGTGACTTCCCCGGCCGCAATCTAGGCTCTCCATCGCCGCTCGCAGAGGCCCCGACCGCGGCCTAACGCAGATGCTCCAATCGGCAATTTGACCACCAGGACACTTATTGTCCTGTATCTGTCATCTCTGCTCCGCGGGCCTGTGGCTTTTAAACCATCCTTTTCAGGGCTGGCTCTCTCCTGGCTCCGAGCAGGTCAAAAGCCGCTGCGGGTGGCGGTGGCGGTGGTCGGGGCGAGGGCCACCGAGCGGGCGCCCTGCCCTGCCCGGCCGTTCCCTCCTCGCCTGCCTCCTCTCCGCCCCACCTTTCTCCTCCCGTCCTGTGTCCTGTCTTGCACTCCGCCTCCGGCCTCTGCCTCCCCTGTGGCAGCGCAGCCCCGGACCTGAGTGGCTGGGGGCAGGCCCCGGCTGGCGGGGGCCTTCCTGCCCTGAACCCGGGCGAGGGGCCTGCCAGGGAACGGCTCTCGGTAGAACCACCAGGATCCTGGAGAGCTAAATTCCAGAAAAGGCTCTGGGCCAACCCGTCCATCCCACTTCTTTTGCCCGGGGAGCAGCAGCAGAGGTTCAGAGGGTGACACAAGCTGCCCTGACGTCACCTGGTGAGTTGGCAAAGGCCAGGACTAGACACCAGGTCTACCTGGCTCTCTGACCCCTGCCAGGAAATGCTGCGTCCCAGGGGTGGCTCACCATTCCCTCTGAGAAGCCCAGTGACATGTCCCTGTGTTAGGTGTCTGATTGAGAGGCAGGCAGGTCTGAAACTCATCTGTCACTCATCTTCCACTTTAATGAATCCGTTTCCCAGCATAGCACAAAGTGGCTAGGCCCCGACCATGGGGACACAAAACCCTAGGGAGAATATTGGCTTTGCTGTTTTTAGCTGTGTGACAGTGGGTGAGTCACTAAACCCCTCTGTGTCTGATTCTTCACTTTAAAAATGGGTACAAGAAAGCAGAACCTACCTCCTTTTTGTGAGGATCCATATAGAGTCCCAGACCCATGAGAAGCTCCGTGCAGATATTAGCTATTAGTGATCCCTGGGAAGAAGCCTGTTACCAAACTCCATTTTGGTATCAATCACTCTCTCCTTTCGATATCTTGTAAATGTGGACATCTCAGAGCCTGTCTTAGAGTAGTAGGGTCCTTGTACTGGGCGCTTTAGTTTCCCCCTGAAGCTAGGGCCCTTGCCCACCACTGCAGTGGCAACATCACTCAATAAAATGCCTTCCCCCCATCCAGCAGCATGTACTGGGCACATGCTATGTGCCAGATATCGTGGGTATCCTTGCCCCATAGAGCTCAAGGTCAAGTCAAAGAGATGACATGAAGCACATAAATACACAAATAAACATTCAACTCCAAACTGTAAGATGAAGCAGAAGTACAGGGTGTGATTGAAAGTGATATTGGCAGACCAAATCTAGAGTTTAGGGAGGGCGTACCAGAGAGAAGGACATCTCAGTTGAGTTTGAAAAGAATGATGGAAGGTGGCCAGGCCAGAAATGAGTGATAGCTCTAGGCAATGGCATGATGAGGCCCGTCTGAGGACTTGATCAGAGCCTAAAAATCTGGCATGTCTGGGTAAGAGGGCATGAAGTCAGCAGAGGGTACACAGGTCACTCAGGGTTGCATGCGAATTTGGGATCTGTTTTCCCCCTAAAGGCATTATCAGACTTCAGGGAGGTTCTGAGTAGCTCCTTTGGCTCTGGACAGAGAATGGATAGAGTGGGGCAATTAGATGCACACAGCAAAGAGGCTATTGAGGTACTCCAGGTGAGAGAGGGGAGGAGCTGGGGCTTGCACAATGGATGTGGAAATGCAGACAGGAACTCACGGGGTATCTGCAATAGAATCTAGAGAACTCAGTGATGGTTGGATGATCGAGTGAGAAGGGAGAGCAACGAATAGAGGAAGCTTCTGACCTCAGCACCCAGGCTTATAGAGACTCCACTGACTGGGAAGGGGAACCTGAGAAGCTCTGGACATCAAGAGCTCTGGTTATGTCTGAGGTGCCAAACCACAGAAGGATACTTGGATCTGGAGGTTAGAGTAGCAGTCCAAGCTCGAGATGCGCATCTGGGCATAAACGGCACGTTATGTGTGCCGAATGCTTCCATGAAGGAATAAAGTGTTACTAAAATTTGAACTCATATTGTCCAACTGAAAAGCTAATGTTTTATACACTATTCAGTCACCTTCTGATCAACTCAATTCAGGAAAATGGTGAGTCTTCCAGCATCCAGTGACTAAGTCCCGAGCAAAAGGTGATACCTCCCAGACCAAGGCGATAGCCTGGATTCTCAGGAGAACTCTACAGAAGAGAACCCAGGAGTATCCGGTGTCAGAGATTCTGGCATAAGATCTGGAGGTACATTGGAAGAAGAAGAATCTTGGGGGGTGGGCATGGGAATTCCATCACATCCCCAAACTAGGCCAAAACTCTCCAGAGTAGACATCCATAAGCACATAGATGGTGCTCAGGTTGGGCAAGCATGAACAATCCCTACATCTCGATGACATAACTCCATCAAGTGCCACATGGGTCTGGCAGCACTGGAGACAGTTTTCCAAAAGCAACTCCCGAATCAAGGCTATTTCCACCCTTTATCACTAGTATCTTGATGGTCTTCGCTTTCCATACTGGGGAAGGGCAAGAAAGCATGGAGAATTCACAGCTGTTCCTGACAATTTTGAACTGGAAGCAACATAAGTGCCTGCCGTGCGCAGCCTGTGGACCTGGCGTGTGGCCTCAGCCCAACTGCAGAGGAGACCAGGCGACGGAGAGGAGCATGTGGAGACTTAGAGAGGATTGATTGTCCTCCCTCCTTGGCAGGTGCACACGCTCTTTCCTTCTTCCACTGGGAGAATTGATGCAGGAGACAGAATTGGAAGATCCAAGTACATGATTGAAGAGGGTCAAGGCCGGGGATGATGGCCTTCAATCAGCCTTTGACTAAGAGCGAGGATCAGAAATCTGTGCCTAAAGCCTTGTCTGTTTCTAGGCACGTGGATTCCATTTTCTCTTATTCACTACATGTGCTACTCATTGGAAAATGCTGCTATTTCTGTGACCTCAGGAGAGGTTAAAGTGATTTACTCTGTCACAGTGTGAGGTCTGGGCCCTCTCATGCCTGCTACCACCGAGGATCCGTGTAGAGGGGACAGCTGCCAGGGTGGGACAAGAGGGCCTTCACTGCGCAGGATCCTAACAGGCCACATGCAGGGAACTCCCCACAGGAGCAAAACCTCCCCACGCCAGAATCATGGTCTCTGCCTTGAGCTGGCCTCGCCAGTGAGTTTCCGTATCCTTCTGGCACAGTGATCTTATCATAGCAGATTAAAAATGAGAATGGGCCCATAAAACATGCATTATGGTGTCTCAAAGCCTCATAAAAGGCAGATAAATGCCTTGCTCCAGAGGTCCCTACATTGAGTTTACACCTTTCTCCCTTCCCATAATGGAATCGTCAACAACAGATAATTGAAGTTAAAAAAAAATCAGTAACTTGTAAAGTTCAACTCAGTGGGCTGATTGTTTGGCCTCATGGATGGCCTGGGGTAAAGATCGTGCCAGAAGATACCTGCCTTTCCAAATGGCTCCTCCACATTTTCCAGGAGGCTTGGAGCAAAGGCACAGAAAGAAATCTTAGGGACAGCTCTCCTTTTCTGATTGCCTTTTAGCATGCCTTTAGCACTTTCCCACTGGTACCGGAGTCTCCAGCCCCAAACCAAAATGTTTCAATTCAGGTAAATACTAGGCTTCTTAGGAGTCTATTCCCAGGATTTTAGACACTCCCCTGAGAATCAGCCTTGACTGAAAGAAGAGAGGGCTGCTAGACATTGGACAGGTGGTCTGTCCCTGTATCTCTGACCACTCCCAGCCGCGGGTGAGTTCCCCACATATTTCAGCTCAGCCTTGCTCAACCGTTCTCAGGCAGGGAGGATCGAAGGTGCTAGAGTTGAACAATGAGGCTGGCTCTTGGCGTACTCTGACTTTGGCCAAGCTGCCACTTCATGCTCAGGCTTGGCAAGTGGCTCTGTTCCTGGCTCCTCTGCACCCAAGTCCTTTGACTTGCTGCTGTGTCCTCTGAGAGTGGAGATTATCCCAGGGATGGGCATGCTGCCTGGGCTTGACCCAACTCGGCCATTCGGCTTCCTTCCTGTCCAACTCCCCCAGAAGCTCACTTTCTGGGACACTGGCCTTCTTCCTACTGTTTGGATAAATCCTTCCCCCGGCTTCCTTCTCTGTGCTGATCCTAGGTCCTGACCCGACCTACCCCTCAGCCTCCAGAACTCAGGGGCCCCGTTGTGGCCAGGAGCAGTGAGAAAAGGAAGGCATGGCCTGGGTGGGGTTTGGGCCCAGGTTCATGGATCTCCTTTGGACCGAGTATGATAATTCATGCATATCAGCCCAAGGCTTCCCTACCAGGCAAGGTTAGAAGAAGACATGTTCTTTTGAACTGAGTATTCGGGCCTTCCTTACTACACCACCGACAGCCGGGCTCTGGAGATGCGCCGGCATCTCTTCTTGCTGGAGCTTTTTTCTCTTCCAGCTCTAAAGCATAGACAGCATCTGTGCAGAGCACCCCTCATGCCAGCTATCCCATCACAACCACGATCTCCAGATTGGTCCTCGGTCCTATAGCACATCATGCCGACCATTGATTGAACCCCAATTCCCCTGTATTGGAATTGTTTCCTTGCACCTCTGCCTCCTAAGCTGCGGGAACGTGGGCGGCAAGGACCAGCCAGCTCTGACTTACTTTTGTATCTCCAGAGCTTTACACAATGCCTGGCACCTAGTACCTGCTCAATAAATATTTGCAGAATGAGTAGACATATTTCATTGTGTCTTCTGAGTCCCATTCGAAGCAGGTGAGAACTTCCGTAATGTGTTGAGACTGTTTGCCCATAAACTGTGTAGGGAAGCTCACTGATTCTGTGACCTCCCGGGATGGGCTCTAAAACACAACTGAGACAGAATAAATGTCTAGCTGTTCTGTTTTGACTGGTGACAAGAGTTGCAAGCTGATTAATACATTTAAAGTGGTGATCAATTTGTCTTATTCACATCCTCTTATCTTGATTGTAATGAGTAGATCTTTTAACATAATGAAAACTGCATATTTCACTCAAATTCACAGTTTTGCATTCCAGAGGAGATGAAATGCTGTTTTTATTTAACGTTAAAATGAGGTGTACGCTCTTGTCTTGGGAGGCCAGGGAAGGTGACAGGCAGCCTCTCTCCTTGAATGCCAGAGGTGTGGAATCTCCTAAGACCTCAAATTTGACTATAAAGATTGGTTTCTCAAACTAGGAAATGGGGCTGCACCTCCTCGGTCACCTTGTTTATTTTTTCCCCATTGATGAGAGTGACCTATAAATCAGCCCTGGCTGAGGCCATCTGGTTTTGGCTTGAATACGCTTCAGTATTCAAATAAAATCTCTCTCGATTTTATTTTTCAAAGCCTTGAACATAAGAATAATTCTTATCCTGGTCCAAAATAGATACCTCCTATCATTCCTATTTCCATGGGCTTTCCTTTTTCTCTTGATCTCTTTCTTCCTTCCTCCTTTTCTTCCTTTTCTAGCCTCTTATCAGTTTTACCTAAAAATGTCTTTTTTTTTAAAGATTTATTTATTTATTTATTCAGAGAGAGAGAGAGAGAGAGAGGAGAGAGAGAAAGGCAGAGACACAGGCAGAGGGAGAAGCAGGTTCCATGCAGGGAGCCCGATGTGGGACTTGATCCCTGGTCTCCAGGATCACATCCCGGGCTTCAGGCGGCGCTAAACCGCTGTGCCACCAGGGCTACCCAGTTTTCCCTAAAAATGTCTAATATCATAATAACCTCTTACAATTTTGCAAAAGCTTAGAGCTTTCACTGTGCATTTCAAACAGCCTTGCAGGGATCCCTGGGTGGCGCAGCGGTTTAGCGCCTGCCTTTGGCCCAGGGCGCGATCCTGGAGACCCGGGATCGAATCCCACGTCAGGCTCCCAGTGCATGGAGCCTGCTTCTCCCTCTGCCTGTGTCTCTGCCTCTCTCTCTCTGTCTCTCTCTCTCTGTGTGTGTGCCTATCATAAATACAAACAAAACAAAACAAAACAAAAAAACAGCCTTGCAGACCTGGATGGTGAGTGGTTTGCTTTCAATTCTCTGCTGATGCTGCTTCTGCTGGATTGACCTCTCTGACCCACACCCCTTTCTGCCTCACTCACTGCCTTATCTCCAGCACCCAAAAAGTGCCTGGTTCAGGGGGTTCTAGTCAATAGTTGTTGAATGAATGAACAAATGCATGTGTGAATGAATAAGTGGTGCCCAGAAGGTGTGGCCTTCTGGTGCCCCGTGCCCCTGTCCATGGTTGGTTGTGTGACCTCTCCACCTCTGCACTAAGCAGCTAGGACCACACAGGGGCAAAGCGGAAATGGGGACAGAAAGGGATATTCACACACTCTTCTGTGGCCACACTCAACGTAGGGAATGCTCGCATGCTGTGAGAAGGCTGTGCCTTTGCTGTGGAGACCAAAGAAGGGACGAGAACAGCAGGTGCGCAGAGAAAAGCAGAGGTGAGAAGCAGAGAGTGAGCAGAGAGCTTCCCAGTCCTGGCTCCCAGGGGCGCCCAGGCCTCAGCCATATCCCCGTGGGGGCTTCAGGAGATGATCCCTGTCCTTATCCAAATCCCCCTTCACTGCTCCAGCCAACTCACAACAATTTCCTTTACTTGCAACCAAGCATGTCCATCTAAATAAAGGTGGACATGAAGATGTCTGTTTCTTAGACTTGGAAGGGAGGCTGGGGAGGGCAGGAAACTCTCCCAAGGCCGCAAGAAACAGGAGCGGCCAGTCCGGGCTGAGTGCCCTCTGTCACTGAAGCGCGTCCCTGTCCCCTGCTGGAGCTCTTCCCCAGCGTTGCATCTCGCTTTTAACAAAAGAAAGAGTGACTCCTGGAGCAGCCAGATGTAGCCGAGCAGTGGGAACCCAAAGCAAGAGGAATTCACTCTCCATAAATTATGCTTTAATAGATGTCAATTATTAATTCCTAAATAAATATTTGTTAATATTCAAAAGAGTTTGCCTACTAAGAAAAACTCAGGCTACACAGAATAATTAGGGCTTCTCACTGTGCAATGGCTGTGGCCCATAATGATTTTTTCCCCTGTTCTGCATCTTTATTTTTTCTGAAGTGTGAATGTCTCGCTGTGTCAGGTTTCCTGGGGAGGGTTCGGCTGGCCGTGCGCACGGTAGGATGCAAAGGGCTGACGCTCCCAGGGACGTTTCCATACGGGCCAGCGGATCTTTCTCTTTCTTCTTTGGAGAACAGGATTCTGTGAAACACTGAAGTTGTCCCACGTGTGAGGAGAAGAACTGGAGTTCCAGCCAAAACTGGGAAAATTTAACAATCAGCTTGACAATGGCCTGGTAACGTATCACAGTATGGAGCGCTGTGCTAGGGCTGCGTTAGCCTGCAAGGGCGGGAGTGGATAACGAACAGAATAGATGAGTCTCCAGGGTTTAAAGAGTGTGCAGACTAGCAGCTGAGAGCTCCCTGATAAATTCTTAGCGCAGGGGAAAGGGATATTAGTCCACAGGAGAGGGATCAACAAAACATACAGGGAAGCCAGAAATATATCAAATTGGGGACAAGGGAGCAAATAGATTCACAAAAGAACTAGAACCTGAGACAGACCCCTCAAGATGCATAGGTTTTTTGATGGGCAAAGATTGGCTTAGCATTGGAGTTTGAAAGGACACTCAGTCATTTTCTCACCTATCTAAAATACATTTATTTGGAGCAACTGGTAGATACCAAGTCCTTGTCTAGATACTGGAGATATAAAGAAACACCAAACTGGGTCTGTGAACGTAGAGATTACAGCTCAGTGACGTATAATAACTACGCATACAATGCCACCTAATACTATCATATATAATATAAAAATAGTTGCAATGCAGTGAATTATGGATCCAAGAAAATGACCACCTCTACCAGGGGAATGAGAGAAGGCTTCAACAGATGGGGACACTCATTTATTTACAAAAAATATTTACTGAGTGCCTACACGTGTCAGGCGCTCACTGTGTGTTAGGATAGTGCAGTGAACAAAACAAACTAAGCCTTTTTTTTTTTTTTTCAAATTAAGCCTTTTTATGTCCTAAGAGTTCAACAAATTAAAGAGGAAGGACATTCCTACCAGATGCTCAGGCAAGGGGCTTCTCAAGAGGTAAGGCTGGAGAAGAAGTCAAAGCCACATTTGGAAAGACCTCACAAGCTAGGCTGAACACTTAGGACTTTATCTGGAGAATTTAATGCAAAGCCAAAGAAGGCTGTTAAAGCAAAGTGTGAGGAAGGTGACCTTGAGGGCTCTGTGACAGCCAGACTGGCCAAAGATGAAGCTGGAGGCAAAGAGTCTCATTAGGAGGTCATTGCAATAGTCCAAGATATCCATGACCAGGGCTTGAACCTGGGCACAGGTGGTGGGGATGGAGGAGGGATGCATTTGAATTGAAAGAGTTATTCTTCACTGTGTGTGTGTGTGTGTGTGTGTGTGTGTGTGTGTGTGTCTAAGCTCTAATTGAAGCTTCTTGCTCCAGAAAAATTCTCATACTCTCCTACACGTGTTATTTTGCAAACGACTTCAAAGGGCACTGATTCCACCTTAAGAACTGCTGAGTTATTATGGAAACAGTTGGGGTAAATGGGGGTCAGGTGGTGAACATATAAAATCGAAGGTTGCAGCAATGATTTGGGTGTGGATCTGGCACTGGTCTAGTTGCCCTGTCAGGCCCTGCCGTCCTGAGCCCTTCCTCTCACTGCCTAATGAGAGGCATACCTTTGATGGACCCATACCTTTGATGGACCCAGGCCACCAAATATGCGTGTCCCTCATTCCTACCTGTCACTCGGCCAACCACCTGAGCCACAGGCCAAGGGGGTAAGTTCCCTCCTGCCTCTTCCATTCTGAGAGTGTTTTCCTAGTGATACCAATACCTCAGGGTCCAGACCCAAGGTTCGTCACAGATGCCACAAGCCTAGACTGAGAAGACCAGCAGACGTCCACAAACCTCATTCCCTCATTGCACAGATGGGAAAGTGAAGGCCCAGAGAAGAGAGAAGTTTCTTCAAGCTCACCTGCGGTAAGTGGCCAAGTGGGACCTAGAACCACCACC
Source organism: Canis lupus baileyi (assembly GCF_048164855.1). Taxonomy (NCBI): domain Eukaryota; kingdom Metazoa; phylum Chordata; class Mammalia; order Carnivora; family Canidae; genus Canis; species Canis lupus. Next base: position 12,360,349 of record NC_132860.1, read on the forward strand.
TGCTAATCTCGCTCATCCTCTGCCCCTCATCGTATACAATGGTTCCCTTCTCTGTGTGTCCAGTGGGACAGCGCACGTCTTGTCAATGGCACCAGTCAGGTTCAGCTCATGCACCAGAGCCTTTGGACACAAGCTCTGAGAGCGTGTCCATACCCAATGCCAGGACTCCAGGAGTGTTGAGTAGAGAAAGAGGGGGTTTTGCTTGCCCCTGAAATCTCAGCAGTTTTTTTCTGCCAGCCTCACCATCCCAGGCCCAGGAAACAGGAGCCCTTGCAGTTAACCCCATGAGCTCTGCGACTCCTCAGCAGCACCGTGAGGGTAATGACTCCCGATTCCCAGGGGTGGCCTGTGTGCTGAAGGGAAACAGTACACCCATGGACTCACGCAGAACACTCAGGAAGTGCTCCTTCCTGCCTTTCTCCTTGCCACTTCTTCCCACACTCAGCAAGAACGGGGCTGTGGGAAGAATCAGGGCACAGGAAGGCTGGGTTTCTGGTCAGAAAAGGCAGAAGCCGAGTTTGGCCTTCGTTGTGGCCCAGAGCCACATGATTGTCCATATATCATAGTTGCATACAAACTGACACAGAACCAAGTCAAAAAAAGCAGTACGCAGGAGAAGGAGCTGAGGCGTCCTTGGCATAAACCAGCCCCAGGGGGGCTGAGGCCCTGCCACAACCCATCAGGCAACACAGAGAAAACCACATCTCTGCTCGATTGGGCCAGCCACCTCCAGGTGCACGACCCTGGCTCCTTCTGAAAGATCTCTCGGCTTCATGGGTGGCCATGCTGGTGGGAAGGGACAGGAACGGGGACCAATGAGAGAAGGTAGGGGCCCGAAAGGCAGGATCTGGACCCAAATCAAAGGGAGTTCGTTGTAACATCCAGTTGTCCCGGGTGATCACCATTCCTTTGATTCTGGAGCACGGACATGAAAGATGAGGGCTTGGACACATATGCTCTCGGGGGCAGCTTTTGGCTTATGTCTCCATAGCTGTGTGCGTTTGGGAGAGTTATTTAGAGTCGTTAAGCATCCGTTTCCCCAGTGTCTGCATCCATCGGTTAGGATAAATAATAGGAGCCAACTCAGTGCTGAGTCGTAGACTGAGTGAAATAAAGCATGGGGAGCAGCTGGCACGGAGCCGTATTACCTAATGGTCAAAACATCTACCAAGGCACAAACAAGAGCAGGAGGGCAGTGCTGGCCCTCCTGGAACCAGCTGCTGTTGTCTCTGCCCCAACAGCTGCCTGAATCCTTCTGTGGCCCTCTTTTTTTTTTTTTTTTTTAGCTAAACTTTTTAAGAAAGGAAAATACATGTACAGAAAAATATGCAGCTCATAAGTTGGCTTGATATATTTTCTCGAAGTGCACACACACATCCACGAAACTGGTCCCCAGATCAAGAAAGAGCTCCTCATGTACCTTTGGAGTCAATGCTTAGTCCCCTTTGACTAGGGTAACTGTTTTCTGACTTCTAACACCATGGATAAGGAGTGTCTGAATTATCTATCGTGGAATCATACAATACACACACGTTTGTGTTTGGTTTCTTTCAATCAGCAATGGTTGAGTATAGTTACACCTTATTTTCATTGCTTGCCCTAATCTATTACATGAACAAACCATAACTTGTTTATCCAGTCCATGGTTGGTGGGTTTCTGCCCAGTGTCCAGTATCTGATTATTCTGAGTGGTGCTGCTGGACCATCCTCATACACAATTTTGGTGAGCATATGTATGCATTTCTGTTAGTTATGTATTAGGTCGAATCAAATTAAGTTGCCATTTTTGTAGATCAGAAACAATCAAATATTGGCAAGTTCACATGGTTCAATCTACTACTTTCGAGTAGAAATGTTGGGTCATAAGACATTACATTCGACTTTGGTCTTCGAAAGTGGTCGCACCAGCTTACCCTCCCACCACTACTGTGTCAGTTTCCAATTTCCACAGCCTGGGCTACCCAGAGCCTCCCGCTGAGTCTTAGCTGCTGACATCCTCTGTTCCTATGGGCCCCTTTGTATCATGCATTTACAGCATGCTATGTGTTTGCTTTCCCCTTGGGAAGGTCTTTCTGACTGTTCTAACCCTAACTGAGCCATGTTTTAGTATGTGAAGAATGAGGCTGAGTAGGATGGTGGCAGAAGGAATCAAACCAAGAGGACAAAGAACAAAGGTCATCCCCCTTGCAATGATAAACTTGGAGAGCCTGAGCTTGATTGGTAGTAAGGGCATTTTTTTTACACCAGTAATTTTTAACCTGTCCCCACACAAGAAATGGGAAGTAAGAGGATGGGAGATAAAGAAGCTAGATATTTTCAGAGTGTTGGAGTTGATGGTTGAGGTCCATCCACCAAACAGAGGCAGAATGGGAGGCTTTGTTCTCCTTGGGCTTCATGTCCTTAGGCCTGGCAGGGCCCATGTGTCTATTAGCCATAGCAGGCTCAGTGCCCAGGACCCACAGTACATTTAGGTGCCCATGAAAACATTTCAGTTTCTTTCTTATTAAAAAAAAAAGATTTTATTTATTTATTTGAGAGACAGTGTGTGAACAAGAGAGAGGGAAAGAGAACAACTGGGGTGGGGGAAGGGAGGGAGAGGGAGAAGCAGACACCCCGCTGAGCAGGAAACCTGATGTGGGGCTCAATCCCGGGACTCTGGGATCATGACTTGAGCCAAAGGCAGGCGCTTAACCAACGGAATCACCTGGGCGCCCTTTAATTTCTTTTAAAACCAGAAAGAAAAAAAAAAAGGAACTTTTAGGAAGAAAATGTTTTATTTTTTATTAATGTATTCTTTATATCGATGGAGTGATAAACTAGGGCTTATGGAAGTCATAACGAGGTCTTGTAGCCTGGACCAGAGAACCAAACAAACTGTGGGAGAAGGATACCCAGATTCATGGCACTCTGGTGTCAGTCAGCTCCCCTTGGGAATGACTCAGAAGTCTCGCCCTGTCTCAGCCATGCCCCAGGTTTAAAGAAAAGAAAAGCACGTCTACATATGAGCCAAACACTAGCAGGGGCACACTGGGAAGTTCTTCATTTCACTTTATGGCCAAGAGTAGGGTAGGGTCTAAAGTTCCCTTAGACCTGTCTTCTGAGTTAAATCTGAATCTTGAGACACCATAGACGCAACTCCCTAGAGGAGCACGGGATGGGCGCTCTGGCTCCGAAAAGGATCCCAGGATGGGCGCCCAGCCCATCGCGATAGCTAGCCCCCAGGCCTGCTTTCAGTCTGCTTGTTTCCTTTTTTTTTTCTTCTTCCCTACAACATACACATATCCAGAGACTAAATTAGGGGCTAGAGTCTGAGACTTCCAGATCTTATTTCTTCTAAACATGTCTTTGTTGGGCTGGCCTTCAAGGAAATATCAAATGATGAATAGCTATTTGCTGGCTGGAGGAATTTGGGAAAGAACAAGCTATTTAAGGCTCGGTGAAGAGCAACCAGGTTGGGGAGATATCTTGTACTATATAAGGAGGTTAAAAAAGTCATTGTGCAAAATACTGATTATTTGGACGATGTCCAGCATTGACCTGATGTATTCTGTTTCTATATTTCTGTTTGAGTCAAAGTGGAAAGGAGATGGACAGAGAAACCAATTCGGGACAGTGAAGCAAGCACAAAGGTGGATCAGAGTCCCGAAGCCGGGGTTCTCCTGCAGCACTCATGCAGCTCTGCCACAGATTTGCTGGGTGATCCAGGAAAAATCACCCAACCTCTCAGAACTTTGGTCCCCGCATCCACAAAGGAGAAGTGAACGTCTTCTCCAGCTTTCCAATATTAGCACATACTAGGGGCTCCCTCTGTAATTATGAAGGAAGGAGAGACTGAGTGGTTGTGGACCGATGCCATGCACCAGCAGTGGGGATGGCAAGTGCATCAACAATGGGGACGACGGCTGGGAAGCTGCGCCCATCTGTAGACAGCATTTGTATTGCCATAAAAATAGCATAACAAGATTATATTGAAATACCCCACTATTTAACTTAATAATTTAAATGTTTGCCTAATGAGGTGGACTTGATTGGATTAGGGCATTCACAATTAATTTTGATAGATCATTTTACACATTGGAGGTGCATTCTTCTGAACCAGGAGGTGGAACGGAAGTGCAAAATGTTTACGTTCAAACGAGCATGTGATTTTGCAGGAAACATTAATCCCAGATCATGCACACTAAGTCAATTTCAGAAATGGCTTCTAGATATATTATTAGAAATTGCTCTTCAAATATAAAAAGCTTGTAATAGAGTTCTGTCCATTTTTCCTTTGGCTGATGGAAGTTGTTTTATAAATATGCCTATGATATGATGTTTTCTTCATCCAAGCCTTTTGGTACTAATTGCAACTTTTTAAACAGTGTAAGTAGTGGCTGTCATGAATACTTTGAATCCTATTACAAATACTTTCTGAACAATTTCACATTTAGGGGTGCATCCTTTCTTCAAATATCTTTAGCTACTTTTTCCCCCCATTTATTTTCTGAAAAGCATTCAAACTAGACACGGTGGACCCCTCCCACCGTTTTGGTTAAGGGAATGATTTTATTATGTAATAGGAAAATGTCTCCACTTCTTAGTTCTACCCCTTCAGAAAAAAAAAAAAATCAAAGAGCCAGTATTGGTCACATATGCTCTTAAAGTCAAGAATGAGCAAAGGCAAATGGATTCTGGAAAAACAGATTGGAATCAGGCCATCAGTGCTGTCCCAGAGTTGCAGGAAAACATGTTCCTCAGCATCATAGCTGTCAGGTCAGAGCTGCATCTCTGTTTTCTATCAGAAAGTTATCTGATGGAAGGCATCCATGGCAAGATGCTTCCTGGAGAATTCTCTGGGGGTCAGCATCCTCCTCTGAAAAACCGAGGTAAGTTGCCCGTACCTCGAGCCAGTGCAGGTTGGAGATGCGACATGTGACCACTTTTGGTGGCAGTGGTGACAGTGCAGCCGTGGGACCAGCTGACCACAGATAGAATCCTGACTCTGCTCCTGTTAGCTGGCAACCTTGGGGAAGCCCCTGTCCCTTCCTGAGACTTAGGTGCGTCACTTGGTAATGGGGACAATGGCATCTGAGTGTTGTCAGAACTAAGTGCTGCGTCCCTGACGCATGATGCACGATAGCAGCTCAGTGGGTTCAGGTGGCCTTTCCTGGCCTCCTTCCTGGGAGAAGAGCAGCTCCAGATTTGGGGCCCCATCCCGGTTGCCCTCTCCTCACCTGCTCCCTGCAGGACCACAGCGGGCGCCCTGGGTGGGGGGCCTGGGCCTCTGGTCCCAGTGGGCGGAGGAGGTTCACGCCGCAGGCTCTGAGCCACCTTGGTTGGCAGGGGTGCCTGAACCTGCCTCCTCTCTGAGGTTCACGTTCAGTGACGGCGCTATGAGACTCATCCTCAGCGAAGCTTCCATGACCTTCGGACTCAAGTCCAAACACTTTGCATGACGTTCGGGAACCTTAAGAAACCCCTGCCCTCTGCTGGCCCCGCTAGCCTCCTTTCCTTCTCTCCTTGTGCCATTCCATTCCCTTTATTCATCCACCAGCTCCTCCTCCCTGCTCTCAATGCTCCCAACACCCCAACTTTCTCCGGCCTCAAGTCCTTAGCATCCCAGGATGCTCTTTCCTTTCTTCTTCAACTGAAGAAGCTCTCTTATTTCAGGTCTAGCTAAAATGCCACCTACTCCCTTATGTCCTCTAGGGTACAGCCGGCGTGGCTGATCGGGTCCTCTTCAGATTTGTAATTTGCCCTAGGCATGGATATTACTCTGCGGACACTCAGGTATGACAGGAGCCCTCGGAAAACTGCCCTGTCTCTTCATCTCTGTGTCCCCAGGACCTTCAGAAACCAAGCTGACTGTAGAATTCTTAAAATCTTCCCAACAGCCTGTGGAAGTGGCCACTATTACTGATTTGTTATCAAGCCTCAGCGATGCTGAGTGACTTGTCCAGAGTCACATGGCTGGTGGGTCATAGAACAGAGATTTGAACCTATAGACTCTCGCTTCAACGGCTGTGCTCTTCCCACTCCTCTGTTCTGTAATAGCAATAATAATAATAATAATAATAATAATAATAATAAAAGTGATGTCAGTTTTACAGATAAACTGAGGTCAGGCATTGCCCAAGGTAACAGAGAGAGAAAATAAGAAAAGCCTGGAGGTCCTAGTGTCAGCACAGTGCCAGGCACTCAGCAGGGACAAAACCTATTCTGTGAATTGATAGTTGACTGCTGAAATGAAGTCACTTTTTTTTTTTTTTTAAAGATTTTATTTATTCGTGAGAGACACACAAAGAGAGGCAGAGACACAGGCACAGGGAGAGGCAAGCTCCCTGCGGGGAGCCCAAAGTGGGACCCGATCCCAGGACCTCGGGATCACCTCCTCTAATCTTTCAAACAAATCAGTGAGCTGGGAAGGGAAGGCATCACCAGGGCTTCATTACAGATGAGGAAACTGAGGCTTGAACGGGGACGGCCCCTTCCCCATCCTACACGACAAGGGTGCCCAGCTTCGGATTCTGGGTGCGGGTCTCTGCCCAGCCGCAGGCTGCCTGCCTGGTTAGAGCCCCGCGCCCCAGCGGCTGGAGGGGGCCAAGCTAAGCAGAGGAGGTGCAGCCCCGGGCTGTTGCAACACGGGAGGAATTCCTGTGCCTCTCAGGGCCCCTCTGAGCCCCTCACCACAGAGGTGAGGAGTGACAAGGGACATCTCTGCTCCCAAGAGATTCCAGTCACGCGAACTCCTCCAATTACGGCTGGAACGATGTCATCTCCTGAAATAGCATTTTAATGAGTGATGGCTCTGGGATAAATTGTCATCTCGTGATCTCTCGTTAGAGAGCTTAATTAGACCCATCATAAAACATATTGATCGATGGCACTGAGCAGGTCCACAGGACATTCGCCACCCTCTGGAACATTCCTGCCCACTGCTTGGTGGAGCCAGGGTGGGACTGTCCCGGGCCCTGACAGCTGCTGGGGACAGGTTCTTTTGGAGCACCTGAGCACCATTCACCAGGCTCTTTCCTCCCTCCCTTCTTCTGTTTCACAAATATTTGTTTAGCGCCAACTGTATGCCAGGCACTATGCTCACCTCTTATGCTTTACCTCAGTTTGTTCTTGCAAAAAGCCTGTTATTTCCCTATTTTGCAAATGATAAAACCAAGGCTTGGAACCCTGAGCTGCCACTAGGTGCAGCCCCAACCTACTGAGTTCTCTCTCCAGCGATTTCTGGTGGGGTGACTTTCCCTTTGAAGGACAAAAGGAAAATTGAAGGGGAAAATGGACTTTATTAGATCCTAATACATGCCTGGCATTCTCCTGGGCACATTATTTTATAATAATGCCCCACCCCCTTTAACCTTTATATCAATCCCATAAGGTGGGAATTTTTAATCATTTTTTAGTTGGGGAAACTGAGTCTCAGATATGCTACTTGCTCAAAGTCACTCAGCCACTGACTGTCAGAGATGGACTAGAACACAGCTTTGAGGAATTGCTAATTCAGACACATGATGCTTCAAATCCAAGCCCTATCACGTGTTAGCTGTATGATTTGGGGCAAATTACCTAAACCTCCTGAAGATCATACTGGATGTAATAACTGAAACCATGTCAGAGTTACTGTGAGGATTAAATGAAATAATGCCTATAACGCATTTAGATAGTCTCTGACCCATGGAAAGTTTTCAGTGAAAATTATTTTTCAGTGAAGACCCCAACTGCTTTCTCTTGGAGAGAAATGACCTATTTCCTCATCTATAAATTGGGCGTAGAACCCCTGGCCTAACACAATTCATAGGGAATGCTTTATAAAAGGTAAAGTAATCCAAGTGCACTTATTGATCACTTTCTGTGTACTTGTGTGTTGGCAACAAGCTCAAAGTGACCACCTACTTGATGGGCTTCCAGAGATGGTAGGAAATGCTCTCAGGCAAATCTTCTCTAAATTATTATTATTATTATTATTATTATTATTATTATTAAAATAATATATTAGCACAAAATGGTGGTGGGAGTGGAGGTGGATCAGAGGAAAAGGTGGGGGGAGGTTTAATAAGATCAGAGCATTGTTGAAACTTCAAGGGAAGGTAGTGGTTACTGTGATGGCTCAGAAAGTGTCAGCAATGTGGCACGTGTGCGGCGATGTAATAGCCTGGGCTCAGGAGAGTGTGTGTGCCTTTGTGGTACATCACTGTGCCTGCAGTGAGTGTGTGTGTGTGTGTGTTTAGGTGTGCACACCTCTGTGTGTGTACTGCGGCCAATCTCCATGAGAGGGTGACTTCACCTGTGTGCACTTGGACATTTTTCCGTTTTTTATTACAGTAAATGTAGCTTGAAAGCTGAGGAGAGCACAGCTTTTCCCCAAACACAGATCACATCACAATTTTTCTTTCAGAGAAAAGTGCTGCAAAATAACCTGCAGATGGTGAGTCTGCCTCTTTTTTTTTTCTTTCTCTTGCCGTCTTGCTCTTTCTCTCTCTGTGTCTCTCTGTCTCTGTCTCAGGATCTCTGCCTCTCTCTCTCTTCGAGGCCCTATATATAGCGTAAAATGCTTTCGTATTTTCACACTTAGCATCTGAACCATCTCTGTGTTGCATAAAATAACACACATTCGAGTTTGTAATTAGATCAGTGTTTCACCCCCAAGTCCTGCCTATGAAAACCCTGGACAGTGGTCCTCACCCTTACCCCCACCCACAAACATCACCAGGCCTGAGGATCCTGCCCTAACCCGGCTCTGGGTTCCAGTTTCCCCAGTCCCGGTGACAAGCCTCCCCCTGACCCTCTCCTGCTGCCTCTGACAGGGGTTCAGTGCTCCAGGGGCAGCTCAGAGCAGGGCACCTCCTCTCCCCAGAGCCTCAACAGCCGCAGGAGCCATGCAGATCTCTGAGCACAGCCACAAAATTCATTTCCCCAAACTGCCTCAACGCAAACACTGCCCAGAAGGAAGGGAAAGCCACGTCTCTTTTCCCTAAAATAAGAAGAAACAATTTTTTTTTTTTTTTAAGGAGGAAGAAATCGAGATGCATCTCTAACCAATCTGGACATGTGTTAGAGAATATTGTTGAGAACAATTAGGGATGTATGAGTGAGGGGTTTATTTCTCACTTGCTTGTCAGGTCAGAAGACAATCTGTTTATTTTCCCGCTACGATTTTATTCAATAAACTGAAAGGATGTGCGCCGGGAAAGAGGGTATGAACAGGATGTGTGCTATCAATTTGTCAAATAAATAATCGAGCTTGGAAACAACAGATTTTATTAATTAGACAGGATGGTGTATTATTACCATTAAAGTGTTATATTGCATTGATTTTTATATTTTACTCGGCTACTAATTACTGTAAAAGATTTCGGGAATGAAGCAAAATAAAAATCACGCAGCATTATACATAATGTAAAGATAGCGTGAATTAATTTGCCCGCTGCTCCCTGCCTGCCGGCGGTGCGAGTGGAGGAGGCCGCGAGGGCGCCCCCCGCTGCAGGGGACCCGCACCCGCGCGGCCTCTCCTGGGGCTGCGGCAGGGAAGACCCGGGTTCGCAGCCCCGCCCCGGCTGTGCCCCGCCCCGTGGCCCACGTTCTCCCTTCTGCGCGCGGGGAGGGCGGGGAGGCGCAGGGAGCTGCCCGGGGGAAGCGGCTCGGCGCCCGCCTGCAAAGAGCCGGCGGCGGGAGGCCTGGCCCTGGGGACCCGCCGCCCTGGGGCCCAGCAGCCCGAGCAGCCCCAGCCGCCCGGGGCCACGGCGCCGCCGAGCCGAGCCCCTGGACGCGCGGCCCAGGCGGCCCTCCCTGCGCGGGAGCCCCGGGCCCTGGGTTCGAGTCCTGCACGGCGGGCGCGCGCGGTGGCCGCAGCCAAACCCCTGGACCTCCCTGGAAGGCAATTGCTTCTTCAGTTAAAAAAAAAAAAAAAGGCCTATTCGCTCGGGATGTAGATTCCCACGCCGGGCACTCGTTCTGGCCCAGGAGGCAGGGGACAGGGCCCTCCCCTGCCCCTCCCCCGCCAGGGTCCCCAGGGCGCCCCGCGGAGCCCCAGGGAGCCCTCCGGGTCCTGCTCCGGCGCTGCCTCCCAAGTCCTCGCTGACCTCGGCTCGGGCCGAAGCCCCGGCCCCCCGCCCCGCCCGCCCGCCCCACCCACCCCACCCACCCCGGGGCGCGCATCCCCGGGCGCCGCGGCCGAAGCCCAGCCAGGTTTTTCTGCAGGCTGGGTCCCCGCGCCCGGCCCGGCCCCGCGACGCCCGAGATTCCGCACGACCCACTGCCACCTACTGTCCGCGGCGGGGAACTGCAGGCGCGGCCCGCCCGGGGGAGCGGCGGCGGGAGGGCCCCGGCGTGGGCGGGCAGCCCAGCCGGGCCCCCCAAGCCCTGCTCCTCTGCCGCGCTCCCAGGGGGCTGACGGTGACTGGGGCCCTGCCCCCCGGGAGGGAGCCCCAGGGCCCCCCCCACTTGCCTCCAGCTCCCTTGGGAGCTCTGAAAACCCTGCTCTGGGTGTAGGGGGGGTGGGGGGGGGGTGCCGCGGGCCGCCAGACCGACCCGACCCGACCGGGTGTTGCAGAGAATGCCTGCTCCCCGGCTGAGCCCTCCGCCCTCCGCCCGTCCTGGAAGCCTGACCTCATTCTGAGTCAGGCCCGGCCGCAGCCTTCTAGGGACTCCCCGGCCCGTCTGTCACCCTCGCTTAGGGCTCGAATTCGGAGCTCTGCTGTGGCCTTACTGGCTGTGGCATCTTAGGCCGGTCACTGTAGGTTGTGAACATTTTTTCTTTCTAAAATTTTTATTTATTTATTCATGAGAGAGAGAGAGGCAGAGACACAGGCAGCGGGAGAAGCAGGCTCCATGCAGGGAGCCCCACGTGGGTCTCCAGGATCACGCCCTGGACAAATGCTCAAAGACAGATGCTCAACCGCTGAGCCACCCAGGGACCCCACTTTTTTTTTATTGTAAAGTGGGACTAATCCTGATATGCCTGCAGCCCATGGAAGAGGGCAGGGTCAAGACCCGTGGAAGCAGACTGACACCTGCAGATATGTGTGCAGATTTTTCTTGGACATTCCAAAAATTTCTCATTGTCCCGGGCTGATGTTTGTGCCGGGCCGCCAAGGTTTGCACGTTGAGATTCTAACCCCAAGGTGAGGGCGCCTTCAGGAGGTGAGTAGGTCACCCACCCGCCCAGGAGGGTAGGGCCCTCATGAATGGGATCAGTGTCCTCAGGAAAGACAGTCCTTGCCCCTCTGGCCGTTCAAGGTCACAGTGCAGAGACAGCCATCAATGAGGAAGTGGTCCCCACAGACACCCAGTCCGCTAGGACTGTGATCTCGGACTTGCCAGCCTCCCGAAATCCCAGAATTAAATGTTACAAGTGACCCAGTTTGGGTGTTTTGTGATCGCAGCTTCCATGAAGTAAGAATCAAGCTAATACAAAGCTGGACAGAGCAGAGGCCTCTGGTGTTTGGGATAGCAGGGGATGCAGCAGGGGATGGGGTGGTTGGGAGGAGTGGGGGTTGGCGGGGCGAGGGGGGCGGGGAAAGTAGGGCATTGAGTCCTCCAGTGTGTCCCCACCTACCCAATGCTGTTTTCCCTCTTGGAGAAAATTCTTCGGGACACCTGTGTGGCTCAGTGGTTGAGCATCTGCCTTTGGCTCAGGGCGTGATCCCAGGGTCCCAGGATCCAGTCCCTCCGGGGAGCCTGCTTCTCCCTCTGCCTGTGTCTCTGCCTTTCTCTCTGTGTCTCTCATGAATAAATAAATAAAATCTTTAAAAAAACCTCTTCTTTTCCTTGGCCTTATAGTTCATAATAAAGCATTTTAATGCTGCATGCATTTGTTCCGTGTCCGACTCTCCGTAGACGGGAAGCTTCGTGAGGATCCAGGCTGTGTCTGTTCTGTAAACCACCCCAGGGTCCAGCACTGTGACTGGCACATGGGACACAATAAATATTTATTGAATGAATGAAGGACTACGACTGTCCATTTAACCTGAGACCATTAACTATCCCCTGGGCCTTTTTCGTTCTTCCAAATAATCAGTCCCCTTACCCTTAGCCACAGAGAGCTCTTCTGCTAAGCCCTTCTTCCTTTTTGGGCTCTTTATTATACACTCAGGCGCCCCACAGAGTCTCTTGCTTCTTTTTTTTTTTTTTTTTTTGAGAAACCGCTCTACATAATCAACAAAGGAAAATAAGTAGCCAAAATGACTTTGATTTCTCTTTGGCTTTGCCTTTTGACATTATGAACCACTTTCAGCTCAGTTTAACCCTCCGAAGTACGATAGTGTAGAAGGGACTATTGTTCCCATTTTCCAGATGAGGAAAAGCGGGGTGAACTGACGCGCCCCATGTCACAGAGAGCGAGTGGCAGAGACACAGCTAAGTTCCAGCTCTCGGGACTCCCCATCACATGACCCCAACCCCTCCCCACTACTCTGTCAGTGGCCCCCTGCGCCCCCTGCACCGAGCAGTCCCCGCTGACCGTCTGGGGCAAACTACGTGAGGACTGTCGTCCAGAAAACGACTAAGGAGAAAAATGTAAAAGTCTTGCAGGAACACTGTCTGTCCCCACGGCTGGCATTGACTTCCCTTCCAGTGCCATCGAGAGTCCGGGGGGCAGCGCAACCCGGAAACCCCCATGGGTCCTTGCACCGGCCAGCTCTCTGACCTTGGGCGATGTCCTGGACGTCTCTGTGCACAAGGGCCTCACCCGTAAAAGGGGGAGACGAATAGGGCCTGCTGCACAAGGTTTCGGGGGGCTTCGAAAAGCTGGCTCCAGGGGACCTCATGCATGTTTGCTGACCTGAGAAAGAGATGAAGTAGAAGAGGAGCAAAGGGGACAGCGGGTATGGGGGGTGGGACCCAAGAGGTGAGGGCACAGTGAGAACGATAAGCTGCTTGTCCCCAGTGTTTGGTTCTACTCCCCCCGTAGGAGCCACCCGATGGGGAGCCCACCCCTCCGCCCTGGGGCTGCGCGGCCTGGAGCGAGGCAAGGGGCTCTCTGGGCCCCCCAGCACCTGTAGGGCAGCAGCATCACACTGGATCCTTCCTGGGGATCCTCCGACTCCGGGGCTGTGGGTACGGATCCATCAGCGTGAACCTGATGTGGAGGCTCCCCACCGCTTGAGAAGGGCAAGTGGGGTGGGGGGAACCCAGTGTGCATTTCCGGGGGCAGGCGGGGACGCCCCAGGCGGGGACCTCACATAATGCAAGGGTGCACAGCGCTCGCCCGTGGTTACTGGTGTGCGCGGGCCAAGGAGTTTCCCACGAGCTGGTATTTGGGCCGTGGGCTCCGCCAAGCATTCACTGCAGATCCACCAGGTGTCAGAATTTGAACCAGGTACAGGGTAGAAAAATGCATAGGGGCGAGCTGTGATGTCAAAGTTCAAAGGGCCGCACCCACCTGGTCAGGTCCCGGGACATCCCGGTGGGCCCGAGAGCCCTCCTCAGCCCTCCCAACCACGGGGCGGGAGCTCCTGCTGGGGCCGCAGGAAGGCGTGAGCCAGAGGAGGCTGCAGAGCCCGGAGGGAGGGGGCACGGGGTTCGCAGGGCCCCGCCTGCAGCACCACTGCCCCCACTGCTGAGACCTCCTTGGCCAACAGTCAGGGAGCTCCTGGGGGGGAGCCCCAGGGGGACCCCAGGGTGGAAACAAAGAGAGGGCCTCTGGTGATTGCTCTCAGCCCCCTCTTTGGGCCTCCTGCCCCCCCTTCTAGTACTCCTTTCAGGAGGGGGGCAGCCCCATGTGTACTGAGCAGGTGGCTGTACCTGTGGCCTTTTCTCTCTCCCAGGGAAACCCTTGCCTTTGTGGCTTGATGTGGCCTATCTTTGCGACCAAACTCCAGGCTGCCTCATCCCTACCTATTAGAACCCAGAGGCCTTATTAACCCAGCCCTGGGTTGCCTGAGATCCTGCCTGCCTCTCTCATTCCCGCTCCAGACAGCTTACCTGTGGCTTACCTGTGGCTGTTCTTCTCTTATCCCAGCCCAAAGGCCCCGGACTACTCGCGCACACCCGCATCCTCCCCATCCTGCTCCCTCTGCTGGATGTACTTCACGCATCCAAACCCTGCCCTCCTAGGCCCAGCTAAAGGATCACCTCCTCCAGGAAGGCCTCCTTGATCATCTCATGGCTGGAAATACTTTTTCTCTCAGAGAAATTCTGAGGGCCACGCTTCACAAATTTTATTTTGGATCTGATTTTTTTTTTCATATGAGTCAGCTCAGGGATTTTGTGAAAATGCAACCTCCGATATAATAGGTCTGAGGGGGATCCCGAAATTCTGAACTGTAAGACACTCGCCCGTGACACTGATTCTTCCGGTCTGTTGATTGCACTGAGTGGCAAGTGATCTCCAACCGTACTTGTGTATCGGAATTACTTGGCAGGCGTATTAAAGCTCTAGATCCTGGGGGCCAGAGGTGGTCCAGGTTTTATGAGGCCTGAGCTCATTCCATATGGAGGGTCCTTTTAAATAAATAAATATATATATATTTAATATATAATTAAATTATATATTTAATCATATATATAATTTAATTATATTAAACATATTACATATTAATAATATATTGATAAATTTATAATATATAATTATATACTGATATATATTTATGTTGATATATAAATAATACATATTTATATTGATATATAGATATAAAGATATATTTATATGTAATTAAATATACAATTATAGATAGATAGATAGATAGATAGATAGATAGATAGATAGATAGAAAAATGATTATAAATAAGAAATGCTGGAGCTCCTCTCCGGGCGCAGGAATGGGGTGTACAAGGGAAGGATGCTGGCGTATAAGCTCCAGTAGCTTCGGGGCGAGTCCATCTTTGCCTGGGTCCACACACTGACAATCTCAGGAGGGTGGAAATATGTGTGCTTGATTTTGCTTTGTTTTCAGAATTTCTCCAGGTGAGTCTCAGTAGCCCATCTCTGGACTCACCAACCCTCCCCCCTGTGGGGACAACTGTCCAGAATTTCTTGACCTCTTCCTGCCTGTGGGTTTCCCTCTCTCCAACCCTTCTGTCACCCAAGGCCCCCCCGTCAGGCACCGTGCTAGACCCCTCCAATCGTGGGATCCATGAAGGGTAGGCATCTTCCTCAAGAAGCTCGTGGTCTACTGGAGAACTGGTCACAAAATGATCGTTGCATCCACTGTCCAAATGCTGCGGGGACAAGAGGAGGGAGCAGAACTCCACCTGAACAAGAGTACAAGGCCAGGAGGTCTCCCAGAAGGGCTGCCATTCAGCAGGCTGTCGCTGAATTGCTGGGGCTTTTCAAGTAGAGGTGCAGATGCCTGAAAGAACACAGACTCTTCAAGAACCAACCAAGCTGGGGCGCCTGGGTGGCTCAGTCAGTGAAACACCTGCTTTCAGCTCAAGTCGTGATCCCAGGGTCCTGGGATCCAGCCCCACGTCAGGCTCCCTGCTCAGTAGGGAACCTGCTTCTCCCTCTCCCTCTGCCCTTCCCCTGCTTGTGCGAGCTCTTTCTTTCTCTCTCTCTCTCTCTCTCAAATAAATAAATAAAATCTTTAAAACACACACATACACAAGGAACCAACCAAACGAACCCACATGTGGTAGAAAAGGAGGCCACAGGGTAGGGGCTGGAGTTGGGCTGTGACAGGTAGGTCTGGAGAACAGTCTGGAGAATGGTCAGGGCCTCAGGAGTTTGGGCTCCCTAGAACAGTGTGGTGAGCACGGAAGGTGTTTGAGGATGGAGTGGCATAATCCGGACTGTGTTTTGCACACGCACGCCTTACTTCCAACTTTTATTAGTTCTTTCTGTGGCTTATCCCACTATTAGATCTTTCTTTTCTTTTCTTTTCTTTTCTTTCTTTCTTTCTTTCTTTCTTTCTTTCTTTCTTTCTTCCTTCCTTCCTTCCTTCCTTCCTTCCTTCCTTCCTTCCTTCCTTCCTTTCTTCCTTTCTCTTTCTTTTTCTTTGTTTCTTTCTTTTTCTTTCTTTCTTTTCTTCTTTCTTTCACTACTATTTCTTTTAAAGGAATCACTCACTATATGTCACATAGTGTGCTAAGCATTTTAGTCTAATTCAATTGTCCTACTGACTCTGGCAGGCATATAAAATGGTACCAGTTTTACAGATAAACTGCAGATCAGAGCATTGCCCAAGGTAACAGAGAGAGAAAATAAGAAAAGCCTGGAGATCCAAGTGTTAGCACAGTGCCAGTCACACAGCAGGGACAAAAAAATATTGCGTGGATTGATAGTTGACTGCTGAGATGAAGACCTTCCCTCTTGAAGCCAATTTTGTAAAGCGTGTTTGGAGTTCCTGTGTCCTGGAAGCCCCCGGTTCCTTCCTCCTGGGTGTCCAAGCACATAATCCTCTGTGGTCCTTTCTGGCAGCCAAGCTCTTCCCCCGCATTCTCTGCCTCAGTTAGGGAAAAGGTATAGTGGTGGGACAGACCACAGAACTTTGCAAAGACAGTTGATCTGGTGATTTTATTTTATTTGTGTGTTTGGGGGGGTCGGTGGATTTTAATTATGTTTCAAACCTATTCCCTTTCATTTAACCCAGTTCTTTAATTGCAATTAAGACAAATGAGCTAATTTTTAAAAATATTCAGTGAGTGTCTAATATCACCACTGGGAGGCAAGATTGAATGAGAAGCCCTGAGGATGCTATAGGCTTCTGGAAACATAGGATTTGGATCTGATATAGAGCCTTGATTTTAGTTCTTCTCCTGGAATCCATCCCAATCCACTGTGAGATGTGGCTCCTCCTTCATGGTTCGAACCACTGCCCATTCCCTCCAGGGAGTTCAACCTCATTTGCCTGTTTTCATTGTCAAGAATAATGATGATCATGACCTTTCCTATAGTACAAGACAGTATTTTTGGTATTTCAGGGGATCCCCGCAACTATACAAGGAGAAAAGCAGAGTGAGAGCAGCATGGCTTCTCCTCGACGGAAGCTCAGAGAGGTTCAAACACTTGCCTGGGCCACACAGCTAGAAAATTGAGTCACTGGGTCCAGAAACCAATGTCTAATGCTTGGCAAGGTACAGTTCCAGGATGACATTATTGATGGGTCGCCTGGTAGGTAACCCATACTCATTCCCTTTAACGGCATGCTCACTGGAGTGGGTCTCTCCTCCGCCACACAAATTAGTCTTGTCTCCCCAAATATGCTGCAAACAATTAATAGGAAGGACACTTCTCTTTTTCTTCCACTTCCATGGATCAATGCAGCCAACACTCTAAGAGCCACCATACTGCACCAGGGATGCGATGGAGATGGTACCTTCCTGCTCTCTGAGAGTGTACGGTCCAGGGCTAGAGTAATCTTTGATGACTTTTTGGACTTTTTACTATGTCCTAAGGTTTGCCTTCTCCATTTTTCAGGTGAGATGCAGAGAGGAACAAGGACCTATTTGGGTTGGGAGATCAGATTCCCATGGATTCCCCAGAGAAGCTGACCCCGGACCAAGCCAAC
This sequence comes from Canis lupus baileyi, assembly GCF_048164855.1. Taxonomy (NCBI): domain Eukaryota; kingdom Metazoa; phylum Chordata; class Mammalia; order Carnivora; family Canidae; genus Canis; species Canis lupus. The sequence goes on from NC_132860.1 coordinate 12,377,784, forward strand.
ATAGATGACAGAGCAGAGAAGAACATAGCTCTGGAAGACAGAGTCCAGCTCAGCTCAGCCAACCACTCGTGCGATCTTAGGAAGGCTACTTGCCTCTGAACCCAGCTTCTGCACCTGTGAAGCAAGGGCGCAGCAGCCAGCCCCCAGTTTTGCTCTAGGGCTCAGCTGGCAAAATGAACGTAAGGCCCGCAAATAAAGAGCTGACCCGGAGCAAGGGCTCAGTACATGGTAGCTGTCACCACGATTCCTGTGACTCGGTGGCAGACGTGGCCCAACTGGGCATCATTTATGTGCATGATGCTTTGGTGGTGCCCTCTGCCTGAGACGGTTCCTGACGGCGAAATGCTCTAAGTTCTCCACGCCGAGCTGTGCGCGTGGCCAGGAATTGAGCCCCCCCACCAGAGGGCCCATTTCCATGACCAGCGATGCCAGTGTCCCCTCGCTGGAAAGGGCGACAGGCACAGCTCAGGACACACCAGCCGCCAACAGGCTTCCGAACCCCGCCAAGCCCTCCTGCCCACTCGAGCACCAGTGGCGGGGTGGGGGCGGGGGTGGGGGGGGTGACTGTGCCATAAACACACGTTTGCTTTCATTTGGCTTAGCTGACTGTGTGTTTTGTTAAACAAATTTAGGTTTGGAAAAGATTATTTTTGGTACACTGCTGCATAATTAGATGAATTTTCATGAGTTTATTCTTGAAATAAACTTTGAAATTGTCCATGTTTTACTGTTTTTTAATCATCTGCAGATACTGTTTTTTGAGACTTAGCATGGAAAAAAAAACCTTGTTACATATCAGTTTAATTTAGATTCAAATAAAATAATTTTTTGAATTTGCAGCAACAACAAGTCTGCGAAAGTGGTTGTAACTGGTGCTGAGTTGTTTGAGGATCAAGATAATTACAGTATAAAGGATAAGAGAGAATATAATATCCTGGCATCCAGTGCCTATTCAGCTAATCCCCAGCCCTTGACAGATGTTCAAACACAGTATTTTTAAAAGCTGACTTTTAAAAAAACAGGGCGAGTCACTTATTAGATATAAACAACATGATAAGAAATTCAAAGTCTGACATCCCTTAGGAACTGTCCGTGCCGGGAAGCGGCGGCCACAAGGTAGAGAGTCAACCGCGCGGCGCTCAGGGCCTTGCCGGGTGCCCAGGCCGGCCTGGGGGGCGGCATCGCGGGGCCCCCCACCTCCCGGGTACAGGCCCCCGCACCGGCCCCCTGGGAGGCAGCCTTGGGGAGGCCATCCGCCTGCGAGGCAGTGGCGACACCCCTCTGGCGAGGATGCGGGCAGCCAGCCCCAGGACCCCGTGGCCTGGCCTTGGACAAGGGGGACAGCAGCCCCGAAGGAAGGCCAGGTAGATGGAGGGGTCAGAGCAGCGCCCTTGTGGGCTCGAGGATCACGCCTGCCTTTGGCCCCCGCCGCTCCTGTCCGCACATCCCCCTGATTGCCTCCTGAGCCTGCTATCTGCTGAGTGCCAAGGCCACCTGCGGCCTCTCGGGCTCGGGGATGAGTAAGACCTCATCCCTGCCCTGTGTCTAAAACCGCAGGGCAAGGGGCAGCCCGGGTGGCTCAGCGGTTGAGCACCCGCCTTCGGCCCAGGGTGTGACCCTGGAGACCCAGGATCGAGTCCCACATCGGGCTCCCTGCATGGAGCCTGCTTCTCCCTCTGGCTGTGTCTCTGCCTCTCTCTGTGTGTCTCTCATGAATAAATAAATAAAATCTTTAAAAAAATAATAAAATGAAATAAAACCTCAGGGTACAGCAAAGGAGGGCAGGCACATCCATCAGTCACCACGATTAGTGTCACTATTATCATTATTAATGATTGAGCTTGGTGTGTATACTAAGCTTATGTCCAAGTGTCCTTACGAGCCCCTGCAAGGACGTTTTGGAGCAGCCACTGTTGGCAGGTCCACGTTACAGGTGGAGACTACAGCGCAGAACGCATGAGTACGGGATGAAGAGGTTCCAGCTGGGGGAGTGGCGGGTGGGGGGCAGTGCTGGCAGAGGGGGGCCGCGGGAGTCTTCCCCGAGGGAGACGGTGGGATCCGAGTGGGGGCTGGAAGGACAGACGGAGTCTGCAACGTGGAGATGCTGGAGAAGGGCCTTCCGGGCACAGAGAACCTCGCAGGGAAACAGAAAAAAAAAATTAATTAATTAAGACACCAACTGCACCACGGATGGCACCGAATTACCTGTTTGTTTCTCTATTTACGTGGGGTTCAGTGCAGAAGGCGCTCAGCCCATCAGGACGCACACAGCGGACTGTGAATGCTGTGCCTTCCTGCTCTGCGCCAGCTTGTCACCCCGGGGGCCTTGACACTGCTTCTGTGTGGCCCGCGGCTCCGAGGTGGCCAAGTGTCCTGGAAAGAAGACTTCCCTCAGGGCCTGCGCCCCGAGTCCTGCGCTTGCCGTGAGGGGGGCGCCTTCAAAGGCGAAGCACCTGCTCCACCTGCCTCTGTTTCCACCTGAAGCTAATGCTGATCTTTCCCCCATGGCCAAGAGTTGCCTTATCGGCATCTTACTTTAAAACAATTGCAGGAAAGGATCTTCTTTTATTTTTTATTTGTTTTTTAATTTTATTTATTCATTAATGAGAGACAGAGAGAGAGAGTGAGAGAGGCAGAGACACAAGCGGGGGAAGCAGGCTCCACGCAGGGAGCCCAACGTGGGACTCGATCTCGGGTCTCCAGGATCACGCCCTGGGCTGAAGGCGGAGCTAAACAGCTGAGCCACTGGGGCTGCCCAGGATCTTCTTTTAAAGAACATTCGGGGATCCCTGGGTGGCTCAGTGGTTTAGTGCCTGCCTTCAGCCCAGGGCGTGATCCTGGAGACCCAAGATCGAGTCCCACGTGGGGCTCCCTGCGTGGAGCCTGCTTCCCCCGCTTGTGTCTCTGCCTCTCTCTCTGTCTTTCATGAATAAATAAATAAAAATCTTAAAAAAAAATAAAATAAAGAACAGTCGGTCCTTCCCTCCAAGCGCTCGCCCTTGCTCAGAGACAACGTTCCTCCTCGCAGATCTGCACCCAGGGCGAGGGACGGGCTTCCCAGGCCGTGCAAAGAGCCCGAGACAGGCCCCGAGCTGCGCGGTGGCCCGGCTGTGACCCGCCTGTGCCCGGGATGGGCCCAGCTAGACCTGGCTCGCTGTCACGTCCTTGGAGCCAAGGAGGAAGGGGCGGGCTGCTGAGTGTGACCCGCACTCCCGGAGTTGCCAGGCGGGGAGTTCTTGAGTATTTTCTGGGGACCAGACGCTGGCCCCCTGTGAGGAATAGTGTTGGGTGGTCTTAGGCCTTGCCCACGGGGGCTACCGGAGGTGATGCGGGAGCACAGAACAGGGAGACAGCTACCCCTCCATCGCCCGCCTACCCCGGGCACCGCCGCGTGGAGCAGACCCCCCGCGTGGTCTCAGTGGCATGCTCTCTTGGCAAGCTCTAGAAAGACACAGCGCTTCCAAAGAGCGGCCCTTCCAAGAACTTCTCAGTGCTGGCTTGCATGGTGGGAGGGGGTGAGCCTGGATCGGGGTGCACACGGGGCTGCGCTCCCTCTCTGCCAGCTCCCCTGGAGGTGTCCGCTTGCCCACCGTGCAGGGTGTCCTGCACCCTCCCCAGGGTTCCTGTGACAACCACAGGGCTCAAGGGACCAAGGCTCTGGTTATTGTCTTCTAACCCTTTGCACACATTTCCTTCTCAACAGTCATCTCAGATTCTCTGAGCTCATGCTCAGTTTTTTTTCTTTTTTAAAGATTTTATTTATTTATTCATGAGAGATAGAGACACACAAAGAGAGAGGCAGAGACAAAGGCAGAGGGAGAAAGAAGCAGGCTCCTTGCAAGGAGCCCGATGCGGGACGTGGTCCCAGGAGCCCCATGTGGGACTCGATCCCAGGACCCCGGGATCATGCCCTGAGGTGAAAGCAGATGCTCAACTGCTGAACCACCCAGGTGTCCCTCATGCTCAGTTTCAAAAGCTTCCTGTCATCTCTCCCAGAATAATAGCAGCCAGCCTTCAGGGAGTGTTTTTTTTTTTTTTTTTTTTTTTTTTTAATTTTTTTTTTTAATTTTTATTTATTTATGATAGTCAGAGAGAGAGAGAGAGAGAGAGAGAGAGAGAGAGAGAGAGAGGCAGAGACACAGGCAGAGGGAGAAGCAGGCTCCATGCACCGGGAGCCTGACGTGGGATTCGATCCCGGGTCTCCAGGATCGCGCCCTGGGCCAAAGGCAGGCGCTAAACCGCTGCGCCACCCAGGGATCCCCAGGGAGTGTTTTAGCTACCAGGGCCCCCTGGAGTTTCCATGTGTTACCTGGTGTCATTTGTACCCAAGCCTTAAGGTGTGGAACTTGAGGTGCGAACACGCTCTGAGGATAACGAATACCTGTCCTTCCTCACTCATAGCAGGAATTTCACTAAAGAAGAGCCTCGGGTGAGTGACAGACTGAATGAACGAATGAACAGTGGAAGGAAAGGAGGAAAGGAAGCAGATCACCCAAGAACACAGGACAAGAAGTGCTCACACACCTACTAATTGGGGAGATGACTTTTTTTTAATAATAAATTTATTTTTTATTGGTGTTCAACTTGCCAACATACAGAATAACACCCAGTGCTCGTCCCATCAAGTGCCCCCCTCAGTGCCCGTCACCCATTCACCCCCACTCCCCACCCTCCTCCCCTTCTACCACCCCTAGTTCGTTTCCCAGAGTTAAGAGTCTTCCATGGTCTGTCTCCCTTTCTGATATTTTCTACCCATTTCTTCTCCCTTCCCTCTGGAGAACCATTTACCATTCCAATGGTCCTCAAAAGAAAGCAGGGGTAGCCATCCTTATATCAGATAAACTAAAATTTACCCCAAAGACTGTAGTGAGAGACGAAGAGGGACACTATATCATACTTAAAGGATCTATCCAACAAAAGGACTTAACAATCATCAATATATATGGGGAAATGGCTTTGAGCAATTTTTTTTACCTCTCTGAGTTTTTCTTCTTCTGTTTGTAAAAAGAAATTACTGGCGCTCAAACAGTAGAAGGGCATACATGGAAAAGCACTTTGATTTGCTAACAGTAAGCGCTCATTTGTTGTTCTTATTGTTGGGTAAATCTAACCCAAATTTTTACTTGGTACAAGGGCTAATCCCTCCTTTCTGTGTGGTCTGCTTTGGGGCCAGCATCAGAATCCCTAGGAGCAGCATGAAAATTCTGATGTGCCCACATGCACCTACCATAAAAACCACAGATTCACATCATTCAAATAAAATAAACAGCTGTCCAGTCTGTTCTTGGTCACCTCCAATAACAAAGAGTTCACTATTTCTTGAGGCATTTTAACCCATGCTCACTCAATCCTAATAGTTGACCGGTTGCTTCTTGCATTGGGTTGAAATTTCCTGTCTACCTCATTGGGTGAGGAAATGGAGCTTTCTTGGTCTGGGCTTCTGCTTTGATCTAATTGGAATGGAAAAGTAGAGACTCACAGAATGTCAGAGTTTAAAGAGAATTTAGAAACCTCCTGCTCTGGGGCCCTAATTCACAGGTTAAGAAAATCTATACATGAGATCCAACTTTTCAGTTGGTTGGAAAAAGAATTTTATCATTCAAATTGTTTGTCTAGACTGCTGGATTGAAAGATTTCTCCTTAGGATTCATGAAGAGGAAAGTCACTTTGGCCTCATGTGTACAAAGTGCCTATTTCAGAACTATCTCTCTCAGACTAGTTTCTGTGGTGCTTGTAGTACATTGTGGCAGTGATGGCTCCTAATGGGTTCATGCCATCCTGCAGCCATGCCTTTGGGGAGTCCCCCCATATACTTATCTGGGTGTGGCTGTATTGATTTACTTTGGCAATTGTGGCACAAATTGAAGAGTGCTTGTGTATTGGGACCTAACCCTCTATTGCTTCCCTGGCAACCCCACCACTACCCCCGTGTACTCAAGCCTGGACCAGGCTGCTGGATGATGAGAGACATGTAACCTATTGCCTCCATCACCCCAATCAACAGCCAGTTAATTCCCAGAAGCACAGTCACCTCGCTGGCTGGCAGTTAACTGTAGGCAGGTGAGGGAACCCATTTATAACCAGCAGAAGAACCGCCCAGCTGAGCCTAAACCAAGTTGGCGACCCTCAGGGCCATCAGCTAAGCAAATGGTTGTTGTTTGAAGCTGCTTAAGGTTTGGGATGGTCTATTGTGCAGGGGTCCTCTAAATTTAATTCCATAGGCCATCCCTCTAACATGTCCATCAGTTCAGAACAGTCCTGGCAGTGAGTAGGTCACTAGTTAACAAAGTTTAAAACTCACAAGAGGAAGAGTTATTTTACTTTTAATTTATCTTTATTTTACTTTTTAATTAGCAAAGTTCATGGGTACGCAGAGATATACATGTACATTCTGAGGTCCCGAGATCCTCTTTAGGTCACAGGGCCAGCAGGTCATCAGAAAACTAAGGATTTAAATTTGGACCTGGCTCCAAATTTTAAGCTCCAATATTTTAATAGAAGCTTGCCAGACCTTTGATCAGGGCCTCCCCTGGTCGATCTCTGTGCTGGATTCTTGAGTATGCTCTGAAGTCTAATCTGCTACCACCCCACAAGAGTGGGAACAACCATTATGGGGCTGTCACAGAAGGAGGGGGGGGGGAGACAATCACGGCAGACCATGCACTAATAATTCTGATCACTAAATTGACCATGAGTGACCCCTAACTGTGTGCTAGATATTTTTCTAACACTTCACTTGTATTATCCGATTGAATCCTTGCCACAACCGACTATGGGTATTATTACCACCTCCACTTTGCAAACATCTAACTAACCCAGCCATGCAGGTGAAGAGCAAAGATTTAAACCCAGGACAACATATGCTGTGCTGCCTTTTGATATTTGCTCAGGTGGGCTTCCAAAAACCAAGTAGCCAGAAAGCCCACAAAATTATTTGCAGCTACTCGGGCCAATGCTATCTGCTCTGTGCCTGAGTTGTTAATGCATCGGTCTTAAGTTGAGGAGTTGTCGCTTTTTCTCTGCTCATTATTTTTAAAATTACCTCTGTGTCATCCATAGGTTGCTTCTCAAAAGCTGGACGAGGGAACATGGTGGCCAGCCCTAGGGCCTGGAGCCCCATAGCAGAATAAAAGCATATCTCAATGTATTTTTATCTCTGTGGTAGTCACTGTGCTGAGTCACCTCTACGTGGTGTACCTTGAGGATTCCTTACCACCACCCTGGAACGTCAATGCGATTTTCCTCACATTACAGATGACACTGAATAGCAAGTCCCAATCAATAGAACCTTGGGGGATCCCTGGGTGGCACAGCGGTTTAGCGCCTGCCTTTGGCCCAGGGCGCGATCCTGGAGACCCAGGATCGAATCCCACGTCGGGCTCCCGGTACATGGAGCCTGCTTCTACCTCTGCCTATGTCTCTGCCTTCTCTCTCTCTCTCTCTCTCACTGTGTGCCTATCATAAATAAATTTAAAAAAAAATAGAACCTTGGAAAAAACCGCATTTTACTACGATTGGGTACTTTCCTGGTGCCACAAAATGATTTGCCCTCCTCAGCTCGCCAAACATTTCTCCTCTAATTTTATGTGCTTCCTTCATTTACTTAGCAAACTCTTTTCCATAAAGGTAAAATCCTGTTAAGAGAAAACTGCAGGAACATCCAGATTGTTTCATCGAAAGAAATTCTGGTAGAATGAATGTGTGATTGCAATCCTCATTCCTAAGCTCTGAGCTTGGGGAAGGCAAACTGGTTCAATGTCCTGGACGGAGTCCCAACTCCAGTTGGGCGAGCAGGCCCTCTGACATTTGTGATTTACTGTTCAGATTCTCTAACCCCATGCATGCAGCGTCTTCCTCATTTTCTTGTTGCCCTTCAAGTTCTGTTGGTTTTGTTCAGATGTTTTTAATGAGTTTGTCCTGCGGCAGCCAGGGAATGGCTAACAAGTCTTCTGGGCCCTTAAAAACCCATTAGAATGTTATTTCTTACAAAGTGAAAAACTAACCTCATGCCAGATGCAAATAGGGCTCAAGCCATCAGAAATAAAGTTTGATTCTGAAAGAAAATTCCACTGAGACATGAAAGTTTTTCAGCTTGGAAAAATAGTCTTTGATGTCTAGTCCAAGTCGGCCGTCTGATATAATTATTAAGAGTATACATCGGCTTGGGTTCAAATCCACTCTCTGTCACTTCCTAGCTCAGTGATCTAGGGCCAGTTGCTTTACCTCTTTGTGTTTCTGTTACATCACTGAGAAACAAAAATGATACCTACCTCGGAGAACTATTAGAAGATTAAACACTGTATTACAGGCATAGAAGTTAGGATCTTGTTTTGCCTCGACAACCAAAAAAGTAAGTGACTTAAATTAGTAGAGGCACATTTCTTTCTCATTTAAAAGAAATTCAAAGCTTGACAACCCTCTATTGGCAGGGCAGTTCCATAGTTGTCAGGGGCCAGGCTTTGTCTACCTTGCTGCTCTTCCACCTTTGGCCCTATCTTCACCTCATGAGCCTCATGGTTCAAAAAGGCTGCCAGGCACCAACTCTCAGCTTATATTCTAAAGGGGAGGCGGAAGGAAAGGGAGAGGGAACAGAGGGCATAAAGTCATGTGTGTCAAGTGGGTCAGTATCTGTTGAGGCAATCTCCTGGTAGTTCCAACCAATAATTTCTTGGATGTTTTGGGGCTTCCTCAGCTGCGAGGGAAACTGGGAAGTGATCTGCGGTTGGACATACCGCTGTTCAGAATGAAAATGTGGGGTTTTGGCAGTAAAGAAGGGGAGAACGCAATCCGATCGGTAACCAGCAGTCTGGTTGTAACACTTACCTGGTGCCTGTTTAGTTGGCTGTGAATTCGGTGGAGGCAGCCTGCCTGGAGGGTGGGACGTAGCCTTTGGAGTCCGGTATGTCCAGCTCCATCTCTTACCAGGCATGACATCTTGAGCATTACCGAATTTACCAATGGGCCTCAGCATTCTTGGTTGTCAAACGCAGTTCCAAGTATTGACCTTTGGGGAATTCTGGGGGTATCCAGTGAGGACAAGCATTTAAAGGGCCTGACGCATAGTAGATGTTCAGTAAATGTGAAGTCCCCTTTCTCGGCCTTGCCGAACAGGAATCGGGGATCATCACCTCCCGCAGGGCCCAGAGAAGTGGTCAGAAGGCTCCCCGAGAACAAAGCTGCTCTGCCCCCAGGTTGCCTGCTCTCTGCCCACAAAGTGGTGAAGTGAGTGAAGCCAACCCTGTAATCAAACAATACCAGATACTTTAATTATAGTTTTTTGCCATGATCCGAATCACTGTTTTCATGTGCATTGCCGTGAATTAATCTCATAACAGTGGTGTTAATTTCCTGATGGATAAAGGAGTGTTTCGGCTACCGAGGTGTTCCACAGAGAAGGGATGGAGTTCACATTTAATTAGCTCCTACTCTCTGCCAGGCACTGTGCTGAGTGCTTTATAAACCCTGTCTCATTTTTCTCTCACAATAACTCTGCTGGTGGCTGTTACCACCGCATTTTATGAGTGAGGGCGCAGAGACTCAGAGATGTTAAGTAACGTGCCCGACATTACAGTTCATGCAAATCCCAGAACTGGAATTCGAACCATATTTGTCTGATGCCAAAGCTCACGCTCTTGCCACCATATCCTGCTACCTCCCTGCTTTCCCAGGCCCTAGAACCAAACAGCTTTTATTTATTTTATTTATTTGTTTAAGATGTTATTAATTTATTCATGAGACACAGAGAGAGAGAGTGGGAGGCAGAGACACAGGCAGAGGGAGAAACAGGCTCCATGCGGGGAACCCGACATGGGACTCGATCCTGGGACTCCAGGACCACGCCCTGGGCCAAAGGCAGGGACTAAACTGCTGAGCCACCTGGGCGCCCCCAAACAGTTTTTAGAACAGGACTGGTTAATAAATAAATAAATAAATAAATAAATAAATAATTAAATAAATAAATAAAAGAACAGGACTGGTGAGGCCTCTGGTGGGAGAGGTAAAGGAGGACTGACCTGGAAGTTGGCTCACTGCCTCTGAGTCCTGGCTCTGACTTCCCACCTCTGGGACCTCTGTAGGTCATTGTCCCTCTGGAGCCTCATATGCCTCTCTGTACTAAGAGGGAGCGGCCAACAGCACGGTCTGAGATCTCTCTCAGAGTCCACAAGAGACAGTGGAGCTGCGCACCCTCGTTTCTGCGTGTTCCAATATTAAACACACCTACTGTGAACTAACCTTCGCTGGGAGGAAGATGAAGCACAAACAAGATGTAGCAACTGTCTGAGGAAAGTTAACCTGAAATCTGGAGAAAGGGCAGCAGATTTCATCTAAATATGTGGAGATACTTGGAGGAACTTTCTAGAAATTGCATTTATCAAAGGGCTTCTGTCGCTGAAGGAGGTCTTCCACACATGGCTGGCGACCACATGATGACGGCACAATTATAATACTGAGCGGTTGGACAAAAGGGTATCTGAGACCAAATGCAGACCCGATACATGGTCATTAGAAAAGGATTAACGACACAGTCACAGCCAAACTGAAGTTCCCCATCCTCACCCCCCCCCCCCCAGTTCCAATCCCCAGGAACAACAAATAACAGTGGTTTTTCCTTCCAGATCCCTCTTCAAGATATTATCTTACCCATCGAGTATTCTGAAATTTCTATTCATCCTTCCGTGGTGGCTCACGAACGACTGCCCTCATTCTTTTTATCAGCTGCACGATGTTCTGCAGACAACAGGGCTGAGAATCATCACTGCACACAGATTTCCCACATTCCGTCCCTTTCTGCATTCCCTGCATCTCACCCCCAACTCTGCTAAAGATAGCATTCCTTATTGGTTCAGATTCATTTTGCAAGCTTATGTATGGTCCTGTCTTCTTAAAAATCCAGACCCAGCTCTGGGAATTTTTCTCTTTTGACATCTGCATTTCCTGTCTCGCTTCAGAAAATCCTTATTGTTCTGTCTTATTTAGCTATAGTCACAACAAAAGTGTCTTACAAACCACCCAAAAATATAGTGGCCTCAAACTGTAATCATCCGTGCATCGATGGATTAAGTATTAGCTGATCTAAATCAAGCCTGGCTTTCAGCTATAGCTTGGGTTCAGCCCTGGTCCACCTGTCTCTCATCCTCCTTGGATCAGTGGGCCGGCAGGGCGTGTTCTTTTCATGGCGATGGCAGACACACAGACTAGCTCGTGCACCTGCTTATGCCGCATCCACAGCATCCTATTGGAAGGCAAGTAGTACGGCCAAGACCAATGTCAACTGGGGAGGAAAAGTATTGTTTAGATCACGCTGGGAGGAGAGAAGAATATTATACCCCTAAATTTTAAAAAAGATAATCTCATTTTCTTTAGCTGTTTTATTGTTTGGGTTTTTTTTTTAAAAGATTTTATTTATTTACTCATGAGACACACACACACACACACACACACACACACACACACAGAGGCAGAGACACAGGCAGAGGGAGAAGCAGGTTCCCTGCAGGGAGCCCAATGTGGGACTTGATCCCAGGACTCCAGGATCACGCCCTGGGCCAAAGGCAGGGGCTAAACTGCTGAGCCACCCAGGGATCCCCTGTTTGGGGTTTTTTTGTTCAGTTATTTCTCTATTTGCATTGAATGACGTGCATGGTGTGTGTGTGTGTGTGTGTGTGTGTGTGCACGTGCGCGCCCATCTTAGAGATCCGGCATTAAACAAGGGAATGACCCTAGGATGTGGTGTCAGGAGGTGGGCAAGAGTGCTAGCAAGGGGTACCAAGGGGTACGTAATTATGAAAGATGAGGCTCCACTTTCCAATCTGGAAACCTGTCCAGTGTGCAGAGGTTTATGTAGACGTTCATCCCAGTCAGAGAGTCGATCATGGAATATATGAAGGGGCTCTCTCTCCATGCCGGAGAACTTGTTAAATGGAGGGATTTATATGACCTTGGTTGTAGGGCTTTGGTTGATAGTGGAGAACTCTACTCAGGCTTTAGTCCCATCAAAGTACAATCATTTCCACAGAAAACCCACAAAAGGCAGGGCTAACGGACCAGGGGTAATTTGAGGTTCAAAAACTGGAAAAACAGGGGCACCTGGATGGCTCAGTGGTTGAGCATCTGCCTTTGGCTCAGATCTTGCTCCTGGGGTCCCGGGATCGAGTCCTGCCTCGGGTTCCCTACAGGGAGCCTGCTTCTCCCTGTGCCTATGCCTCTGCATCACTCACGAATAAATACATAAAATCTTAAAAAAAAAAAAAAAACCACCCTGGAATACAAAAGCAGTAAAGAGACATCCTGTAGGCTGTCATGCAGTGTCCTTCATTGTGTCTGTCCTGGGAGGGACATGCCAACCTCCCATGCCAACCTCGGGAAGAGAGAGGCTGCCCGACGGCCACGAGCAGGACAGCGCGGTCATGTGCAGCTGCTCAGCCAGGCAAGGGTCTGGCTGTCCTTCACACACAGGCTTGAGGTATTTGTTCGACACCTACTTAGCGGCGAGGCTGAGCAGCGCCAGGGCGAAGGGGTGGGAGTGAGACCCAGGCGCTGGGTTGGCTTCTCCTCCGCTGTAATAACCATTCTGCTTGGCCCCAAACTTGCATGCTTCCCTTAGCAAAACACAACCCCGCAGGTAACCGGACTCATCTGCAGGCCGCTGTTTGGCACAGGTTTGGGGGATCCTATCCGGTACCGACTGACTATCCCTTTGTCGTGAACACTGTCCTAGGTCGACGGCTGTGCTTTGTCGATGCCACCGCAGGTTGCTATCCCCTTCAATAGCTGTCCGGAGCTCACTGCAGCCCCTGGCCCATGGCGGGGGGGAGGGGAGCAGCCTCGGGGGTGGAAGGCACCAGCTACAGCGGCCTCGCTACTGGGGCTGATGCGGGGGCCTCTCCACGTCTACACCACAGCGGCTGCCGGGGCAGGAGCCCGACAGCAAGTCAGCAAGCTAGGCCGGCTCTTACCCCCTGCCTAGCCGCCTGGCTAACCTACTGCCCCGGTGCAGTGCTAGCTGCCCTCTCCCCGGTCGGGGCCTGTATGTGGAAGTCAGACCCTGCAGAAAATCTTCTTTCTCTTTGCCCTACAGCTCATCTTTGGGGGAATGCAGGAAGGTCGCGGGAAGAAGGCGTACATGGGATTTCACTACATGGGTCTTGTCAACCTGAGGCTTAAGGGGTTCAGGCACGTCCCCCAGGGTGTGCCACCCAGGGTGTGCCAGGCTGCGTCTCTGCTCCAGCAGCCCAGGGCCTTTCTTTTCTTTCTTTCTTTCTTTCTTTCTTTCTTTCTTTCTTTCTTTCTTTCTTTCTTTCTTTCTTTCTTTCTTCTTTCTTTCTTCTTTTCTTTCTTTCTTCTTTCTTCTTTCTTTCTTCTTTTTTTTTTAAAGATTTTATTTATTTATTCATGAGTGAAACAGAGAGAGAGGCAGAGACACAGGCAGAGGGAGAAGCAGGCTCCACGCAGGGAGCCCGACGTGGGACTCGATCCCGGGTCTCCAGGGTCACGCCCTGGGCTGAAGGCGGTGCTAAACCTCTGGGCACCCGGGCTGCCCCGGGCCTTTCAACCACATGCTCTCTTTGAGAGGAGTGCCCTGAAATACAATCTGTTCCATCGTCTTCCGTTTCTCTCAACCTTTTGGTGCCCCCAAGACATCAGCGACTCGCACACCTTCCCACAGAGCTTCCCCGCTCCTGCTTGAGCTGGGACCACGCAGGGTCATCAGGCCTGTAGAAGCCACGGCTTCCACCCTCTCAGCATCCTTCAGAAGGCTCAAAAGGAGCCAGGCCTTTAGGATTGCGGAGGATGGGGCACCTGGGTGGCTCAGCGCTGGAGCATCTGCCTTCGGCTCAAGACAGGATCCCGGGGTCCTGGGATCAAGTCCGCATTGGGCTCCCCGCAGGGAGCCTGCTTCTCCCTCTGCCTGTGTCTCTGCCTCTCTCTGTGTCTCTCATGAATAAAGGAATAAAATCTTAAAAAAAAAAAAAAAAAAGGATTGCGGAATACAAGGAAATCAGAGAGGGCTCGGCATTCAGTGCCTGTGTGCGGTTCTCTCCTGGGGGCCTGCTGGGTGAGGAGCACCTCCGACAGAGCTGGCCAGCGCGGGCCTGTGGTGAACATACAGTGCAGCCCAGTGCCAAGCTGTCCCCTCGATTGAGGACAGTGAGGGATCTAATCCTTTGCCTTCGGCCGTGGAAGCACCTCACTGTGACATGTTGGGAACATGCCAACACCTGCCGAAATAAGAGAAGCCAGGGCTTCATCCTAGTTTCGCAGGAGACTGTGTTTGGGATTATGGGTTTATCGATAAAGGCACTGCCTTAACGTCCTGCCTCCTGGATTCCACTTAAATCGTCTTTCTCTGGCCCACAGTTATTCGCTTGGATGGATTCTTTAAGTTGCAAGAGATGGAAAGCTAGCCCCCATCTGCTCGAGCAGAAAAACCAGCTGCAGTGGGGCTTCCACAGCATCGCCAGGGCCAGCAATCCTGCTGCCTCCTCCTTGCCATGCCCACCAGCCCCCCTTGAGAGGGCTCCACTTGTCTGTGAGCTGGTCCTTCCCTCCCCCTCAACCTGGCTTCCTCCACGCAGCCAGGGTTGGTGGCAGCGTGCTGGCTGCTGGGCTGCAGACAGTTCTGGGCTTACGGCATCCTCCCCATCACATCAGAAATAGAGGAAGGTCATCTCTCTCTCTTGAGTCTGGATACAACATCCCAGGGAAAGTTCCTAATTCACCGTGCTTGAGATGGGCACTTATCTTTCAAATGGATGGCTTACCACTCTAGATGCACATCTGTCTGGGATGCTTTTTAAAGTGTCAGTACCTGAGCCCTATGTCCAGAGATTCTGATTCATTTGGTCTGGGGGGACCTGGATGTCAGCATTTTTAACAACTCGCTGCAAGGGATGAGAATAGCCAAGCTTGACTACTGCTTTAGACTCATCCGTTGATTCTTCAGAAATCAATCTTGAGCACCCACTCTGTAGCAGGCAGTCTACTAGGCATTGATAGAGCCGTGAGCAAGCCAGATCAAATCATTCTCATGAAGCTCACACTCGATGGCGCAAGGCAGGCAATAAACCCATTAATAAATGAATAAATAAATAGTGGTAATAAATAAATAAGTACTATCCAGAGAATAAAAACAAGACCAAAGCATGGGTAATGAGGAGAAGCAAGCCATAAGCAGCTTGGAAGGAAGAATATTCGAAGCAGAGGGGACAGCCGAGAGGCGGGAACAGATGGACCCTACTGCAGTGAGAGAAAGTGATATGGTGGCTGAAATGTGGTGGATGGAGAAAGAGCAACATGAAAGGGGGTCGGAGAGACAGGCAGCAGGGAGCTGCCAGGGAGCTTTGCAAACAAGGCCATGGGGCATGGATTTTATTCTGTGAGCAATGGGATGTCAACAGACATGGAGGACTAAAAGGACCCTGATTTATATGTTCAAATGCTTATTCTGGCTGCTGGATGGAGAAAGAAGTGGATGGAGCAAGAGTAGGAATGGGTAGACCAAGTAGGAGACAAAAGCAATTGTTCAGGTGATCAGTGATGATGGCTTGCTCTAAGTTGGCTTTGGGGAGAAGCAAATGGGCATAAGTTGAGTTTTGGAGGTTGAGTTGACAGGACATGACAATGTAACCCCTTCATTGTTCCTTCCACATCCTCGGTGTCCAGCGTGGGGAGTGGGGGGCGACATACTCCAGCAGGAGGAGCTCAAGAAATATTTGTTGCTTTAATGAAACCAGAGTCCAGAGGCATGAAGATGGAGAAGAAGGGATGGAAATACACCTCTGAACTCGCAGAGCCACAGAGCGGGTCTCTAATGAAGCCCAGGTCCTGGCTCAGCGCTTCACACACGAAGAAGGGGAGCCAATGGAGACCCAAACTTTGCCTGAAGACAGTCAATTTAGTGGCCCTGAAACCTGTGTAGGAAACAAAAATGCACACGGGAGATATGCAGAGAGGGCCCTCAGCTCTGCTCGTGGGCAAGAAGCTTGACATGGGGAGACACGGAACCACCATCATCGTAAAGAGGAGTGGAGCCTATACTGGTGCCAGTCTAGCTCGTATGGCTCCAAGAGAGCCAAATATTTGCTGGTGACATTAAGCAGGGATATAGACCCCGTGACCCAGCAATCCTAGCTTCAGTGTGCTTCCCAGAGAAGTGCTTGCATGGGTTTACAGTGACTTGTCATGACATCGTGAGGAGTGGGGGCGATGGCAGGCTAGGAGTCACCCACGGAGGAGTAGATGGGGAAACCAAGGCAGATGCACAGTATGCGCTCACGTGGGGTCATCAGCAGCATCAAACTCAGTGTGTCCAGAACGACATGGGGGACCTTAAAACCATGGTGTCCAATAGAAATGGAAGAACAATACCACAGACAGAGCATAGAACAATACCATATATGCCAGTTAAAAACCCATGCGCTGATGGCATGTGTACAAGGAAACATGCCTACCTGGGGGCATGTGTTCAATACATGCTTACTTTAGTGTAGATGCTGACAACAAGGAGTGAGCATAAGAATGGGGTTGTGGAAGGCAGAGTAATGCCCCCACCCGGGCCCCCGCCCCCAGAGATGTCCACATCGTAATCCCCAGAACCTGTGGGTCTGTTTTGTGATGTGCCTGAGAGAATTAGGGTTACAGATGGAATTAACATTGCTAATCAGCAGGTAGAGAGAGGAGCCTGGATTACACAGGTGGGCCCAGTGTAACCACCAAAGTCCTTAAGAGTGGAAGAGGGAGGCAGGAGTATGGGTCAGAGGGAGATGTGACTATTTAGGAGTGATGGCAGCAGAAGGACGAGGCCCAAAGTTGCCGACTTTGAAGGTGGAGAGAGGGGACCATGAGCTAAGGAAAGAAGGAGCCTCTAGAGGCTGGCAAAAGGGAGGAAACAGTTCTCTTCTAGGGAATTCCAGAAGGGAAGGCACCCTGCCAACACCTTCATCTTCTCCAGGAAGATCCAAGTGAGACTTCTGGTCTAGAGAACTCTGAAATAGTTACATCTGTGTGGCTTGAAGCCACTGGGCTTGTGGCAATTCGTCCTGGCAGCCCTAGGAAACCACCCCGGGGACAGAGGGGCTCGCGTGGGTTTTGATGGTCGGCAACGAGCATTGAACTGTGGAGTCTGAATGCGTCTGCCCTGCTCGTCCAAGGTCCCAAATAATGCTGTCAAAATCAAAGGAAAAGGAAAATAAACAGATAACACCAGATGCGATGGAAACAGCAGATCCAGAATGAGTTCCCACCACGTCCCAAAGACTGAACTAGAACTTCATAGGCATGAAGCCAGCTTTGGTTCCTGGAGGGTGAGGTACTGGGACTTGCCAATCACTGGTATGGGGGGGCTATTAATATCCCAGGGAGCCTGCCCACCCCTCCTCCTCCAGGGAACGTCACTGTCCACCTCTTTAAACCTTCCCGATCTCTCGTCTTCCACCCCTGCCCCCCGCCGTCCGTGTCCCCTGGACCACTGTCAGCATCAGTCACAGGGCCGAGGGCCCAGCAAATCTGGCACTTGTGGAGCTGATCCCGTTGACGCTTGGGGAAGGTCCCGACTACCCCTCCCCACACCACCCCGGAGTATCTCATGAGTGGGACCATTCATAAAAGAGCCCTAGGACTTCCATAAGCTATTTATTCTCAACAACTTAGAGCAACCCTCGGGGCCCCAGTGTGATGTTTGCGTGTCTAATTTCCGTGAGCTATTGATAAGAGCCCACTCCAACCAGCTAGTTGTCAGCCTTGACTCCAAGGGCCTGGAAAATGTACTATTTGCAATTACTTGAAAAGAAACTAATTAGCTTTAAGGAGGAAACCATAGGTAGAAATAACTGAAATCAGCTGTTCAACTGTGCTTGGCAAAAAATTAAAAGGAGTAGGCGAGCACACCTCACATTGGTTTCCTTCGAAGGAAAAGAAGGGTTGAGCCTCGCAGAGGGCGTTTCTGTGGCCCAGCGAGGCCTCTGAGCAGAAACAGTGTCAGCGAAGCTTTTGGGTGGCTGAGAGGTCTTACAAAGTGACCTTGAAAGCCACATGTGGACTTTGTTCAGTGGCAGCGATGACAGGTATTTAAAAGAGAGAGCGAAGATAAACTCGGGACTTTAGAAGTGTGTGCCGAGCTTCAGCGTCAGGGTGAGATTTTTGGCATTTGGTGTATAAATGTGGTGTTCTCCTTCGGAAGTGGTCATCCGGGGTCGCTTGTCAAAAGAGATCGAAAAACACTACGTTACAAGTTCTCGGAGCCCAGCACTCGGCCTGGTAGACAGCAGGTAGTGATGAGAGACGGGACAGCCCCTGGCCGCGGTCTGGAGGCCAGCTTGAACGTGACAAGGGCGGATGTCCCCGCGGGAGGGTATCGCTAGCCGTCCAGAGGAGGAGCAGGAAGCAACAGCAGCACCACAAGAAAAGATGCTTCCAGATGTGAATCAGAGCAGGGACCAGCACTCTCACTGCTTACGGCAGCGACGAGAGAATTGCACGTTTATCGCCACAGGGTGCTCGCCGTGTCCTATGTTTGCATGTGTCAACAATTGTTATTTCCAGTTTATCCTTAAGGCACCTGAACTAGAGGGACCTGAAATGGTAACTGTTTCAGAAGAAGACTCTGGGGAAAGGATCTGGGGACGAGTTGCTCATGTGGCGGGCGACTCCAGGGAAGAGCCTGCAAGGACGGGAAACATAAGGTAGCGAAGGGAAAGAGGACAATGCAGTTTCAGCGACAATGGATTTATTTCTTGCGGCCACCGCCGGAGCTCAGCCCAGCTGGGGAACTCGGGGGCTTGGAGAAGAACATTTGCAGAGTGATTATTCCGGCGAAGAAGGGCGAGGATGCTAGGGCATTTAGCCACGGACTCCCTGTCATTGGCTGGTGCTGCCTTGAGGACATCACCTGGACCCTTCCATGCTTGTCCTGCACTCAGGCGGGACGTGCGCAGCAGGTGCTTGCTGTCGCAGACCTTGCCACCATAGCCCTGGAGGTGGGGACCTGGGGGGGGAGCAGTTAGGGCACCCACAGTGGCTGCCGTGGTGCAGCAGGCCCAGTTTGTCTGGGATACTCCCAGTCTGTGCTTACTGGCTGGGAATAATCCTAAACATCCCTCTGTGACTCCTAAAGACGTCCTCCTCTGGGTGGCTTATGTGGCCAGCCTGGGAAGCAGCAGCTGCAAGGCCGAGAGGCTGTGCGCTCTGCCTCCGTCTTGCCCTCCCCTAAGCGCAGTCGTGGCTTTCCTCATCTGGCCAGGAGAGGCCGTCCAGGCAGGCACATTGCTGCGCAGCAGGACTTTACCAGAACCGTCTCCGGGGTCCCTGCCCGCCACGCCCCCGTGGCACATGGTGATTGGTCACCCCCAGGCTCCTGATCCTCGTCCTGAACTGGCTGAACCAGAATCCCTGGGGCCTGGGGCTGATGATCAGCCTGTTGGAGGCTTTCTCTGGCTCATCCACACAATCAAGTTTGGAAACTACAGGCCTAGCAGAGGGAGACAAGGAGTGTTAACATTCTCTGAGGAGCTGAGCTGCAAGGTGGGGGAGTTAATAGCACGACCCCTGCGCTCCCCTGGTTCAAATCCCAGCTCTGTCGCTATGGCTAAGTGATTTCCGGCACGTTACTGAACTTCTGTGTTCCTCTCTGGGAAAAAAAAATGAGGATAATAATAGCATCTACTTTATCAGAGCCCTTATGAGGATTAGACAAGTTAATCCATATAAAGCCCTTAGAACAGTGCTGGGCACGTAGCAAACACTTGAAATGTTGGTTAGTGTTATTACTGACTTTTAGCATTATGCCAGGGATCCTACCTAGGCTGTGATAATAATCCTTAGAACAACCACACAAGGAAGGTATTATGGAGGATTTGGGGCAAATAGCTTATCTGAGGCTCAGAGGTTAACAAACTAGGGATTGTGTGTGTGTGTGTGTGTGTGTGTGTGTGTGTGTGTGTTGGGGTGGGCTGGGGGTGGGAGGTGGAAGTCTAGCCCAGATCTGTTGCACCTGCCTCCTTGTCCTTGTGGGGCTCATTCCCCGCCTCCACCGTGGCATCCCGGGGTGCACCGGGCCCTTGGGCCCACTGGGACTTCTGGGAATGGGGAGGAGGCAGGCCCACATGTGGGTAGCACTTACCTGCTGCATCCAGTCTGCCTTGGCCGGCGGGCTGGAGCTGCTCTCTGGGATCTGGTTAGCAGCTAATGATCAGTGGGCTCCGGCTATAATGATCGGATTAGCTGCGCTTTAATCACTGTCTATTGTTTCAGCAGGGAGAGAATTTCACAGCTCATTGACTGCTCTGACTCCTAATCTACACGGAGGAAACAATGTTGCAGCTCATCAAATGCAATCAGCTGCTAATTGAAAGGAAATGGAATTTTACAATTACAGGCCACCTTGCAGTGCTCAGGATTTCTAAGCACTTCTCCCCACCCTCCTTTGCCAGCTCAGCACTGGCAGGAGCACTTGACAACCTGCTAGAGACTTCCCTGAGAGCTGCATTTAGGACCTGGCCCATTTCTCCCCAGCCCCAGAGCAGCAGGAAAGGGAAGCAGCGTCCTCGCCAATTCCTAGGCTGTCCTTCAAGGCTCAGTGCAGAGGAAAAAGCTCGGGGCTGGGTGTGGGCAGAACTGAGGATGCGTCCTGGCTCACCTTCCCTCCTCCCCGCACCCCCCTGGCACCTTGTGACTGACTGTGTGACCTTGGGCATGTCCTCGTTTCTCTCCAAGCCCCACTTTCTTTCCCAAATCCCCAGATTTGCCAAACTCCAAGGTTCTTACCAGTTCCGATGATTCGGTTTGCTCCATTCTTGCTATTATCCCCATCCAGTGGAGAACATCTAGATTGACACCCTCTTTCCTGCCCGGATCACTGCTTTTTCAAATGCTTCCAGGGGGACGGTCTGAGGTCCCCCAAAGGATTTGTCCTGATGAGATTTTAATGGGACAGAAAACAAATTTGGGCAAGAGCCTACTCAGGCTTGCGATCAGACGTCTCTCTCCCCCTGTCCTGGATCCATTCACTCCCTTGGATGAGCATCAATCACGATTAATTCTAAAGACAGTCACAGGGGTTTTTCTGGGGTCTGTCTTTTTCCCAGTGAAAGTCTGTGGAGACAGGGCTTGGAGGAGGGCTATGAGCCAGGAAGAGCATTGCCACTTTTGACCCTGTCTCAGAGCTCCACTTCCAGCCGGCCTTTTCTCTGAGAACAGGACAAACGAGCATCTGCTTTGAGCTCTGGTCTGTGTCATCCCACAGTAACACTTGTTCTGTCCGGGAATGCATCCGAGGCCCACGTCACCCCGCAGTGCCATTTTCTCTTGGTTCCCATGGTCCGTGGGCTTCTCTGATGTGCTTATCAAACAGACACTGCAATATCACCACTTGCCTTGGGGCAGATGAGTTATGCTGTGTCTCAAAAAAAAAAAAAAACGGCACAATCAAAAATATTTTTTTGTCTGGCCAGGGTTCATTCTCAGTCCCGTTTCCCTCTCCATGGTGGACTAAGCCCCCGGGCCTGCCTCCCTGCGAGGTGGGCCGCAAGCAAGGAGGAGGAGGCCGACGCTGGCTGGCTGCGCCTCCCTTCCAACAAGGTCTGCTGCAGGTGGCACCTGACTCTTTCCAGAAGAAAGAGAACAAAGGCTGGGGTCTGAGTTAGGATTTGAGGGAGGAGGTGTGGATGGAGGAAACTCTGGAGCCCCGGGGCGGGCTCAGCAGTGTCACTAGGGAAGAAGCTGGCAGTGAGCATCGGTGGGGGACAGAGACAAGAGTCACTCAAAACGATTCCGGCAAGGGGGTCTCCTGGCCAAAGGGTCAGAGTTCAGGAAACCACAGTGGTGGGGAGAGAGAATGCCAAAGGCAAGAGTCAAATGGCCTAAAAGGGCAATGAAGAGTAGGAGATGCCAGGGGGCTGGGCGACACGGCCCGTGTTGACAGTGGCCAGCACGCAGCTGCTGCTCATGCTGCCCGTGTGCACGGGACCCGGCCGGGGTGGCCCGTGGGCACTCGTGTGGGCACGGGGACCAATTTCATTTGGTGCGCAGAACGTTGCACCCAGAGATTCCGGATGAAACTAGGCCCCTACAGTACTTTAGAGATGTCGTTGGCATTGGAGCCGTAACCCAGATCTTCATGATGTTTTGACCTGCAGGTGGGACAAAATGATGCAGGTTCAGAAGGAGAACGTGCCCGGGAAAGGTAACCACGGAATCGTATCTTTGATAGGTCGTTGGAGCTTTTCCTGTCTTGGTCAAAATTCTGATAAAAGTATAACTTAGCGTTGAAACCTTGGTATTGGGACGCCTGGGTGGCTCAGCAGTTAAGCGCGTCTGCCTTCGGCCTGGGGCATGATCCTGGAGACCCGGGATCCAGTCCCATGTCAGGCTCCCTGCCTGGAGCCTGCTTCTCCCTCTGCCTGTGTCTCTGCCTCTCTCTCTCTGTCTCTCATGAATAAATAAACAAAATCTTAAAAATAAAAAAAAAGAAATCTCGATATTGTGACCAAGATAGGGATGCATCAAATTTTGAATCATTTTCTTTTGATCATTTTTTGAAAATGTAACTGGAATATTTTGTGAGGCTACCACATTTTTTGAGATGTAATAAATAAGACCCATGGATAAAGTTTCATGGCTGCTTTCAAATTTATTTTCTAGTAGGAAATAAATGAATTAAATATATAATACGGGGACGCCTGGGTGGCTCAGCAGTTGAGCATCTGCTTTCGGCTCAGGGCGAGATCCCAGAGTCCCGGGATCGAGTCCTGCATTGGGCTCCCTGCATGGAGCCTGCTTCTCCCTCTGCCTGTGTCTCTGTCTCTCTCTGTGTCGCTCATGAATAAATAAATAAAATATTAAAAAATAAGTATATAATATAAAAAAGAATAAATATATGATGTAAAACTTTAATACGTCAATCTAAAATTAGTCAAGTCGGTACACAGTTATCAAAATCAATAAAAACATCTTGAAATCGCCTGTGGAGGCCCAGCTGCCAGAGCACGTACTCTGTGTGTACTGTGCATCTGCCACTTTGTGGCCTAACTTCTGCTCAGTGTGTCTTGATACTGAAGCACCACAGGGCTCTTAGGTGGTAGAAGGTTCCTGAGCTAGAACTCTTGCCTTTTCTCTTCTTCCATCGGGCTCCAGTTCTCCCCTCTGGCGTCACATTGAGCCTTGCTATTGAAAATGAAGTCCACAGCCCATTTGCGTCATTGGGGTCACCTGCGGGCTGGTTAGAAAATGAGGAATCCTGGGCCCCACCCCACTCCAGTGGATTTAGAGTCTGAAGTTCAACAAGTTTCCCAGGTGATTTGTGCGTCCATTAAAACTTGGGAGGTATTCCTGTAACTCCTGTAACGTATGCCGGCTCTTTACCGCATAAAGAGTAGCTTTTCATCTATTCAATAGCTACTCAGCTCTTTGAACTCAATCTTTTTTCCTCCAGGCATTTGATGATGAGGTGAACCTCCAGGTGGAAATCAGTTTCTACACATCTAAGTAGTTCTGCAGGAGTGACAAGGCTCCAACCAGGCCTGGGCACCAGGTCCCCCTCCACCCGTGGGCTTCGTCCCCGACCGTCTCTGTTTAGCTCTGAGGTCAACTAGTGAGCTTATAGGGCTCTGGTCTTTGAACCCCACTTGCACAATTCATGGAACTATGTACTTTGCATTTTAAGTCAGACGATCCCAAATAGATCCTCTCGATTTAGCAGAAACACATTCAGGGCTTTCCTGTTGTTTTTTATTTTTCGTGGGTTTTTGGGGTATAATTAACAATGCAGCTAGAATATAATGCAGAAACCAAAAAATTGTTCAGGATCCAAGAATTCTAGAGATCATCTCTCAGAGACCAGCGTTGACTGTTTTTACCCTCTTGTTGCTACCAGCCAATTACCTTGTTCTCTACTCCATGTATGTGTCATCTTTGTCTTGCTCGTAATTCCTATATACCCATCATAGCTTCTGCTGTCTCATGGTGACCAAAGTGACCCTCTCCTTGTGTCTGGTATCTTCTATTCTTGCCAATTGACTAACTGTACCTCAAGTCCAGATATTTGAGAGACAAGATATAGGTTGTTAGTTACCATTTCCCACTGCCTATCAGAGATGTCCTGATGGATCCAGCAGTTCATGAAGCACTACCCACCTTACAGAACGGCTCTTTTTGCTCTCTACCCTCCCCAGACCCAATTGGATGGTGACTTACGAAGAAGAAGAAGGGCTGTATATAAGTCTGGTCAATTTAGTACATTCTCCATTATTTATTTGTTCTTCCAAATATTTACTGAGCATGTATTTTATCCCAGATATGGTGCAGGATAAATACAAAGATATATATGTGGGGCATGGTCTCCTGTTTTACACAGTTCATGGTCTCGTGATAGAGGTAAACAAGCAGGGAAATACCTTTTACACAGGCAAAATGCCACAGTAGATCTCTATCTGGGGCTATGTGGAGATCAAAAAGATGAGATTGATTCTATCCGAAAGCGATGAGGGAAGACTTCACAGAGGTGGCAACAAATGCATTAGGGGCTAAGGATGAGCAGATTTTAAGGCAGTGGGTTGGGCAGGGTGTGATCGGGGAGGAAGCTGCCTATGCTGTCTTGGTTGCGGCAGGAGGTAAGGCTGAGGGTGTTGAGCCACGGTGACTTAGCCAGGTAAGAACCAAGTCACCGAGGGCTTTGCAGGCCTTCCTGAGGATGTTTGGCTACATCCTATGGAACAAGAAGGAAATCCTCAAGGGACTATAATGGGGGAATGTCACAGTTCAAATTATGTTTTGGGAAGAGACTATTTTGGGGGCAGAGGGAGAAAGAGCTGAGGGTGGAATGACAACAGAAGATGAAGACCAGTTAGAAAAGTATTGCACCTTGGTGGCTCAGTGGTTGAGCGTCTGCCTTTGGCTCGGGTTGTGATCCGGGG
Organism: Canis lupus baileyi; assembly: GCF_048164855.1. Taxonomy (NCBI): domain Eukaryota; kingdom Metazoa; phylum Chordata; class Mammalia; order Carnivora; family Canidae; genus Canis; species Canis lupus. The sequence goes on from NC_132860.1 coordinate 12,402,689, forward strand.
TCCCAGGCTGGAGTCCCACATTGGGTTCCCTGCATGGAGCCTGCATCTCCCTTTGCCTGTGTCTCTGCCTCTCTCTCTCTCTCTCGCTGTGTCTCTCATGAATAAATAAATAAAATCTTAAAAAAAAAAAAAAAAAGGAAGGTATTGCACCAAATGAGGAAATAAGTGTCTGGGCAAAGTGGCAGAATGAATGCTACGCACGCTGCTCCTGTCCAACCCAGGGCCGTGGCAGACATCACTAATGGATCAGGATGCGCCTCCACGGAGTTCTGAGGAAACTTCTCAGCCTACTCAACTGAGTATACAGGGCAGCCCTTACCAAGGGAGCGGCAGGTGAAAGCTCTTTGCAAGCGGGGCCCAGCCCTGGTTGCACACGGCGGGCGAGGAGGGGAGAGAGGCTGTACATGGGGATGACCCTCCCCGGCCCCCAAGAGCCTTTTCCCTTGGGACCCGAGAGTGGTCCCAGTCCCCGCTGGCTAGGTGTGTGATTGTCGGCCCAGGGCAAACTTACAACTGGGTAGTGCTGTCCAGCCTATGCTGTCATTTTCACATTTTGATTTCTCACTCTAAACATGCGAGGGGCTCGGTGGTTGAGCATCCACCTTTGGCTTAGGTCATGACCCCAGGGTCCAGGGATCAAGTCCCACATCGGACTTCCCTGCATAGAGCCTGCTTCTCCCTCTGCCCATGTCTCTGCCTCTCTGTGTCTCTCATGAATAGATAAATAAAATCTATAAAAATAAAATTAACATGCGAGAGAGACAGGGAAGGGCAGTCCCACTTCCCTTCCTTTACGGCCCAGAGGCCTGAGGCTCGGCGCACTATGCCCTCCGCGGGCGCTCTCTCCCCTCAAGCAGCAGTGACCCGGCAACTAGGACCCCCAACTCCTTGCCACATACCAAGGGCAGAGCTAAACGCGACTTGCTCTTCATATTTCTTTTTATTACTCTGTATTGGATGTATCTGAGTATATTTCTTTTATACCTTCTTCCAGATTACCCGTTCCCTGAGGGTAAAGTCTCTGGAAAATATCACTGTTCATAAGCACGGCCTGGCTGCCGCACACGAGAACACCCCCAGGAGACGGCGTGCGGCCTGGATTCGCCGACGGTGGCTGCGACGTCAGAGCCCAGGGACCCAGCTATGACCTGCTGGAGGTCTGTTTCTTTTTCTTTTTTTTTTTTTCTAAAGATTTTATTTATTTATTCATGAGAGACACAAAGAGAGAGGGAGGCAGAGACACAGGCAGAGGGAGAAGCAGGCTCCATGCAGGGAGCCCGACGCAGGACTCGATCCCTGGACCCCAGGATCAGGCCCTGAGCCAAAGGCAGGTGCTAAACCGCCGGGCCACCTGGGCTGCCCAGGAGGTCTGTTTCTGATCAGTGTCACCATTACCTGCAATACCTGCCACTCACTGAACCTGCTGGGGCGCGAGGGCCTCTCCCCCGAATAGTGCAAACCCACAACCATAGCCCACAAGCCGTGCAAAGCCAGCGGCTGCCCTGCGGCAGGTACAGGTGTGGAAGGTGGTCTCTTCCAAATCCCCCACGTCCACAGTCCCTCGGGTCATGTCTGGCCGGCCCCACAGGGATGTGACGGCCCGAGTGACCTTCCCGCTTCAGCAGCCCCGACCATTCCCGGGTCCCCAGGGTGACTTCGAACCTGAATGCTGCTTAGGCCTCAAACCATCGGGTCACTTGGAGAGTCTGCAAGAAAGGGGCGCCGGGGGATTGGCTGGTGGTGATGTCACGGCCACGCGGGCGCGGTCTCCTTAGTGGCCGGCCACCTCTTGCGCTAACTCCTACCCCATCTTGATTTATACATGAAATTTCATAATAGCCACAGCGACGCTCAAAGACATTTCCTCGGCCTCAGCCTCCTACCAGCACCCCAGGCATGTAATAATGTCCCAGAAATGCACAGCCTGTCAGGTCTTATTACGTAAATAGAGGCCTGAGAAGCTTCTGTGTGTGACAGCAGGATGCGAGTGCCACCCAGGAATGGCCCCAGGGGAGACGGAGACAGAACACTATCATCTCTGAGTTCTTAAGTGCAATTATTATCTGCCGGCATCGTTCCAATTAAGGCTGGGAAACGCGGAGCCCACCTCCACTTGGCTGTGTGTTGGGCCGGGGGGCAGAGAGACAAGGCTGCGCCCCCAGAATCCCGCTCGGGGCCCCGGCCCGCCACCCTGCTTGCCGTCAGTACATTGAGAGGGCCCCTGCCTTCCCAGTCGTGGCCTCCCCCCTCTAGAGCGAAGGGTCACGGTCCCCCTCGCCAGGTGAGTTTCCGACAGGATACAAGGATGCCACGGGTTTAAAAATGTGCAAGTATTTTACAAGCTGCAGCCACACCAGTTTTATTTCACATAATAATGATACATTTCCATGCCTTTTGGCCTCAGTGAGACACTTTTTTCATAAGGAATGGGAATGTCAACATTAAGTATACATAATATTTTGTTTGGCAGAGGAGGTCGGTATCCGCTCTCGTGTGCTTTTTTATTCCTCAGTTATGAAAGAGACAGGTGTTTCACACACGGGGGCAGGAGGCGTCTGAGTCACACAGGGCCGAGCTCCCCGCTCCCCAGGCCCAAATACTATGCTCTCCCTCATGTGCACCCAGAAGTGAGAGTGGGAGCAGTGGGGGGCTGTTTGCATGCAGAGGTGCAGGTGGAGGTGGCTGGACACCTTGGGCTCTGGTTCCTCCACGCCTAGGAAACTCCAGGCCTTGGCTCACTGCCATGGAAGCCACCTCTGTATCTGAAGCTTCCATCGAAAGTGATTGTATTTATTGGTCTCTGCTCAGACCTTGCATCCCCTGTGCCATTTGTGGTAACTGTGCCATCTGAACTAGTTTCACCGCTGGCTCTTGGGTGCTAAAAAAAAAAAAAAAATGTGTCAAGCAGACCCTTTGTGGTGAGGTAGCTCTGCTCCCCGGTCATTCTGTGCTCAGGCAGCTGGGTCACCCTGTCCCTCTGCACGGAGGTGGCTCTGGCTCCTTTCCTTTCATTCTCGGGAATCCATATGCTCTGGTTCCTCCGCATCCGTATGAGAGGGACTGGGGTTTTTCTGAGCTTAATCCTCCTGGCTGGGGCAATTCCTGAGTTCACCTGGAAACAGCGTCTAAGGCAGACGCTGTGTGCGCAGGGAGTCTATTTGGGCAGGGCGGGCCCTGGAGAGGGGCCCAAGGGGGCGACCCAGCACGGGGGGGAAAGGCACGTGAGGATGAGCTAGGGACCTGGCCACTGCAACACGCCACGGACACTCCACACAGCGACTTCGGAGGAGCCTCGGAAAACGTGTCTGGGAAGTAAGAACTCCGAGCACGAAGGAGACAGCATATTTATCCATCGGCTTCTCTCTCCCATCGGTCCAGGTGGTCCTTTGGTCATTTACTTGCCCGTGCTTCCCCTAGGATGTGCATGTGCCTAGCAGGTTGCAAGGCTGCTCTCACCGTCGTGTCAGAGACGTCTCAGGGCGGGGATGTGATGCCCACCCAGGCAAGGAGAGCCGGTGTCCCCCTGGAGAATCTGTCACCATCCCTGCAGACCCGAGGAGGTGGGTGCTGCTGCAATCCGATAGGAAGTAAGCGCCCCGAGGCTGAGAAGTGGTCCCACAGAAGGTGTCCTGGCCCACGACAGATCACGTGGACCTCCTGGGGACCTGGATTTCAAGGCAGCTGCTCAGCCGGATTCCCCGGCTGTGCCTCTGAACTGACAGGTGGAAAGCCATCAGAGGGCACTGTCCCCTTGGCTGCACACCCCCCAGAGCTACGGCTTGGGAAGAGTCTGCCTGAATTGATGCAGATGTAGAATGAGCTTTTGGTTCCAGGGTGACCAGTTCTCTCCGTGACCTGAGTCTGATACCAGGAGCAGCACAAACCATTAAGCATTTAATAACGTGATTATGACAACGAGACACAGTGTGGGGGACAGAGAGGCACTTGGCAGCCTCAACAGCGTGCTCCAGGCCTCTGCGAGGGCCACTCCTTCAAATGAAGGGGGGTGTTGAAAATGCAGAGCAGAAAGATTGATAATTATTTGAAACAAGCTTAAACATTTGGATTGCTCCAACCGCCTTAAATCACTCTGCCATATTTATACTTGACTAGTGTTCTACATAACAACTTCCAAATCAAAGACTTTTGAAAAATTTCAATCACTGTGTTTTGAAGTGATTGAGAGCTCAGGGCGTGAGCAGTGTAGAAATAAGGCATATTAACATTATTAGCGCGACAAATTTCCTGAAGTAGTTACATTAAGAAATGATCAAGGCCTTAGCCTCTATAAAAGGAGAGGGAGCGGCATGTGGCTCAGGCATTTGGTTTTGAAAGGATCTTAACTCTTTTGATGCTGAGAGGAGATCCCTGGTCTGAAAACTGAGAATTGCAAATGGATTGTGTCCTCAGAAGGAGATCTCTTGTCGCATCACGACGGAGGCAAAGAGAAGGATGGACAGGAGGGAAGGAGGAAGGAAAGCAACCATAAAAGTAGTTAACTCTTGGGGCGCCTGGGTGGCTCAGTGGTTGAGCATCTGCCTTCAGCTCAGGGCATGAACCCGGGTCCTGGGATCCAGTCCCACATCGGGCTCCCCACAGGGAGGCTGCTTCTCCCTCTGCCTATGTCTCTGCCCCTCTCTGTCTGTGTGTCTCTCATGAATAAATAAATAAATAAAATCTTTAAAAAAAGCAGTTAACTTCTATAGAAGTCATAATATGTCAAGTGCCATCTTAAATGCCTTGCCTCTATAAATAATCTATGCGTATTCAGCCCATGAGTAACCGATCCCAGGAGGTAAATGGTATTGTCCCATTTCACAAAGTGGAGGGGCAGTGAAAGTCCTATATTTGGAGAGTAAAAAAACCTTGACATAAACCAGACCCACTTCAGAGTGCCTGCTTTTGAAAGAGGGAAGGAAAAAACATATTTCTAGCCACTCAGTGTGCCAGAGACATTTACCATTTAAACCTTTAAAGAATCTCCTGAGATTTCTGCCTTTCATTTGATAGATAAGGAAGCTGAGGCCCAGGTCAACTGACCAAAGTCCTATGGCTTATGAACAGCAAACACAGGATTTTATTTTATTTTTAAAATTTTTTTTTAATTTTAAAAATTTTTTTTAATTTTATTTTATTTTTAAAATTTTTTTTAATTAAAATTTAATTTTAATTTTAATTTTTTTTAATCTTATTTATTCATAAGACACACACACACACACACACACACACACACAGAGGCAGACATAGGCAGAGGGAGAAGCAGGCTCCATGCAGGGAGCCCAATGTGGGACTCGATCCCGGGACTCCAGGATCATGCTCTGGGTGGAAGGCAGACGCTCAACTGCTGAGCCACCCAGGCATCCCAAAACACAGGATTTTAATACAGGTCACTTTCTGGCCCTTTCCCTCCCGTTTGGGATTTTTTTTTTTTTTTTTTTTTTTGGTGGTATGAATTTATTTATTTATTTATTTATTTATAAAATTTTATTGGAGTTCAATTTGCCAACATATAGCATAACACCCAGTGCTCATCCCATCAAGTGCCCCCCTCAGCGCCCCTCACCCAGCCACCCCCACCCCCCGCTCACCTCCCTTCCACCACTCCTTGTTCGTTTCCCAGAGTTAGGAGTCTCTCATGTTCTGTCTCCCTCTCTGATATTTCCCACTCATTTTCTCTCCTTTCCCCTTTGGGATATTTATTTAGAAGTGGGTGACCTGGTAAACACTGGGTACTCAGTAAATATCAAATGCCAGACTGCCACGAACATGGGTGCCCCTGCCAACAATAATAGGCCTGACTTCAGGTTATTGTACAAAGAACACCCCACCAGTAGTCATGGCTCCATAGCTCTGGAGGAAGTTTGAGTGAAATTTAAGCTGTTGACAGATGGAATCTCAGGAGGTTTTTGCCATGGGATCACTCAGATAAAGCCCCAACTCGAACCTGACTCAGAGGTAAATTTTCCCCAAGGTTTCAGAAGGTGAACGTTTGCGCCTCCTTCCATGAGTTCTGTCTCCTTCTGAATGCACCCCCAGAGTCACTCTTTCTGTTGCGGTGGCCAGGGACAGACAGGATAGAAAGCTTACAGCCTCCACATTAGTTCTAAGACACTCATCAGGTATGAAAAGAGAGTTTTCTTATCCTGGACCTCTTGTCATTCCAAGGGGTTATGGTGAGACTCCTTCACATGAGACCGCCCACTTCTAAATAACCAAAATTTTAAAAAATATTAGCTAGAAAAAAATACAGGCTCTTTGTTTACCCCAGCTCCCTGTTGGCGAAGGCAGGCTGTAACCTTAAGCAAGCTTTAAAACTTAACAGAACTATTGATACTTTAACTGTATTTCCTAATTTAAACTTCACAATAGTACTACGTTGTCAGGATTGTAATCCTTGTTTCACAGATGGTAACGCTATTGGCACACCCGAGCCTCACCCACCTGAAGTGATTTAGTTTAAGCAGATGATAATAGCTGCTCCATATTATTTTTGGAGGGTTGCGATGACTGATAATCGGATTAACTTCGAACGGTGTTTCAGCTTCCAAATCTATGAAATGAAAACACTTCAGGCGATCTCTTGTTCTCTTGATCTCTTGAGAGATCTCTTGATCTCTTCCAACTCCCATATTCTAGACTCTCTTCCAAGTTTAGGACGAGAGAGAGAAGAAAGAAAAGAAGAAACAGTTTACAGCTTCAACTGTGTGCCAGGCACTTGAGAACAAACGCGAGAACAAAATATCAATTTATCCTTTGGACGGGGGAAGGAGTGAAGATCACTGGGTTGAGCTGCCCAAGACGGTGGAGCCAGAAGTCACAGATCTGGAGCTCCAGTCCTCTGAACACAGAGCCTGCAGCCTTTTCTATGCTTTAGAGCCAGATGGGCTCTCCAATACTGCCCATCTTACAAAGATCATAAGCTTCGGAGATGGGATCTACTGTACTTTTCTATGAGCCACCTACAGCTATACGGGGTTTTGGGTACTTGAGAGCCCTCCTTGGGCTAAGCAGTCCCATTACGTAAGGATAACATCTTGACCTTTGCCAGACACAATCACATGTTATAAACGTTGGCATTACGTGATCAGCTTCTACAGGTTTAGTGCCGAGGCCACCCTCCTACCAGTAGATTCTGTTAGCTGCCTCTGATGTGAATAGCGCCCTCTGAAGTTGTTCAGTGTGGTCTTGCTACCTGCAACCTCCTCCAAAAGACTTGGGAAATCTCTGTTACCACAATCACCCCTTAGGACTGTCAATACATGGTTAATGACTGTCTTCCTTGATGGACTCAAAGCCTCTTGAAGGAAAGGACTGTGTTTTCTTACCCAAAAGCGTTAGTTGTTTCGACTCACCTAATGATGGGTGAACTGGTGAGCCCAGCACACTTAATAGTCCTAAAGCTCACTAGGTTTTGCTAGTTTCTCTCTTTTTACTGGGTGGCTTTGCAGTGGACCATGCCAAGGTGTGGATTTATTGAGCTTTTCTTAGACTTTTGTATCTCCTCCCCTCGAAGATTAATATATTCATCCTTCGGCGCACAGTATCCTTTAGGCTAGGTTGAATAAGATGAGAATGATACTGAGCTAAGCTTTAAGCAAGGTAATAGGTTGCAGTTGACACTGACAAGAGGTCAGGGTTGTAAAGCATGACTTGATGGAGGACAGGGGAGGACTTGGGGGGAGGAAAGAAAGGGAGAGCCAGTAGCATAGCAGGTAGCCAGAACATTTAAGAGCTAAGCGAGCTGAAGAGCACAGTTCAGGACCAAGCCTATGAGTAGAGATTATGTCGCGAGGTGTAGCTTCTGCTTGGTATCCACTCCACGCTATGGGTCCGGGTGTACCAAGGTAGGGTGGTAGCAGTCTGGACGCTCTGCCAGTCATGAGAGGAACTATTATGCCCATCTGCCTATCTTTCCGCTAAATATCAGAGCAGTTGGCTGTATGCCAGTGACTGTAATGAGATTTTGTATTTGAGGTAGCTCTACATGACCACAATCGCAGGATTTGCTGGACTTTGATCATGTTGTCCCATATATCACTTATGACCAGGATTCTTGGGGTAAAAATGGGATGAAGAGGCAGCTGGCAATCAATCCTGAGCCCCCCAAACACAGACACTCCCCACCCCCCAGCCTCCCTACCATAGGATAAATGAGAAAATGAGGGCGAAAATGCTTTGTAAACTACAAGGTGCTTTTCAGGTGGGAGGGGCTCTGTGATGACTAGGGGAGGGGATTTGGACAGAAGTCTTGGTGTGCCCCACGGTATTTGTGCTACATGGACAGCAAATCGATTCCCCAAGCTGAGATTGTGTGAATCCTTAGCGGAGAAAATCCAAGACCAGGCCCTTGAACTTTCATCTGAGTCTAGAAATGCAGATGATTATTCAACTTCATCTTTGTTGCCTTTTTGAGTTTTGTGAGAGAGGCTGGCTGCATAGGGGAGGAAATGCACAGGAGGAGTATTCCAATGAAGACAGCCCAAGGACGTTTGCAACCCTCTCTTCCTCTCCCTCACTTGTCATGGCTTCAGTCCTCTTCTCACTCAAGCCTTTTCCTTGGTGAGCTTCCTGGGTTGACTTCTGTCGAAGCCGGATGATTATTGGAGTATTGGATTCCTATAGCCCTGGACAGAGCCCAGAGCTTGCACTGCTGTTCCTGTTTGATCTCCCATTCAAGTTTCCGGAAGAAGTTGGCTGAACCGAGGATCAAAGATTTCTCCACTTGCTGCTGCTTCTCCCCTCTGACAGCCTCTCTGCTAGCCGTTTAGCACAGCAGCAAATTAACTCCTCAACTGATCATCTGCTCAGAATTTCTCCCGTCCTTGCAGAAAGGCCAGTTTAGATGGACCCAAGGCTTCAGAGAAGGAGGTTTTTTATTTCAGTTTGCATGTGCCTGCAGGTAAAGGCAGAGTTCAGTTTTCTTCCATTCCAAGGGGCCTCTCGGGGGAGCCTGCTCACTCTTGCCAAGTGCTTTTGTTTCCTGGAGAGAACTCCTTATAGGGAGCTTTCCCACACACCCCAAGAACTTGGATGCTTCCATTGGAACATCTTGGTTTCTGAAATGCTCAGCCTGGAGACCTCACAGTTTTCAGCAATAGCTTGGGCTCTCCAGGGAGGAGTCGTATTCCTGTGTAAAGAACACAAAATCAGAGCATCTTATTTTCGGGTGCCAGTGCTCTACTAAAAAACACTGTCAACCGTCCCCCTCTCAGGCCGGTTTCCTACGTGAGGACGTCACTTAAAAGAAAGTTCATTCTCAACTGCCTGCTGTGCGCCTGGCTCTGTACCGATCTCTGAGCTCAAAGAGCTTGACCTCTAGAGCTTAGCTTTGGCTAATCTTGCTAAGTCTTGCTTAGAGTGCCAGGTGCTCACAAGTGACCTAGGGATTGTGTCAAAATGCAGATTCTGATTCAGCAGTTCTGGGTCAGGGCCTGACCTTCTACCTTTCTCACAAGCTCCTGCATGGGGCTGACAATGACAGTCCTTAGAAGCTGCTTTGAGTAGAGAGGGTCTGGAGGAGTGGGGTGCTAGTGTAGACTGAGATGATTTCTAATAAATTTTAGCATCGGTTTAAATGGAAGTCTAATACGTAACGGATAAAAGTGGAATTATTCTGATTGAGGGATGGCAGCATGGGCAATCCTTGAATATACCCAGTGCAGGTTTCCTCCTCAGCCTCTGCCTCTGTTCTCATACACTGATGAGAAAATCCACAAGGCACCTCCATGGTACCCCTGAGTCCACACTGCACACAGCTTGAAGCAGGTGGCCTCTGAGTGTGTACTGTGTTGATGAGGACAGTGGGGAAAAATGTTATTAGCATTTTAAGGGCAGGAAGTTAATTTTAAGGGTCAACTTGGCTTGGTCCCGTACCCAGATATTTGCTTAAGCACCAGTACAGATGTCCCTGTGAAGGTTTTTTTTCTTTTCTTTTTTCCTTTTTAAGATGAGATTAACATGGAAATCAGCAGACTTTGAACAGAGCAGATTACCTTTCTTCCTTTGGGTGGACCTCATCCAAATAGTTGAAGGCCTTAGAGAAAGCAGACTGAGGTCCCCAAGGAAATCTGTTTTTTAGACTCAAGCTGCAACATCAGCTCACCCCTGAGTCTCCAGCTTCCTGGCCTGCCCTAAAGATTTTAGACTCTCCAGACCCCACAACTGCATGTGCCAATTACTTAAAATCTCTCCAACTGGTTCTGGTTCTGTTTCTTTAAAGAATTCTAAACAATAAAGCCCCATTCGAGAACCAATGAGTTCTTCTCTTCTATCTTAAAATCTGTGACCATTTGAGTCTACGAATGTGTGATCTGTGGTCTATGATGAGATGTGGGGGGCTTTCTGGCTTGAAACTCTGGGGACCCCACAACTGATCCTCAGGTTACAGCCCCCTTTGTGGCAGTAGAATCTGGAATGTAGCCTAGGCCTAGACTCAGGACATCTAGGTTGCTTTCTTGACCTTACTGTTAATACACTGTGACCTGGGACAAACTATTTCCCCTGATTGAACCTAGGTTTCTTCCTCTATAAAATTGTATGCTGATCTATATCAATATTTTCTAAATGGTTTTCTGAAGAATATTAGAATTCCAAATAAGTTTCGAAAATGATGCACGCACCTTTCCCTTTATTCATTTCAAAGGCCCTGAAAAGTCCTGCAGCAAAGAATTCAGCTTAAATTTTTTCTCAAGCTTATTAAATCTAGTGCAGACATATTTTGAGACATGTAATACTGGATGGCTGTTCTCTTCAGCCCTCAGATTAGCTATTCTTTTCACAGGATTCAAAGACTCAAAGACAGAAGCCAAGAAAAAATTGGTCCAAATGTCTTCCATAATACTTACAGGGTGTGCTGCTTTTTACATCCTTAAAATAAGAATATTAATAGAACTTACCACATTGGGCTGTTGTAAGGATTATGTTTAATAATGCATGCAAAGCACTTAGCACAGAGCCTAGCACCTAGTAGGCAGCCAATATGTATGTGTGCGTGTGTATATATATATATATATATATATATATATATATATATATATCTTTTTACCTGGAGCCAAAAATAGTCATATTTGAAGAGTTCGGTTCTGAGAGGCATTCAGGCATTCAATCCTTCAAACCAAACCCAAACCATTTTATGCTTGGATTATTTCACCATGGGTGAAGGGCGACTTCCAGGCATTTGAAATCACTGACGTCCCTCTGGCAACCCAAGAGCATTCTGGAGCCAAGGTACTAATGATTTAAGCATTAATAAATCCAGAGATAGGTCATTCAATTTTCTTTTAAATGCAGATCGTAAAAGAGGGAAGAATATTTTGGTCAAAGCATACTGAGAGTTTTACTGAATCTGAAGGCTTTGGATCATTTTTGTAGCAGCTTACCAGATGGGGGGGTGAGGGTGGGGAGGGCATTGCCTTTCCTCCATCCCAGCGCTTGCAGGGGGTTATTTGACCCTTGGGCCATAACTTTTCTCTCTGACCCTGCAGATACTCAAAAGCCATGTTATGCTCGCATCGCACTTCTCACCAGTCCAAGCACAACCGCATCTATCCTGTGTGCTCATGCTCAGCATCTCAAAACCCTCCGACTTAAGAACGACAGGTAGAACTTGATTACCGACCAGATGTGGAAGCTGAGGTCCAGAGTTCCAGGATCTGTTCGAAGTCCTAAAGTGCATTGGCCGAAGAGCCTGGACGCGAAACGCCGCCTCTTGGCCCTCGGGAGGGGGCTTCGCCTAGTGGACCTGGCACCCGCACAGGTGACCCACCTCTGCAGGGACACAGCCCTGGGGCTGGGCAGCCCGCCTGTGGGATGCAGCAGATTGGTATGCAAGCTTGGTGGGCTTTGGCTAATCTTGCTGAGGGAACCCTTCAATCTGAATAACAATCAACAAGATTTTAAAGAAATTTGGGCCAATTTCCTGGAAGTCTATGATTAATCTAATTGCTGGGTTTTCCTCTGTTTTTGTCTCCCACTGTTAATTTCATTTATTTTTCTCTTTCTTCCCCGACACAGACTGCCTTGTCTCTGTGCGCGGTTTTGTCACTGTTGTTATTTGTCCGTACATAGTTTATCATTGGCAATGCATTCAATGGGATTGTTGTACTCTGTGTTTGGGGAAGGAGGATTTTTCAACAGAGACAACATCGGGCAGCAGGAAGAAAAGCACTGGGCTGAGTTTCAGAGCCCCCTTTTCAAAGCCTAGCTCTGCGGATACCTGCCATCCCTCCCCGGCTCCTCACACAGCCCTTGGTTGAAGAGACCCTCTGCTTCTCCTGGCCCCCCTCGCCCTTACGGGATACCTGGGTTGCATGAGAGACCTTAAGGGCCGCTGTGCTGCCAGCTGTTGGCAATAAAGAAAGTAGTAAAAAAAAAAAAAAAAAGAAAAGATTTTGGTCAAATAGAATAGTAAGGCGGTTTGGTTTTGTAGACAACACATCAAAGAGACAGAGGGATGGTAATAATATTCTCAAACCAAATGGGCAAAGGCATTCCAGCACTTGGATTCAGACAGAAGTTAGGAAATGAGTTGGAGAGAAGTCAGAAGAATAAGGGAGACAGTTACCCTTGGCCACGGCTGCACATTTTGGAAGAGCCAGAGGCGACAGAAAGGACTGGAGAGAGACGGGGACATTCTCCCTACCAGCCAGGTGAGCGATGCCAGGTTTCTCCCACCTGCTTCTGTTACCCGGGTTGTGCCCAGCTGGGAGGCGCACCCAGCCGCGCACTCCCAGACTCACCGGTGCAGAGATGAATGATCGGCCTGGCGAAACAGCATCCAAAACGGTTATCTTGGTGGGTATGGCCTAGTGGCTTTGCTACTGGGGGTGAGGCAACGAGGAGAGGACAGCGTGACCTTGGCTCTTGGGCAGCCTCTCCCCCAGGTGACCTCTGGCCTGCTCCCCACAGCCAGCCGCCTGTTGGCCCTCCTTTGTACCCCGTGGGGTTCCTGGGGAAATGTGTCATGAGGCCAGCCAAGGTCTCTGGTTTTTGTTCAGTCTGACTTCTATTAGAAGATTAAAGACCGTCCTTGACTGTCTTGGAAGCCCAGAGATGTCCTTTCTCACCACTACCTGCCAGGAAGCTGGAGGGGTATGAAGTCTGCGGTAGGCAGCAGGAGGCGATACTCATAATGGCCCTTGATATCAGGGCCTTCATGCGTGTCAGCTGCAGAACTGCCTTATCCCCGTTCGTCACCCTCATTCTTATAGAAAATATTTATTGGGCAGCCCGGGTGGCTCAGCGGTTTAGTGCTGCCTTCGGCCCAGGGCGTGATCCTGGAGACCCGGGATTGAGTCCCACCTCGGGCTCCCTGCATGGAGCCTGCTTCTGCCTCTCTCTCTCTTTCTCTCTCAAATAAATAAAATATTTTTTAAAAAATGACTAAGAATTTCAAGATGGCAAGAGCAACGGAGCACGAAGGCAGGTCCAGGGCCCTACCCCAGGCGGGATGCACCCCAAAGCTGGGGAAGCGGGCCCCGCTGATGATGACAACTGCCACCCAGAGATGCAGAGTGGTTTCCCCAGGATGATGACGCTAATACGCTGAGGTTCTGGGAGCAGAACCGGAACTCTGCCGTGCGAACTCGCCGGAGAGATGGGGCCCAGCGGCCCCCACTGCCAGCACTCTTGGGCCTGGGCGGTTGTAGCAGGCGGCGCTGGTCTCTCACCCTGTGGCCTGCACCCTTGGGCTCTCTGGGCAGCACCCCCTCGGGCCCGGCTGTCCTGGGCTGGAAGCAGCTTGTTCAGCGGACCCGTGGCCCTCCCCCACCTCCCCCAGATGGGAAGGAGCCTCTCACCCACACACCCCCTGCTCCTGGGCTCCCACGGTGACCTAGTCACGCACAGCTCTTCTATCACTTCTCTGAGCTTTTGTTTGTTTGTTTGTTTTTTAATATTTTATTTATTCATGAGAGACACACAGAGAGAGAGAGAGGCAGAGACACAGAGACACAGGCAGAGGGAGAAGCAGACTCCATGTAGGGAGCCCGACGTGGGACTCGATCCCGGGTCTCCAGGATCACGCCCTGGGCCAAAGGCAGACGCTCAACCACTGAGCCACCCAGGTGTCCCCTTCTCTGGGGGACAGAGTCCTGATTCCTCTCCCGGAGCCCACAGCTGTCTCTGCTCCACACTTCACAGTGGGTGAGACACAGAAAGAGGCCGGGGCCTGGGCTCTCCTCCCCTCCCTCCTGCCATACCTTTCCCTTCAGCAGCTCGCAGGTGAAGGCTGTCACTAGAGTCTCCCCTGACGAGGCTCTGTGACACCATATAGAGGGCCCAGGGCACAGTCACCAACTGGACCAGGTGTAAAGGCAGGAGGCCACGTGGGAAGGCATCTTCTGTCTGGAAGAGGAGGAGGATTTGGAGGTGGTGTGAGGTCCGGGAGAGGACAGGCCCAGCAATATGTTGGGCATGGAAGATGCATAAGCAATGCATGCAACAAATGTGGCTCCTCCCCTGGAGCTCATGGTCTAGCAGGCAACGCGGACTGCAAATGAATTGTTCTATAAATACGTAATGGTAATTGTAAGAGGTGCTGGGAAAACACAAGATGGTAGGAAAGTGCACACAGATGGCTCCATCTAGTCAGAGGGGTCGGGAAGGGTCCGAGGAAATGACAAGTAAGCAGAAACTTCCACGAGGAAGAGAAGTTAGCCAGTAAATGAAGGTGACGGAGGTGGCTGGAGAGGTTACCAGCAAAGGAAACGGTGACCCTAAGCTAAGAATGTGCCTGGCCCTTGCCCCAGGGGTGCCAGAGAGGGTCCCCAGAAGAAAAGCTGCTCCAGAGACCCCCGCTCTGGTTGGGAAGGGTGCAAGAGCAGGCAGGAGAGTGGGAGGAACCAGGAAGGGGAGGTTGAGGTGAGCGAACTGGGCCAGAGACCCATGGGGAGCATGGGGGCCTGATGCCCCAGTTCCTGAGCCAAACCTCAGGTGCCGACCCTCAGCTGGGGGAGAGGAGGGCAGTAGAGTTTCCGGACCCCCACCAAAGGCAGCCTTCCCAGTGGGGAATTGTGACTCTAAGGGCAGAGGCCACTCACTTTGATCTGTGCTGACCTTCAGGGCTCCTCACCCTGTACAAGGATGACGGAGGTTTTGCAGGACTGGCCTGAGGGATGAGGGAGGGAATGCGGACACGGTACCTGAAGGGTGCTTAGCGTGAAGGAACCACCGAGTGCCCTGCTGCTTCTGATGTCGTGGCCTAGAAGAAGGTAAGCTTCGGACCTGGCGTGGCCAAAGCTTGTGTCACTTGTCCTATGACCTGGACCGATGGCCTGGCCATCTAGGGTCCCACTTGCATCACCTGTGAAATGGAGATAATAGGACTTCCTAATGCAAAGGCCCAGGCACACAGTTAATAATCATCCCTTCCTCTTTCATTTCCTCTGAGTTTCTTAATCATTGTAAATTCAGCCTGTCTCAACACCTGAGAGATGGGGGTCTCTGTGCAGCTTGCCAGCCTCTGCCCAGGCCTCCTACCGGGTCATGGATCCGGCCTGGAGAAGAGGAGCACCCATGCCCACTGCCTGCAGTTTACGAAGACTGGCCATATGTTTTGCAAACAGGGAGTCTCAGGACGCTCTGGTAAAGGGGCCCGGAGGTCAGAGTTATCATCTGCCTTTCATGGGGAAGAAAGTAGAAGCTCTGAGAGGTCTACTAACTTCTCCAAATTGCCGAACTCTGTGAACTCCGTGGCGAACTCCATTCCCAAGCCCACATAGGAGAGCACACCCATTTATGAGCTACACACACACACACACCAACAAAAGAAAACAAAAAAAAGGAAAAGAAAAAGAAAAACCAGAAAAAGATCTTCCAGGATGCTTGGGTGTATAGTTGGACGAAAGTGAGGTTCCTTCAAATGATCTTTCAGCAAGGAGCAGTTTGGGGTAGATGTGGATTTCTGGGGGTGGCGGGGTTGGGGGAAGGAGGGAGAAGGAATGTGCCAGGTTGTAACAAATTCATTGTTGTGTAGTCCCTGACCTTCAGCTAAAACCAGGCTCCTGGGAAGGCCTGGAGGGGCGGGCAGATGCTGGAGTTTCCTGCCCCAAGAAGCAAAAGCGGCCCCAGACACTCCTCGGGGCTCCTCCCTCCCTCCCCGAGGAGAGCTGTCTTCCCAGCTCATCCCTGGGGGCCGCTGCTCACTCTCCCACCTGGGCTCCATCCAGCCCTTCTTGCCAGGGGCTGGAGTGCCGGTGGCCGGCTCCTCCAGCTTGCCTTCATTGGCCTGAGTGCGTCCTAGCCCACTCTGGATATTAGAGCATTCTCGCGTTTGAAAGGCTCCTTTATTTTTAGTGCTAAATCAACAAAGCTGTTACTGTCATTTTCCATCAGACCGTCATCTTCCACGGATTCAAAATTACACTCAGCTGCAAACTATTGACACTCCTCTTAACAAAAAAATGGTTTTAATAAATCTTTACATTAGCCTATGAGATAAAAAAAAATCTTTACCATGAAATATACAAGTGTATAAGTGTTTTATGAAAGTTTTATTAACTTTACAAAAGAAAAATTGGCAGTGGACCATGAACATCCTGTACTCCTAACACGTGGTTATAAATTACATGTTCTTTCCAATAACATCTGAAAAAGAGACTGTAATTTAAATTTCAAAACCACTTGGCATACCTACTATATAGTGCTGACATGAAGTAAAAGGAGGAACTAGAGAGGCCCAGACAAAGAAGGGAAATATAAAGACGTCCTTCGCTAAAAAGCTGCTGATGGGTACAATCCCCCTCCAGCTGGACAGGGATCAAGTACTTGCTTGTCATATCATTCAATGCACTGTTCAATCTGGGATTCTTCCTTTCAACAAAAAGAGAACTTAAGTGCTAGTAATCATCGCTTGCAGAACTTTATCTCCCAGATACCTTCTTTATGTCAGGATTTCTCAATGACCGTTGCGGCTGGCAGAGGGATCAAAGTTGTTATTAAACACAAATGCAATCCCCAGCCTGAGCAGGAGGTGTGAGCAGCGACGGTCCCTCTCTGGGATGTAAGCCTGCCACCGCCTCAGTGATTTCTCATGTTCCTTCCCCGCTTCTTAGACTTTTAAATAAACTTCCTATAGGATCTGTCCAGTATCGGGACGGGGGCCCAGCTTTTCCCTGCGAGTGAGCGCTGGAGTGTCAGGAACATCTTGGGATGCTAACCCCAGAGGAGGACGCCTGGCGTTTGGAGAAGCCCTCGGGAAGTGGGCAGATGGCAGGGGATGGGGCCGAAAGCTGCAGGGTTCACAGCTCTGGGGAAGGCAGCGCACTGGGATCTCGGCTGCGCTGAGACTGCCTTCCAGTTGGAGACGGAGCAGAAAGGCGTGATTTGAAGTCATATAAACTTGGATTCAAAATCCAGTTCCGATAGCCACGGGCTGTGTGATCCTGGGCAACTTACCCTCTCTCTTCTCTCTGAGTCAAAGTGAGAATGTACAAGCTCGCCACTTACACAGCCTGAAGATGGGGCCTACGGGACATCCCGTCCACATCCAAAAACTCAACATGGGTTGAAAATGGTCCTGGAGGGGATCCCTGGGTGGCTCAGCGATTTAGCACCTGCCTTCGGCCCAGGGCATGATCCTGGAGTCCCAGGATCGAGTCCTGCATCAGGCTCCCTGCATGGAGCCTGCTTCTCCCTCTGCCTGTGTCTCTGCCCGCCCCCCCTCTCTGTGTGTCTCCCATAAATAAATAAATAAAATCTTAAAAAAAAATAAAAAAGAAAATGGTCCTGGAGAGGTGGAAAGGGGTGGGAGTGCTCCACACACAAAACCTCCCAGGGCCTGAGGCTCTGCAGCTTTATTCACATTCTTGAATCTTCCAGTTTGTCACTGACAAAATTGTAGCCTCTAAGAGGTGTCCCCAAGTTGGGGGCTCTGGGCTAGAAGGCCCGGCACGCGCAGCTAGAAAAATGCTGATGAGCCCTTTCAGCTGGGTGACGGGTGGCGCTGGGAACTCCAGCAAAGTTTCTGAGCCGGGCGGCAGGGCCCGGGTCTTGGAAGGAGCCCCCCAAATCATTTCTTTCCAAAGTAGAAAGAATTCGAGTTGATTTCCAGTCTGATGAGGCGCATTTTTATGGTTCTTTCGGAAACATCAGGAAGGGAAGGATCCTCCTAACGCACCTGCCTCTCTGCCTTTCGACTCCTTTCATGGGGTTATTTGTGAACTTGCTCTCAGTCATTGGATTAGTTTGTTGAAATAAACGGAGAAAGCCCCACGTTGGAATGGCTCTAGAGAACAGACTCTATGGGACCCGGGAACACCCATTTCCTGTTACAAAAGGGAAACATGTGCCCTTGATGGAAAAACACAACTTTGACCAAATAAATTATTTTCCTCCAGTTCAAAATAAGTGACGGTCCTTACAAAGTAGAACTTGCCCTCCTTCCAAATGTGTTGAAGGAAAATGACATGTGTCTTGGATGCGGAATTACAAGGGCATCATGTTAATCTTCCAGGGTCGCGTGGTCCCCCGATGAGAAGGCGAACAGACGATGGGGGGGCTCACAGCGCAGTGCCTGGGAACAGCTGTGACTGTGTGGAGGTCACACCCGGGGACCAGGCAGGGGCTGGCAGTGGGCAGCCAGGGCCGCCCAAACTTCATTATGTGGGAAAAATGCACCCAGTGGCAAGATGAAGAAGATCTGAGAATCGGTGAGAAAAGTTCATTTGGATTGACGGGGATTTGATTAGTTTTAAGCCTGGTGTGTGGCTCCTGCCTCTCTGACTTAGTCTTCAGAATATTAATGAACAGTTTGAGGAAAAGCAGCAGCAGCACGGGAGACATACCTGGGCGGGCTGTGCATCCTTCGTAACGACACCGGCAGCAACAAGGCCTACAGGACACGGTGATGGGGAGAGAGGCTCACGCTTTAAATTCTCACCACGCACCAGGCACTGGGGTGAATATGCGTTGGGTAACGTGTTCCTGAAAGCACTTTGCAGAATTAGTTATAGGGCATTCTTGCCTCCGGTTTGCAGATGAAAAACCCTTTGACACAGAGTGATAAAATGCGTCATCCAAAGGCACACGCCTGAGGTTTATAACCTTTATATTATAAACCTTTATGTTACAGACCTCATGTAACCTTTATGTTTTCCATGACCTGGGCAAGCTTGAACACCTGCCATGTGTGCCCACACCCAGGCCTTTGCTGGAGGAGATCCCCAGCCCCGACCGCCTTCCTCCATCCCGTCCCCGGATTTCACTAGGCAGGTCCCGATTGTCACTGGCAGGCAGGAAGAGGTTGGGCACTGGTCTGGGGATGCCCTGCAGGCTGGGCACATGAGGGACGTGTGACCCAGGAGTCAGGGGCTGCTGATATGGGGCAAAGCCTGGCTTATAAGGATGTAACCCTCTCCCAGCCATAAGGGGAATTAAGGGAGGTGGACCTAGATGGTAGGGAGACAGAGAGATGTATGGGGAAACTGGGCTCATGGTCATCATCTGGGAGTCCTGTCCGTGGGCAGCAAGCAGGTCCTACCACCAGCGAAAATAGCCAGGATGGCACGTTGGAGGGAGAGGTCTGGAGGTGGGGAGAGGACTGGAACCCCTGGATGTGAAACAGGCCTGGCCAGAGCAAGACAGGACCCATGTCCTGGTTAGGGACTGACAGTGGGGCAGATACTTGTCACAGAGACTTGAGGCCCAGCTCCAAGGCCGATTCCCAGGGCCAGATTACGTGGTATGGGGATGCGATGCTGTGAACTATGGGCCTTGGTCCCCGTGGTGACACCAAGTCAACAATAGAAGAATTGCAATGACCTGTTCCTAAGTCATGGAACCTAACAAAACCCTGAACTCACAGATGCTCTCCCTCCCTCCCTTGTTCCCTTTCTGCATTTATTCATGAATGTGTTCATTCCATAAGCTTTATCTGAGCAAGTATCCTGTGACAGACACTGGCATAAAGATAAACGAGGCACCTGAGAGCTCCCAGTCTGCTCGGAGAGAGGCCTACGATCACACGTGTACGCCAGGACCAGGATCATAGCTCTGGTGCAGATGCAAGACTAGGGAAGCACAGAGGAGGGAGCACTGGACTCGGTCTGGAGTCATCTAGGATGGCTTTCTGGAGGAGGCGAGAGGCGATGGTGCAAAATCACAGAGCTTAATTCACCAGGCAGGGTGGTGAGGGAGGTCGTCAAAGTGCAGGGAACAGCTTGGGGAAAGGTACAGAGGACAGAGCTTGTGGCCCACGTGGGTTGGCCCTGGGACCCGAGGGCAGGCATGTGGGTTGAGGACAGGAGGGACTCTTGTCATTTTCAGGGGAGGAAACAGGCTCTGGTACAGCAGGCCAATGGTGAGCCCGTGCTGGGATCCAGGCCTCTCATTTATTTATTTATTTATTTATTTATTTATTTATTTATGTCACAGAGAGAGAGAGAGAGAGAGAGAGAGAGAGAGGCAGAGACACAGGCAGAGGGAGAAGCAGGCTCCATGCCAGGAGCCCGATGTGGGATTCGATCCCGGGTCTCCAGGATCGTGCCCTGGGCCAAAGGCAGGCGCCAAACCACTGTGCCACCCAGGGATCCCCGATCCAGGCCTCTCTATCCGGTGCCCAACCAGCCCATTTCAGGGAGCGGCGTGATGTTGCAGAAGATTCTTTGGTCCTGATGGGACCTCAGACCTCAGCTTTGCCCCCGTCAGGCCGAGGGCCCTTAGGAAACTGCCCATTTCTCTGAGCTATGACATCATTACAAGGGGGAAGGCAAGGCTCTTAACACCAAGGTCATGGGTTGGTATGAAGCTGGCATGGAGAATTAAACCAGAAAATGCTGTATTTGGTGGGTAGGAACTCAGGAACTTGCTGGTGGACCTTTGACATCTGTCTTATTTTGCTCATTTGTTTGGGGGTAAGATTAGGGTGAGTCCATATGCAAGAAATGGGAACAGGGATCTGGGACAGGTGCCTCTCGGAGACAGAGTCAGGAGCCCGGCCAGGACATACTGCACAGGGGAGGGGAGTGTGCAGACAACACCTACTGATGCCCGGAGTTGCCCAAGGCCCCTGACCTCCATCATGTCACTCCGCCCCTTCAGGGGCCCATGTCCCAGGGTACGGTCTGGAATATACGGATAGGAGAGCTGGTTAGGGAAAGGGGCCTGTGTTTACTCAGGGGCAGCTCGTGTGCACCCGTCGTTTCTCATTCAATATCTGCTGCAGTCTTTAAACTGCATGTATTTTGATGTATTATTACACGTTTACTGTAGTTAACATACACACTCACACTTGATGCTGTGACAGCTTTACTATTTTCATGTGGTAGATGAGGACGTGAAGACTGGAAGGCGTTGACTTGCTCGTGGCCATGCAGGGGATCAGCAGCCGACTCAGGATTTGAACTCAGCTCTTGTTGGCTCCAAAGTCAGTATGTCTTCCTCCTCACAGGGTGTCCGGCAGGAAGAGGAGCGGCCTGGGAGGCGTGGGTTCCTCCCACAGTCACTGGCTCATTTCAACACTCTCCTGGGCCCTCAGCTTGCGGCCCCGGGCCCCGTGGGCCCCCGTCTCTAAACTGCCTCAGCCAACAAGCCCCCACGGCCTGCGCTAGGATGGAAAACACTATCTCGGGACTGAAAGCCCAGACGGCAGCTTCTCCGCCTCCGCCAAGTGCTCAGACCTGCGGAGCTCATCTTCCTCCTTGGGTCTCCGAGTGGGGGTTGGAGGCGGGGAGGGGGCCCCCATGGGGCATTTCCTATTCAGGAGGGCAGGAGAGAGGGAGCCCAGAAGAAAAGCAACCCATTTTTGAGATGCTACGGTGATGTTGAACTATTACTCTCCAAACACAGGTTTTCCACTTTCTTGCCTTCGGCCCTTGCTCTCAAGAAAATGAAATTCTACCCAGGAGCCCAACCTATAAAGCACATCACAGAGATGTTGCTTTTGTTGACCCGGGGGAGGCGGTGGGAGGCTGGTGGCCTGAAGTCCTGACCCCCGAGCCCACCTTCACCTCCCGGGACCCCGGAGGCTCTTGGAACCCAGTTTGAAAACCATGAGTCTGTTCCATGATCTGACCAGGCTGTCCATCAGCTAGAGAATTACGGTGCGAGGCAATAATTGCCCTGGTTTTGTGGGGACGTCGAGGTCCCTGTGGGTCCCCAGCTTCACCGTGTCTACCCTGGACACAGGTCTTCGAAGGCCAGAAAAAAAAAAAAAAAAGCGAATCACACTTACTGAGCACCTAGTAAGTACCAATATTCTGTGTACATGGAAACACTGCCCCAGTTAATGGGCTTTATCCTCATGCCTCCCTTCTCAGATGATAAGCTCTAGAAGGTTGAGTAGCATGGCCCAACGTCACGCAAGTGAGATGTGGTCAGTGCGGAAATTCAAGACCACACCCCTTCATACAAAGGAATATGTCCGGTGCCAATCTTGTGTTACGTGGCATTTCACCCTACACGAGGATGCAGGAAGTGCCCAGCCGCTTCCAGGGGTCCTTCTTCACGGTGCTGGAGATACAAAAGGGAAAAGGTAAGGACAGCCCTGGTGTCATGCAGAGAGCACTGGAACGGGAGTCATTAAACTGAGATTCTAGTCCTGGCTCTGACCCTGATGTACCTCCAGGTTATAGGGCTGGTTATAGGGCTGGTTATAGGGCTGGGCTAATGGCAGGGTGGGTAGGACGGCACTTCGGGGTCCTGAAGCTTCTGTGAACAGATTACAAGATCTACGTAGGGTTAATTCTGAATAAGACCATTTGCTAAATCAGTTTCTAATTACCCAGCATCATTCTATCTCTAAAAGTGTATAGTTTGCCACAGATAAACCCCATTAATGCACACCTCCTGTCAGCTACAGAAGCCAGCAGCTGGGAAAGAGCCAGGGGATCAGAGCCAAAAGCACCGGGATGGGTTTCTGGCACCAGCACTTCCTACATTTGTGACCTTGGGTAAAGGACTCAACCTACCCCTCTTCATCCTAAGTTTTCTTCTTGTGAAAATCCCATGTCATGTAGCTATTGTGAGAATTAATAATGTGCAAATGTGTGTAAAGCCCCAAATGCAGCCTGGCAAGTAGCGTGTAGGCTACACATAAAAGGCTCCTTCCTCTGCTTCCTTCTTTCCACTCTTCAGATGGGAAAATAAATGATAGTTCCAAAATAAAAACTCCTATTCACCCTTCAAAACCTCAATAGGTTGATACTTTTTTCCTTTTTTTTTTTTTTTTTTTTTTTAGCAAATCTTCCTTGAGTCTCCAAAATAGGGCTAGTGCCTCCTCCGAGTTATTTGAGGACTTTGTACTTGCTTCCACTACTCCATGTTGTAATTTTATTGACCTGTTGTAATTTCCTGTTTTTATGTTTTTTGTTTTTTAGGTTTTTTTTACCCCCCATAGACTATGAACTCCTGAGTGGGAGCCTGGCCCACGAGAGTCAGCTCTCCCTACTGGAGGAGCTGCATTTATGATCAGTAGTCCCCACTACCGGCCCAGCCAGTGCCCCAGTGACTGGGAAAATTCTCCACCCCAAATCTGGGAACCCATTTGATCTGTTGTCCAGAAAAGCCCTGCACCATTTGTTCTCTTTTGTGAAAAACAATTCTGTAGGGCCTTCAGGAGAAAACTCTGAGGCTTTATGTGTGTGTGAGTGTGCGCGTGTATGTGTGTATATGTGGTGTGTTCAAATGGAAAAACTCTGGAGCCATTGCTTTTGGCACTGAAGTTCTTGGGCTTTTAAGAAGGAAGATCTTGCTCCTTTCCATGACTGCAATCAATATGATGGAAACATAATAAAATACCAAGTAAAGCTTACAGACCACAACTATTTTTATCCCAGCTCTGAGAGAGTAAAACGAGCTGTCCTGTGTCAGGAATAATCTGGAATGATGATATGGCTGGTGTCAGGAATAATCAGTAGAGCACTCTGGAAGAGCGAGGACTTTGCAATCACACGTCTGTGCGAGTTCGGGTCTGGGCCCCGGAGCAAGCGTGCTCATCGGTAATGGGGTGCTGGGTGCAGGCTGGGGTGGTGCCCGCTGCCCCTGCCGCCGTCCCAGGCTGGCTCCCACAGTGCCACATGGGGTCCTCGCAGCAGGTGACTTGGAAGTGTGCAGAGGCCCCAGTAGGTCGGCAGCATAGCTGGGACTGAAAATCAGGGTTGCTAGCCTCCGAAGCCCATGCGGCATGTCGCCTGTCCTTCGGGAAGTCTGAAATCTCTCATCTTGATTTTTGTCTTCAGCTTTATGATAGACTTGCCGCACTCTTCTCGGCCAGTACTCCGAGCGCCCCTTCCAGGCTCTACTTGGGCTCCCCTGACTGGGTGCATGGGGCCGGGGGAACCCCTTAGATAGAATAGGTCCAAGGCAGCATTTTGTCACAGAATCTGATTTGCAGGCACCTGGGTGGCTCAGCGGCCGAGCATCTGCCTTTGGCCCAGGTGTCATCCCGGGGTCCCGGGATCGAGTCCCACGTCGGGCTCCCTGCATGGAGCCTCCTTCTCCCTCTGCCTGTGTCTCTGCCTCTCTCTCCCTCCCTGTGTCTCTCACGAATAAATAAATAAAATCTTTAAAAGAAAAAAAAAGAATCTGATTTGCTCACCACACTGAAAATGGTCTCCCCAAACCCTCCTTTCCCCTCATCCTGCAGCGCGGGGAGACCAGGGCGGGGGCGCTGGAGTCCAGTCGTGGTTCTGTGGAGTGAAATGCAGCCGCAGAGAAGGCAGCGTGGGGCTGACAGCCCTGGCTCCCGGGACAGCCTGGCCCCAGGGGGTTCATTTCAGCAGCCTCCGCGGAGGCCGAGAAATGAGGTCCAGATGCCAGCTGCTGCTCAGGGGGTCCAGGCCACGGGGTGCAGGGTGCCTTGGGCTGCCCGCTTCCCCGTCGGTGGACGCGGCTGCTGGGCTCACTAGGTCCCTGTATGGGGCTGTGCTCCGCTTCGGGGCACCTCTCCACCTAAGGCTGCATCCCCTCAGGAGAAGCAGAACCACAGCCTCCTTGTCCTAATCTGGGGGAGCTTTGCAGGGCCTCCTCAGCTCCAGCCCTCTGGGACCAGCAGAGGCCACTGTCCCACTGCGGCTCTTGCGCCTCAGTGAGCACCTGCCCACCAATCTGATTGTCTTGACCTGCTTCCCAGGAGCTGTACCTAGGACCCTACCCACTTCTGGTCTGGGGGCCCCGAGAAGCAAACATCCATATGCTGCTTTATTACCGTCGTGTTGTGTGACTGTAGGCAAGTCCCAGGTTCTCCCTGGTGCCTCGATGCCAAATGAGCAGTTTCGATCTTCAAGTTCCCTTCAACTTGCACTGGACTGGAATTATGCCAGAAGGTGAGCTCAGGATCACCAGGTGAGATCCAGTCCTTCCTAAGTAGGAGGGTCATATGTCTCAATTCCAGGTGACCCTGTTGCCCTGGGTAATTGTGCATCATGTCCCTCTCCCCACTGGCTCCATCCTGGTTTGGGTGATAAGCGTTCTGGTGGTCCTACTTAGGAGATACAGTGGACCTGAGGCTGAGGAAGGCAGCACGGAGCCAAGGCAGAGGGTCCACGGTGCCGGCATCTGTCTCCTGCTCTCCCTCCCTGGCCTTGTCTCTCCAGGCAAGTCCCGGGCCTGCAGAGAAAGCAGCTCCAACCGTCCTCTCTGTGGCCCCTTGGTTCCCTGGGGCCTGCACGTGAGAACACTGGGTATAGCCAGCCTTGACGGGGGCAGCAAAGAGTTAATGCAACTCCCAGGGGGCCAGGCCAGAGCCCCATCATCAGCAAGCCATGACTCTGATGTGTGAGAGATGTGTGTGTGTGTGTGTGTGTGTATGTACACGCACGCCCGTGAAGGAGGGTAAAGGCACGTGGAAGAAGGTATACTTGTAAGTAAACAGGTCTGCAAATATATGCACCTGGGTGTGAATGATGCACACAAGCATATGGTGCATCTGGGTGCATTTGCATACAGGCATGGTACTTCCATGTGAAAATGTCTTTGAATAGTCATGAATAGGGGTGCCTGAGGGGCTCGGTTAAGCATCTGCCTTCAGCTCAGGTCATGATCCCAGGGTCCTGGGATCGAGTCCTCCCTCAGCCTCCCTGCTCAGTGGGGAGTCTGCTTCTCACTCTCCGTCTGTCCCTCCACCCCGCTTGTGCTGTCTCTATCACGCTCTCCACCCCCCCTCAAATAAATAAGATCTTTTAAAAAAATGAATGGTAATGAATATATCATGTATAGGACTGTAGGTACCAGTGTGTGTAGGTGCAGATGGGTATATGGCCGCTGTGAGGTCACTGAGAAGCATTCTGGGAATTACAAAGCATTTAAAATTAATAGTCATGGTTAAAATGTGTCGTGTGGATGTAAGTGGATGGTCGTGCATAGGTGTGTGTGTGCATGAGAAGGGCTGGATGGGCAGTGAAGTACAGGGGCATGTATGGAACATCCGGTGCCACTCTCCCATTCTCCAGACGGGGAAACAGGTTCATAGAGGTGACCTGCCCAAAGTCACAAGCACGCTTGTGAGGTAGACCGGATTATTCTCTATTCCTCTCTCCCTCCTTCCCTGTGACTCACAGAGCAGAAGAGCGGGATCCATCTCTCTGCTCCACTGATGTTGGCCTTGACCGTGTCACCTGCTTTGACCAACGGGATGGGAGTGGAAGTGAAACGTTGCCAGATAAAAGTCGAAAATCTCAAGGGGCACTCGCGCTCTGGCGTTGTCTTGAAAATGGTACACACCAGGGTCTGCAGAACAGAACTAAAAGACGCTCACAGTACTTTATTCTATGTCTGCTCCATATTGTGGCTGGTATAACATATTTACATTTATTACAAACTTTTTGTTGTATTTCTCCTGTCAGTACTGTATTCTTCTTCTTCTTCTTGTTTTTCTTTTTTTTTTTTTCCAATTTTTACCAATGGAGACTGGAGCAACTTATCAACACATACTACTTCCTGATTTATGTGTGAATATGGTACATACATCTGTGCTGGTTCCAGAGCTATATTCTATTCCTCAAAGAAACATTAAATTCTTGGACTGGAGGGATGACGAAAGATTCTCATGGAGTCAGTTACTAGATTCAGCGATACGAAACCTAAATTCAAGTTTACAGATTTTATTCTTAGAGATATATGAAATACAGCATCAGAATATTTATTTTGTTGTTCAGCAGTATACAAATATCTGCATATGATGATGGGGATGTTGGCATTGCAAGAGCTAATTGTACGTATCAGTAGATTGAATTATCTTATATGTGAATCTTTTTTTAAAAAAAAGATTTTATTTATTTATTCATGAGAGATACACACAGAGAGAGAGGCTGAGACACAGGCAGAGGGAGAAGCAGGCAGGGAGCCCGATATGGGACCTGATCCCGGGTCTCCAGGACCACGCCCTGGGCCAAAGGCAGCGTCAAACCGCTGGGATCCACAGGGATCCCCTTCTGTGAATCTTCTGAAATATTAAATATGTAATGATTCTGGATGTAAGAAAAAAAAAGAAAAAGAAAATTTGTCCCAAGGAAGCAGCTGTTCCCAGTTAAGATGAGACCCCCTGCGAAATCACCAGAGTGGAACCCCACTGGCCTGAGGCCTGAGGCCGAGCCACCGCCAGCATCAACAGCCAAATCCCACTCAGGGTGCATTTACGTGAGCTGAGCAGGTCTGTTGCAGGCTATTGAGGTTCTGCAGCAGTCGGCGATGGCGACGGCGACAGCTAGCTGGCCGGCCGTGGGGTGGGAGCTTGGGGTGCAGGCCCTGTTTCCAACTCCCCAGGATGGTCTGGGGCATCTGAGGAGCTGCGTCCCATCCAAGAGATGGCGATTTGTGACTGGGTCTGTTTGGGGCACGGTCTGGGCTTTGGGAGCTCCAACAGGTCCCCAGGTGATCTGAACTCGCACCCAAGGTCACAAATACTGCCTTACCCTGGGGGGCGGGGAGGGAGCCGTGGGCGGGATGAGAGAAAGGGGTTGGGCCTTCTCAAGGCTCTGACTGCCAAGCCAAGGATCCTGGAAGCCTGTGCTCACCTGGCTGGTGCTCACCTGGCTGGGAACCTGCATTTCCCAGTAACCTCTACCTGGCCAGGTGTGCGGCACAGACTTACCCCTGGGCGCTCTTCCTGCCTCAGAACCCATTTCCCGAGTGTTCGGGACACATGCAAGTGGCCCCATTGCTGCCAACGACCATCTTAGAGGAGGGCAAAGAGACACTCAGCAACGTCTCCGAGCCCGGCCAGCTGCCCCACAGTGGGAGCCCTCCCTGGCTCCAGCTGCCTCTAGGTGGGGTCCAAACTCTTGCCCCTCCTGTTTCTTTCTTTCTTTTTTTTTTTTTTTTTTAAGATTTTATTTATTTATTCATCAGAGACACATACACACAGAGAGGCAGAGACACAGGCAGAGGGAGAAGCAGGCTCCACGCAGGGAGCCCGACATGGGACTCGATCCCTGGTCTCCAGGATCACGCCCTGGGCTGAAGGCAGCGCTAAACCGCTGAGCCACTGGTCTGCTCCTCCCCTCCTGTTTCAACCCGGATCTGCCTCTGCAGCTTCTTTCCCCCCACAGCTCTCTGGGCCTCCCCCGACCTGCCCAGGATGTCCAGGTTGCAGAGCTCACGGCCTCCACCCAGCGGGTCCCCCTGCCCTCTCCTCCTGCGGGGATCACCCCCTCCCTTCTGGGTCCCACTCGGTGACCTCACTCTCTGAGAACCATCCCAGGACTCCCACGCCCCCCACGGGATGACCGCCTCCTTGGTCAGAGCCCCGGAGTCTGTCCCTCACTCCCTGCTCCTTTGCCAAGGAAGGCTATGGACCCCGGTCTGCTCAGCCTCTGGAGCCCTCGGGGATCAGGGATGGAGCCCTGGCAGCTCGGCACCTGTGCCCCTGGCCGAGCCAGATGGGGGGGTGGTAAATTAGCATTTGTAGAATCTGGGCTGCAGGATGAGCAAGCACAGCAGGGCTGGCTCTGAGCCTCAGAGAGAACCTCCCAGAGGCAGCCCCTTCTGCCTCCCCCACCCCGGCTTCTCAAGGATGCTCGCCCCCCCCACCACCCTTGGGCTCAGAGACAAATAAATACATCTCCTGGAATGTTTTTGCCTTCCATTATCAGGACGAGGGCTGGGCCATTGACAGCTCTCTGGTCCACAGGCCCAAGTGCCCTGGAAGGTCACAGACTTTATCTTGTTTATGTCTGTGACTTTCCTGAGGCTCCTCGCTTCTTGACAGTGTCACAGAGCAGGCCTGTTGCCTGGGATGTGTCTGGAAAGTGGCCCAGCTCACTCCTTCAGGGGCAGGGGAGAGACGCCAGTCAGTGGTGCTGGTGGGAATGGCAGGCCAGCCCACGGGCAGTCTGTTCTCTAACTTGAAGGCTGGACATGACTCCGAGTGTGGGCACAGGACGCTGAATTGAAGTTAAGGTGGAGCAGGAACAGAACTAAGCCATCACCCACTCTGTTTCCTCTTTGATCATCTGTAGTGACTAAAACTTAGTTTTAGTTCCTAAAACTTAGATAAACTTCTCCTAAAACTTAGATACTCATTGGGGATGGGGGGGGGGGTGGTACAAAGAGAAGGGAAGAAAAGGAAAAGGAAGGGAAGCAAGAACTGAGTCCCTGCTGCGCACCTTACACCAGAGAAAGCAGTAAGTGCAAAGGCCCCGAGGTAGTAACATGCCTAGTGTGTTCTGGGAGTGCAAAGGAGGCTGAAGTGGATTGGGCAAGAGGAAGAGAGTTAGGAATTGAATTTAGGAAGGTAGAAGAAAATAAGATTATTTAAGCCCTTGTAAAGATTGTGGCTTTTACTCTGAGTGGGCAAATGCATGATCGGATTGACTTTCCTAAAGGATTATCCTGGCTACTTTGGGGATCACGGATCTACTCTTCCTCCCAAGTGGGGCCCTTTCTGCTTGTTTTCACTAGTCTCTAGCACCGAGCAAGGTGCCTCTCACAGATGAAGCGCTCAATAAGTAGATCTTAAATGTGTTGGCCAGAATTCAGTTCCCAGCTTTTACTTGTGCTCCAAGTAAGTTTTGAGGACATTGCAACTGTCTCCCAGAGAGACACTTTGTCTTAGTGGCAGGTTAGGAGGTTCTTCTCTCCTGGGCCCTGTTCTCCAGATGTCTTATGGGTAGGAATTGGCATCTGGTCCCTTCTACAGCTGGCAAAAGCACAGCTGGATGCAATGTGGTGCACATCTGGTACCCACATGTCTAACTGTGCGCTTGATAGTCAGCCAGATCCCCGGGAATGTGTGGTGGGCAAGTGGGAAAAACGGGAGGCCCTAAGTGCTAGCGAGAGGTGGCAAGTGAAAGTGGCTTGCAGGACAGCCAGTGGCCGTTTTGCACGAGTAATCTGGTTCCCTCTGTCATGGCCAATAAGGTCCAAGGGGCTCCTTAGGTCCCCCAAACTCAAGTTCCAGCTTAACAGGTGGCAGGGGCCTGGGTGCCTACTTCACTCGGCCTCAACTTCCTCATCTGTAAAATGGGATCTACTTGACCTGGAAGCAGCACTTTAAAACCGTTCGGGCCTCACTGCACAACAGGAGCTAAGTACTGGACAGAACTTTCTCTGGGCCTCCGTCCTCTGCAGCCTAAGGATGCTGCCGGAGGATTTCCTCCTGTTGACCCCAGCAGCTAGGGGCATGCCTCCCCCTGAAACTCCAGCGGCCCCTTCTCTGCCTGGGAATACACCGTGCCTTGCAGTTCAGTCGGTTTGGGGGAAAAGTGTTTTGTTTTCTCTTCCGCTCCCTTCCCACTTTACTGGTGAGGAGGCCAGGTTCTGGAATGAAAGTGGAGGCCCTTAAGCACAGCTAGTACCGTAACGTTAAAAGGCACCATTATCGAGCTACCTTTCCCCACACTGCTCTTCAATTACAGGCACGGGGGAATTTGCCGGGGCCTATTTTAAGCACTGGAGTCTCTGGAGCATCTTACAGCAATTCTGGAAAAGACACAGGCAACATGAGAAAATCCCCAATCCTTCCTCAACGCTCTCAGCATCTCTGAGCAGAGCGGGACAAGAAAGCCTCAGGCCGTCCCCTCTGGGAAAGTGAAGTCTGGACCGAAACTCCTCAAGCTGCTTTGCTACAAACAATCCCAGAAAAAAAAGAGGTTTCCCTCCTGGGAAAAGAGTCTGGAAATCCTAAGAAACCTGGGGAGCGCGAGAGAGGGCTGGAAGGCTGGAGGGAAGCCTGCCTTTTTTTTTTTTTTTTTTTTTTTTTTTTTTTTTTTTTTTTTTTTTTTAATTTATGATAGTCACAGAGAGAAAGAGAGGCAGAGACACAGGCAGAGGGAGAAGCAGGCTCCATGCACCGGGAGCCTGACGTGGGATTCGATCCCGGGTCTCCAGGATTGCGCCCTGGGCCAAAGGCAGGCGCCAAACCGCTGCGCCACCCAGGGATCCCCGGAAGCCTGCCTTTGACCTCAAGCCTCCTGGGACTGTCACATCCTTCACCCCTCACACAAACCTGTGGAGTCAGGCCACGGCACTCCTGCTCTGCAGGTGCAGAGGGTCACCCTCAGAGCTGCGAAGTGACAGAGCCAGGACCCGGGCCCAGGCTTATGGCCTGTCCTGTCCTGGCAGCAGGCGGAGGGCTTCCGCCACAAGCGCTGGAGCAGGACTGCCTTGCATTGAGCCTATAGACCTTGGGCAAGCTCCTTTACCTGTCTGTGCCTCAGTTTCCTCATCTGAAGTGGGGCTCAGAACTGGGACCTCCTCGAAGGGCCATGGTACGGATTAGCAGTTAACGCACACAAACCCTCAGGAGCAGTACACGCATGCTTGGCACGCGGCAAGAGCTCTCGTTCTGCTAACACGCTCGGGCTCTTGCTCTGATCCCACCGACAGGAACTGTCCTCACCGCCTGCCCTGTGCTCCGCTGCCCCCCCGCCCCCCCGAGGTGGGACCGCTCAGAGGGCTCCATGGACCACATCCTCCTCGATTCCATCCCCTCCTCTGTGATGTGTGGCCCGGCCTCCCTGCAGCTCTCAACCCTGAGCCCGGGCGCTGAAGCCTCGGTCACCGTACCTGCCGCTGAACATCTGTGTTGACTGTGAGAAAGTCTCTTGAGATTTCAAAGTCTTGATCTTCCCATCTGTACAGTGGAAATAATAACACTGCATCTCTCCTTGGACTCCTGTGGTCAATAAATGCCATTAGCATTTGCAAACGTCTTCTGTGACTAATGATGCTTGTCCCGTTTTAGCAAGTATTACGATTTATCAGTGCTTAAGACGCTCAATTTTCTTTTCCTTTTCTAAACTCTAGCCATCATTTTAAGAGCCAGTTAAAATCCTACATTCCATCCCATCCACCATGCAGCTTCCCCAGAATTAACCTTCTCTCTCCCCTAGGTTCCCGAGGCAACACCATCAGAGACCACGGGCCTACGGACTAGCTTCTAACCCCCCTTTCTGCCTCCAGCAGAGGACCTGCTCTTGTCCGTCTGTGAACAAGGGCTCAGCTTCTCCTGTGGTGCTTGAATCAACCAGCACGTGCTTGCCTTATTTTTTTGTGTGTGGGTTCAGTGGTCCCGGATCCTCGGTCCTAAAGAAGTGTAACTTTGGAGGGGAGGGGATCAAAGATGATTGACCCAATCTCTCTATTGTACTGGGGAGGCACAGAAGTCTAGAAGCAAAAACGATCTTCCCAAAGTCAAAACCACAGAGGATCAGCATGGCTGCTGAGAGAGCAGAGGATGTGGAATCAGGGAACAATCTCCAAGTGTGAACTCCTCTATTAATCATTATGACTTTTCACCTCTCTGGACCTCGGCTTTGACCTCTGTTGAATGGGTACAAGAACACTTATCTCACAGACCGTTCTCCTTAAGGAGCTGACATAGATTTTATAGCACGTAGTGGCCTAACAATTCTTATGACCCCATAGGGCTGTGTGATCGAGGAGCTCATTTTCTTTCCACTGCTCCTAGTTAGCTTCTTTTTCCCTGAACAACTGGCTCCCAGTAATGATCTTTGGGGGCACTGAGGGCCAGTGCCCACCCAAGGCCCTGGTGGTTGTCCAGCACCTGAACCCCAAGCCCCAGCACCAGCCTTGTGGGGTTGAGATGTTCAGCAGAAGAGGCCACTCTGGCCTGTGTGGCAACGCCGTATCTACACCCAACAGGTTTGGTTCTCATCTTTCTCACAGAGAGGATAAGATACTCCAGCTCAACACTTAGTGTCTTTATAAACAAAAACCATCTTGCCCTGGGTTTCCTCTTAACTATCACCGTCGTCACCACTCCACACCACGGTGGAGGCCTGGGGAAATGCTCTCTTGGAAGATTTGTTTTCCAAAGTCCTGTATTGTCAGGCTTGGCTGGAAAATCAAGTGGCTCTGCCTAAAGGAAATTCTCTATGTTCCATTTCCCTTTCTTTTCCTGGGTGTGCGTAAACGTGGCGCCTTCTCACTCACCGCCTTCCCTGTCACCAAGACCCACCCTGGGGGGAGGTGTTGATCACAGGTGGGTCTATTCCAGCAGCCGGGCACCCCTCCCGTTGGCAAAGACCGAAGAGGCTCTCTAGGCTGGCAGGGTTCTGACCCCCCAGTGTCTAAATGTCCACCCAAATGCAGTTGGCGGGTTTCCAGAACATGTATTTCACTCCTCTCAGTCTGGGACATGCCAAGAGAGAAATCTAGACTTGCTTTCAAACCCTTGAGCTTTGGTGATTTTTGTGAAAAAACAATCAGTAACTTCAGGAACATTTCTGAGTGGCAGCTCTAAATGAGGACCCACCGGACATCATTTATTTATTCCACAGACAGTCCAGGCCCTCTGCTGGGCACCCACTCAGGCTCAGATGTGAATTTGTGACAATATCAGTCAGAAGACTTTGATTGCCAGCAACAAAACCAACTCGTGCTGGTGTAAATATGAGGGGATTTACTGGAAGGATAAATCCTTAATGAATCAATGGGATTCATAAGAGAACCAGTCTTAGAAGTAGGTTAGCAGCAAAAATTAAGTAATTAATTAATTACTAATTTTAAAAATAAAGAAGCAGAATTAGGAACTACAAGTAATTTCTCATGGCAGGAGCGATCAGATCAGAGATCTGTGAGGATAAGTGAACTCTGACCATCTCTTTCATCTATCATTCACTCAAAAACCAGACACTCAGGGAGAAATCAACTGGCCAAGCTTGACCACTTGTTTATCCCTGGGTCTGGATGAAAAGACTCAGGGACCCCTTTGGTTTCCAAGGCCCAGGAGCAGGCATCTGGATTTACCCCTCCATCGATATTGCCAGGATGAGGCTAGCTGGGGCAGAGTGAGGGATGAGGAGGGGGAGGCAGATCCTGTGTCCCCCCTCTTTCCTGAGTTTCCAGCCTCAGGACAGACCTGTTGGCAGCACTGTCAGGTTTGGGCTTGTCCAGATGGGCTCAGAGGACCGGAACCCTCAGCCCAGCTCTGGACATCACCACATCATGTGACTCTGGACAGATTCCTCCCCTCCGGCTCCCTCTCTCCCATCTGAGAGCTGAAAGATGAGCCCCATGACCACTCTGCACCTCCCATCTCCTGGAGTCCTCTGACCTTGTCTTCTCCTCTCTCTCTCATGCTGTCCTGGGCTGCGTCTTCATCTCCACTGCCCTGGAGGGCCAAGCCAGGCCTCCCCTGACATCCACTGAGTTCACTTCTCATGCCGAGAGCCTCAACGTCAGCATCCCCCCGTGGTGCCTGGCCTCAGTGAAGAAGCAGCGGCAGAGACTGGCACCCCATTCTCTTCTCACCCCACACAAATGTGTCTTCTCTCCACTGGCAGCAGAAACCTTTAGAAAACTTCAGAAGAGGTAACTTCAAGGACAGGTAAGAAGCCAAGCAAGCCAGAGGGGAGGCCTGCAGAGTCTGACCCTTGTCCTCTGCTTCCTGGCCCTGTGGAGACCCCTCTGAGCATTTGGCCCTACTGGGGATGTTTGAAAGAACTCAGCTTGGCCCCACCTTGGCAGAAACCCTCCCCTCTCCATGCTCTCTTCCTCTGTTGTGACAGATTTTGCTCTGATACCTTTGGTACCGGCTCCCAAAGAAGAAAACAGATCACCCATCACCGGGTAATTATAGAGCAACTGAAAGGCCATTTAGCTACTGTGTGATAAGCAATAGACTATTTTAATAATAACCAATTACCATACATTATACTATATCATTTGGCATTTGATGATCTACCGAGGTCTCACCTGTTCCTTCCCTTACTGAGCATTTCACGGCTGTTCACACCTTCCCCAACAGAAGTTGTGTCAGTTTCTAATTGAAGCACTATTTTTAGGAAATAGTTACGAAAAGTTTGTAGAAGTGGTGCAAATTATATCATGCCAAGTGGAAGGATGCGTTCTGCCAAATGTCTTTCCTGACAGCTCTGCCATTACGTCGCACCCGGCAGGATGGAGAGAGATCTTGTTTCGTGATCCGTGTTAGCCTTTTGACATTAAAGGAGTGTAAATTGAGGCCCATTGTCCCTTCAGACATGGGGGAAATCCGACCAGATGTCCACTTTCTGCTACTGCCCACTCCCTCCCCTGCTGAGATACGTTCTCACTGCTGGTTGAGCTGGATGTCGTGGGTCATGGGGTGGAGCATCCTGTTAGAAGTTTTGCTGGGGATGCTAGAACAGACCCTGCCCAGGACACAGTGGCTCTACGACAGGCCAGGGGAGACGATCCCTTACCCCCTAAGATCTGCTCAGCCCATCTGAGCCCATCCTGGCCTGGGCTCGCCCATTTACATTCACTCATTAAGCTACTTCCTTCAGGCACAAGCCTGTCTAGGGGATGGCCAGGCCATTTCTGGGTCCACTGTCATCCCCACAGCCATATATCCACTGACTTCTTTTCAAGATTTATCACCCGCAGAGGCTTAGTCCTTAATCCTTTCTTTCCAAGAAGGGACCTGGAGTCCTCATAAAAATTTATAACACGTTCACATATGCACATACTCATGTTCGGTCATCAGTAGACCCCTGTTGCCAATTTCAAGATTTATAAACTTGTAGTAGTTTTTGTCTGGGATGGGCCTATGGGATCTCACACATCACCCTTCTACCCTCACAAAGCAGATATGAGACACTCAATCTCATATGTCTCAATCCATGAGACACCATCATCATTGCCACATCCTATCACCGTGATCCCATAAATCCACTATACCACCCAGACTGCCCCTGGCCCTTTCCTGGATTACTGCAATGGTACCATAACTAGTCTCTCTGCGTCACTTTTCCCCCATCACGGTCTATTTTTAATACACTAGCTAGAGAGATTTATTGAAACTTTACTCTGACTAAGCTACTCCTGTGCCCAAATCTTCCCGTGGCTTTCCATATCCTTCAAAAGAAATATTAAATAAATATTTAAAATTTTCAGAATAAAAAGTTAAGTAAAAAACTTTTACTAACGATAAAGTCCTGCGGAACTGCTCCCTCCATCATTATCATGTTACTCCTCTCCATTTATCTTGTACTAGTTCACTTTGCTGCTTCTGTTCCAGCCATGCTGACCTATTTGCAACATCCTTAGACACAATGACTGTTTTATTTCCCCAAAAATCCTTAAATTGTCTGTGATAACTTTAATAAAGTAATTGAAATGAGCTTTACTCTAACCATAAAGTAATTCTTATGGTTAAAAGTCTAAGTGACTTTTAAAAGCAAGTGGAATTTAGACGAACCTTCTGAGTTTCTGAGGTGTTTGAAGCAGGAATCTCATAGTGATAGTAGCAGAAACCCACTCAAACTGGAATCTAGCAGAAAAGGAGGATCCTAAAGTAAGAAGGCAGGACCATCTCTTATAATATGAAGACACAAAGTGCTTCCAACCTAAATAGTGGGATGAACTCAGGAGCCAGAGGGACATCTGGACCCAAGCAGCTGAGTGTTGTGTTAGGGATGGACAGGAAAAGTGCAAGTTAAATAATTCCTGCCCCAGTTAGGATGACTCAGGAATAGGCAAAGATGGAGACTTAAAAATAGGACAAGAATGGGTCTAGAGAGAGAGGTGGAGACCCTGGAAGCAAATGACCAGGGAGGTAGAGCTGGAAACATGAGCAAACGACTACAAGGTGGAAACTGCGGGGACAGCAGCTTCTCAGTCTCCTGGCAAAAGACCTACCCCAGCTGAAAACCAAAGACAGAGTGCATGGTAACTGAAAAAAGTAACAGAGCCTTCAGGCAGCTCAAAGTTCCCTTGGTTCTTCGTCATACCCATTCTTTATTTTTTTTAAAGATTTTATTAATTTATTAGAGAGAGCATGCACCTGCATGGAGGAGCAGAGGGAGAGGGAGAGAATCTCCAGCAGACTCCTCCCTCATCACAGAGCCTGATGTGGGGCTCAATCCCACAACCCTGAGATTATGACCTGAGCTGAAACCAAGAGTCAAACACTCAACTGACTGAGCCACCCAGGCACCTCCATCATACCCATACTTTTTTAAAAAAAAGATCATGACCAGATAACTCTTTATTTCACCAAGTGTTAGCTATCATGAGATGCTCCATGAAAAATCCAGAGGTCTCCCTTTTAGTAGCTTACAATCCAATGAGAAAGGGAAGACACACAGATATGAGTTATTTAAATATTATCAGTGAAGGAGACAGTCAAACAGATCCAGATCTGGATCCTGGCTCTCCCACTAACAAAATATACCTTCAGTAAGTTTTTTAAACCTTGTGGACTTCAGTTTCTTTATCTGAAAACAGGAATAATAATGGCCACCCCCTGGGGCTGGCACAGAGTAAGTGTTCAGTAAATGTCAGTCCTTCTTTTATAATGCAAGGTCATGGGGGACTGATGGCCAAGACAAATAAAACCACCACAAATATATTCTAGGAGTTCAGAGAAAGGACAGTTCAAGATCCCGGGGCAATGCAAGACTGAGATAAGTCTCTTAGGGAGCAGGGAGGCCTTGAACCACCTGGTGATGGTTAATTTTATATAAAGACTCAACTGGGCCACAGGGTGCCCAGATATTTGCTCAAACGTTATTCTGGGTGTTTATGTGCAGTGTTTTTGCATAAGATTAATATTGAGATTAGTAGACGGACCTTAAGCAAATTGGTCTCCCTGATGAGAGGTGAATGGGCACGACTTAATCAGTTGAAGGCCTGAACAGAACCAAAGGCCTGACCCTCCCTTGAGTAGACAGAATTTCTCCTGCCTGCCTGCCCTCCCCCTGGGACATCAGCTTTTTCTTAACCTTCACACTAAAACTATACCACTGGCTTTCTGGGGTCTCCAGCTTGCCAACTCGTCCTGCAGATGTTGGAACTTGCTGGCCTCTGTAGCTGCATGAGCCCATTTCTTAAGCCTCTTTCTACATATGTGTGTTTATGTATATTATACACACACACACACACACGCACACACATCATATTGGTCCCATTTATCTGGAGAACTCTGACCAGTACACACCCTTACAGGAGGGTTAGATTTAAATAGAGGTTGAGAGTGAGGCCAAAGGCAAGAGAAAATAAATGCAAATCAATTGGGTGTTTTCATGAAAACCAAAGAACTCTGGCCGAGTACTAGTAGCCAGCATTTACTGAGCACATAACATGTGCCAGTTTCTGCAACATTTGCACCGACTCATGAAACCCTCTTAGCAGCCTGATGAGGTTGGTACCAACACTATCCCCATTTACAGATGGAGAAGGCCAGTCACAGAGAAGAACAAGGTCCCACATCCAGCAAGCAGTAAAGTTGGAGTTCAGAGCCTTGACTGACTTGACTCCAGGGCTCTTTATCTCTATACAGATTAGTGTTTGATAAAGTTGAATGGATAAAACTGGATAAAGTTGGCAGGAACACAGGTGAGTCTTAGGTGCCAGACTAAGTAGGTTAGGTAACTGCAGACTGTAGGTTCAACTCCCTCATTTAGTTGAGAAGGAAACTAAAGTCCAAAAATAGGAGGTAGCTTGTCGGGCTCGCTGTGGCCAAGTGACAGCCAGAACCTGACCACGGATCTCCTTTCAGCTTTGTCAGCTCTTGACTCGCCTCAGACAGGATCCCTGCTCCTTTTGGAGCCTCACATGACACCTACCTCTGTCTCTCTAGGGACCTCTCCCTCAAGGATCCCTCCAGCCCAGTCTCTCCCTTGGGAAGCCAAGGGGGAAAACTGTGCCTCTCAGTCACACACTATCAGACTGACTGGATGACACAGCTCCCTCACCTTCCCCTGGTTGCCTTGTCTCCTTCATGGGCTCTGCCTCAGTCCCAACCCCCATGGTCCCAATCTGTCCTCCAGAGAAATCACATGATACCAGTTATAGCTCCAAACAAGATTCAGGAGCCAGACCTGTCCTCAGCCAGAGGTACTTTTAATTAGGCATTGTTGGGGATGTGAGGAGACTTAGCATGGCCTCCCCAACTCCAGCCTGACACTGACCTCAAGGCCCAGCACAAACTGGCTCCAGTGGCCATGGCCTGTGCATGACTCATTGACCATCTCACTCCAGACCAGCGGCAGAAAATCAGTCCCCATGATCCATTTCCTGTGTGGTCTTCAGTCAAATCAAAGTATATTCCTGCCTGCTCTGGACCCACCCTGTGGGAAGCTCTTCAGTCCTGACAAGAACTCCAACACAGTTTCTGAGTCACTCTAGAAAAGAAATAGTCCAATAAGTAAAAACATGGCGGCCACCCAATCACTCAGCAATACTGCTTGCCCAACAATGAAAAGGATAGAGCGCCTGCCCTCATGGAGCTGAGTGTGGGGACCCATCGCAGACAAATAAGCAATCTTATTCCAGAGGGCACAGTGCCAAACTAGGGGACACAGCAAGGGCATTTAAACTTGACTAGGCCATTAGGACTGGGGCAGGGCCATCTGAGACTGGCTCTCCATAGCAGCAAGCTCTGAGCTGGAGAATAAATGCCAGTTCACCAGGCAATCGGGAGTCAATGTGGATGGGAGGCAATGGGGAGTGGTGGGGCTCTGGGTGGAGAAGTGAGGATGACCGCCAAGTGAGGGATCCCTACACACCTGGTATGATGACAGGAGGAAGCTTGCTGCCATGCGGATATGACGTGCTATGCGGTGGGACAAAACCTCCCAGCGGTGGCACCTGGTGAAGCTGCCGGTGCAATCCAAGGCTGCATTAAGGACAACCTTCTAAATCATGTGAGGGAGTTTGGCATTTATGGTGCAGCCTTGGAGAGCCACTGAAAGGTCGTACACTAAGGAATGGCGTGGACAGCTTTACAACCTGGACAAAGAAGCCAGTATGATAACGGGGTGCGGGCAGTGTGCTGAGGAGTGAGAGGAAGGGAGCTTGGGAGCCAGACCAGACATTCATCCTTGGGACCCAAGGCCTTCCTCTGGATGCATTTCTGATCCTGGGTCCAGAATTAACCCCGGGCTGCCAGGCCTCCACTGGGCCGCCCCGCCGACTGGACTCCAGCAGCTTGCAGAACCTATCCCAGAACCGCGCCCTGCCCTGCTCCCTCCTGCCTCCGCCAGTTGGCATGGGCATCACTCCTGCCTGCTCCGGGCACTCCACTCCACCTGTCCAGAAAGATGCCCGCTCCCCACCGTCACCGGGTCAGGCCCCAGGCTGCAGCCCCCCGCAAAGCATGTTCGGAGTCCAGGCCCTTTGAAATCTGCTTTATTCCACAGCGTCTGATCTCTGACTCCTGACACTACAGCCGCAGCTATAGCTGGTTTAAGATCAGATGGGGAAAGAGCCACAAGAAAGGTGCCCCGAGGGAGATTCCCCTTTCACCTTGCCCTCTGAGGGCTCTAGCTTAGTAGCTTTGGTCTTGAACACATTATCTAGCTTCTCTGTCTTTCATTTCACATCTGTACCTGGGTCTAATAACAAGACCTTCTTCATAAAGTTATTGCGAAGACCCAGTGACTGGACACACATCAAGTTCTTTAAAAAGTGCCTGACACACAGAACAGTGAGTCTTTGTGGTAATTAAGAGCAGCCCCCTCCTATGAGGTGAGGCAGAAAACAGAGGAGGGATGGGGTCAGAGAGTCAGAAAGGGAAAATTAGTGGAATTTCCCCCAAATAAACAAAATCCCAAAATGTCTCCAGAACTGAGCAAAAATTCTTTTCATTTAACTTATCTATTTGACAGAGTGAGAGAGAGAGTGAGAGAGCCCAAGCAGGGAGAGTGGCAGGCAGAGGGAGAGGGAGAAGCGGGGCTCAATCCCAGGACCCTCGGATCATGACCTGAGCCAAAGGCAGATGTTTAATCAACTGAGCCACCCAGGTGCCTCAGAACTAGCAAAACTTAAGAGAAAATGTTTCCATACACAGGGCAGCTGCTCCATTGGGCCCTTACTATCAGCTTCTGAATTTTCCTGAATCCCTAGGGTTCCTTCACTCTGGACAGTTGGGGGCAGAGGAAAAAAAGCATGGCCCTTTGGATTCAGAACAAATTGAGTCTGAACTTCTTCCAGGTCCTGGCTGTGACTTTGGGAGCCTCACTTAGACTTTGTAGACTTCAGGATGCTCATCTGTGAAATGGGCACAAACCTGCCAAGCTGGTAGGACAGGGCTGCGGAAAAAGGAGGGGGCGGCTCCCTGACCCGGTGCATGATGTGTGCGGCTCCAGGTGCCAGTTTCCTCTCTCTCACACTCACACTTACCAGCACACTTCAGAGAAGTATCCCGCAAGCAAGAGGAAGACAGGGTGCTCCGTGGGGTGGGCCCCCCTCCCACCTGCGCAGGCCGAGTTCCCAGGAGGCGACATTGGACAGGGAGGGCACTGAGGATGCCTCCCCTCTCCTCTAGGGTCCTGGGCTCATTCCTGGGAGCATCTGGGGCATCGGGGGTGCTCTCCAGGACCGTGAGGGTCAGAGGGCCTGACAAGGAGAAAGGCAGGCCTCCTTCATGTTCCACGTCCTGCTGCCCCCACGCTGGGCTGTCAGCCCAGGAGTCATTAGCAGGTGGCAGGGCCGAGCGCGGGGCCATCAGTCAGAGGAGAATGTCTGCGGCAGTTCCTGAGATGCAATGGTGCCCCGAGGAGCCGTTGGCAGTAATGATGATGGGTATTTAAGCAAATGAACTGTTAATGGCCAGACAGAGGTGAGCTGCCTCCCAGACCAGCTGGAGCCCAGAGCTGGCAAAGGAGGGCAAGGCAGGACCGAGAAGAGTGCGGGCAAAGAGACTTCATTTCCTTCTCCGACCCGGTTCCCCGGGGAGCAGGCCTCCCTTTCTCCGCCGCCCCTGGCCCAGATGTCACCGCACTTGCCCCAGCTCCTGCCAGGACACTCCCGGCCACGCTGCCGGGGCACCCCAGCCCTCCCCTCACCCCCCAGCCCCAGGTCCAGCCTTCCTGCCACGCAGGGGCAAGCAATCTCAGAGGCAGCCCACGTCAGCCCACGTCAAAGGGCAGCTTCAGGCTCGGTGGATCCTCAGGGCCTCGGACCGAATGAGTCGGGCTACGTGAAAATACTAGTATCAGCAACCACATCACCCACTGATGAG
The DNA here is from genome assembly GCF_048164855.1 of Canis lupus baileyi. Lineage (NCBI taxonomy): Eukaryota > Metazoa > Chordata > Mammalia > Carnivora > Canidae > Canis > Canis lupus. The sequence continues at coordinate 12,445,032 of NC_132860.1, forward strand.
ATTCTGGGGAGGACACCTGTGCACCCAGGGCCGAACACGCATCAGATATTGTTCTTAACCCTTAATTAACATTGTTTCGCTCTGTACTCGTGTAATTCTGGAAATCGAGACTGGCACGCCCGTCTCATAGAGGGGGAAGCTGAGGCCCAGGGAGATGAACTGACTTGCCCAGAGCTTAGGGAGCTGCAGAGTTGGTACGAAACACTGTGCAAGATCAGGAACGAGAGGGGGTTTAGTAATTCCAACTTTTCATCACTCCAGGCACAAGGTAGGGGGAGAGGAAAGGATACCCGGATGCAGCCTGAGAAGACAGGTATTGGGTGAGAATGGGAAGTGGAACCAAGCTCAAAGGTTTGTACCCCTCAGGTCCATGGAGTCTGATGGGTCGAGGTAAGCTGCCGCAGCACCCTGCAGGGGGTGCTCTTATGCCCGCCTCTATTCTCTGTCTTTCCACTCTCCCTTTGCCCATGGCCAATGCCCCATCCAAACCCGCGGTGGTGAAAGAATGTGTTCAAAAGTCAAATCAAAACAAAACAAGCAAACATCAGCTCTGTCCGTGGACAGAGACTGCCACATCTTTACCGTGCGACCTTGGGCAAATTACTTCACTACTCTGAACCTGTTTCCTCATATGTTAACAGGCAAAAACAGACTGGATCAGACCAGACCAAACCAAACCAAACACCTTGGGAACCAATGTGGTAAAGGAAGCAGATCACTTCTGATTTTCCTGGCTCTGACTTTCGCCAGCACGGTGGATTTGGTAAGGTATTTAAACTCTGTGACCCTCTGTTTTTTCATCTGCGAAACTGGAATAATTATTCCTACCCAGAAGGATCATTATGAAGATCAGAGGCGGTGTAAATAAGACACCTAGAACATAAACGGTCCATAAAAATAGTAACTAATTCATCTTTCTCTCCATTAGGTGTATACGGTGCCTGACCCGATGCCTCGGTCCCCTGGTGAGAAGGTCTTGTTCTCTGCTTCTTTTCTTCTTCTCTCATCCTTAAGGAGCTTCCCTTGTACCTTCTCCTGGAAGGCTTCTGCCGTCCCCTATGGCACTCTATCTCCTCTGAACTCAAGAGTTTCTTCTAGTCAATTAGTGATCAACTATAGTTCATCTTGTATTATTTCCTGTGTTGGTTAATCACAGGCCTTTAACCGGGTCTGTGGGTTTGGACCTTAACTTTCCTTCTTTGAGCCTGTTTCCCCATGGGCAGATGGAAGCTTGGGCAGGAGCCTGGTCTTCTGTCTCCAAACCACAGGATCTCCCAGGACCCCGAGCCCAGCTCATACCCTCCCACCTCCCAGCTTTTGTTCACAGGATCCTCTCTTCCTCAAATCCCCACCTCCACATCCCAGGACCCATATTTAATGCCAGTTCTCCATACAGTTTCCCCTCCAGGCAGAGATGATTTCCCCGGTAAAATTCCAGAATCCTCTGTTTTAGCCACTACCCCATATAGGTCTACTTGGACGATATGTAGAACTGTCACCCTTCCTATGGGATCACAGGAGTGTAGGAGATCTCCATGTCTCCTACAGCACCAACACCCTAAGTCTTGCTTAGTAAGTGCCCCCTGGATCTTAGGGTCCTATTCTGGGAACCTCGGAGGAAGCCAAAGATGTACTATACAACCCCTAAAAAGGAGCCTAAACAGAAGTCATCACTTCTGCTAAAAGGGCGACAAATCCAGACATGGCGATCCCTACGTATCGCTTTCACATGGACAGGAACCTGCACCCCACCTTTCTTTGTTCCCCGATGTCCTTCCTCTTGCAAGATTATCTTCCCTTCATCCTGTTTCCTTGGACACCTGTGCTGGGAGCTGTAGTCCAGAGCCAATTCCCGGACTCCAGGAGCTGTATTTTTCTTCTGCTGTAACTGGCATCTGTTCAGGCGGATGAGTGAATATTTATTAGATCTCAGCAGGCTGCAGTCACTTTAATTGTTTTCTAGTGAAATGTGCCCATTGCTGAAACCAGACCTTGCTGGCCATTTATCAGGTCAGCTAAGTGAAAGGGGAGCTGCACAGAGATGGGAGTTCGGGCAGGTCCAGGAAATTTTGGCCACAGAAAGAAATCACACCAAAGAAAAATGAGTCCCTGGATGGTCATTTGAAACTGATGGATTAAGAGATAAGCACCGGAGTTGTGATCTCGACACACAGAATCACTGGACCAACCATCCTCATAATTAGATGCAAGTGGCAAGCATTTAGTGTATTTTTTTTTAACTTTTAAAAGTGCATGAAGCAAAAGCCATTGGAAATGATAACTGTCATTCTTTAAAAAAGGTTGGGGAGAAAAGCAATATTTATTAAGTGCCTAATACATATTAAGCCCTTAACATAAATTGGTCATTTCCAACTTGATTTTTTTTTTTTACAGGGAACCATTTTTTTTTCCTACACAGTTAATCCCCCCAAATCTCAACATCCAAAAGAGATAGAAGAGTTTCTGCTATTGTGGCAGCTTGGGTGACAGAGCTGAAGACTATGTCTTCCATTGGTCTCTTCCTACCCAAACCCCCGCCAAATTATCCCTTGAAGTCTCTTTCTAAAGTATCAATTACCTCAATCTTGAGTGATTCCTTGATGGTGGCCTTATTTTCCTATTTTACAGATCACTTAAGTGAGACCTAAAGAGGTATGGTCACATGGCTGGGGAGTGAAGACGAGTCAGGCTCACAACTCTGCACCCCTGATTCCAGCAAGCCCAGTGCTCCTTCCACACCGTTAGGGTGCTGCCTGGTTGGAAGATGAGAGACTGTGATCACAGGGCCCAGGGGGAGGCTGTCCTCCAAGGTCTCACACTGAGAAGCACGAGACATTGGAGAGGACCAAGCAATAGGTCTTGGGCGTGATGATGAGGGGGAGAGGAGAGGAGAGGCAGCTTCTGTCCAGTTGATACTCCTCACCTCAGACTCTGCATTTCAGTGTGCCTCCCCTCAGGTGCGAATGCGCCCCTCCAGCTCACGGCCTCCCTCTTTACCTGACTGTCCCTCTGCCATCAGCACTGCCTGTCTCCAGGTGACACAAGTCAACCACCTGTTAGGAACCTGTCCTCACCGTCAGAGAGGGCAGCTCCAGACATAGAGCTTTGGCAAGGAGAAGCTATTGTAGCCCCTGGTGGACAGTCACCAGTGGTGAAGACGATTCAGTGTCCCTAAATGGCAACATGTTTGCGGACATGTTGAGGGCGGTAAGGCGGAGGTCCGGATGGAACTGCCCACAGCCGAGCCAGTGGGGTTGGTAGGGCCAGGTGGATATCTGGCCCCTGCTAGTCCCCTATACCCTGCGTGGTATACACGCTCACCTCACTTACCAGGTGGCCCTGACTTCCATACCAATGAAATCTCCTGTGGGAGCAAGACACAGGAATCACCCAGCTCCCCAGCACAGAACCAGCAGCTCAGCCCACTCTTTGTCATCTTGCCAACCTTCCCACTTCCCTTCTATTCCAGGGCTTCTGGAACATTCATAGGACCTTTCAGAAAGAAGAAAAAATGATGGGGCACTGAGTGGCTCCGTCGGTTAAGCATCTGCCTTTGCCTCAGGTCATGATCCCAGGGTCCTGGGATGGAGCCCTGCATCGGGCTCCCTGCTCAGTGGGGAACCCGCTTCTCCCTCTGCTCCTCATCTCACTTATGCTCTCTCGCTCTCAAAGATATCTTTTTTTTTTTTTTTAAAGAGGATAAATGAGAAAATTCATTCAATACCAATATAGATGTATCCTACTACAGGATTTATGCCGGGAGGCATAGGAGGTTGAACATCCTCAACTCCTTCTTTGACAACTTCCAGCCTGAAGTGGTCATGTGACACAACCCTAGGTGTGATAAGTAAGTGGGAGCCCATTGTGAGATTCCTCTGAAAGCTTTTGATTTCCTGACAGAGACACTCCTCCTTCTCCTTACCATTTCCTGCTGGATTATACATGTGGTGGAAGGAGTTGCAGCAGCCACTCTGCCACCATGAAGGAAAGGAGAAGAGAACTGCATAGACACCATCCCACAAAGAGCCGAACTGCTAACCACCAGTCGCTTGCCTCTAGATATCTCCTTATGTGAGAAAATTTTGTCTGTGTTTAAGCCACCAGAGCTGAGTATTTCCGTCACTCAAAGCCAAAACCATTCTTGACATAGCACGTGTCATGTATGATCCTCAAAACTACCCTAGGAGGTAGGTATCATTATCCCTCTTCTATACACGAGAAAACTAAAGTCACTCATTTTGAAAGCAGTAGAATCAAGATTTAAATTTAAGTCTCTCATGTCATGCTCACAAATGTAGAATGAACAAGAAGTTAAGATATTATAGCTATTAGATATCATGTATAATATCTATATTATGTATATCTTCTTATACATATGCTTATATACAATACATACTTTCATATATATATGCATTTATGTATATTTAATTCTACACACACACACACACACACACACACATACACTCTTTCATCCTATGCCTAATTTTCTTTGAGCTCATGGTGATAACCCCTTTATCCTGGGCCTGTGATGATTTATCTCATAGGTTAACATTACTCTTGGCCCACTGGATACAAGTAAAAATTATCCTGGAGAAAATACAGATGATATGGAAATGCCATGCTTTCTAGATATTGAGAACAAAAAAAAAAAGAGCCTAAGTGTGGGAGGCAGCATGGACAGTTGAGAGAGCAGGGAATTTGGAGTGGGAAGATACAAGTCATGGTCCAGCTCCACCTGACACTAACGTGTGGATGCTTCCACAAGGCACTTCTCCCTGCAACTGGTTTTCTGACCTATAAAATGGAATGAGTGTCGTGTGTGTGTGTGTGTAGGGGGTGATTGTGTATATGCGTATATATGTGTGTGTGGAAAGGGAGAGATATCATGTGATATTTAAAATGATTTTATTTTATTTTTTTTAAAGATTTTATTTATTTATTCATGAGAGACACACAGAGAGAGAGAGAGAGAGAGGCAGAGACACAGGCAGAGGGAGAAGCAGGCTCCATGCAGGGAGCCTGAAGTGGGACTCGATCCCGGGACCCCAGGATCACGCCCTGGGCCGACGGCAGGCGCTAAACCACTGAGCCACCCCAGGCGTCCCTAAAAGGATTTTAATGTTGAAAATGGTATACCAGGACTTTAATATATATATATATACACACACACACATATATACACACACACAAGCATACACACACTTAATTTTATATCTATATAGTAGTATACACATATATATGTACATATACAGTAGCATATGAATATATATATATATGGGAATATATTAAGGGAACATATGGCCATTGACAGTAACCCCACCTTGACCAGAATTACAGATTCTTTGATGAAGAGGCTAGGTTGCACCCAGCTCTTGGGGTGGAAGATGGGGATGCACATCCATGGGGAGAGATGCCAAACAGCAGAGGGCCGGCTTCTTAGGAGTCTCTTCTCAGAACTGCCAGGGTCCACCTCTGGCTGCCACACTGAGGCCTCTAGGAAGTGACACAGAGACTTGAGTTGGTTCCTAGCTAGTATACAGAGCCTGCTCTCAGAAGCCAGATCTTCATGACCCCACCCTGCCAGGACCTAGCAGAGGAAGTACTAGTGTGGAGCACCTCTGTTGTTTTCTTAGAGGATGTGTCTTTTGAATCTTTTTTTATTTTATTTTATTTTTTTTATAATGTGTTCCGATGCCCATGCTCCAAGATTTAGAGAAACACAGCAGTGATTTTAGTCATCAGCAGGTCGGGGCACCCATCCTCTCCTAACATAATCTGGGGGGTGGAATGAGCTTCCAGCCTGATCCAGCCTGCATGGACAACCTGTTTCCTCCCCAGACCTCATTTACAGCCTCCTGTACCACTGACAAGAACAAGTCTCTCACAGAAGCTGCTTGATCTTGGATTGCCCTTTTCTGAGATCAAAATGTTTGCTGGGATTACCCAGGATAGATTGAGATTAACATGTGGTGTTTCAGTGAATAGCCTCAGGCTCTTGGCTTCCCTTCCTCACTTGAGCTGCCAAAACAAATTCCCACCCACACATGTCCTGGGTCTGTCTGGCTTGCTTAAAGTGAAAACATAGAGGCAGAGGAGCTGTTCCATAGCAGATTTTCTCCATATTCACGAAGGGCCCCCCAAGAGGTTCTTTCCTTTCTGTGCTCACCAAAGGCTAAGAGCCAAACGGTCATCAACTTCCTCTGTTTGAGACCCTTCTAGGATCTGCACGGTCTCTCACCTAGGCAGCCAGCCCATTCATTCAGCCTGCCTTCAACAGATATTCATTAAGCCAATGTATTACTTGACTTAAGCACTAGCTATGCTACACACAGTGCTGGGCCCTGGGGACCCAACAGTGAAAGGGACAATACCACCCCTTCCACTGGCTTATATTGTACCATTTATAGCGTAGCAGTCCCACTTCCTTCCTCTGCAAGGCCACTGCTTTGTCTACAAAGAAAGAATCAGGGAGAAAAGCACTACTTACTGAACCCGTGAGGTGTCTCACATTTCAACTTATTTAACATGTGGTAAAGTTTTACGTGGTGGACTCTGGCTATAAGGCCATTTCACCTGTGGCCAGATTGCTCAGTAAACATGCGTGAAACTGGAATATTTGTTAACATCAACACAGCTGTGAGAGAGAGAGATGACTTGCCCAGTCTTCAGTTAAGATGAGGTGTGGAAACTTCCGTGTTATTAGCACCACTGCCACTACTCTCATTACCGTTAGCACCATTCCTACGGTACTACCATGACCACTACTTATTACTACCAGCACCATGATTACTTCCCCACTCCTATTACTACTTTTACATCACTATTAGCAGCTCAAAATTATTGGGCTCGGAATGCCAATCCCTGTGTTAAGATTTTAAATGCATTAATTCCTTTAGACAGCACAAGAACCCTATCATTTAGAAATTGTCTCCCATTTGTCAATGATCTAGATAATTAAGTGACAGCTACATAGCTGGAAGTGACAAAATCCAGACCCAGGCAGTCTGACCTCAAAGTCCCTGCCTTTAAGTATCTTCTACTTCCTCTCTAGATCTCTCCTGGCACCCAAAGCTGTATGTTTCCAAAGCCAAGCTCCTCATCATGGGATTTGTAACCACTCTGGCACTCAGGGGGCAGGCCCATGAGACATGCAGGTGCTTGGAGCTGAGCCTGAGCCTGGTGTGGCTTCAGGGATCATCCTACACCTTGTGCCAAGAACATTCCAGAACAAGGATGAGCTGAGCATGAAGGTTAGGCTGAGGAAATGACGAGGAGGGTGAAGACCCATGAGAGAGAGCAGAAACCCACCGTGAGCCTCAGATCTCTGAACTCAAGGGGTGGCCCACCCTCCCCCTGTCAGCAGCAGCATCTGAGCTGAAGCACTACTCCCCCCACATACACGACAAGCTAGCAAGTCCTCTACCTCTCAGGTCAGCAGGGATTGACAACAGAAATCTGGACCAGATCCTTGCTATATATATACCTCCATCCTCTTCTTCAGGTCACACCTCACACCAAATGTTCATCCTAGGGGGTCCGGCCCTGAACAATATGCCTTTAATGGGGCCTCGCTGAGTCAGTCCACTTCTCAAGCCCTTAACCCACTCATTCCCTATCAACACATGGCCCGGGTCAGGGTGAGAGCAATGACTCAGGCCAGGTCTGGAACGCCCATTCCCTTTGCTCCACTTGCAAGACTTCTGCACATCCTCCATCATCCATCTAAATGGTCACCTGCCCTGTGAAACCTTTCCCCACTTGGGACCCCAGCACTTTGTATGTCTTTCCTTTAGGGCAACAACCAAGCTGTCTGGCTATCTTGTAGGACTTCCTCTGCTTCTGGACCAGGCTTGTGGAGACCAGCAGTTCATTTTGTTCATCTCTGCATCCCCCACAGTTGGACCAGCACGGGCCTCAGAGGAGGGGCTCAGTCAGTGCAGAAGGAGAAAGGGAAGGAAGGAGGGAAAGAAGAAAAGTCAAGAGGGAGGGAAGGAAGGGAAAAGGGTAGGAAAGGAGAGAGGTTCAGATATTCAGGACGTCACACTTCTGACCTTTCCAGAGCCCGCCCCGAATCAAGCAAACATCAGCGTCCAACAGAACCCAGAGGAATCTGGTCTTGACCTTGTATTCACCCCCCAGAGACTAATGAGCTGAAGGAAGCCCATCTCTCAGGACTTCTCACCAAGCAGGGAGCTGAAGGCAGTCACCGGAACAAAAAAAGAAAGGAGGCAACTGGTGCAGAGAAAGCATGCGGAATTTTAAGCTCCCGGATTTATATTCCAATCCTGGCAGGTTTTTGTTTTTGTTTTTGTTTTTTAAGATTTTATTTATTATTTATTTATTCATGAGAGACAGAGAGAGAGAGAGAGAAAGAGAGAGACAGAGAGGCAGAGACACAGGCAGAGGGAGAAGCAGGTTTCACGCAGGGAGCCCACGCGGGCCTCGATCCCGGGTCTCCAGGGTCACGCCCTGGGCCGAGGCGGGCGCTCAACCGCTGAGCCCCCCAGACGCCCCGGATCCTGGCAGTCTTTACTTGGGATGTGCCCCTGTGACCTCCCTGCACCTGAGCAGGTGCTCCCCTCTCCCACTCGCGTGCGAGCGTCCACGCGGACTCACCCTCTCGGGCTTGCTCGGCGCCGGCCGCCCCCAGCAGGTGCTCCGCGGCGCCCCGAGCCCCGGGAGGCAGGCAGGGCCTGGGGGGACCCCGCCGCGGGGGGCGCCAGCCTCGCGTGGGGCGGGAGGGCCGCTCGGGCAGCTCCTCCCCAGCTCCGCGGAGGCCTGGCCACCGAGTAAAATGCCGGAAAAAAAATGCCGGCTAATTTCAGACGCTCCACGTTGGTGGGCCAACAGCCCAGGGAGAATGAGCAATTATGATTTCCATCTAAGCAACATATGCTGTTTGCTGGCCTCTTTCGAACAGCTGTAGGTTAGATGCTGTTAAGATTAGTCTCCTTCTCTCCTCCATATTTCAGAATTCAAATTAAACTAAAATAACAGCACCTGCTGAACAAAAACCCCATTGGAAATGTGTCCTCGTACACAATTACTGCAGGGAGGCTGGTCACCATTGTTACCCGCCTATTCTTCCTGAATGGGAACGGCAGCGAAGTTCCCCAGGCAGCTGCAGCCATTCAATTGTATAACTGGAGCTGGCCCCGCGCCAACCCTCAAGAACTCAAGTGGCACCAAAAGATACTATATTGATTTGCAATCGAACATAATAGGCCATCAGCTTAATTATTACTGAAGTGACAAGGTTCTGGGTATTTCATATTTATATTTCAGGGCCTGTGAAGGATGAATGTAAATCTTTTAAATGCACGGATTTGCATATCTTCAGAAGGGTTGAGTGCTCTTATTACATTCATAGCCTTTGAAAGACCAAAAGGACTGGCTATTGAACTCAGGTTGCCAGATCCCACCGGCATTTGCTTGGATGAAGAGACAAAAGACATAAAATGGAAATTGCTTTTAGTCCAAAAAAAAAAAAAGAAGGCCAAAAAAAAAAAAAAAAAGCCCACTTACTCAACTGCATCAAGCTCAGACCTCTTTGGGGGCTTGGAAGGGAGACTGGTTATATAGGTCTTATTGGGACAGAGGCATTCGGACATTGACAAATGAAGCCAGTGACTCTTTGGATCCATAAATCCCCTTCTGCTCTCGGTTTCCAGGCTGTTCCTGGCTCCTACAGATAAGGAGACCAGTGGAGTGCTGAGATGTAGGTGAGGAAGGGGTAGGAAGACACAGAAGTTCACTTTTCAAGTGTCTAGCCACATTGGCACCATCCAAGACCAAAGAGGAGAAGAGAGATGGTCTCCTCAGCCTCCCATCATCATCATCAACCCTCCCTTCCGTGTTGTAATGGGAAGAAATTCTAGAGCCGTTCCAAATTCCTCCCTATCCCTCCCTCTCTCGATCCAATGTCATTGCATCTTCTTCTTCCTAAGGCCCTCTTGATTTTTGCTCTCTGTCCCCTTGCAGTCCTACTAACTCTGCCTTCTCATGTCTCAAGAGAAAGCCTGGACCATGAGGCTGTCCTATTGCCTCATGATGCCACCATCTTACTGAATCCCACTTGGTCTGTTCTCTGTCAGGGGGCCCTTCTGAGCAGGCTGGGAGCATGTGGTGCTGCTCCTGCCTACAGCCCTCACCAGTACCCACAGGGTCCAGTTCCCCTCCTCACAGCCAACCATTCCCTAGGCACATCCTTTCACCCTCTACACATGCAGTTTCAGTTCTCTGTGCCTGGATGCCTTCTTGTCCTTGTCAGTGGAGGTAAGAGACAAGAATCATCTTCCAAGATTCATTTGAAATCATCTTACCATACTCTGGGCCCCCTCATCAGCAAACTTACTTCATTTAGCTCATCTCCGTGTTATAAAACTGATCACATTATGCTTTCTTACCTGTTTACATGCCTACTGCCTCCACTCAGAGGACCCCATGGTCAGAAAACGTGCCTATAAATCTCTTCATCTCCAGGACATAGGTCAGGACCTGGAATACAGGAAGTGCTCAGCAACTGTTGGGAGTTTTCATTCCTAGGGAGCATCAGACATGCACTCAACATCTCTTATATATGACCCTTGTTCCAGGCCCTAATCCAACATTAACCCTTGCCATAGGGGAACTCCAGCCTAAGACCAGGATAGTGCTATCAACACAGCTGTCTGTTCATGCTGATGACCAGAGGAATGAGTTAGGTATCAAGTAAGTGTTCCTAAAACGCAGAGAAACAGGAGATTTGTGGCCCAGAGTGTTCATGAGAAAACTGGAACTAAATCTGAAATCCTGTCATTTAATCAGTGGCAGGGCTATTTGAATTCACCTACTATGATCTCCACATTTTATTGATGAGAACATCAAGAAACAAAAAGCTGAGGTTACAAGTTTAGAAGAGTAGTAGGAATTCTGACTCCTAAACCCATGTTCCTTTCCATTACACATTATGAGTAGGACTTGATTAGATGTGGAACAAGGAGAATATTCCAGATGATGGCTATAGTCACCCTCATCATCCTCAAAATGTCAGTGTCACCACCATTGCTGTCACCCCCACTCCCAATGCCACCACCATTGTCTACCCTGGAGAGGACTCTTGGTTGAGGACAAAGTTGAAAGACAAGGCATTCTGTTCTTTCCACCATCTTGGCTGCTTTTATTCCTGCCTCTTCACTCCTCCATATTCCTGAACCATCTAGATGCCATCCTGCACTGTCTAGATGTCCTTTCACATCCTGGGCTCTGGCATGGCTAAGGGTGATACCCTCCCCACCCGAGAAAGCATTTTCATTCTCTTGAACTGAGAAGTTGTTTCCAAGGAGCTTGATCAAAGATGATCCACAAAAAAAAAAAAAAAAAAAAGTCAGAAGAGGGAGAGTATTACAAATTTGGGAAACGGAATTCTCTCTACAAAGGTAATGGGGCATAAGAGTTAAGATCTAATAATTCTTGAAGGCACAGAGGCTTCAAAGAGAGGTGACCATATTTACCCGATCAGGAAACCTTGAGATGTTCTCCAGGACAGAGCAGAGTTCCTCTCTCTTGACTTTTGAGGTCCTGCCTCATAGTTTGGACCCCCCATTGTTTTTTCCACCCTTTGCCTTTTGGGGGGAATCCCATTTAGACTCACTTCCTTGGCCTATGTATGTCCTATGGTAAGCGCCTCGCCCCTCCATCAGAATCACCCAGGAGAGAATTCCCAGGCTGGCAAAGACTCAGTCCCTAGAGTCTCAGTAGCAGCACCCCCATGATGGCCACCCCCGCTGGCTGAGCACAAAGGAAGGCGTTATCCCTTGAGGAGCAGAGGAGCTGCGGAGGACACCTGCTCAGGCAATTCTGCGATAAAAGGAAGTGAGGATGGAAATTGGACAATTGTTACTAAGTAGCTGAGGACGCAGCTGAGTGGAGTTTTCCTTAATAAGGACGATAGAAGCCAGCTTTAAAAACAGATGAAGATTTTCCAGAGTTTTTCTAGAGTTTCACTGAGAAGAACGGGAGAGGAAGGTAAAGTCAGGAAAAAACATCCCTTCCTTGTGAAGAGGAAGGGGTGGGATGAGGTTTTTTCTTACAGACTTCAGAAGTGTTTCACATGGGTCACTGTTTATTCCCTCTCCTCCTAGTAAAGACATAGTCTTTGTGAGCACCCGCAAGGGAGGCAGTGAGCCCTAGAGACTTAGTGAGGGTTCCCTAAGAATGGACTATGAAGGGAAAGACTCACTTCCTTCTTTCACTGCTTCAGAGGCTGATAGATTATGGAAATAGAGGAGAGCAAGTATATCTGCATCACAACAAAACATCTGACAAAGGCTTTCTATCTTAGAAAAGATGGAAATGAGGTGGATTCAACACTGGTTCATACCTCAAGTCATTGAGTGCTTACCATATGCCAGGTACCGTATTGGGATTTCCATACATTGTGCTGTTGAATCACTTCATTGCCCTTTTACAGGTGAGGAACGTGGGGCTCAGAGAGGTTTGGTAAACACAAGGCAGCCTGTGCCATCCTATTCTACAATGTCATCTCCAGGCTAGAATGGTGGCCTACCCTCACATACGGTGCACACTCTTCCACTTGTGCATGGAAAGATACCAATAGAAACACTCTTAGTCACAGTTACATACTGTTCCAACTGCCTCACACTCTTATGGGCATGCATCTGTGCACACATACCCCATAAATACAAAGAGGCTTCCACACTATGACCTTCTATTGATATACTTGCCTATTCTTAACTCCTGTCTCCACCTAACAGAACCCTTCTCATTCTGCTGCTAAAGTCGGGGCAGTTAATTATCTCATATCTCAGAAAACGGTGTTGATCATCTGGGATAGCACTTGGCAGAAGTCCAGTGGGCTAAACAGTGTCCCAAGGGTATGGCTGTGGTGGATGCGGGGAAGGAAGGCTCTGTCCCCACCAGCTCTGCTGCTCAGAAAAGCACTCAAGGCCAGTCCCTTCCCCAGGCTGCTGTCATGGGGTACTGGGGAAGAGAGGCGGGAAGAGCCTGAGGGATCTGGAGGCCAGGTCTGCCTTTCAGATGCCCAGCCTGGTCCTGCTTCAGCAGTGGGACCTCAGCAGTCCCCGTACTTCTCCAAACTTCTAGTGCACCTTCTGATAAGATGAGGATAGAAATCCTTTTCGCACACCATTGCTTCAATGATCAGAAAGCCCTGAGCACAGAGCTGGTACTAAGTGCCTGTACCTGACCAAGAGGCAGCTCCAGCCAGCGCTCCCATGCTGCCACCTTCTGATGCCGAAGCCATCTTCGTGGCAAGCCACACTGCACCCTGTCAACAGCCCCCAGGGAAAAGGAGTGGCAGAGAGTCAGGGGGGGTTGAGACCCTCAGCTGCTCCTGGAGAAGCAGGGCTGACAAGGCGAGGATTGTTTTTCTCCCCTGGTGTGAAGCATGTTGACTTGCTGTTGATAGATGGTGGGATGATATTAATTAAAATGCAAGCAGGTGTGAGGGCGCCTCTGAGAACTGCACTCTCTTGGGGGGGGGGGTGGTTGAAGGGAAGGCATCAGGTCTCTTTTGTAGCCATAGTGGGAAGAGTGTCCTCTTACCTCTTCCTTCCCCTTCTGAGACCAGGTGCGACTTAGGTCACTGGAAGGAGCAGGTTACAGGAGCACGGGGCTCCAGGCAGAAGCACAGCCACATCCTCCCATCCTGATGCGTGGGGGGCAGGAAGGGGCACAGCCTCCCACCAACTTTCCTTCTTGCCAAAAGACTTTTGGAGCAACTGCTGGAGGGAACACTTGCCTTCTCTGCTCTCCGTTACCTCTGGCTCCAGTAGGCAGGGCTGGGGTGCAAAGGGCTTCAAGAGAAGGAAGAGTCTGACGATCTAGGGCAGAGTCCATGGGGGAGAGCTGAGGTGCAGGTGCCACAAACCGCAGCACAGGGTCTAGGTCCAGAGATGTGGGGCTCGATTGCAAAGATGGGAGCCCATGCAAGCGATCAGAGCCAGGGCAGAGCAGGAACAAGAGAACAAAAGCAGAGTGCAGAGTGGTCATTGCACAGAGCCATGGGACATGCTCACCTAGCTCAGCTGCATGGTCGCTCAGTGCCCCCCTCCATGGGTCCTTCCTGCCTTGGCCAAGTAGGACTGCAGGAGGACACAGAGGAGTTTCTCTTTGATTTCCAATTCCTCCTTCTTGCTTCTTCCTGTAAGAATGAGAAATGGCTCTTAGGACTCCTAGTTCTGAGATGCTAATGTTGGAAATGGTAGAAATTATTGAGGATCTTAGTGGTCAGGTGACATGATTGAAATGATAGAATTGAGGTCCCAATACTTACCTCCTTTCTGCAAGCTAGAGCCCTGAGCCACTCTATTTCCTTACATTTTATTTGGATTGAAGCCAATGAGACTTCCCAAGAATATGTCTCCCATGGCCCTAGTCTGTCAAGCACTCAGAAAAAAAAGAGGAAGCTACCTTTGGAAGGAGAGATGAGCAGATAAAGGGGCAAGCTGGAGGCTCAGTATTTGTTAGTAACTGAGATTAGAACTCTAGCCACAGAGTTTAATCTTCAACTTTCCGGGGAACTGTTGACTTGTCTGTAGAAAGGAATGAATGAGATTAGGAAATTTCAATCCTGTCTGCCCACCTGCCTTCCCAATTTTTCTCCCCCTCCTCTAGCTCCTGGGAGAATAAGACAATCTGCATTTTAGGTTCTTAAATATATGTAATCATTTCTCTACCATCTGACCTGTAAATAACAACTTTAATTAGGATTGTTGGGATACATTCCCCAGGGATGGCAATGAATTATAACATAAATTGAATGAGGCTCTCCTATAAGCCTAAGAACTAGAACTGTTAACAAAGAGGATTATTTTGGAAGTGTTGAAGACAAGATGCAGCCCTGAAGAAATCTCTGTAGATTCAAAAGTCCCCTCTTGTGTGCCCCATCTCACCTAGCAAAGCAACAAACTTCTTCATCTTGAGGGAAAGAAGTTTCCAGTCATACATCAGGGTGCCGTATCTGTGAACTATAACCAAGAATGTCATCCCAAATTATGTTTCCAGAAAGAAACAGTCCATGCAAGCAAGCAGAATAATGTTTCCAAATAGGATTTTAGCTTTGATCTTTGGTTGGGAGGCCCTGCTATCTCTTTTCTTCATTTCCACCTCCCAGATCAGATTTTATCACTGTATTCTAACTAACTAATAGAATAAAACTGGACAAAACAAGGGAAAGTCTATAATCTCATGAACTTAAAAACTCTAAAAACAGAAAGTTTTCATTTGTATTGTTGTTGTTTTTATAGCTCCTTTGGTAGCAAAAGCTAATGTGGTCTGGGACAAGCTCGTCATCTTTATTTCTCCCTTTTAGAGTTAGCATTCATACCTTTGTACGTGTTTAACCATGACGTACGGCCTCAGAGCCTGCGGGAAGTATTATATAACACATTGGTATATGTCCTTTATTAACTTTCTAAAATGATTTTTTAAAAATATTTTTAAAGACTTTATTTATTTATTTATTCATGAGAGACACACAGAGAGAGGCAGAGACACAGGCAGAGGGAGAAGCAGGCTCCATGCAGGGAGCCCGACATGGGACTCGATCCCGGGATCGCAGGATCACAACCTGAGCCAAAGGCAGACGCTCAACTGCTGAGCCACCCAGGTGCCCCTAAAACAATTTTTTTAATGGGATTCTGAATATATTGGTCCTAAAGATTTGAGAAGGATTAGGGATTTGGACTATGTTATCTTCAGAGTCTGATAAACAGTATTGGTGAGTTTCTGAGCAACAGTGAACAACAAAACAAAGTATCACTTTCACTAAAGAACATCAGACCCATATGGCTTTTTGGAGATTGCAAAAGGCTTTCACTCTTGTGTTTTTAAATAATTCAATAAATAAGAAAATCAGTAGCCATCCATTTCAGATGACAAGATATTCTCTCTTTCCAGAATTACATGAGAAGTGAACTGCCCTATGCATATGCTAATTAAAATTTTGTAGTTGCTGTTGGAACCAATAAAAATATGAATATCAGTAATGAAATTGGAGACATGTTATTGCTTTGAGTTGTCTTGAGAAACTAACAGGAGAGCTGAAAATCTGCATTCATCCTTGGCACAAACTTTTAGAGAAAGAATCAAAGGACAGACATGGCCAGCTGCTAAGCCATAAAGGAGAGAAGAGCTCAGGTAAGTACACCACATGGGTCAGGCATGTGCAAGAACAGTCAGGTGCAGGGCTCATCTAGAGTGGTTTTCTGCAAGACCTGAGGCATGATCTGAGCCCACTTAGTTCTCCCAACCCAGCCCCATTACGGTTTTCCTCTCAGCTGTAATACAGTGCTCCAGGATTTTGTGCATTTTACTCCTTCCCCATGACCTCCCAAGAGAGTGCCACATTCTTCCCAGGTATCTGTCACTACTCTAAAAACTAGTAAGTGAGAGAAATATCATAGGCATATACAAAGATTAACTGGTTCACCGATAAGGGGATCATTCTTATAAATCAGAACTAATATTCCCCTTTGAAATAAATACATTCTATCAATCAGAAGGAACTTAAAAATATCTATAATTGAGGTGCCTGGGTGACTCAGTTGGTTAAGCATCTGACTCTTGATTTTGGCTCAGGTTATGGTCTCAGGGTTGTGAGATGAAGTTCCACTTCAGGCTCTGTGCTGGACATGGGCAGCCTGCATGAGAGATCCTCTCTCTCTCTCTCCATCTGTCCCACCCCCCCTCTCACCCCTCACCCACAATCATGCACACCTACATGAATGGTCCACTCTCCCTCTCTCTTAAAAAATAAAATAAAATAAAATAAAATAAAATAAAATAAAATAAAACAAAATAAAAATATCTATAATCCATGCTCTTATTGAGATTTAAGAGGATAATTAATCTATCCAAGAAGGATTATCTGAGATCAGAAAAGAGTTCCTGGGTGAAAAATATAGCTTTTGAACATAACAACTGCAACAATAACAACAAAACCCAGCAAATCAGTGGATACTTGTTAAATACTGCAGAAAATTAAACGGTCATTGAATAGACAAATTATCCCAGAATCCAAAAGAAGTTAAAACAGATGGAAATATTAAGATAAAGATGATAGAAGAAAATGATAGAAACAAACATTGCTATAGACTAAATGTCTGTGTCCCTCTAAAATTCATGTTGAAACCTAATCCCCAATGTGATAGTATTAGGAGGTGAGGACTTTGGGAAGTAATTAGGTCAGGAGGGCAGAGCTCTCAGAAATGGGATCAGTGTCCTAGTGAAAGATCCTGAGAGCTTCCTTATCCCATCTGCCATGTTAAGATACAGTGTCAAGATGGTCATCTGTGAACTAGGAAGTAAGTTCTCAACAGCTATTAAATCTGCCAGTGCTGTGATCTTGGAATTTCTAGCCTCCAGAACTGTAAGAAATAAATTTCTGTTGTTCATAAGGCACCTGGCTTATGGCATTTTGTTATAGCAGCTGAACCAGACTAAGACATTATTTATAAAAGAATTCCAAAAGTGAAATGAAGCTGGTGGAAGAGCAAAAAAATTATGGAAGATTTTCCTCTCTCCTTAGTAGGAGAGATCTAATCTGTAGAACCAAATCCCTGATTGAGCATCCAGGTAGAGCCAATAAAAGGAGATAGGTGCTAAGATATATGCTGATAACATGTTTGAATTTCAAGGATGAGAAAAAGAAATAACACCTGGGGATAAAAAAAAAAAATGGCAGCTTGAACATAGGTGTTCAGTTTTACTTCTTGAAATCTCACTACAGCAAGAGCCAAATAATGTTTAAGGACAAAAACTAAAAATGGCAAAGAAAAAAAATAGGAATAGCAACAGAATTTGGGAAGATGAGAAATAGTTGGATGCAGGTTTCTGACACAGCTGAATGAGGAAGACAGGATCCTCAGCAGCCAGCAGGGACAGTCAAGAAGGACACCATTTCCAGCATGGTTAACATCACTCTAAATTCACAGGAACCACTAGCCCCCAGTTACTTCTGGGACCTGAGTATGGATGGTGTTAAGAAGAGATTTAAACAGGACTAGTTAAATTCTGCTGAGAATTCAAATAACAGTGAAAACACTATTTAGAGTTATGGAGTACATTTTAAAAATTAGCTAAAAAAAAGTTGGGAGTGCCTTTGTGGAACAGAAAATGGGAGAGGGACGGAGGTTATATCAATTTGTTATGTTTTAGGTTATAGGTGTTGATTTATATGCCAGGCCTTGTGGAAGACACTAGAGAGCCAGTCCTATCCTCATGACTAGTAAAGTTTATGGATGTCTGGGGTAGGGAGAGTCAATAGATAATTCTCCTATGCTTCACTGTAATAGAGAAATAAAAATTCAATATGCTTTCAGGAAAAAAAGAACAGGTAATCATTATTAGAATAAAACAGAGTGGGGTAGTTTCCTAATCAGAAAAATAAACAGAAAATTTAAAAAGAAATATAATAATATATAAACATTACAAAGCTGTCTACCTACTGCTTATAGGTAATGTTCTAAAACTAAGTTGATCTAGAAAGGGTCTCAGGGTAGAGATACACTAAGGAAATGCAGTCAGAAATGTCTATTGTACTACATTGGAACTCAAAGTTAAAATTCTTGTAACACACAGAGAAAAAAAGGAAGTAGAATATTACTTAATACTGATTAGATTATACAATCTAAAATAAAGTCATAATTACTAATTTAACCTACTAAATAGCATAGGAGTAAAATCTTTTTAAAAGCTGTTAGGATTATAAAGAAAAATTGATTACAGTATAATTGTATTGAGAGGTTCAAAGATACAGCTCATGTTTACAAGGCACAAGTACTTGACAAGTGGATGAAGTAAAAAAATTTAATAAGTTGCATTAACTGATCTAAACGGAAAATTGCATATACTACAAACAGAAGACACATAATTTCCCAAAGTTTATGGCATTTTCACAAAAATGCTTAAATCCTAGTCCACTAATAAATTCTCAAATTTTCTACATTTGAAACTGTACACCTTAAATCCTAACAGTGCAATGCAATAAAACTAGACATTGACAGATTTTTTTAAAAAAGATTTTATTTATTTAACATGAGAGACACATAGAGAGAGAGAGGCAGAGAAAGAAGCAGGCTCCATGCAGGGAGCCCAACATGGGACTCAATCCCAGGTCTCCAGGATCACACTCTGGGCTGAAGGCAAGCGCTAAACCACTGAGCCATCTGGGCTGCCCATATATTGACAGATCTTGTCAGAAACCATGCAAGCAGAAAGAGAGTGGAGTGGAATATTTAAAATATTGAAAGAACCCTCCTCCCCCCATCAATCCAAGTTTCTATAGCCAGCAAAATAATCCTTCAAAAGAGAAGGAGGGATAAAGACTTTCTCAGATAAACAAAATTGAGGGAATTCACTGCCAGTGACCTATCCTGCAAGAAACATTAATAGCTCTTCAGAGAAAGGGAAAACAATATAGACCAGAAACTTGGATCTATATAAGAAAAAGAAGAGCACTAGAGAAGAAATAAATGAAGGTAAAATTAAATCTTTTCTTTTTCTTACTCTAAAAGATAAAGATCTGTTTAAAATAATAATAGTGTAACTGTTTGGGATAATTACAGAATGAGAATAAGTGGAATGAATGAGAGTAATGTCTTCAGGGGCAGGGAGGAATTGAGGAATATGCAGTTAAAAGTTACCTGTAGTGGGCAGCCTGGGTGGCTCAGCAGTTTAGTGCCACCTTCAGCCCTGGGTGTGATCCTGGAGTCCCAGAATCCAGTCCTGTGTCGGGCTTCCTGAGTGGAACCTGCTTCTCCCTCTGCCTGTGTCTCTGCTGCTCTTTCTCTCTGTGTCTCTCATTAATAAATAAATAAAATCTTAAAAAAAAAAAAGTTACCTGTACTGCATGTAAAGTGGTATGAGAAACCATACAAAAATTTAAATATAATTGATATACTAACAGGACATACAACTGAATTGTATAAAGTGCTCAAATAAGACAAATGAAGGCAGGGGTGCCTAGGTGGCTTAGTCAGTTGAGTTTTCAACTCTTGATTTTGGCTCAGATCATGATCTCCAGGTCCTAGAATCAAGCCCTGCATCAGGCTCCATGTTCAGCAGGGAGTCTGCTTCTCTCTCTCCCTCTCCTTCTGTCCCTGCTCATGCTCTCTTTCTCTCTCTCAAATAAATAAATAAATAAATAAATAAATAAATAAATAAATAAATCTTAAAAAAAAAAAAAAGACAAGTGAAGGCAGAAAAATAGAGGGGAGAAGAAACAAAGAACAAGTATAATGAACAGAACCCATTACAAACATAGGAGACTTTAATCCAACTATATCAACAATCACTTCAAATGTGAATGGTCATGAATTAAAAGACAGAGATTGTTAGAGTAAATTTAAAAACAGGACATAGGGGCACCTGGGTGGCTCAGCGGTTGAGCGTCTGCCTTTAGCTCAGGTTTTGATCCCAGAGTCCTGGGATTGAGTCCTGCATTGGGCTCCCCATAGGGAGCCTGCTTCTCCCTCTGCCTATGTCTCTGCCTCTCTCTCTGTGTCTCTTATGAATAAATAAATAAAATCTTTTTAAAAATAAAAATAAATAAAAAATAAAAACAGGACCTAACCATTCATGGTTTGTAAGAAACTCACTTTAAATGTAAACACTCAGGTAGGTTGAAATTAAAGGGTTGAAGAAAGGTATATCATGCTAACAAGTGATCAAAACAAATGTAGCTCCATTATTAGAGGCAAAGCAGATTTCAGAATCAGGAAAATTATCAGAGATAAGAAGAAGCATTACATAATTATAGAGAAGTCAACTCTTCAAACAGATACAACAATCCATAACATGTATGCACCAAACAACAGAGCATCAAAATGATGGTCTGATCATTTTGCAAACAAATGATGGAACAGCAAAAAGAAATACACTGATCTACTGTTATAGTTGGAAACTTCAACACTCACCTTCTGGGAATTGCTAGATCAAGCAGTCAGAAAATCAGTAAGGAAATACTCAACCTAAAAGTGAATCAACTTGATAAGAGTTGATGCTTAGAGATTATTCCATTCAGCAACAAACATGTTCGTCTCAAGCTCATCTATAGCATTCACCAAGGTAGGCCACATTTACGTGTTCTCAGATTACAGTAGGATTAACCTAAAAATCAATGGCAGATTGATAGCTGGAAAACTCCCAGAAGTTTAGGGATCAAAAGCTTACTTCTGAATAATATACGGGAGTCAAAGAAGAGGTCTCAAGAAAAATGTAAAAAATATTCTGAACTAAATAAAAAAGAAAATTCAACTTAACAAAATGTGTGCTATGTAATGATACCAGCGCTTAGAGGGTGATTTGTTGCATTAAATCCATATGTTAGAGAATGAGAAATATCTAAAATCAATTTTCTAAGCTTCCACTTTAGGAAACAAGATAAAAAGAGCAATTTAGGCCTAAAGCAAGGAGAAGAGGAAAGTAACAACTGGAGGAGAGTGCAATAAAACTGAAAATAGCAAAACGATAGAGAAAAATCAACAAACGCAAAGATCAATAAAACTGAAAAACCTGCAGCTGGAAGTTGAAAAAAAGAAAGAGTGAGAAGACACAACTACTAATATCAGAAGTGAAAGAGAATTTATCACTACTGATCCCACGGACAATAAAAAGATAATAAAGGAATACGATGAACAATTCTATGCCCACAAAATTGATAACTTACGTAAAATGGAAAATGCAACTACATTTTTTAAAAACTCACAAAGAGAAATAGATCACCTGAATAAGCCTACATCTACCAAGAAATTGAATGAATAAGTAATAAATGTCCCAAAGTGAAGGCACCAAACCCAGATTGTTTCACAGGTAAATCTTGCTAATCATTTAAGGAAGAAATGATACACATTCTTCATAATCTCTTTGAGAAAGTAGAAGCAGACAGAAAACTTTGGAACTCATTCTGTGAGACCAGCATTATCTTAATCCTAAAACCAGTCAAGGACCTTATAAGAAAGAAAACAATAGACCATTATCTCTCATAAACCATAGATGCAGAACTCAACACAGTATTAGCAGGTCAAATCCAACAGTGCATACAAAGACTTGCATGCCATGACTAAGTGGGATTTACTTCGGGTCCCAGGCTGAGGATTGATTTGACAGTCAGCATAGTACACCACATCAACAGGCTAAAAAAGAAAATCATACAATCCTAGGAACTGATACAGAAAAATAATTCAGCAAATTCTAGTTCCTAGTCATAATTAAAACAAACAAACAGCCACTCAGCAAACTAGACTAAAAGAGAAGGAAATTCTTCAAGTTGATAAGAAACTTCCTGTGACATCATGACAAAACATACAGATGACATCATACTTAGTGGTGAGGAACTGAAAGGTTTTCCCCTAAGAGCAGGAACAAGACAAGATTGTCTCCTGAACACAAATATTTATATTAGTTTCATTCATAATCACCAAAAACTGGAAGTAACCAAGATGTCCTTCAATCAGTAAATGGATAAACAAGCTGTGGTACATACATATGATAGAATATAATTCAGCAATAAAAGGAAAGGAGCTTTCAGTCCATGAAAAGACACAAATGAAATGTGAAGTTATATTGATAAGCAAAGGAAGCCAGTCTGAAAAGACTCCATACTGTATTACTCCAGCTATGTGAATGGAGGAAACAAAAACTATAGCATTGGTTAAAAGAACAGTGTTTGCCAGGGAGAGGGGCAAAGAGATAAGATTGGATAGGAGAAGCACAGGATATATTTTATGGCCGTGAAAATATTGTGCATGATACTGTAAATGTGCATATCTGAAACTATCCATTTGTCAAAACCATAGAACCTTACAGCACAAGGAGTGAATCTTAATGTATGCAAACTAAAAAATCACTTAGAGGGTTGGGGAATCCCAGGACCAAGGCACGATGTGATAGAACAATTTGTTTTACAAATCTATGAAACAAGCTCATTGAAGGCAATGGGAAGGAAACTTTGGAAACAGAGTGAAGTCTATAAGACTAAAGGCAAAAGAAACTGCACACAGCATTGTATTCTAGGCATTAAAATTCTTTACCATGGTGTATGGGTTAACAATTCTGGTACTATTATACATACATAGTAGAGGTTAATAATCAAGTAATGGATGGCAGGTGGTAGGATCCAGCTTTCTCAATGTTGCAATTTACAGAGAAGCAAGGGAAGGAAGCTAGAATCATTCAAATGATAATGGATTAGAGCTGGAGACATCAGGATAAATGCATATTTACACGTAAAAATGGTATAGATATATGCATATACACGGGTTATTATACCCATACATATTGCTGTGTCAGCTGAGAGGACCTAGAAGCAATGACAACCAGTAGCAACAAGCACTCCTATTACCCAACTCTTAGCATCTAATACCCATCAGTAATGAGAAGAATCAGGGCTCTTTGGATAAATGGCCCATTCTTGGACTGAGGCAGGAAGTACACAGATGAGCTTGGAGCATTCTGTAGTACCAGGAGGGTCTGAGAAACTGTCACAGCCAAAAAGAGCTGAAGGAGATGTGATTAGATGTAAATTGGTATCCTGGATGGGATTCTAAAACAGGAAAAGGGAGCACCTGGGTAACTCAGTCAGTTAAGCAGCCAACTCTTGATTTCAGCTCAGGCCATAATTTCAGGGTCCTGGGATCAATCCCCATGTTGGGCTCCGCACTCGGTGGAGAGTCTTCTGGAGATTCTTTCTCCTCTCCCTCTGCCCCTCCCTCCATGCTCTCTCTCTCTTAAATAAATAAAATTAAAAAAAAATAAGGACACGAGGTAAAAACTAAGGAAATGTGAATGAAGTATGAACTTTACTTAATAATGCATGAATATTGGTTCATTAATAGTAACAAATATATCACACAAATGTAAGGTGTTGATAAAAGGGAACCTGAGTGAGGGGTAAATGGGAAGCCTCTGCTCTATCTTACCAATTTTTCTTTGATCTAAGACTATTAATAAAAATAAAGCTTATTAAAATAAAACAGATAAATCATCGTGGTAAAATTGAGACTCCTGGAGTCAGTAGTTTCCTAGGCAAGGTCTATCAAACTTTAAAGACTCAAGGGTTTCTGTGTTTTAAACATTATATTTTCATACTGAAAATAGACTATAGTAAATATGCTACTTTTCTCCAGAGCACTGAAAAATACAGAAAACCTCTCAATTCATTTTATGAAGCTAGAATAAACTCAGTGACAGGTATTTGACAAAAATAGTACACACACCACAAATATATAACCATACAAACCTACAGAACAACTCTATGTATGAATACAAGCCAGAAAATTCCTACATTCCTACAAAACATTACGAAAATGACTGCACTGGGATTTAACAAATAATAAATCTTAGCCATTCAATACAGATTTGATAAATTTAAGGAATGATCAGGTAAATTCTAATTGGGAATTCAAAAATATTTGGAATGACAAAGTCAATATTGACACATTAATAAATCAATTCAAAGCCGTATGATCATATCAACAGTGAGTAAAATGTGTATGATGGAATTCAATAACCATTTCTGCTTTTAAAAATTTTACCCTAGTAAGAAAAATTAAGACCCTTCATATGCAAAGAAACATTCTAGCTGAAACCAAGAGCTGGCACCCAGAATGACAGTAGGAAAACACTAGAATCATTCCAAAGATGTGACATCTATACTTACCATCACCTCTATAATTAAACATCATGCTGCAACTGAATAATCCAATCAGAAAATACAGGAAAATACAAAGCTATATTGATACCCTCCATATATACATGACTTTTTAATGTGATCCAAAAATCAAATCATTAATCTTTCAGCTTAGGCATGGGTTGAATGAGAATCGTAGATCACCAGTAGTCTTGTTCATCTCAGAAAGGAACATCAGTAATTCTGAACAGCCAGGCAGCCCTGGTGGCTCAGCGGTTTAGTGCCACCTTCAGCAAGGGGGTGTGACCTGGAGACCTGGGATCGAGTCCCATGTCGGGCTCTCTGCATGGAACCTGTTCTCCCTCTGCCTGTGTGTCTCTGCCTCTCTCTCTCTCTCTCTCTCTCTGTGTCTCCCATGAATAAATAAATAAAATCTTAAAAAAAAAATTCCGAACAGTCTTCTCATTCTCTCTGATTCACATAAATGATCTACATTTCACATTATTTTCTAGAATCATATTTTCTGTACCCACGTACATAAATTCACTGCATAAATATACTGGATTGGTTAATAGTGGTGCATATCATTTCCTACTTGAAATGCAAAGAATGATTTCCTCTATATTTGTAGGCATTTGAAGAGTTAACCTTATTTAATTGGCCATATGTTAAATGTCGAGGTAGGGAAAGAGAGAGCAGAAGATGAGCGCTAGGATATGAAAGGGTTATAGTTGGGTTTCAACTTCAGATTGGATGTGATATAGTTAAATGCAGTTAAATTTCTCACAATGGTCCCAGTGCATTTACTATGACAAAACTTAAATACTTGTTTTAGAGGCAGCAAAGAGAAGTTTGGGGCCAGGGAGAGAGACAATGAGAAAAATGGCAACTACAAGAGAACCTTGGAAAAGTGGAAGAACTTTAAGGATATTTCAGGAATGTTTTACTGCTTTGCTTCTCCATTAAACCGCAATGAAAATACACATTAGTCATCAACGATTCTGGAGTTGGATCTGCCTTTATTCAGGTTTGCTAATATGAAGACAGGCTGAGCTTGCCCTCTTGATGGGTAGCAAGTAGCAATAATTGGGAAATAAGAAAAATTTAAAAAGCATACTAAGTGTTCATTGAGAGCTTACTATCAGTCAGGCATTGTTATACTGTGTGCATTGCATGTGTGTGTGTAAAAGAGAGAGAGAAAGATCCCTTACAACAACTGAATTAAGTGGGTACTGTAATTTCCCCCACTTCACAGATTTGGAAACCATATTCAGGTACTGTAATAATTAGCACAAAATAATGATGCTAATATGTAACAGAGGCAGTATTTGAACTAGACTGTCTGGCTTCGGAGTCCACAGCTTTAGCCACTTCAATCTCAGTTTATTGCTCTTTCTCTCTCCCACTGTTAAAATCTGAAAATAATTTAAGAATGAAATACAGAATGAAGTAAATCCCCCATAATTAGAATGGAAGTTAGGGAAAGTTTAATGGTCAGCTGAGTCTGTTAAAGACAATACTTATTTTAAAAAGAGAATGATGATTCTACACTTTATTAGAACCATATTTTTTCAAGAATTACCCTGCTCCAAATGGGTCCCCATATTAGGATATGTGTCAAAACAATGATTCAACCAAAATAAGCCCCATAAATATTATGAAGGAGGAAACAAAATTAATGTTACTAATGATTAAGGCTGTCTACCTAGCAAAAAAATGAGAATCACTTGAAAAACAGAATTAATAAAAGCATTTCATAGTTTGCAGTTACCAAAGTAACTTAAAAATTATTAGCTTCTCTCTATAGTAGAAATAGCTATTTGGAAATACATTTTCAAGTCAGATTAACAAAGGCAACAAAAATGTAAAACAACAAGGACCGATCTTAATAAGATATATGACACATCTATCTGAGAAATATTACAAACTTAACTTAGAGACATAAAAGATGTTAATAAATCAGGAGACATTCCATGCTTCTGGATTAGAAGCTTCAATATTTTAAAGATGTCATTTCTCTTCAAATTAATTTATACATTTAATGCAATCCCAATTAAAATTTGATGAGATTTTTGTTTGGAACTTGACCAAATGATTCTAAAGTTCATTTAGAAGAATAATTGTGTTAGAATAGTCATGAAAAGACCAAGAAAAATGAGTAATGAGATTGACTCGCCCTATTGGAAATTAAATTATCACTGTGGTATGGTACCAGAGTAGTCAGACAGATCCATAAAACTAAAAAGAAAATCCAGAAGCTGAGTTAAGTATGTATAATAATTTCGTATATATTAATGATGTCAGTTTAAAATATTAGGGAAAGAATCAACTATTTATTAAATGGATTATTCAATAAAATATGATTGGGGGCAAGTAGAAAAGCATTTGAAAAAACAGGTTTGAGCCTTGAACCATAATTTATACTAAAATAAATCCTGGATGTATCAAAGTTTTGACTGGAAAAAAGAAACCATTAAAATAGCAGAATATATAAATAAATATTTATGTAATCTTGTGGTGGTGAAAGACTTAAATGTGTGGAATTATTGGCTAAAAGCAAGAGCTTAATAATGCATTTGACCACATAAAATCTCATAACTTGTGAAGAGCAAAAATAAGCCCTGATCCACTCATCTACCTAAACACCATAAAGCTACATTAAAAGACAAACTATGAAAATTATTTGCAAGTGGTGTTACAAACAAAGGTTTAGGTTGCCTGATCTTTTCAGGGCTCATTCGAATCAGTAAGATAAAGAGGATATTCCAATAGAAAATGGCCTAAAGATAGGTTAGGACATTGTAGAATAGATACATATGTTTTCAGGGTGAAAAAAGTGCCAAACCTCACCAGCTATCAAGGAAACACGAATTAAAATATCAGTGAGATGTCATTTCTCGCCTATTAGGTTAAAAGTGATGAAAAATATTGACAGTATCCAATGCTGGCTAGGGCATGAGTAACAGCATTCTCATATGCTCTGGTGTAAATTCAAATTGATAAAACAAACTTTCTAGAGAGCAGTTGGGTAATATATTATCAAAATTGAAAATGTGCATCCCCTTCAATGTGGGAAGGCAATTTCTAGAATGTAATCTTAGGGAAATAACAGGACAAGTGTCTAAAGATACAGGTCCAAAGAGATTCATTTAAGCATTAACAGAAGAGAAAAATTAGAAAACCCTATTCATGTGGAAAATAAAGTACTCGTTAAATACATCATGGTATCTTCACACAATGGAATACCATGCAGCAGTTTAAAAAGATAGATATTCATTACACAGTCTCATGCCCAAAAACTAGGAAGTGAGAAAACTGCATTAAAAGCGTTTTATATGGTATGATACCATTTCTCTATCTACGCATCGTGTGTACAAATGCATTTAGTATACTGAGGATGACTTTCTCTTCCTCTGTATGCGTTAAGAAAACCAGCTATTTCACTAAAATTCTGTAGCATTCAATGACACAAGTAGTCTTAGGCGAGTTGCCTTTCTTGTTCCTCAGTCTTCCCATCATTAAAATAGCATCTGCCTTGTAGGATTGTTATGGGGATCAAATGAATTAACCTGTAAAGCATTTAGGCTAGTACCTGGCACATGGTAACCAGTGTTCAATAACCCATTGCCGTAATTCTATCAAGATCCCCCCACAGAGTTCCAGAGAAAAGAGGGGAAGAAGCATTCTTTACCACAAAACAACACACTGAGCGGCTCTGGGATCCCACCCTTCATGGCACCTAGGTGGCCATGTGTGTTGGTGGGCTCTGCAGGGTACAGAAGAGCCCTGCGGGCACTGGGAGGGGCATGGAAAGCCTGGGCCACACCCAGTGAGTGGGCTCACTAGTAAGTATTGCTTAAGACCCTCGCAGAATTCCTGGAAAAACCATGGGAGAGGCAGAGGTGCTGGAGCATGGGACCACAGGTTGGGGCCAGAATCACTGCAATGTCTGACACTGTTTCCATGCCTCCCTTCAGGACTATGGGCTGTAGATGATCCTAAAGTTAATTGCATAGCCAGACTTTATACAGTCAAAGAAACCTGTACATGCAGGTAAATTAAAAGCAAATAAATTAAGTTTTCTATTGAGGGAACAGTCTTTAATACACACTCTCTTCATCTCAACTAATTCTGCTCTTGTGAAGTTTGAATAAAGATCCACAACAGATACTGTCTTACTGCTATATACAGAGCTAGTTAAGACTACCCAGAATTGGCATAATTACTCTCGTTTCAGAATGATCAGTTTGTGTTTTCCACAGTTGCCCCTAACCGTGCCCTGTCAGGAAGCAGTGCCTTCTGAACCTTCTCTTCCCTGAGAGAAGAGGAGCGACATTCAGGATACCCACCAGCAGCAGATAATCAGCGGGACCTTTTTACCATGGAGAAATGTTGATTTCATATTTGTCTGTATGTGTGAGATGAATGCTGGGCATGATTTACTTACTCCAGAAAGTGTTGCCTGTAACGTGGAGACACAGGACAGTTTAAAAGGAAGAGTAATCACAGCACACAGCTATTTATCTTCGGCTGCCTCTGGGAACCGTGAGCCGATTAACTCTTGCAGCAGCTGCCTGCAGGAAGCTGTCAGCTCCCACCTCCAAGTGGCTCTGCTCTCCCTAGCTCTTATGGCATGGGGTTCCCCGAACCCTCACTCCCCACCCTCAAACCCTGGACCCCCTTTGGCATGGGTCAAGAATCAAGTCATCATTTTCTGGGTCAAAACTGATGAGGTTCTATGTCGTGCACGCACACCAAGACCACTGGCACTGCTCTCAGACTTGGAAACCTGTACGTTCAGGGTTGATTGCTGGTTAGTTGTCTTGCCTATGTCAAAGCTTCCTTTCCCTCTTCCAGGTAGGTTTGTTCACTCCAGGATTCAACCTTAGTTCTTTCTCTTAGTTCTGCTTGATTCTCTTGCTGAATTCAAGCTTTCCTGTTGGCTGAGACCACCCTAATCCCTAACACAGAGTGGGATCCTGTTGCCTGTTCTGGTCCATTCAAGACCCAATCCCAGTCCAGGTGGCTGGAATCTTACTTTCCTTGGATAACTTTTGTCTGTCTAACCCCCTTCTTGACATCTTTGCTGCTCTTCTGGTGGTTCGATTTGCCCTTTCAATGTCAGCCAGCTTATAATGTAGCCAGATGTGTTTCTAGAATGATGTGAATTGCCCATCCAGATGCTGGTTTGGGGGATTGTGCTCTGTGTCATTAACTGTTCTAGGAACCGAGACCACAAGAGTGAACAAGTCTCAGCCTTCATTGTGATGACCTTCTAGCAGAGGAGATATATGAAATAAGAACACAATTATAAATAAGATCGTTTCTGAAGGATAAGTGCTATGATGAGAATAAATCAGGGTAATGGTTTAGGAAGCGACTGGGCAGGTGGATGGCATTTAACAGAGTGGTCAGGAAAATTCTTTTTGAAGAAGCATGACATTTGAACAGAGACTTGAGTAACGGGAAAGCCCCCTACTGCGAGAGGCTGGGGAAGTGCATTTAGGGAAAACAAGTGAGAAGGGAAAGCTCTGAGTGGTGAGGGAGAAAAAAAAAAAGTGGCCAGGAGACTGGAAGAAAGGTGGCATGACCACAGCCAAGGGAGAGAAGAGAGCAAGTAGCAGATGGGTTCAGAGGGAGCAGCACAGTCGGATCGTGCAGGGCCTTGCAGGCCATGGGAAGGAGCTCAGATTTCCTGCCAAGTGTCCTGCAGAAACCTTTGGAGGGTTCTACCTGGAGGAGGGGTTTCCTGGATTCCTTAGCTCCATGCTGGTTCCTTCTCCTTTCACCCTGGCAATTATCGTCCTTTCCAGTGCCTTTCCCCCAATCTATGATGGCCATCCACTTTCACGTATGGACTTAAGGAAACAGGGACATCACTCTCTGGGGGGATGACTCATTCCACCCCATCAGTCACAGTGCTGTCATGACCCACCAGGCAGTGGGGAGGCAACACGGTCTTCAGCTGGGGTTTAGCTGGAGCTCAGAAAACTGTCAGAAAGGGATATGGTCAGACAGGGAGTCAAGAGTGAGGAAGACTGCTGGCAGGAATGCAGGCAGGAGGGGGGCTACTGAGGGCAGCCACGGGGCTATAGGCAGTACTAATGTGCAGAGGTCAAGTTGAGGCTCAGTCTCGTGCTGGTGCCTGAGACAGGGCCAGGGAAGGGTGGCAGTGAGCCCACTTTTCCCACAGAAACTTAGAGGAGATTCTGTCTTCTTTCTGGGGGCAGCACATTGCCCAGAACTGCCCCAACCTATAATCCGGCACTTAGGTTTCTAGCTCAGTTGTCAGGTCACATGTACTTCTTGGCCTGCGCTGAGCTCAAGGTGTGTATACATAGTGAGTATGAAGGGGGGATGGGTAGAAGAAGTTTGCTTCTACTGAGAGCTGAGTGGAGGGTGCATTTTTAAAATCAGGATTTTCCATGTCAGGACTATAAGGAGTTACAAAATTTCTCATAGCTGGACTATTTCTCAGGGTGGGTTTTTTTTTTTTTAAGATTTTATTTATTTACTCATGAGAGACAGGGGGAGGGGGCGGGGAGAAGCAGGCTCCATGCAGGGAGCCCGACATGGGACTCGATCCCACGTCTCCAGGATCACGCCCTGGGCTGAAGGTGGCACTAAACAGCTAAGCCACCTGGGCTGCCCTATTTCTCAGGGTTTTAGTTCTGCAACAAGTCTCTGTGGTCCTAAAGCTTTGAAGACAACATATGGGTAGATGCAAGAAAGCGAGTAACATTTTTTGAATATATATTATGTTCCGTACTTTACACATATTATTTTAGTTATCCTCAATAATCCTATAGTAATATCCATAGGGTAAGAATCCTATGTGTAATATAAACTCATTTTGTATCTAAAGAAGCAGGCTCATAAATATTGAGCCTGGAACAGGCAACCAGCTAACAGCCAATAAGTGATGGGATGGGGCCAAATTTGGACTTGAAGACAGATCTGAAGAACGTGGGCCATGTTGTTGATTCTATTACTCTGGCTGTGCGAAAGGCAGAGTGCCCTATCTACCCTGTCCTGGCACTCTTTGTCCGAGTCTTTCAAACTTCTTATGATTATCTTTTTCTCAGGTTAATTTTCCACATGACTATGCCTTATCTCCTTGTTGACTGTGATCTCCTTGGATATGGTGACATCCTCTTGAAATCTTTTTCAATCCCTAGCAACGCTTTGCCTTAAATAAGGTCTCAATGTTGTCTCTTCTCGATGGGTTGTCAACTCCCAAATGTGATGGGTTATGCCAATTTTGGTGGCACACCTGGGGCAGCAGGGGAAGGGCCCTCAGTAGAACACAGGGACCCCTGAATGTGTCCAACCCACCAGAGGCAGTGAGGCAGTGGAGCTATTCTACACATAACACACCTAATTCAATTATACTCTCTACATAGAAAGGAAAGTAAGAGAAAAACTGAAGAGAATGGGAAATTTATTTTCCTTTTCTTTCTGCATTGCCATTTTAGTTTACATTTTCTAGCCTTTTCCTGTGTTCAAAAGGAGTTCCCCTTTGAGGTCTTTTCACTTTCTAACAGTCCTACTAGATTCCTGGGGTCCAGAAGTTCTCCAACTATGTGCTTCTCTGTAGTGAGTGCCTGCCAAATAGTAGAATTACACTCATATCTAGACTGTATCTCACCACGAATTATTTGTTTGAGAGCTTTGCTCCACAGAAATATACATTTATGAGAAATAAAGGCCTTTTGGAAACCAAACGCTAGCAATATTAGGATATGCTATGTAATTCTTTGAAATGGAGGGAAAACAAACTCTTTATGCTTTTTGCATAGATAATTAAGTGATTTCAAACAGTACTAGAATTTGTTTTTAAAACCAGTTGGAATGTGTCCTCTTTTGTTACTCTGATAGCTAATTTGATGACCTACTATTGTTAATCCTATATACTCCTGGAATTTTTTGTTTGGTTGATTTTTTTGTTTTTGTAGGAAAATTTCTATAATTGTAAGTAAATTACTGTATGCTGTTCCATTTTTTAGAGGGTTATTTAACAAATACCATTCTAGATATTATATTCTCCCTTTTTCCATGTTCCAAGTACGGAAATCATATCAAAACCCTTTAATTTTTAGTCTACAAAGTAATTGAGTGTCCTAGGAAAGACAAAGGGCAGAGCGTAGTCGAGAACACAATATAAATGAGTTCTGTGTTCCAGCCATGACCTCGTAGTTGCTGAGGCCGTGAACTCACAGATCCCTCTCTGTGAATTCAAGCACAGGGAGGTCTGGGACCTCAGTTGCCCAGGTGGATGAGTCTAAGCCAAGACAAGAAGATTCATTTCCAAAGAAACTGAAAGCAGGACAAGAAAATGACTTGGAATGGCCCATATTTGGTGTTGGCACTCAACATGCATAGACTCATGGCTTCAGCTATATTTAAATAAAGAAATGGACTTCTAGACAAGAGCTGGGAACAATGGCCCAAAGTTACTCTGCAAATTAGAGTTAAAAGAAAGTGAACAAGGTAGCGAAAACAGACACAAGGAAGCCAGGGAAAGTTTTTAAGCAGATGCAGGCCTTGGAAAGACATTTGACTCACTTAAGAATTCTGTGTTTCTACACCATCCCCCCAAGGCTGGAGTCTCAGGGCCTGCTCTGTCACACATGCAAAACCAATCTGCTCCCGTGACATGGAGCATGAAAGTTCATCTCCTAAAACTTTACACCCTATTGAAAGAATATAATAGTGTTAAAGAAAAGCTAATTCTGTGATCCTTTCGCATCGGGCTACAGATGGGATGCCATTTTCAAGGGACATTTTTTTGCCCCAGTTCCTGTCAAATAGCTCCTGAAATAGGCATGATACAGCCCCCTTGAATAAAATAAAATACCTTATTTAATTGCCTGAATGACACTCGGGATTGTGCTGCCAAAGCAAGCCCAAACAGGCCCAACCAGAAGCAATATCGAGGGGGTAACTTGACTATGAGGCAGCTCCAGCCCCAGCCCCCACCAACTGACTCAGGACTGCCCGCCCAGGCTGATGGAAATGAAAACAGGTCTGGGGAAATGCAAATGAAATCTGCAAAGGAGCTGAAGGGAGGAGAAGCGATTTCCCAGGGTAATGAGCTCATTGATTGCAAGGATGGCACCTCAGCCCGACCTCCGGAGGCTCAGAATGCCATTAGACAAGGACAGGGTCTGCCACCAACTCTATTCACCAGCTGCCGCCAGATTATGGCCCTCTGGCTCCAGAATTCTGGCCCCATTTTGGATTCCTTTGTATATTTTTGCCATTTGTGTGGACTTGCCTAGGATTCCATTGGATTCTTACTAATTGTGAAAACAGCAAGTCTTGGAGCTTCCAGGAGAGACCCAACGTTATTCATTGAGTCCAACTCAATTTTTAAAATATCCAAGTACAGAGAGACTGACTTACTTGTTCTATCTGTGTCATCTGCTGGTCTCCAAAGAGCTTAGCTGAAGAAGTTCTGAATTATCCTGCTTTGTTGAAAATATATTTTTTACAGGAAATATATATTACACTAAAGTAAGTGGTGATCTTTCCCCAGCATGTATCTTGCAAGAGCTACTGTAGTAGAATTATATTAGGAGGATTTATAATCAACGTGCACATTATTTAACACTGTTTCAGTATACAAAGATAGTAAATTCTCCACTCATCCCAGCTCACTCTAGGATAGCAGGGGTTATGGGACACTGTCAATATGGGTTTCTGTCCTGAGTCTGCCTACCCCAGCAAGGTGCCTGCACCCTCTCCTCTAACTAAAGGCTCTTCCATAGTCACTGATTCAAAGCGACTATTCCATCTGCTGTCCTGTTTTGGGAAAAGGGTTCAGGAACACACATCTTATTAGGGTGGCTATTATGGACTGGGCTGTGTTTCCTCAAATTTTTAAGTTTAAGCTCTTAACCCCCAGCACCTCAAAATACTTCTGTAATGGATGGGGCCTTTAAAGAGGTAGTTAAAATGAGACCGTTAAAATGGGCCTTAATCCAATCTGACTGGTGTCCTTATAAAAGGAGGAGATTTGAGGCACCAGGGAGGCTCACGTACAGAAGAAAGACCATGCGAGCACACCACGAGAAGGCGGCCATCTGCAAACCAAGAAGAGAGGTGTCAGGAGAAACTAGTCCTGTCAGCAGCACGAACTTGGACTTCCAGCCTCTAGAACTATGAGAAAACAAATTTCTGTTGCTTAAGCCACCCAGTGTGAGGTATTTTGTGATGTTTGCCCTAGTAAACCAATATAAGAGGTAATCCCAGGAAACACAAATAAGGAGAAGATGAGACAAGGAATGGAAGAGGCCAAGGTGTGGTACCAAGTGAGTTGTCCCTGTGGGGAACTGGGCTTTCTGCTGGGGAACCCTGGGGAACAGTGGAGAAGATCCATTATTACCTTACCTGAGGAGCCAGCTGGCAGCCATGATGTCTGACCCCCAGTCTCATCTTGTCACTCATTGGTTAAAGGCTGCTGGGGGAGAGGCGTTAAGTCTCCAGCCCTCTGGCCCGGTGTGCACAAAGGCATATGGGGCTCCTACCACCAAGGAAGACCCCAAGGCCAGGAGATGTAGATGCTGGCAGTGGAAGGCCCCTGGGGTAAGGACGAAGCACTGCTACACCTACCTTCCCAAGCCCAGCAGAATCCTCTCTGGCACAGAAACAGACGGAAGGACCTTATCTCTCTCACCTTTGCCATTTTATGTTCTTCTTTCATAGCTCGTGGCCCTCTGCTGCCCAGACACATCATTTCAAGAGCATACTGCCAGTCATCCATGTCATTAAGACTGTCAAGAGGAGGTTCTTAAATAGAAGATCATGCTGACAGGCCCGGAAAAGTCCCTGGCTGAAAGGATGATGTCGAGGGTCCCACCTACCTGTGCATATTGCCCTGATCCTGATGTGCTGACCTGAGAGGTAAGTGAGGGCTACAGCCACCTGGAGGGAGATGCACGTGTTTTTTTCACAAAGATGCAGCCCACTCATCAAGCATGGGTCCAGGCAGAGAAGGAGTTTATCACGATCTGCATAAAGTGAGTACAGAACCAGTACGTGACTGTGCCACCTTATGTCCCAGAAATGAGAGAACAAGTTCTTATGGTAATTGTATCCAATTGGAATGAGCTCTTTCCAATGGGGTCAGTGGAAACTAGGAAATAAAGTCTCAGAATATTTGCACAGCAGTTAAAAAATCTCAATCCTTGCCCAGACCGCAAGGTTTCCTTCAGGATATTACCTGAAAAATAAGCAGAAAAATAAGCAGAAGAATGCTATGAAGGTAGGTACAGTCCAGGTGCCAACCAACAGTTTAAGGCCACTTGGGTTTTCCAGATCAGGAAAAGAGGGTCTCAGAAGGTACATTATGAAGTATTCTCAAGAGACTTATCTAGAGTTTCAGTGGATTTAATTGTGTGCTTCTGAGGATATTGTGCCAGCCTGGGCAAGAACCTCTCCCCCCCACCCCCTTTTTCACATGGATCTTGACGAAAAAGCATAACAGTGTGTTGAAGTGGAAAAATCCCTGAAATAGAAGTCAAGAGACAGGAGTATTCCTAGTTTGGCCTTAAAATATTCATAATTTATGAACCAGTGATTTCACATCTAGATATCAGTTCTAGGGAAAGAATCTAAAATGCAGACATGGATTTACGCACAAAAATGTTTATTGCAGCATTACGTGTAATAAAAATCCTGGAAATCACTGAAATAGCTGGTGGTTAAGGTATGGTTAATTAATGCAATTAATGTTTGAAAAGAATTTTTAATAACATAGAAGAGTTATGTAAGTGAATAAAGAAGACTGTAAGTATGTGCCAAAACATTAGTATTTTTTGTCTCTACATAGTAGGTTTAGGGGTGATTTCTTTTTCTGTTTCTTGACATTTTTTATACTTCCCATTTTTCTACAAGTAAGCACCTTGCAATCGATAGAAAATTAGCAAAAGAAAAACAGTATTACCCTGGCTGTGAGATGCTGATTTTTTTCTTAAAGATTTATTTACTTATTTGAGAGAAGAGAGAGAGAGAGAGAGAGAGAGCGAGCGAGCAGGGGGGAGGGGCTGACAGAGAAGGAGAGAGAAACTGAAGCAGACTCCTCTCTGAGTGTGGAGCCCTACAGAGGACTCAATCTCAAGATCCTGAGATCTTGTCCTAAGCCAAAACCAAGAGTTAGATGCTTAACTAACTGCACCACTCAGGCACCCCCTTGGCTGTGAAATGACAATTCTAAGTGCTGTTACACATGGAAGGCCCCGGATCTTTGCAGAGATGGCCAGAGCATGTGTGATCCCATGCTGTAATACGTGATGAAGGGCCTTTGAGGAGAGACTGGTGTTTCACACTCGTAAGAGCAATGCCAGAGACACTAAGAAAGAAAGAACCTTAGCAATAACATATTTGGATATAGATAGGAAGTCTAATGATGAACCACAAGTCTATTGAGATCATGTGAGGCTTCCTTCCAAATATAATCACCTCTGAGAGAGCTGCAACAATTAAATTTTGGCATCTCTGGGTGGGAAGACTTTTCACTGGATCGTGAGGAACTCACCTCTCTGGGATACCACCTTGTTTCCATCTATGGCATCTCTATTTTAGCTCACTACAGTTGCAATGCTGACATTGGAGTTGGGTTTTGCAGGATGAATAGTAGTTTCCCTATTCATCAGAGAAGCAGTAGAGAACATTTCAAGCCAACAATCACATGTGAAAATACAAGGGGCATATGGAAATGACCTTGGGGGAGTTGTGAGAAGTTTCATGTGGCTCTGTACCAGTTTGGAGATGGAACAAGAGAGGCAAAAACTGAGGTTGAACAGGTAGTTGGGGATCACATGAGAGAAGATTTCCATTCGGGAACCTGGCTGTCACCCTTAAGGTGACAGGTACCTCACACAACTTTCAGCTGAAGAATGACCCCTGTGGTTGTTTCCAACATTGGTTGTTCACGTTCTCTCATTCCAAATCTTTTTATTTTTTTTATTTATTTTTATTTTTATTTTTTTATTTTTTTTATTTATTTATGATAGTCGCAATGAAAAAAAAACATATGAAATCCAGACCTTCTAGTTCTCTTTCCTATTTACCTTTAGTCCTGGGGCTTTCTGGTGTTGCTTGTTCGATAACCTTGATTTTCCCTTGTTCTTCCAGAAGTTCTTTTTTTTTTTTAATTTTTATTTATTTATGATAGTCACACAGAGAGAGGAGAGAGGCTGAGACACAGGCAGAGAGAGAAGCAGGCTCCATGCACCGGGAGCCCGACGTGGGATTTGATCCCAGGTCTCCAGGATCGCGCCCTGGGCCAAAGGCAGGCGCCAAACGGCTGCGCCACCCAGGGATCCCCTCTCATTCCAAATCTTTATGATATTTGCATCATGTTTCTTCTCATGTTCTTTTGTGTTTTTTAAATAGGGGTTCACTGTTTACTTTAGATCTCATCTTAAATAAGATCTATAATATTATAAGCTTGATGTGCTAGTTATATTTTTAATACATCTACTCTAATGATACATTTATTAAAATAATCCACTCATGTACCACCTTAAATCACTCTCCATACACATTTCACACTTGGCAAATGCTGTTCCTGTTCATTTGCTCAACAATAATTTTGAGTCTCCACTACATGCCAAGAGATGCAAATAGACAGCACTACGGGCAATGAGGACAATGCTGATGACATCATGAAAGTACGATACTTAGATAAACCTACTGACAAAGGAATTCTGTTTTTAAAAAAATTCCTCTAAGGATGCTTGGGTGGCTCAGTGGTTGAGCATCTCCCTTTGGCTAAGGTCGTGATCCTGGGGTCCCGGGATCGAGTCCTGCATTGGG
Source organism: Canis lupus baileyi (assembly GCF_048164855.1). NCBI lineage: Eukaryota > Metazoa > Chordata > Mammalia > Carnivora > Canidae > Canis > Canis lupus. Next base: position 12,483,505 of record NC_132860.1, read on the forward strand.
CTCCCAGCAGGGAACCTGCTTCTCTCTCTGCCTATGTCTCTGCCTCTCCCTCTGTCTCTCATGAATGAATAGATAAAATCCTTTTAAAAATTAATAAAATAATAAATTAAAAATTCCTGTAGCAATACTGTACAAGAAGGTTTAAAGTAATAAAACAGGAAGTCTTATCAGAAGTCTCTTGCAGTACCCTATATCAAAATCAGAAGAAGGTTTGATCTAAGGCACTGGCAGAAAATTAAAAGAGGACACGTAAGTGAAATATTTGCAGGTGGGGCGTCTGGATGGTTCAGTTGGTTAAGTGACCCACTCTTGATTTTGGCTCAGGTCTGGATCTCAGGGTCGTGAAATCAAGCCTCACACTGGGCTCTATGTTGGGCATGGAGCCTGCTTAAGATTCTCTCTCTCTCTCTCCTGTGCGTCTCCCCCCCCACCTCATTCACACACATGCTCTCTCTCTAAAATAAATAAATAAATACATACATACATACTTTATTTTAAAAAAAGAAAGAAAGAAAAATTCTCAGGCAGTAGAAATCGAAGGGTCCTTGTGCCCAGTTAGATGCTCCCCCAAGGAGCACAGGAAGGACAGGCTTCAAAGGTTTGGTTCATATGTTCTCTTTAGTCCCTGACTCCCCACCTCCCCTGAGGGAGACTGGCTCGGTCTCCTCCTCCTAGGGCACTTCCCTATATTATGGAGGCCTGAAAAGTGAACAACTGCATGCCCTAGACTGCCTTGCAGTGAACATTTTACTTATAACTTAGGTTCCAACAATAAAATGCACTCTTGAAAGACTAGGAATTTGGAAGTGAGTTAACTTGGGGAAAAAGTATGGCAGGGAAGCTTCTCTTTTTCTTCTGGAGTGGACCTAGAAGCCTCAGCATGGCTATGAAGCCCACACATCTGGCCAAGGCTCATGACGCAAATCACCGCTGTGTGGGTGTGATGCTGGAGCCAGCACTTGGCTCAGTAATCTCCTTATTTCCCTTCTTGCCAAACAATGCAGTAGAGTTAGCAGTTCTTTCAATGGATTCATTTGGCATTGTTACTCTAGAATCATCTCTGGGGTCCTAAACTGGAGCCAGCTCCTTTAGACCTTCCAGTAATTTTACAGACACCCAATTCCCTTTATTAAACCTTTCTTTTCTTAAAATAGCCAGAATGGTTTCTGTTTTCTACACTTTTTCCTTTACAAATATCACCACTCAAACTCATATTTAGTCAAAGACTGTCTTACACAACCCAATGTGTGTGTGTGTGCGTGCACGTGTGCATTTGTATGCATGTGAATGCTTCATACCATAAACTCTTTGGGATTAAACTGTAAGGTCTTTGGGATTCGTCTTATATTTCTCTTCTTCTAGATAAGATATATGGTGCTCCATATATGGCAACCATTATTAAGTTAATTTTGAAGAAAGCACTACTTGTCTTTCCAATTCTGATACCAAAAATAAGTCACGATCACACAGGAGAGAACAGAAAAATGCACTGTTGACTCGGTGGAAGAGTCCCAGGACCACTGGCTAGAAAATGATGTGCCCTTCTGTGGGTGTGATCTTAGTCACGGAAGAGAACCCTGTGTTGTTTAACCATGATGGGGACATTAGATTTAGCCACAGTGGAGATGGAGGCGGAGGGGACTTAAAATAGATTTGGGCGTTATGTGAGGTCTGCTCTTCATGTCCTGGTGGAGGGAGAGAGAGGGGGCCCTTCCATGACTATATGTCAGAAGCTAACACCTTAATACAAAGCAGCTCCTCCAATGAGCCTGAACTGCTTGGGGCCATGGCTCTGGACCCTGGCTGCCCAGTAGAATTCCTGCTGGAGCTGATGACCTGTCTGGCCCTCAAAGATCCTGACTTACTTCATCTGAGAGAGGTCCAAGAATCACAATCTTTGAAAAGCCCCCAATAAGTCTAATGTAGTAGGGTTGGGCAGCACTGACCTTGCGTTCAAATGTTTTGCCATGTAGCAGTCATTGTATTTCTTTTGATTTCTGACATCCCTATGGTATTTCTTGTTAGGTGTGCTTTCTCATTCACAGCATTTTTCATTTATGTCTCCTCTTCCTCATTTTTTCTCTATCAGAAAAGTTTTCAATTTAGTATTTTTAAAATTTTGTTTATCCTGTAATTTCTTATTTATTTATTTATTTATTTATTTATTTATTTGAGAAAGAGAGAGAGAGAGACATCTGGGTTGTTTTTTTGAATGGGTGTATATGTTTATTTAATGCTGTTCTTGTAGATGGTTCAGGTTATATTTTGTAAATTAATTTGTAACTGAATTACACTGAGGTCAGAGTACATGATTATATAGGACGCGACTTCTCAGAATTTGTTTTGAGATTTGTTTTGTGGACCAACACATGCTCAATCTTTGTAAATATTTCAAGTGGCTGAAAGGAATGTATTCCTTACAATAGCAGTTCCTAAAATGTGGTCCCCAGACCGGCAGCATCAGCTAGAGCTTGTTAAAAATGCAAACTCTCAGGCCCCATTCCAGCCCTCCTGAACCAGAAGCTTGATGGGTGGGACCCAACACTCCGTTTTCACAAGCTCTCCTGGGGGACTTTGATGTCACCCAAGTTTGCAAACCACTGCTCTCATAGGTCAATTCAGGGTTCTGCATAAGAGTTAAATATAGTCTAGTCATTGTGTTGTTCAAATCCTCAGAATTTTTGGCTAACTGGTCTATCGATTCTTGAGAGAAATGAATTAAAATCTTTCACTACATTTGTGGACTATCAATTCATCCTTATTTTTTTTTCCATTATGGCATGATTTATTTGGAGGTTACACTTATAAAGATTGAATATAAAATATGTAAATTTTTCCAGAAGTGGTTTTCTTTTATCTTTATACAGTTATCCTCTTTCCCTCTAATATCATTTTTTGCATTAAGGCCATTTTGCCTGTTAGTAACATAACTGTAAAGGTTTCATTTATTGACATTTGCCAAATATATTTTTCTTTTTCCTTTATTTTCAGCTTCTATGTTTTGCATTTTAGCTATTATTTCTTATAAATAGCATAACTGAATTTGGTTGTGTTTTTTTTTTTTTTTTTTTTTTTTTTTTTTTTTTGGTTGTGTTTTTTAAATCTGATATCCACCATCTTTCATAGAAGAGTAAAATTTGTATACATTCATTATAATTATTGATATATTTTTAATTTATTTTCATTCTATTATGGTATCATTTTTATCAATAATTTTTTTGTTTTATTTCAGTTTTTCCATTCTTGCTTTATATTGAAATTATTATTTCCTTTACTTCTTTTGCTGTATAAATTATACATCCCATTTTGAAGGCCAGTAGTTAAGCCATAAAGTGTTACTATATACACCTAAGGTTTAAAACTAACCAGTTATCTCTGCTCATACGTATCATTTTCAAGTGCATCATCAAGATAGCTCCTATGCTTTCATTAAAAAGTTGAAATCTTATAGAGCTCATTTTCTGGCCACAGTGTTTTCAATTAGAAAATCATAGCACTAAGATACACTTTTTAAAAGTCCCCAAATATTTGAAATTTAAATAATACATTTCTAAATGATTCATTTGTCAAAGAAGAAATTTAAAAAGGGAACAACTATTTTACATTGAGAAATGCTTATATTAGAAAAGATGTGAAATCAATTCACTAACTTTTAAAATTAAGAAGCAAGGAACAACACAACAACAACAACAACAAAAAGCAAATTCAATCTGATGGTTAAAAACCACAGATAAGAGCAGGAATCAATGAGGTAGGAAAATAAATGATACTATTACCAAAGCCCAAATGTATTTCTTAGGAAATATTATTAATATTAACCAATTCCCTCAAAACTGAATTTAAAAAAATAGAGAAAACACAAATTAAGAAGTCAGTAACTCAAGGGTGGATATTCTTACAGATATGATAGACAATAAAAGGATAGTAAAAGAATATTGTAAGCAAGTTCATGTGAATACATTCAACAACATAGAAGAACTTGTTTTTTGAAAAGCCCAATTTGCCAAAACTGCCTCAAGAAATAAAAATTTAAAAATTGAACAGTTTACATCTATTAGAGAACTTAACTTTATAATAAAAAGCTTTCACACAAGCAGAGCCAGATCCAGATGGTTTCACTGGTGAATTCTACCAAAACACTTAAGTGAGAAATAAGAGCAAGCTAACCAAACTCGATCAGAAAATAAAAGAAAAGGGAATATTTCCTGAGTCAATTTATGAGGTCAACATAAATGCTGATAACAAGCCCAACCAAGATATTTATTACAAGGAAAGAATATTAGAAGCCAATACATCTGACAAATATTGGTGCAAAAACACACTACAAAATATTAGCAAACTTAGTCCAGCAATACACAAAAATATTTACGAGATGGGGTTTATCCCAGAAATGTGATGTTGACTCATGGCAAAATCAAAATAAAACAAATAAAAACCCCCAAACCCTCAGAAAACTACAGTGCAGGAAGCTCCCTCAATCTGCTAAGGAACATCACAAAGCTCCTACCATCACAGCAAATGGTAATATAATAAAAGCTTTTCCCCAAGTTTGGGAATAAGGCAATGCTGGCTTTCTCATCTATTCTCATTACTTTTGTTACACATAGGAGTGGTATCTTATCAGGAGCAAAAGGACAAGAAAAAATAATTCAAAAATTAGAAGTAAAACTTTCTTCATGGCTGATGGCTGATAGCATTGCCCTCAAAAGTGCTTCTCAAAGTGCTGTCCAGGGGCTTCAGGAAGGTCCCCGAATCTCTTTCAAGGAGTTCAAGAGGCAAAAGCTGTCTGTGTTCATAATAATACTATGATATTATTTGCAATTTCATTTGCATTGTCTCAGAAGTGTAGAGTGTAGTCTTGCAGAGGCATGATGTGTGATATTGCAACAGACAGAATTCAGAAACCCACACAAGAACCCAGCCATCTCTGTAAGGCTAGACAATGAAGAAATGTACAAAGATGTATAAATTTACAATTCTAGTTTTCATTTTGTTTTGGAAAATAGAGTTATTTTTCATAAAATTTTACACTAATATAGAAGGAGTTTATGATTTGCAGGGGTGGTAATTGCATGTGTATGCTAAAGCTCATCAAGTGGTATACCTGAAACTTGTGATTTTATTATATACATTTTAAAAGTTGATTTTAAGAAAATTACCAAGACCACTTTTTTTTGAGAAAGAGAGTGCACACATGCATGCATGCAGGGAGCGGGCAGAGAGAGAGAGGAGGAGAGAGAATCTTAAGCAGTTTCCACACTCTGCACAGAGCCTGATGAGGGGCTCGATTCCAGGACCCTGCAATCACGACCTCAGGGGAAATCAAGAGTCTGACACATAACCAACTTAGCCACCCAGGTGCCCTCCAAATTCTCAAATGGGGACTTGTAAGGGATCTCAGTTTACCAGATATTAAAATTAATAACAAAGGAGTGGAAAACTAGTTGACCCATGTAATAGATTAGAGAGCCCAGAAGCCAATGTCCTCCCTCTTCACATTTCCTCACCAGTTCAGTCAAAAGTTTGAATGATGGAATGACTTTTCATCTCTACCCCAAAAAGCTATTTCTCCAATTCTATGGGCCTAGAGGTTAGTCTTCATTTTTCCTTAGAAATTAAGAAAGCCTCTTGATTCACCCAGAGAGTAAGGTCATCTTTCAGTGACAAAGGTGGAAGCTTTCTTTCTCCACCATTCTTATCATTGTAAGACTCTACATCTGTTTTCTGCTATCTGGCCTAACTGCCCCCCCATTTTCCTTCTGAACAAACCTTGCTGCCAGCATCCAACATCTCAAAGAAGGGTTACAAATAGAAACAGAAAGGTCCAAAGTGAATTAAAATACCAGGTTGTTGACAGGAGAGAAAAAAAATAGCCCCTGCTAATAACCTGATTTGACATCTGATTTATGTGGTCCTAAAAGGACAGTCATAAAAAATGTGTAAGTGAAGGAATAACACCAAGTGATTTACAAAGGCCCTGGGAGTGTGGGTGACAGGACGCTCTGAAAGGGAGAGCGATAAATCCAGCCAGAGAAACCACGCTGGATCCCTCCATCCTGCATGGCCTGAGTACCTGGAGAGTCTGCTTGTAGCAATTTCCATTCAACCTTGCATTCAGCAAATATTTCCTAAGTCTCCTGGCCATGGGCAGCATTAGGCAAGGCAAAGTGTATTTGTGTAGATCTATGGTAGGAGCAGGTTCCCAGAGAGAAGGCACAAGGTGTGACACAAGGTGTTGCTGAACTGATCGTATGATAAACCAAACAGCTAAGCCAGAAAGAAGAGGCACTGATGTATAAGTGGAAGCAACTAAAATAATTTTAAGAAGAGAAAATCCGAGGGAGAAATGATTACTGTTTTCAAATCTCTCAAAAGCTTCTCTAGGACTCCAGAGGATATTGAGACCAGAACTAAAGAAAAGCAAACTCCACCCACCAATATTTATTGCACACCTCCTTTGTGCTGAATGCTGTTCTAGTAGCGAAGCATCTAGCAGGAGTGCAAAAGACTGAGCGAGTTCCTGATGCCACTGGAAGTTATATCTTATTGTAAAGAAGAACTATAATATGCCAAATAAGCAATTAAACAAACATGTTATTTCAGATATTAGTAGGTCTTCTAAATGTACAGGGTAATGAATGCAATAGAGTGAAGGGAAGGACAAGAGGGAGAAGGAAAATTTATTTATGGCAGGTGATCAGAAGAGTCTGAGAAAGGGCATTTAGGCTGACATCAGAAAAACAAAAAGGATCTTCAACTTTGTGATGATCTGGAGAAGAGAGATCTGGAGAGAAAGAACTGTTAAGTGCAGAGGTGCCAAGATGAGAATGTGCCTGGGAAGTCTGTTTTCAAAGGAGCAGAGAATCCTACTGCTCCTTTGGGACACAGTGAGTTATGACAGTCGAGTGACGAGATCGGAGACATAGGCAGGGACAAGGATGGGGGCCTTGTAGGCCTTGGGGAGAGGTCTGATTTTCCACCCAGGGCAATGGGATCAACCCATTGAGCACACCCTCTGATGTCCTGTGCCACATCGTCCTCTCAGCTCACATCTGATTTCAGAGGCAGCTAGATGCATACTTTTAATACCCCAACTCAGCAATGACTTGGGGGAAGCCATTCTTGGAGGAAATACACTCCCAGATATCAAGACTTAATATAAAACTACAATAATAAAGGTGGTGTGGTAATAGCCCAAAGACAGACAAAGAAATCAGTGGAACAGAACAGAATATCTAAAAACCAGACCCCTACACACAAAGCCACTTGATTTAATAGAATAATGACACCATAGTACAGTATAGGAAGGATGGATTTGCAGATAGTGTAGATTTAAATGTAAAAAGCAAAACAAAAAGAGCTTTGAGAAAAAAAAGTATAAAAGAATATCTTCATGACCTTGGATAAGCAAAAAAAAAATTCTTTTAGTAGGACAAATAATGCACAAAGCATGAAGAAGACTGGTAAACTGGAATACTTTTAAATTGAGAATTCATTAAAAATATCATTAAAAGGGAAAAAGATAAGCCACAGAGTAGAAGAAAATATTTACAATATATATCTGACAAAAGATTAGTATCCAGGACATGTAAAAACTTTGTATAAAACAATAAGAAAATGATGGACAACTCAATAGAAAAATAGACAAAAAGCCTTAAAGAGGAACTTCATAAGAGGCTGTCCAAATGTCCAAAGAAGTGCTTAACATCACAACTCATTATAGAGGCTCAAATTAAGACCATAATGAGATACCACTGCATGTGTATCTTCATGGCTAAAATTAGAGAAACCTGTAATGTAAAAAAGGGGGGAAGGGGGACAATTTTAAAAAGTCAGGGTAAAAAAAATCCCTTTTGATCTCCATTCCCTCCTCTACTTGCATTGCAAAGATCAAGAGAAGAGCATAACAGGCAGAGATATGCAAAGGTCCTGTGGCAGCAAAGCTCCTGGCATGTTTTAGGAGGTGGGTGTGGCTGGAGCAGAGGGGGATAATGAAAATAGGTGATGAGGTTGGGCAACTGGGGGCAGTGCTATGAACAGAGCATGCAGGGCCTCACAGGTAAAAATTTGAAATATTTACCTGGGAGAGAAAATCTTTGAAGAATTGCAAGCAGAGTGCAGGAATGACACAATGTTTAAAACTTTAACTCCAACCTTGAAAGAGGCCTTCAAGGCTCTGTGTCATCTTTCTTCGCCCATTTCACTGCCATGTGCCACAGCATCCCCTGCCACCCCTCATGCCCACTACGCTGCCTTTCTTTCACATTCTATCTTGTCTCAAGTTCTTGCACATATTGTTCCCTCTGTCTAGAGTCTACTACCCCTTCCCAATATCACCCTAGGTCACTCTTTCATTTGTTGGACTTTCATTTAATTGTCACCCTTTCAGAGAAATCTCTCCTGTATCCCTTTGCTCTTCTCCTGCAAGAAATCTCTTACTCTTCTTTGTCACCATCATCAACAGCAATTAATTGTGAAATCACCTGTTAATGTCTGTTTTTCCCACTAGAGTGTAAAATGCATAAAAAGTGTCAACCGTGTACATTTTGCATACTGCTGTATTCCTAGCAACTAGCACAGTACTTTGCTCAGGTTAAGTGTTTGATTTTTTTTTTTTTAGGTAAATGATTGAATACTTGAAGACTGGTTCATATATGAAGTCAACAGACCAATAATCTCAGCTATGCAAGGATTCACAAAGTATTTGACTCATACATTCTTCCTGAAAAATTACTCCAAGATCTACTTCAGCCGTCTGAAGAAAAAAGAGAATCAAAATTTAAAACTCATAAATAGTAAAGTCATGGTGTGGAAGAACTGGTAATGAGCAACTGAAAGCATTTAAGCACATAATTTATTCTAAATAACTGTGGTAAATATGGTTACAAAACAGAATGAAAGTGTCATAAATAATTCTGAAAAGAGAAGATTCTTAATTCATGAAATTAACGACAATTAACTGGGTAAAATTATCATCCTACACCAATTAAAACTGGTGGTAGCATGTAAAATAAAGATGGGAAAAGATGTGTTGTCCATCTTCACTGAAGGAGGTAAATAAATCATAGACACATTCCTAGTATAAGCTCAAGCATATTTTTTTTGGAAAAAAAAGTCACAGAAGTGGTGACTTCTGCTTCTGGCTATGACAAAATATATTGTATTAGACCAATTCTGCTACAAAAACCAACTATAAAAACTGGGTAAATGCCCAAAATAAATCCAGTCATTTGAAGACCTAAGAGAACCCCCAAATGGAGCAGGACCTGAGAGTATAAGATTTCAGAGAGTAGAGAAACACACTGAGGCCCAGTGGTCATCATTGCTTTTTCCTCTAGGGACAACTTCTAACTCAAGAGTGTGGGGGCAGAGACACTGAGCAGAAAGTGACAGCCTGAAGTTTACGGCGGTCTTATTGTGCTGGAGGACAAAAATTAGAGTCAGGCTATCGAAATAGCTGGGATTGAGGACCCCAGATCCCAGAAGTAAGAACAGCAGAGGAGGAGCCTGAATCTCCCCCAAATCATTTGCTGGATCTTAAGCCACAATACTCCCAGAAAAAGGACGAAAACAGGGAAACAAGGGAAAGTTACTAAGAGACTAAAAGGAAAAACAGAGTTTCATCAGTTTCATGCCCCTGAAAACACAAAATCTGGATCAGACCTAGCAATGATACCCTGGGATTTCAGTTGTGAGATCCCTAAAGTGCTACACTTAAGACAAGTACATAATCTAGTCCTTGCACAATTTCTGAAACCTACCTTCAAATAATTTCAGTCTGTGGTTGAATAAAAGTAATTTGCTTATAGCTTTCGAAAAAAAATCAATAAAGGGAGATAATGAATCAAAAGCTTTTGAAATTTATTTTAAACCATTTTTATTTTAAAAACATGTCTAATGTCTATTAGAAATCAAATTCCATTTTAGGAAACAGGACTAAATGACTAAAAATCAAGAAGAAAAAGACAATTGAGACATACTTATCAATGATCTAGTTATCTGGAGTTAACAAACATGGACTTCTTAAAAATCATATATGATTTATATGTTCAAGAATACAGGGGTGCCTGGGTGGCTTGGCCAGTTAAATGTCTGACTTTGGCTCAGGTCATGATCAAGCCCTGCATCAGGCTCCCTACTCAGCAAGGACTTGCTTCTCCCTCTCCCTGCCACTCCCCCTGCTTGTGCTCTCTCTCTCTCTGTCTGTCAAATAAATAAAATCTTTAAAAATATATAGATAAAAAGGTGGGGAAATTGATCTGGAATTTATTTAAAATTATTAAATAGAAATACTAGAGCTGAAAAATACTGGAACTGAAATTTAGAACTCAATAGAGGAATTTGCAATGTATTAACTATTAACTAGAAACAAAAAGAATCATGAATTAGAAGATAGATCTGCAGAATATGTGAATTAAGTACATAGAGAAAAAGAAGATGGAAATGGAAATTAATGACACAGTGTGGGCAGCCCGGGGGGCTCAGTGGTTTAGCTCAGCCTTCGAGCCAGGGCATGGTCCTGGAGACCCGGGATTGAGTTCCACGTCGGGCTCCCTGCATGGAGCCTGCTTCTCCCTCGGCCTGTGTCTCTGCCTATCTCTCTCTCTCTGTGTGTGTCTCTCAGAAATAAGGAAATAAAATCTTTTTAAAAAAATAATGACACAGTGTAAGAGATATATAGGCAATTTGAAAAGACCCAATGTGAAAGAATTTTTAGCTTCAAAAGGAAAGGAAAGAGACAATTTTGAAGAAGCAATATTTGAAGTAATGCCAGATGAGACTTTTCCAAAAGTTAAGAAAGCTATCAACCCACAGATTGAAGAAGCTTTATGACCCACAATTAGAACACATTTCACACACGCACACACACAAACACACACACACTTAGGCACTTAGAATAAACATACACATTGACTTCTCATCATAAACATTGCAAGCTAGAAGACAGAGAAAATGTTTAAAGTGGTAAAAGGAAAAACTATCAATGTAGAATTCTATATCCAAAGTACCTTTAAAAAATAAGTACATAATGGAAACATTTTCCAATAAACAAATCCTGAGAGAATTCATTACTAGCAGACCTGCACTACCAAGGATATTTAAGTTCCTGAGAATGAAAGAAAATAACACCAGATGGAAAATCAAATCTACATGAAAGAACGAGTACTGGAAATAGTAAATAGATACGTAAATATAAGATTTTTTTTCATTTAATTACTTTAAGACATAACTGACTATTTAAAGGAAAAGTATATACTGTGGGATATTAACATGTAGAAATAAAATGTATGACAACAATAACACAAAAGATGGGGATAAAATGAAGGATATTCTTCCAAGTTAGTACATTATATGAGAAGTAACAAATTAACTTATGGCAAATTATAATAAATTAAGAAAACATATTGTAATCCCTCATGCAACCACTAAAAAACTTATAATAAAACAAAGAGCTATAGCTACAAAAAAGAAAAGATAAAGTGGAATTTATAAACAATTCCAAATTAATCCAAAAAACATGGCAAAAATAGGAGAAAAAGTGGCCAAAAAACCAGATGTGATAAACAGGAAAAAACTGTAAGATAGGTTTAATTGCAATATTAATAATTATATTAAGTATAAATGGCATTAATACCCTAATTAAATGGCAGAGATTGGCAGACTGAATATGAAAACAATATCCAACAATATACACATTTTAATATGAAAATAAGAAGCTTAAAAATAAAAGATGGAAAATAATATGCCATGTAAACATTAATCATAAGAAGCTGAAGTAGCTATATTAATATCAGGCAAAGTTGACATTAAGACAAAGGGTTATTATCAGAGGTAAGGAAGGATGTTTCATAATGATAAAAGTGCCTATTCATCAAGAAAGCTTAACAATCCTAAATGAGTATGGATGTAAGAGTTTCAAAATTCATCAAATAATCTGCTAGAATTAAAAGGAAATATAGAAAAATCCACAATGACAGCAGGGAATTTTAACATTCCTCCAACAATCACTAATTGAATAAGCAGACAAAAAAATGGTAAGAATATATAAGACTTGAAAAGCAGTATCAATCAAAATAGCTGAACTAACATTCTTATGCCACTATAATAATCAGTTACAGAAGATATTTTTTCCCTAAGTTCATATGTAACAGTCACCAAGATATATTAAATATTGGACCATGAATAAAGTCTAAACAAATTTCAAAGGAATGAAATTCTGTATAATATATTATTGGATGACAACAAAATTGAATTATAAAAAGAAGATGTCTAAAAGCCCTCAAATATTTAAAAATTAAGCAACACATTTCTAAATAACCCAAGATTCAAATAAGAAATCACAAGGAAAATTAGAAAATATTTTGAACTGAAAAATAAATAAAATAAAGCAATAAAATTAGTGTATTCAAGTAATTTAAGCAGTGCTTAGGGGAGAAATTTCAGTTTTATTTTAGGAAAGAAAAAAAATAAAATCAATGATTTCAGCTTCTACCTCAAAAAGGTAGAAAGAACAAATTAAGATTAAAAGGAAGTAAAGGAAGGCAATGATAATAATAAAAATGAAAATTAATATAATAGAAAATGAACAAACAATAAAGAAAAACCAATGAAACCAAAAGAATAATAACTAAAACAAATCTGACAAGAACAAAGTTGAAAGATTTACCACCTAATTTCTTTTTTTTTAATTTTTTTACCACCTAATTTCAAGACCTACTAGAAATTCCCAATAATTAAGACCTAATGGTATTTTCATAAAGAGAGACAAATAAATGAGTGAAATAGATTAGAGCCCCAAAATATGACCAGGCATATAGTTGCTGAATTTTTACAAAAACACCAGAGTAATTAAATGGAAAAAGAATAGTCCTTTCAACAAATGGAAATGGAACAGCTGGGTAACAATGTGGTAAAAAACAAAAACAAAAAAGCAAAACCCAGAAAACAACAAAAACCTCAACTCATTTATGTTACACACAAAAATTAACTTCAATGGATCACAGAACTAGCCATAAGCTAAAAAGAGAAAATTGTTAGAATAAAACATAACATAATCTTTGTGGTTTTATGGCAGACAAAGATGACTTAGGACACAAAAAGCCCAAACCATAAAAGAAAGAATGAATAAACTACATTCTACTAAAATTAGAAACTTCTACTCTTTAATAGAATCATTAAGAAAGCAAGAAAGCACATCACAGACTGAGAGAAAATATTAATAAAACATACATCTGAGGAAAAACTGGTGTCCAGAATACATAAAGAAATCTTATAAGTCAATCATAGTAATATAAATAACCCAATGAGAAATGAGCAACAGATATGTAAATGGCCAATAAACACAAGATGATCAGCAACATTAGTCATCAGGAAAATGCAAACTAAACTCATAATAGGATATTAACAGACACTCACAATAATGGCTAAAACCTAATAACCTGTGAATATCAAGTGTTGGCAAAGATGCTGAACAGCTATAATTTCCATAAAAGGCTGGGAGGAGTACACAATAGTACAATAATTTTAGAATACATTTTTCATTTTCTTACAAAGTTTTATACATGTACTTATACACAATAATTCTTTTTAACATTTACCTAAAATAAATAAAACCATATATTCATAAAGTGTTTATTTTTTTTTTACATAGGAGGTCAGATCAGCTTTATCCAAACAAAGCTAGAGGCATCATGCTCCCTGATTTCAAACTATATTCAAAGCTACAGTAATTAAACAGTATAATATTGGCATTAAAAATACACATAGATCAATGAAATGGAACAGAAAGCCCAGAAATAAACCCATGCCTATATAGTTAATTAATTTATGACAATGGAGAAAGAACAGTCTCTTCAGTGGTACTGGGGAAACTGGACAGCCACATGTAAAAGAATGAAATGGACCACTGTCTTATACCATACACAAAAACTAACTCAAAATGGATTAAATTTGTACATAAGCCCTGAAATCATAAAACTCTTAGAAGAAAATACAGGCTGTAAACTTGACATTGGTCTTGGTGATGATTTTTTTAATTTTATTTATTTATTTGAGAGAGACAGAGAGCATAAGCAGGGGAAGGGGCAAAGGGAGAGAGACAAGTAGACTCCCCGCTGAGCAGGGAGCCTGAGTTGGGGCTAAATCATGGGGCTGAGATGATGACCTGACCAAAGCCAGACACTTAACCGACTGAGCCATCCAGGTGCCCCAGTGATGATTTTTTAAAAAAATCTGACACCAAAAACAAAAGCCGAAAAGCAAAAATGAACAAGTGGGGATTCCTCAAACTAAAAAGCTTCTGTATACAAAGGAAGTCATCAAAATGAAAAAACAACCAACTGAACTGAAAAAAATCATTGTAAATTATCTATCCGATAAGGGGTTAATATCCAAACTATATAAAGAACTCATACAATTCAAGTAGCAAAAGAGCAAGCAATCGATTTAAAAGGTAGATCTGAATAAACAATTTTCCAAAGATATACAATGGCCAGCAGATACATGAAAGGATGCTCAATGTCATTAATTGTCAGGGAAATGCAAATTAAAATCACAGTGAGATATCACCTCACACCTGTCAGGATGGTTATTAACAAACAAAAAACAAGTATTGGAGAGGATGTGGAGAAAAAGGAAATGTAAATTGTTGTAGCCACTGTAGAAAACTGTATGGAGGTTCCTAAAAAAATTGAATACAACTGCCATATGATCCAGCAATTCCACTTCTGAGTATTTATCTGAAGAAAACGAAGCTAATTTGAAAAGCTATATGCACCCCCATGTTCATTGAGGCATTATTCATAATAGCCAAGATATGGAAACAATCTAAGTGTCCATCTATGGATGAATAGATAGATACTGTGTGTGTGTGTATACATAGGTATATAATATATAAGTAATATGTAAATAATATATAAAATATATGCAATATATAATCAGATATTGTATATATATTTGTAATTCATGATTTTGTATATTTATTTAAAATCTTTCTATATACAAATAATACATATATTAAACATATATAAAATGGAATATTAGCCAGCCATAAAAAAGGGTGAAGTTTTGTCATTTGTGACAACATGGATGAACCTTGAAGGCATCATCCTAAGTGAAATAAATTAAAGTCTAACACCATATGATCTCTTTTATATATAGAATCTTAAAAAAATTCACACAATGAATTATGTGACATTATTTATTAATAATGTCACAAAAGTTCAATAGCCCAGCAAAAAATAAATTTTGGTATATTTATAAAGTGGAATACTACAAATTACTGATTTATACAATAACACAGAAAAATCACAAAATTATTATGTTGAATGAAGTGAACATTTCCACATTGTGGAAAATAATCACAATAGCCTTAAAGTTGGAGGAATTTCCTGAAAAGAAGAAATGTATGAGGAAACTCTTGGGAAATGAAAAAATATATAGATTGTTGTGGAGGTGACCCAGGTGAGTACACACTTCATAATTTCTTGAATTATATACCCCTCTCCCTCAAATGGGTACATTTTATTCTATTTTAAATTCTATCTTAATCACACTAGTTCAACAATCTAAGCTCCCTCCTAAGAAAACTACAAAAAGAATAAATTAAACCAAATTAAGAAGAAAAAATAATAAAGAGCACAAATCAACGAAATGTAAAACAGACAAACAACAGAGACAGTCAATGAAATCAAAAGCTGGTATTTGGGGAGGGGGAATTAAAACAAAACAAAACAAAACAAAACAAAAAATAAACTTCTAACTAAACTGATCAAGAATAACGGGAATCATGGGCACCTGGGTGGCTCAGTGGCTGAGTGTTGTGATCCTGGACCCCATCAGGCTCCCTGCAGGGAGCCTGCTTCTCCCTTGGCCTGTGTCTCTGCCTCTTTCTCGGTCTCTTATGAATAAGTAAAGTCTTTTTTTCTTTAAAAAAAAAAAAAAAGAGTAGCAGGAATCACAATTATACCAATATCAGAAATGACAGAGAAGACATCACTATAGATCCTTCTATAGATCCTGTCAAAAGGATAAGGGTACATTATGAAAAATGTTATGTCAATAAATTTTATATCTAGTATATATGAGACAAATTCCTTGAATGATGAACACTGTCAAAACTAACACAAGAAAAGATGAACATCAAAAAAAAAAAAAAAAAAGAAAGAAAGAAAAAGAAAAGATGAACATCTGTATAGTCCCAGGTCTGTTAAATCAATTGAACTTGTAATTGACAACATTATTGTAAAAAAAAGAACACCAGACTCAGTAGCTTCACTACTGAATTTTAGCATACTTTTAAGAAATAATATCAATTCTACCAAAACTCTCCAGAAAATAGAATAAAAGCAAAACACTTTTCGAGTCATGTTATGAGGCTGAAGTCACCTTGAAATCAAAATCAAAGGCACTACAAGAAAAAAAAAAAAGTGAAACAATATCCCCCTGAACAAAGACACAAAATTTTTAAATAAAATATTAGCACATCAAATCCAATAATACATAAAATTGGTAATATATCATGACCATGTGAGATTTGTTCTAGGAATATAAGGTTGGTTAACATTAAGATACTCACTGACAGACTACAGGAGACTCCTGAACAAACTACAGAAGAAAAAGAATATGACAATTTCAATATCTGCAGAAAAAGCATCTGAAATAGTCAATCAATACACATTCATGATACAATCTTTAAGCAAACTAGAAATTGAAGAGAACCTTCTCCACTTGAGAACATTAAGCAACCAGAACTCATATATTTCTCATAGGAGTGTGGAATGGTATAGAAAAAATGAGGTGGGCAATTTCTTACAAAGTTAAAAATTCACATACCCTATGACTTAGAAATTCCTTTCCTAGGCATTTGCTCAAAAGAAATGGAAATTTAGGTCTACAAAAATGCTTGTGTAATAATGTTTCTGGAAGCTTTAGTCATAATATTCTTAAGCTGGGAACAGCACAAATGTCTATCAACTGGTGAGTGCATAAATAAATTGTGGCATATTTATATCCTGGGATACTACTCAGAAACAAAAGGAACAAATCTGGTGTTTGCAACAGTATATATGAATTTATAGACCTCACCCTAAGTGAAATATGCTGGACATCAAAAAGTACATACTATACACAGTGTTATTTATATAAACAAACCAAAGGTACATGAATATGTAACTCATCTCTTTATATTACAGTAAAAAATTTAGAAAAAAACTGACTTGTAAGCAGCACTGGTAAACTCTCTGGAGTGATGCAAATATTTTGCATATTGATAAGGTTATGGTCTACATATGTATATGAGTTTGTTAAAACTCATTTATCATATCATTTCATTTATACTTCCAAAAAGAAGAGGGAAAAAAAAAGCCATGGTAATATCAAACAAGGAAGCTTTTAAGGCAAATATACTTGAAATAAACATATACAATTCATAATGAGAAATGACAAATTCCCTCATGAAGATATAAACATTCCAAATCTCAGGGCACCCAGGTGGCTCAGTCAGTTAAGCGTCCAACTCTTGATTTTGGCTTCAGTCATGATTTCAGAGTCCTGAGAATGAGCCCCATGTGGGGCTCCACACTCAGCAGGGAGTCTCCCTCTGTCCCCCCACCCCACATGCTCTCTCTCTCTAAAATAAATAAATCTTTAAAAAATTTCCAAATCTTCATGTACATAGTATCTTCAAAACTTATAAAGACAAATATGGTACAATTCTTTTAATTAAATAAAGACTATCTATTAGAATCTATAACAATTCAGCTAAAAAAGATTCCAGAGAAATGGAACCCATGATAAAAGATAAAATTGAAACTATAGAATCAGAAACAATGTAATAATAATAATGTAATAATTGAAATTAAAAACTCAGTAGATAGGTTTGACAATAGGGTTCACTAGTCAGCACTGTACTGGATAAATAAGACTAGAAACTTTAGAAGAAAACTTTGAATAGGTCACCATTAAGTACTAAGTTCAAAAGGAAATATTTAGTAGAGTTAAAAATAACATGTGCACCTTTAAAACTACCATAGGGAAGAAATAATGAAAGGGAGGATGGTCCAAAGAAAATAGCAAGGAAAGATCAAATGTAATAAACATAATAGTATAAGAACAAATGGGCATACCAGTTATGACAAGAAATATAAATAATTTAAACTTTTCAAATAAAAACAGATGTTTTCTCCAGCAGTATTTATACTGTAAAAATACTGGAAACATACATGTCCAACCATAGGGAAAGGTTATATGGGTAATGTTTTCAACCCCTCACTAGAATATTATACCAGAATTAAAGTTAGTTTTAACAAAAACTTAATAATATGGGAGATGTGCCTGGAAAATAGTTTTGAAAAGGGCTCCCAAGTCTTCTCCATTATCATGACATTCAAATACGGTGCTTAATAAAAAACAAAGTAGAATAAAAACACTAAACATAAATACGTAGATACATTATCTATGCGTAACAGAGTTACGTTTTACTCGATTTGGGACTTCTCCTTCTTATAAGTGTACAGGATTCCTCCCATGTGTTGCTTTTATTTATTGTTTTGATTACACAAGCTATGTGTGAATACTGATGTAGAAGATATAAGTCCTAATAAAATAAAAGGCCCCCTTGACATCCTGACCGCTCTCTCTGTGTCCCCATACCAGTCACTTTTATAGGAGTAACCACTACACTGCTTACTACTTCTTTCCAGCTCATTTTTATGCATCACTTTTATAACGAGGCAGTGAACGATGAAACTGGAAACAATGAACTTTCAACAAGCTATAAAACGAGGCTTACTAACCACATATGTGGGATGTCACAGTGGGAATGTCTGCATCATGGAGAGCTGGCGTCAGACAAACTCTGATCTTCTTCCAGGCTGAGTTCTGTTGTACAAATCTGCTAAGAATCCTCTGAGATGAAGAGCAACTAGAGTATGACTTAGTCAAGGCTGTATGGAGGATATTAGGATCGGTCTGCTTCCCGAGTTCAGCACACAGTAGACCCATGGAGGATAGGCCGAGATCCTTCTCAGTGGGCTGTGGGCAGAATTAGGACCTTAGGGGACACACGCTGTGGGGCAGTTCAGCTAGAGATAGAAGATGGAGTGAGGAATAGAGAGAGAGAAGACTACAGGAAAACATCAAAATTCACTTTTAGAAGGCCCTGAATACCTGGCTGGGATGATGGGATGTGTCCTGATGCTTCACCAGAAATTCTCTGGCTTTCTCAAATTGGCCAGAGTGAGCCCTGTCTGAGGTCCAGCTTTCTGGTTTATAAAATGAGAGTGTGGGTACTGTGGGAATCACACTAGTTAAAGGACGTGAGAACACTTGGCAGTGTGAGCTGATGAGTAAAAGGTTGAACAGAGGGAGACGCAGCATTGGAGCTTCTGGACTCCAGCCCCAGGAAGCTGCCCTCATGGCTTCCCTGGGGATATTTCTGGATATCATGCAAAGCTCAAGCCAGCATCCCGCGACCAGAAAGATCCTAGCCTATGTTGGCAGCTACATCTTTGGGGAGTAGCGAACTTAATTTTCTAACGCCCCAAGGCAGACATTGTCCCTACATCCCTAGAGAACTGCACATATGGTTTGGGGTAGCTTCTTTGAAAACACAATTGCTGTACACTTAATCATTTCTTTTTCAAGGAAAACATAACATTAGCTACTGTACATGGGTATGTAACTCATCTCTTTTAATTAGATGCTAATTAATGACTCACTAGCTTTAATCATATCAATCTGGTAATACTATTTATGCCCCACAGAATAATGAACTACTTTATAAGAAATGAGCGTGGCACATGTTGACATAGGAATGTATCCAGCCATAATTCGCTCTGGGTAAATATCCCACCCAGACTTGGATTCTGAACAATTTACAAGGCAATGCTCACATGACATATGAGGGAGGGGGGGCGGATTTCCACATGGGGAGAGAGACAGAAAGGAGAGGGAGGCAGAGAAATGCCCCCGGGGGGAGATTTTCCCTAGGAAATGGCCCCAGTACTGGTCAGGTCTGTCCTGGAGGTGAATGGGAGACCACATCTGTAAAAGGGAGTCCAAGGAAGAGTTTTGCTACTTACGGAGCACCTGAAGAAACTGCTTTCTGGTTGGGGAAGAATGTGGCAGGCAGGTGGCATGATTTTGCTAAGGCTTGGCTGCAAGTCCTGCTGGGTCCAGCCAAGCTTGCAGAAGGGAATGGGGATGAGACAGGATGGAGCCAACAGAGGCATAAATATAACAATCCTAGAACTACTCCTCAGTGAAGAGGAGTGGCCAGCAGCCAAATATTCCACATCCAAATGTATATATGGTGACATTGGGCTTATCTCTGACCAGCTTTAAAAGCCAGGAGGGTCTAAGTCAGCTCTCGGGGAGGAATGAAACAGGGTAATAAAAGGCGGCCAAACCCAGGTGACTGATGACACTGGAAGCCCAAGCATGCAGGAGCTTGAAACAACAGGTCCCAGCCGGTGCCTGGAAGGACAAAGCACTCTCTTTCTACCCCAGGTGAAGAGGATTTGCAAACAAAACAAAACAAAACAAAACAAAAAACCACCCAGGATAGTAATATTGATTATACTGTGAGCAATTCTTCTGTGCTATGCAGTTTATATGAACATATGGTGCATGAAGGAACAGATATTCTTGCTCCCATTTTACAGATGAAAAATGAAGCTGAGAACAAATGAGTCAGTACCAAGTGCTACATTGACTGGTCCAAACCTAACACTCTGACTAACAACACCTGCTCTTGGACATTGAACTAGGCACCCCTCTTCCACACTTCCTCCACGTCCCCTACCTCTACCCGTGCTCCACATCTCCATCCATCACCACCTAGGAGCTCCAGGCTATGTCAAAGATGGCAAGGTCTAAGCAAAGCTAGATCATTAATAGGGAAACTGAGGCAGTCCCCACCCTGGGTGGTATATTTGGTGAGAACCCAGGATCAAGTCTAATCCTAGCCCCATTTTCTCCACAGGCTGAATAGGCATTTTTATTTATTTATTAATTTTTTTTGAATAGGCATTTTTGTCCAGATCAGGATTGCTTCAGCACTTGGATGGTGGGCTGAAGAGTAAAAGGGCCTTAATGAAGGCCTGACAGGGCCTCCATGATCTGGCCCTGGTACCTTTATGTCACCTCCTTCCGGGCTACCTCCCTCTCAGCCACACTAATCATTTTGCTGATCTGTTAATAAGCCAAACACACTCCTGCCCCAGGGCCTTTGCACTGGCTATTTTTTTTTGGCCTGAAACTCCCTCCTCCATATTCCCTCCACAAAGACAGGTAGCTCTGTGTGTTTATCTCACCAATCTATTGGGCACCTACATAGTCTCTGGCACATAGTACGTACTCAATAAATATGTGTTGAGTGATCTTGGGCTGTCAGTACTTTCCTAGAAAAGCCAATCATTCTGCCACCTTTTTCTGCTAGTTTCTTTATTCTCCTGCCAACCCTTCCACCGCCCTCTTCCCTAACTTGATCTCATGCTTCCCTCCTAGCATGCCATGTCATAAGCACCTGGTGCCTGGTATTCCAACTCCTTAGGGGAAGTGAGTGTTACGGTGCTTTATACTTAATAGGTGTTCAGTAAGTATTTGTTGAAGAGATGGGCTGATTATTACAGGTTCTGTAACAGAGGTATGTTTCAGTACTCAGAGAGTAAAAGAAGTCAGGGATTTCAGAGGATTCAGTGAAGGATTTTTAAAATTTTGATCTTGGAAGATAAGCAAGGATTCACCACAGTGACAAAGAAAACAAAGTATTTCAGGCAGCAGGAACTGCTCGTATAAACATTCTAACAGATGTGTCTTCCCACCCCCTTCCACTGTGTATTAACCCTTCTTTTAATAACAGAAATATAATTTTTCTTGACATGATTACCCCTTCCCCATTCTCATTCCGTATACCATGGGTTAAGTCGACTGCACCTTCAATTCCAATGGTGGACGTGACCCCAGCCTAGTAAATCAGAGCATCACATGCCTCTGCCTGCAGTGATCAGTTCAGGGGTAGGCACTGGCCTCATTTGGGTCAGGGAGAGCCAGGTCCAGGAACAATGCTCAAAAAATATATTCATGGTTTTAGTGCTGCTGAATCAGGAGTGGTAAGGATGTGAACAAAGCGTGCAGCCGTCTTGCCAACAGGAGAAGAGATCACTAAGGGAGTTTGCAAATGAACTCAACCTCAATGGAGAAGCCAGGAGTCAGAGAGCGACCCAGAACTGGTGACAATGTTCATCACTAGGTTTGCCCCTGGAATTTTTTTGGGGTGGGGAGGGAGATAGTGGAAAAACATTGAATTCTCATTTTTCCCAAGCCATTTTGTGTTGAATTTTCTACTGTTTGTGATCAGAAAGGTCCTGACTGATACAGGGAGGAAAGCAAAAAAGAGCATAATGCATTCAAATAGAGACAAACATTTAACTTCGAAACACATGGAGACCATCCACTTTGATTCGCAGGAGAGGAAACTGAAGCCCAGAGAGAGGTGGTTCTTTGAGTGTCACATCTAGAGAAGGACAGGGCAGGATGGAGGAGCAGAGCGGAGAAGGGGCAGGTCTTAGGGGAACGGGGGTAAGAGGTCACAGGCACTTTACAGTCCTCACTTGGCTTGAAGCAAAAGGGTCTGCAACCACAGAACCAAGCTGAGTGGTATGTCCCTGACATCACCCACTTCCTTGTCAGAAGGTTCCATGACCACTCAGGTGGTGCATGGCCAATAATGGCCTGGTGGCCAATGCTAGCGTGACACAACTTGCCAGGTCTCTCGAAGCTTTCGAACTTGCTTTGTGTAATGAGGACATGGAATTACAGACCTTTGCTTTATGAAACTGTTCTTTTAAATTAGAAAGACCCCCACACAAATCCTGCACCAGCGCTTTCAATAATACATATTTTTAAAACTGCAAATGGAGGACCAGGATAGCTCTTGGAGCTCCATTGCTTTTTTTTTTTTTTTCTTTTCGATAGATGGATAGACAAGTGACTTATGCAGATGCGGTATATACATTCCGCACAATTTGACCATGGTTAAAGGGTATTTATATTCTGATGCAGATAAAATTGAACGTGTCAACACTAATGCATTTTTCGAGGAGAATCACTACTTTCACCATAATTTCCATGGAAAATTTGTGTGCACACGCAGTAATAGACACATTTATAACATCAAAAGGATTCAATTTTCTTTTCAATCATACCACAGTATGAATCGCTTTTCCTATTGAATTTAACAATGAAGCACATTACCAGAGTCTAAAGGATGGGACACTTCGTCTTGCTCTTATGAAAGTACGTCAAACAATGGGTAATACATCACACAATGTCTCGGGTTAACTGAGCCTTTACACAGGCTGGCTGCTAATTTGCTTGGGCCAGCAGAATGTCACTTTTATTTAATTTTGCCAATAAGATCAGCAGGGATCCAAACTCTGTTTAACTCCCAGTTATTAAAAGAGGTTTTTCTTGTTACACGAAGAACTCATTAATTCATGTCTCTCCTAATTCAGAATTTGAGGTCTTTGGAACAGGAGGTGGGAGGTGCTTTATCTCTGCTATGAAGGAAGCAATTTCATCCTGTACACAAGCTTCTGTGCAGACTACTTAAGCTGCAGAAGAGACAAAGTCTTTCAAGGCCTTTAGAAGAATTTGATGTGTTAATTACAAATTGTTCCTAGGTAGTTACCACAGCAGATCATCTAAAGAACTCCAGTAGGGAAATCTTTGTTATCCCACCATCATTCATTCAATCATTAGGTTATTCATTTAGTCACTTAATCATCCATCCATTCACCACCCCTACATCCATTCATTTACTCCGAATTTATTAAGTCCTTTCTATTTGTCAGGGCTGGAGTTTGGAGCTTGGGCTACAAAATGAAAAACACATCCCCTCCGTTGAAAAGGCTTTCATAGTCTAGTGAGGGAGGCAAGCGGTTTGTGCTGGATGTCCCATTCACCCATGCTCCACCCCCACACCCCGAGATTCATTTTCTTCTCTTCTTGACCTCACTCTATGCTCTGAAAGGCTACTGAACTTCAGTGTATTCCCTTACCTTGGTTTCTGGTTGGGTTTGATTAACAGAAGGCACCAGGAGACCAGAGGGTGGATGGGCAATGAGATCAAGATATTATTCCCAGCTCCTCCTGAGCAGAGACACCACGGGTTAGCTGAGTCCCTCTATCAGAGGTCAAACTCCTATCTGGTTACTCCCTTTCCTTGCCCCTTCAGCCGGGCATGATAAGAACTCCCCATCATTGCCAGCTCTTGGGATTATTGTACTAGCTCTTGCTGGTCTCCCTAAGCCCTGCCCACATCTTTTTAAATGCTTTTTTGTTTGTTTGTTTTTGTTAAACTCTCTTCAAATGAAGCTGGGGTAGCCCAGGGGAGAAAGGAGCAGAGGTGATAGAATTAGTTTTCCAGGTGCCATTCCCATTCTGGTCTGGAATCTGAATAATCAAATGGCATGTGCTTAAAAGAACAGATCTGTAATTTGAACTTTTCATCAATTTCAACTAGTCTCTTGGGTGGTGGGCACTGAGGGGGGCACTTGACGGGATGAGCACTGGGTGTTATTCTGTATGTTGGCAAATTGAACACCAATAAAAAATAAATTTGTTATTAAAAAATAATTTCAACTAGTCTCTCCTCACCAGTCCAAGAAGTCAAGGTCTCTTGTATAAATGTTATCAGCTCTTAAAAAGTTAAAATTGAGGACCCTCAAATGAGTGTTGAGATTTGGCATGATGGCTGAAGAGTAAACATAGATCACGCTTTGCTCTGTCTGAGGTATCTTGTACAATCATTGACTTGTGTCAAAGATTCCATTTTTGTTGACTGGGAGAGAAAGAGTTTCCAGGGGAGTTTGAAGCCTGAGGAGATGATCAGGTTCTGTGCGGACTAGATGTTCTGTTGCCTCCCATGACGGTCAATCTCTTCAGCATTTGCATCAGGAAGGTCAACTGCACTAACTCCGCCACATTCAAAGAACCCATGGAATTTTGTAAGGCAGCTAACTCTGAAAATACGTTTCAGGCTTGCTTTCCATCATTGTTATCACACAAATAATGTAAATTTAGAGGATTATTATTCACACATACAAGTAGCTAAAACCTTCATTAACAAATGCTTTTAGTTTGTTGAATGTTAGAAAATAAGTCAGGCTAAAGATTTCTATGCCAATTAGATCAACTTGACCAGAGATAAAACTATTTACAATGCTTCACAGTTGTACTGATATAACTGGGATTCAACACACACACACTAAACTGTGAAATAAAAGGTTTGGCTTCTGGTGCCCCTGCCCTGTGGTGGGATGTCTGAGATCAAGATAAACCATTAAGAAGGTCATTTCAAACAGAGAACTGCAGAACTGTCTTTCATGAGTATAAATGCAAAAATTCTCAACTAAATATTAGCAAACCAAATCCAACAATACATTAAAAAAATCATATACCACAATCAAGTGGGATTTATTCCTGGGGCATAAGGGTGGTTCAATATTCACAAAATAATCAACGTGATACATCTCATCAATAAGAGAAAGGATAAAAACCGTTTTAATAGATAAAGAAAAGGCATCTGACAAAGTACAATATCCATTCACAATAAAACCCTCTGCAAAGTAGGTCTAGAGGAAACATACCTCAGCATAATCAAGGCCTTATATGAAGAACCCACAGCTAACACCGTACTCAATATGAAAAATGGAGAGCTTTCCCCCTAAGGTTAGAAGATGTCCACTCTCATCACTTTTATTCAACATAGTACTGGCAGTCCTACCCACAGCAATTAGACAGCATAACAAAATAAAAGGCATCCGAATTGGTAAGGAAGAAGTAAAACTTTCACTACTTGCAGATGACAGGATATTATATATAGAAAACCCTAAAGACACCACCAAAAAACTACTGGAACTGATAAAAGGATTCAGTAAAGTCACAGGATATAAAATCAATATACAGAATTCTGTTGCATTCCTATACACTAATAATGAAGCAGCAGACAGTGAAATTAAGAAAACAATCCCTTTCATAATTACACCAAAAGCAATAAAATATCTAGGAATAAACTTAACCAACAAGGTGAAAGACCTGTACTTCGGAAACTGTAAAACACTGATGAAAGAGAATGAAGGTGATGCAAAGAAATAGAAAGATATTCCATGCTCATGGATTAGAAAAACAAATATTGTTAAAATGTCCATACTGCCCCAGAAATCCATAGATTTAATGAAATCCCTATCAAAACACGAGCAGCCATTTTCACAGAAATAGAATAAATAATTCTAAAGTTTATATGGAACCACAAAAGACCTTGAATAGCCAAAGCAAATCTTGAAAAAGAAAAAACCGGAGGTATCACAATTCCAGATTCCAAGTTACATTACAAAGTGGTAGTAATCAAAATAGAATGGTACCATAGGCATAAAAATAGCTACATAGATCAACAGAATAGGACAGAAAACCCAGAAATAAACCCACAATTATATGATCAATTATTCTTCAACAAAGAAGAAATGAATATCCAGTGGGAAAAAGACAGTCTCTTCGACAAACCATTTGTGTTGGGAAAATTGGACAACAACATGCACAAAATGGGCCCATTGACTCACATGAAAATAAACTCAAAACAGATTAAAGACCTAAGTGTAAGACCTGAATCCATAACAATCCTTAAGAGAGCACTGGCAGTAATCTCTGACATTAGCCATAGTAACATTTTTCTGGATATGTCTCCTGAGGCAAGAGAAATGAAAGCAAAAATAAACTACTGGGACTACATCAAAATAAAAAGTTTTTGCACAGCAAAGGAAAAAATCAACAAAACTAAAAGGTACCCTATTGAATGGGAGAAGGTATTTGCAAATATCATATCTGGTAAAAGATTAGTATCCAAAATATATAATGAACTGATACAACTCAATATGAAAAAAAAAACCCAAATAATCTAATTAAAAGTGAGCAGAAGACATTAACAGAAATTTCTCCAAAAAGACATCCAGATAGCCAACAGAAGCATGAAAAGATGCTCACATCACTATCATCAGGGAAATGCAAATCAAAACCACAATGAGATATCACCTCACACCTGTCAGAATGGCAAAATTCAAAAACACAAGAAACAACCAGTGTTAGCAAGGTTGTAGAGAAAAAGGAGCTCTCGTGCACTGTTGGTGGGAATGCAGTGGGTGTAGCCACTGTGGAAGATAGTATGGAGATTCCTCAAAAACTTAAAAATAGAACTATCCTATAATCCACCAATTGCACTACTGGGTATTTATGCAAAAATACAAAAACACTAATTCAAAGGGATCCACGTACCCCCTATGTTTATTGCAGCATTATTTATGGTAGCCAAATTATGGAAGCAGCGCAAGTGTCCATCAGTAGATGAATGGATAAAGGAGAGGTGGTATATACACACAATGGAATATCATTTAGCCATAAACAAGAATGAAGCCTTCCCATTTGCCACACCATGCATAGAGCTAGAGAGTATAATGCTAAGCAAAATACGTCGGTCAAAGACAAATATAATATGACCTCATTCATATATGGAAGTTAAGGGACAAAATAAACAAAGGAAAAAAAGAAAGAGTGAAACCAAGAAACAAACTCTTAAGTACAGAGAACAAACAGACAGTTCCCAGAGGGGAGGTGGGTGGAAGAGTGGGAGAAACAGGAAATGGGGATTAAAAATACACTTATCGTGATGAAAAAAAAAATAAATAAATAAAAATAAAAATAAATAAATAAATAAAATAAAAAATAAAAATAATAAACATAATAAAATAAAATAAATAAATAAACTTTCAAAATAGAAAGTCATTTCAACAGCTTGACAGGGAAGTTGGCAGGTGATACACTAATGTGGCTCTTTGACACAGGGAAAGACTGGAAGTAGTCATTTGAAAAGAGCCATTTAGAGGGGAAATAATTTTATACAAGCCCAAGAGCCAAGGTGAAATATTTCGCTCTTGTATCCTGGTGGACCTGCACATCCAAGCAGTCGTCCTTTGCTCTGTGTATGTCTGGGGTCTCCCCTCACCTTTAGATATGGCAGCAGCACCAGGAAGAGTTCGGATAAATCAGGAAAATGTCAGAGTGCCCTGTGAGGGCTTCTCCATCAGGGCGCCACCATTGTCCCCAGTC
Organism: Canis lupus baileyi; assembly: GCF_048164855.1. Taxonomy (NCBI): domain Eukaryota; kingdom Metazoa; phylum Chordata; class Mammalia; order Carnivora; family Canidae; genus Canis; species Canis lupus. The sequence goes on from NC_132860.1 coordinate 12,511,666, forward strand.
CCATCTCACACTACTCTGGCCCACTCGCCATGTCCAAACCACTTTGGATTCCGTCCCCTCCTTGGATGAGCCAGACACCTAGTGAATTAGGGAATTTGCATGTGCTACCTCCTCTTTCTGAATGTTCTCCTCACTTCCTCCACTGGCCAACTTCTGTTTATCCTTCAAGTCTTGGTTTAAAAAGTCACTCCCTCAGGGGACATTGGGCCAAGAGAACTGGGCCCAAACTCCCCAGCTCATACTCTCACAGACCCCACGTTGGCCTTTCTTAGCACGGATCACAGTTCTACTTGAAAAATTTGTAGTGTGGGCAGCCTGGGTGGCTCAGCTGTTAGTGCCATCTGCAGCCCAGGGTGTGATCCTGGAGTCCCAGGATCAAGTCCCACGTTGGGCTCCCTGCATGGAAACTGCTTCTCCCTCTGCCTGTGTCTCTGCCTCTTTCTGTGTGTCTCTCATGAATAAATAAATAAAATCTTGAAAAAAAAAAAGAGAAAAATTTGTAGTGTGCTGCTGTGTTTAATGCCAATAACCCCCATTTGATTGTAAGTATTATCTGGAGTTGTGTCTCTTTTTCACCCAAGTTCACTACCTAGAGCGTGGTCTGCTTGCAGGTGCTCAACACATATTTGCTGAATTACTGAATAGATTAAGGCATCTTTCTTGTCCTCTGATGCCTATATCTAACCTATAGAACTAGAACTCTACTCAGATGCTCAAGGGATTGTCCTAAGCATCACATTCTACCTTTCACAGGAAGACGTGTGTCACCAAAGGTCTGCCTTCTACCGCACGAACTTGAAGGAATGGGGTAAAAGGGCATGGAAAGAATGAGCAGATGAACATAAAAGGGTGCATGAAAGCCTATGTGTATGTCTCTGAATGCAAATGCATACACTTCCGTCCGTGCATGGGTATCACTAGGGGCAGAGTTCTGAGGACTATCCATTAGGCAAGTTTCAGAGTTGAGGAGGGTAGCTTCCCGCCTTCAGGTACAAATATTCTGGAGAAGCCCAGAGGCATTTTGTGGATGAAGGGACATGTTGATAGGAGCCACCAAGTTAACCAGGGAACAACGATCAAGCTGACAAAATCCTCAGAGCAGAGTTAAATCTTAGAGTTCACAGGAGGGAAAGAGAGATCCCAGGTGGCATCCCCAAGTCAAAGCTTGAAAACCAGGAGTAAAAATTCCCAATCCCAATAAATTCAGAACCCTATACTTCTCGGGATAGAGGGATCTTTTGTGGAATATCTCCCGGCAGGGGTGAAAGAGAGTTTGGTGCGGGGGAAAGGTATTGAACAATGGGGGTAAAATGAAATCAATATGGACAAATGAGATGGAAAGCCAAAAAGCAAACAAGCAGATAGGATCCTAAAGTGACTTGTCCCAGTGTTCTTATTTAGAATTTTGGGGAGGACTAAAGGAGGCCCAAAGCACATCAGCATGAAGTGTACGTGCTTGTGGCTATGTGTGTGCACCTGGGACTATATTTACAGCAGTTGTGCAGGTGCACAGGCACGTCTATCTGTATGGAGTGAAGATATACACATGTACTGATAAATATGTAGGTGTCTTCCATACATGCATGTGTGTGCACGTGCTAAAGGGAGTAACACCAAAGCTCAGGATAATGCAGGATTTCTTATACTTCAGAGATACTGGCTGTGCCGTGCTATTTTCTGTGTTGTGATAAGATTTTATGTCCATGATCTCAACTGATCCATAACGTCCCATGAAGTTCAAACTAATATCCCTGCTTTGCAGATAAATCCTCTGAGGCTCACTGAGGTTGCGTGACTCATCTGTGTCACGGAGCTACCAAGTGATAGGGTTAGGCTTTGAACCTAGATCTCTCTGGCATTGCAAGTAAAGCTTATAAGGACCTGGACACCACGTAACATGTGGCCTGGTGCACTAATTCCTGCAGCCTGGCTGGGCATGGACACTGGTCTCCCTTAATTTCTAAGATGTCCTCATTTTGCTTCGTAATTCTAGCCAGCTACACACCATCTTGGTCCAAACACAACAGAGTTTTCCTGGCCAGAACAGAAGTTCCTGAGGGCAGGGGCCCTCCTCTGCACTTTGATTCTCTACTGCCCACCCCTACCCCCCAGCCTCATCCTGCATACCCCCTTGTCACAGAGTAAGAGTTCAGTAAATATTGATTGAATAATGGATGAAGGAGTAAATAGATGGTAACGCTTCCCTAAATTATAACATATTTTTAAAGAAATCCCATCTAATATCTTTCAAGTACTCACAGCAACGAGCTAACATATAAATTCCTGAGGGGACCTGCTTTAACACAAAAAGATGAGCATAATTTGTAATTAGCATATCAAGCACATTAGAAGCAATAGAGTTTCCCTCCAGTTCTTGTTTATATTTCTTGTTAGCTTCGTAAACAGTTTCTTCAGTCAGAACAAACAAACTTCCATCCAGCCCTATCCAAACGATTACTCTTCTTTCTTTTTTTTTTAAGTAGGCTCCACAGCCGGTGTGGAGCCCAATACGGGACCCAAGAGATCAAGACATGAGCTGAAGTCAAGAGTCAGATGCTTAACCAACTGAGCCACCCGGGCGCCCTCTATCCAAAGAAATGATTGTAAATGCTCACTTACCACGGCCCTGGTGGAGGTCATTTTTCACGGTGGGCCAGAGGTGCCCTCTCCAGCAACCCAGGGTCAGAGTCAAGCACAACCCTGGGTCACTTGTCACCAGCTGTAACTCCCCCAAGCCAGATTCATAGGAATGATTCCAGTACCTCTGTATACTCCTAAGTGGGAGGAATTCAAAGTAGGGCTTCTGTGATTTTTCACAGGATAAAACACCTCCATTTCCTGCTGTAGGAATTCCCCATTACCTTCCTGCATGTAGAGAAAATAAGCTGATTGCCCCAGCAGGGACCCAGGTTGGCAGAGGCTGGCAGCATGCTCGAGCCCAGAGCTGGGTTGGCAGCCCGTGGCCTGCCAGGTAGGGTGGGCTCAGGACAGAGAAGAGGGTTGGCCTTTACCAAGTAGGAGGTGGCCTGAACACCGCCCCCCTAAGGCAGAGGTTTTGGGTATCAGGGGAAAGGTAAGGAGAGAAAGGAGAAGAGGCTAGGGGTGAGGGGTGAGGGGCTCAGGACCCGGACGGTGTGGCCCTGGAAAAGTGATCCAAATGCTATGAGCATTTAATCACCCACTTATAAAATAAGGCTGACTGATATTTAACTAATGGGGAGAATAAGTGGAATGGAGTAGCCATTAACTTCGGATATGGTCACCTCTGGCTTTTGATTTGACAACTATGCCTCACCTGCCCCAGCTTTTCCTCCCAATCCGGTCCATAAGATATGTTCTAAGCACTGATTTCTAGTTTTTCAACTTTGTCTCATGGGAACTTCTCCACTTCTTTACACTCTCATGTAACTTCAACCTGAAGCAGCCCCATGCCCTCTCCAGTGACCTCCAGGTCACTGTCCTGGGTAAGACAGCTGTGAAGTGTGCCATGGCAGCTCTGAGGTTGGTCAGGGTGGGCTTGGATCTTGGCTCAGGTACTCACTGGCTAGATGGCCATGAGCCATAGGATTTCACCTCTCTGAGCCTTCACTTCCTCAATGGTGAGATGACAAAAATAATCCTTATCCATCCATCCAACCATCCACCCATCCTTCCTTGTAATATTTATGGAGTGTTTGCTATATGCTAAGTGTTGTTCTAAGCACTAGCACATAACTCTGACCTGCCTCAAGGGACTTAGATTTTAGTGGAGGATGACAAAATATTAAAAAATCATAAAGAAATAAAAATATATATCATACATATGGAGTTTACATATATATAAAATGGAGTACACACACGTGTGTGTATGCGAGTGCGTGTGCACATATACATAGCCATAACTACCAAGGAGAGAGAAAGAAAAACTGAGAAGGGAATACAGAGTGCTATGGAGAGTTGCAATTTGGGCCCCTCTCAGAAGACAGACTATCTGAGTACAGACATGACGGATGAAGAGGGCGAGCCATGCAGACATGTAGGGTAAAGACATCCCAGGCAGCGGGAACAGCAAGTGCAAAGGCCCTGAGATGGGAGTGAGATTGAGATTGGAGTGTGTGGCCACAGAAAGGAGGCCAATGTTGGGGGTGCAGAGCACAGCGTAGGAGATGAGGGCAGAGCCATGTGAAGTAAGGCTACGTCACATTTTTAGTGAGGACTGAGTGAAATAACATGTATATGAATGTGCCAAAAACACAGCAGGCATTCAATTAAGAATTTCCTTTTCCCTCTCATGGGGCAAAATAATTAAAAAATCTAGCTGGCATTGCAATTTGGGGCCCCCTAAAATTGAAGCGGGGTTCTGGGGCCCTGTATCCATTCCCAGGGGATCATCCACTTCACAGGCTTTACTTGATGGTGGCCTTTTCTTACCTGACTCTGTGGCAGCCACTTGTGCTTTGACTCCAGCTGGCATTTCGCCTTGCATTCTGTGCCTGCCCCAACCCAGAGCTGCTCAGTCCCCACTCAGCCTCCACAGCAGCCCCCTTTGGCCTCACCGCTCCTTCCTTGGCATGTGAGGTACTGTGATTTATGAAGTCAAAGGTTATGGGGATTATTTATACTGAGATGTTATCTAGATGCATCCATGGGCAAGGCGAGCTTATAGTCCTCCTACTTCTACTCTGCAGTCCTTCCTGGAGCTCCACCCAACTGATGCTATTGTGATTTATAAGAAATACACGTATCTGGTTATTTAAATAACTTAATGATCTAAATGACCTAAATGATCTAAATGACCAAATATATATATAAATATATTTCTTGTATATATTTGGTCTTCACAGCTCCAGGCTCACAGCTTCTAAAACCCTTGGAATTTCCTGAGTAATAAGAACAATGGGGGCATCTTTTGCAATAATTATTTGGTCTTTTGTCCTCAGTTCCTGAAAAAAAAAAAATCAGAGCCATAAAGGTGACATGGGTGTCTTGTTACTTATAACAATCCCCTTAGCACAACAACTGGGTTTATGTTAATGAGGTGTCTTCTGGAAGCCACCTGAGGATGGGGGATGGTTGCCAGGAGAACTAGCCATGAGTAGAGGATCAGAACTTCCAATTCTGTCCCCTGATTTCCAGGGAAGAGAGAAAGGCTGGAGGCTGAAGCAATCACCAATGCCAATGATTTAATCAACTGTGCCTGTATAAAAAAGCCTCTATAAACTGCCCCCACCCCTGAAAGGGGCTTGGAGAGTTTCCACATTGGGAACCAGAGTGCTTCCTCATGCCACCCTGCTGAGCCCCAAGCTCTAAAAGGACAGAAGTTGATTTGTCCAGAACCTTGCCCTGTTTTTTTCACCTGCCTGTTGATGTGACCTTTAATGTCCTTCATAATAAACTGGTCACCTACTGTGTAAACAGGTTTCCTGAGTTCTGTGAGCCATTCTAGCAAATTAACGGAACCCAAAAAGAGGGTCGTGGGAACCTGTGATTTATAGCCAGTTGGTCTGAAATGCAGGTGGCAATCTGGACTTGTGACTGGTGTCTGAACTGTGGGGCAGTCTTGGGGAACTGACTCCTCACCCTGTGGAATCTAATGCTATCTCTGGGCAGATGGTGTCAAAACCAAGTTGAACTGTAGGACACTCAGCTGACCGGGCCCCATTCCCACCCCACCCATGGTGGAACTCATCGCTCAGGATAACTTTTAGCCTTCCAGTGGAGATTCTGGCGATGCCATGTTGATGTGGACTGTGCTCAAGGATGGGGTAGGAACCCATGTGCAATGACGGCACCTGTTCTACCCTGATTTGATTAGGGGAAACTGGGAGGAGAAGGCATGTCAAAATGTCCCTAGCACTAAAGGGCAGCAAAGCTTCCCCTACATGGCTCAACTGAAAGGCCACTGCCCTTTCGAACACACCGTTGTCCTCTTGAGCCATCCATACTCGCGGACTCTTCGACTTCTCCCCTCCACCTGATAGACCACGATCTGTACTCTAGGAAGGGGATCATGACCATGAGGCTGAAAAGAATGTATTGCTCATTTTTACAACCGGCTAACTGTTATCTCTCTTAATCCTCACAACAGTCCTGTGATGTCGATACTCTTAATAGTCCCACTTTACAGGGAAAAGCACTGAGGACCCAAGAAGTTAAGTAATAAGCCTGAGATCACACAGCCAGGAAGTTGCAGAGTTGGGGCTCAAAGCAGGTTCTGTGTGATCCCATAATGCCTCCTTGCACCGTGGTGCCTCTCTGCGGAAAAAACATCGAGGGGTGTTGATACAGCTCAGAAGTTATCAGGCTTCTACTCCCCAAGTCCTAGAACTAAGCTGGAGCTCTAGAGAGCTTCAGAAAATCAATAAATCAAGTATTGACTGAGTGTCACCCTCTGCTCAGAGCTAGGGAATTTAAAAGGAGAATGCTTTCTCTGTTGCTTGCACTTCACTAATGCTAGAAGAGCCTTCCCTACAGGCATAGAGTAGAGATAAGATGTCGGAGGGGACATGGATGTGCAGGAGACACCAGGGTGTGGAGCTTACAGGGGAGCTTGCTTCTGATGGTGACAGGAGTAGGAAGGAGGTAGGCAGGGACACAAATGCAGTGATCTGAATGCTGCGGGGTGGGGGTGGGACCAGGATGGCAATGCAAGGAGTCGCTGTGCCTATCCCGAGTGACAGGGCACATGGAGGGTGGCAACCTGCAGGAAACAGCAAGTGTTGCAGGCACTGGGGTTGGAGGACACGATGTAGCTGAAGCAAGGTGCTGTGACAGTATATTGCCTCGTGTCATCCTCACCTCCCTGCAGCCAAGTAGTCTGAGTTATCCCCACTAGAAGGGGAGACAGCAAAGGGACTTGCTTGCATTCTCATAGACTCTAAGCAAATCCTGGTGCAAACACAGATGTCCCCACTTCAGATCCTCAGGCCTCAAGTGAGGAGACAGGACAATGTGCAGAGAGGCAGGGGAGGGGAGGCACAGAGGAAAGAGGGGGCTTCTGATTTCCTCTTATCACCTGTGAGATGTCAGGGACCAGTGAAAGTCAGGATTAAAAGCACTGTCCTGCGGAGGCCTAAAAGAAAAATAAAAATGGGGATCCCTGGGTGGCTCAGTGGTTTAGCGCCTGCCTTCAGCCCAGGGAGTGATCCTGGGATCCCAGGATCCAGTCCCACATCGGACTCCCTGCATGGAGCCTGCTTCTCCCTCTGCCTCTGTCTCTGTCTCTCATGAATAAATAAATAAAATCTTTAAAGAAAAGAAAAATAAAAATGTTTAAAAGGGGGGCAAAAAGGAAAAAAAGAAAAAGAAAAAAGAGGAAGGAAGATAGAAAAGAAAGAGGGGGAAGCTGAAAACAAAAATGGAAGAGGATGGAAGAGAAGAGGTGGAAGCTAAAACGGAGGAGGGCGGGAAGATGAGGATGAGAAGATACTCTTGCACTTGAACAAAGCACAGCGAAACCCTGTGCCCCTGCCCTAAGGCACACTCACCACCAGGTGGCACGAGGGAGCCCCGTCCTTTTCCCCAGCGAGGCCTCTAGCCCTGGGGGTGATTCCAGTTCATCCACTAGCAGGATGAAGAACAGTGGGCACGTCACACCAGTGAGAATGGAGAAAATTAACAAGGCAGGAAACCACAAATGTTGGAGAGGATGTGGAGAAAGGGGAACCCTCTTACACTGTTGGTGGGAATGTGAACTGGTGCAGCCACTCTGGAAAACTGTGTGGAGGTTCCTCAAAGAGTTAAAAAATAGAGCTACCCTACAACCCAGCAATTGCACTGCTGGGGATTTACCCCAAAGATACAGATGCAATGAAACGCCGGGACACCTGCACCCCGATGTTTAGCAATGGCCACGATAGCCAAACTGTGGAAGGAGCCTCGGTGTCCATCGAAAGATGAATGGATAAAGAAGATGTGGTCTATGTATACAATGGAATATTACTCAGCTATTAGAAATGACAAATACCCACCATTTGCTTCAACGTGGATGGAACTGGAGGGTATTATGCTGAGTGAAGTAAGTCAATGGGAGAAGGACAAACAGTGTATGTTCTCATTCATTTGGGGAATATAAATAATAGTGAAAGGGAATATAAGGGAAGGGAGAAGAAATGTGTGGGAAATATCAGAAAGGGAGACAGAACATAAAGACTCCTAACTCTGGGAAACGAACTAGGGGTGATGGAAGGGGAGGAGGGCGGGGGGTGGGGGTGAGTGGGTGACGGGCACTGAGGGGGACACTTGACGGGATGAGCACTGGGTGTTATTCTGTATGTTGGTAAATTGAACACCAATAAAAAATTAATTTATTAAAAAAAAAAAAGAACGGTGGGCACGACAAACAATGGGTGAGAGCTTTACCATGTTACCTGAGAGCCTGGCTACTGAAATGTCTCTGCCCTGCCTACTTATACGATCCTATAAGACTCCAGAGGAAGAAACCAGACAGCCCAAAGTACAGTTCAGGCTTCCTCCTAATAATCATGTGACCTTACATAAATTACCTTACCTCTTGGAGTCTTGGTTTCCTCATCTATAAACCTGCCTTCTATGTGAAAAAGCCTAGATGCAAGAGATAAAGAGTGTGCTCAAAGTCCTGGACACAGATTTCAAGAAGACCGTGGGTAAAGATAAGACAAGAGACCAAAGAGATAGGCAGGGTAGACCGTGGGGTGGGGGTGGGGGGTGGGGGGGCCATTTTTAAGGAGTCTGTACATTAAGGGAGATGGGTAGAAATTGAAGGGTTTTAACTGGGAACAGGGAAAAAAAGTATGGAACAGGGCTAGGGCCTTAGCAAAAGAGAACTGGTAGGGGAGGGTTGAAGAATCAGGAACATGCACACACACACACTTGTGCACACACACGCACACACACAACTCAATTATTTAAATAACTTTGTAGGAGTAGGAAGCAAAGAGTCTAGGCAGGAAAGAATGCTCAAGAGTCAAGCACTGCAGAGTAAGGACTGAAAAGCGTTGACTGGATTTCATCCCCTCCCAGGACCTTGCCTACAATAAGCTTGTCTCTCAAAGGAAAATCAGACTTGGTTCTAATATGGTGCTGAATATGAAGTCAGCATTCATCCCCTTTCCCTCCGGTCACTAAAAGAAGAATCCCTTCTCGGTTGAAGACAAAACTTGAACCTTTCTAGTTGCTGGAAACCTACCCATTACTTTGACAACAGCAACAAAATTAAAGAAGTCCCCTTCCCCAACTTCCGGCCCCCTTATGTGGTATCTGGAGGCTGGAATCTCACTGCATGTTAGACCTCTGGATTAAAATACAAAAAAAAAAATTAAAATTATTTCTTAAAATAAAAATAAAATTAGTTTAAAAATAAAATTATATTTAACTCCTAATAGCCTTTACTTGATAAATTAAAACCAGCAGGTGTATTTGTATCTATGTAGTGAAATAGTTACTGCAGTAACAGACAATACCTACTGAGAAAAAGAAAAATCCCCTAACTCAGATCATAAGTCACTGTTTGGTTGAAGAGTCCCCTCTGGTGGCTCTAAGCTATTCCACTTCCTCTGAGATCTTGTCAGCCTTTCAGCCTTTTCTGTCAAATCCCCGAGTCCCTTCCTGAGCCCCATGTTTCAAGGGGCCCTCACCAGGCTGGAGACTGAGTTCTTGTGAGGGAAGGATGGCTTCATCCTGAGGCAGGCCTGGAAGGAGGGTGAGGAAAGCTGCCAAGACCTGGGGTATAAAAGCTCAGAACAGCTTCCCATGCAGCCAGCAGGCACAGGGGGACCCCCAACAAGGAGTTGGGTATACTTTCCTTGGGAAACTTGGCCTGTCTCTAGTTATGATCAGAAAGATCGTCTATCTTTCTGGCACCAGAAGCTTCCATGATAGGATGTGGTGGAAAGTCCATGGAACCGGAACTCATGATTCTCAGAGTTTCAAGTCCTTCTTTGTCTCGGAACAGCTGTACTGATTTTAGGCAACACCTCCTTCTTAGAAGGCCCTGGCATCACCATATTTGGAATGAAAGGTTAGTCTGATTCAGAAGATTCTGAATCTTTTTTTAATCACCAAGGACCTTATTCTCACCAACCCCCATGAAATCTCACGTGTCAAAATTTTAGTTTGCCTTAAGGTGCACCAGTTATATGATAATGTATTTTTAGTTTTATAAATCAAAAGTAGCTAAAACTGGCTTAACTTGGATATTGGGATGGCACCACTCTCGTATAAGTCAATACATGAAGAGGTCAAGGAGGACCCAAGAGTCAGTCAGAACTTTTGATCAGTATGAGATAACCAGGATGGCCTCAGTCATCTGATGTCTGTCCAGTTCAAAGCCAAGACTTTCCATAATGATGACTGGACGTTGATCACTGGATGAGGGGATGAGTGTTTAAATGAATGAGCAAAGGAACAGATGAAGTAACAGCCTATGTGATTTGCAACCATCTCTCTGTGTTCTTGTCTGGATAAGCCCAGGGAAGCTCTGCTGGGAACCAAGAACAAGACTGGGTGGCTTCCATCAGGTAGCTTTTTTGCTTCTAGAAGGTTACCTCATACCACAAGCCAGTCTGGTTCTCGACTCTCCTTCTCAGCCCCAGATTCACAATCCTTGAAATTCTGTGCATGTGCCTCCCCAACATCTTGGAAGAAGGGCTGCTAAAGCCTCTCCCCCTCTCTCTGGGTCTCCCGCACCAATCTCCCCAGGTCCACCCCTCATCCCTCCTGCGACTTTGCCTCTTTCAGATCCAAGCACCATGGGCTCCTTTGAAGAATGAGCGTGTGGCTGCAGTCGTGTCCCAGGTGATGCCAACTCATTACTCTCCCTCACATTATTAGTGCTTGGGGCTCAGGTTGATGTGTTTCTGATTAATGAGGCGTTTGTTCTGCACCACAAAACAATTGAAGAATACCCTTCTCATTCCAATGAGTTGTGTCACAAAGTTAATTATGAGATGACCTTCCCTGGTTCCAGGCAGAGGAGACCAGGTGTCCAAGCCTCACTTGACAATTGACTTCCAGAAATCTTGGCAGAAGAAAACAAAGACTTAGGGGGCTCGTCCCAAAGGGGCATCTAAGACCTGAGACTGACGTTCGGAGCCTCAGATCTCATGCTGCTGCTTGCTCTCTGCCCTGGAATCAGAATCCAGTGTTCCTTTCTTCTTCATCCCTTCACTTCCCCTGTCATGCCTCCCCATGTAGGACCGCATGGTAAAAGAGAAAGCACAGCCTTACCTTCTAAGGTCTCTGAGTTTTTACTTCAGTACAAAGGGGGAAACAACACCCATCACACAGCCCTATTGTTGGAGCTTTGGGCTATCACATAGGAGGTGGAAGGTACAGAACCTGGCACAGGACAGGACCCTCCTCCTGCCTTTCCTTCTTCTTCCTGGACCTGCTGAGAGCTCTCACGGCAGGGAAACTTGGTCAGTTTTTCTATTCTGAGCCAAGAAGCAAGGAGACTACCCCAGTCTGTGTAGATCACAAAAGTGAGCTGGGCCACGAGCTGACCAGACATAGACATCTTGAGGTCATAACCTGGCTGCTGCACCACTAAGACACTGGGAAGTGCATTCCTTCTGAGGGCCACAGAATGTGGCTCTGGAGCGCTCAGAGGAAGAAGCCTCCACGTTCCCTGAACGAAGGTTCGCTTCACCAAGGATCATTAAGGCGCCATGCTGTTGGCACACCTGAGGCTCAGGTGAAGGGTGGGAAGGGTATCTTTAGGGTTAGATTCTGGGGCAGTGGGATCAGTCTAGCAGAGAAGACCAGACCTTGTGTTTACAGAGACTATTCCTCAGTGAGGAGCTCTCTAGAAACTACCCGTTTCATAACGTGGGTTCAAGGGAAGTAATGCCACTGAGTCCTCCATGCACGGGCAATGGGCTGTGCACCCCACTCACTTCATCCTTACAGTAACCCTGTGTTCTGTCTTGGAGGAATGATTTTCCTCATTTTGCAGGTGTGGGATCACAGTACCAAAGAAGTTCAGTGATTTCCCCCAGGCCACACAGCAGTCAGGATTCGAACTCGGCAATCGTTTCTTGAAATTCTTCTCTGAGCTGCTCATTTCTCAGAGACCCCACCACCTCCCTCCTAGCGATGCTGGAACTCCCCCTATGTCCAGATGCATCAACATCAAAGGGTTCTCTGCCTCTCCTTTGTTTTTCCATTATGCAGAGATGTTAAGAGCTGCACGGAAAATTCTAACTATTGAATCATGTGGCCAGAAGAGTGCCTCTGGTTGTTAATGGAAATCAGAGGTATAGACAAAATACAGAGTACCAGGCTTGGGTGGAATTGCAGAAAGACTCCCAAGACTACAGAGTAAGAGTCATTTGAGTGTTCATGTTGAAGTAAGAGGGGCTGGAAATTGGGAAGAGGAGGGGAAAGGCTAAAGCTGAAGGACTGGCGGTGGAGATAGGGTATCCCACCGTTGTGCAAGTTCAGAGAATGGCAATTCGTGGTGAGCAGGGGCTTAGGTTCTGGGGAAGACAGTCTCTCTGCTCCCCCTCTTGCCAGCCAAATAGCCCAGACAATTATTTAACTTTGTTAGACATTAGCTTCTCAGTTTATGAAATATAGGTGGTTCTGGTTCTTATATAATCACGAGAATTCAAAGATATCATGCCATAAAATGCTCAGCACGGATCCTGGTGCATGGGAAGTACCCACTATGTAGGCTGGGATGATGATTTCCAAAAAGCTGGTTGTGACTAAATGGCATCAGCCAGGAGTGGGAAAATCTGCATGCTTGAATTGGGTTTTTAAAATGAATTCAGGTACACTGCAACACACTTAAGATCCTAAGGAGCTTGGGGGTGGGAATTAGGTCAGACAGTATGGAATACTGATTCCTTTAGTAACCTGGTGGCCACCACGGGGGGTAGTTTGTTAGCCTTGCCCTATAACCTTCCTCTGCCCCAGTTACATTTTTCCCTGCAATGCTTGGGCTCACCCTGACACTAGTGCTCTGAACACTCTGTTCAAGTGGAATATCTGAGCACTAGATCTAGTGACAGACAATGGTCAGTGGGCCTCAGTGGAGTGGCTGGAAGGGAGGACAGATGTTGGCGATGCTGATGGATGCAGCCTGCTGCCTTCCCCACCTCCAGGCCCATTCACTCGGGATCCATAGTGCATCACGAATAGATTTCTCATGTCCTCTCTTCCAACTGCCTCCAAGCCCCCGGCTTCAGAGGGAGGCAGGGATTTGTTGAGGCACATTCATCAAACCAGTGGAATCACTTCTGTTCATTTCTGATTGGATTCATAAATTTGTTTTGCCACAGTCGTCTCATGCCGAGAGTTGACAAGCTCTTCCTGAATTCATGAATTTGGGAGGAAATGAACCAAAGGGACTGAAGAGCCCAATTTTGAACTGAGCTGTGGTATGTGTGTCTGCAACTTTCATTAACAATTTCGGGAGAAGGATTACAGAGCTGTGAAAAGGACAAGCACATTGTTGAATTGAAACATCTGCAATAGGTATTAACCCATTTCAAAACTCTGACACAGAAACAAGCAAGCATAGAATCAGAGACTTATCTTTCCAGTCTATTTGCATATCCATCTACTTAACCAAGTAAACTAATGAATTTCATTCATCCATTTAGCAAATACCGATTGTCATCTCTCTTACGCTAGACATTGTTTTTGGTGCTGGGAGTACACGAGCAAAAAACACAAAAGTCCCTCCCCTTTTGTTGGATTGGAACAGAAGTGGGGCTTACCTTTTTGAGTAGGGAAAGGGAAGTGCATCTGCCTGTCTGATTTCTCAGATGTCCTCACCAATTTTTTACCCTTTCCAGAAGTTACCACCACTTTCGATTCTTTCCTGTATGGCATACTGGATTCCACAGTGTCAGGGTGGGGCTAACCCTGAGTGCCCTTCAAATTTCCTGGGATGTTGGTTAAGCACAGAGATTTAAAGGACTCAGCCTTAGGAAGTACTAGTATTAGTACTAGTAAGCCAAGTATAGATCCCAGGATCCTTCCTTTTTGCCCTGCTCCAAGGGTCTTCTGAGGGTAGACAAGTGGAAGCCAGTAAGATGGACATTTGGGAAACAACAGGATATTGAAAAGTCCAGAGACTTTAGAAGCATAGTTACAGATATGAATCTTACTTCAATCTTCTGTTAATAGTGTGACTAGAAACAAGTCACCTGTTTCCAAGTCTCAGCTTCTTCATCTGTAAAATGGGGGCAATAATGCCTTACCTCATGGTAGAGTCGTAGAAACTAAATGATGCAACATATTTCAAGCAGCCAACCCACTGCTAGCACATGGGAAGAACTTGGTAAGTTCCTCCCTAATATCAGCTGGGCAGGGTGGGGAGGAAGCATTTCTGTTATATCTTAATTGGGTAATGTTTTATCATTCACACATGTGTGTATGTGTGTGTGTGTGTCTGTGTGTGTGTCTGTGTGCATGACAGAGAGGATATGGGTGAGTGTAGGTAAGTGAACCTATATATTTACCCTGCTGATAAGGAAATAGCACAAAAGATGCACATCCTGATTTCCTATTTCATGAACATCTACCAAGTTGTTTCTGCTAAAATTTGAATACTGGCTCAATATCAGCCAGTACACCCAAAATATTTTCACAAAGTCAGAATGTTAGGGATCAGCTGGTAGTGTTCACATCTGACCAGTAATTAAAATGGTTCATTTCTCTGTATCATTTTAGTTCTTAGCCGATTACTCTGATTAGCATTAAATTTAATAATATGAACATCATGCATTTGTATGTTACTTTATAATTTTTTGAAATATATTCACATAGCTTTGGAACTTCACAATTACCCTGGGAATTAATCAAGGCAGATAAAATTATTCCAGTGCTACAGATGAAAATACTGAAATCTGTAGAGGTGAAATAATTTGCCCAAGTTCCACTGAGTTAGAGGCAAAGCTTAGACTAGAACCTAGACTAGCCCATGGCCATTGTTAACACCAGATATGTGACTGCCAGAGATCTAGACCCTATAATGAAGACAGACCCTATCTGGGGGATGAGCTTCCAGTTTTACCAAGAGCGCTGAGAGCCTGCATGCCATCAGAGCCCATATGCTTCTTTTCTGAGAAGAAAAGGAATGATGGTTATTGCACCACAGCAATAATATAAATTCCTCACAGAATTAAGAGATAAAAATTATAAGGAAAAACAAGAACATGGCATCATTTAGCAAAGATATCTAAATGGAAAGCATTCCCTGTATAATTGGGTCACCAGTGGTGAAACACCAAGCCAGCGGAAGCTGAGCCACCAAAGGGCAGGTGCCTCTTATCCATTTTTACTATGAACATAACTAGTGAGCCATGGAGCAGCCTCCAATGGTCTGAATACAGGCCCTTCACAATCCATGGGATTACCCAAGAAGGAGAATTAAGGTATGATTCAAGTAGATATTTCTATTATTGGGCAGTAAATCCAAAACTTTAAGCCAAAAGAATTTTGGGTCATTTGGGAAATCAATAAATTGAGAGTATCCCTAAGCAAGTAACAGGACTCTCTCATAAGCAGACTGCATTTCAAAGGCTGAAAGAGGCAGGTTATCAGTTGAAAAGACTTGATTCCTTTGCTGCCTTTTTCAAAAGAATTGCTTTAGGAGTCTGTGAAATAATAGCTACGAGAGTATAACGTTGATACAAAATATATTAGTATATTTACATTCAAATATATATGTTAGCATACATGAAGTATTAGCGAGAGAGACCAACCAGTCAACCTTGTTGGTCTTTGAGCTCTTCTCTTTGCTTAAAGGTAGTAATTCCTTGGTGCACAGCCTGGACAGCTGTGCACCTGTCCAGACCTCAGGAGGGCTGTGTGTGTGCTGGAAATGGGCATCAGGTTGAGAGGCATGGTTGACCTGAGGCTCATCCACAGCCAAAGAAATGGGAGTGGGTGGAGACTGGGCACAGAGCAGGAAAGTGCTGACAGTGGATTAAGTCTACTTTCCTGGGGGAAATACCACTGAGCTGGGAAAAGTCAAAGAGAATTGAAGAGAAAAAAAGGGGAAGTAGAAATAGAAATTGGGATGAGAGATGGAATGCAGGCTAAGGAAACATTGAGTGGAGAGAAAGATGAGGAAAGAGAAGACAAGGAAAAAGAGAGAGAGAGGAGGGTCACTGATGGAAGGTCTAGAAGAAGAGAGACTCTAAACACAAGAGAGAATCTAGGAGTAAGGGGAAAGAAAAGAACTGAGGAGGACACCAAGGCAGGACATTCAGGACCCCAGGGTTCTCGAACAAGGCTTACCACCCACCCACTCCGCTATGGTTAGCAGTTCATCCCTCACAACCCCCCACCCTGCCCCAGCCTCTCTGTTTAGGATGGTGTGAACTTAACCACCTCATAGGGTGGGGACAAATTCAATGAGAACATGAACCTCAAGCATCAAACACCATGCTTACCAGGACAGATATTCTAGAATGAAATCCCCATTTTGCCACTTGATGTCAATTTTCCAAGTAAATCCTTTGCTCTCTACCCATCAAAAAATAAAGTTACCAGGATAAGAAGCAGGAATGGGAACAATGATGAAGGAAATGCAGTTTTTGCCCCCTGAAAATTCAAAACCAAATAGAGAAGAAACACCCACACACTATGAGGTGTTGAGTTCTGGTACCAAATGCTTTGGGGTGTGGAGGAGGGAGCTTTTGCTCTTGCAGAGGTCATGGAGAGTTCCCAGGGGAGAGGTGGAGAATAGGAAATTTTCCAAATGGAGAAGGGGCTGGAGGGCTTCTCACCTTCAGCAAAGGATGTGAGCAAAGTGCAACCACAGGCTGTGTGCAGTGAGATAGTAGTTGCATGGAGGAGGGTGGGGGCAGGAGGATCAGTGGAAAATCAGAAATTGAAGAGTACTGTGTGCAAGACTGTGAAGTTGTGTTTTATGCATGAAACCATTGGGACCCAACGAAGAATTTTAGAGTAATGCACTTGGGTTTGAAATGATCCTGGAGCTCTGTGGATTAGAAGCTGCCCAGCCTGTATGCAGAGAGACTGGCCATTCTGCTCACCCAGGAGAGGCTGGATAAGGTTTTGAGAGAAAGCAGTGCATGCAGTGGGACTAGAGAAGATGGGAAAGATCTGAATGGGGTAAAATCATCAGGTACCTTCACCAAATCTCCATGGAGGGGGGGGACTAGAAGACCCTCACAAGTCCCTGAGATGCTTCTGAAGGGTAGGGAGTCCTTTGCCCCAATCTTCTGACCATCCCTACTCCCTCCAGATGATTCTTCCTTTCTTGAGATGAGACCAAAAAATGAGTCCTTTATTTATCAACATTTGGTTAATACCGTATTTATTAAACCATTTAAAGAAGTCACTGTATATCTTAGTTGTTTGTTTTTAGGTATGTTGCATAATTCATTAGCAGCAAATGCTTGGAGGATGAAGCTGTTACAGACTCAAGAGAAATGCATTAGGATAAAGAATCAGATACTTCTTGCAACTAGAAGCTTCTACCCAACCTCCTTGACTGGGCCTCTGAAACCAGACATGTCTATAGAATATATCTTCGTAGCCTGCCCCACCAATCCATTTCCATTATACGTGCACAGTGAACTTTTTTAAACATGGTTTTCTGGCTGGTTCCTGGTTTCTGTGTTATCCAGTGTGCTCATTCAGTTACCATAGGGGGTGCTCAGTGTGATGAGAAGGGTCAAGGGAACATGATGTCTGTCTGGTAATTTTTAACATATGGAAGAAGCAGGAGCACAGCCTTGCTCTAGGTGGTCCCCAAAGATAGACCAACCAGTGGGTAGGAGTGCCCTGGGGGGGGACAGCTTTTAGCTCCTTTTCGGACAGATAGAGGAATAAGCAATCTGCCAGGTAGGGAATGGATGGTGCCATCTGCAGAACAGACTGGACCTTTACGGAGGACGTACTGCATTCCAGGTGCCAGGCTATGACTCTCATAGCCCTTCTTTCTTTCCAACCTCACACTTCCACAATGGCTTAGGGATGTCATCCTCACTTCACAGATGAGGCATCCCACACTCCCGGGAGTTAAATGACTTGCCGATGGTCACACACCAGAGAGCTGATCAATCTAGGACTCAAATCCAACCCCACATGCCAAACTGAGGCTGTCCTTGGTTGCCGATCAGCCTGATGCTTCCCTAGTAAGTGTGTGGGTGGCCTGACCCTGGAATTCTGCAACCAGAGGCAGAATAATCAGATGTCTGGAAAGCTGTAGAAGGGACTTAGCTTTGGACAGGACATCAGCCCAGATGAACCCACACCTTTCCTGCTGGCTATTTCGGATTCTCAAACAGCAAAACGAAATTGCAATGACTACAGTGTGGAGTCCCCAAACACAAAATGGTGTAGAGGGATGTTATCTGCAACACAAGTGACTTCTTCCCTTAAAAAAAAAAAGAAGGAAAGAACACAAGAGGAAGCAAACACATATTTCATAAAACATTTTTCATCACCAAAAGTTCTGTTTTAGGTATTCTTCTTGCATGTTTTCATGCTGAAACCTATTTGCAAATTATTTTCTCACTTTTTTTTTCACGTGAAATGTACCCTCGATTATATGACAAGAAATTATATGGTGCTAATAATTTATTTAAAACCAGATCCATGTCTCACATTCATCTGTGTTGTGAAATCAAGTAGATGCAGAAGGGGATTTTTTTTTCCCCTGAACTTTCTGACCACCTCTATTGTGGCAGAGAGAGTAATAGCAGGTATTGAGAGTGCCAATTATGTGGTGATGTACAAACCCGCTGCAGAAAAATCTATATGATATTTTAATGCTAGTCAAACAGAACGATGAAGTTTAAATTAGCTTGAAGCTACTAAAAATTCTAACTATGGCTCTGCTTTTATTGTATGGGAGGGTGAAAAATAGCTTTACAGAAAAATATATGCCTATCTTCTCCGTGGATGGGCTGCCTGGTGCCGCTTTCTCTTGCTGCCATGCCAGGCTCCATTTTTTTGTTTGCTCTATTTTTCTTTACCTCTCTGCTTTCTCTCCAGCTCATTTTTTCTTTCTGACCACCTTCCCTTTCCTCCTTCGATCATCTTATCCTCTACTTCCTTTTACACCCTCTACATCCTTTTACATTCATCTCTCAGGTTTACAAGCTCACAGAATCAGAGAATGTTAGCACTCAGCTCTGGTTTTAAAAGGTGGCGGGGGGGCACCTTGGGAAAAAGTTCAAATCCAATTATCTCATGGTACAGGTGCAGGGGAGAGGGCTAGGTGAGGACTCTGCTTATTCAAGCCCACCCAACAATTTTGAAAGGGGCTAGTCTGAGCAGGGAGTGAGTCACAGAAGCAAGGAGTTGATTAGAACAGGAAACCAGAATTCTCACCTCCATAGACTCTGTCCATGATCAAGAAAACCCCTGTTTGTAATAATTACATTTTCAAAAGACTTTTTTTCTTTAAAAAAAAAATGTAGTAGGGCTCATCCAAACTCCCTGCAGCCCTGTCAGAAGGTGAGGTAGGTAGTAACATCTCTATTACATAGCGACACAACAGAGTGGGGCAGGGGAATAATGTTTAATAAATACTTCCTGTGGGTCAGGCACTTTCACATGATATTTAATTCTTAGTCAGCTCTGCCATTAAGTATTTATAACACTGTTCTATAGACAGAAGCCTGAGGTTCAGAAAAATTAACTGGTCACACAACTGGAGTGTGAACTGAAATCAAGCCTTGTCAAAAAAAAAAAAAGCCCATCGTCTGGGAGATGAGGCCAGGCCCCCGAGGGCCTGTGGGTGCATTGAGGCTAGAGATCTAGTCTTGTAGCCTGGGAAACTTTCCAGAGTTTCTCATGAAATAAGCCCAGAGGCTTGGCATGGCTTCACCAGGAGATGACAGAGTTAGCATTGATTCATTATTTTTTTTTTAAGATTTTATTTATTTGAGAGAGAGACAGTGCACAGGCTGGGGGAGAGGCAGAGAGAGAAGCAGGCTCCCTGCTCAGCGAGGGACTCGATCCCAGGACCCTGAGACCATGACCTGAGCTGAAGACATTCACTCAACCGAGACCCCCAGGCACCCCGGTGTTGATTCATTACTGATATTGATGCTCATGAGCTGCAGGACACAGCCAAGGAGAAGGGACAGAAGAGTCAAGTTGAAATTGGGGATTTGTGGATTGTTCACTGAAAAACTGGCTGCGTGAAGAGAAGGAAATAAGAATTAGGGTTTAAAAAAAAGAATTAGGGTTTCAACAATGAGCTTTGTTTTTTATTCTGGATGGTAGGGTTGTAGATAATTTCTCTTTATCTTTTCATTGAAAATAGCTGCATTGTTCATAAAAATCTAGAAATACAGAGAGGTTCAAATAAATGGTGAAAATCACCTAGAACACCATCACCAAGCAGTGATCGTTAATAATGGTTGCATGTCCACCCCTCCAGACCTTTTTTTCTTGGCCAGGAGATATACTTATCTTACGGTCTTTGTATTTTCCTATACTTTCCAGATTTTCCAAACATTTTATGTATTTATTTTTAATATATTAAACATTTTTAATCAGAAGAATCATCTGGGACTAGAAAATGAAGAACTTTGGCATGGCAGGATGTGGGATTTGGTTATGTGCTTTGTATGTCTGTTGATCTATTTCCAAACTTGCCTCTTTCCAAAAGTGATTAGAGATGAAATGATAAAACATATAGACTTCGTTCCATTAATGACTAGAACATACCAAAGACCTTCCAGCAGAAGTTACAAAGATTCCTCTAGACTGTGTGCTCAAAATTTAGTGCTCAGACCACCAGATGGGGGATTTGTTAGGAATGCAAATTCTCAAACCCCACCCCAGACTTAGCTCCAGACTTTGAGAATTGGGACCCAGGCAACTCTCACAGGTCTCCAGAGATTCTGACCCATACTTGAGCTGAGAGCTCCTGCTATGCCCTCTTGCAGTATTTAGAGAACACATTTGGCAGGGAGGACTCAGGGAAAGAGGGGAAGCCCCAGCAGTCACCAAGGTGAGGTCTGAAGAAGGGCCAAACGAACATACATGGGAATCCTAGCTCCCAAGAAGAATGGCTGTCAGAAGCCCAGGTGAGCACCCCCACCTCTGGGTCTGGTTCAGTTAGTAGTGCCAAGCCCCTGAATTATCACCTGCAATCTGCATTTATGTACTACCACAGCAGGACTTAGAATCAATTAATTTTGCATCTATGTAAACCTTTCTCATAACAAGGCAGGTTAGGTTTTCAGTAAATTCATTTGAAAAATCGGATTTGCCTATTAATTTCTAAATAGAAGCGCTTGCTTTCTTGTGCACCTTAATGTAAAAAGAAAATATTTAAAACCCTTCCCAGCTTGTTAGCCACATGTTCTAGAAAGAGAATGTTTTTATGTGTGTGTGCACGTTCTTTTTTTTTTCCCTTCAGTCCTCCATACATGGACGTGTCTGCACATCAATTTTGAGTCTTTCATCAGCTCTGATTTTGTGCTGAAGTTCACTTCCCAGGCCCCCTCCCCCAATTTGAAAGATGACATTGTTCACCACGACGATTCCCTCAGGATGCTCCCACGTCATGCCTGCCAAGCCCCAATGACAAGATATAGGGGGCAGTTAGACTATTACATACTCTCCCTGCCACTTTCAATCAAGCCTAATGCAATCAGAAACACATGACTACATCAACACATCTCCTTTAATCAAATGTGATTAAGTCAGTCATTAGTTTTTCAAGACAAATAAAGGATACAAGTGCTGGTATTACAAACGTAACCGCCCCCCTCCTTAAGTGATTTGTTCGAAAGGAAGCCCACCCCCCCTGGTGCAGAGAACTTGGGACCTTCCGAGGTCTTTGTGCTTGTCCTGCTGGTGTTTATTATCATAAAGCATCCTGGGTTTGTATGCACCGGTCCTTCTTCCCTGTCCCCTCTCACAAAGCCCCCGTGTTGTCAAGCCGAATTTGGCTTCAGCTTGATCAGGATGATTTCATTATCCCATTGTTACCATTATGACTTGGGCAATTAGTAGTTTATAAGTATAAATTTATGGCAATCTGTGATCCAGGCGCATTGGCAGTAGTCAGGGCATAATAAAAACCCAATCAATTTCTTTCATTTAATATGTAGGCTGTGACCCTAGTTTTGATTAGAACTCTTAGCTATTTCATCTTTAAATAAAAAAGAATGTCTGCAAGCAATTATATGGTGTGTTAATTGGATATTCCTTTTTATCTCTTACACTACTGAATGCATCGCTAACGAAATCCTTGTTTTCTCTTTCTATCTCATTCCCGATGATATCTCTGCACATCCCTCTCTCTGAAGGTTACTATCTTTGTCTCCCTGCACGTTTGCCTCTTCCCCATTCTGTCCTCTGCCTCTCCCTTGTGCATTCTCGCTGGCCATACACAGCTTGACCAGAATCGGCAGGGGCTTTCCACCACCCACACTGTGTTCTAGGTATCTCACTTGCCATCAAGATTTGGGGCATTATGGAGCGGAGGTCACCAGATTGTCTAAATGGGCTAGCACACAGCAGTTGTCCAATCACTGGTAAATGAATGAAAGAGGCCACTAGTTTCCCACGTGTCATACTGTTACTTTGTGTCCCTAGATACTTTGCTGGGGCATGCTCTGTTTTTCCAGAGTAATAGTTCCCTAATGGATCCACACCCTTGGAACTACACTCTGAAAGGTGGCAATGTTGTGGGGGCATGGTGGGGTCGATGAAGAGGACTCTAGTCCTACAAATGGGGAGCCCAGGTTTGTCAGAGAAGAGATGGAGTTTCTTATCTCTGTCACATGGAACATGCCCTTCATGGAATGACTTTGTAAGCTGGGATGAGCCATTACCTGCAAAGTGGGCTCCACGGTGAGTGTATGTTTAATCTCTTAAACAAAAACTTCTATAGTAATTACATCCTTCAGTCACCAAGGACAGAATTCCAATCCTGAACATAGGGAAAGTGTTGTTCTGGTTCTCTCGCAAGCATCCCTCCTGAAGCCTTCCAGCTTCCTTTCCAAGCTGTAGCCACTCTTCTGCAGCACTTTGTTCAGTATCCTACAGGGTCCTTTAGACGCCCTTATTTTCAGGATCCTAGGTTTTCCTTTTTTTCTGTTTTGCTCCTTTGCTTCCTCAAAGTACATTCTCCAGTAGCACCCTGTGAAAGGCCATAGGGGAAGAAAAAAAAATGCCTGAAACCTGGTTTGTCTGAAAATCCCTTTGTTCTCTCCTCATATACAATGGTCATTTGGCTTGGTCAGGTTTTGGAAGTCGGTTTTCCTCTGAATTCTCAAGGTATCCCTGCCAGTCCTCCAGCTTTCCATGCTGCTGTGGAGATGCCTGCTGCCCTCTTCCCTCCAGTCTTCAGGACAGGACTTCCTTCCCCTTCTCTCGGGACTCCTGAAGCTTCTAGAATCTTCTCCATCCTTGGGTCCTGAAACTTAGTAATGTGTCCTCTGGCAGAACCTTTGTTCACACTATCTCTGGACCCTGGAAACACATTCTTCAATTCCAGAAAATCTGTCTGTACTATTTCTCAGGTAATTTCCTCCTCTCTGTTTTCTTTCTCTGGAACCCCTCCTATTGGCCAAGTGTAAGACTTCTACTTTCAATTTCTGATTTTATCATCTTTTCTCTCCTAATTTCCATCTGTCTTTTTTTAAAAGATTTTTTTATTCATTTATTAATGAGAGACAAAGAGAGAGAGAGAAAGAGAGAGAGAGAGGCAGAGACACAGTCAGAAGGAGAGCCTGATGTGGCACTCGATCCTGGGACTCCAGGATCATGCCCTGAGCTGAAGACAGACACTAAACCGCTGAGCCACCCAGGGAACCCTTCTTTTCTTCTTACTTTTATCTTCCAACCCTTTTGTTGAATTTTTTTTTCGTTATTCTTCCTATACTTTCAATTTCCAAAGTGTCCTTCTCGCGTGACTACTCTTATTTGTGGCATCCTATTCCTGTTCCGGAGGCAATCATTTCTGCCTTCTACCCAAGACGGTTGATAGAGATCTGTCTCGCTCCAAAGATCATATGCTGATTATGATATTCTGCCTAAGTAACCATCTTTTCTTGGTGTTCACAGTCTATTCCTTTGAGAAGTTGGAATTGATTGAAAAATTGTTTCCTAATGGAGATCATAAACTTAGCATGTGCTACCCAAGGGCAGGGCCCATATGTGTTCTACTAACCAATGTGGACACTTGACCTGACTCCTCACATGAGCAGGTAAATCTTTGGCAAATGATTGAATGAATGAATGAATGAATGGCACAAGGACAGGAGTTCCTTGATTTTATTTTATTTTTAAAGGATTGATTGATTGATTTGAGAGACAGAGGAAGAGAGAGCATGAACAAGGAGGGGCAGGGAAGAGAATCTTAAGCAGACTCTCCACTGAGCTTAGAGCGCCATACAGGGCTGGATCTCATGACCCTGAGATAGTGACCAGAGCCAAAACCAAAAGTCAGACGTTTAACCGACTGTGCCACATAGGTGCCCTAGGAGTTCCCTGATTTTCATACAATAGCCACATAAGAGAAAAATAGATGCTTTCTAGTTCCTGTGTTGTCATGGCCGTTCAGCAGCTCTTGAGGTGATAGAACAATTTCTGAGTGAGTATGGCTCTGTCCCCATGTCTGCCTGATGGAAATAGAATCCTCTCGAAAAACTGCAAAAGCAGGAAGTGCGAGGTGTTTAATAGGACTGACTGCCCAATGAGTTCATTTATAACGTTAACAAACCCAATTCCTGAACAAGCTCAGAGGCCCCTATTGGACCTGTCAGACTGGAGAGACAGCTGTCGGCCAGGATTCATGGTGGGCACCTGCCTGCCTAAGGGCCAGCCTGGCAAGGGGGGCCAGCGGGTAGGGAGTGAGAAGATAACAGAGATAAATCTAAATTCATTCGGGAAGCAGTCACACTCAATGACATATTCACTGACTTCTTCAACAGCTCATTTGATAATGTTCTCTCCGCACTATTCATTTTTCTGAAAGATGAAAGCTGGCTGAGGATCTCATCTGCTCACTGATGCAGGGAAAGGATTTGAAATTAGTGCACACACACACACACACACAACACAACTGAAAGGGGGAGTCGGTGGGGGAAGCAGGAAACGTTCTGATGACCAGTTTTGTAGTTGGTCCTAACACAGGAGACCCAGCAGCCTGGTGTGAGGTCACCTCTGATTAGTTCTGCATTATAATTCAACAATATGCCAATGGGCAGAAATGAGGCTCAGTAGGGAGGGGGGCATCTATCATGATAATTAATTGCTTGAAGAATGCCTGGTGAGGGGTGGGTCATGACTTGAGTGTGATTAGAGGGGAGAGAGGTGAGAAGCTCAGAGCCAGGTGCTTTCTTAGTCTGTCCCGAGTCTCATTGTGCCTACAGCATACACAAACAAGTGTTTACTGAGTGCGGGTCGCTACGCGGAGTTCAAGGGCATAAGAGAAAATGAGACACGGGTTGGGCTATCGGATATCACCTTCCAGGGAGGAAGACAAACCCAGAAACATTAAACTCCAATGCATACGTGTACTGTTCTACAGAGTTCTATGATGCAGGCTCTGCTTCAATAGTACCTACTGGCAGGGAGGACCAGCAGCTCTTTGTTTAAATTTGATGCTCTCATTTATTCTTAAATAAATGAAAGTTTTATGGTAGAGTATAAAGAGTACAGGCTTTTGAATCAGGCGGATCTGGGTTCGAATCCTGAATCTTCTATTTTACAGTACTGCGACCATGAGCAATTGACCGGTGGTGTCTACGTCTCATTTTCCTTCTTGATAAAAATCGAAAACCTAACTTTTGGGATTAAATGTTATGAGGACTGACATCTGAGCTGCTTAACCTAGCATCTGGCAGATGTCAAGGGGTCGGTCCCCCTGTCTTGGCAAGCAAGGGCCTTGCTGGGGATTGTGGATTGTGGGGGTGACCCAGAGGTGGGGGCAGGATATGAAAGGAGAGTCCTTCCTCCTCATTCACAGGGTGGTGTCTGACACTCTAGGACTTCTCCAAAAAAAAAAAAAAATGCACCAAAGGTTCATGGCACACAGTAATTTCTTATTCATGTTTTTCAGCAAATTCTGGGTAAATGTTCTTAAAAAGGGTCATTAATCCAAATAAAGCCAGAAAAAGAAAGAGACACAAAGAGAAATCAGGTACAAAAGCAAACAAGACAGAAATGGAGAGAAAGCAAAATTTAAGAGGCTCGAAGCAAACAGGTAAGAAATAATCCCTCAGCAATCCTGTCAAAGTTTAGATAGTTGCCAACTTCTTATCAGATTCTCCAACCAGTGAGGTGAGATAGTTATTTGTACTCAAAAGACCAGCCAAGAAGCCTACTCTCAGTGGGCACCCTGTGAGATAGGTACTTCCTTATCCAGGTTCACTGGTGAACCGTGACTGACTGGGGGGATTCTTTTCAAACACACATGGAAAAGTCATCAGCTGTGGTTCCAGGGTAAAATACACCCACAAATACTCAGTTTTTCCTTCTTCTTGCTCTTCACAATGAATATGCATTGCCTTATACCAAAGATTCTGTTCACTAGAAATCACAAATTCACTGGGGGTGGAGGCAGGAAGAAGGATTCATACCAGGAAAATGTTTATTGTTTTCTTTTTTTTTAATAATAAATTTATTTTTTATTGGTGTTCAATTTGCCAACATACAGAATAACACCTAGTGCTCATCCCATCAAGTGTTTATTGTTTTCAAAACAGGAGCACCAGCCTGTAAGAACAATAAAAGCACCAAAGGTGTCAGGAAGACAGAGAGAAGGGTATAAGCGGGGACCAGCTGCCCCAGAGTACAGGAACTGTTTAATCTCACAAGTCATTAAAAAAAAAAAGTCATTTCTCTGTTAATCTTATAATCAGATGGTTCTTTACCTCTCAAAGGAGTTGGGGGGGGGCATCTGAGAATTGTTACTTACATTTTTTTTAAATGTACATTTTTTTTTTTAAATTAGGAATTTCAAACCATTTATATCTGATGTCAGGACTATTAAGTTTTATATCACCAATGTTAAAATAGTTGTTGCTTTTATGTTTCTTTGCTTTTCTTTTACTTTTTTTTTAAGAATTTTATTTATAAAGAATAGAAGCCTCTATACTTTTTCTGAAGTGAAGCAGTTTTCTTTCATGGGTACAGAAAGATGACATCTGTGGCTCCAGAGGCACTCATCTCTGCTGTGTGTCTTCTGCATTCCTATGCTTCTCTTGGCAAACCACCTTTCCCACTGACATACAGCCTTCTGACCTCTTAATTTCAGCTCGCTTGAGGCTTAGAGATAACCCACAGAGCTACTACTCCAGCAGGAGTGCTTGACCAGGGTCTTCATGTCCTTTTTTTTTTCAAGATTTTATTTATTTACTCATGAGAGACCCAGAGAGAGAGAGAGAGAGGCAGAGACACAGGCAGAGTGAGAAGCAGGCTCCATGCCGGGAGCCCAATGTGGGACTCGATCCTGGGATTCCAGGATCACTCCCTGGGCCGAAGGCAGGCACTAAACCGCTGACCCACCCAGGGGTCCCCAAGGGTCTTCATGTTCAAATCCCCAGGCAGAAAAAAGCCCGTACTCCAAGCCAGCATCTGACCTGCACCCCCCAGGTTCAGCATCACCGTGGTGTGTGGGTCAGGTGACATGTTCCTGCTGCTGGGGCTCCAGGCAGGCGACTGGCTCTCATGGAGTGAACGAGTACATGGAAGCTGTGATTAATGACTACTGTTTCTACTAATGTCTTCTTTTTTAGAAACTCATTTGAAAGGAATATATCATTTTTTATTCCACTAGAAATTATCTTCAAGTTACGTTTTATTTAAAATGTTTCATCAGCATCGACAAGAGACTCATGTTTGGTGCCTGCCTATATTAGATGAAGAACTAAATACGTTTTATCAATTAATTAATCAGTTTTTTTTGGATCTCAGTACGCTTTAAATTTCCCCACTTATTTCCCTTTGTCGATATGGTCTCAGATTTCATTCTGGATTATTGGATTATTATTGATAGGATATGGCAACTTAAAATGATCCCCTGTCAATACATGTCAATACATTCTACATACAACACAACTCTGTATTTCATTGATTTTCTTTGGTCACTAGTTATTTTATACTGTGACATTTCAATTCATGAGTTCTTCATATCATGATTCATATCTTGGCTTAAAATCTTCAAGTAATAAATGCCACCTCAATGACCCACCAAATACATTTTTTTTCCTCGGAGAGAGTTCAAGAGTGGTTTATCTGGTCAGCTCTTTCAAAGAAGGCTGTTTTTTTCTTGCATCCCTACATGGAAGACTTCTCATATTATATATTCTCCAGCCACAATCCTCTTTTTCTTCTTATATGCTGTAGAAGTAATTTTTTTCTACTATTAGAATTTAGTGGGGTTTTTGTTTTTGCTTTATCACAAGTGTCAGGCTAGCTTGTTTTTGTTTTCTTTCTCTTCAGGTGACTGTTTTTCTGTCTATATGCCTGCTGTGCTTTGTTTACTTCTGTGTGTGTGTGTGTGTGTGTGTGTGTGTGTGTGTTTTAAGTCACCAGAATAAATCCAGATGTTTGTTTTTACTAAATTTGCCTCATGCACAGTGGGCCCCTTTAACCTAAAGATAAATTTCTTTACATCATGAGTTCTTTTTCTCTCTTCTTCCTCTGTGGTCTCAATTTTCTCCTCCTGGCATTATCCCAGATATCCTGTGCCTACAGAATCTGCTGACCATGCCCTTCCCCCCAATTATTTTTTTTCTTAGATAATTTCCTTATATGTATCTAGTCTGTTATTTAAAACAGGTTTTTTTTCAAGTTGAAAGACAAGACATTCCAACAGTTCACAGAGCTAATCCAAGCTCACAAAACAAAACAAAACAAAAAAATGCAAAGACACCACATTTCTGACTGAAGGGGTTAATGATGATATTGATGATCTATATTCATCTCTGAGGATCTGGCTTGCATAAAAGCCAGCACTGGCTTCAGAAGTAGGATATGGAGGGAGAACTGAGAGGGTATTTTTACCACTAGTTGGTGCAGACACGACAATGATGATGGTGACCCAGAATCCAAGTTCCTCCTGTCCCTCCTGCTGTGATGCGTGCACACACGTGCTACTAAGACCTGAGCCCTTAAAGTGAGAAGCAGTTCCTGAGACCACACTGAAATAAATTCTGTTAAAAAAGAGAAAAACTAACATATTTTAAATGCTCCACTTTCTGCATAAATGGAAACAGTGTTGAGATGTTTTCATCTTGTCCAAATAAATGATGCATCAGTTAAAAAACAAAACAAAACAAAACAAAAAACCTTTTTGTCTTTAGCACTTTGTATGTCTGTCACCTTTCCCTAATTTCTAGCACTAACGCTTGCTTCTCCCTATTTTTACTTATCCCACTGCTCATTTTAATAAGAAAATTGAAGGCAGAGGAGAACTTGATTCATGATCTAGGCATCATCTGATCTTACAATTCCTTCTGATTTCCAGCTGCTATTTCTAGATTTTTGCTGTCAAAACTCACTGCAGAGAAAGGGGACAGAATCCACAGGGATATTAATGCTGACCAAGGAATAACGAAGCCCAGAGCTGGCTTAGGTTAAAGCCCTACTCCAGGGAGGCAAAGTAAGGGATACACACTTAAAGCCGAGACAGAAGGACAGGTCAGATTCAAGTCAGCTTGCGAATAAGAAGTGGACCACCAGAGAGAGGAAGTGAGGTCAGGGTCAGTGGCAGCTACAGCACAGCCAAGAGGAAGGCATGGTGGTCAGCCCTGCATGGTATCTTCCGGCTCCATGGCTCGCGCCCCCACCACTTACAAAGTAGATAAGGCCAGAGTCGCCCTGACTCCTCCTGCTTGCTCTCCTAGGCCTCACACACAATTAATCACTTGCTCCTGTTGATCTCTTGTCCCAAACAACGATAAAGCCCACCTTCATCTTTGTACTCTCCTGCCAGCGTGCTAATCCGGGGTACCTTACCCACAGAGTTCCCAACTGGTCTTCTTACCTCCATGGTTCCCTCTTGTATCTCTTGTATCTTTAAAAAGGCATATTATTTCTCTTCTAGAATAAACTTTTCTGCGACTTACCCTCTTATCCTCGGGATATGTCCAGATTCCATGTGATGTGCAAGGCCCTGCCTCACATGGCTCCTCAGTCACCACAGTCCCTACCCCTTGCTCTCTGCCCCCTTCTCTCTTCCTCTTTCTCCCAGATGGCTACCATTTGTCACCCTTCCTGCCAGGCCTAGTTATGACCTGTTTTCTCTGCCATAAACACTCCCCCAGCTATCCTTCTGAATGCAACCTTTGCTCTTCCTTGACCTTCGATTTTTCATAAAGTATACCACTTGGTTCATCTTTGTGTCCTAGACAGTGATCCTAAAGGACTTGCACAAGGCATGCTAAAGGCATAAAGTATTGTAGTGGGTTGAATGATGACCCTAAAAAGATGTATCTGCATCCTACTCCCCAGGACTTGTGAATATTACCATATTTGGGGGAAACGGCCTTTGCCAACATGATTAAAGTTAGGATTGAGGTCATTCTGGATTATCCCAATGGACCTTAAAGCCAATGACAAGTATCCTCATAAAACAGATGAAAGAGAGGACACAGACACACAGAGAAGGCAGAGGCAGAGATGCAGCCACATTCAAGGAAGCTGGCAGCCACCAAAGGTTGGAAAAGCAACAGATTCTCCCCAAGAGCCTTTGGAGAGGTATGGCCCTGACAACACCTTGATTATAGTCTTCCATCCTCCAACACCAAGAGAACAAATTTCCATTGTTTTAAGCCATAATATTTAAGCATAAACTGTCATGGCAACACCAGAAAACGAATACACGGTTGTTTGGTCATGGCAATGCATGGACTCCCCTTACTTGTGATGGACATTATTTCTGAGTTTCATTTCATACTGGTCTTTAAAAGAAAGGAGCTGGAGCCTAATGTCTGATAAGTTCTCCTCTCCTCATCCCTTTTTGAAAGCAATCCAGGCCTCCTGTGTTGGGTACCTATGCAGTTTTATTGGGCAATCTACGTCCTTTTGACAATTACCTCCTCTCTATCTGAACCAATGGTTCACTCTAGTTCATTGGCTGGTATCTCATGTTTCTTCATCTTCTCTCCCCAACCCCCTCCCTTTCATCTCCTCCCGCCTCACACTTCAGCAGTTTCCTTGAAATTAAAGTATACAGCCAGTGTGCCCTGTCTCAAGCAGAGAGCCAAATTTCATTACTACTTGAGCACTTTAAATCAATATTTGGGCATTTAATGATTTTGCTCATTTTATCTGAATATATTAGAGAAGTCTGATAGGCCTATTAGGGTCCCTGTGATTAACATCTTCGAATCAGCAAAAGGTGCCAATTTTAAAAAATTGGCTTGTTTCAAGCCCACCATAAAAATCTGCATAATTTAGCAATTATTTTATCATTTTGAATATATATTAAAAAGTAGTTTTCAGTGTTTAATTACAGGATATAGTCAACATATTTTAAAGTGAGCTACCTCCTCTACGTACTTAAGAGTTGAAAGGAAGAAATATTTGGGGCTGGCTCCAATATATAAACTAACTTCACATCATATTTCTACCCAAGGCATATATGACCTTCAATCATTCTGTGTGCCCCACATTAGGAGCAGATCTACAACTAACCAGATGAACCAGAGTCTCCCCTAGAGGCTCTGGATAGTGACACCACAATTATTGAAGAGGCTGTGTCTTCAAAACTTAGTGACTTCATTAACCTTAACCCAGAGACAGAAGTCCTAGAGGCTGTACGGGATGTATTTTAGGGGGCCCAGGCTTAGCCATGGTTCTACAACCTTCCTGCAAGAATTAAGTTTTGGAAGAAGGATGTAACCTACCCATTTCATCCTTCCTAGCTGCACCCGTTCAGGACCCTAATGTGGTCTTATCTGTCAAGTTACAGGCTCATAGCTATGTAGTAAAAAAAAAAAATATTGAATAATTATCACTAGTAGCTGTCTGGATTCCTGTTCAAAGAGTCTTGAGTAAGTCTGGATAGGCATCCACAAAGCCAACTGCGAAACTGAAGAGTGGGGAGGTTTGGATCTACCCTCAAAGCTAGAACAGGCCACTGACCTGGTGTGAGACAGATGTTGAGAACCAGAAAATACTGTCAAGAAATATAAAGGGGATACTGAATCACTGGATACTATGAAGAAAAAAATACAGAGCTGGAAATAGGAAATGAACATTTGGTGGAAGTGGAGCCGAACATCAACCACACTGTGAGGGGTGGGTACAGAGTCCAAGCAATGCCACCTCATGACCAATAGGCACAAGACATATGGCTTGGTTATGCTTACTTAGTGATCTGGGAAGATAATAAAAGCAGGGAAACCTTACTCAGCTGATTTTAACTTAGATGCTGGTCCTTTATCATCTCTATCCTTCCCCTAACTTTGCCCTATCTTCCATAATTCACCCACCATACCTGGCCTTCCTTCCTTTGCTTACCCTTCTGGCTTACCCTTCTGGTAGCAACTTCTCTTTCCCAATTTGGACCCTGTTTCTTCTGTTACTTGATTTCTGTTCCTGAGCCTCCTGGGACCTCTTCCCCTTCTTCTAAGGTCCACAACTCATCAGCCACAACAATAAAGAAGTATGATGTTTTATACAACCACTCAGGACACAGGAACTGAAAAGTGCCATGAGATCATTCTAAGAGAATGAGGTAAGAACCTTGAGACAGACCCAGGAGGCAGAGTTGCTTCAAGTGAGCAGGTGAAGCAATGTCCGAAAGGTTTCATGTCTGGCAAAGGTATTGGTGTTGATGTGCTAACACACAATGAGCTAGACAAGTAAAATACTATGCAAATATCACCATACGAAATTATAAGCATTAACAGACCAGAGCAAGGTAGTGAGGATGACAGGCAAGGAGCCAAGAAGCCCTCTGAAAAAGAGAAATGAGAGATAGGATTGAGAAGTAAAAGTCATAGGACTTCCCAGTGTAAAGAGAGAGACCTTCTAGAGTTGTGATACCACCAACCTCCCTTGGCCTGTGGTTCTCTCTTCAGCTAAGTGACCATGCTCATCTCTGGGCAGAGGACCCATCAGCCAGTGCTTACTCACCTACATCAATCAGGAAGATCACACTAAAGAAAGGAATAAGACAGCAATAAGCTTGGCTGGCACCACAGACTCTGGTGCTGTGCAGACCAATTCATTTTTTCCAAAATTTTTTATACCAAACTCTGTTCTCTGTTTCCTAATCTTAATTATATTTTCCAAGTGTCTTATTTGAATCACACCAACCCATGAAAGTACATAGCTGATTTTTTTTTTTTTTTTGGAGATGATGGCAACTTGCCTTGTTCCTATTTATTCATTTCATTTAAATTCAATTTGCCAACATACAGCTTAACACCCAGTGCTCATCCCATCAAATGGCCTCCCTAGTACCCATCATCCAGTCCCCCGTCCCCCTGACCCTCCTCCCCTTCTTCAACCCTCTGTTTGTTTCCCAGAGTTAGGAGTCTCTCATGGATTGTCTTCCTCTCTAATTTTTCCCCACTCAGTTTCCCTCCTTTCCCTTATGGTCCTTTTAATTATTTCTTATATTCCACATATGAGTGAAACCATATGATGACTGTCTTTCTCCAATTGAATTTTGTCATCACTTGAATCCACTGGTCCAATCTGGACCTCTGGATATCGAATCCTAGGCACATACTCTGACCACATCTCTACCACCATCTGCCTCAAGCACAGAGTAAACATTGTCCTCTGTGTTTCCATTACATTTTTTGTAATGGAACAAATATCAACAATAAATATCAACTTGAGTTCCTAGTGAGTGAGCACCAGGTCACAGCCTTGGCACTGGTACCAAGAGATAAACAAGAAATAGCCCTTCTCTTTCAATCTTTGCACAATCTTTAGCATGGCAGCATTAGGCTTTAAAATATCTGGCTTTACCACTAGAATATGGTCACCTCAAAGTCAGAGACATGTCATTCTCCACACATAGTATAGGTCCTAGCTGTGATCTAACACAGAATCAGGTTCCAACTATAATGCTACTAACTGTGTGATCCTGGGAAGTTGCTTAAGCCCACTAGCTTGGACCATGCTTCCTCAACCTTTACTAAGCCATCCTCAAAATCCTTCAATATGCAGACCAGGGAGTCTTGCACTTCCTCAAGTGAAGGACTGACTGCCGAGAGGATTGTGCTCCCACTATTGAAAACTAGAAAACTAGACAAAACATATGCAATAGTAATTTTCAAACATTAGAAAACAGATAGTATAATTCTGTGACCCCTGATAGAAGAGAAAGAGAGATTAGCTCTATAAGTACACCATCTTCCTACCTGGGTGTTCCCATGCCATAACACAAAGAGAGAAATCCAAAGCTCAGCTCTGAATTGAGGACACAGAGGTCAGAGTTGTAGCTCTAGGAATTCAACACCCCTCATTCAGTAACAGGAACAACTGGTAGGCAGAAAATCTATAAGGATACAGAAAATCTGAACACTATCCATCGCTTTGTTTCAATTGACACTTATATATGGAACATTCCACCGAACAACAGCAGGATACACGTTCTTTTCAAGTATGCATGAACATTCACCAGAAAGGCCATATTCTGGATCTAACCAGCCTAAAACAAGCATTGACACATTCCAAACAATTAAAATCATACTAAGCATGCTTTCTAACAAAAATGAAGGTAAGTTTGAGATAAATAATAGGAAGAAATTGCATAATTCCTGAATATTTAGGAATCAGATACCAATTCCTAGATAACATGGGTCAAAAAGGAAGTCTCCAGAATAAGTAGAAAATATTTTAAATTGAATGAAAATACAACACAAAATATTTGTGTTATGCAGTTTAAGCAGTGCTTAGTGCAGAGGTCAACAAACTATGGCGGTATAACTATAATAAGTTAAGCGTTTTTTTCTTTCATTTTTAATTGTCTGAATAAACAGAAGGGGCAGGGACAAAAAAAGAAGAAAAGGGGGGTGGGAGATGGGAAGGAGACAAGGACTAATCAACAAGGGCCATATATAGCCTGCAAAGTCTAAAATATTTACTTCTGGCTTTTTACAGAAAACATGTCAACCCCTTGCTCAGAGGGAAATGAATAGCATCAAATACTTTAATTAGAAATCAACGAAGTCCTCAAATCAATAATTTAAGTTTTAATCTCAGAAGCCAATAAAAAAAAGAGTTAGACTCAAAGCATGCAACAAGAGGGATATAATAACGACAAGAGTAGAAATCATCAGCATTGAAAGAAAAATTATCAATGAAGTGAATAAAATCAAAGGCTGGTTCTACGAAAAAGACCATTAAATCAATGAACCTCTTGGCAAACTAACAAAGAGAAAAAGAGAGAAGACATAAATGACCAATGTTAAGAAAGAAAGGACACATAGGCAGAGAAAGACAAATACTGTATGATTTCACTCGTATGTAGAATTTAAGAAACAAAACAGATGAACACAGGGGAAAGGAAGGAAAATGAGATAAAAACAGAGAAGGAGACGAACCATTAGAAACTCAACTATAGGGAACAAATGGAGGTGCTGAGGGGGTTGTGTGGGGGAGATGGGGTAACTGGGTGATGAGCATTAAAGAGGGCACTTGATATAATGAGCACTGGGTGTTACATGCAACTGATGAATCACTAAATTCTACTCCTGAAACTAATAATACACTAAGTGTTAACTAACTTGAATTTCAATAAAATCTTTAAAAAAGAGAGATGACACAACTTCAGATATTAAAAAGATAATGAATGTTTTAAACACTTTGTATCAATAAATTTGATAATTTAGATTAAATGGACATGTTCCTTGGAAGACACAAACTACCAAAGCTCTCTCAAGAAGAAATAGATAATCTGAATAGTTTTATAGTCACCTGCAGTTAAATCCTTCCTTCCTCTCACTGTAAAAAAGCCCTCTGGACTCAGATGGCTTCTCTGCAAATTCCAGCATCTAGTAAATTTTTTTTTAAGATTCTATTTATTTATCTAGGAGTGACACACAGAGAGAGGCAGAGACACAGGCAGAGGGAGAAGCAGGCTCCCCGCAGGGACCCCGATACAGGACTCAATCCCTATACCCTGGAATTACACCCTGAGCTGAAGACAAACACTCAACTACTGAGCCACCCAGGCATTCCACATTCTAGCATATTTTTAAGGAAGAAATTATACCAAGTTTACACAAATTCTTTCAGAAAGTGGAAGAGGAAGGAATACTTCTCACCTTCCGTTATGAGGCCAGAATTAATTACTGGAATACAAAAATATGATAGAGATTACCAGAAAAGGAAACTGCAGAAAAATAATCATTATAGGCAAGAAAGAAAAATTCTTAACAAAGTATTCATAAACCAAATGCTATAAAAAGGACAATATATCCTAATTTAGTGGGATTCATCTCAAGAATGCAAGGTTGGTTTAGCATCTGTAAATTAATAAATATAATTTACTGAATCAATAAATGTAAATGAAAAATTGTAAGATCACCTCAATAGATACATAAAAGCATTTGACAAAATTCTGCATTTAGTTATGATAAAAACTCAGAGTAAACCAGAAAAAGAATGAGGTTTCCTCAAACTGAAAAACAGCATCTGTATAAGATTTTCCACTACTCTGATATTTAACAGTGAAAAACTGGATACTCTATTCCTAAAATAGAGTGTCCACTTTCATCACTTCTATTCAACACTGTACTGAAGGCCCTAACCACTGAAGTAGGCAAGAAAAAGAAATACAAATCATGTAGATTTGGAAAAGAAAAATGTCCTTATTCGAAATTGACATCATTATGTAGAAAATCCCTAGGAATCTTCAAAAATTATTTTTAAAGTACCTTAGTAAGGTCACAGGATATTAGCTCAAATATAAAAATCAGTGAAAGTTCTATAATCTAGCAAAAAATAATTGGAAAGTTGAAATAAGGGTCTCTTGGGTGGCTCAATCAGTTTAGCAACCTACTCTTAGTTTCAGCTTGTGTCAAGATCTCAGAGTCCTGAAATGGAGCCCCACCTTGGGCTCCCCACTCAGCGGAAAGTCTGCTTCCCCTTTCCCTCTGCCCACTGCCCATGCCTTCTCTCTAAAATAAGTAAATGTCAACAAAAGGTTGACATAAAAAGCAACAATGCTGTTTATAATCATATCAAAAACTATCATTTAAGGTTAAATTTCATAAAAGACATGCAGAATCTATACACAGAAATCCACAAAACATTACTGAGAAAATTAAAGAGCTAAATAAGTAGAAAAATAAATAGGCCATTTAACATTGTTCAAATGTCAGTACTTCTCAAACTAATCCATAGATTCAGTGCTACCCCAGTTAAAAACCTAGTAGGGGACTTAGAGGAATAGACATGCCAAGTCTAAAATTTACACAGAAATGCAGACTTCAGAGTCAAACTGCCACTTTTCGAATATTGGCTCCACCACTTGCCGTTGTTTACCTAAAAATCCATCCTCCCTATCCTGCCTTTTCTTGTTGGCAGGAACATTACTTCTTTACAGTAACTATCCTTCTCTTCTCTCTGGGGGTTGTATCTCTAGCTCTCAAGTGTAGTTTGAGATTCTCATTCTTCTAAACACTGGCTGGCTTAGCGGTAAGTATGTGACCCAGTATGGTCAATGCGATACAAATGGGGTTTACTGTGAGACTTCCATCCCAAAAGAACTTCCTGGGAGACAGAAAGAGACTTCCCTCTTATCATCATCTACTGGATGTATTCTGGGTGAGGATGAGGCCCTGAACAATGGCTCTCATGAGATGATCCAGTCTGAGAAGGAGTCTGAGAAATAGGATGATAGAACAAAGATCTGCAAAGATCCTGTATCCTAGATGAAGTGTTAACCTGCTAATTCCCATTCCCATGCAACTGTCATTTGTGGAAAATTGATGTTACATGAGGAAATAAATTATCCTTATTTTAAAAATCATTTGGGTTACTTTTGGGTGTCTGATACTTGCAGTTAGATTTAGATCTGTGATTTAGATCCCTCACCTCTAATTAGGCATAATAGTAATTCTTACTTTATAGAGTTTTTAGGCAGATTATTTTTTTAAAGATCTATTTATTTATTCGCGAGAGACACACAGAGAGAAAAGCAGAGACACAGGCAGAGGGAGAAGCAGGCTCCCCATAGGGAGCCCGATGCAGGACTCAATCCCAGGATCCCGAGATCACGCCCTGAGCCCAAGGCAGATGCTCAACCACTGAGCCACCCAGGCATCCCTAGGCAGATTAAATGAGATAATGCAAGTAGAGCATACAGTTAAATGGCCAGTAAGTATTCAATACATGTTAGCTGCTATTACTAACATATTGGTTCTCTCTCCCCTGAAAATTAAGGAACCTCATGACTGAAACAAAGAGATCTATTTCAATCAACAAATATCAGCTGCCTACTGTATGTCAAGCTCTGTCACAACAGCTGTGAATGAATCCCTGTCTCCCAAAGCTCTCACATTAGAAGGGAATAATAGAGTGAAGAAGAGAGATAATGATGACACAATACTTAAGTAATATATAATTGCTTTGTGGATATAGGGTGTCAAGGTTACACAGAGAAAGGGTGTTCAACCAACCATTGCTTGGTAGATTCTTAAATAAGTAAGACTTTTTTGGAGAAGGTTAACATACAAACTTGGGCCCTGAGAACATGAATGAAAAATCCAGATGAAGAGGACACAGGAGAGCATATGGAAGGTATTCCAGACAGAGGAAAAAGCACAAACAGAAGCTTAGAGACAAGGAAGAGCGTGGGGGCAGTTACTGAACTCTAAGCAGTTCAGTGTGGCTAAGATGATTGCCAGGTTAACAGAGGAACAGGTACACTGAGGACACTCATGTAGAGTCTAAGTCATGCAAAAGAGGAAGCTGCAGGCTCCCTGGAAGGGCTTCTAATTTAGAAACCAGCATAAAGTAGGTCTTAGTAATGAAAACTGTGCTGCTCCTGGTTCATGTCTCTAAATATGAATTTGACCTGTTATTTATTTAAGATGCGAAGTTCTTGCCTATACATCAAAGACTTCAGTTTAAAAAAAACATAAAATCTGGCTCAAGTTAAGATTGGAACTTTTAAAGTGGGGCAAGCTATAAATTAACAAGTTTCCCACTGTATGCATGAATTGGAGGCTTGTACTGAACTAGGTCACAAGCCTGGACCAGGCTAATTGGCCTTGATTTTTTGGGTCCCCTCCCTGTGACAGATATTCTGGGAAAGGCAGAAAGGGAGGTTGGGGAAAATGGACTAGCAATGTCCAGAATTATGAGAATAATCAAATTTAGACAGATCAGAAAAGCTCTTCGATACTCTCTAGTCAGAGTTCTCAAACTTTTAAAAATATGGCACCCTATCTTCAAATGTTCAAGTTTATCTTGGTAGATTGCAAAAAAATGGCCAAAATTTCCTCCAGTCAATCCCAGTTTGTATGCCTTTTGTATCATGCCTTTACAGCTTTTCTTACCAAGGGATAGAGTTTGTGTTTCCACTCCTTAAATCTCAATTTGATCCTGTTACTTACTTGACCAATAGGATACACAAATATGACACAGACAATTGAAAAGCACTTGCTCATTGCATCTTGTCTTGTTTTTTGCTTTTTGGAACCCTAAGATCACCATGCTAAGATCATTAATCCCAGGCTAATCTTGAGGAAAATAGACCCCGTAGAGAGAACTCAATCACCCCTGCCACCCCAGTCAAGGCTAACATGAACTGACCAGCCAGTTGCCCTCAATTTCATGAGTTACACTTGCTGAGACAAGCGAAAGGGCCAGCCCAGCTCAAATTGCTGACCCTTAAAATCATAAACTAAACAAACTGTTACTGTTTTAAGTCACTGTGCTTTGGCATATTTTGTTATGCAGCAAAAGCTAACTGATACAGTCACTAAAAATTTCAACATCAAAACAAATGAAATAAGATTTGATGACTGAAACAGTGTGAAGAAAAGGAAGCCTTGGCCACTCTTTTCCTAAAAGCCAGGAATACATCCCTCTCCCCCAGTAGTCCCCAAAGGGGCAGAATCACTAGATCCCTGAACTCTAGTTTTACATATGTTACAATCCAATGTCTATTTTATAGACTAGGACACTGAGGTCCAGAGGTGATCCTGATTGGCCTAAGTCCATCAGTGCACGGTGAATGTCTGGTCATGGTTCATAGACGGGTACACAAAAACAAATTATCCAAAGAGACCCTTACACTGAGAGGACATAAGGCCAGGAGCAATGTCATCCATCCACAAGAGACAAGCTTACCTGAGAATGGAGGCATTGCAGCATATGGCAGAGAGGACAGATGCAGAGAAGTAAAATCCCAGTGACATGTTATGGACCCAGCTAAAGCTAAGCAAGATCTACATTTTGTCTTTTCAGTTATATGATAAGAAAATTCCTCTGTTTTTAAAGCCAGTATGAGTACTATTTTCTGGCCCTTATGGCCAAGATTCTTAACTGACTCACTTATTCTGATATACGTATTCAAGTTCACTTGGTGAGTGCTGAAGCTGAGACTCTACCCACTTGATTCCAAATCTTTCTCACTGTCTCTCCAATAGGACAGGATAAAATTTAACACCTTCCCCTCTTGTGTGTCTTTCTGAAGAGAACAGGGATCTGGAAACTTTTCCATATGAAGAAGGCAGAGTGGGGATGAAGTAGGAAAAATCTTACAGCGGTGCACCCGGAATCAGAAATCCATGGAAATCCATGAGGGTGGACTTGCAGGATAAAGAGATACATGAGTAGGTAGAGAGAGTAACTTGAAGCTGAATCGATGCACTTAGCCAGAGTGATTAAATTATGGTTCTCTAAATCTCTCTCATTTGGGATCAGAATTGATCTCAGGATGTGGGGGGGAGGGGAGCTTTGATCCTAGTGGGGTTGAGGCAATTTTCAGTATGTGGAGGTAGTGCTGAATGGGATAGGAAGCCAGACTGACTAATAGCACAAGTAGCCATGAACCAGGACACGCAGAACAATGTCATCAGGCTGACATGTCAAGACTCAGAGCTGAACCCGATCTTTTTTATGTGAACCCACACCACAGTTGGGCAAATGTATGCTCTATCTAATCATCGGAAAGTAAAAATAGGCCCTTCCTTCTTCTACTTGTTTGCAAATTGAAAGTCTAACAACTTTACCACTCAACTGCTTGATGATTAGTAGGCGGTAATTTAAACTATACACATTATGCTAAGTATCCTTATATTAATTCAGTCTGAGTGAGTTTTTATAAAATGCTTTGTTCTGCTCAATAAAGTTAATTATATGTTCTATGTTTCATAACTGAGTGTCTTGATTTTTTTAAACATAATGGCAGCTTCAATTGCATTTCCTTATAAACTCGGGTGTGTAACAAAAAGCAATCCATATAAGGAAGCAGAGCTGTCCACTCCTCACCACCCTGCCCCCT
This sequence comes from Canis lupus baileyi, assembly GCF_048164855.1. NCBI lineage: Eukaryota > Metazoa > Chordata > Mammalia > Carnivora > Canidae > Canis > Canis lupus. The sequence continues at coordinate 12,553,016 of NC_132860.1, forward strand.
TCTCCCCAGCAGCCTTACAGAGGTGGGGAATGTCCTATAATGTTTAGGAGCTGGCTGTGCCCAAGAGATCCAGAAGCAAAAGCCCTGAGCAAATAGGTCCCTGAGAAACCTCTCTAATGTGGAAAGGGAAGGTGAGGGTCTAGGAGATATGAGCATAAGTACCCAGGGCTGGTTCTAGTGGACTTTGAAAACAAGAGGTTAAGAGGTGGCACTTAATCAGTATGCGAGCAATCATATAATACATAAGCCCATTCTGGAAAGTGTACTACCAATCATGGTACTCATAGATCCCATGAGGATTCCCTCCCAGATAAGCAGGATGAGTGCTGCACCCAACCTGGGTCTAAGAGCCCAGGAAGACATGAAAGAGAAATGTCATTTTTGTGAAAGTTATCATAGAAATATGAATGGTAGGGTGCCTGGGTGGCCCAGTAGGTTAAGCATCTGCCTTCAGCTCAGGTCATGATCTCAGGATCCTGGGATCAAGCCCTGTGTAGGGCTCCCTGCTCATGCAGGTTCTCTCTCTCTCTCTCTCTCTCTCTCTCTCATAAATAAATAAATACGATCTTAAAAAAAGAAATATAAACAGCTAGCATTTCCTTAGCACTTATTTTAAGCACTTTACATGTGTCAACCTATTTAATCCTCCTTAGAATTCTATGAGGTAGGTGTTATTACCCCCAAAGGGAGATGAGGAAAACTAAGATCTGGAGAGGTTGGGCCACTAGTATAGAGTCAAGAGAGGCAATCAGGAGTCAGCATCTGTAGGAGATAATAAAATCAAAGCCAGGCCATCATTACGAAGGGAAAGGACAGCAATAGCACAGCTAACCAGCTACCAGAGGAATCTCAGGGAAGTAGGAGGGTTAGAGGCAGAGGTAGGGGAAGCAGAACCTGAAGTTTTCAGAGCAGATGCTCTTTTTTTGGCACCAAGTGTCAGTAGCTTCAGGCACATACCAAAAGGAAGCCACTGAAGAGCCAATAGATAATACTAAAGAATAAGAAGACATAAGACCCAGAAAATGAAAGAGGAGAATTAGTATTTATCTCATTTGATAACAATAGTTATGCATTATTTGTTTAAACAACCCCGTTTTCATATTTAGTGTATTGGATTCTTTAACTAATGCTTTCATCATACTCCACCCAGCACAGGGTGTGGCTCACGGTAAGAATGAAATAAACTGTTTTGGTGGTTATTGCTAAAATAAGGTACACGTACACTGCTGGATGCAGTTTAAAGACTATGAATCAACAGAATAGTATCCACGTGTTCTTGTTCATGTGCTCTTGGACAAGTCATTTCACCACTCTGAATCTCACTTTTTCTGCAAGAGTAAATTGGAGTCATGATACCAGTAAATTCGCCCTCGGGCCTATTTCTAAGATCAGGTGAGACAATGCATCTAAAAGCATTTTTGAAACTATAAAATCCCATTTCCGTGTTAGGTTCCATTGACCTAACTTAACCTCCCTATTTACAAATATACTGGACAGTCACACAAACACACTGAAAAATACATTTGACAGTTTATATCTCACTTGATTTGTCCATTGGCATGGCAGTGACACTCAGAGTAGGGCTACAGATCACCAACCGGGGTGGCTTCATACAAGTTTCTGTTTCCTGATCTATCTGTGGTGGCAGCGCCCCTGGACAGAGATGCAGGAACTCACATTTTGGCCCCAGACTCCTCCATTTTAACTACTGTGTGACCAAGAACAAGTAATAAAATTTCTAAATCTCAAGTTTCATCCCTGGACAAGAAGAACAAGAAAGATATCTGCCCTACTCACCTTCCAAGGTTGTAGTGAGGAAACCAGGACTGTAGAAAACCCACGTGTCAGAAGATGTCTTTTACCTCCTTTGGTTCTGGCAGTAAGGGCTGCATGTGACCGTGCAGTAGTATACAAGCCATCACACCTCTCGGGTCAGCTGCGAGCCCTGTGAGAAATGGGCAATAATCAGTGGATTCAAACAATCAATAAATGTTCTGAGCACCTGTGAATTCTCCAAATCCAATAAGAAAAACCAAGATGCGTTTCACAGAGGAGAGAGGTTACCATAAGGAATCCAAGATACCAGATAATCCCCCTGGCCACCAGCATAAAAGAAGAGCGCTCTTTGTCTAGATTCAACACGTCTCTGCCGTCCACCTGTGAAATGCTGGTGTCAGATCCTTCCTGGCACGTTTCCATTTGTTTTCAGTAATCCTCTCAAAAATGCAGGGAGATCAATGCTCTAACACATTTACAGAGAGGGAAACAGCTTTACAAAATGTTAGTGGCGCATGTCAGGTTGACGCCTCCAGGGTGATGAAGCCAGTTTAGTGCAGTGCTGAGACTCTGAGCCTGGGAGCGGAGAAAGCCAAAAACAAAACAAAACAAAACAAACAAACAAACAAACAAAAAAAACAAACCCTGGGGGCTCTACCTCTCTGAGCCTCAGTCTACCCATCTGTAACACCAGGGGTGAGGGGCTTTGCTCGTGGCCCTGGTGGCTTGTGATGCTGAGAAAGTGACAGCCTTGTTTCTATTCTGCTCGTGTGAAAAATCCTATGAATGATTTATAGCTAAATCCTTTACTTCTCTGTACCCCTCCTTTGAACTTATCTTTAGATATTTGTCCATTTAGTTATGGGTTTTATTGAGAGCTGACTTCATGAATCACATCTTGCAAACGCAGGGGAAGAAAGATACAAATGTTCCACTCAATTTTCTTCTCCAAGGAGAAACTCCTTTTTCCTTCACCTTCTAAGGAAAAAAAAAAAAGTAGGTTTTAACCACTAATCACAACTAATGGAAGATGCACTCTGCTATTCTTGACTACAATGACTTCAGGCAGACCCCAGGGAAGTCAATATTAGATCAGCCGGCTGGTAGAAGCTAGGGAAGGTGTAAAAAGCTCCCACCATGGGTCCATTGTAGAGCCCTGTGAGGCCTGCACTTGACTGGGAAACATTTAAATCTATTTTCTTTTGACCTCTGAGGGCTCTTAAGTGAAGGGAAAAAAAGCCCTTTGCAACAAGTCTGGTGTTTTGACATTCATTTCCCAGGGCACAGGATCCTTCTGAAGGAGGAGAGGGCAAACGCTGGCAGTTAATGGAAGCCATGCTGGGCAATTGGTGTCATCAGAATCCCAGACTGAGCTCAGAGGCAGGGCCAGAAAATTCGAGGAGACACTGAGGGGCGGTATAAGGCTGTGCCCCATGGTGAGTCGGGGATGGAAAATGAGAGGTGTGGACAACCTCAACCAAAGACAGTTTCCAGAGGCTGGAAAGGGCCCTTGGTAACAGATGAGGACACTTGGCTTCTAATTGCGGCTAGCATTTAATAAGCACTTAGTTTGTACCCAGTACTAAGGGAAAGACTGGTTCACCTCACGCAGTCTTCCTAATAGATGAGGAAACTAAGACCTAGGGCACTGAGGTATCTTGCCAGTTTACACAGCCAGAGAATAACAGAAATGAGACTCAAATATGGATCTAAACTTGGCACCCCTGCTCTAAATCATTACACTATCCTACACCTACCTATGTATTCTACATAGATACAGATATATAGATATTATCCAAATCAGCTGTTGTTTCTAGGGAAAACCTGACTTGCCTCAGCCAACTGCCTGTGGGTTGAATGTTGGAACCCTACCCAGGACCCCCCGGGCTAGGGCTTCTCTCCTGCTAGAAGATAGGAATCTTGGTATATACATGAGGATAGACACTGGGGACATGTTTAATTACCCTAAGTCTACCTCCAGTCAACTGTTTCTTCCTCCTGTGGTTGTCTATAAATCAAGGTCTCCAAGGGCATATAGTCTAGTCCTAGTTCAAGGAGATTTACCTACTTGCCTGAATATCCTTGAATCCTGGTGAGAAGACAATGTTAGAACTCAACAGAAAAAGGCTGTGAGTTTAGTTTCCTAGGTTCCTCGAGAGACAGAAATGGGAAGGAGCTACATGGGATCCACATGCGTATCTTGCAGGCTGTCGCTCTTGTGGACGGGAATAAGAAGCAGCAGGATAGTATAGCGGGTAAGTACTCAGCACTGTGCATTCAGTCAGACCTGGTTTCAAATCCCTGTTCTGTCACTTATTAAATGGTGACTATCAGGAAATTATTAACTCTTGCTAAGTTTCAAAAACTTCATCATTCTTAATATGGGTGTCTGTGACCATTTAGAGATCTGTGAAGATCATAACACATATCGTGCATATATGCATGCTTAGAGTACTAAATAAGAGACTTTAGTCATTTTTGTCACCACCATCAGAGAGCAGGGTCAGTGTTTGAGGAGAAAAAAAAAGAGCATGTGAATGTGTGAAGGCACTGGCAACAAAGTGGTGGCAAACTTGGCGGTGCTTGACTAGATATTTGGGGTAGTTTTAGGTGCATAGAGCCATCCTGTGGGGAGGGAAGTCTGGGTGACTCCAGCCACGTTTGCCTTCTTTCAGCCAAGCACCTCCTGGCACTTGGGCAGAGCAGCCTAAAATAACGGAAGACCCAGAGAAGAAAAGGGCAGAACTGGGAAGGGATGGGATGGAGATGGAGTACGTGTGGAACTTGATAAGGGATAAACTGAACCCCAACTAGGACTGCAGAGTGAGAGATTTCTGGAACGCAGCCTGCTATGGCAGCACAAGGCAGCCCTGGAAGATTGTCTGTCAACACGAACATCAGAAAAGGAATAGGTCTAATGGGTTGTACAGTATGGACGACAGGGTTTTTTTTCCCCACTATATCCTCTCTCCCTGCTCTACAGCCGCTTTAAGGTTAGGATTGACTCTACCCCAGCTCCAGGAGTAGGGCCTGATTAATCTAAGCCAGGGATCAGCAGACTTTTCTGTGAAGTGCCAGATAGTAAATATTTTTAGGCTTTGTGAGCCAGATGGTTGTAACTACTCAACTCTGCTGCTGTATCATGAACATGGCCTTAGGCAATAAGTAAACAAAAGGGTCTGGCTATGTCCCAATAAAACTTTATTTCCAAAAACAGGCAGCAGGATAAATTTGGCCTTGGACAAAGGTCTGCTGATCTAGGCCAATCAAAGAAATCCTTACCCTTTTTCAAAATGATGCCCAAACCAAATGGTTAATGACATTCCAGTGGCTACAGTGATTGGCTCTATTCAGAGTGTATATCAAGAATTTGTTTGGTTGTTGGCACAGGGGGTAAGGGAGGGTAGATAGTGGAGCAATGCATTTATTTCATTATTTTCCTTCTATATAAGTAAAAAAAAAAAAAAAGATCATAAGCAAAGCCAGGCTAAGAAAGTCCATAAATGAAGAAGAAAAAATTTCAGAGTATATCAGACTCTGAAGGCCAGATTGAATAATGCCTCAAGACAGTCCCACATGTTGGCTTCATAATTATGAAAGCAAATAAATTCCCATTTTATAAGACATTTTATTTACATTTACTAGGACTATCAATTTAAAGCACCCTATCTGCTACAAATTGCAGATCATGCTAACTAATGGAAGCAAAAGAACACTGTGCTCTTCTACAATTAAAACAATAAAACGCTAAATATACCTTATGGTTAATTCTATCTGTCAACTTCACTGGGCCACAGGGTGCTCAGATATTTGGTTAAATGTTGTTGTTTCTGGATGTGTCTGTGAGGGCGATTTTGGATGAGATTAACATTGGAATGACACATTCGGGGAATATAAAAAATAGTGAAAGGGATTAAAGGGGAAAGGAGACAAAATGAGTGGGAAGTATCAGAGAGGGAGACAGAACATGAGAGACACCTAACTCTGGGACACGAACAAGGGGTAGTGGAAGGGGAGGTGGGCGGGGGGTGGGAGTGACTGGGTGACGGGCACTGAGGGGGGCACTAGACAGGATAAGCACTGGGTGTTATGCTCTATGTTGGCACATCGAACTCCAATAAAAAAATATACAAAAAGAAAAAAAAAACACATTGGAATGACAGACTGAGTAAAATGTTCTTCCCCAGTGTGGGTGGGCCTCGTCCAATCTGTTGAAGGCCTAAATACAATAAAAGGCTAAGAAAGAAAGAATTCTATCTCTCTGCACAACTGGCTTTGGAACATTGGTCTTCTGCCTTTGGCCTTAGACACAGACTAGAACTTATACCATTGGTTCTGCTGGTACTTAAGCCTTCAGACATGCACTGAAATGTAATGTTATCAGCTGTCCTGCTTCTTGGGATTTCAGACTCATACTAGGACCATACCATCAGTTCTCTTGGGTTTGGACTCCTCAGCCTCCATAATGTAAGTTAATGCCTTATAATAAGTATCTCTTATAAGTCTGTATGTGTGTGTGTGTGTGTGTGTGTGTATATATATATATATGATCCTACTGAATTTGTTTCTCTGGAGAAAACTGACTAATACAAAATGGAATTGCTTTTGAAGGAACTCACCTTAGGAAATCAAAGTGGGCCAGGCTCCACTTCCCCACCCCCTCACCTACCTACACAGTTCCTGAGGCAACTCCCCTGACACCTCAAGTTCTAAAAGCATACTTTGAAAACCACAAGCTGAAATTATCTCTATCTGACCTCTTGTATTTCAGAAGACATCTCTGAGAGAAGGAAACTGTTAGATCACAGAGCTTCTCGAATGCTTTTCTCCATATGTTCTAAAAGTCCCTCTGTGCACCTCTATTTTTCCTCCTTTGTGAAGTAAGCATCTTGGATGAAATGACTGTCAGAGAGGCCTTCCTCGCCCCCATACACAATATTAGAAGAAGAACAAGTTGATCATCCATCTGATAGAATGAGAATTTGGGTAGCTATGATTTTTATTTCTTACGCAAAAGTGGTTCAAATTCCCCGGGAATATTTAGAAATAAACATAAGGAAAATACGCAGAAAATAAAAATTCCTCATAATTCCTCTTTTGAAAATAACTACTATGAACATTTTGGAGTGAAAATGTTCAAGCTTTCTCTCCCACTCTCTCTCACATGCACACACATGCATGCACACACACTCATATATAAGAAATCATACTGTGCATGCTATTTATAACCTGTTGAATTATCTTAAAAATATAATAGCCTTTCTGTCTCAATAAATATTCTCCATATTATAATGTTTTAATAGCTGTAAAGAATTTCAATTGCAAAGATACACCAAAATTTATTCAACTAATGTCTATCTGTTGGAAATTTAGGTTTATCCAATTTTCTGCTATTTTAATAGTATGATGAACATTATTGTAGCTAAATCTCTACACATTTGCATTATTATGTCCTTAGGATTTATTTTTAGAAATGGAATTACTAATTCAAAGAGTATAAACATTTTAAAATTGTTTGATGCATTTTACCAAATTATCCAGAAGGTTTATGCAAATTTAAACACCCTTTCCCTGTATATGGGGAAGCCTGTTCATTTACACTTTTACCACTATTGAGCAGTTATTTTTAAAAATCTTAATAAGTCAGAGGAAGTGAGAAAAATAAGACTCTGGATTTTTTATGAGAAGATACCTTGGATGCTAGTGTGTGTGTGTGTGTGTGTGTGTGTGTGTTGGGGACCAGAAGAAAGCAGTAAATTTCCTCCCAGGTTTGATTTGTAACTTATCCCTGGAGCTATGTTAAGATCTAACTTTAGTTACATGGCCTACAATAAAGAGTGCTGGCACAGAAGGACAGCTTTCCTCTTTCAAAATCTCAAGGTAGAGCAGAAATAGCCTCCTACGACAAGAAGGAAAGGATGCTTGATGGGCCAGGGGAGGACAGTAGCTAATAGATAGTAAGGTCAATTCCAAGTTTTCTGAATCATCCCATAACCCCCTCTAACTCTCAGAGCATCAGCCTGCACTTATCAGTCCCTTAACCGTAACCTAACTGATCCATATTCAGCTCACAGAGCCATCTTGAATTATGGTTTTCTGCCCTGTGACTCTTCAAGATAACTTTTTTAAAGCACAATCATAAGTTCCCAGGTAAATCTGAGAGCGCTGTATAAGCATGCTTTAAAAAACAATAAAAGATATAAACCAAAAATTTAGAATTTAATATGTTATTCTCTTTCATTAAGCAATACAATGCTTTCAGAAGTGGTCATTCCATTCCAAAATCATGAAATGTCCTTGGTACCATTGTTTAACAATGGCAAGATGGTCTTCAAAGCCTTGCCTTCAGTGGTCAGGTCATTGTAAATGACTACAGGTGATAATTGCTTTTTCTCCATGGGAGGTGGGCCTCCAGGTTTTCCATCCTTGAATACTAACAGAATTTTCAATGCCTTCAATCCCAGACAAGCCTGGAGGCCAAAAGCAACTTCCCTACCATTATAGATCCTAAAGTGATGTCCCAATGACCACCTTGGGGTTCACATCTTTGTGTAACCTTGAGGGTGGGCAAGAGTTGTGACTTGCATCTAATCAACAGACCATGGCAAAGATGATGAGATGCCACTCTCATAAGCCTACTTTATATAGCAAAGATGATAGACTGTCACTTCATGATTATACTGTTAAGTCTACTATATATAATACACATATATACATTTGCATGCATATGACTTGGAACTAACTCACTTTATCTCCTCTTCCTCTCCGCAAACCCCCCCCCCCCACATCTCTTCCATCCCTACTCCAAATCTCCCCTTCCCCTCCTATCCCCACCTCTCTCACTGGTCTTGAAGAAGTAATCTTCCATGAATTCCACATCTGCAAAGAAATCAATTCTGTCAACAACCTGAATAGGAGTTTGAAAGCAGATTCTTCTCCAGTTGAGCCTCTGATGAGACCTCAGTCCTGGCCAACACATGGATTACAGCCCAATGAGACCCTGAAGCTAGGAACCAGATTAACTTTGCTCAGATTTTTAACCTAGAGAAACTGTGAGATAATAAATATGTGTTATTTCAAGCTGCTAAGTTTGTAGGAATTTGTCATGCATCAATAGAACACAAATACACCCACATATGCCTCTTTCTGTTACCAATTTATAAAACAAGGTTCTCAACTGCAAACCACTTCTATATAATTTAAACTATAAAGCAATTCACTGAGGAGGCCACAGAACCAACAGAAAGGCTATAAAACTGGTCTTGCTCCATGGGCAGAACATAAAGAAGATCAGCTGCAGAAACCACAGCCAAGCTGCTTCAGCATTAGGCTTGTCAAGATACCACCACTGGCATATCTGTCAGTCATCACTCTTGTTAGACAATACTGCCACTAGACTCTGTTGCTGCTGCTAGATCCTGGGTGTGGTGGCTGTGCAATACCACCACTGCATACTCCACTGCTTTGCATCTTTGCATAACTTTGCTGAGATTTGAAGTATCAGGTGAGAGCACACTATTAGCCAAGTTTAAGGCACACATTCATACTCTAGTTGCCAGGAAGCAGCTGGGTGGAGTATCTGATCAGACTATAGAATTGCTCAAATCTAGAGTACACATTCATGTTTTATGTTGACAGTATTTGTTTGTCTGAGTGGCTGTAACAAAAATACTTTAGTTGACTTATAAACAACAGAACTTTTCTTCTCACCATTCTGGAGTCTGAGAAGTTCAAGATCAAGGTACCTGCAGATTTGGTGCCTATTTAGGGCCCACTTCCTGGTTCATAGATGACTATATTCTAGTCATATTTATATATGGTAGAAGAGAGCAGTCTGGGGTCTCTTTATAAGGGCCCTACTCCCATTCGTGAAGGCTCCATTGTCATGACCTAATCACCCCCAAAAGGCCCAACATCCAAGTATCATAACAATGGAGATTAGACTTCAACATACGAATTTGGGAGGGACACATTCAGTCTTTAACAAATGGCATGTCCTGGAGTTTTACAGAACTCAGCTGTTCATAGACCACAGTGTAACTAGTGCTCACTAGAATTATGCAGTGCATGACTATTCAATGATTTTACAGAAGGAATGAGAACTCCTTGGAGTTGCACAGTGGCCTGCTTCCATCAGCTTCTATGATAGAAGTGTAACGTCCCACCCTATCGAGACTTAGACTATGCAATTCTCCCTCCAATAGGAACGTGTTAGGATGTAGGATAATCATAAATTATTTTTTAAAAAGACAAGTGGCTCTCACATCAGTAAATAGATAATAATTGCAGCCACATGTGTAAATAAGATTGCTTAGTCCAAGAGCAGAACTGAGGATAGACAAAAACCTTAGAAAAAGGCCTAAGAGCGGCACCTGGGTGGTTCAGTTGGTTGAGTGGTTGACTCTTGGATTCAGCTCAGTTCATGTTCTCAGTGTCATGAGATCAAGCCCCACGTCAAGCCCCCACATCAAGCCCCATATCGGCTCTGTGCTCGGTGGGGAGTCTGCTTATAGATTCTCTCTCTCTGCCTCTACACCTACTTCTGCTCGTGTTCTCTCTCCCTCATATCAATCAATCTTTTAAAAAACAAAGAAAAAAGAAAAAATCCCTAAGGAACTCCATCACTATCAGGCCAGGGAGGGAATACTAAGTGTGCAAAGCAAGAGAGTAGTGAAACATGCATCTCTCAGGGGTGATCCTGAAAAAAAGAATTTTCCAGGAGCGCTTTGATTTCATATAACAATGAATTACTTTTGGTAAATAAATATATGTTTAATGAAATATAATTTTTATTTTAAATAAAAATAACCATAAAAACAGGAAAAACAATGTCTTTTCTTTCAGATTCCATGTCCTCCTGATTTGGAATTCAGAAGTTATGGTTACTACAAAGGCAATGTTCAAACTTCCACTTGCAGTCTGCAGTTAGAATGAGGGACCAGGATCTGGGATTTGTGGCCCAAATATCTCAGTGGGGCCAAAATCATTCCAGTCATATTGCAGCCTATCCAGTCGCCCAATTCCTAACTTATTGAAAAAAAATGCAATATATTTGTAGATTTAAGTGAAATCTTCCCTAAAATCACCAAAATGAATTTTCTTTAATCATTGAGAACATGATGTCATCATGATATAAACCTGAAATGTTAATCAAGAAAGTTGCAGAACTTAACAAATTAGGTATGGCAGGCAATCATATTACTCTACAGAAAAGCAAGGATAATATCAAATTTTAATCAACATTTCTGACTCCTCTAGTTCACAGAAAGAGTGTGAAAAAAAATCTATCTGTAAAAGTTCAGGATGGAGAAGAGGACACAAGTGAAATAGATACCCATGCACAGAAGGGAGATCATTCTTGCTAGAGAATGGATTATAAAATAGTGAACAAATTCAAGAGAAAGTGAGCCCACATAGTGTTCTGTGAGTCACACTGCCTCTCCAGACATGGTCAGGCTGAAATGGAAGCTGAGGCTAAGCTGGACTTGGAGGAGGGGCTAGAAGTAGTCTTTAATTAAAGGGAATTGGGGGATCTCTGGGTGGCGCAGCGGTTTGGCGCCTGCCTTTGGCCCAGGGCGCGATCCTGGAGACCCGGGATCGAATCCCACATCGGGCTCCCGGTGCATGGAGCCTGCTTCTCCCTCTGCCTGTGTCTCTGCCTCTCTCTCTCTCTCTCTCTCTCTCTCACTATCATAAATAAATAAAAATTTAAAAAAAAGGGAATTGGGGTCTGGGGTAAGCCCCAAAGACACTGGATCTCAAGTTGTTGGCAGCACAACCAATTATTTTCCTTGTATGGAGGGGCTGAGCCTTTACTCATACCACCTGCCCAGTGGGAGCTGGATTAGAAACTGAGCATGCCTGAGCCTCTGGCTAATAGTGGCTGGGGAAGACAGGGCAGGCATACTCTACTCATCTTCCCAGCTAGAGAACGAGCCCATTGATGAGAAGGACTGTGGCTCAGATAACTTCTCTACCCATTTCAAGAGCTGACCCACAGTAGATCGTCAGTATGTGCTCACTGATGGACTGGCTGATAGATCAACTGACTGAATAAAAAGACATTAGGGAAACCAACAACAGGTTGAGTTCTTCCATTATCCATTATCCCTCTATGCTTCTTCAGACCTGCCTCACAAAGATGTGACTTATTACTTCCCCTCTTTCCCCTCCTTCTTTCAGAGAACATGACATGACTTTTCTCATTCCATAGAATATATTTACTTTCCCCCTGGGCACTTTCGATTTGCATTAAGTGAAACAATGCTTACTTTGCTTTCTCCTCTTATCTTAATAAATGAGAGCCCTGACTATATTCCATGTCCAGACAAACAAATGGCCCAAATCACATGAGCTGTGAGCAGATTTGATGGCCCAGCTCAGCAGAATGATGTCTGTACACACATCCCATCCCCCATCTCTCATCACCATCCTCACCCCCATCCCATGCTCCAATGTTCTGGTTAACTTAAGACAGATAGGATGGTGCATTAAACTGAGTGCCTGGAGGACAACACGTGCCAGTCTGCTGTACCAGCCAATGGAATTGGTCAGGCACCAAGGTACAGGAAGTCAGAGGTCTCATGGGGCAGAACTTCACCATAAGGATCCGTCACCAGTGGCATTGGGCATCAAGGGCATGAACTCATATCAAGGTCAAGTCCTTGGTTTGGTTAAATGCTGCACAAACCCTGACCACTGGCCCCAATTCCTCACTAAGATGCAGCAAGTCATCTTTCAGGCATCCTGAGGTTCTCTACACAGAAGCATTACTCTTTATCTAAGCTCTTGGAGCATTTTGTGTTATCCTCCTGCAGAATATTTATTTGTAACACCTTCTTACAAATATTAGCAGAGTGACCATTAATTTATTTTTCAAGTTGAAAAAACTTTGAGTGACATAGGTCACTATTGATAAGTCTGTAGGAATAAGCAGTATAAATTGGGTCTATTCTAGGCAATCAGGATGTGTGGTTGCCCTCACAAATCACAGTGTGAGCACCCTGTGGGCAGGGTCAGTGGTCCTTCCTCCTTTGTTCCTCCCTCTCCCCTTAAGTTTCAGTCCTTATTCAGGGTGGAGTTGCAGAGCTCTTGACACTCGGTTTCCAGGGGCTCCTGCTTATCTTTAGGTTTATAGGAGGATTATCTTCAAGCTCACAACCACTTATTCCTGACCAAAGCATTAGCATGAACATCCCAGTAAAAAGAGTAGTTTCTCCTTTTCCTAAGCTCTTGACCAAGTTAGATGAGTTTCTTTCTTACCCAATAAGCAGTCTGACCACAACCAGGGAGGCCTCACAGCCCTATGAGAACTGGCTAGCTGGGGCGCCCAAGCACCAACATGGTCGTTTCTGAAGTATGAGTCTTCAACAGCAAATGCCAAAGTCAGACAAGGCCCAGACCCTGCCAGTTAAATGCTCAAGGCTCCTCCCCTGCCAGAGGTGGTCTGGGCAGTTCCTGGAGCAATACAGGCATCATGCAATTCCCTGCCAGTCCTCAGGACCAGTCCTTTGTGTGTGCTGTCTCACCATGGCCCTTCTCTGTTTCCCACTCATGGCCCCATCTCCTGCACTGGCTGCTAGGGCCCTCACATGGCAGTGGGAGCTAAAAGGTCTCACCCTGGCTTCCTGACCTCGGCTTTGCCAGTCCTGGCCTGTCTTGCTCTGAGCCATTCCCGGGTACTGTTGGTGCTGGATCTGGAGGGGCTGGTCCCTCCACCCACTTTCTCAGGCTTCACTCTAGCCCTCTGTCACCCCACCTTCAACACAAAAACAGCTGTTGGTTGGGAGAAGATACCCATTATCTCTTTATCTGCTGAATCTATGGGGATCTTTGTACCTGGGAGTCCCTGAACTGCTAGAAACCAGGAGTGAATCCGACTGTTCTCTCAGTAGCGCATGTGGACATCCTCGGAGGCACAACACCTGTATTATCTTACTGACTCCTCCTGCCAGTCTCCTAAGAGAAGTGTTATCATCCCCTTTGTTTATAACTGGGGAAACCAAGGCAAAACTAGTTTGTCCAGAGTTACAGAGTTTCTGCTACCCTGCAGGTAAAGGGGGGCACCTGCTGAGCAATGGAACATTCTAGCTGAGACACAAACATGAAATAAAAGAGCAGCATGAGATAAGTGACTGAAAAAACAAAGGGAAGAGGCCTCTAAAAAAAGAGCCAGTGTTTGGGAATCCTTGACGTACAGACATATGACCACATTGTCCCACTGTCGGGGCATTATTCTCTATTTTGCAGTCAGACTTAGCAATACTCTCCAGGGTCTGCTAGGACTCCAGAGGCAGAGTTTCCAGAAACAGAGTTTCCTTAACTAATTGCTTTGCATTCAATAAACCAAGGCAAAACATTTAATTCTGAGAGATCTAGCAAAGCTCTTTCTAAGACAATATTTAAGGACTTGCAGTATAATGTTTCAGACTGTACAAGTATAAAACTGTATTCAAAAATAGACAAATGGAAAAAAAGACAGCAAGAAAATAGATCAAAGAGTCAAGAGTGGCAAATTACTTTTCAAAAAAACTCTAAGTTTTAACAAAATTATTCTTGTCTAATTTTTTTTTTTTTTTGCAAAGTGTGGTACAGAGAATGGAACATGAAACTCGAACGAAAGCTCCACTCTCTGCAGAGTTTGTGTTTATTTCCCTGAGCCTGGATTTCCTCATTTTACAAACAGAACACACAGCGGCTATTAATCCTGGACATACATTGTCTAACCCACTGCCTGATGCTCCACGTTAACCCTCTTTCCCTTCCCAACCCTAAGTGAAAATGTTCCACCGCAGGCACCCCATCAGTCACCTCTGGGTTTCTTCCAACAGAAAAGTTTCCCCCAAGTCAGAAGGCTAGCGTTAGGACCCAGCTCCGCACTCATAGATCCATCTTCTTCCACCCCATGCAAAGCATCAAAAGAACAGCTCAGTCCATGAAAATCTTAGCACCGGGAGGGGGGAAATCAAACCCCAAATTAATCAAACAGGATGCAATTCCCAAAGCAAACATGCATCAATTAGGGGGAATGTTACAGTCAGGTACCGTGTTTGGGATTTCATGAGGGAACATAAGGTGAATACACTAAGCTCTGGCATCGATTATGGAAAACAGCATCTGTATGATGTCAGGGCTGCTGTGATCAGTTCAGCCAGAAATTCACTTTTCAGTGCCTTGATTCCTGGGATTACCTTTGTGCTGACTGACAGCCAAAGAAAGAAAAACTGCACTGCTTCATAGAAAACTTTCTCTGATCTGTTCTAACAGCCAACTCACAGCCCGATGCTGATTTTCCTTGCCTGTGTTTGAGGGACACATTCTTCAAATTGTAAGAGCTCAAAGCAAGAGTTCTTCATTGCCCCTTCTGTGTACACGGCCCTAGATGGACGACACAGTGAGGGCCACAGAGGTGAGAAAAAGCCTCGCCTCACCAGGAGGAAAGGGATTGTTACTGCAGCACCATTACCCAGGATTTACATTTATTATTATGTAATTTTTTTCTACCAACAATCATACGAGGCAGGATTATTGTTCCCATTCTCTGGGTGAGGCAAATCCCCCCCCCCAAAAAAAACCCAAACAAACAAAAAAACAACTCACAGAAGCCATTGATTTGAGCCCCAGCTTATTGAACTCTGAAGTCCCTAATACTTCATGACCTCATAATCTATCCCCAGATCAGTGTCCAAAAAAAAAAAAAAAAAAAAGTCATCCTCTCTCTGCACAGACCACAGAATGGGACAGAAGACAGGGAACATGAGAAATCAGATTCATCTGTACCTCCCAGATACACTGCATCTGTGTCCACAGAGGCTAAATCAAGAGTCAGAAAGTTTCTCTTACCTGTCCAAGTTGAGGCAACCTGTCCCATTCCCTGAGAAAGTACTCTTCTCTCCCCCAGTGGAAAGCAATCTCTCCCTGATATGAGCCCCCACTGCATTTTGTTTAACTTCTCTTAGAAAGGGTATTCTTTTGCTTTACAAAAAAACAGAACAAAACAGAACCCCAACCTGGTTCATTACATGTCTGTTCTTTCCCCAAACTTTCTGCACTTTGGAATCCTATTTATCCGCTCAGAGTCCACCCAAATCGTGGATTTAGCAACTGATTGCTCTCTACTCTGAGAACACACATACCTTCTCCTGTTTTTAAAACAGATGTGAGGGATCCCTGGGTGGCTCAGCAGTTTAGCGCCTGCCTTTGGCCCAGGGCGCGATCCTGGAGACTCGGGATCGAATCCCACGTCGGGCTCCCAGTGCATGGAGCCTGCTTCTCTCTCTGCCTGTGTCTCTGCCTCTCTCTCTCTCTCTCTCTCTCTGTGACTATCATAAATAAATAAAAATTAAAAAATAAATAGATAAATAAAACAGATGTGAATCCCATCAAATCATCCATGCAATGTAACTTTTTTCCCCCTATAACCCATCCATTGAAACCCTCCTCATCTCCTCTGGTCCTCTGTAATCTCTCCCTGCTGCTCACTGCCATGCTGCCCCCCATTCCCATCTGCACAGGCTCCTTCATCGGCAAGTCCCCCCTTTATTCCCACATCATGGTGGGGCTCTGGAGTCTCTGGGATACTCTCTTTGTCCTTACCTCTCTAGGTAAATCAAGCAGCCACTTCATCTCTGGGCCTTTGCTGCTTCCCTGTAGCTTTGCCAGAGAAGTGAGGACCCTCTGCTCTCAGCTCCCACAAACCTACCTGGAATCTGAGGTCTTGAGGGTTTCTTCTATTAGGGAGTCAGAGTCCAGAAACTCCTTTCCCAGACCCTATCATTCTGTATTCACGTAGCCTTTTTCCTCCATTTTTCAACATTTCCAAAACAAAAAGAATCCTTTCTAGTTGGGAGTTAGGAAGAGGGAGAGAGAGTCTTTTTCCTCAAACCATCTAAAATTTTGGCCTATCCATTTTTTTCTAAGAACACCAGCATTTGGAAACTAAGAAAGTCATGCTTCTTTCTTAAGACAGTACACACAGAAGGAATGGCCAGTGTGACCAAATAGAGCAGGAGAAGGCCAAGAGAGGAAGCGAACTAGCAGCAAAAGCCAAGAAGCCATTGCTTAATATCTCAATTAATATCATGCTACCCTCTTTCATTGGCACTCAGCTTAGGGCACTTGGGCTCTTGCCTCTGCCTCCCCCCTGAGGGGCAAGTACTGCTTTAATTCACTGTTGCTGAAGTTGAATGACACACCCTCAGTTGGTAGACAGGGCTACAGATTGGGGGTTGGGAGATGTGAGTTGTAGTCTCTGTTCTGATACTAATGGGATGTGTGACTTTGGGAAAGGTAATTTCCTCTTGCTTTATTTCTCCTGTGCATGAACCATAAAATCAGAGAATTATAACCAGATTAATGTTCCTAATCCTTGGTCATTCTTATACCACCTTCATAACTGTGCCACATAGAATTATCATCCATATTATTTTTACTTAATAATTTTCCTTAAATCAACTCCCTTTTTTGACTTAAAGTTCTTGTAAAAGCAAATAAAGGGAAACCACTAATGTGGGAGTCCAGATGCTAAAAGAATCCCAGGCCACTCACTGTCAATTACGGGAAGAACTGTCAACTACAGATCCTAACAAAAGAATGTCAAGAGGAAAGAATGATCAGTAATAGGCCCCAACAGGAAAAGATGTACAATTGAATCTTCTACAAGAAATTTACTATTCCTGAACTCTTTCTTTTCTCCAACATACTTTCATTCAAAACAACCCTTCCCAATTCCCTCCTTCTTCTCCATAAAATAATGTTCCTCTCCTTTGTTTGTTGGGTTTGCCTATGGTTTTGCCACAGCTTGCATGTCACATGTTGCAACTCTCTGCCATCCCCAAATAAACCCATATTTGCTGGTAAAATAACTTTTATTTTCAAGGTTAACACCGGTATATCACTTAATCTAAAAGGTAACCAAAAACTAAATAAGTATATTCATTGAAAATGAAACAAAGTCATTAAATTCTGGCTGGGTACTTTTGCCTGCCAAATGTTCTTTCTGTTAAAAAGTGAAAATAGCACCTGTCAGAGAGGTGTTAAAGACATAATAACAACAACCTAGAGCTTTCTTCTTGGTAAATAAGAGAACAGAAATAGGTCTGAAAATGAAGTATCTTCCTGGTTACTCATTCTGTGGGAGTTCTGGGTTGAAAGTACTGGACGGAGATGAAAAAGAAAAAAGAAAAAAGAAAGCACTGGACGGGATGATATTCAAGTCTCTCTACAGTTTTAGCATTTCTGCTTGATTCTATTTCCTTTGCATTCTTTGATTATTCACACACAATCAATTTCTTATCCAGATCTTTGTATTTCATTTTTGTTCTCCATCACACTGCCATGCTTTAATTTCCTCTAAGAGTTTTAGCATCCCGTGGAGCATTTGGAGTGTTGGGGGAGGGTCCCCCTTCTCCTCCTCAGTCTAATAGCTTCCTCATTTCATCACTGCAGGACCTGTGCTCTCCCTCTGTGCCCACTCCACTCCATTTCTAGCAGGAAGAAGCCAGCCCCCTGGAGTTCAGTGGCCCGACGAACTCCTGACACACCTGGTGGTGCTACTGCAGCCTGTGTTTTTCAGATCTCACACTTGTCTGCCCGTGTCACTCACACCTGTGGTCACTGCTGTCTTGAAAACACACCTGCTCCAGAGCAAAGCCTGCAGGAAGGGTTGTCAAGCATGGTTAATGTCCCAGCAGGCTCTAGGTCACAGTTTATAGGATCCTTCGACAATTGGGTTTGGTCTTTTTCTCCCCAAGGCCACCCTGAACTCGGTCTCGCTCCCCAGGAAAGCAAGGAAAATGGCCCAGTGTATTCTTAGTAGCAAATATGAGAACACAAACACCGCCTTTAAATCCATATCTAGAATGGGATCAAAGCTATATTGTACCATCTCTTGGAGTTCCTCTTTGGTCACTATAATTCTCATTCTTTCCAATTTTGAAAAAAGAACAGAACTAGCTTCTGAGGGTATGACAGCCAGATACCCAGAAGTGCTCTCCCACTACACACCAACTATGTGCTATATAAAAAATACTTTTGAGTGTATTGCTGGGCTCTCAGAAAGTAAGAGAAATCTCCAAGCACCCACACACCTCCTCAAAAGGAAAAAAAGATCAAAAACATGAGTGTGACCTGTAAGCAAATACAGTAGGCAAGGTTTTTCTGAAGTAAATGCCAATATTAGTACTGTATACTGGCCAGCATGCCTTGGGCCAGCTGAATAATGGAATCATTTACCTTTAGACACTCATGCTAACCTGGAAATTTAGGAAGAAGTTCAAAGAGGTCCCAGGTAGATAGCAATGCTCAGGCTCCTGGAAGAAGCAAATAAATGGTTTGGGTTTTTTTTCTGGAAGAAAGCATCTGTGCTTTAGGCTACACAGTATTCCTAAACTTTAAAATCAAGTTTCTGTCTCTGCCTCTCTTTCTCTCTGTCATGAATAAATAAATTTTAAAAAATCTTTTTTAAAAAAAGAGTCTTTAAAATCAAGCAACTAAGAGCTTAAAATAAGAGATCATCATGCATCCAAGGCAATAAACCACCATGAGTAATAATCAGCAGAAACAGCACATGCCAGATTTAGACCCTGTACCAGACCTTTCTGAAGCGGCAATTTTGATGCACTTGACCTCACCTCTTTTACATTCCCATCATGGCTCCCATGACCAGCTCTGTGAGCTCTGGCCAACATCATGCATGTGCACCCTGAAAGTGTCCCACCTCGTGCCTGTACTGTGTGCTTCTCCCCTCCTGACACATGGCTCTCTTGTTGCTGCAAAGGTAAAAGACCTTCTCAGTATCTACACAGAGAAAAACCAGAAATGTGGGGAAATCAAATGTGGGGCAAAACTTTGACAAGTGGGAGAAAAGAGCCAATAGACAAATTATTTCTCAGACCTCCTTCTGGAGATATACTCCTGGGAAAGTTTACATGGCTTCCTGAGAGGCTATTGCCATGAGGCTAGTCCTATGCACGTCCCATGGAATAATCGGTTGCATTAGTGGCAGCTAGCCTTACACACCCTCAACTTAGGCTGTTTCTCCTTCCTGCCTCACTCCCTTTCACCTTCACTCATGCGCCCTGGGATTGTACTCCTAAGAAACAATCACATATAACCTGATTCCTGGGCAACCCTGGCTAAGTCAGTCAGGAGCTTTAGCTATTATAGTTTTCACATAAAATATAAGACAACTACATTTGAAATATTTTTAAAACAAAAACCCCAGCCAACTAAGCAGTATAAAATAGCCAGACAGAATAGAAAAGTTATAAAATAGAAACGAAAAATATAACTGTTGAAAATAAATTCTTTAAGACCTCACTGGATCTGATAAGCAGCAGATCTGATAAAGCTGAAGAGAGAATTAGTGAAGTGAAGATTAATGGAGAATTACTGAAGATATATGTGAAATAATTACCCAGAGTGTAGTACAAAGGGCAAGAAAACTAAGATTACAGAAAGGTAAGAGATACAGTGGACAGAGTGGACACTGTAACATACTTAATCAGAGCCCCCACAAAGAAAGAATAGAGAAAATGGCAGAAAATAAATATTTCATTTTATTTTATTTTATTTTTTTTAGAGAATAAGTATTTTAAAACTGGGTGGGAGTTAGGTATAATCAATTAAAGAAATTAATCCATATATGCAAGAAGCACCACATTTGCCAACTAAGACAAATAAAAACAAATCTACACCAGGTAAAGCAGAGTGCCAAAGACAAAAAATAAAGGTTCTCAAAATCAGTCAGAGAGAGGGAAAGAAATATCAAATCACTCACAGAAAAAAAATGACAGACTGAGTTCTCCAGAGAAACAAAATCAACAGACAGGGAGAGAGGAAGGGAGGGAGGGGGAGAGAGAGAGAGAGAGAAAGAGAGATTGATTTATTATAAGGAATTGGCTCACATGACCATAAAAGAAATCTCCAAGCATTGAGTCTCCTACTCAAAAGGAAAAAAAGATCAAAAACATGAGTGGATCTGTAAGTGAATACAGAAGACAAGGTTTTTCTGAAGTAAATGCTAATTTTGGCAGTGTGTTCTGGTCAGTATACCTAGGGCCAGCTAAATAGTGGAGCCATTTACCCTTAGACACTCATGCTGAGCTAGAAATCCAAGAAGCCCTAAATCTGCAAGGTGAGTCAACAAGCTGGAGACCTAGGAGAACCAATGGCATAAGTTTTAGTCCATAGGTTGAGACCTAGAAAGAGCTGATGTTTCAGCTCAAGTCCAAAAGCAGGAAAGGAACCAATGTGTCACCCTGACAGTAGCCAGGTAGGATGAACCCCCTTTTAGTCAGGGAAGGGTCAGGCTTTTTATTCCATTCAGAACTTCAACTGATTGTACGAGCCTATCACCTTAGAAAGGTCAATCTTTTCTACCAAGTCTTCTGATTTAAATGTTAATCTCATCCAGAGACCCTCACAGAAGCACCCAGAATAATGTTTGACCAAAATACCTGGGCACCACATGGCCTAGTCAAGTTGACACATAAAATTAACCATCATACTAACTATAACTTCTTGACTGAAATGATGGTTGTTCAAAGAAAAGGGAATATATTCAGTGTTAAATGAAAATAACTATAAACTTAGGTTTGTGTAAGCAGCAATACTTTCTTTTGAAAATGTAAATAAACTAAAGGTTCTTATATTAAAATTTATTACCAATAGATAGTCACTTAAAAATGTTTCTATGGGACACATGGGTGGCTCAGTGATTGAGCATCTGCTTTTGGCTCAGGTCGTGATCCCGGGGTCCTGGGATTGAGTCCCTGCATTCAGGCTCCCTGCATGGAGCCTGCTTCTCCCTCTGCTTATGTCTCTGCCTCTCTCTGTCTCTCATGAAAAAATAAAATCTTTAAAATTTTTTTTCTAAAAAATACTCGTATATCCTAAACCAGAAGGGAAACTGTCTCAGAATAAAGAGGAAAACTATCCCAGAAGGATGTTCTGAAAAGCAAGAAGTTATGGTGAGAAAAGAAATGTTGAACATTAGGCTAATATAAGTAAATCTTTTCTGTTTAAAATAATAATGATAACATCTAGTTTCTGTATAAAAAGAACTAAAATATATGATAATAATGCCAAATTATTAGGAAAGTGTTTCAACTTAAGTGTTACTGGGCCTTATATTGTTCAGAAAGAGAATTATGATATTAAGTCTAGATTTCACTGTGTGCGAATGGTAAATATCTCCGATAATCATCAGAAATAGGAAAAGAATTTATAACCTCTAAAAGAAAACAAAACAGAAAACCAAAATATTTCTCAATCATCTATGAATGGATAAAGAAGATGCTATATACATTATATATAATATGATGTGTATATAATATATGGTGTGTATAATATCTATAATAAAATATTACACACCCATAAAAAGGATGAGACATTGTGATGTTGCCATTTGTGACAACATGAAGGGACCTAGAGGGTATTATGATAAGTGAAATAAGTCATGCTGGGAGAGACAAATACCAAATGATTTCACTCATATATAGAACCTAAAAAAAAAACAAAAACAAAAAACAAATGAATAAGCAAACAAACAAAAAGAGAGGCTCTTTAAGCAGAGCCAAACCTATAAACACAGAGAAGAAATTGACGGTTGCCAGAGGGGAGGGAAGTGTAGGGATGGGCAGAATGAATGAAGGGGAGTGGGAGATACAGGCTTCCAGTTAGGGAATGAATAAGTCATGGTAATAAAAGGCACAGCATAAGGAATAGTCAATGATAGTGTAATAGCACTGTATCCTGACACATGGCTAGGCTTGTGGTAGGCATAGCGTAACACTGAATCACTATGCTGTACATCTAAAACTAATGTAACATTGTGTGTCAACTACACACAAATTAAAAAAAAATTTTTTTTAATTCCGTAGTCAACTGGGGCACTTGGGTGGCTCAGTCTGTTAAGCATCTGCCTTTGGCTCAGATCATGGTCCCAAGGTCCCACTGAGTGGGGAGCCTGCTTCTCCCTCTCCCTCTGATCCTGAATCATTCATTTTCTCTCTCTCTCTCTCTCTCTCCCTGTCTTTCAAATAAATAAATAAAATCTTTTTAAAAAAATTCCTCAATCAAAAAAAAAGTAAAGCAAAGTGGAGAAAAATGAAATACAGAAATTTATTACTGTAAATACAAGCCCAAATATGTTGATAACCCTGATAAGCATAAAGAGATTGAATTTACCAGTGAAAGACAGCAATTGTCAGTTTGGATAACAAAGAAAATCTAGTTATATGCCCTTTGCAAGACACATACCTAAAACGTGAGAACTGGAAAGTTTAAAGAATAGAAAAAGAGATTATCAAGTGCATATTAACCAAAAGAAAGCAAGGATTGATGTATCATCATCAGACAAACTAGATGTGGCTAGCGTCCTGGAAGATGGCCCCCCCACCTCCTGATAGTCCCAACGCTGTGTCTTCTCTGAGTAACTCACTGCTAACCAACAGAATAAATAGTTTGAGGCAACGGCACCTCCATTATTCTGTTACGAAAGATTTTAACCTCTGCCTTGCTGAGTAGACTGTCCCTGTGCTTCCCTAGCTTGCACCCCTTGAGGAAGCAAGCTTCCACTTAGGTCCACAAAGCAAGGAATGAAAGCAGTCTCCAGCCAACCACCAAAGAGTAAGCCAGACCCTCAGTCCAACTTCCTGTGAAGAATCAACAGAATGCTGCAGACAACCAGAAGCTGACCTTCCCCTTCAGACAAGCCCACAGACCCTGGACTGACACCCTGACAGCAGCCTCATGATTGACTGGGAGGCATAGACCCAGCAAAGCCATACCTAGATCCTGGCCCAGAGAAACTGAAATAATAAATGGGTGTGGTTTTAAGCTTAGGATTATTTATTACTCAGCAAAGATAACCAATACACTAGAAGCCTGATTAGCATGGAAGGGTTATTATTGATCACTGCTTAAGATAAAGGTTCAATTCACTAGGAAGATAGAGAAATTCTAAACTTACACAAATCCAATGCAATAGACTCATGCTACATAATAAAATTGGAATTTTGGGAAAATGCACCTGCTGTGAAAGAGAACTGAGTCAACTATGACAATGAGACCCTAAGCCTGACTCTGCTTCTAACATTCTGTATAATCTGATGCAAACTATGTTGTTTCTCTGAGCCTGAAATTCCTACATTTCTGTTACTGCGTGTCCAATATACTTTGTTCCCTTTACATTTTTTTAAAGATTTTATTTATTTATTTGAGTGAGAGAGAGACAGTAGGGGAAGGAGCAGAGGGAGAGGGACCAGCAGACTGAATACTGAGCACAGAACCAGATGTGGGCCCCATCTCACGACCCTGAGATCATGACCTGAGCCAAAATCAAGACTAAGCCATCCAGGTGTCCCAGGTTTCCGTTACTTTCTAAGTTTTTTAAGTCTATAAGCATTTACCAAATAAAATAACATTTGAATGTTATTAGAAAAGTATATGCTTTATTTCATTAACTAACAGTGGTGTGGGAGTTCTTGGGGACTCTTGGACCAGTGCGAGCAAATACTCCATCATGCTAGTTATGATACACTGAATAGCAGGCCAGCTATGATTACAGAAAGCCAGGAGAGTGGAGTTCAAAATGGTTCAAACAAGCCCCTTTGGGACGTGTCCTACTCCTCTACCCCAAGTATCATGGAAGAGCTTTGTGCTATTTGCTTCCCTCCTTTTTAATCAATAGGTTAAGTCATCATGATTGAAGTACCCAAGCCAGATGAGCAGCAAGTAGAAAAGCCACATTCATCATAGGGCAACATATCCCAGAGAATTTGCTTTCAGCAGGGAAGTAAAAGAATCCTCTGCAGGAACTTAAAGACCATGGAAATATGATCACATTGAGGCTGATAGTACCTTGTCCCTCCCAATAGGTAAGGACTCTAAATAATGCAAAAGTCAGTCCGCCAGGTATTGATTTGGCATAAAAAGTCTCACTGGTGGAACTATATATTTATGTATAAAATATATATAAAAAGCTGCAATACAAAAAAGAAGTATACATTCAGAAAAAAAAATATATTGCTTTTTCCCTCTGCTTTTTAAATGTAAGCCCTGATTCTTTGTCTTCAGGCAGAAATTTAGCCATATTCTCCTGCAGGTAAGTTGTCTACAAATTCTAGCCCGAGGGTAGACTTTTTTACTTTGTATTTAATGCTGTTTGAAGATGCCTGAGTGGAACTTATGAAATTCCCAGCATCACAGAAGAGGTTTGTATTTTCCATTTAACCCCTGAGTTCTGCCTCCTTTTCACAAATTGTCTCTATGCTTCAGGCAGCCCCCGCCAGCCTGGAGCTGCCGAAGCTGCAAGAGGCCTATCTGAATCTTTCAGGACAGCTTTGAGTTGGGCATAAATATTTTCACCACATCCAATCCCTGATGCCTGTGAATTTTGGAAATATTTGTACGAAGCTGGGCACATCTCTAGCCCAGAAACAGAAGCTGGTCTTTACTTTCACAGCAAGGAAACTGTTTCACAGCACAGCCTCTGGCATTAAGCAGGCTTATTTTCAAATCCTGACTCAGCCACTTGCTGACTATAGCATTCAACTTTGGGTAAATTTCTCAATGTCTGGTACTCTCAGTTGCCTCATCTGTGATATGGGAATGATGATGGTGCCAATGTCAAAAGTTTTCTCCAAAAAAATAAATACTAAAATGTATGTAAAGTACTTAGCATGATACCAGGTATACAAAATTGTTAATAAATTCTAGTTATTGATAATGATGTCGTTATTTCAAAAAAGAAAAATATATGAGGGTTTTATTGTATCAGATCCCCAGCCAGTCATCAACTAGATAGCCCATAGTGTGAGGGACCATAAAGATAAACTCCTCACTCTATTACTTTATATACCAGAAACCTGAGTTTCATAGAGGTCAAGCCAATTGCTCAGGTTCACACAGCAAGGTCATACATAGTCTTACATATAAGTCACAGGATTTACATTAACCAAAGCAGAGCCAGTAGGGATCCTATAAAGTTAATTCAAATAGCTCACCCCTAAAGTTAATATATTTTTAGGACCGATAAAGCTCACGTAATGGGGAATGCTCAGGAATCCAAATCTACTTGGCATTCTCAGAAGCGTCCTTGGGCTGCTTGAAGATTCGCAGCCTATAGCTTTTGGCAGTCCCCAAAGAGGGAGCTCTTTCCACTAACAAAATACAAAATGCAAAATTAATAAAAAGACCCTTTGAAACTGACAAATGTGCCTCAGGCAAACTATCTGCCCAGCAGCTGGTTAAAATTTAATCAGCTTTTTTTTTTTTAATTTTTTTTTTCAGGCTTGTACATCTTTTGTATGGAGCTCTTCAGTCTGAGTGTGGTCAAAGTTTGTTAAACAAGAAATAATAGCCAAGGCTTTTTAATTCTGCAAATAAGCAGTGGATGCTTTCAATGGTTCTGCAACACTCAAGAAACTAATTGCCCAGGTCTCAACAAAGCTGGATAATTCTTTAATAATTTTTCTTCTTTCTCTTAGAAAACCTAAATAGGCAACTTTACACTGTGCATAAATCTTAACATTGATTTAGGTTTATAAATCACATTGTGGCTTCTTCTGGAAGTTGACTGAGGCCCAGATAGAGAAGAGACAGAGAAGAGTGGAAGGAAAGGGCTTAGAATGAATATGAGAATGAGTCAGTTGGCATAATGGTGGAGGTTTCATAAGAAAAACTCTATGAGAACTTAATGGTGAGTCTGCAGCTGTCACTGTCATTTAGGACATTGGAGACCAGGAGATTTTCAACTCTTGGCCAATCAAGTGTCTTCCATCAAGAGAACCAGACCAAAGCGCCTAGCCCAAATTTGCTTTGGTTTACCTACTCTTCTTCTATAAACCAGCATACAATTAAAGACCACAGTGAAATGCAGAGAAACCACCATCTAAGATGGAAACTGTCTACCAGGAAGGAAATTCGACCAGTCTCAATGGAGACAATGGTCCACCAAATGTTAGCAATAATCACGCAGCTTCTCTGGTTCCAAATATAGCTATTTATATGGGAGGAAAGTAGGGGTTCAAAGAGAGGAGAACTGCAGCTTACGGCGAGCAAGAAGGAAACAGAGTCGAAAACACCAAGACCTTGGAAGTGAACCTCTATCCCTGGTGAGCCAGGTATGTGTAGGGGAAACGGGAGAGCAGAGGGATGGAATCAGGTTAGAATGCCTTCTAGATGCTGCTGTGACCTGGCTGGGCACAATCCCAGGTGGACATAGTGAACTTTCTGAAGGAATGGGGCCTGTCCATCTCCATGAAACATTGTTAATACATACTTTATCCTGTCATTGTCATATGAATCCAAGTTATCCGTATGTTTGTGGCTATAACTGTACCATGCTGCCACACTTTAAGATGAGGTCTGGCAACTCTCCTGATAAGAAAGGGATACTACCCCATTATGTTTAGATCTTGGCACAGTGGTAGACAAGCTGGTGGGGAGGGATGGATAGCAGCTTACGAGCTGTGTCTGGATCTCAGTCGTAGTCCTCCCCATACAAACCAGTTGACCTAAGCAATATGACTTTACCTCTTTGAAGTTTGTTTTCCTCCTTATAACTTCCAGAGTGAATAGGGAAATTGAATTTGACAATGGTTGGAACATGAATACCACGATGCGTGACCTATTAGAGAATGCAGAGCAAATGAGAGTTTCCTACACATATTCATAGATATGCACTAACTATACCCCCAGGAGCTCAGATCCTTGCTGTTCTTTTAAGTTTTGAGTCCTGGTAACTCCCCTACTTTTCTGGTTCCAAATCCTTGGCTCCTACTTCATTTCAGTTTGGGCCTCACATGGCACTTGTGCTCACTGGACAGCCCAGTAATTAACTCTTGGCTTCATTCTGTGATTCTACTCTTTGCTTTTAAGGCCATATTTAACAGACCCTGGAAAACCCCAGCAGTAAAATAACAACAAAAATAATCTCTGACCCGTATTTGCTACTAAATATACAAGGAACTGTTCTAAAAGTTTAGATAGTAAGCCTTAAGAAAAGCACATAAGCACATAAGAAAAGCACGTAAGGCATTATTTTATCTCCATTTTGCAAATGAGGAAACTGAATAACAAATGGAAACGAAGTGACTTGTCTAATGTCATACAGCGAAGTCAGAATTCGAACTCAGGCATCTGAGCTCCAGAAGTTTGTTCTGAAAACAAAGCTACTGTTATAACTAAAGCTAACTTGCAGTAATCGGATAAGTGGCACTGGCTGAGCACTTTAGTATGTGCTACCTGCTGAATTAAGTGCTTGATGTGTTTTATATATTTTAATCTTTATAATGACCCTGTGAAGTGGGTGACTTTACTAACTTTATTTCCAGGTAAGAAAATGGAAGCTAATATATGTTCAGTGACCTATTCCAATTCTACCTGACTTCAAACCTGCTTTAGCCGAAATTGCGGTGCTACCTACAAATGCACACAACATCTAAGTTGTCCACTAGGAAAAGCCCTAATAATGTTAACACCAAGAAATTGAGTAAACACTTTATGTTCAAAGACCTTTATCTACATCTCTCGTTGCTCCCCTGGTTAGCTGACCAAACAAATAACCCAAACAAATAAAACCATCCAAAATGGAAGGGAAGAAGGGACACCTGGGTGGCTCAGTGGTTAAGCATCTGCCTTCACCCAGGGCATGGTCCTGGAGTCCCTATATAGAATCCCACATCAGGCTCCCTGCATGGAGCTTGCTTCTCCCTCTGCCTGTGTCTCTGCCTCTCTCTCTCTATGTCTCTCATGAATAAATAAATAAAATCTTTAAAAAATAAAATGTAAGGGAAGAAGTAAAATTATCTATTTGTAGGCGACATGATATTATAGATAGAAAACCCTAACAACTCCACTAAAAAACTGATAGAACTTATAAATATTCAGTAAAATTGCAGGATACAGATCAATATACAAAACTTAGTTTCACTTCTAAACACTAAAAAAGAACTATAGAAAAGAGAAATAAGAAAACAACCTTATTTGCATTAGCATCAAAAGGAATAAAATACGTATGGATCAATTTCATCAAGAAGGCAAAAGATTTATATATTGAAAACTGTAAAACACCAAAGAAATTGAAAGAGACACAAATAAATAGAAAGATATTACATGTCTGTGAGTCCAAAAAATTTGTATTGTTAAAATGTCCAAAGTAATCTGTAGATTCAATGCAATCCCTATCAAAATTCCCATAGCATTTTTTTTTACAGTATTAGGAGAAACAATCCTAAAATTTGCATGGAACCATAAAAGACCTTGAATAGCCAAAGCAATCTGAATAAAAAGAACAAAGCGGAAACATCATACTTCTTGATTTTAAATGTTATTACAAAGGTACAGTAATCAAAACAATATGGTATTGGCACATAAACAGACACATAACAATGTCACAGAACATACAGCCCAGAAATAAACCTAAATATGGTCAATTAATTTTGACAAAGGAGCCAAGAATAGACAATGGAGAAATTAGACTCTTTAATAAATGGTGTTGGGAGCACCTGGGTAGCTAAATCAGTTAAGTGTCTGTCTGCCTTTGGCTTGGTCACGATCCCAGGGTCCTGGGATCCAGCCCCACATTGGGCTCCCTGTTCAGCAGAGAGCTGGTTTTCCCTCTGACCCCCACCCCCCCGCTCATGATTTCTCTCTCTTTCAGTCTCTCTCTCTCTGTCTCTCTCACTCTCTCTCTCAAATAAACAAATAAATCACACCTTTAAAAAAAAAAAAAACAGGTTGGGACAACTGGATATCCACAAGCAAAAGAATGCAACTGCACCTTTATCTTATACCATCCGTAAATATCAACTCAAAATACAGACTTGAATGTAAGACTTGAAACTTCTAGAAGAAATCATAGGGGGTAAACTCCTTGACATCGGTCTTGGCAAAGGTTTTTTGGATTTGACAATGAAAGCAGAGGCAAGAAAAAAAATCAAAAATAAGCAAGCTGAACTAAAAAACTAAAACACAGCAGAACGAAATGGAAAGGCACCCTTTGGACGGAGAGAAAATATTCACAAAGTACATACCTGATATGGGTTCATATTCAAAATATACAAAGAAGTCATACAACTCAGTAGCAAAACAAGACAAAATAAAACAAAACTCTCTTTTGTTCAATATTATGTTTGTGAGATTCATTCATGTTAGCTTCTGTTGTGGTTTATTCATCTCTATAGCTGTAGCTACCCCGTTGGATTAAAAAATACCACAATTTATCAGTCCCACTGTTGGCACACTTTGTACAGATTTGGGCCATTATGAAGAGTGCCACAGTGAACATACTTACACGTACCTTTCAGTGTGGAAAATCTATTTCTGTCAGCTATCAGTTAAGCCCTTTTCAAAACTTAGAATGCTGATATGCCTCTTGGAACAATGTTGTGGATTCTGAAAGATACCTTTATGCCTTCCAGCATGTGGAGAAAGCTCAAGGATTCTGTATCAAACAAGTTATGGCTGAGGTTCAAACAGCAAGAGGTCCCCATTAGACCACTAATCTTCATATTTACCAGAAACAGGCATCATAGTGTGAAGATTTCCAGAGGGGAAGCCCAATTGTCTTGGTGTTGGATGCCACAAGGATCAGAGGCACTTATGAGGTGCTAATGATTGCTAGTCTTTATTCATGTGAATTTAGTGACAACAGGGCTGCCAGCTTGGGGTTGTTCCATCTGGCTGTAGCATTTTCCAGACCTCCCCTGCTGTCTTCCGGAGTTCTAATGGTTTTGCTCCTGCTTCTATACTAGGCTGGGTTTTAAAAATCACGGGAAACACTCTCCTGTGGTCTCCCTTTTGTCAGTTGTTGGTCTTCCACTCTACCCCTTCTACTATGAGAACTTAATGGTGAGTCTGCAGCTGTCACTGTCATTTAGGACACTGGAGACCAGGAGATTTTCAACTCTTGGCCAATCAAGTGTCTTCCATCAAGAGAACCAAACCAAAGCGCCTAGCCCAAATTTGCTTTGGTTTACCTACTCTTCTTCTATAAACCAGCATACAATTAAAGACCACAGTGAAATGCAGAGAAATTTCTTCTACTATGTTCACCTATTTCAGGGTCAAGTGAAAGAAAGTGTGAAATTCTACCCAGCTGGAGTTTCACTAAATACACATATCAGATGTCCTTAGATGGGGAAATAAGTCCTCGGGGGCCTACAAATCGACAGAAAATTCCTAGTCTGGTGTCAGGGCCTTTCTAGATTGTGGCTCCTATGTCATTTTTAACATCATTTCCCACTGGTGCCAACACATCCTTCTCTGACAGGGTCATGAGGCTTTCCTCACTGCCTCCATCTACTGACAACACAGCCCTGCCTCTCAGAACTCTTCATACTATTTCTCTTTCCCGGAAAGTCTTCCTACATCCCTCCTACTATCCTATTTAAATATCTTACCTTGATGTTACATATTCTCTCTATGCTTAAGGCACTCTGCTAGGTGCTTGGGATAAAAAAGAGTAAACTATGGACCTACTTTCAAGATACTTTTATTTGGGGGAGAGGGGACAAAAGAGAGGTAAAAGTAATCCCTATGACTGAAAAAAAAAGAAAAAAAAAAAAAGAAAAAACATCCCTATGACTGGTGAAGGGAGACACCAAGGGAATACCAGGTTTGCTGTGCATCTTGTCTAGATTGGAGCTAATCAGAAAGCTCTGGTTCCTAGGACCAACTACTGAATTTGGAGGGTAGACTGCAAAATAAAGGTATGGGGCCCCTCATTAAAAAAATTATTAAGGGTCACCTGGATGCCTGTCAGTTAAGTGTCTGCCTTCAGCTCAGGTCATAATCCCAGGGTCCTGGGATCGAGCCCCAATTCTGGCTCTCTGCTCAGCCAGGAGCCTGCCTCTCTCTCTGCTGCTTCCTCTGCTCATGCTCACTCTCTAATAAATAAATAAAATTATCTAAAAAATTATTGAGAATGTAAAGATGAGGGACACGTGGGTGGCTCAGCAGTTGAGCATCTGCCTTCGGCTCAGGGCATGATCCCGGAGTTCCAGGATCGGGTCCTACATCGGGCCTGCTTCCCCCTCTTATTGTTAATAAACAATAAAATAATTGTTTATTTTCATGGCTCAGCCATGAATACTGTTAGCATAGTCAGGGTCCTCCAGAAAAATAGAACTAGAAGGAGGGAGGGAGGGAGAGAGAGAGACAGAGAGAGACAGAGAGAGAGAGAGATTTTAAGCAATTGGTTCACGCAATTGTGCGGTTTGGCATGTCCAAAATATGCAAAGCAGTCCAGCAGGCTGGAGACCCAGGGAAAAGGTGATTCTGCTCCTTGACCTTGAAGGCAGTCAGAGGCAGAATTTCCTCTTCTTTGAAAGGATAGCAGCCATTTTTCTCTTAAAGTGTTCAACTGATTGGGTGAGGCCCACCTTCATTATGGAGGATGATGTTTTACTCAAAGTCTGGTCATTTAAATGTTAATCTCGTCTAACAAATAACTTCACAGTGACACTTAGACTTGTGTTTGACCAAATATCTGGGTATCATAACCTAGCCACAATTCACTACCACACATAGTTATAATAATTTAAACACTAGAGCACCTAGGTGGCTCAATTAAGTGTCTGCCTTCAGCTCAAGTCATGATCCCAGGGTCCTGGAATTTAGCCCATATGGGGCTCCCTGCTCAGTGGGGAGCCTGCTTCTCCCTCTCCTCTCCGCTCATGCTCTCTCGCTATCTCTGTCTCTCTCAAATAAATAAATAAAATCTTTTTTTTAATTTATTTTATTTTTTTAAATCTTTAAAAAATAATTTAAACACCAAATGCTGATCTCACCAAAGTTATGAAAAATTATATTAGAAGGGTGGGGAAAAGAACAAGCGTACCTAGTGGGAGGCTGGAGGAGAAAGAGCTAAATCTTATCTTCCTCACAGCAGAGTGGGTAGTCAAGGAGTAATGACAAAGCCGGGGAATGAAGAGGCTATACAGACATGTTTCATAGAAAAAGAGAAGTGGATGCCAACGTGATTAGTTACAAGAGGTGAGAGGATCGCCTCTGAATGAGAAGAGGACTGGAGGATGTGGGAAAATGCTCTTTTATGCAACACACCATGTCGTTACACTTGACTTTTTCAGGTACATGTATGCATAACTTTGAAAAAATGCAAACACTTGAAGAAAAGAAAAGGAAGAGAAGGTATTCACAGGAGAAAGTAATAGCAAGTCATTTATAAAATGGGAGAAACCAGGGAGGTACTGGCATGGAGCGAGGCTTATGTTAGGTCCATGGACTGACAAGCCCACAGACTGGTTCCTTTGAGAGCGGCTCACTTAGGCCACGTAAGAATTTGCACGGAGAACACACCTGGACAAGACATCACAGGCAGTCCTACACCTCAGGCTCGTTTCCCATATGTTCCATCTCGCTCCTACACAGAAAGTTACTGAGGGCTGAGTGGCTAAAGTCTCCTCTCCTCCTTGATATCTTTCTGTAACCTCCTGGAAAGCTGATCTTCCGTCCCCCTAATTCCTACAGCGTTTGAAGTGCACCTGACACCCACTGGGTTGTTTAGTAAGGGGAGCTTCCTCCCGTGACTAGGTCTCGCCTGATATCACAGAAACCCATAGTCCCCACTTACTGGGCATCTACTCCAGTCTGGTCCCAGGCTCGGTGCTCGGAGGTCTGTATCACTGCAGTCTAACAGGGGCTCCGTGAGAGAGTGTGGTCATTATCCTCACTCTTTGGTGAAAGGAAATCGAGGCTCACCATTACCTGGACTTGCTGGCCAGGCTGCGGCCGAGACGGGACGCAGAATCAGATCTTTCAGACTTCAAAGCCCATGCTTTAGACCTCTCTGCCGCATCCTCTCCCACTACCTCCAACTGCCTGTTTCACTCCATGTGCTTAGGATAGTATCACACGTATCATAGGT
Organism: Canis lupus baileyi; assembly: GCF_048164855.1. Classification (NCBI taxonomy): domain Eukaryota; kingdom Metazoa; phylum Chordata; class Mammalia; order Carnivora; family Canidae; genus Canis; species Canis lupus. The sequence continues at coordinate 12,586,686 of NC_132860.1, forward strand.
GTGTGGAAAATGGCATTTGAGAGAGAAAAAGAGGGAGGGAGGGAGAGAAAGCAGCATTTGGAAGGTATCTTGCTGCCCCCTTGCAGAAACCCATGGAGTCAGATTTCTGTAACCAAACGAAGCCGGAGCATAGCTCTTCTGACCCCACGTATGCATCTAATGACAGCTCAGTGTGTGTAAACAGATGTCAGGTTTAAATCAATCTTGCTTCCTGACACCTTACTTAAAAACAGTAATTATGTGCTCATTTTTGAATATGCAGCCCTAGGTAAATTATCCATCTCCACCCTCCTCCCCAAGTTTTAATTTTTTAATATCAATTAATTTTTTTTAAGGAACTCACAGCGGGAGACACACACAGTGAGGCCAACACAAAGGGCTGAGTCCCTACACAAAGCGAGCGAGGACAGAGGGAGGTGAGGTGGCACCAAGTGTGGCAATAGATGGGGGTGACCTGAGAAGCAGAGGTTGACAAAACCCCACAGGCAAGCACGAGGGTTAAGGTAAGAGGACAGGGACTAGCAGTGCAGGACAGCAGGCCTGGCCAGGCGCAGGAAGAAGGGCAACTCCAGCAGCAACAGGCTTGACACCCTACGGAGAAGCCATGGGGGTGCAGCTCAGTCCTGCCCTGGTCTCTGTGGACTTGCAGGTTAGGGACCCTACCAAGGTGACACCCGTCAGTGGCCCATGTCTGAGACAGCGATCAGCCGCATATGACTGTGACCTCTCCTCTTCCACCTCCCCCCAGGAGATGCCACAGTGGGAGGAGATGCACCCTCTTGTCTCCTGCAAGACATCAAGCTTCTGGTTCTGATCCAGGTTTGCAGCTCAGTCCTTATTAGCTGTGTGCTCACAGAAAAACGCCAAAACTCTCTGAACTACAGAAGCCTAACTGTGGAGCCCCAGGGCTGTGTGTTCATTTAATCCTGTGTAACTCTGAGCAAGTCGCTTAACTGTTTCAGGCTTAACCTTTCTAAGCTTGTTTCCTCAGCTGTAAAATTGATCTATTGTTTCTACCTCATAGGGATGTTGCAGGGAATAAATGGAAGGCATGTAAATCTCTTACCATATGGTCTACTACTATTGATACAATAATAATTTTCTTTCTTTAGTACCTTAATGAGCCTAAGTTGACAAGGTTGTATTAGAAGCACCTTGCTCAGTGTATGCCAACTTCCTCCTCCTTCTCCGGGTGGATTAGTGTCTAACCATGGATTTGAGGTGCCCACTGGACCTCGGCTGGAAGGACAGTTCTGACAGAGAGGGGGAGTAGCATCAGCGTTTTGTATTTGGCAAAGGGGGCCAGAATGGAAGGCAGGGATTCTATTAGCCAGAAAGGTAGTGGAACAGACTGGCCAACAGCAGGATGAGAGATCCAAGGGAGATTAAGGGTGCAAGCCCAACCTGAAGACTGAACATCATGGGAAATGGAGAGATGATGATGATGATGATGATTATTCAGTGATACCCAAATCCCACCAACCTAGAGTGGATGGTGGCAGGGCTCCTTCTACCCCAGCCACTCTTGGCTCATTAAAAGACTATGGTAGGAACTATGCAGGTGCCCAGGAGCCAACCTCCTCTCTTGCCTTTGCCTGGTCCTATTAGAACTACTATACATCAGCCCCTAGGTCCCAGCATGGCACTGTTCATCTCAGGTCTGAAATACTTGTCAGCACCTACGCCCCCTTTCTCCATCTTAGTTTGTCCTGCTCCCCACTTTCCTAGCTTCCGGCCTCGTTACCTGCTTCCATTTTCAGCTGTGGCTCCTCTCCCAGATTGGGCTTTGCCCTGGTTCAGAGGCTACCTTTTGGCTTTTCAAATCTAGGTAGTTGTAAGGGTCCCCCTTTCTCCATTACCACAAACTGCCTTAGCTAGGAACCTCTCTTGTCTCCTCCAGGGTTTTCTATCCTCTTCTCAGTATCCCTGAGGTCACACAATCTCCAGCTCTGAGAGAGAGCTCTCACTGCACATCGGATACATCCCAAACTCTAAAATGCCTCTGGATGATGGGAGACATTGCTCCTCTGGCTCCTCAGAGCAACACACATTCTTTGAGATCCAGGATTTTTGTATGTGTATGTGTTTACTTTGTTTTGTTTTATTTTGTTTCCTGCAAGAGAAAAGCCCAGAGATATCATTTTAACAGGAAAAAAAAAATGATCGTGGAAACTCAAAAAAATTACACGTAGGAAGTGAGCCCCAAAGGACTCATGCAAAATGTCTAAGCTGGCAGGACCCTTTGGATTCATCTTCCCCTTCTCCTCAAAGCACCGGTGATCATTTGACCAAGGCCCCAGAATACAGTGGGGTACAGCTGGGACTAGAACTCTGAACCCCAATTTCTTAGCCCATTATATATCCTATCTCGTGTATTCATTTTTACCTGGTGGATTTTAGTCAAATGAACACATCCTTTGGCCTCTAACAGCAAACTAAGCTCCCCCCATAGTGTACCTGGTGCTCATCAGAAATCTCTGCTTATTCACTGACCGCCCCTCATTCTAGTCCAGGTCCATCTACTAAGTAAGCCATGGGTCCCTCTCTCCTTTGTGATCCATTTGTCCCTTTGACCTTGAATCTGATTCCTTATTTTGGCTCCTCCCTCAGGGCTCTGCAGCAGCTTCTTGCTTCAACTATCTCTCCTTGAGCTCTCTGGGGCTCCAACCTGGCTCAATGATGAGTGTCCAGTCAGGCTAGCCTGCTCTCTCGGGAAGGGGGCCTTTAAATGCCCCTTTAAATGATGTTCCACAAGTGTCTGCTGATGGCAACATCAGTAACCCTGAGCAAGGGCAGTTGGCAGGGCCCAGAACCACGTTTAATTTGAATCTATAGCTGCTGAGGTATGGAAGGTATCTCATTAGTGTCAGGAGGCTATGGCTTCCCCTTACATTTCCTCATCTTTCCTTATCTTTAAATGTCTTTGAATAGCCAGGACTAGTTTCCTGTTTAAAGAATTTTCAGTAAAGTGGGAGTTGCCTTGCAGAAGTTTCCAGAGAGATGAGGTGCTCAGGACTCTTCCTAACAAGTGTGGGATGCCTTCCCAGTACTGAAAGGACAGCTTTATGAACACCCCCTCCCATACCCTGATGGGGACTCAGGCCCAGAGCCAAGCTTTTTGACCTTGTGGCCAGAAAACCATTATCACCTCATAAGCCCTCCCCGAGCCTGAATGTTGTACTCTGACCAAGCAAACCTAACCCCTCTCCTTCCCATATTCCTGGAAAGAAATGAGAGAGAAGCTGCTCAAAACTCTCAGGTAATGGATACCTGCCCTGGGAAACATTTTCTTCCTATTCACCTTCACGGAGCTGCAATCCCAGGGCCTCAGGCTTTCCTCCAAAGCCCACAGTGGGGCCTGGCGGGGAAGAGACACAGTGGGCTTTATTGTTCTTCCCAGGCAAAGAGGTTCCTGATGAAGTGTATGAGGTCATGGTGACAGAGGCAAGGCATTTTCAAGGATGTCTCCTCCGGTTCAATTTTGCTTTCAGAAAAAGCTACTTTGGCAAATACCAAGGTGTCCTGAGACCACAGCAAACCACAGATATGCACCCAGTAGCATCCTCCTCCTGTCTTCTATCACATCTTTGACTTATTTGGGACAGCTGCCACGACAACAGGACTCAGCTGTGCCTGGAAGAGCCAGAACAGCATGCAAGCCCCGCTTGCCTCTGGCTGTGTCATCCAGTACATCAGGCTGGTCCCTGACCCGCCATTATCCTCCAAGAAAGCTTCAAATGCCAGTACCTAGGACAGAGCCTACTGCATGATGTCTTCATTCATTCATTCATTCGGCATCTGTTTATTGAGCCCATGAGCAAGGCGTTCTCCTCCTCACAAACCTTGTAGTCAACACTAATCAAATAACCATGCAAATACATTTCCTAAAATCACTGTGCGAAGTATCACGTGAAAAGATAAGTCAAGTCTGGTTGGTATTGAGGCCATAGCACACTCCCCGCTGCATGCAATTTGTGAAAGGGCCTATACTTGCCATGTTGCCATAATCAATCAGCCTTTACCACATTCTGTCATTTAGCAGATCCATAAACCCAGGACTACTTCCCAAGGCCCTTTCCCACTCAGACATGGTGATCACCTGACCTATGGGCCATTACTCCGCTGTCCAAGGGCATGGTAGGCATTGCTAGGTAATCACCACTCTCTCACCTACTAAACCCCACAGGTGGCTCAAGACAGGGCTATAAATGGCCAGCACTAGAACCTATAAAGTGGAGTGGGCTTATTAGATGCAACGACTGGCCATCCAGTGATCTGTAACATTAACTCTGACCTTTTGTTGTACATTCTAATCACCCAAGATGATAGAAGGAGGAGGAGGAGGGTAGGTTGGGGGAGGGAGAGAGAGAAGGGGAAGGGGAGGGGGAAGGGGACAAGCGAGAGGGAGGAGGAAGTAGTGGAGGAGGAGGGAAGAGGAAGAAGAAGAGGAAAAAGAGAAGGGGGACAAGGAGGAGGGATAGGAGAAGGAGGGGATGGAGAAGACGACCAGGCACACCCTGTCCAATTAAGGCAGACTCTTCGGGGATGGGACCCAGGCATTACTGTTTTCTCAAATCTTTCCAACTGAGTCTAATGCGCACCCAGGGCTGAAAATATCTGAATGCTATGTTCATACCAACACAATTTAAATGACGCAGCACAACGTCCCAAAGGCCCTAGCTCCAATTCCATCTAGCCTATTTTGAGGTCACAAGAGCATAGGCCCAGCAGTTGAGGTTAGGAAAAGTGATAGAGATACAGCATAAAATGGACTTACAAAGACTTTTTAGACACAAAGGAATTATTTTAAGAAAGAGCATCCTCTAAGTGGCATTTAAGAGTTGCTTCATACTTGGTTTAAAACGGAGTCTTTCAGCATTCAAAGAACCTTTAGATAGTACCTTGAAGCCATTTCAAAGTCTAATTTTTTTTTAAGATTTATTTATTTACTTGAGGGGGAGGGGTAGAGAGAAAGAGAGATTCCCATGCAGACTCTGTGCTGAGCATGGAGCCCAATGTGGGGTTTGGTCCCATGACCCCAAGATCAGGACCAGAGCCAAAAACCAAGAGTCAGACACCCAACCAACTGCACCATCCAGGCACCCCTTGAACCCTAATTTTTAAATGGTATAAACTGAGATTCAAAGAGACTGGGATTTATACCACTAACTAACAGCTGACTGGGAATGAAGGCAGGTCCTCCAGTCTGTCACGCCAGTGGCAAAACTTGGAGGGACCAGTGCTCACGGACCACCAGCCTCACAGCTTAAACCAGCGTTTCCCTACCTTCCCGGTCTACGTTCCTTCCTACCCCATGATGCACCCCATGGCACAGGCACTTTGGGTTTTATAGTCTGGCCTTTGCAGGCTTCTCAATGAGCATTTTTTTCTGCCTTATATGCATGTGTTCATTGGCAACAGCTCCGTATATGCTCCCAGTCAGGCTGCTCCTGGCCTACCAACTGCCCAGATGCTGGGAATTGTCTCCTCAAATACAGATTCTACCCACAGCCTGGCAACGCACAGCCTCCAGCCCCTCCTCAGGAGAAGAGCAGATCTTCCTTTGCATCCTACTGTGTGTACCACACATTTCTAATGGGGTCAGGTCATCCTTTTTCTAAGCATTTTATGACTTACAGTTAAAACGGGATATGGTTCAGACACGATGCCTGAACACGATGCCTTATCTTTCTTACTAATATTTTTACTCCCAAACTTGAAACATCACATACATGTGGCATGTGCCCCTGGAATTGTTCTATTGCTTTCACCTGCAAATGAGGCAGAGAAGGGAGAGTTGTAAGCTGAGCTCATAAATGGGGTCTGGACAAGAAGATCTTGTCAGGTGTGAAGTCTGTGATCCTGCCTTGAAGATTTCTGTACCCTTTTCTCCTTACTGCCTCTTACACTGACCTCTTCATGGCCTCCTGAATTGTCATCTTCATTTCCTTGCTCCGCTCACAACCTGAGTCTCCCCACCTCCCATCCATCCTGTGTACAGTTGCTGGAATACCGTTCCTAAAGCAGAACCATGCTAAACACTGGGCAAAGACATCGTTCAAGTGAAAACAAAAAAACAAAAAGTTAGCAGCTCCTTGTGTAATCGTAATACTCTACACAGCCTTGTGTGACAGAGTGGGGACATGCATCAGGCCTTCAAGGCAGGGAGGCTGGTGAAGCGGCCTCAAGGGACCTCTGGAGAATGGCCAGCCTACAGCACAGCCTTGGATACATGTGACTGCTAGTGACGATGTTCATGGCCCTGGAGTCAGTGTGGGTTTATGGAGGAAACCAGTATGGGTTTATGGAGGGCTTCCCTGGCTGCTCTAGGATGCAATAGAGAGGCCTAGAATGAATCTCTGCTTCTGCCTTCAGGGTCTCACCTGGTATGTGTAGACGTGAATGGCAGCCCAAGACAAAGCACTCTTGCGTGAGATATGATCTGAACATGATACACATGGTGGCCCTGTCAGTGGCTTCTCACTGCCTTCTCAATAGAGTCGAAGTTCCCAGTAAGGCCCTTCTTAATCAGCCCTACCTACATGGCCCTCCCCTTATGTACCTTCTGCTCCCATCAATCTGAATTCCCAATCTCCCTACTTCTCTAGAATTTTCCTCTGTCACAGCCTGCTCCAGGTCTTCCCTCTGCATGACACACCCATGGCCCAGGCATCTCACACCCTAATACCTCCTGCTCCATGAAGGACCTCCCTCAACTCTCAGAACCCCCTCAGCATTTACTCCTTTAGAAAACTGACATAGCCCCCTCTGGTGTCCAAGAAGTATTCACCTTAACTCTTGAACTCTTTTGTGCTCCTTGAAAATAGATTTCATGCCTCATCTAAATTTAGAATACCCAACGTCTCATGCTCAGACCATAAACTGTCATGACAATCTGGCTTCACTCTCTGACTATTCTACAATCTCTCATCTGACCTCTACCCTCTGACTTCATTGGTGCCCTATCATTCCCTCTACCCTCTGACATGCTTTGTGCTCTGAGCTGACATCTGCTCTCTCATTCCTGTGAGTTCTTTTTTTCTTATTTTAAGATTTTATTTATTTATTTGAGAGTGAGCAAAAAAGAGAGAGGGAGAAGCAGACAGCCCACAAAGCCCGAGGCCAGGCTTGATCCCAGGATCCTGGGATCATGACAAAGCCGAAAGCAGACGCCCAACCGACTGAGCTACCCAGGTGCCCCACTCCAGCAAGTTTTTCTCTGACATCTATCCTTGACTTTGATCCTCCAACCCAAGGTGCTCCAGCCTTACCTGTACAAACTAGAGCTAGGACTCCTGGATCCTAGGCTTGTTCTGTCACACTCAAGCCACATGGCTGTGGGCAAAATCACTTAACCCGCAGAGGCCTCCTTGTCTTCATCTAGAAAAAGAACAAGTTAACCCATATGATCTCTACAGTTCTCAGCACTTACAATTTTCTGGCTCTAAAATCCAAATGGTATATGTGTTAATCTTCTCTATACACACATTTACACTGTCATTATATTTATATTAAAGGGGGCATGCAACAAAATGCAAGCAGCAGTTCTAATAGATCCCAGGGATTTTTCTGACCTCCCTGTTCCAACGGGCCCTTTCCTCAGGGAACTCGGGTTTTCCTACAGTCTTTGAACCTCTCTCACAGGCCTGCTCATTATTTTGTTGTCTGAAGAGGCAGGAACATTTCTGTGATTAATTAGGCAAAAGGCCCCGGTGCTGGTTGTGCAAGAACCATCAGATAATCACGCCTTTGGGGTGCTCGCCAGGCTTGGGGAGCGGCTGGGCTGGGGTCCTCAGAGGGCTGATTAACTCTGGGAATCTCAGGCTGGCCCTAGACACGTGGCTGCCTGATACACCATCCTACTTTATAGAAGCAGTCAGAGGCTCTCGTCACAAGGTACTGCAGGGGTCAGATAGTCAGGGTTCCGAGGTTCCCCCACTGCGATGAGCCTGAAGGCAGACCTTGGGGATTGCTGAAGCAGAAAACATTAAAACAAAAACTTTGAAGCTTTTCCTGAGGAGCCCTAGCATTCTGTATCTGCATCTCAGGAGCCACCTGGGTTTGGGGGAGTAGATGAGAGCACGTTGTGAGGCTCTACCCCAACCCAGCTCAGCTTTGACTTGTGGATTAGCTTCTGAGGACTGCTGTAACAAAAGACCATCATTTGGATGACTTAAAACATCAAAAATGTATTATCTTACATCTCTGAGGGCTCGGCATCCAAAATCAAGGTGTTCGTTGTATAGGTTGCTGCTGGAGGCTCTGGGAGAGAATCCGTTCCATGACTCTCTTCTCTTTCAGTGGTTGCCAGCAATCCTTGGCATTCTTTGGCTTGTAGACACATCATTGCAGCCTCTGCCTCTGTGTTTTTGTCAGATCTTCTTTCCAGTGTGTCTGTGATTCTATATCCAAGTCTCTCTCTCCTTTCTCTTATAAAACACCAATCATGGAATTTAGGGTCCACCCTATTGCAATATGACCTTATTGTAATTATATCTGCAAAGAACTTATTTTGAAAAATAAGGTTACATTCAGAGATTCCAGGGGTTGGGACTTGAACATGTTTTGGGGAGACACAATTAAACCCCCTACAACCTTCCCTTTGTATTGAGCATCTGCAGAAGATTTCATTTGAAGAAAGCATTCCACAAATAAAATACAGTTAGAAGTCAAGGTTGTAAAATACGGGAGGGATCATGATTGAAATCTTCCTGCTCCAGAATCTCCACTGAGCCTGGATGCCAGCCTTATGAGGACACTATGGGCAGAAAACTGCTCCTCTGACAGCTCTTCCCCTTGGCCCCTGTCCTAAATTTTGTCCTATATATAAGTCAATGTTCAATCAGAGAAGCAGAACCTGTGGGAGTTCACTAAGCAGTCTTACATGGCTGTCGTCTTCAGCTAGCTTGAGCTTCTATCCTGAGCTTGAACGCTACAGGGGAAGGGAAGATGGGTATAAAGTGGGAGAGAGAAGAACAAGCCAGGACCTACGAACATAAGCTGGAGACCAAAATCAGTATAGTTCTTATGACCTCAAGTTCTCTGACCTTGTTGATGTGGGTGTCCTACAAAAGCAAGGGCCCTTCATCACAAAGCAAAGACACACACCAGGCCCAGGAGTGTGAGAAGCTGAAGGATCTCGGGAAGGTGGCATGGTGGGTGGCCTGGCTGTTGCCTCACACCCTGGAGGGGAGCCAGCGAATAAGCGAAAATGGGTGTGAGCTACAAAATGGCTGCTTCCTCACAAGAGTTTCTCTGGTTGAGCAACCTAACTGGAAATGTAAAGGGAAAGGAACTCTGGGGAATATAGTTCAGCCTAGCAAATCAGGCACTTTACAAAGCTGCCATATCTAATTAAGGCCTCCCTCTGTCGGTACCTTCAAACTCCCTGTCCGTTTCTCAGTGGACTAGGAGTTCAGGACCAGGGAGTGGGTCTTCCTCATCTCCACACCTCCATGTTGTGCCCAGTACCTAGGATTCAGTATTAGGTGTTCACTAAATAATAAGTGAATTGCACAGACTTGAACCACAAGGAGACAGACCCTCAAGACAGATCCCAAAAATAATCCTGGCACTTCAACTAGACTAGACTCAGGAAACATCTAGGGAGCACTGTAAGAATTGTGCTATCTTAGACATTGCCTCTTGATTTCGATGGCAATATTGTGAGGAAAGTACATGCATCTCTCTTTTCAGATAAAGAAATGAAGCTTCAGGGAAGCTAAACCACTTGTTTGAGGCTGCACATTTAGAAAAGCAGGCTTAGATTTAAATCCAAATCTTTGAAGCCTCGTCCACTCCAAGCTCACAACTGGCTAAGGAACCTATGCCTTGAGCCCTGCTTTGGGGCAATATTAAAAATATCAGCAATGTAAGTCATAGAGAAGAAAATCTAATTTGACTTTGAAAGGCTGGACTCAGCTCTCAGTGTGCTCCGAAGAAAGTGGAAAGCACTGTGCCAGAGGCAATTAACCCTGAGAAACAGGAACTTTTAGCAAACCTAACAGGTCACGTGTGAGAACAGGAGTGGCTGTTTCCAAAAGAAAATGGTGAACTTGCATAGGAGTCCCTGCCACCCCTCCAAGCTCTTCAGACCAGGCTATGACTCTCCCAGCAGCGATATGTTTACTAAATTAAATAATGAGGGCAGTTGATGTGGAATACTTCACCAGACAGAGGTGAAGAATGGAGAGCAGGAGGGAGAAAAGAGCCAAGAACAGTTCTGTCCCTGAATGGCTTCCAGGTGGGGGGCCTGGAATTCCAGAAATCCTACCTCCTATTCCCCTCAGCGATGTGGGCTTTGTCAGGAAATTCAGCCTTGGAGACTCCCTGAGGGTATCTGTGGACATATCAGGTCAAGAAGAAGGGCCTGTCAGAATGATACATCTATGAGAAAAGGTAAGTTTCTCCAACAAGACCCATCAAAAAATCAAGGTAGAAAAAACAATTAAAAGTAGAACATGCAAATAAATAAATGCCAAATGAAATAGGAAAGCTAGCTAACTATTGGGGCGGGGTGGGGGGGAAGAGGCTAAAACAGTTCTAGCCTTCTCCTGTGTGCAGAGGCATCTGTCTTCTGCGTCCTTAGAGGCTCTCAGGGCACCAGAAGAATTCCAGAAACTTCCACACACGTTCCACAGGCAGAGTACACTGCCTGGGCTTCCCCATCTCCTATCCCCCACTGATCTGCTGTGGCTTCAATCCTGCACCTTGTAGAGTGGGATCTCATGGAGGGCTTAGCCTCTCAGAAGGTGCACTTAGGATGCCTACAGAGCAGTACCGCTTGAGCTGATGTCCCCAGGAACATATTTGGGTGTTCCTGTGTTCCCTTTCCCCACTTTGAGGTTTGGGCACTGCAGGGGGTGAGCAGGGAAATGAGAAACAGAAACACTTTCCTCTTCTTTCTCTAACCCCACAAAGCCTTCAGGACAAAGGGGAAATCTTTCCTCTTTTTCTCCCTATCAGGACGAGATCCTCCCTGCCCCACCATAAACTTCTATGATCTATTCTTAAAGACCCACTTTGTGACATATTAAAGGAACAGATAAAGAAAGTTAGAAATCTTTTTCTATCTTTGTAATTTCTGAACTGCTGTTCTGTTTTGCTGTTCCACGTTGAAAGCCAAATATTAACTCTTTCAACGGCCACTGTTGGGAGGATACTAACAACACCATCTCCCTCCTGAAAACAAGGTGAATGCCTTGGGTATACTGGAGGAAAACAAGCATATACACAGAGCTGTAAAAGGTTAAAAACTCATATTTTAAGTAAAGCTAAACCTATTTAAATTACAATGTAAGTAAGCACTGATTTCAAGGAACCAACACTTTCACAGTGATGCTTGACCATGCAAGACCTTGATACCGTTCTCCTATAGCCAAGGTTTGGGTTTTTTCTCCACCTCCTTTGATAAATTCTAATTTCCTTTGATTAAAAGAAATTATTGTTTCCTGAAACTCCCTCCTTTCTTCTAGATTTAATTTCCTTCTTCTTAAAATTCATTCTTCATTGGCTCTTCCATTAGACCTAATGTCTGTGAGTATATATCAAAATCTCTGCTTTTATTTCGCATGAAGATATTTTTACAATACTCTCACTTTTGAATAGGAGTGTAGATGTGCATAGAATTCTATGTTGGTGCATAATTTTTCTCAATATTCTGAAAGCAATAGTTCACTATCTTCTGGTCTCTATTTTTGCAGTTGAAGGGTTTGGCATTCAAGTTATCACTTATTTGCTTTCAAAGTCATCCTTTTCTGATTATTTTTAAGATCTTTCTCTTCATTTTGGTGGTTCAAAGCTTTATTACCATGTGAAAAGTGTGATTTGGTTCTACTCATCATGATCAGAACTTCTTAAATCCAAGCTTTCATTCAACTTGCAATTATCTCTTTGGACTTTGTCACTCCCCCATTCTCTTTATTCTCTTTCTAGAACACCTGGTAGTTGCCTGCAGTGTTTTTAAATTCTCTCTTACACATTTGTCTTTTCCAGCTCTTTCTGAGTATTTTACCCAGAGCTGTCATCCAGCACACTCATTCTCTTTTCGTTAGTATCTAACCTTCTGTTTTTGCCAAAACAGTTTTTGATGCCAAGGATTATATTTTCATGTTTTTAAATTATGGTGGATATTTTAAAAACTGCCTAGATTTTCTTCTTAATTTTTGTTATTTCTTTGAGTCAAACACTTACATCTTCATCCATTTTAAGCATAATGGAACATAAATCTGACATAAACATAAATGTTCACACAAATGTTTATGTCCTTTTATAAATTGTTTTGAGTTTATTGGGGCTCTAATCTTCCTGTTTTCTGACTATAACTCACAGTGAACCATCTGTGTGTGTGTGTGTGTGTGTGTGTGTGTGTGTCTATATTTTGAATGGTGAGCTCATCTTTAATACCATGTAGTCTAAGGTGTGGGAATGTTTTTTTTTTTTTTCTTTTTCAAGAAGGTTTTGAATTTACTTTCACAACACATCACAAAGATATCTTAGCTGGGGAACAGTTTCTCAATGTCATAGTTATAGGCTTCATGAATATAGTAAACTTCAAATATAAGTCCACACAAGAAGCAAAGTTAGTATTTAGATTTCTCAGGGGAGATTCTACTTTTCTCCTCTGAAGACTCAAGCAAAGACTGCTATTCTTGTCTTCCCAATGTGCCCTTTGCTAGGTTGTTTCTTCTCCATCTTTTGCACCAACAGAAAAATCCTTAAAGGGTACTTGGCTTCCTGCAGGATTCCCATTCTCTCTACCTTGCATGTCTATGTGTGAATCTTCATGGCCTGAGGCTGCAAGCATGTGAAAAGCCAAGGTATATAGAATCCATGACCCTGAATTCATTTACCTTCCATAAGGCAACAACAGTGTCAGTTCAACCACTTAATGCTCTGATTTTCACTCTCTGTCTTGTCTGCCTCCTGGAATTTTCATTTCTTTCTTGAGAACTTAGCTAAGAATTTACATTTCCTCCCTTATACTGAATCCAGCATTTCCATATGTTTTTAGCAGAAGGAGTTTCAAGTATGCTGGTTTTGTCATCTTGCTAGAAATAGAACTCTATGTTATTTTCTTAATAAAAGCTTTATACAGTTCTTGCTAAATGTATTTCTATTTCTTTGATTACACTTTTTTTTTTTTTTAAGATTCTATTCACTCATCCATTCATGAGACACACGCAGAGAGGCAGAGACAGGCAGAAGGAGAAGCAGGCTCCCTGTGGGGAATCCCAGTGCAGGACTCATCCCAGGAACCCAGGATCATGCCTGAGCTGAAAGCAGATGCTCAACCACTGAGCCACCCAGGAATCTGTTTGCTTACTTTTATTGGTATTTTATTGTTTTGAGAAATGAAATATTTTGTTTTTACTATTTATTGCTGATAGGTAGGATGAGTACTAATTTTTATACATTTTTAAACCATTAACATTGCTGGATATAAAACTTGCTTAAATAGATCGAGATGATTACCAGGAAGATAGATATATTTAATAAAAAATGAAATATTTATGTTCCTTTTCCATCATTAACTTTGTATTCATTATTTTCCATTTTGTATTGAGTGGCTAGAGCTTGAATAAACACATTTTAAAAATAAAATAAAAATAGTGGGGATTCTTGTCTTCATCTTGAGTATAAATTCTTCTACTTAAAGTTCTCCAGGGCACCTTCTGAAAGAATGTCTTTTGTCATTTTAAGGATATGTTCTTCTGGGATCCCTGGGTGGCGCAGTGGTTTGGCGCCTGCCTTTGGCCCAGGGCGCGATCCTGGAGACCTGGGATCGAATCCCACATCGGGCTCCCGGTGCATGGAGCCTGCTTCTCCCTCTGCCTGTGTCTCTGCCTCCTCTCTCGCTCTCTCTCTCTGTGGCTATCATAAATAAATAAAAATTTAAAAAAAAAAAAAAAAAAAAAAAAAAGGATATGTTCTTCTTCGCACTATAGGGAGTTTACATGGCAGGAATGGCTATTGAACCATCTTTGCATTTTTATAATATTTTTCTTAGTTGTGATACATACACCTTAAAATATGTTGCTGTATTTAATTAGTAGGTATATTATTTTGAAATTTTTCCTTTTAAATTATAAGTGATTTTGATCAAGTATTTGTCTTCCTCTCCCCTTTCCTTCTTTCCAACCTCCTTGTCTATTAGTTTTCTTTCTTTCTTTCTTTCTTTCTTTCTTTCTTTCTTTCTTTCTTTCTTTCTTCTTTCTTTTTTTCTTCTTTCTTTCTTCCTGTCTTATACTCAGAGTTTAAAGCAGTGCCTGATCAGAGTGAATTCAACAGTATTCATTCTTGACTTCCTTACCGTTTTGTCTTTTTTTTTTTAAGATTTTATTTATTTATTCATGAGAGACGCACAGAAATAGGCAGAGACATAGGCAGAGAGAGAAGCAGGATCCCTGTAAGGAGCCCAGTGTGGGACTTCCTCCCAGATTCTGGGATCAGGCCCTGAGCCGAAGGCAGACTCTCAACTGCTAAGCCACCCAGGAGTCCCTGTCTTTCTTTTTATCTGAGCTTTGATTTGAAACTATGATTATTTAATTAAATCAATTTGGAAATTTGTGAAATATTTTCCATCTTCTAGAAAAAATTGCTGTAATAATTTGACAATTGAAAGAAAATAAGAAAAATCATAATGGCCCAGGGTTTTTATTGAAGTTAAAGCTTTGACAATGATTGAAAAATGTTATTGTTATTTCTTGTTCAGGATTTTTACTTTTTTTTGAATAAATTCTGATGATCTTAAATTTTCCCAAAACTAGCAGAAGTTTTATTGTGACTATCAAAATGATAGTTTAGATCTTAATATATTATTCATTTTTTCCAGATGTTACATAATTGATGATGAAATTTGTAACCTGACTCAAGTCCACTATTTTATTTTTAATTTTAATATGGTGGCTGTGCTGTACATTATTATTCATTTTCAATCAATTTTGGTAAATGTCTCATGCTTTGTCTTCATCAGGTTTTTTTCTTTGTATAATTTTAAACATTGTTGACAGTTATAATTTTGTTGTATTGTAAAACTTATATAAATAAAAGTGTACTTCTCATCCTGTTTTTTCTTAAATTATTTTGATTTTTAAAAATAACGCAGTCTGGGGGATCCATGTGTGGCTAAGTGGTTTAGCGCCTGCCTTCAGCCCAGGGCATGATCCTGGAGTCCTGGGATCAAGTCCCACATCGGGCTCCCTGCAAGGAGCCTGCTTCTCCTTCTACCTGTGTTTCTGCCTCTCTCTCTCTCTCTCTCTCTGTCTCTCTCCCCTGCTCTCTGTGTCTCTCATGAACAAATAAATAAAAAATTTTTTAAAAATAACACAGTCCCTGATTTTCTTTTATTTGCATTTGTTTGACTTATATTTTATTCAAACATTTGTTTTGCTTCTAAGTCACTTTCTTCATATATGATTTTTTTTCATAATTTGAGGTTTTCACTCAATATAATCATGTAACCAATTTGTATTTCCTATAATAACTGTTGAACTTCTATCTTTTTTTAATGTTTCCTGGGGTGTTCTTATGCTCTGTACAATTTTATATTTTAGTATTTTGGCTGAGTTCTTTTACTGATTTAAAACAGATAAATTGTGGTTACCTTAATACTGTAATAGCCTTTATCAAGGCTAATGATATATGAGTTTCATTTTATAACCAATTTTAAACTTGATTCTGGGTTTAAAGTCAACCACTGATATTTTCACAGAACATATTTTCCATTTGTAAGTACTTTCTGTTGTTCAGCTGGCTATGGCCCAGGTCTTCAGAGCTGGTTATGTTTACTTTGGGGAACGCCACGACTTTTCGAGGGCTAACTGGGTATAGGCAGTTTGAATACATACATATTCCAGATCTTCAAATTCTGTGTACACTTTTTTTCTATAATTTATCTACTTGAGAATTCATCTCTCAATGAGGCTTCAGACAAGTTCTCCTTCCCATTACCCTTTTACACTCATCTTTAGCCATTTTCTTCACACATTTAGCATTTTCTATGGTGTATTCCTCTATAATATAAACCTGTTAGGCATGAAACATGTTATTTTGAAATATGTGGTAACAGGGAAGCTCACTGAGACAAGACACCATGAACTCACCACTTCTGTCCATCTTAAGATCCTTCCCGATAAAACTACTTTATGTGTTTATTTTTTCAAATGTTTTAATACATTTATGTTTTTGTGTCATGGACACACCAATAATTATAATAATGATAAGTCAATTCAGAATAAATCCTTTAACACTTAGAGCCATATATTTCTAGGAAATAAAAAATAAGAATATTTATGTACATCTTTTTCCCTATGGAGATGTACAATGGGCAAGTTTTATATATAGTTCTAATAGTCCATAAGAAGTCATAATAGTCAATAAAAGACTCTCAAGGCTAAAAATGTATTACATTGGGATATAACTCTGGAAGATCATAGAATAAATGTTTAAGGGAAAGCAGAAAGAGAAGTGATACAGAAGTTCTAGTAGTTTTAAAAAGCTTATTATTTTATTATAGACAACAGCATGTAGCAAATCCCTGTGATTTTTATATCCCATTTGGATGCATTTTAAAACAGTGAAGAGTTTATTTTAAAAATATTCATATGACCCTAACCATCCCTCTCCTCAGTATTTATCCAAGAGAAATGAGAACATATGTCCATACAAAGACCTGTATGCACAAGTTCATAGAAGCTTTATTTGCAATCATCAAAAAACAGAAATAGCCCAAACAAATGGTGGCACAGTCATACAATGGCATACTACTCAGAAATAAAAAATAACTCCTGATACATGTAACGACATGGATGGCCCACAAATGCATTATGCTAATTGGAAGAAATGAGAGGCTACAGGCCATGTGCTATGTGATTTCATTTATATGCCATTCTGGAAAAGGCAAAACTACAGAGACAGAAATCAGATCAGTAGTTGACAGAGGCTGGGGTGGAAAAAGAAGTTGACTACAAAGTGGAACTTCTGAGGATGATAAAAATATTCTATATCTTGCTTGATCAACATAGTGATTACATGACATGACTACACAGATTTCTCAAAACCCATCAGACCATACATCTAGGAAAGGGAATTTTACCCAATGTAAGTTATACTTCAATAAAGAAGACTTTAAGAAAAAAGTCAATATTTACTTTTTATATCATTTGCAACTATTATAACTTGTGATGCAAAATTTCAATGACAAGTTAAAATATGCAAAGACATCATAGTATTCTTTTTAAACAGTAGGCAAGTAAAAAAACTGAAAACCACTAGGCTTCCTAAAAAATGAATATCTGAGAATGTACTTCTGCTGTACCTATAGTGAATGATAACTTAGCTGGATATAGAATTTCTGACTCTTAACTTGCTGTCCTTCATAATGTAACAGTCACTGCTGTCATATGAAGTTCACTTTCGCACTGGAGAAGAATGTGGCCAGACTAATCTATTTTAGGGAATTTTATTTTGTTTGTTTTCTGCCTGGATAAATATAGAGTGTTTTCTTTGCCTTCAAAACTCAGGTTTTCAATTGGACAAATCTGTTAATTGCTTTCAAAATAAATTTTGCCTGTATAGTTCTTTAGTTCTTTTCAGTTTGAAAATTGAGAATTCGTTTTGTAGATTTTGTGTCTTTTATTACTGCTTCAGACCCATTTTTTTCTGGTTCCTATTTTGGAAATCTCCAAATATCTGTATATTAGACTTCTACTCTCTGCCTTTCATATCTACCAACTTACAGCTTGTTGTTTTCATCTCTTTATCCTATTACTTCACATTTTAAGAGACATTCTCACATGTGTCCTCTATATCACTGATACGTTTTCTGCAATGCTGATTTTGGTCTTTAGGATTTCTAATACAATTTAAATTTTGCCATGACATTGTCAGCAGTCTTTGTCTTCTCCAGCTCCCTTTTGCAGTTTTGCCTCTCTCTGTCAGCTTCATTAGTTTCTCAGTCTTGTATCCTCTCACGTTGAATTTATCAAAACCCAAAGCGGGAAAAATAAACCGTTTACTTCTGCTTTTGCTTTTATTCTGCCCATCCAGAGCTATGTTTTTCTTTTTTATGTTGTAGATCACTTTGAATAGATGTTTTCTGTTATTGTCATCTTCCATATTCTTATTCTTGAATGATAAAAGCTCTTTCAAGACCAGATGTTTATCAAAAGGGAGAGTAGTTGGAGACATTCCCTTTGGATTGTCTCACTGTCCACCTGATATGGCTAGAATTTTCCTTTCAGATTGCAAGATGTAGGTCTGGCAGATGTAATTTTGTATGATTTGTTCAGAGATGCAGCCTGGGAGCCTCAGAGTTAGGGCCTGACCTGAGAGTACTCCCAGTGGGAGGAAGTATCTCTGCACATTCTGGTGTTTGTTGAAAGAGGCCACAAGGCCACCGGTCCATATTAGGCTTTTGTTTGGACTCACCTATGTTTCAGATACCCCTAACCTCTGGCTCTGAACCAAAGAAGCTCTGGCACCTACCAGCTTTTCTGTGGCTGCCTTATGCAACTTATTCATACATTGGTGATCTACTGCAGCAAAAGTGATGGCAGCTCGGCACTCCTCATTGTCATGAAATCATCCCCACAGCGCACCACTGCCATTAGAAATTAGGAAACAGCAGAAGTTTCTCAAGTACTGCGCTGCCAGGCCACTGTGTCACTTCCTCAGGAGGATATGTGGAGATCTGACTTCAGCCTTCCCTCAATTTGGCCCAGGATACATTCATTACATACAGCAGAAATTTCTTGAAACTTCTGTAGATGACACTCTCTCCGGTTTCTAAGCATAAGTTTCTATTTTATTATTATTTTTAACCATTGAAAACAGTGCTTAAACATTTAATTCAGGACTTGAAAATGGGACATTCGGTGTCACAACCCCCTCTAACTCAAAAATCTGTGTCTGCTTTTAAGCATGCACAGGTAAAAGTTTAGGTGAAAAATCAGAGGAGAAAATGGTGCCTGGATGAGAGCCTGGAAGCACTGTTGTGATAACCATGACAAAAATGTGATTTGCCATGGTGAAAAGAAATGCTCAGACCCCCAACCAGCACCTGTCCCAGCCATGCCTCCTGTGTAAAGTGCTTTTATCAGACCCCCATTTAACTGACTTACTGGATTAAGACACTCTCCAGTCCCTGTGAAATACTCTCACTGATTCCTCCCCACCCTGAATTCCTGTAGCCAATAATCTGCTTGCTGGCATGCTGCACACCACTGCTCCTATCACTTCGGTGTGTGTACACATATTCCCTTGTGCCAATTTCACTTGTTTTTAATTGTATACTAAATAAAATATCACACAATCAATTAAATGCAAACATAAGAAAGAATTTTGTTTCTACAAAAATTAAGTTAAACACTTTGGAAAAGGTGGAAACAAGAGTCACTGAACATACATATATTGATGTGAATTAAAAGCAAGACACTTCTAACAGATCTAGGAAGTTAAATAGTAAAAACCTAGAAGGATTCTTTTTTCAGACAGCTTTGAATGTATTATTAAGTCATAGATCCACTTTATTTTTTAAACTATTTTATTTATTTATTCATAAGAGATACAGAGAGAGAGGCAGAGAGACATAGGCAGAGGGAGAAGCAGGCTCCATGCAGGGAGCCCAATGTGGGAGTTGATCCCAGGACCCCAGGATCACGCCCAGAGCCGAAGGCAGACGCACTTAACCACTGAGCCAACCGGAGGCTCCATAGATCCACTTTAATAGAATGAAAACTGAATGTCAGGATGATGTACTATAGGAACTATTTGGGCAGGAAAGATGATTCAGAAATCCAGGTAAATGAGCACATACACAAGATCTTCATGGAAATTATGGAACTAATTGTCTTAGTCTGTTCAGGCTGCTATAACAAAATGTCACTACAGCATGGGTGGCTTATACACAACAGAAATTTATTCCTCATAGTTCTATAAAATGAGAAGTCCTCACGTGGTTGAAGGGGATTGGGATCTCCCTAGATCCTCTTTTACAAAGGCACCAATCCAATGTGTGAGGGCTCCACTCTCGTGACTTAAGCACTTTTCAAAGGCCCCACCTCCTAATACCATCACCTTTGAGGGCTATAATTTCAATATATGCATTCTAGGGGGACACAAATACTGTACTATAGAATGAATGGATATTTATTTTGCTGGCTATCATTACCCCAGTGTAAAACAGTCCAAAGGTGCTCCTCTGGACCAATCTTTCTTATTCCTGCTTCTCTCTGTCTCTGTCTCTCTCACATCTCCATCCCTGTCTTTCACACTCTGTCACTGATTCTATTACATTTGCTCTGCATTTCTCTGTATGTAACTTGTGTATTTTCACTTCTCCCACCTCCTCCCTCAGACACCAAATAATTGTTCCTTGTTTCAGATAACCATAGTATGACTAATGACGCATGAGTAGCAAACTATTAACAATGTAGTCTTTGAAGAACCACAAACTCAGTCAAAATCCACAGGAATTTTCTGGTAAACCACAAAAGCCAGGCTCTACCCCCTCTGTATCCAATATCCCAGCTCTCTTATTCAGAATCAGACCTGCATCTTGGGGTCATTACCTAGAATTCTGGCCTGGAAGTTTTGAAGAACAGACATAGAGGGGGCATATACTAGAAATCTGCATTAGTTGTTCAAAATGTCTATTAAAGTGTGGAATCATAACAATATACATATGTATTTCAGTCTATTTTGATGTGCAATTAAAACTAGTAAAAGATGTCCTTAAGGAAACACTGCCCTTCCCCCTAGGGGCCCTACTTAGACCTAGAATCAATCCTCTGCTCAACAGGTCTGGCTTTGATCTATACCTGTATTTCTCATGTGATTTTGTCTCAAGTCTAGAATCCAAACATACAATTTCTCAATCAAGGTGTCCAGTGTTGTGGAAAGAGTATAGAATTCCATCTGTAAGACCCTAAGACATTCTTTTACTTATCTCAAATTCCATTTTCTCATCTCTGAAACAGATATAATTTGCCTCACAGAGTTGTTGGGATTGAATTGAGAGTAAGATATGCATGATAACCAATTAGTTTGGCTTTGCAAATAATAGATCCTATAATAAGTATCTTTGCAATATATCCTGAGAGAATTTTCCTCTCTCAAGATTAGGACCAGTGTAGATTCTAAACCATGTGATCGAAGAACTTCAAATGCTGGGACTACCTGGGTGGCTCAGCGGTTGAGCATCTGCCTTTGGCTCAGGGCATGTTCCCAGGTCCAGGGGTTGAGTCCTATGTAGGGCTCACTGTGAGGGGCTTGCTTTTCCCTCCGTCTGTGTCTCTTATGAATAAATAAATAATCTTAAAAAAAAAAAAGAACTCCAAACGCTGAGGTTCACTGTATACAGAGATCACAACATTAGGTACTGTGTATAGGGAGGCCTAGCAACTGAGTTCAGGTTCCAGTCTGATCCTGTGTAACGTGGTAGTGTCTGGGCTGACCATGTGATAGTAAGAGTTTTGCCTCTCAGATTCTTTCAGAAATATGGATAATATAATGGACACCACATGTGTTACACAGTGGTAAGGATTTGGGACAGAAATTCCCCTTCCTCCCTGCACAACTCTACACAAACATGATGCCCCAGAGGAAGAAGGATCATTTTTTTGTCAAGGGCAGGTAAGTAACTGTGCTGCCTTGATGGAAAATTCCAGACTTGCTCCTCTCTCTTCCCTCTTGAATACACACACACACACACACAGCATCTTATCAGTTGTATAAACAAAAATGCCTCTTAAAAATAAATTTCTGTGATAGTAGAGCAGCTATAGTAGAGCAGTAGAGTAGCTCGGAGTGTGGACTTTAGACTCAGATGCATGTGGATTTGAGTCTAGATTCTGCCACTTAACTAACTGTACAATGTCAGGAAAATTAGTCAACCTCTCTGAGTCTCAGCCAAACACCAAATGGAGCTAATAATACCAATTCTGTAGGACTGTTGTTTATTTTTTTTAAGATTTATTTATTTATTCATGAAAGCCACAGAGTGAGAGACAGAGGCAGACACATAGGCAGAGGGAGAAGCAGGCTCCATGCAGGGAGCCTGCTGTGGGACTCCATCCTGGATCCTGAGATCCCAGGATCATGACCTGAACCAAAGATAGACGCCCAACCGCTGAGCCACCCAGGTATCCCAGGACTATTGTTTAAATGATGTGATATCACAGCACTTGGTTTACAGTACTTGACACACATAGTAATATTTGATAAGTAGTAGTTGTAGTAGTAGTAGCAGATGCAATTCTCTTTTTTAAAGCTTTATTTATTTTGAGAGAGAGAGAGGGAGAGAATACATGGGGTTGGCAGGGGCTCAAGGAGAGGGAGAGGGAGAGAATCCTCAAGTAGACTCACTGCTGAATGTGGAGCCTGATTAGCTGCTCGATCTCAGGACCCTGAGATCGTGACCTGAGCTGAAATCAAGTCAAATATTTAACTAACTCAGCCACTCAGGCACCCCAGTAGATATAATTCTTACTAGTGTTGCTGCTGGTGTCACTGTCTGACTTGGGATCTAGGCAGCTCTTCCTCAGGTAATGAGTGAGGAGGAAACAAGGCAGCTCTAAATATGCTATCATTCCAGAATGAGGGCTCACTTGGACTTTTTCCCTTTTCTCCTCCTCTTTCAAAGGAGAATAGTGGATGCTTTCATGGTCTCCACAGGATGGGCACAAAATCTGCATCTAGTCCCCATGCCTGCCACCCATCCCAGGGATACCTGGAAACCTCGGATGCTTTGTGAGCCTCACACTAGCATTTTGGACTTTGAAATGAAAATGTTGGATGACTTTATTCTGTGCCCTGGCAATCTCAGCCCTACCAACAGTTTCAACAGCTTCTAGTCATAACCCTGTGATTTGAGAACAATGAATCTTAATATAATTGAGTTAACTGTATCATTTTTAATGTAAGACAATCTTGATTACAGCCAAAGGGCACCATTAATACGCTGAAGGAATGGCCGAGATTTTAGCATGTGAATGTTGTACAGAAAATAGAACTAATTAGCACTAATTTAATTCGAAGATTAAAGAAAATTCTGCTTTTAATTTTTAATTTAAGACAAACCATTTTACTCTGAACAAAGAAAGAATAATAAGTACATTTTTTCCATCTGACAGGCAATTTTTACTTTTGCATTATTACACTAATATGGGACTGTGGGAATCCTGACCCCATTAGAGATCAAATAATCAGCATTTAATTATTGACAGCAAATTAATATTTAATAAAGACACAAGGGTTCCGGTATATGAAAGAAAGGCACCAAGGTTCTGCTGACCCAGAAACGTCCAGAAGGTCCCTTAGTCAGGACGTGATCTCCTAGCCAAGGGTACAAGTCTGGATCCCCAAAGGGTCGTAGCAGTTTATTTCCATCCCAGCTACCAAGACGAAGAGCAGGAAGCTCAGAGTCTGAGCAATTGCCCCTTCTAGTTCCTGCTCCACCCCCCACCAGGTCTTCCTTAATCAAGCACTTAAGCTAAATAATACATCGAATGTCATAACCAAAAGGAGGACAGTCATAATAAAAAAATAATAAAAGAAGTGGCCAATCCCTCTTTTTATTCTGCAAAATAATACTGACTTTTCTTTGCTGTGGGACTGCTTGTCAGGGATAATTTCTAACCAAAGAAGACATAATGGATTTACAATGAAACGCTGATGCTTTCCCCCAGCCTCACAAAGATTCTGAAAATAAGTACTATTACATTAGCAGTCCTAGGAAAGCCAAGAAAAAGCTGTTAGCTGATTTCCCGAGAAAGCCAGAGCTGTGTGCAAAGAATGGCCTGTGGGTGACCTGGTATGGGCTCTAAAACCTATCTGTACTCCCTTTAGATTTCAGCAGCAAAACTCAGACCAGGCCTCCTTTGACCTGTTGAACTGATGGCAGGTGGAGTGGAATGTGCTTGAACCAGGACAGGGGGCTGAGTACTCACCATGGGCTGCCTGGCCCCAGCCCTCAGACCTTTAAATGATTTTTCAGGTAGCCACCTTCAGAGCTTGCCATTCAAACATACAAGACAGATCCAGCCTGACTGCTTGGACAGGCCACATTAGGTGGATGTGCTAGTTCTGTGCTCATAATGACCTAGGGGAGCTTTCACTGGGCCAATTCATCTGAGCCTCTGATTCTACTCTGTAGGACACCTCTCCTGAGCTCCACACCATGGACCCAGCACCTACTGGTATCTCCATTCAGGTGAGCCCTGGGCTCCTCACATTGACCATGTCCAATCCTGAGCTCCTACACACTGATGAGTTCTTCCTGTAAACAGACAATATAAGTGCATATCTTCACACTGCCTCCCTTCATTTAGAGTAGAGGGTATGGGATGTTGCCTAGAAATGCAGTTTACTCTAAGATATAGTACAGAGTGCTCATTTGAAGACTTCTACATGGAGTTTGTGTGGCTCTTTACAGAGACTCTACAGGGAGTCAATACAGTATTGCCCAGAGTGCAGAGTCGCTGGGTACACATCCTCCCTCACTGCTTACCTGCTGTGTGACTTGGCCAAGTCATTCAGCCTGTCCAAATATCACTTGTTTCATCTATAACATGGGGATACGCATAGGTAGACTTGATAAAGTTAATCCATGTAAAGTGATGACATATAGTAAGTGCAAAGTTTACATTTGTGATGTGCAGAGGGGCCCCAAAATACATTCTATAAACCAAAGACAAAGGAAAAGAGGGTCTGACACTGCTTGGCACACATATGTACATTCTATTCCCTTTGGGGCCTAAGTGTCTAGACTATACTTCATTTAGGGAATTATTTTCCCTCAGCGTGGATCCAGACTTCTGCCTTTGGGATTCACATCGCTTTCCACTGCAGTGACTGAGTAGTGGAAGGGGTCGGGGAGGAAGCAAACTGGTACGTGGAGCTCCCTGAGAGTTCTTCGCTCAGACAGAGCTTCCAAAGTGCCCAGGGAATTCATCTGCCATGGCAAGAGTTAGAGGACTTTCTGCAAGTTAATGAAATTACTAAGCCTCAGCTGCTTAACCTCTAAAAATGGGATGATAATAGCACATACTTAGGGCTATTAGGAGGTGCCGAATTGGGTCTGGGAGACAGAGGGACAGCACACACCCCTGAGTATGTGCTGAATCTCAGGAGCCTTAAAACTGATATGCTCACTCGTGCCAAACTTTAGATACCCTGCGTCTTACTCCTACCACTTCCTCATTGACAAGCTATACAAGGAAAGTTAACAATAGGTAAATGCTCTAATGAGACGCTCTCGGCCAGGCTGCCTCCTTCTGTAAAGACTAAGGAAGGAATCATGTACACAGAAGCACACAGCAGGTGAGCTAACGGAGCGCACGTATTGTGGGTGTTTGAATTAGGGGAACAAAAGCGAGATGCATTGATAGTATTTTGTTTGCCATCTCAGTGTGTTAACTTTATAATGTTTGAATAAAGCAGGCACGGGATTTAGACTGAGAAAGCAATTGAATCTGAAATCCCAAGAGGCTCTGATGGATCCAGAAGCTGACAGTGACAGCAGCCTGCAGTAGAGGTATTGTGTACAACAGGCAGCTGCCAATAAGATCCCACAACTCAGCAGAGTCTCCCAGATCAAGACTCAGAGCCAGGGCGCAGATCTGCACTGCTTCGACCCATCTGGAGTTTTCACTGGGAACATCCCCCTTCCCCAGCCTGGGAGCTGTGGAAGTCAACTGATAAGGGAAACTGGGGCAGCACCAACTTGGATGCTGGATTGTGCTCTGTTTCAACTGGGGTTGGACTCCATACTCTCCAGGGACATCCCCAACTCTGAAGCCCTGTCTCCCTAGAGCACCCCTAACGTATTCCCGTGGACCCACTAGCAAAGACCAAGGACAAAATGGAAAATGCATCTGGAGGAGAATTCCCAAATGGTCATTTCTAAGGAACAGAGTTTTCTGGGTTGAGAGAGCACTGCTAGTGAACCAGTTCCTGGAACCCCCAACCACCTGTCTCTTCCCACAAAAATGAGCTCCAGAGCCAAGAGAGGCCTCATACTGTCATGAGCCCATCTGTCCAGTTTCATTCTTGCATAAAGTTATAGTTGTAT
Organism: Canis lupus baileyi; assembly: GCF_048164855.1. Classification (NCBI taxonomy): domain Eukaryota; kingdom Metazoa; phylum Chordata; class Mammalia; order Carnivora; family Canidae; genus Canis; species Canis lupus. The sequence goes on from NC_132860.1 coordinate 12,612,757, forward strand.
CTGAGTAAAGCCCAGGCCTGAAGGTGACATGTATAGAACTCTGCAGATAAATTACCAGTTTTTGCCCAAACACTGCTAAGGTATCTGCAGGACTCTCTAAAGATGGCAAACTGATACGACTCAAGCTTTATTTACTTATTGCTCTACCCCAGGGGTTAGAAGCCTGTGGCTTATTCATTCCCACTGTCAACACACTATTGTCCTAGGCCTGTGTACCCTTGCCTTTTGTGCTGTGGGGGGTGAGGTGGGGGTCCTCTGGTCTTGTATCACAGAGGTCCTGACTCTGTAGGCTATCTTGCCAGGTTCCCTTATCCTCTAGCTTCTAGATGAATTCAGCCAGTGGGAGGCACCACAGGGAGACTGGAGGGCAGAAGGAAAGAGGGGCCTGGTGTTTCTCTGCCTCAGGTAGCTTCTCTCACAGTAGCTGCATTTCTTCTTTGGTACCAAGTCATACTGGACAAGCTTGCCTTGGTTCCACATTTTGTTGGGTGACCCAAAACGCTGCCTCTTTCCTCTGTTGCTCCAGCCCCAGAACAGTGTAGTGCCTTCCTAACTTGCTAAGCTCTGGTCACAACACTGTCTTCTGTTTGACTTCTCAGCAGCTCCCAAATTTCCTACATTAAAACCCATCTACCATAAACACTTGAGAGTCTTTATTTTTACTGATTAGGTCAAGATTGATACAGTGACTGGGATATGGTATATCCAAGATATAATATTTGTATTTATCTTCATGTGAGTATATATAGGCCCTTATGACATCCATCAAAGGTTATAACTGTCAGCCCACCTCCCTAAGGAAAGGGAGACAGGGAATGGCACTTATTTAGTATTTTTTTAGACCAGGCCCTGCAGTAACTTCTCCATCCATCATATTATTTAGTCCTTATAACAATATCAAGAGGTAGACTTTAGTATCCAAATACTGAAGAATGAGAAAACTAGGGCCAAGAAAGATCAAGGAGCTCATCAAATGCTGTGTTGCTGGAGAATAAGGATTTAGAACTTGAACTCGCAAGCAAGCCAGTATCCTTTCTTCTATACCAGAATTCTAAAGGTATGCTCACTTTTGCTTTGTTTTATTTTTGTTATCATAATTGGCAGTCCAAGCCACTGGGCAAATATAATCTTAATCTGACTCCACTTAACAAAATTAATAAAAACTCCTCTGTTCTGATAGCTCTGGTAGGATCAAGGGTGGACCCTTAAACTTGGCCATCTCATCTCCCCACCAGCAATACCACAAGGGCTACTTGAACCACCTTGGAACCACTTATTCTTGCCCACTAAACTGACATGTATTTGGCTTCCTTGTATCATGTCTCTCAACCATGCTAGACTCAGCTGCCCAATTAACTTCCCTAAATCTCATCTTTAATCATGTTGCTCCTTGCTCAAAGGTGGCTTCCCTTGTGCCACCAGACCAAGAACAAATTCCTCTTACTGGCACCAATGACCCAGAACAGGCCGGTCGTTTCATGATCTACACTCTTTGTCTCCACCAGAAGAATTACATCTGCATTCCAAACATTCCCATATTTCCTATCCAATCTTCTTCCATATGATGTTTCCTCCTCCTGGAATACTTTTCCATGTACTTCAACTGGCACCTGCCAGCCCACCATTCATCCTTCCAGGGTCATTGTAATTCACTTCCTCCATGAAGCACCCCATCTGGGTGTGACCGCTCCTTTATGTTGGGTCCTAGATCACTTTTCCTGATATTCTCATGATAGTTTGACTCATATCACAGTTATCTGTGAGCATTTCCTATCCTTGCTTGACAGTTGAGAATCATGACTGTGTTTCCCACTGCTCCTAACAAACCTTGCATATTTTAGGCTTTCAGTAAGGGCTTGCTGAATTGAACAGACTTGGCAGTTACCTAGTTTAACCTAGTGGCAGGTCAGGAAAGCACTTTCTCCTAAATTGTAAACTAGGCCAAGTTTGACATCCCTCATACCATCCATGTCTTCTTTCCCTCCCCGATGTCCCTCTTTTTTGTCCTTCAAATTGGCCATTAACAGATCCCTGAAAATAAAACATAAGTTTAGGGATAACTAAAAGCTTGAAACTGGGAAGAGCCTTTCTCCAGCCTGCCAAGGAAGGTATCATCTGAGCCTCTCAGCCCTAATGAAGAGAAGCTGGCTGCTCACCACCACACACCAGAGAGCCCAAGTTATTGATGCTTATCATGCCTCCTCCCAATGATGGGCACCCTCACTCTTTTAAATGGGTCTGGGTACTGGCCTGAGGCATTCCAAGTCCGAGGTCAGTCAGGCTCCTTCCACTGTCATATTTGTTGTCCCACTGGTAAAGTATGACTCGTTCTGCTTCATTTTACAATCTTCATATCCTTGAAGAAAATGCTCCCTTCCTATTACTTTCACTCTCCCTTAGCCTCGTTCCCAGAGTGACTAGTTTGCTCACTCAGGGACTTTTTTGTTCGCTTTAGCAAAAGGACACTTAAAGTACAACAGGCTTCATGAAAGACAGAAATTCACTTGGAAGAGCTTTGTGTGTCACTTTCTTTCTCTCTCCACGTGGCTTCTCATCCCTGCTTGAGGCTGCTTCTCACTGCATCGTGGCTTTCTCTGGCATTTCAATTCCCATTCTCCCATCACAGTGACAGAGAACACTGCCTTTGGTGTCTTGACATCAGTTCTTGACCTGACCCTACATGACCTTTTAGCTTTAGACCCCCCCCCCCAGTATCTAATTTGTGTCTTTCTCTTTAGAACAGAATCTCACAATAGGGAATCTGGTTGGCTTGACCCAGCTCCTGAATCGATTACCACTGGCCAGTCATGTGTTGTCAAGGTCTTATGATTGCAGGCAGGGATGTCCAGACTCCTCTCTTTGGTGGAGGCCCTGGCTGAATTGTAATTTCAAAGGTGAAGCTATAGGTACACAACCTGAGGTACTAGTAGGGATCTCTAATGAGACTACTCAGCTTATGAAAACAGACTAGAGGGTGAAAGAAGAAAGGGAGAAAGGGAAGGAGGCAGGAAGGGAGGGAGAGGAGGGAGAAGGAATGGAAGAAAGGGGAGGGGAGGAAGGGAGAAAATAAGCCTAAAATGTGTTGAACCTCTGCTATGTACTAAGCACAAGTCAGGCTCTTAAACTTCTATCATCCTATTTTAGCCTCACAATAATTCCTCCAGGTAACTATGACCACTTCCTCTTCCCATATGAAAGGACTCAGACTCAGGAAATGGAACTGGATCATCCTGCAGTCAGTGTAAGTACAGCCGTTTGAACTGGGGGAGTATCTGACTTCAGAGCTCAGGCCTGATAAGAGTTTCATCAGAGGTGGAGTTTCTGTGTGATAAATTTGAAGAAATCACATCCAGAACGGTTTTCCTTAAAACAAAACAAGAGTGATTCTTGAAGACTGTTAATTGATATCTCACTGCACTGGTTACTTCTTTCTGCCTGATGGTTTAATTATTAGTAGCTCAGTGAGTTTCATCAGAGACCTATTGTGCCGCTGTTGGCAAAACAACACTGGCATCTCATGTTCAATAATTAAAAGCAGGAAAAACAAACATTCTCTTTGGAGCCCTGGATTTATAAATAGCAGTGGTATGTGATTCCTTTAATCAATAACTAGGCTATCTAGCCTGGTTTGGACGATGTAGACAATGTAGACGATGGGCCTTCTTGTTTCTTAATTCTCCTCGTCTGCTCTGAATTTACAAATCCAACTGGGCAGAGACTGGGTGGTTGGGAAGCCATGTTATCTTGAACCCTCCCTTTTGGCCACATGGCTGTTAAAAGATAATATTCTAAAAAGGCAAAATCATGACTTTCATATACACATGAATATAAAATATGTAATGAACATGTGCAAAGGAGCTGGAAAAGAGGCTACAATCTTTTTTTTTTTTTAAGATTTTATTTGTTTACTCATGAGAGACACAGAGAGAGAGAGAGAGGCAGAGACCTAGGCAGAGGGAGAAGCAGGCTCCATGCAGGGAGCATGATGCGGGACTCGATCCCGGGTCTCCAGGATCACGCCCTGGGCTAAAGGCAGCACTAAACCACTGCCCGCTACAATCTTTTCAAAGGAGAAATCAAAGAAACATAAATTGATATAGAGGAAAAGAATGTTGAAATAAATTTACAAATTCTATTAAATTGATTTGTTTTGTTTTGTTTTGTTTTTGAGGGTGTGAAGGGGGAGAGCTAATGAAACCTACACTGGACAGAATGCATTTGCATTTCTATTGACAATAATGATTTCGCATTGCTATCACCGATCTACAACTTATATTGTAAAATAGCTCAAGGACAACGAAAGGGCAAAATCAGATAAGCCTCAAACAAGTGTGCTCTACACAACCCATCACTTTCTGTCAGTTGTATCTGGTATCTTTCTTGTTTATTCCAAATTTCCTTACATGATATAGAAGATAAGTAAGATAAGGATTTCTCAGCACTCAGAGGGGCTGTGACCACAGATGGTATGTGTCTTAGGGTCAAATCTAGGTTGAAATTAAATATACTGCTGTTGAAATTAACTCTACTGCTCATTACTCAATTTCTATAGGTGACCTTTGATTGATTAAAGCTCTCCGACTCTCAGTTTTCTAATCATAAAAGAGGGGTAAAGTAACCCCTTTACAAGTTTCATCTGTGGATCAAGTTAATAACCAAGATCTTAACATAGTATCCGACACAAAGTGGTGTTCAGAAAGTGTTTGATCCCAGAAGCCTTTCCCCTGGCCATAGCAGCCCAGAGACTACAGAAATCAATCTTCACTTGGTGGTGGCCAGAGGGTTAAGTTAATAAAGTGGACATGAGACACCCCAGGGTCCCTACCTCTCTCCTGCCCTTGGCTAAATAACACAGAACCATCACATCATAATAAGCATGCTCCTCAGCCTGGAGCTGAGCTGAAATTCCAAAGGGAGCACACAATCAGATGCTCCTAGAAGCCTCCATCCTTGGAGAGCAAGAAGGGAAAGAGGCAGGAGAACCAACATGGCTCCCTGAGGCCCTTCAAGTGCTCAGAGTCCATACACGAGGGATTCAGTCCTGGAGAGGAGAGATACAGAAGAAAACGGAAATCCACCTGGTGTGTCTACCTGTCAATCCTAGCAGTGCTAACTGTAAATGCTATTAAACAGATGCTATTTCATTCAACAAATGCATTCATCATGCACTCTAGGACCAAAGCTAAAGGGCACTGTGGAGATGGTGAGACCCCAGAAGCAAGTAGATGGGGATTAGCTTTGCCCCTAACTCCGCCCCAGATTATCTCTGCAATCTTAGGTGAGTTCGGTCACCTCCTCAGCTTCAAGTTCCTTCTTGGGAAAAGAGATTAACAATAGTAATTACTTCAAGTACTTGCAGTATTCATGAGATCATTTTTGTGATGGGTATAGCAAGTAGATGAATCATGAATGGTACCTAAAATAAATAAAGATGGAGAGGGAAACTCTGCTCCACGCTGATCTGTGTTGACATTTGGTTAGGAGTTTTTACCACCAAAGTTGAAAACAGGACTTGAAAATCTAAGGGAAGAAGAACTAAGAAAAGGAGAATCTCCACTGTTATAGTTTCTCACCAGTACACAACCAGTGTGGTGGTTCTGAGGCTAAGGTAAGGATTTCTCAGCCATTCAGAGGGGCTGTGACCATGGATGGACAGCCGTATCCACCCTGGACCAACCTCGGTGTTCCAAAGGGGTACAGGAGGCTGAACCATTCTTCTGATTACTGAACAGGTGGCTAGAAGGTCTTGGTCCCAAACCAGAAAATAGGCACTATTGGAAGCAGGGCTAATGCCTCATGTCCTCCTGTGGATCTCAAGCCAGTAGTCCCCTCTGAAAAATCATAGTTTTGTTCTCACTTTCCTAGACCACTGATGTTGAAAAGCATCTGCCAAGCTATCTGCTAGTTGGGTTTCTGGTGCTCTGCTCTCAGCTGGGAGGTGACTCTGAGGGAGGGAGCAAAACCTCCTTCTGTGCCCATCTCTCACTTGCGTATGAAGCCCCTGTCCTTCCTTCTGGTACTTTGTATGTATACTTCATCTTTCTACCTAAGGCCTGTACCCCCTGTCCTGCTACCCCACAATGACTGATGAGTGAGTCCGGGGAGCAAACCCTCTGAGAGTTCAATGACACTGGCTTTCTAGTTCACTTTGCCTCTGTCTCCCCTGTACCATCCAGTGTCTGTATTCTCTTAAGTGTAGACACCAAGAATAGATTTTCTAGGCATGTCTAGTGAGCCATTCCCTCGGATGCCCACTCTTCAACAAATTCCAAATGTCCCTCAGCCTTGCTCTGCTAGGCTAGGTCCAAGAACCTTGGATGCCACAGTGAAGTGTTTACCCCTAATTCTGCAAGTCCCAGGGAGATACTAAAGACTTCCCACCTCGAGACTGGCACTATCTGAATAGGATTGTTGGGTGTGTCGGTGAAGGGGATCTGTTCCAAACCAAAAGGAAGAAAGAAATTTAAGTACTTAAAAAGGTCAAATGAGAAGGCCCTGTATGGGCTTGTTTATTCCAGAAAGGAACCAATGAAACTTAAACAAATGCTATTCTTCACAATGTGAAAACAAAAATACTTTCAGAGATAAGCGGATGACTTCTCTTTTCTTGTACATGTGACTAAACTTGCCCAGAAATCCAGTCATGGAACAACAGATCGTTTTGCTGAGCTAAAGAGCCAGGGAGAAAAAGAGTCAACAGATTCCAGAATGGACACCTTCCCCAGCGGCTGAGCCTGGAAACACTGGTTCAAAAGGCCAGACAAGTCACTCTACCCCTCTGTGAGCCCTGGGGCTGCTCTCGGTCTCCCTTTGCGGTCTAGCCCAGTGGGTGTCTGTGGATGGGTGATAAGTTAAGCAAAGCTAATGTCAGATCAGGCATGATGGAGAGTGTATATCCCTTCTTGAGACTCTTTATCACTCAGAGTGAGTGTTTTATAGCCCTGCATAGAGGTTGCCATAAAACACTATTTTAAGGAGCTTGAAACCATATTTCATCCATTAACGTCCTCTTGCCCCAAGAGGCAAAACAAACTAGCAGGTGGCTCAGGATTAACATCTTTATTACAGATGACCTCACTATTGTGTTCTCTATAAAGAAAAAATATTACAAAGCATTAACGCACTTTAACTATTAAATTAATACAGATTTACGGCTCATATCCGGATCTAAATTTCTTAGCTTGCAGGGTCGTTATTTTTCTGTGATTTTTTTTGACAATATTGCTAATGGGGACCAGAGCAAAATTGATATGAACTGTAATGGTGGATGCATGCATTCAGGGAGGCAGTAGGTTATGTCTCTTCATAAATCACTCGGATGGTAGTTTTGCACTAGAACTTACACAAGTATTTTCAATATTTGAGCAATAGCCACAGAAGGATATTTAGCCAAGAGGATGCAAGTATTAAGATTCCAATATTTACTTTGTTCTGACAAATGGCAAGGCACGAAGGCTGCGCTTTCATTACTTGGAGAGGCCTTGGCGTGTAACTCCCCCTCTCCCCACTCTCTCTCACTCACGCTTAAAGTAGCCATTACTTATCTTATCTCCATGCATCGCTATTGAATGTTGTTTGTTTTCATATGTGCTATAGATTGAAGTTGCCTTCATTCCCACACCTTTCTGGGATTCTGAATGATGGTAAACGCTGGTCACCAGTTAAGTAGGAAGCAAACTATCAATCACACTGTTGATGGCCAGCAAGCACCCAAGAACCCAACGTTGGGTAAAAATGGACTGTTGAGGGATCTCCAGGTGGCTCAGTGGTGGAGCGTCTGCCTGCAGCCCAGGGCGTGATCCTGGAGATCCAGGATCAAGTCCTGCATGGGGATCCCTGCATGGAGCCTGCTTCTCCCTCTGCCTGTGTCTCTGCCTCTCCCTCTCTCTCTCTCTCTGTGTGTGTGTCTCTCATGAATAAATAAATAATTTTTAAAATAATAACAAATTTTTAAAGAATGGGCTGATGAACAGGGCTTAAGACGGAGGCTGAATAGGGTCTTCCTCCTTCCCCCCAAGTGTAAACCTTGGGGACCTCACAGTCATCCGCACCTTAAGAAAGCAAAAGAGACAAACGACCCTCTTGCAGGCCGGCCTACTGATTGGGCCACGCAGGTGAGGAGGAGGCAGGGAGCTCCAGAGACCAAAGGTTAGAGACCCTTCCCACCGGAGCAGCACTGTCCTCAAAGGTAAGGATGTGGATCCTGGGCTCCCCAGCTTCTCTGCGGGGACAGGTGCGTGTGCACAGAGCTGCGGGGCGGGGAGACTGGGGGCCGCCAGCATCCTGAGGGAGGGCAGAGTAGGGGCCTCGAGAGCCAGCTTGGGGGATAAGACCTCGTAAAACCATGCGGTCTCATCTCCAACCCACCACCACCTAGCCCGAGTTTCCTGCGGGCGCAGAGCACATGCACCCTGGAGGTGCCTTTGAGCAGCTGGCTTCTTCCCGGATCCATCTCTAAATTGCAGAAGCCCATTCGAAAATTGTCACAGCCAACAAAGCACTTTTCAAAAGGACATGTGAGACAGAGGCAGCATTTTTGTTTAGCCAAGAAGTAACTTCTAGAAAGGGGGGGGATACATACATATATATATATATATATATATATATATATATATATATATATATGATTTTGCCAAAACTCAGCACTGATAATAATAGCTGCCATCAAAGGATTGAAAATCGCAGCTTCAGGAGTTTCCGAGCATGGAGGCCTCCTTCTTGCCCTGTGAGGACCGAGAATCCCTTTCTTCTTCCCCTTTCCATCCCCATCATGAGCCGGTCTGAGACCAGTCAGAGGAGAGAGCTTCAGAAAACATTTGAGCCATGCAAAGAAATCTTGGTCTCTGCAAAAGAGGTGAACAGGGGCATGCATGAGAGCTTTGGCCCTTGGTGTTAGGAGGCCAACTGAGAAAGAAATGATTAAAAAAAAAAAAACAATTGCATCTTCATGAGAGACAATATGGCATGTGAAAAATGCCTGTCGCTGATATTTCTTGATCTATCCCAAGAATATAATCTCAAGCAACATAAGAGAGCGTTCTCTTCCTTTCTCGTCCTAATCCATGGATATCTGTGTGCACGTATGTGTGCACACTGCATGTGAGCACATACTGCCTTCTGTATTCTGAGCACGCACGGGGAATCGGATGCTATCGGTGTGCTTGCACGTGTACCCCAGGAATAGCCAGGCATCCGTATGTCTACATGCGCATTGGTGATTAATGTATGCCTCTATGCGGATACTTTGTGCGCGCAATTCTTTATGTGTACACACCCAAGTGTGTTGTGTGTGACCTGGTAGGCATGTCATCATGGACATGCACAAGGGCACATGAGTCCTGTGTGTTTGTGTGAGTCTGGGTTCCTAAGCCCTACCACGCACCAGGCTGTTTGCAGCCAGTGTTGAGCCGCTAATGATTTTAATGAGAGTGCCTTCTGGATTCATATTTTTTTCATAAAATACATCACACTAAAACCAAATCAATGAGAAACATTAATTAGGGCCTTTGTAGATGCCTTCTGTGGTGGTGTTTTTCTTTTGAGAAGCACCAGACGAAGAATGCTGGGCTTTATTTAAGCTAAGTTGTTTGACATTTAGATGAGAGAAAAAAGGGGAAGAAACTAGCCAGCCCAGGAACCGTTTTTGACAGCTCTTTGTCATGCAAGGGAGAAAAAAGGCACTGGCTGTGAGAGTCTACTTTGAAGCCCTGGAAATTTGTAATGAAAAATTTAAGATACAAGAGAGGCAGAAAGATGAGCTATTCACGGGGCTCTGCATATATTAACACTTGTAATGCAAACTAAAGGTTTGCTATGTGTTTTTATAATTTGGCCGCTAATAAATATCTTCGAGAAGTGCTTTGATTTTCGAAGCTTCGGTATGGAGTTCGAATCCATTAAAAAGTAAAAGAAACAATTGGCATTGGACTCTGGTCCCTGATTAGGGGACCGTGCACATCAATTATTACAGACAGACCACTGACTGATTTCAAAGGAGGCTGGATGCCCTTGCGTGCTCAGAGGAAGCCATGCGTCTGTGGACACATCTCCTCCACTGCAACCAGCCTCCATGCCGACTTCTAGGTCAACTGGTCCCAAGCACCTTATCGCTTCCTTCCTCGGCCACCTGGGCATGATTACTGACAATTCTCTCCACAGGGACAGTCAGAAGCCAGGAATCCACTGAGGAAATTCTCAAAAAGTTAACATCTTCATTACCGAAAGGGTAGAGTTTCTGTGACATCAAGACAGCCTTTGCAAATTTGGGATACCGACAGCAAATCAATTTCATCCATTCATTACATCTCTGTGGGCCTAAATCACGCTCCACCTGCCCAGCCCTTTCAGCCACTGACCCTTCTGCCATGATCAGCCCAAGGTGTCTTGGCCTCCTCTTTTCTTTTTAGATAGTCCTACCCACCCTTTTAAATTCGTTCTAGAACTTCTGTTGTTAAAAACCCAACATCTTCACATTCATCAAAATTCTCTCTTCTTTGCCATATAAGTAGATATGCAGAAGGAGTATGGACTCGGCAGTCAGACTCACATTTCAACCTCAGATGGGTTTGAGGGGGTTAGAGCATGAGGCCAAGGAGTGGGGGAGGAGCAGGCTAGCAGGTTCCAGGCGGAGCTCAAAGCTTTGGCCCCCATGTCAGTGAGGCTCTGGGTAACATGGATATTCAGTGCCCGTGGATTTCATGTCTCAGGTTTAACACTCAATTTTCTGACTCATGCTCTGTCTACACTGATTTTGGTCTCTCTTAGAAAAATTTTCATCCAGTATACTCTGAGTCCTTGAACCTTACCGATCAATCCCAGATGATACCTCAGTGGGTTTCTTCTGATCCCTCAAACAGAAACAATATGGCAGAGCCAGGTTTCTCAACCTCCCTTCTGTTGCCATTTGGGGCCAAAAATTGTTTACTGTTGGCAGGGAGGGGCTGTCCTGTGCATTGTAGGGTGTTTAGCATCATCCCTAGCATATTTGTCTTCAAAATGGACAACACTAAGTGAATTGCAGGCCCTTTTGGCTATTCTCATGAGACCCAGTGTTGGGATCCAGGGTCCAGGCATGTCCCTCTTAATCATAATCATGGTTTGCTAGTCTGGAGAAAAATTACCAAAGGGTATAAACTAGAAGGAGTGGCATCACTCAGGGACCTGTAAGCAGAAGTAACGCTGAACTGGTAATTTAAGGGGAGTTTAGCAAAAAACAAAAACAAAAACAAAACTAGGTATAAAGAAGTGAGCAGGGTTTAAGGAAAGGAGAGACAGCACTCTAGGGCTGAGAACAGTTGGGAGTCGCTATCACCTAGACCTTAAGGGGATGGGAAGGTGGTGATTAAGCAAAACATCCGTATGCTTACAGATGTAAGGAGGAGCTATGGAAAACAGGAGCTCTGTGAGGAGCTGTGGAAAACAGACAACCCTCAATGATCCAGAAGGGAAGGAACAGAGAAGAAAACTTCTGACTCCTATCTTCCCCAACCTCTTTCACTCCTCCAGAAACAAGGGAGCCACGACAAAGTTCTGATGGGTCAGACCCCCAGAGAACAGAAGAAAGTAGAGGTAGAGGGAGTGAGGGATCCAGGGCAATGGAAAACATCCAACACAAGTGAAAAGAAGAAGAAAAAGGTGTCCAACAGATGATTTCTGGGCTGCTGCTATGGCTAGGGCATTGTCAGGGAAATTTAGAGAACAATTAGAGGCAGAGCCCAGATGGACAAAAGGCTAAAGAACCAGCCAAAAGTGAGTGGTGAAAAGTGACCTGGTCAAATTTATAATGCCTGGACCCAGCAGGGGTGGCTCTGTGTTAGCTGCAAAGCTCACTTCCACAGGGGCAGGTTTGTTGGAAGGAGGCTAGAATGGAGGAAGACATTTCCAACCCAAACTCTTGGGCTGTTGGCTCAGAGTTTCTTGATCATATTTTATAATTGTCTGGCCAAAATAGAATTTTCTTTAGATTATACCTCTCTGGACGGTGGAAATCTTCTCTGATTTGTCTGTGTGTATTCCCCAATGCCTGATAGTTCCTGGCCAAAAAAAAAGTGCTGAGCTTTCAAGTGTGAATCTGAAGGTAGAAGCTCTGGGATTCTATTATCTGCCACATATAGTTCACCATGTGTGAGAAGATTCATAACATCCTTAAATAAATACAACTACAATTTGTTAATTACACCTCACTAGAGATAGAGGAGGGCAGGGAAGAGTCCCTGACATGTTGTTCTTTCTTCCCCTTCAGCAGAAAGGAGAATCCTTCCCATAAAGTGTGCACAGTTGAAGCAGGGTGCTGCAACCTGCCCACCCATCATCTATTTCTATTTCTCAGAGTACCTAGTAGCAGGGCAAGGGGTAGAAACTTGGGATGGCAATGTTTCTTACCCCACAAACTGAACAAATGGTCACTGGAGCCCATAGTTGGAAGTTCCAGAGTTTGGAAGGCCACTCAACTGCCCTTCCAAAATCAGGCCTTATCACTGTGGCTGGTCCAGCTGGTAGGAGGGTAGACAGAGGTGTACTTTTCTAAAAGAGCAGCACCTTGTTCTTTAGATACATGTCCATTTCTATGGCACCAGGACACCCAGGCTCCCAAGAGTGACAAGCTTCCCTTGGCCTTGACTCCTGCAACAAGCCTTGCCACGGACCACGCCAGCCTCCTGGAGCACGTTCCAATTGTCTGAGACTACTACTGCAGGAACTCTTTCTCCAAGAATTCTTTCCCTGGGCAGGGGGCTAGAGCCATAGCACAAATTGCCTCCACACAAAGTCCTTGTGTGTATCTGGAATCCCAGATTAAAAACATTTATTGCATTGAGCTCAAGTTCAATATGATGGGTGTCACTGAGAGATTTCAGAAATAATGTGTTGGTTCAAAGGATTATAGTCGAGCAGGAAAGGTTTTAAAAAAACTGTTTAAATTGATTCCCAGCAGAAAGGAAACAGTAGGGAAGTGCAGAAGAGAGACATCGGATAGGTAGGAGTCATCGTGAGATGGTGGGTATGGGCAGGTATGGAATTGGATAGAGAAGCCATACCTTGCCTATGAACAGACTCATCAGCGGGGACGGCCACATCTTTTGAGTCGTATCCAGTATCGAAGACCTTCCCATCCCTTCCTGCTGTCGCTTCTCCTAATTGTGATCACTGGAAAAATTTTCAGAGGGAAAAGATGTTCTGGCAATGTTGGTTAAATAGCTGTCTCTGGTTCTCCATTTGAAGCTGACTTCTTAATTAAGGCACCATTGCCTGGACATAAATGCATTTATGTATATTAATTTTTGCTCCACTTAGCAGAGTGGTCACTTAATTAGATGCCTTCAGTTGTTTTATTAGAAAAAAAATAATCCATCCCTCCCCCCCAAGGCATCCCTCCTGCCCACTTAGCTCCTCTGTTGTGCTGTGAATTTAAACATACTATTTGTTGCTTTCTGTTCAGTTCATTTGTAACTCCGATGCCCCTGCATTTGTAGAAACTGATATTAAAAAGTAATATCCGAGACTAAAGTCGCTAGACTGTTTAGTAGATTTTTAAATTGAAACCAAAATTATACAGATTTTTCATTCTGATAATTCCACCAATTCACTAATTCTTTAATCTTTACAGGTCATTGAACAGTTCTACATTAATGAGATGTAGTTAAGAACAAATTTTACACTTTTTCCTTTTTTTTTTCTTGAAAAATGTTTCCTATCATTTGTAAATTAGAAAGAACTTGTTCCATTTATGGTCCATTTATTTAAAATAATCGAATGCATGGGATCTGACTGAACACTGTGTGTAATGATGCTTTTAAACAAATTACCATTTATTTATAAGCAAGAAATAGACTTTTAAAAAGCACCCAGACTTGGTTACATTATTGATGGCTTTCTCCAAGCCCAACAGCTCTGGGGTGTGTGTGTGTGTGTGTGTGTGCGCGCGCGCACGTGCATGTACATGTGCACACACACGTGGGTATGGATTTTATTTCCGTGAGAAGGTTGAGGATTTGGGAGTCAAAACAAAGATGACTGCTAGAAAAGCAGCATGTTTTTCCTTTTCAGGAAGTTGCAAATGTTGGTGAAATCCACCTATGATGAACCACCCATCTCAGCACAAAGCACCCAAAGCTCAGACCAGAATCAGCCCTCGTCTAACCTGCCCGTTACGCTAAGGGTATACAACGAACAGTACAAGTCCTCCAACCCAGCTGATGGAAACATGCAAGTAGGCAAAGCCCATCACTTTCACCAGTGGCCCAGGGGCTCCTACTTACAGAACAATTACATTTTCATAAAATGCTGTGGAGTTAATTGGTTGGACTCAAGTACTGTAAATTATTATTATTCCTTGCCATACTAGTGCAGGGAGGAAAGTGGTTGTTTGTTCTGTGAAGTGATAGTTAAAGAGCTGGTGTTGCAGAGAACCAGGGGAGAAGACAGACTCCTCTAAGAATTAATGGGGGAGAGAGATGTCTGGCCTCCTCAGCTTTGGCCCTATCCATTCATAATACTGTTCTCATCTCCTTTCTCTTATTCCTTTCTTCTATACTGACCAACTGAAGAATAAATAAATAATAAGTAGTCCCTGCAACTTCCAATATTCAATCCCAGCCATATTCCCCCAACTTCCAACAAGAGTGCATTCCCCAGAGATCACTTGCCAACTCCTGCAAAATCAACTGAAATAGCCCTTTTTACAGATTTTTTTTTCTTTGAAAGGGGGAGTCTATAAGCCTGGAAGTGTGCACAGTTGAAGTGTTAAGGAAAGGAGTTAAGGAAAAAATGCATATACACTTATTGATGAAGATGTAAAGAGGAAGAAGAAGGTGGAAAAATATACATAAATCTAGGATGCCAGACGTATCAAAGCTGGTTATCAGAGCGATGTTAAGTTTCCAGGACTGAGAGGATGTGTGACTGGGATTGCTTCCCTACAAGGATTTTTAAGAAGCCATGAGAACAAATAAATAAATAACCAGAAGGAAAGGTGCTTGAAGACAAGATGAATGTATATAAAGACAATTCTTGTATTGCTAAGCACCAAGAACTATCTGATATATAAGAGATGAATGAATGTCTGATACGTATGAATGAATGAGGTTGTGTTGACTTTCAAAAAAGACAGAGGCAGATCTAAACACTAACCAGTTACTTCAACCACTAGCAAACCAATAATTGTTAAATCAGTGGTTTTGAAAGCTTAGAAAATAAGCAATAATGACCAGGTCCCATAAGGACAAATCTTACCAAATAAATCTAGTAGGAATTTTTTTCATTGAGTTGTCAGACCAGTTACACCTCATTTTCAATCAAGTGTTTGACCAAGTATATGTGATATGTCTGCAATCAGGAAATTTGCAGAATAATTGGTTGAACATTGAAAGTAATAAATAATAAAATTAATTAGTAAATTAATTGAAACGAAGGTGATAAATAATGACTATTAGATAAAAATCTCTAGTAGAATGCTGTAGGTCCATTGGCTATTTGTTGTACCAATAACTGAAGATACTAGAAGAGAGTTTTTGTGATTGGGACCTTCATAAAAAGATTCTGGTGTTTATGGCCATCCTTAGTAATAGGATTCTGTCCTTGGTGCCAATGTACTTTGTATTTCACCCGGAATCTTATATCAGATATAGACAGCATACCCATCAAAACCTGCAGATGACAAAAAATGGATAGAGTAGTTAGATAACTAAGTGAAATAAATCTACGTATCAACCTGACAAGGATAAACATCGTGTTTTCAATAGGTTCAAAAAGTCAACTTCTCATACATAGACATGGAAAATCTCTGGCTAAATGGCAGCCATTGTTGGAACAAACAAAAGCTTAAGCTATTTTATTTAATTAGTTACAAGTTTGATATACAAAAGCTGTATGATGTGATTGCCAAAAATCCAAGGTTGTTGGTGTTTTTATCCACAGAGACTATCCCTGGCAAATGGCAGTTTCAAGAAACCGAGAAGAGATGTGATACAGAATGGAGAAGACAAGCCTTTGGGAGGATATGGCTGCTGTTTTTAAGTATCTGAAGGATAGTCTTTTGGAAAAGAAAAAAATCGTGTTCTTTGTTGTCCCATAGGAAAATGTCCCTAGTGGAAATGTCTAGAAATGGAATAGGATGCTTTGTGAGAAGTCATGAGCCACTCCCTTGGTTGGAGCCTGATATCCTTTGTCAGAACTGTTGAGATGACCTAGTAGAGACCTTGTACTTCATTGCTAAGATCTCTAAAATTCTGAGATTACTTGATTCTCTATTTCAAGATGCTCAGGATAGACTAGTGTCACATAGACTTGGAATTATATGTTTGTGTACCATTTAAAATAAATAATGAAGTTGGAGGCAAGTAATCAGGTTTTAATTTTTTCAACTTAGTACACTAATATTTAATAATAAAAATAAACGTCCAAATACCATATTCATAATTTTACAGAAAATCATTTTAAACACCAAAATCTAAGATGAAGAAAAGCCCAGAAAAAGAATACTTTTTTATATTGAATATCTTTGTATCATGAAAACCACTCTCTTTTCTCTACTTTTTTTTTTTATACTGCCACAAAGCAGTAGACATTCCTTCAGAGCCAACACTAGCATTTGAAAACCAGTGATACAAGCAACATCAGTGTGGCCATGCAACAGTGTCACTCATGAAGCTAGAATAAAAATGTTGGCTCATCCAGAAAGGATAAGTGTGGTTTCACAGTGGCTTCCCTCTGCTGTAACCACTGGAGGCTATATAAAACCCTTTCCTTAGACTTAGCTCTGTGTCTTGGTCCTCATCAAAGCAAATCATCAGCTTCATGCCTTTTTAGACATGTAGATCAAGAAATAGTGCAAGGTGGGAAAAATAATTTCATATCCAATGGGACCCTGTTATACTTCTCAAAAATAATTGCCAGTTGTGTCAACATTTAACCTTACACTATTTATAGAAAAATACAACTATTACCCTTTGGTCAGAAAAGTTATCTTTTTCATGTACTAAATTATCCTATATATTATATTATATTATATTATATTATATTATATTATACTTATCCTTATATATTCAGGCATATTTCCGGGATTCTATTTGATCAATCCATCTATTACTGCATAAGAACCAAACAATTGCAATTATTATGACCTTATTCTATGTATTAATGCCTATGTCTTGGTCTAATTAGGCTGCTATAACAGAATACCACAGACTGGGTAAAATTGGTTTCTCAAAGTTTGGAAGTTGAGAAGTCCAAGATCAAGGTACCAACAGATGAGAGCGGCTTCCTGGCTCATAGATGGCCATCTTTTTGCTATGTCCTCACGGGGCAGAAGGGGACAAGGGAGCTCTCTAGGATCTTTTTCATAAGGGCACTAATCCCATTAACAAGAGTTCTGTCCTCCTGATCTAATCACCTCTCAGATATCCTACCTCCTAATGTTATCATTTTAGGGTAATCCCCAATGAATGGGGAGAATACAAATATTAAGTCTATAGCAGACTGGAAGGGAAAGTTCACTGTTGTTCATATTTTTCAAAAATTTCCTAGTATTCATCAACATATATTCTTATAGATGAACTGTAAAATAGCTTAGTCACATTCAGAGAAAAAACTCTCCTTATATGTTTTTTAAACTATTAAAATTTACAGATTTAATTAGAAACAGTTCATACCATTCCCTGTTAAATCTTCCATCCAGAAACATGGATATTGTTTTACTTCCATTTATTCAGGGCTTCTGTTAGGCTCCTTAGTAAATTTTGTTTACCTAAAGGTTTATATAAAATTTTGTTCAGATATAAGATGTGCAAAATTACTCTTAATATTATTCTCTGTCTTTTAAGTTTTTCTTACTCTTACAAATGGTACAATTTTTCACTACTTTTTTTTCTGGTATAGAAGAAATCCATTTTTCAATATCTTTTATAAGTGACCTTCTACTGAATCTCTGTATTAAAGTGGTGTTTTTGCTTGATTCACTTGGATTTTCAAAAAAATCTTTATGTCTATTCTTTGCTCATATTTATACCTTTTTATTTCTTATTCTTCAGCTAGAACTATTCAAACAATGTGGTAGAAGAGTGATTATGTGGACATATTTTAAAGGCTCATATTTATTGGTATTATTGCATTGTTTCTCCACCAAGGGGATATAACCATTGGGGGCTGTATAATAAACCCTTGGTGTAGGGGAAGTGGAAGTAGAGCTATATGACATTCCCCATGAGATTTTGATAGGCTGCTCTAGGAGCGCTGACAGGCCCAATTTAGAATCATTGACTATTGATCTATCATCAGTACAATTTGTTGTACCATTCAGGTGTACCTGAGTAGAAAAATGTTCAGAGACTGAGAAGCCTGTGTTTTTGTACTTTGCTATCCATTTGCTGTTTGCTCCTCATGTAGAGTAAACATTCTATATGAATCTGTATGAATACTGAATATCTTCAGTACTAAGAGGATTTGGGGTTTTGTTTTTGTTTTTCAGTATGGAATAGATGTGGGCTTTCATGAAATGGGTTTTGGAAATCTGACATGATAACTTAATTCATTTCCAAATGCTTGAAGAGTAGGTTCCTACAGTAAGCTGGTGGTGATGTCTTCACTACACAGTTGCTCACAGCTTGCCAGCAGTTTGTTGAGTTCTGCAGTTCTGTTCATCTGTAGATCCTACATTTCAGCCAACCTGATGTGTATGCTCTCAGTGTATTTTCCAATTTCTGGACCTTGACTTTGTTTACTTTCCTTCATTCACTTTCTTCTTCATTTCCATGTGCCCAAACCCAAATCAAATGCCACTGCTTCCATGAAAGCCTTCCATGACTGAAAACTTCAGTCATGTGTGATTCTTTCCCCTTCTACACTTAACCTTGTTTCTGCACTTTCCTAGTGACACTTATTTCTAGCTGTCATAATAGTTAATTTTGCTTCTGTATTCTCCTCGATGGTGAACTTCTTGAAGGATCCATGTCTTTTTTTTTTTTTTTTTTTTTTATGATAGGCACACAGTGAGAGAGAGAGAGAGGCAGAGACACAGGCAGAGAGAGAAGCAGGCTCCATGCACCGGGAGCCTGACGTGGGATTCGATCCCGGGTCTCCAGGATCGCGCCCTGGGCCAAAGGCAGGCGCCAAACCGCTGCGCCACCCAGGGATCCCGAAGGATCCATGTCTGAGTAGCCTTTATCTTCCTCACTGTTTTAGGATAGAGCTGAATAAGTATAGTCTGGACTCAGAAAACAGGCTGCCTAGCTTCCATTCCAGCAGTGCTTCTTTCTAGCTATGTGGCCTTGGGCAAAATACTTGACTTAGGTTCTTCTATAACATGAAATATCAATAGTGTCTACTTCATGGAGTTTTTGTGAGGATAATGAGGTCATATATGTAAAGCCTTTGGAATAATTACTAGCATAAATTTAGCCCCCAGTATCTTTTATTTATTATAACCTATTAGAAATAGCTTCAGGAGGGTGGCTGTCTCCTCTCTTTCACCACTTGCTGATTCTTAGCACCCAATACAGTTCTTAGCACATAGTGGGAATTCAATAAATATTTATTTAATAAAGTTTAAATGACTAAATAAAAGTGTGGGTGATAAAATTGTTCTCTGCAAGTTAGATTTTTTTTAGATTTTATTTATTTATTCATGAGACACAGAGAGAGAGAGAGGCAGAGACACAGGCAGAGGGAGAAGTAGGCTCCATGCAGGGAGCCCCACGTGGGACTCAATCCTAGGTCTCCAGATCACGCCCTGGGCTGAAGGCAGCGCTAAAATGCTGAGCCACCCGCGCTGCCCTGCAAGTTAGAATTCTAATGCTGGTTTCACTTCCCTATTATTTAACCCACAGAAAGTAGATCCCACACGTCACAGAACCCACAAAGTTCCACCCTATAATTTCTCTTTCCCTGGAAGCCAGACACTAGCCATAAGATAAACATGCAGTCAGGACAGAAGAAAAGGAGTTGGAGAAACTCTGATACTCTACTGAGCAAAGCTGGGACCTGTCTTCCAGCTGAGAAATACAGCTCTCTTGTGCCAATCAGTATCTCTGTGGTTATAATAAATAAACCCCTTCTTTTTAAAGTGTCATATGATTCAAGTTATTCTTCTGCTTTCTCAAATTCATAGAGGATTAAAGTTATATGGCAAAGGAGGGCGGGAGTAAGCCAAGTGCTAAGAAAAGAAAATAATCCTTTAGTAGCAAGGCAGTGGTTAGGACAAGGAGTCTTTGAATATAGACCTTTTTACTAACCTGTGAATAGTTATATCATGAACTACTTCAGGAGACTGGCACACAGAATTATTAAAAAAATTCTTACTTGTGTTCTATTTTCTTCTCTTGCCTCTGCATTTCTACATCAATATAAAAAAGAGTAGTCTCTAAAATCAGACCAACATAAAAATGAATCACATACAATCTTAGAAAGTAACTTTGGGATATATGGGTGTCTCAGTTGGTTAAGTGTCTGAATCTTGATTTCGGCTTAGGTATGATCTCAGGGATCAAGTCCCACATCAGGTTCCACGCTGTTGAGTGAGAGTCTGCTTGGGATTTTCCCTCTCCCTCTCTCTGTTCCTCTCCACGCTCATTCTCTCTCTAAATGAATTGAAGGGGGCGGGGAGGAAAGTAACTTCAACCAACTGAGGCTCTGCTTCTTCATCTTTAAATATCTACGTCATAGAATTATTGAAATCACTAAATGAGTAACATATATTCCTGGTCCAAACATAACAGGTGTTTTCCAGTTGTTAATGCCTTTCTTCCTTCTACCATTGTCACTTTCAATGTCAGTAGGAATGACATATGCTCGCCCTTCAGATATTTCCTCTTTGTTATTGTCATCACTACATTCAAAAAATTAAGGATTATTCTAATTCAAAGTACTGGAGCATAAAATACAGCAGATACCAAACATATTTGGCTGTAACTTTTGTGCTTTAAAATAAATGGTTGATTTGTATTGATCATTGATTATTTTGCTCTTAGATGGAACATGCAAAAAATTTTCAGTCTTCTACTTTTTTTTTAAGTGGAACAAATTGAAAAAGATCAATCTTCCTTTTGAGTCAACACAGAATATTTTGAAATGACTATGAAAATACAATATATGACATTCTGTGGGATGCAGCCAAAGCAAAGCTTGGAAGAAAATGTATAGCATTTCGTGCTTAAATTAGAAAATAAGAAGAGTCTCAAATCAATAATCTAAGATTCTACCTTATGAACCTACAAAAAAGAGCAAATCAAGCCCAAATAAGTACAAGGAGGAAAGTAATAAATATAAAAGTAGGAATAATGAACTAAAACAGAGGGGGAGAAGAGAGAAAATGAAATCAAGAGCTGACTCATTGAAAGGAAAATTAAAAGATGTCAGGCCTTTCCAATTTGATCTATAGGTTTTTTGCAATGCTGATAAAAATTCCAGAATATTTTTTTCATGGATATCAAAAAACTGATTCTAAATTTATGAGAAGAGGTAAAAGACCCAGACTTTAAGACTTACTATAAAAATATAGTAATCAAAACAATGTAGTATTGGTGAAAGAATAAACAAATAGATCAATAGAATAGAATGGGGAACCCAGATGTAGATCCATATAAATATAGTCAAATGATCTTTGATAAAGATGCGAAAGCAATACAGTGGAGGAATGATAGTTTTTTCAACAATTTGACATCCACATTTAAAAAAATGAATTTAGAAACAGACTTTACACCTTTCACAAAAATTAACTCAAAATGGATCATAGATCTAAATGTAAAACAGAAAACTATAAAACCCTGAGAGAAAACATAGGGGGAATCTAGATGACTTTGAGTATGGCAATGACTTTTTAGATGCAACACTACAGGTATGATCCTTGAAAGGAATAATTGATAAGTTGGATTTTGTTAAAATTAAAAACTCTGGTCTGCAAAAGATAATGTCAAGAGAATGAAAAGACAAGCCACAGACTAGGAAAAAAACATTTGCAGAAGAAGTATTTGGTAAAGAACTATTACTCAAAATGTAAAATAACTCTTAAAATTCAACAATAAGACAAGAAACGGGGGGCCTGGGTGGCTCAGTTTGTTAAGCATCTGCCTTAGGTTCAGGCAATGATCCCAGGGGTCTTGGAGTCAAGCCCCACCTTGGGCTCTCTGCTCAGTTGGGGGGTCTGCATCTCCTTCTCCCTCTGCCCCTCCCCCTGTTCATGCTCTCTCTCCTTCTCTCTCAAATAAAATCTAAAAAGAAAAAATAAGTCAAGTAACAACTTGATTTTTAACATGGGCCAAAGACTTAAACAAATACTTCATCAAAGAAGATAAGCAGATGGAAGACAAGCATATGAAAAGATGCTCCATATTATATGTGATCAGGGAAATGCAAATTAAAACAACATGAGATAACACTACACACATATTAGAATAACGAAAATCCAGAACACTGACAACACCAAATGCTGGCTAGGATGAGGAACAACAGAAATTCCCACACATTGCTGATGGAAATGTAAACGTACAGCCACTTTGGAACACAGTTTAGTGGTTTCTTGCAAAATTAAACATACTCTTACCACATGATCAGCAATTACACTCCTTGATATTTACCCCAGGGAGCTGAAAACTTAAATCCACACAAAAACCTACATATGGATATTTATAACAGCTCTATTTATTATTATCAAAACTTAGAAGAAACCAGATGTCCTTCATTGGGTAAATTGATAAATAAACTGTGGTATACCCAGACAATGGTATATCATCTAGAACTAAAAAGAAATAAGCTATCAACTGTGAAAATACATGAAGAAACTGAAATGCATATTACTAAGTGAAAGAAGCCAATCTGTAAAGGTTACAGGATTCATACTGTATGATTCCAACCAAACGACATCCTGGAGAAAGCAAAACTATGGAAACGATAAAAAGATCAGTGGTTGTCAGGGCTGGGTAGTGGTGATGGTGGCAGAGTGAATAAGGCAGAGTGTGAAGGGTTTTTACGGCATAGAAAATACTCTGTATGATACCATAGTGATGGATACCTGTCATTATACATTTGTCCAAATCCATAAGATTTATAATATTAAGAGTGAATCCCGAAGCAAAATATGAACCTTGGGTGATTATGATGTGTCAATGTAAATTCATCAATTGTAACAAATGTACCACTCTAATGAGGTATATTGATAATGAGGGGGGCTCTGCATATTTGGGCAGAAGATATATGAGAAATCTTTGTGCTATATCCTCAATTATGATGTGAAGTTTAAATTGATTAAAAAATAAAGTCTTAATTTTAAAAAGCTAGCAAATCAAATGTAGTGATATGTAAAATGAATAACCCATCATATCCAAGTAAGATATTCCCCAAAATGCAATAATGGTTTAACATTTGAAAATAAATCAGTGTGATTCATCATATTGACACGCTGAAATAGAAAAATCACATGACAACTTCAATTGATGTATAGAAAGATTTAACCAAATCATTCATGATTTGTGAAAATACCTTCAGTGTCAATTTATTCAGAGTACTATAACAGAATACCATAGACTTAGCTTAAACAATTTATTTCTCAACAGTTCTGGAGGCGGGAAGTCTAATATCAAGGTATTAGCAGATTCAGTGTCTGGTAAGAGCCTGTTTCTTGGTTCATAGGTAGGCTTCTCCCTCTGTCTTAATATGGTTAAAGAGAAAGGGAATTTTCTTCTCCTTCTGCCTGTGTCTATGCCTCTCTCTGTGTGTCTCTTATGAATAAATAAAATTAAAAAAAAAAAAGGCAAGGAGACTCCTAGGTGGCTCAGTGACTGAGCATCTGCCTTCAGCTCAGGGTGAGATCCCGAGGTCCTGGAATCAAGTCCCACATCTGGTTCCCCACAGAGAGCCTACTTCTCCCTCTACCTGTGTCTCTGCCTCTCTCTGTGTGTCTCGAATGAATGAATGAATAAATAAATAAATAAATAAATAAATAAATAAATAAATAAATAAAATATTTAAAAAAGAGAGAGAGAAAAGAAATTTTCTTGGATTTATTCATGAGGGAGCTAAACCCATTCATGAGGGATCTACCCTTATAACTTTTTTTTTTTTGCCCTTATAACTTAATCATTTTTCAAATGCCCACTTCCTAATACTTTGCACTAGGGAATAAGATTTCAACATATGAATGTTGGGTGGAGGCATAAACATTCAGTTTACAGTACTCCGCAAACTAGAATAAAAAGGGAGCTCAATAGAAATACCCAGAACTAGAATAGTATTCCATGGGAAAAAATATATACATTTTCCCTAAGATCAGGAATAAAGCAATGACACCTTCTATTCCATATTTTGGGTGATAGCTTCTCTTCCATATTTTCCTATAGTCCATAGCTAGTAGGAAAACAAATGAAATTCATACAGATTGAAAAGAAAGAAATGAAACAGCCTTTATAAAAAGATGGCATGATTTCCTATGTAGATAAGCCCAAAGAATCTATGAAAATAATAAGTGAGTTTAGCAAAGTTGCAGGATACAAGATCAATATACAAAAATCAATTATATTTGTATACACTAGAAATAAATAATTGGGAATTGAAATTGAAAACAATATTACACAGCAACACCAAACCCCTAAAAACTTAGGGGTTTAAACTTATTTAAACAAAATATGTTTAAATCTGTGTAGAGGGAACTATAAAACATTACTTAGAGAAATTAAAGAAAACCAAACTAGATGACAAATAATACATATTTATTGGTTAGAAGACTCAATAATATTAAAACATGAATTCTCCTGAAATGTATCTGTAGACTCAAGGTAGTCCCAATAAAATGTGAATTTTTTTTAGCTATAAATCTAGGCCAGCTGATTCTAAAATTCATATGAAATTGCAAAGAACCCAAATTAGGCAAAACTATTTTGAAAAATAATATTACACTCCCTGATTTCAAGACTTATTACAAAATTGGGACATTGATACAATGCAAAAAAAAAGAAATATAAATTAGTGAAATATAATAAAGAGTCCAGAAAGCTCATAAATATCCTCAAATCATTTTTGACAAAGATGTGAAAGTATCTTAATGGAGAAGGATAGTTTTTTTCATTGGTAGAACAATTAGATGTTCCTATGCAAAAAAAAAAAAAAAAGAAAAAGAAACAGGAGGTAACAGAAGGAAGACAGAAAGGGGGCAAGGGAAGTGGGAAAGCAGAGATGAAGGAGGAGGCAGAGCACAAGGAAGAGAAGGAAAGAACCTCAACCCTTACCTCCTGTCACATATAGAAATTTGACACAAACTGGATCATAAACCTAAATGTCGAAACTAAAACTACAAGACTTCTGAAAAAACAGCATAATATCTCTATCACCTTGGTGTTGGTAAACATGTCTTTCATCTGCATTTAAAACTTAAAAGCTTTTGCTTTTTGAGAGGCACTGTAAAGAAAATGAAAAAACAGTTTACAAACTGAGAGAAAAAATTTGCAAATCACATATCTGATATATGACATGTATTAGAATATACAAAGAAGTCTCAGAACTTTTTTTAAAGTAGTATCTACACCCAAAGTGGGGCTTGAACTCACAACCCCAAAATCAAGAGCCACATGCTCCACTGATGGAGCCAGCCAGGTGCCCCAGGAATTCTCAGAATTTTAAATAAGAATGAAACAATCGATAAAATAATGGACTGAATATTTATACTCTTACCAAGGAATATATATGAATGGCAAATAAGCGCGTGAAAAGATGTCCAACATAGTTAGTCGTTAGGGAAATGCAAAGTAAAAGCGTGAGATCCCAACACACACCTGCTAGCATGAGTACAATCAGAAAGACATACATTTTAGGATGTAGAACAACTAAAACTCTCACAGCTGGTGGAAATACAAAAAGATGCAGCCACTTTGGAAAACAGGTTAGCAGACTCTTATAAAAGTAAATTTACGCTTACTGCATGACCCAGCAATACTATTCCTTGTATTTCCATATGAAAATATATGTCCACATAAAAATTTGTGCATTAATGTCCACAGCAGCTTTATTCATAATAGCCAAAACCAGGACATCACCATCAACTGGTAAATGGAAAAACAAATTGTGGTATATCCATACAATGCAATGTTTCTCAGAAATTAAGAGAAGGGACTACTGATACATCCAAAAATGTGAATGAATCTCAAGAGTATTATGGTAAGTGGAAAAAAATCAGATGAAAAAGACTGTTGTATTTGATCAATTCTTATGAAATCCTGGAAAAGGTGAAACTATAGTCATTGAAAGCAGATCGGTGATTGCCTGAGCTGAAGGGTGGGAATGGGAATGAGCTGTACAAGGGCATAAAGAAACCTCTTGAGATATGTTGATTGTGTTGGTGTTTACATAGTGTATACATTTTTCAAAATTCATCACACTGTTCATTTAGATTGGTGAGTTTTATACCTCAGTAAAGCTGATCATCAACCAATCAAATAATAACCACAAGTTAGATCACGTCATTCTCATCCTCAAAATCCTCCAATATCTTCCCATTCCAACTTATAATGAAATCCTAAGTCCTTGCCCTGGCTTATAATGCTGCATATGATCTGGCTCCTACATACCTCTCCAGCCTCCTCCAACCACTCCCCTCTATATGTTTTCTGCCCCTTTCGCACCATCCTTGGGGACCATAGAACACACCAAAGGTATTCCCACACCAAAGGTATTCCCACACCGAAGCATTTGCACATGCTGTGCCCTCTGCCTGGGATAGTCCTCTCCCTCATATTGATTCCTCACTTCTCTCGGGCCTCTATTTAACTGTCAGCACATCAAAGGGACCTTTCCTCAACATCCTTTTTATAATACCACCACCTGCTTCATCTCTTTCGTCTGCTTTATCTTTTTCTTCACAGCATCTATCATCAAGGACATTATTTTCTTCACTTACTCGTTTTCTTTCCCCCATTTGAATTAACTCCATGAAGGCAGAGATGTCTTAGGAGCCATATGTCTAGCCACTAGCACAAAACCTGGCACAACATAGGTCCTCAATAAACCCAGGTTATCCAATGAATGAAGGATAATGAAATCTCTACATATTGGAACCTATGTAACACAGCCAAAACGGTGCATGTAGCTAAACTCATACTCCTAAAAACTTGTATTATTAAATAAGAATGAAACTGAATGAATTAAACACTGAATTGAAGAAATGAAAAAGTAAATGAAACACTCCTAAGGAAAACAGAAAAAGGGAATTGATAAAATAAAAAGCAATAAATTAGAAAATAGACTAGGAATTGAAGTAACAAGTAAGTTCAAGAGCTATTTCTTTGGGGAGAAACAATAATGAAATAGGTAAATCACAAGCTTATTTATTCCTGAGTAAAAGAAATAAAATAGAAAGTAGATATAGAAAAAATTAGAAATGAAAATCAGGGAAATTATTATAGATAGAAGGGAATGTTTTTAATTATAAGAAAAATATTTGCTCCATATGAGACAAACATATTTGAAAACACAAATCACATTGACCCCCCAACCTCCCCACTTGGTTGTACATTCTTTGGACCCCTTCCTAACCACAGGCTCTCATGTGGCTTCATTCTGTCCTGTGGTCCCTGGGCCCATCTCTGCAACATGGGCCAAGGAGGGAGCTTAGTGTAGCAGCTATCTTAAGTTAGGTGATGCATGATAAGAACATCTCAATCAGGCTCCTGAGTCAGACCATTAACCAACCACATGACTTTACGTGTATCTCCAAATCTCAGCGTCCCTATCTGCAAATGAAATAGTAACACCTGCTTCACAGGTGTGGCTAAGTGAGGTGATGCAGGCAAGGTGTTGTGTGCATGAGTGCTCATTAGATGTGAGCTGGAAGACAAGTACTGTATGATATCACTTTCAGGTGGAATCAGAAAAAGTTAAACCTGTAAAAACAGAGTAAAATAGTGGTTACCAGTTTACTGGTAATCTCAATGGGGAGGAAGAGGAGATAAGAGTGCTGGTGTTTAAGGGTATAAACTTGTAACTACTGGTACATAAGCCATACAGACCTAATGCACAGGATGATAGTATAGACAACAATAGTGCCCTGTAATTATGTATCATGATAAATGCTGCTATCTCAGAAATTATATTGGGATATATCAATATATCAAAGTAACACATAGCACACTTAATGTTGCGCATCAAATTCGTTCAATAAAAATTTATTAACTAAAAAAATAAAAATAAAATGAAAACCTAAATGTCAGTTAGTCTTTGGTTGCAGGTGCGTTTCAAGTCTGGGTGGCAAAGGGTAGCCTGGCAAGTCTGGAGGAGGTGATGGAAGCCTAAATCACCATACTTTCCTGGTCCTCTAACTCTTCAGCTAGCATTGGATACACTGCTCCTACAAACCTGTTCTGGGATGTTTAAGATGCACAGGCCTTGGTTCTAGCTAAAGAATGCCTCATCAGCCATGGCCTCTGCTCTCTAGGGACCTGGGCCTCCAGAGCTTGCAGAATGTATTTACAAAGATGTTTTCTGGCACAAGCCACACCACCCACTGCCTCTCTTAAATGGAAAAGAAGAAATCTTACCAAGAAATGCCTAGAAGGAAGGCTCCCTTGATGTTTCCTCCTGGCTATCTTACCTCACCAGGCCACATGCATCTTTTCTGGACGGACGCAAGCACACACAAACACGAAGGGGGCAGTTAGCATCCCTCAGAGCCGCGCAATATTCACTTGTCCTGTGTGTAGTGCTGTGCAGAAATTGGACAGGACGGTTTCTAAAGCTTTTGGAGATTGTTAACAAACACAGCCAAGGAGAAACCAGCAATCTAAATAGGCATGTCCTAAGGCCGACTCACAGACTCCTGAGTCCTCCAGGGCCTGAACCAAACGGAAAGTTCAAGAAAAATGCTTTTTCCATCCCAAGCAATTTGCTTCCATGGGGTGTCAAGTAGAATTGAGTTGACAGTTCTCTGAGCAAGAATGCAGAGTAGAAGCTTCCAAAGGGACACAAGTTCAAGTGCAGTCATTCGTTTTTGAAGTTATTTAAAAATAAGAATTTAAATAAATGAGAAAAGAGAAAAAACAGTTGCCCCACAACCTTCCTGGAATCCTTACTCTCAATAAACTAAGAGCTCCAGCCCATTAAATGTGCCTTCAGAAAGCCCCTCCTTTTCACCTCTCATTTCAGAGCAAGGAGGCTGGGGCTAGAGCAGCGACCTGTGCGGGGTGTACGGCAGGTCAGGGATGGGACCAGAGGGGAGAGACAGGGTCTCCCAGCCCCACCACACTGCCTCTCAAGGCCACCACTCCACAGGCTTGCAACGACATAGCTCAAAAACTGCAAATTCTGAAATCAAGTGACCTGAACCACGTGGGAGCTTGAGGGTACCAGATGTTTGGCTCTTGGCCAGACGTTGTCAACTTGCTGGAGGAAGTTCTCAGGTAATCCTGTGATAAAGTGCCTTGGAGGTGAAACTGAAATGTGAACTGGGTGAATTTGATGGTCTATGTATTTCAGGTGACCCCGGACCTCCAGAGTCAGGCAGTTTCTACATTGCCTCTGACTATTTCTTATTACCCTACTGCTAGCACTCTGGGGCCAGACACCCCTGTCCCTAACCTCTGTGCCTTACTACGATCCCACCCAACTGATCTCCCTGCTTCTGCCCTGGCCCTCCTACAGTTGATCGACACAGTAATCAGAGCAGTCCTTCTCCAACACATGCCAGCTATGTCATTCCTCTACCCAGAATCTTCTTGGAGAAAGAGCGTTCTTCTGTGATCATGTATATCCCAGTGGTGGACACGCTCCCTTGCGAGGATATACCCCCTTTTATGGCAATAGTTTGCGTGTGAAAGTCAGATGCTTCCGGAGCCTTAGTTGGCAGAGTCATCTCCTTTGCTTCCCTCTCGCTCGGTGAACCTTCATGTGTAAGCCCCCCGACCGGAGGCCGTCCTCAATGAGCTGAACACAGGGGGAAAGCCTGGGCTCCCACTCTCTGACCATATTTAGCAGCGCCATCCTCAGAGCCCATTGCATCTACACATTGGAGAGAGTTTTTCTGATATTGGTAAAATGAAGAGGTTGTCATCTTCTGCTTAAAAATCCAGAAAAACCTATAGAAGTGCCACCTGTACGGTGCAGAGCACCACAGACACCCAAGCCCAGATGTGGGCTTGGACCCAGCTTATCAGAGTGAGTGGAAGAGAGGGAAGGACAGAGATATTCCCGTGATCCTGGGTGTTATACTCTATGTTGGCAAATCGAACTCTAATAAAAATACACATATATACAAAAAAATAAAATAAAAATTTAAATAAAAAGATTATGTCCCCAGTTTAAAAAAAAAAAGCAGTTATTTTTCAGAAGGAGATCCCTACAGAAGAACCAATATACTTGAAGCTCTAACATTGCTTGGATCTTTGCAGCAGAACAATCCAGAGCAAGGATGGACACAGCTACTGCTAGAAATGTTAAGCTATGCTTAAGCTGAGAAGTTGAGGGTGGAAAGACCGCAAATGACCTGCAATGAATAGCCATGTTGGCTACAACACAGCAACAAATTCAACTGATTTAGTAGAAGATGTGGAAGAGAAAGAAGAGCTGAAAAGAATTAAATAAAAGGGAAGCAGGTTGATAAGGTCAGAGGGTCCCTGTGGTGACTGACCAGAGCTGTGCGTTGCCCACCATTAGCTAAGGGTTCCACCAATACTGCGATGAGGAAGGATTGGGGGTAAAGCCTGAATCCCCTTAAACTTCTCCTTAAGGGCTCCTGATGCTTCCATGTCCCAGTTCTGTGACACATTCGCTGGAGAAGCTTGAAGAAGTGCAGATTCCAGGGCCTGCCCAGATCACCAGATCAGAACCTCTCCTGGAATCTATCTCATTAATGAGCAAACCAGGTGTTTCTGAGGCAGCTGGACCTCATGTGGCTTGTAGGTAGACCCCACCTCGAAAACCTCTGTTCTCTCGTGTTTGTCATCTGTCGTATAAATAACGTGGTCCTGTGTATGTGCTCTTACACGAATAATTGCTTTAGGGAAAGAGTCACGAGACACACTGTTTTCAGTGATTACCCTTGAGGAGACAGGGTGAGGGCCAAAGGTGGTATTGGCAGCATTTTCCTACAATCGTTTCTGTTTAGCTTAATTTTTATTTAATCTATTTATATACTACTCATATTGGGGACAGTAGGAATTATCTAGACAGGGAGCTTAGGGCCATCATTTTGTTTTATATCCTCTTTATTACTTCACAAATGGTAGCAAGTTTTAAATTCAATTTCTCTTTATTCAAAAAGTACTTATGAATGCCTCCTCTATGCCAGGCGTTGGTCTAGGTACTTGGGCTACAGTACAGTATTTCTTTGCTGGATCAATATGCAACGGGTCTAAACTATCTGCTTTGTAAATTAACTATAATTCAACCCTTGTGCATGATTAGCTATCAATGCGTTTATTTTCTTTGTAGGGTCTCGGGTTAAAAGACTTCCTCCAGGTGGAAGCCAGCTGACAAGTACAATCGTGACCCACGAGCCAAGGGCGTACATATCTGGGAGAGGCACCTTTGTCTACCCTGCCTTCACAAATGACATGTGGAAAGGGCTTACTCTTTTCTGCTGGGCTACATGTTATTCATACAGTAGAGCAGACTTTGGAGAACTGGAGTTATAGACTTCTGGCATTGGAACGTTTTGAACAGGATAAAAGGTGGGTAGAAAATGAATGAAGATGGGATTTTGAGCAACTTGCTCAAGGAAGAAGAGTCCAAATGTTTCTTCCTTTTTTCCCCTCCAGATTGAGCATTATTCATTTTATTTTCTTCAGAGAGAGAAATCAATGGCAGGAGGTGAGAGGGAAAGTCCCCCTTTGTAAACGAGCCCCTCTTCCCATAGTACACTCACCTTCAAAACCGTGTGCCAACCTCCCTGAGCAAGTAGATTTTGTAGTACATGTTGTGCAGTAAAAGAAAGGACTTCCAGGGTCTTCTTAGAAAATGCTAAATGCAGAGTTCTCAGAAATATACAGGTTTTTATTTATTTATTTTTTTATTTATGATAGGCACACAGTGAAGAGAGAGGCAGAGACATAGGCAGAGGGAGAAGCAGGCTCCATGCACCGGGAGCCCGACGTGGGACTCTATCCTGGGTCTCCAGGATCGTGCCCTGGGCCACAGGCAGGCGCCAAACCGCTGCGCCACCCAGGGATCCCTATACAGGTTTTTAAATTGAAATAGAAGTCATGAGTTAACTGAGCTCCCAGAAATAACAATCTTTGTTACCATAACAATACAGCTAGTTGCTATAATCCATACATACATTTCATCTTATTTGACCCTCACAGTATTACAAGATAAATATTGTTATCATCCCCATCTTTCAGAAGGGGAAACTGAAATACAGAGAAATTAAGCAACAGGTCCAACACCATTCACAATATTCACCATCAAATCATTGGCTTGTCTCCAAAATCTGCAGTCTTACCCACCAATTCTCCGTGCCTAATTTCCCATATAGGAAGGAACCCAGACTTTCCATGAATGTGTGTCCTAGAGCATGAAAGAGGGGTGGATGGACCCATATGAAAAAAGAGAGGGAAGACCCAGCTGTCAAGGGCCCCCATCATGGTCACAGCCAACTGAGCAGATAAGACTTCAAACAAGTCTTTACCAGGTAAAGCCACGCTGGACAATTGCTATCATTGGGCTTCATGAGAAACCTGTCATTGTCAGTTTATTTGCTAGCCAGGCCTAAAGCAGTCGGAATTGTTTTTCTGCAATCCAAAGAATTGACACTTTTTTCATCTCAATTCTCTCTTCTCTCTCTCCTATCCTCTTTTCCATTCTTTCTGTTTTCAATGACCAAAATATAGATCAGCAAAAGATACTTAAATTGTAGATTTAATGTTTTCAGGTTGAATACACCACCTGCATTCTCTTTTGCCTTAGAAATTTTTACCTATTTTTAAAAATTATTTAATCCAGGATTTCCCAAATTGTCTTACATGAAACACTGTTCCAGTAGATGATATCTTCTAGAGTGACCCATGGTCAAATAAGTTTGGGGGATAAGGCATGCCAGGGCCTCTTCTCAGAGCTCTACTATATACATGAGCATAATAAGACTCTGAGAAGTCATATGGTAAAGAAAACTGAGTTAAATACAATATTTAATTTGAAAGCATATTTTTGGTGCCTACTATGTGCTAGGCTCTCTTTCAATGCTGGAAGCACACAGTACACAAGACAAAGTCCCTCTTTCCATGCAACTTAATTGTACACAGAATTTTTTTGTGACAAACAAATGTCTTGGTCAATGTGTTCCATTGTTCACCAGTTTTGTAAAGGCCTCTCTAGAGACATGCAGTATTTATGTAATTTGAGTTTAAATCTCATGATGCTTGGTCTTGCATTTATCTGGAAGCTTTTTATGTGCTCACATTTCATAAAAGCCAAAGAGCTCACAGAAAGCAAATGAGATGTCTTTTCTTATAAATGAACATTAGAATTATTTTTTAAAAACAAAAATTACCAGATAAGACCTCATTGAAGAAAAATGTTCAGATTAAAGACAAAAATCACATCTGTAGCCTTACTTCACTTGTCTCTTCCTATTATGCCTCCACTAGATGTCACAGAGGCATCTTTTACGAGCTTTTTTTTCCCAAAGGTGTGGGCGACCACCAACTAGCTGGAGTAACTGAACCAAACCAGGCCCGGACTTGAGTCCCTCATTCACTCAAAAGGCTCGGGAGCCTAAAGGGTGAATAGTTGGTAGACGCTTGAGAAAGGGCTTGAGCAATGGTTCTCAGGGCTCGCTTGTACGTGATCACATAACACAATAGATACAACTTATTCTGACCTAGTCATAAATGTAAATAAAGGTCTGTCTGTCCTTGCTGGTCTGTTTACCATACCTAATATTCCTTTGAAGTATGCACATCTGGAGCAACAAGCTTATCTATTTACCAAGGTCTTCTGGCACCCGTGAGTCTGTCTTGCATGCTGAGAAAGGGGAACTTTGGAGGGTTTCACAAACCTGCTAAAAATAAACACTTTCTTGGCTTTGTTTTGCCCATGCTATAAAATGTTGTAAAACCTTGAATAAAGCTGGCACTGCTTGGACATCATCCACTGTGTCCCTCCTGTCCCCATCTCTTTACTTTTATTTTCCTCATCCCCTTATCCTCAAGACCCTGATCGTGTTGCCGCAGCGCGCGCAACACAAAGGTACTTCTTGGAGTAAGACACGGCATTGAGTTCTTGCTCCTACAGGTATGATGCCTACAGGTATTATGAGGCCAATAATATTTCCTAAGAATCTTTGGATTAGATTGCCCCATTTTTCTGTTATTCTTTATCTAGAAAAGTCTTTAGCTTTACAACTGAATAATGAGGAACACTTTCCTCTCTGCTACTCTATGCTGATTGGTGAGCACTGGTAAATCTGGGACTTTGGGCCAGAGCAGGTGTGAATAAAAGCAAATTGTCTCAGGTAACTAGGCATAAAAGAGGGTTAACGTCTACAAGGAGAATGGCCGCAAAGGATCAATAATTGATTAATAGGGCAACAAACACTCTCTTCACCTCCACCTGATGGTAACCCATGTGCATTACCCAAAGCCCCAAGCGAGGATCCCAAATGTTTTCCAGTGAGGGGGCAAGCAGGAGATGTTCATGGTCCCATTTGCTTTGAAAAACGATCCTTCAGGATCTCCTTTCAGAGCAGGAATGGAGTGAACCTTAACCAGTACAATGGAAACAGAAGTGTTGGGGATCCCTGGGTGGCTCAGCGGTTTAGCGCCTGCCTTCAACCAGGGCGTGATCCTGGGGTCCTGGGATCGAGTTCCACATCAAGCTCCCTGCATGGAGCCTGCTTCTCCCTCTGCCTGTGTCTCTGCCTCTCTGTAACTTTCTCTCTCTCTGTCTCTCATGAATAAATAAATAAAATCTTAAAAAAAAAAAGTGTCAGAGGCAGGAGGTATTTTAGAAATCTAGTTCATGGTCTTTCTGCTAAAGAAAGCTGTGAGAGACCCTTGTGTTCATGGCATCATTCATTCAGTTTGGAAAGCACAGATGTACGCAGTGCTCGACTGTCCAGCGACTACTTCTTTCAGTAAACTCTCTGACATCGAAGTCTCAATCCTAAGGATGAGCTTTTCTCCTTCACATCACAGTCACCTGAGTTCTAAATACCTGTTCTAACCTGAATCGTCCAGGTTTAACCATCTTCTGAGCCCGAATCCCATGACTCACAAAGCCTTCGCTCTTACTTGGTCAGCCAGTTGGTAATTCCTCCCAAGTTTTAGTCAGAATACAAAAGGAAAAACTAGACCAGTAAGAGCCCAGCAGATGCAGACAGCAGCCGAGCTTTTGTTTATGCAGTCAGTCATTCAAAACCATGTATGCGGCACCTGTTAGCATCCGGATGCCCTGCCAGGTGCTGGTCATGAAGTGTTGGCTAAGAGAGATGCGATCCCCCTCTCAGGAAGCCCACGTTGAGGGGAGGGCAGGCATTAAGCAGATGAACAAACAAGACAATTTCAGAAAAGTGACAAAAGCTCTGAAGACCATCAAACAAGGACAAGTGAGGCAGCACGACGGGATGGGTGGTTCAGAGAGGAGGGTGCCAGCGCAGGCAGCAGGGCCAGCAGGTGCAAGGGCTCGGAGAGGAACAGGCTCAGCGTGCTTGGAGACCAGGATGGAGGGCAGCAGGCCCCAGCACACCTGAGGCTGGCTCAGGAGCAGGTTGGAGAGGCCAAGGCCAGATCACGTGGGGGCTTTGATGGCCACGGTAAGCCCCAGGTATGAATTCTATTCTGAGTGCAGGGGGATGTTATGGGAAGACATTTAAGGAAGGGTAGGATGTAATCTGTTTCATATTTCGAAGGACCATTCGGGTTGCTGTGGAGGGGAAGGGATATTAGTACAGTGAGGGTGAGGGTAAGAGAAGTCAGAAATGTGATTTTTTTAATTAGTTTCCCATAACTCTGTAATGAGATGAGGGTTGCCCTTAAAATGAAACTAAACCACTAATGTCAATACTGATAAGACTTTTAAAACACATTCACACACATGACATTAAAAAACATAACTTTTCCTATAAAGAGAAAAAGTCTTATTTATTTCAAACTGTGTTTTTTTTGGGGGGGGGGTGTTGGGTTTTTTTTTTTTTTAATGTATCAGTTGATCTGATAAAAGGCCTTTTCCCCTTGGATCTTTCATGAATACTTCACTGATAATTGCTTAGGTCCCTTCACAACAGGAAGAAGATTACCCAGCATGACATCCACTGCTGTCAGGAACACACAGAAATTGCTGATATTGAAGAGATAAATGGGGTGAAAATCGCTCCCACCACCGCCCACCTCCAAGGGGTGGCTGGGCCTCACCATCTGTGAGGGCCGGGGCCCACTTGGGAAAACAGTGTGGCCATTAGGTGACGTTCAAGTGGTCTAAGACCGTGTTAGTGAGGCCACAGCCTTCCACCTTCCAGATTTCGTTCACTGCCACTAACATTAGGCCACTGTTACTTCAGGCAAAACTGCAATTACAGAGGCCATGAGGATAAATCTGTTAGATCTTCCAAGAATTTCAGGGAACATCCCAACTAGAATAACTGAGGCCTGCCTAGCACGAGTCCTTTCAAAACCTGCTTTAACGCCTAAAGAACACATTTAGTGACTTCACTGATTTAATTCCCCTTTTTTCAAACAAGAATTTGAAGTGGCTTCTAGTATTTTGCTTACATGGGAAAAAAAAGTATTTTGCAAATGGTGGGACTGGATCATTTTAAGGGGGTTCACGGGTTTCTTCTTGATCCCTTTCACTATTTTCCTGTGTTGGTTATTCTTCAGAAACATTCTGGATGCAACATTCAGCACGATGGCAGCGTCAGTCCCATCCAATTCTGAACTTTCCGAGTCCCAGTGAAGGAGACATGGCATCATGTACACTGGTACGGACTACACATAGGTCCCATAGACAAAAGGCTTACAATTGCTGGGAATGTTTACCAAGCATTGATGAAGTATAATGAGGCTGGCACATAATCCAGGAAGGAGGACCTGCCCAAATAACTGAGGGACCAATGTTCCAGTGAGAAAGACAGTCAAGCCCTGAAAGAGAACTGGAGGTGAGAGGAAACTCAAAGATAATAAAATCCGAGCACCTCCTGGCATGAATAGCAAAATTGAGATCCAGGTAGCAGAAGACCCTTGCCCAAGATCACACAGGCTTAGGGACGCAATTCAATCTAAACCAGGACCTCCTGATTCCTGGGTGATTTCATGGTTCTGCCTTTTCTTCATGAATCCTCAGATTTCACACCCCATGTCCACTTGGAATGGGCCCATCCTAGGGAAGGTAGGACCCACCGAGCATCCCATGAGCTGAGGTGGCAAGAGACAGTCATAGCCCTGTAACACATGGGAGACCGGAACAGATTGCTGCAGACATAGAAACCTCACCACTCCAACAAGGGCTCCCCAGCCCCCACAGATCCACAGGGAACCCCCACTGAGTTGCCACCACCCACCATTACCATCCACGGGGCTCCCTGTGAGTGCAACACTGCTATGAACCGTTTTCCTATAGGGTCTAAGTTGTCTTCACAGAAACCCTACAAGGTCAGACAGGTTAAGAGGTGGGCTCCAGACACAGGCAGGCTGCATTTGAATCCCATCTGCCCTGCTTAATAGTTCTGGGGACTCTTCCCCATGTCTGCTTCCTCTCTGTAAAATGGGTGCAAAACTGGTACTGATTCCAGGAAGCGGTCTTGACAAGTAAATGAGTGAGTTCGTGGAAAATACTTAGGAAAGTGCCTGATACGTGGTAAGTACGCTGTCACTGGTGTGATCGTTACTGTCTGTTTTACAGATGAGGAAGGAGGAGCTAATTACGACAAGTTCAACACCGCCAAGTAGCAGAGCTGCTGTTGACACGTGGTCCATGTGACTCCAAAGCCTGTGTTATTAACTGAGCTTCTAGACCACATACATCTGTCTAGGGAGACTCGGGTATAATTGGTGCTCTACATCCCCTGGGTTGTTAATCCACAGCAAGAAGAAGGGAGTGGATCTCCATGTGCCCCACTTGCCTTCCTTCTCTGGCCCAGCCCACCGTTTGTCTTCCTTCTAGCCCCCGCTGACCTCATCTTCCATGAACTCAGGGACACCACCTACCATGAATCAGCAGGCTCCATATTTTCATAATTCCATGCTTTTTTCTCAAGAGATCCCGCCTGCCTGGAGTTCCCTGCCCACTTTTTCCACCCAAAAAACTCCCATTTATCTTAGCCCCAATCACAGACTGCACAGCCACCGCCACCATCTGAAACAGAATTAGTTCCTCCCTCAGCAGAGCAGATAAGTGATGAAAAGAGAACTCCTGGGATCCCTGGGTGGCGCAGCGGTTTAGCGCCTGCCTTCAGCCCAGGGCCTGATCCTGGAGGCCTGGGATCGAGTCCCACATCGGGCTCCCTGCATGGAGCCTGCTTCTCCCTCTGCCTGTGTCTCTGCCTCTCTCTCTCTCTCCTTCTCTCTCTCATGAATAAATAAAATCTTTAAAGAAAAGAAAAGAGAGCTACGGTCAGTAGGGCAGACGAGCATTCAAGCTCCATTCCTGACACTTCCAAGCTAGGTCATTTAAGCAAAATGCTTTCTCTCTCAAAGACTCAGTTTTAGCACCTGTAAAATGGGGCTGGTATCTTCCTTTCTAGATTTTGTGGAGATTAATTAAATATGCTGTACATAAAACTACCTGGCATACAACAAATTCTCAAAATAGGATGGGCATTATGAGCAGACTTTCTATAGAATTTTGCCAAATGCCTAATAAAGAGGTAATACGTTGTTCACTCATGTTTTCACTCTGTTTCACACGGTAGACCATGAACTTCTCAAGCACAGGACAGTAACAGCTGCAGGACAGGGCACAAGGCCCGGCATAGAGTGGACACTCCATACATGTTGATTAAATTGATTTAAACAATCCATCAGTTCATTCATCCATAAAACAGCCATTCAGAACTGTAGGAAAGAATGGTTTCAATGGGACTGTAAAGAATTAGAATAGACATGAAGTTACTTATTAAAGAATCCCCTAGATCAGGGGTTTTCGATCTTTCTTGGGGATTGGGATCACCAGGACGGCTTGTCAAAACACAGATTGCTGGGCCCCACCGCTGGAGCTTCTGATTCAAGAGGTCTGGAGTGGGGCTTGCTGATTTGTATTGCCAAAGGTTCCCAGGTGATGCTCATGCAGCTGGTGCAGGGGCCACACTGCGTGAACCATGGCCCAGCCATTATGCCTGGTGCTATCTTTAAGCATCATCTAAGAAAAGCAGTTCAATTCAGCTCAATTGAACAAAGTTTCATTGAGAACCTAAAGCGTGCAGGCAGGGTGCAAAGGGCAGCCTTCAGGCTTTACTAGTTCAGGAAAAAGAACAAATCAATACACAAATGAGGTTAGCACCATAATTTTAAAAGGCCCCTCTTGAAAGAAAAGATCACCCTTATAACACCACCACCCTGGTATTAATTGCTGCAGGCAAGATTCACTGAATAATGCTAAAAATAGGTGAAACATCAAGGAAAAATAGGGTTTTTGCACAGTCTCAAAGTTTTTCCCCCAATTTATTTATTGCTGGTGTGGTTTTAACATTTGCTCACAAATTGTTTGATATTCCTCCCTCCTGGGGTGGGCTAGATTTAATGACTCACTTCTAACAAATAGAGTATGGAATGGGAATCATGGTAACTTCATAATGGAGAAACCTGGGAGATGCCACCCTCTTCCAGGGGTCACCGTCAAACTGGAGAGGAGTCATGTGGCTATCGTGCACCCCCTGACCTATTGTGCCGAGGGCCCTTCACCCCTGTGGTATTCTTCTCCTATACCCATAACCTCAGTCTAATCAAGAGAAAAGATAACTCAAGTTGTGGGGGTGGGGCATCTTATAAAATAACTGGCCAGAATTCCTCAAAACTTTCTTTTTTTTTTTTTTAAGATTGTATTGATTTATTTGAGAAAAAGAGCATGAGGAGAGGAGAGGCAGAGAGAAGCAGACCCCCCACTAAACAGGGAGCCCAATGCAGGACTTGATCCCAGGACCCTAAGATCATGACCTGAGCCAAAGGCAGATTCTTAACTGCCTGAGCCATGCAGGCACCCCCCCCCCAAAAAAACTTTCAAGGTCAAAGGCAAAGGAAAAACCACCACCAGGTTAGAGGAGCCTGGAAGACATGACAACTAAGTATCACATGGCATCCTGAATTAGATTCTGGGAAGGAAAAAGGACAGTAGTAGAAGAATTGGTAAAATCCAAATAAAGTCTGCAGTTTAGTTACTAATATTATACTAATGGTAATGTCTCAGTCACGATAAGCGCACGTGGCTGTGTAAGATGTTAACCTCTCGGCAGGACTGGCTAATCTGGAGGGCCCAGTGTAAAATAAACATGTGGGGTCAGGGGCAGCCCCATGGCTCAGTGGTTCAGCGCCTGCCTTCGGCCCAGGGCGTGAACCTGGAGTCCCAGGATCGAGTCCCACGTCGGGCTCTCTGCATGGAGCCTGCTTCCCCCTCTGCCTGTGTCTCTGCCTCTCTCTCTTTCTCTGTGTCTCTCATGAATAAATTAAAAATCTTTTTTAAAAATGTGGGGTCAGAATCACTAAGATTTCAAGGCAGTGACAGAGAAGAAAACCAAGTTGAGGCCCTCCTGGGCCTGGGGCCCTCCAGGGAGCCTGCCCGCCGAGCCACGCTGCTCTTGGGAAGCAGGGAGAAGGGCCTGGGCAGGAGGCAGGCCTGACTTCAGGGGAGCCTTCATCACTTGCTGTGCTAATCTCCGACAGGAACCAGCACTCCCCAGTTCCATTATGCCCCGTGGAACACTGAACTGGCCGATGGTCAGGGGAGTGGGTACAGAGGTGGGGGTCACCCACTGTGGAGGGAGCCTGAAACCAGAGTCCCCGGCAGCTTTATGGGAGCTGGGGTGGGAGGGAGGGCTCTGGGGAAAGAGGTACTGGGTACCGAGTCCAGTGGGGAACAGAGTCTTCAAGTGCCCCCCTCCTCGGTGGGATAAAGAGCACCCCCTGAGCAGGAACGAGGGTCCCCGGGCCAAGAATGCAAGTGTGGGAAAGATCACCACCGGCCCCTTAGGAAGGCTGGTGGGACAGTCCCCCCCACGCCACCCCCCGAAAAGCCTCTGTGATTGTGGCTGCCCTCAAAAATCACAGGCAGATCTTTAACCTACAGCTGACTTGCATGTCATGCAAGAATTCTTCGTACTATTTTTGCAACTCTTATTAATCTGTAATTATTTTCAAAATAAAGTGGGTTTTTTTTTAAAAAAAGGCCCCTCTCGCCCTCCATCATTCTTCATTTCCCAAACCTATCAGCAGTGCTGTCTGCAACCAAGCCTCACAAAATAATTTCCTTTTTTTTTTTTTTAAGATTTTATTTATTCATGAAAGACACACAGAGCAAGGCAGAGACACAGGCAGAGGGAGAAGCAGGCTCCATGCAGGGAGCCCGGTGTGGGACTCGATCCCAGGACCCCTGATGACGCCCTGAGCCAAAGGCAGATGCTCAACCGCTGAGCGACCCACGTGCCCCTCACAAACTGGTTTCTAAAACCGAGTTGGTCTGTCTTTCCACGGGGTCTTAGGCACGAATCGGAGGCTGGGCCGGGGGTCTGGGCAGATGTGGAACAAGGTGTGCTTTGCTGCTTGTCCCCTCCTTACAAATAAGCTCCTTCCCAAATGCATGTGATCAAGCCTGTGAGCCAGCGGCCCCCCATTCCATCAGACATCCCTGGACAGGTGGGGCTCGCCTCGGAGTCCGCCGCCAGGTGTTCCTGCAGCCGGCAGCCCTGGCCTCTCTGCACCCAGCTGTCCTTCTCCACCTCTGACTTCTCCTCTAGGTTCCCCGGAGCACCTCAGGGTAGGGAACTCATCAAGCCCAAATGTGCCCAGGAAGGTAGTTACCGCATCACTACCCACACAAACTGCTTCCCCCGACATCCGATCCTTGATGACAATTCCACCTTCCCAATCACCTGCAGCTTAGAACCTTACCTGCACCTTGACCTCACCCTCTTCCCACCACATTGATCCTGTTATTCCATAATTTCTGCCTCATTAAGGTCTCTCACCTGCCAACACCCACATCCATTCCTACGTCATGGTTTTGGAAATCTCTTTCCTGGCCTATTACAATAGCTCTGTTATTCATTCTATCATCAAACCTTGATGCTACATCTTTTTTTTAAAGACATATTTTATTTATTTATTTATTTATTTATTTATTTATTTATTTATTTATTTATTTATTTATTTATTTTTATGGAGACACAGAGAGAAAGGCAGAGACACAGGCAGAGGGAGAAGCGGGCTCCCCGCGGGGAATCTGATGTGGGACTCGATCCCAGGATCCCGGGATCACACTCTGAGCTGAAGGCAGAAGCTCAACCGCTGAGCCACCCAGGGGCCCCAACATACAGTTTTGATAGCAGCATTTATTGAGTGGTTGCTATGTGCCAGGGACTAAGCGTTTTTCATGTATTAACTCATCTGATCAGCACAATAATTGTATAAGCTAGGTACGATGATTATCCCCGTTGTTAATGGGGAAACTGAAACAAAAATTAGTAAATTGCTTACAGTTGTACAGCTAAAATGGTGCAGACCGGGGATTCATAATAGCCGAGAGCAGGAAATAACCCAAATGTCCATCAGTAGGAACGTGGGTGAACAAACTGTATTGCATTTCCACAAAGGAATACCACTTGGCAGCAAAGAGCAATAAGTCACTGATGCAACAAGGGTGAGTCACAAAGATTTTTGTACTGAGCAAAAGAAGCCAGACACACACACACACACACACACACACAAAAACATGTGCAATTTGATTCCATTTATACACAACTTTAGAAAAGAACATTAATGTATAGTGTAAGAGAGCAGATCAGTGTTTGCCTGGGGCTAGGGAATCGAGTGGATATTGACTGGGAAGGGGCACGAGGGAATCTTGGAGTGATGGAAATATTCAATATTTAGATTGTGGTAATAGTTACGTGGATGTATGTGTCAAAAATCGCGCTATCATGCCTTTAAAATTAGTGAGTTTATTTGATGTTATATCTCCATGAAGTTTAAATTTTTTTAGAAAGTAAAATTTAAAACTCAAGCAGCCTAACCTAACTTCAGAGTCCTTGTATTTAACTGCTATGCCCTCTAAACAGTGTGATATGTTCATTTATAGACATTATATCAAGCATCATGATACATAGTTTTGTTTCTGCCACTCTGGTTGACTAGTTTTCCCTCCATCTACCAAAATTAACATTGAAAATTTTGTAGAAGAGAAAGATATAGGTCCTAGGAACTAACAATAATAATGGTAACGAAACATGAGCTCCCTGGGAATGGTGCCTGGCAGAGTCATGTGTCTGGAGGTAGGTGGCTGCGGCTTAACGCTGAGAGCACTCAGAGATGGTAGCCACCAACATGTGAGAGGAAAGCTTCGGAGTTCTGTTCTCATCTCCCTCTGCCCTGCCTTGGACAAACCGTCACCTGCCCTTCACATCCCCTCCAAACCAACACAGGGCAGAGGGAAAGCCCCACTGGGGTAAAGAGCTGAGGAATTAAAACAGCGAGACACACCTACTAGAATGCCCAAAATCCAGAACACTGACAACACCAAATGCCAATGAGAATATGGAGCAACAGGAATCCTCATACATGGCTGCTGGGAATGGAAAATGGTACAGCCACTTTGGAAGAGAGTTTGGTGATTTATTAACAAAACTAAGCCGACTTTTACCATTTGACTGAACGACCATACTCCTTGAGATTCAGCTAAGGCTTTGTCTCTACAAAAACCTCCACATGGATGGCTTATAGCGGCTTTAAGCTTTCGTAATTGCCAAAACTTGGAAGTAACCAAGATATCCTTCCTTAGGTAGATGGATAAATAAACTGTGGTACATCCAGACAATGGGACATCATTCAGCACTAAACAGAAATGAGATATCAAGTCATGAAAAGACATGGGGAACTTTAAGTACATGTTGCTAAGTGAAGGAAGCCAATCTGAAAAGGGTACATATTGTATGATTCCAACTCTGAGACATCCTGGAAAAGGCAAATGGAAACAGAAAGAGATTACTGGTCACCAGTGGTGAGGGGTATGAAAAAGGGATAAATAGAACATTTTCAGGGCATTGAAAATACTTGGTATGTTATTATAATGATGTCATTATATGCATATGTCATTATGCATTTGCTCAAACCCATACAATGCGCAACACCAAGAGTGACCCCTAAAGTAAACTGTGGATTTGGGGCATTATGATGTGTCAGTGTAAGTTCACCAGTTGTAACAAAGGCACCATT
The DNA here is from genome assembly GCF_048164855.1 of Canis lupus baileyi. Lineage (NCBI taxonomy): Eukaryota > Metazoa > Chordata > Mammalia > Carnivora > Canidae > Canis > Canis lupus. The sequence goes on from NC_132860.1 coordinate 12,657,069, forward strand.
CTGACGAGTCATGTTGATAATGGGGGAGACTCTGCATATGGCGGGGGGCAGCTTATGAGAAATCTCTGTATCTTCCTCTTAATTTTGTTGCGAACATAAAACTGCTGTAAAAAAAAAAAAAAAAAGTCTTAGGGAAAAAAGAGTTGATGAGAACAGGTTGGATCTGCTCCATGGTCCTTAGGCTTCTACATCTCCAGCCATCTCCTCCCCGACCTGGGCCTGGTGGACACAACCGAAAGAGACCACCTTCTCTCCGTGCAACTTCAGCCTACAGGTTTAAAAGTAAAACTCCAGCCGGTAGGCCTATGGGACCTTGACATTCTGCCCTGGGACTCATCTGTTCCCTCTTCTTAAACCCATGCAGACAAACACTTGAACTTGTCCTCCCTCCCCAGTTTGCATTATGAAAAGAAAGTAGATGAGCAATAGCCTCAGGGAAGCATGACTTCATAAACCAAAATAACTAGATTTGAGGATATAATTACTATAAAGAAAGACAACCCACAGAACAACACTGAAAGCAGATTTATTGAAACAAATGATCCAAAAATGTGAAATAACCATGCCAAAGACCCTCCAGGAGACATGGGACGACATAGTAGGAACATAAAGCAAGAACAAGAAACCAATAAGAGATACCAAGTGGAAATGCAAGTATAAAAAATATAACTGAAGTAAATAATGAGATAAATGGCAAGATAAATTTGAAGAAAAATGAAGTGGTAAATTAGAAAATCAGATGGAGGAAACCATAGAAAATATAAAAGGAAAGCGTAAGGATATTAAAAATAGACTGTAGGTAGGGCAGTATCGTGAGACAGTAAAGAAGAGAATCCCTAACTTTGCCTGGAAAACCCAAGAAAAGCTTAAGGAACAGAACTCTTGAACCGAGATGTAAAGAATGGTAGGAGCTCGCCAGGTGGGCATGGAAAGCAAAACCATTTCAGGCAGAAAACACCAGTGCGCGCAGATGCATGGAGGCATGAACGAACATAATTGCTGTGATTTGGGAAGGGCAGGGAGGCTGGCGTGTCTGGAGCAAAGGCCACTCAAAGGAAAGTGACGATGGCTGATGAGGAAAGGCAAGCAAGAGTCATGTTGGGAGGATTCTGGGGAGGTACATAGTATAATTGTCCCCCATTTTAAATCTGAGGAAGCTAAGTGAAGCTCAGACAGCTTGAGTGAGTTGCCTCAGGTCAGGCCTCCAACTTGGGGGCTCAGGCTTTTTTACTGCCTCACAGGTCCTGAGGTTACTTAGCTTGGATCTTCAGGGTTGGGCAAAGTCGGCTAAAAAAAAAAAAAAAAAAAAAACCCACAAAACAGAAATGAGGCTGAGAAGTAGGTGAGCCATGAATGAGTTCAGGATCCAATGGGTTGTTCTGAGGTGTGGAGTGTCTGGCTGATGACTAGAAGTTCAGGGTTGAAAGGAAGAAGACCAGATCTGGCCATCACCAGCATCCGGAGGTAGGAGCATTCACGGGAGCAGTGGAGTTGCAGCCATAGGGCCCCTTGTAACGTTGGCAGACATTTTCTCAGGACAGAAACATTTCCCTGAAGAACTAGGGCATCACTGGCCTGGGGAGGACCCCGGAAAGGCCCACAGTCACAATGACTTGGTGCTTCCTCTGTCAGACCCCCTGTCCAGTTGTGGCATCTTCTCCCAACTGGACACTGCTGGCACGTGAGCTACTCCTGGATGGGACCGGAATCTGATGGCAAATTGCCTCTGTCAATCACCCGGTGAACCTAAAGTGTCCTTAGACCCGGACCATCAAAAGTCTTTTGAATTCTTTTGAGTCACAGCCCATCCTGGGATGCAGGAATAAGGCGTAACAGAGTCCCTTGGGAAGCCCAAGTGGGGAGGAGGTGTCTCTGAATTCCTGGGATGCAGAGAAGCATCCTTTTATCCAGAAGGTAAGTATCATTACTTCTGCCCTGTAGGCAAAAAAAAAAAAAAAGTCTTAAAGAGGTTAGGAGACCTGCCCAAGGTCACACAACTATTAAAGGACAAAGTCAGGACTCCCATGGAGAGAATGATGGCCCCAGAGCCTAGGGAAGGAAAATGAAATTAAACTGAGTACCCAATGGACCCGGCACCCATTCTCGCTCTTGCTTCTCAAAGCCTGGTGCTCAGGGTGGGTCGGGAGGGAGAGGTCCGTGTCTTCTTTCCCAAGAAACTGGAGAATCCAGGTCACCATTTGATGAAAAGAGAGCCTTGCCCTGCAAGTCAGAAGAGCTAGGCCACAACTGGCTGTTGGACCATGACCAAGTCACTTCCCCTCTGTGGTCCCCATTCTCTCTGCATATGGAAGACTCTGGAACCCCAGGTCTCCGGGACTGGCAGGGAGCTTCCCTGAGACCCTGAGCCCCAGCTACCAGGGCTGGGAACACCCAGTTCTCTCCTCCCAATGCCTTCCCTCCTCTCCATTCATACCAGCCATTCCTGCTCGGGCTTCCCAGCTGAGGGCCGGGTGTGGATTGTTCAAAAAGACATATGGCATCCCCGTGCAGCCGAGAGTCCAATCTCGAGGGGAAACCATTGTTCATTCATCTGGACCGAGTGACATTCTTTATGCAAGAATAACTCTTGATTAAAGGGTGAGTTTTAATGGAAACTAATTAGGCAAACTCTTTAGCCTGGGCATAATGATCAAATGAGCTGTCACACCGTACCTGATACAATGATCTCACTCGCTACAAGATTTTATTCCTTAGCAATTACACTCCCACATGGCACTGCGTGCCGTTATTGCCTGGAGCACACATGTCAAATTAAAGACCAACTTATGCACCTGATATTTAATTATTGCCTAGTACTACAGACACCCGGGGAATGTCAAAGTGAGCAGTCCTGCTTGGGAGAAACGAAAACTGAAATCTTCTGCAAGGGAGTGAAAAAAAAAATAGGGATAAAATATGTATAGGCTACTATGGTTTCTTATTCAGCCGTCTTACAATTCACAGTTACAAAACCTGCTCTCCCCAACCTTGAATAATTTACCATTTTTTTTTCTTCATCCAGAAAAGTCAGCAGAAGGAGAGTTGTAGGTAAAGGCACAGGGGCCCTATTGGTATTTGTTTACCGATTTGATTGATGCGGTCCGGGTCTGGTCAAAGTTGAACTCTTTGTACAAGTCATTCTTTCCCTAATAGGCTCTGACAGGAAAGAGGGTGCCTCATATGCCTCTCTAGCCCAAAGGGAAATGTTTGCCCTCAAGGCTGAGCACTCAGGAAGCCCCATCTTGCACTTCAGTCACACTCAGTAACAAATCTGAGAAGTTGACCAAAGTTTCTCCCTGATGCATTTGTCCCCAGGTTGGGACAGTGAGCAGCCATTGGGATGTAAGGATTGGTCTCTACTTTGACTGTATGTTAGAAGAGTCTGGAGAACTTTTCAACTTACTGATGTTCGAATCCTATCCCAGACTAATTAATTAAATCTGGATCCTAATTATATCAGGATCTGGAGAGGAGGACTGGGCAATTTTTTTTTTAAGGCTCCTGCGATGATCCTGATATTCAAGTGGAGCTGAGAACCACTGGTGGGGAGGCCACCAGCCAGACACTAACCAGTGCGGAGTGTTATGGGAGCTGCTTTCTGCCCTCAATAAGACAGACTTCCAGGCCTCCGTTCTTCACACATGCTGTTCTCGCCTCTGGAATGCTCTTTCCCTGTCCCTTCTTCCTACCTGGGAAACAAAAACGGTCCTCCAGCACCAAGTGCAAATGTTTCTTTCCTATGACGTCCCCCTGGGTTCCCCAGGAAGAGTTGCTTCAGCATCCCCCAAGAGCCAGACACAGAGCTCAAAGGATCATTGAACCAAATTGCTTTCCTTGGTGGGGGTTCAAGAAGAGAATCCTCATGTCTCTAGCAACCATCTGTGTGTCCCAGCTGAGCAAATTCTAAGAATGTCTTCGTCCCTTTTGCTCCAGATAAAGAAATTCAAATTACCCATTATCAGAATTGCACTGCCTAATACTAAAATGCCTTAATGTGAGTGCTTTTGTATTTAGTAAACTGCACAGCTTGTGAAAACCCCCTCCAAACATCTGGCAGGAGGCCCAGCAGAGGTAAGGCTGGAACCTCTAATGATGGCAACATGTAAACAAGTGTTTTGTCTCAACTGATCATCATTAACTTCCAGTGTCAGACTCACCCCCAGAGGTCTGGCTCCTCAGCCTTGCAAAGGCCTCTGGGAAACAGCAGCTGGGATGGGGCCTGTGCACAGACGATGGGGAGGGAGAGGGTGGGCAGGCTTGTCACTACCAACGTGGAGAAGCAGGAGGTGATGGGAGCAGCCTGGGAGCAGGTGCCTCTGATGAAAGGCAGTGGAATCGGGGGGTCCTACTATCCTCTCAGTGACTTTGGTGCCAGGCAAGGATTTACTCTCAATTATGCCATCGGCTGGCCGTGGGAAGAAAACCTCAGTTTCTCTGTCTGTCAAGTAGAGGCAAAGATTCCTGCTTTATAGGACAGTCCTAAGAAGTATGTAGGAAAATATGTGCCGAGGCTTCTGGCACAACACTGGCTTTCAAAAAGCAGATGACAGAGGGAATTTCTTTCTCCGTTCTTCCCTTCAGATGTTCCTAAGGGGGACCTACACCAGTCTGATGACCCTTTACCCAACTCAGAAAGTAAAGGGTCTGACCTCACAGTCACTGGGCTGAAGTTTGTCATGTCTGTGCACATGGATACTTAAATAAAACTCCATAACAAGAGAACATTTTTATTCTCTCTGACCATTAACAAATACTGGTGCTAAGTAATCATTCACACTATATTCAAATCCAAATGTGAATTCATTGAGTAAATATTAATTAATTACTATGTTCTAGGCACTATGTGCACCAAGATGATTTAGGAGTGTGTCCACAGCCCGGATTCCTCAGAAAGAAAACCCTGAGACAGGCGTCTGCAGGAGGAGGTTATTACAGAATGTGTTTAGGGTCCGCACCTGTAAAAAAGAGAACTGTGTCCCTCCAAACTTTATGTATTAAAAGCCTAACCCCCAGTGTGACTGTATCTGGATACAGGGCCTTAAAGGAAGTCATAGGGTGGGACCCTCACCTGCCAGGGCTGGTGTCCTTATCAGAAGGGGAGGGAACACTGGAGCTCTCTCCTTCTGTGTTCTACAGAGGAAAGGCCACGTGAGGACATGGTAAGAGGGTAGCTGTTTAAAGCCAGGATGAGAGGTCTCACCAGAAATTAACCCCACCGGCACCTTGACATGGGATGTATATAGCCTGCAGACCTGTGAGGTGACAAGTTCCAGTTGCTGAAGCCAACAGTTGGTGGGTATCCTGTTACAGCAGCCTGATGAAGGAAGCAGGGAGGGGTGGAAGCACACATTGAGCTATAATGCAGGCCCGATAAAGACCTCAAGTGGAAAAAAAAAAAAAAAAAAGACCTCAAGTGAAGCCATGAGGAGCTCTGGAGCTAGACTGGCCCTTCAGAGTCATCTCCGGTTAGAATGAGGGCCCCCTAGGGCCTCTGTCGTTGGAAGCAGGCTGCTCTCGAAAGGAGGTGGTGTCTTTCCACCAAGGCAATCCCCAAGAAGGTCTGGCAAGACTCAGGCCATCACACAGTCCACGGCAGTGAGGGTCCCTAGGGACCTAATGATGAGTGCCTTTTCCCAGCACCCACCACGTGCCAGAAGCCCCACAAATGTCATTGTATTTGCTCTTCACAGCACTCCTCTGTGATGCTACCTATTTCCCAGAGAAATGAAACGTGTCCAAAGCCACAAAGCTGATAAGTAATGAAGGCAGAACCGAAGAAGAGGCCCCTCTTTCCCAGTGACCCTACTCTTGCATTGACATCATGCTGCCTCCCCTTTAGAAGCTTCATCTTTTGCAAATACTCTCTGTCCTTTAGAAGTCACATGTCCCCACAGAACCCCGTGCCTCTCTCTCTTCAAAGTCTATAGAACTTTGCCCTATAAGAGTACTAGTTAACACTTAGTTAGCATTTACCATGTCCCAGGCACTGTTCTAGCACTTTCCAGATATTAATTTATATCATCTTTTCAAGAAGTATTTCCTCTGAGGTATTATTTTCATCACCCTCGTTTTACTGATGAGAGGGCTAATAAGACAAAAGCTGTTAAATAACTCTCCCAGTGCCCCCAGCCAGGGTTTGAACCCACACGATCTGGTTCCAGGTATTCTACTACTGTCTTGGGGAGCTTCTGCCTCCCTCTAGTCTACAAGCACTTGGAGAGAGTAATCGAGTCTTGTTCATTTTTTCCACCCTAGTGCCTTACCTGTGACATACACTAAGCTCTTGGTAAGATTTTCCTAAACAACTGAATGATGCCTTGCACGTGAACATTTTGAAAATCATTGGACTTGACGTATATGGACAAAGCCTAGAAGAAAAGACAGATGAATAAAATATGTTAGTTCTGTTGAGATAATTGATATCATGGGTGAATTGTTATTCCTTTACTATTTGGATATTGTTAGAATATTGGTCTCTAGGAGCTCAGATGGATGATGGCAAACTTTCTCTACATTCCCTATCACGTCACCAGAGCGGACACCTATTACATTTCTGATGGCACTGCCGCTGGGAATGCGGGCTTCCCCAGGTCTCTGGGAATCTGACCCAGATCACATCTCAGCATCACAGCATGGTGCAATGCCTTCCCAGGGATCCCATAACCAATTCTTAGATGAAAAGTTCAAAACTCCCAATGTCTCAACTCAGAGTGATCGATACCCAGCAATGACGTAAAGAATAGTTCAGTGGCCGTTTAAACCTACTTCGAAGTGAACTTAATGACCGAACATATTCCCAGACCTTCTGTCCACTAGGATGTTTAGATGAACAGAGCCTTATACACACCGTGAAGCTGATAATCAAAACGAGCCAATGGCCGGAGAGGCTCTCTGACAGAAATTACATGGTCTCCTCATCTCGCTCCCATACTTGCTGTTCACTTTATATTCACTCCTTCGTGCATGCGTGCATTCATCCACTCAGCAAATGTAACTGGGATTCTACTGTGTGGCTCTAAGGATACAACAATAAACAAGCCAAACGAGCTCCTTTCCTTCACGGAGCTTATAGTCCAGTTAGAAGATAAGAAAAATTAGCAAATAATATAACTTCAACTCGTGATCATTTCCACAATGAAAACAAAACAGGGAACTATGATGAAAAGTAAGCGAGCTGCAAGGAGAAACTGATTTTGAACGGATGGTCAGGGGAGGATTCTCTGAGGTGACGCTTGAGTTGAGACCTGAATAACAAGAGGTGCCAACCTTTGGAAAATTTGGGAGAACAGCATGTCAGGCAGATAAAAAGTACAAAGCCCTTGAGGGCAGGCTAAGCTTGCCAGTGTTACAGGGAGAGAAAGCAAGCCAGTGTACATGGGGCAAGTGGGCAGCAAGGAGAACTCGAAGATACAAGGCTTCAGAAGCAGGCAAAGGACAGACCATCCGGGTTCCTTCCAAGCCAAGGAGAGGAGTTTGGATTTTATTCCTAGCACAAGAGGAAACATTGGAGAGCTTTAAGGAAAAGAGAAACGCAATATGATTTAAGTATTTAAAAGATCACTCTGGCTGCCAAGTGAAGAATAAACCATAGGTAGCAGATGGAATTTTGGAGTTTTGGTTCACTTTCTATTAGAGGTCTGGTCTACTGATTTGGCTCCTGGTTCCAGCCTCAGAGGTCCTGCTGAGAGGTCACATTCTCTAGCACCCTCCCTCCCCATAGTACTAAACTGTTGCCTCTAGCCACTTCAGCCACCAGCCCACCTGCCCAGCTGGCGCTGCACATGTGGGGGTCAGATAGGTCTTCTGGATCCTGAAAGGCATTGGGTTAGCTTATAAACACACTTGTAAGATCTGAAGGTGCCCATTGCAAGATCCACGAAAGCCAAGGAACGAGTTGATACCGTTCACCAAGATTTTTCCAATGCTATACGGAGTGGGTGCTCCAAAGATACTGGTTGGGTGAATGGATGGGTACAGATGTGCTGGGAGTTCATTGTCAGGTTGGGATGGATGGGATGGAGGGGGTCTTCACTGGGAAGAAGTCAAAGGAGGCTGCAGTCCAGCAAATATCCCCTTATCTTAATGGCTCCACACCGGCTGGGGTAAAGCTGCCCAGAGGCCCCTTCTTGGATCAGGTGGGAACCACGAGGCTGCCAGGCTGGTTCATTAGTGGCCTGACATCACACATCTGCAATTGGGTAATTTCTATGTTAACTACTACCTCCCACTATAATGAGTGCTCATAACTATGTTTTATATGAAGCCGATTGTGCATTTGCACAGAGCCCATAAAGGGGCAGTGATTATGAACTGTGCTGGTAGTCTGTGGGACACCCTTCACCTACTACCCAGTCCAGATCCACCCTGCGCCATGCATGTGATCGACAAAAAATGGGTAGTTTGGAGGGGAGGCAGCGTGAGTACAGGATTCCTAGCAGACCAGGGAGAGTTTCTGGGATGTGCCCCTCTCCTAAAACACCCTAATACAAACCTATTAGTATTCAAGACAGATTCAGAGCTTGATAAAAACATTAGGTCTAGGAAAAGGTCATTTAAATTTTTTTTCTCTTTTTTAAATTATTTATTTATTTGAGAGAGAGAGAGAGAGAGAGAGAGCAAATGAGAAAGAAAGAAAGCAGGAACAGGGTAGGGGGTGGGCAGAGGGAGAGGGAGAAGCTGACTTCCCCTGAGCAGGAAGCCCAACTCAGGGCTTGATCCCAGGTCCCTGGGATCATGACCCGAGCCGAAGGCAGACACGTAACAGACTGAGCGAGCCACCCAGGTACCCTCCAAAATCTGTTTTTCTTAACTTCCCTGTTACTCTCTCACACAATTATATATAAGTGTAAAAACATATGCAGACTTGATTCTGCTTTTACTGAATTTTGTTCTTGAAAAGAATCCCCCTTCCTTGTGTCTGGGCTTGGCGATGGGACAATAAAGGGCCTCAGAGGGCCGGCATAAGGTCGGAATCCATAGACTTGGCTTCTGTTATAATGTCCATACTTCCCAGCTGTGCCACCGCACACAAGACCACCCTGGGTCTCAGTTTCTTCATTCATAAAGTGGGATCGCCATACCTGGCATTTTTGGCAGGGTTGTTTTGAGGATTAAAGCATAACAATGTGTATTGAGATTCATCAGTTTCAGGCACTTTCTATGTGTCCATTCATTCAAACCTCTCAACGACCCTTGCAGTAGATGCTGGTGACACCTCCGGTTTTGACATGTAGCAACTGAGAAGATAGGAGGCTCCTAAGTTAGGGAGTTGGCTCTGAAGTTAGTAAGTCATGGAGCTGGTTGATGGAGCCAAAATCTAAGCCCAGGCCGTCTGATGCCAGAGCCGAAGAACCCAGTATAGTGCCTGGAGCAAACGCTAGAAAAATAAATGACAGTTCTTACCGTCATTTTTACCAGCTTCAGGCCAATCCCAGCACAAATCATTATTACCATCATCAGACCTTAGGTCTGATTCCAGGTCCATATTAAAGGATATGGAGACACCCTGAGGGGCCTTGGCAAGGCAGAGCCAGAGCTACCTGGTGCCCCCAGAGTGTCTCCTCTCAGCCACTGAGGGGACAGAAAAAGCCAAAGGAGTGAGGCAGAGACCAGGACAGCAGGAAGAGGACACAGAGCAGATGACCAGAAATCTGGCTTCCAGTCCCTGACCACACTTTCCTGCCATAGCACCCCGAGCAGTGTCAGCTGCCCTCAGGAGGATGGCAGGGCTCTCTGGGCTGGCTCTAGGCCCAGATAGGAGGAGTGAAACTTGGGGCTGAGAAGTCCAGGATGCTCATGCTGAATTAGGACTTCGACTGAGCAGGGGTCATGGACCCCATCTTCCTGAGTTTTCTTCGTGGAGGTCACCCATCTTGACCAGATGGTCCAGCTCCTTCATCCTTCCGTGTCCATGCCAAAAGGTCAAATGTGGAGATCTTCCTATACGGGGTCAGAGAGCCGGAACTCTGGCCCTGCCCACCAAGGATCTGTGGCATACCCCAGCCCAGTGACAGCCCCTTCTGGCCTCAGTTTTTCCCATCTAAAAAATGAGAGTGTCAATAAAACACATTTTAATAGCTCTAACATCTTGAAAATTTCACATCCCAAACCTGACTTCATCCACAACCGTACACTAATATCCTTGGGGCAGAGTGATTTCATTTAGGTCAAATGATTTCCCTGCACATAAACAGGAGTGAAACAAAGGCCCCCTTTCTGCAAGTTGTTAGCTCTCTCACACACAGGCAGGCACGCATGCACACACACACACACACACACACACACACACACACACATACACCCTCCTAATGCTTATATAGCCCACCCCCCATCCCAGTCGTGCACAAAGGCACACACACAGCTCACAGAGGCACAAACACCTGGACTCTCTAAGCTGCTCCTTCCCCCACCCCACTCCTGCTTGCTCCCTGCCCCCCAACCCTTTCCAACTCCCCTGCTGAGAAGCTGAGCGCCCTGGTGGCTCTGTGAGCTACCTAACCTGATGGGCTGGTGCCACCCAATGGTCAGGCTCAGAAATGCAGCCTTGGTTCCAAGAGTCAAAAGGGATTGGAAAGGGTCCAGGTCACTGGGTCCATCCCTCTCCTAACAAGGCTGTATCCAGAGCTGCCATAGACAGAGAAAGCTTCCATGGTCTTTAAAACCCTTCAAATAAGGCATTCCTTACATGACATCCCTAGTTCTTTCCCAAAGATCAGGAGATTGCCATTGACACTCTGGGCAGCCTTGCCCTAGATCCTAAAACTTTTGGGTACAAGCTGCATTCAGCACCATTCTAGAAGCTTTATATGTGACATCTGTTTAATGCTCACAACAGCTAACAGCTAGCTTTTCAGGGAATATATTACCATCTTCATTTTAAAGACCTGTAACCAAGAAGGAAGGGTGCTCAGGTAGGACTCTGGCTCTAATTCAGTAGCCACTTGGCCATCCTGGACCTCAGTTTTGTCATTATTATATGATCGGTTCCAATCACTCATTCAATCATTTATTTCTTCAATGAGCATTGCCTGAGCACTTATTATAGACCAGGACCTGTGTTTAGTAGGGCTGATAGCAAGTACGTAATGTGTGATCTTTGCCCTCAGGAGATCCCAGACTTCTAGAATGGATGACAGCTTATGCGCTCCTAGGTCCTTGACTCTATAACCTTAGTGGCTCTATAACCTTAGGCCTTGCCTAAGGAGAAGCCAAGGGGAGGAATGCAAACAAGCTGTAGTGCAGAGGGACCAGGTAGCCAGCCCACAGAGCAGGAGGGAGGTCAGTGTCCTATCCAAGAGTTCTGCAATCCATGTCCTGCTGGTCCGGGGACTGGTGAATCTGAAAGTGCCTCAAACCTGTACAGGGCCCAGATCCATTTGAGAAGGGAGGGAAAGAACTGTGGTCATCTCTGGCTTCAGAGAAGGCACCAGAGGCTTCTGGGGGTATACAGAGAGGTCAGAGCCAGAAGAGGGGAAGCACATTAGAAACTGGGAGATGAACAGATAGAACAAAGCTTTAGCGATACCTGTGCTTACTACACCTGTGTCCTCCCAGGTTCACACTGTCCTATACTCTAATCCCTCACGGTTTACCAGTTCTTAACCTTCACTCTTTCTCTTACTAAATAATAGACAAAGTAAGAGAATAAAAGAATCCTAGAATGCCAAGCACTGGAAGACATCAAGTCCAAACTTTGTGAATGAGGAAAATAGGACCAGAAAGTGTAGAACTTGTCCCAGGTCACGCAGCCAATGAATAGTATGGTTGGGCCTAGCATTCAGATGTGAAGACGTTCCAGTATGAAGAGTTTTTCCTACTTTTTCCTCCTTCTTTTCCATTTATATGCAGTTAGGCAGTAATGAGAGTCTACTTCAATTCTGAAATACATTTTTATCCCTTCCTCTCTCTTAACTTCCTCTATAAGCCCCTTGAAGATAGAAATCTCTTTGTCCAAAACCTTAATACTTAGCACAAAGATTGGATAGATGAATGGATGGATGAATGGAGAGAAGGAAGGAAGGAAGGAAGGAAGGAAGGAAAGAAAGAAAGAAAGAAAGAAAGAAAGAAAGAAAGAAAGAAAGAAAGAAAGAAAGGAGAAAAGAAAGAGAAAAGAAAGAAAAAAGATAAAAGAAAGAAAAAAGAAAAGAAAGAAAAAAGAAAAGAAAAGAAAAGAAAAGAAAAAAGAAAAGAAAAGAAAAGAAAAAAGAGAAAGGCATAGAAGCACGGGCAAGTGAAGTCCTTTACATGGAATTTCTGTACCCAACTCTTACCTGATCTCCCTGTCTCCATTTCCCCCACAATCCAGCCTATCCTCTATGATGATGGTAAAAATCCTTTTACAAATAAAACAGAGTATTTCTATTTCCTGTAATAAAAGCACTTGAAGACTTTCCTATCATCTAATGAGTAAGTCAAGGCCAGTTATCTACAATACAGTCTAAATGAGTCTCGCAGCTACCACACCAGGGTCATGTGTTATTAACCATATAAACACATATATATTACACACCCTAAGCTCTAAAAACGCTTAACTTATTGTTCTATGAAGGAAGGATAGATGGCCTCATTTCCAGAACTTTCTTGTGCCATTCCCATATTCTCAGATTCCTTTCCTGCCAGGAACAGAAGCTGTTAAAATCCTAACCAACCTTCAAAACCCAATTCAAATGCCACCTCCGTGAAGTCTTCCCGAATTCCCTTGATGAAACTGCTATCCTCAGAGCATGCAGTCCTTCAGGCTTTGGTAAGCATGGCACACTTCATTCTGCCCCTCTGAAAATGACCTTTCAAGACCTTTATGCTGGACATCATAGTTGGTGGTTTTTATGTCCATTGCTCCCAACAGACTCTTGGCCACGGATCTGAGGATATGACACAAAGTAAGTGCTTATTTGGCATTTGTTGAATGGACCTTCTTCTTACTACACCATATGCTCCAATTGTCCCTGAGGGTGCAGTTATATTTTATTCTAAAACCACTTAAGCTACTTCCTATGCCATTAGAAGCAGGAGTCCTAGAGGAGCAGAACACAGTGTCTCCAAAGAGCCACAGCTCTAGGGCAGGGACAGGGTAGGGCTGTAGAGCTGGAAGTATTATGTAAGCCAAGGCAGATCGCTTAGGGAGGAGAGGCGTCCAGGGAAAAGAACTGAATTCCATTGGCGGAAGACCTGGGGAGTCCAATTTTGTCTCAACGTGGGATCTTATTCACGATTAGAGCCGGACAGCTACGGATCAGGCTGCCTCAGGGACTCGTGAGCCCTCTGGTCCTGCGAGTACATATGTAGTGGCTATAGATGACCACTGAGGACAAGTACGAGGATACAGGATGTTGCATAGGGGACCACAGCAACAGGAGTGAGGTCAGACCACGTGACTTGTAAAGCCACCGTCAGCACTGAGATTCTGGGATCCCATGACACCTTCCAAGAGTGGTGCAGCAAAATTACCAAAAGCTACAGTCGTCTTCTATTGCCTTTTCCCACCCTTAATTTCAGAGCTCACTCTGACCCTCCAAGAACTCTGTCACCACAGAGTTGCTAGGGGTAGGAGATGCTCCTCTTGATGCCCCTCTAATATTCCCATAGCCCACCCTGGGTGTCTCCTGAGTCTTGGTGGACAGTTATCATATTCACTGACCTCTCAAGAGGCCCTGGTGGGATCGGGGCCCAGGTACCCACAGCAGTGACCCGCTCACTAATTCAGCTTTCCTTGGCTTCTCTCCTTTCTTTGTTCATTCCCCCTGCTCTCTCACTGCTTCCTGGAATCACTTTCTAAATAATCTACTTGTACCCAAATCTTTGTCTCAGGGTCTGTATTGGGGGGATCCAACTCGTTCTTCATGGTCAGGGGCCAAACCACAGATTTTGTGGTTACTCAGCACTGAATAGAAAAGCCAGTTTGGTGAACTTGGGAGAGGTAATAAACCTCTCTGAACCTACTTCAACAGGTAACAAGAAAAAAGTTGCTGAGGCCTACTTCTCAGACTTCATAACGTTGTGTGTGACAGCTCTCTACAGTTACATTCGCGGAGTCCTTACTATGTGCTAAGATAAACACCACATATATAATCTCTAATCACTAAACCTTATACCAAACAGAAAGTCCAAAGAAGATTGTAGTGGGCTGATGGTGCCCACCACTGCTCACTCCCTGCCAAAAGATATGCCCATAAAAATAAAACGAAAAAACAAACAAACAATGAAAAAAAAAAAAGAGAGAGAGAGAGATGCCCATGTCCTGACCCCTGGAACCTGTGATCTTATCTTGAAAAAGGGTCTTAAAAATGGTAATGAAGTTAATGATCTTGAGATGAGAACATCCTGGATTACCCAGGTGGACCCCAATTCAATGAAGAATGTCCTTGAAAGAGATAGACTAGAAGACACAGAGGGGAAGGCGTGAAGGCAGAGGCCGAGATGGGAACGATGCGTCCACAAGCCAAAGGATGCTTGGAGTCACCATAAGCTGGAAGAGACAAGGAAGGATTCTCCCTTAGAGCCTTTAGAGGGTGTTCAACCTCTTGACCCCTTGCTTTTGGATTTCTGGCTTCTAGAACCATGAGGGAATATATTTCAGCTGTTTTAACACACCAAGTTTGTTATCATCTCATACGGTGTCCCTGAGAAAATAACATAGTAGTATTACTGTCCTTGTTTTGCAGGTAAGAATACCAAGGCTTACAGAAAAGTGACCTACCCAGAGTCATCCAGCCAGAATATGGCAGAGCTGGGATTTGAACCCAGGTCTATTTGACTGCATAGTGGCCCCTCTTAACCACCACATGACGGGAATTAAGCTGTGCCGTGTGCCTAGCACTGTGCCAGGTGCGTTACAGATGCTCGGAGAGTGTTCATTTCCCCCCTCTACACTTTTCCTTCCTGTTACCCAGACCACCCACTGACCTTTACGAGGTAGTCAAGAGTTAATCAGATAACCCTGTTCCTGCTAATCCATGAGCTGTCCTGGAGTGGGTTCCACTGGGATAGAATTACACATGCCGAGAAGGTCCTTAAGAATTGACTTGTCTGGGAAGCATTTCAGCTCCATGGCAGCTGGTGGAAAAGATAGATTGGGGCCTGTGCCTTGAGTTAATGTCAGTCTGAATTGAAGATGTGCCAGCATCATCAGGATAGATTCTTTAATTAACCTGCTAATCCTGTCAGGGATTGGGTTCACTCTCTTCCTCCAGAAATGTGTTAGGTGTCTCTTCTTTCACCACTTTGTCATTTGCTCTATTTTAGATTCAAGGTGTCCTTTTCGCTGTGCTGTAAAAGGCGCTCTGTTCCTCCAAGTCAACAGCTGTTGGGAAAGTGGCCCCTCAAAGCAGCATCTTATTACTTACCCACCACAGCTCCTCTCACGCTGTCTGCAAGATGCGACTCTTCAGCAATTTTGATGCAATGAATACATTTGAGCAACTATTTTGTGCTCGGCCCCGATCCATGTGCTGCAGAAGACCAATGAGTAACACTCAAGTCCCGCCTTCAGGCACCTCCCTGCAGAGAGAGAGAACGGAAAGCAGACAACTGTAGTGTTTGCCAGTCTTTTTACTTCATCGTAGGCATAAAAAGGTGGTAATAATTTTAAGAGGAAAAGTAAGAGAAATTCATAGGCTGCTAGTGGTCAGAGGCAACCGGCCCAGGGATTCCAATTTCCCAGGCCCCACCAAATCACCCTACAGGATTAGGGAACTAGTATCCCTCACCCACTAGTAATCCACTCCCCCTGTACCCTTTGGGAAGGCATGCTGGTAGAAAATCATAGCTTTCATCTGGACTCATTTGTGTTCCACCAGTTGAAAGTGGATTCTGCAGTTAAAATTCAGCATGGTCATGGGGATCCCTGGGTGGCTCAGCGGTTTAGTGCCTGCTTTCAGCCCGGGGCATGATCCTGGAGTCCCAGGATCAAGTCCCACATTGGGCTCCCTGCATGGAGCCTGCTTCTCCCTCTCTCTCTGCGTGTGTCTCTGCCCCTCTCTGTGTTTCTCATGAATAAATCTTTAAAAAAAAAAAATCAACATGGTCCATTCTTCCCCAACTTGTCGAATATGTGATATCAGTGATGAACTTCTCCTTAACTACAACCTTTTCTGCACCCTCTACCCCCACAATTTTTTTTTCTTTACAGCTTCAGACCCAGCTATCTCTAAGCTGCTAGACTGGGCTCACAGGAAACAGAACAAATGGGCCAGGACAAGTTATCAACAGGAAAACTCAAAGACAATAATGTTTGGTTGAACAGCTTGTTTTGCTTTTTGTTTTACTTGCAGACATGGGGGTGGCTTTACAGTTTGTTTTTTGGTATTTGCATTTAGAAAGATGATCTTTCAAAAATCTATAAAAGGAGCCCCAAAGCCAAGCATTCTACAACCTGAACAGTTTTTTGAAATTCAACGAAACAAAGTAAGAACTAATAAAATTGTCCCCCATTAAAAATACAAAGAAAGATGCTCTGGAGACTATAACATTCCTGTGTATGATGAAGAACTGATTTTTCCTCTCAAAGGTTGTATTTAGTTGTACTCGGTATTGCCCTGTCATTTTGGTTTTTTTTTTTTTTTAATGTTTTAAAACTTAAATTCTCTGTCATTTTTATCTACAGAGTGGGGGGCGGGGGGACAGGAAGCTAATGAGACAAAGCAGAGTCACGTGTGATGTGTTGGGAAGAGCACGCCAGAACTTCAGTGGTTTCCTGCCAGCGACGTACACTTGAATCTAATCATGAGAAAACATCAGGCCAACCGAGAGTGAGGGACACTCTACAAAACAGATGGCTTACACTCTTAAAAATATGTCAATGCCCTCAGCCTCAGAAATCATTCCAAATAAAAGGACATTAAAGTTTCAAGATCCTGAATTGGATCTTCATCCAGAAAAAAAAAAATGCTATAAATGACATTGTTGCCATCATTGGTAAAATTTGAATAATGTCTATAGGTTAATATCAATATTAAATTTCTTGATTTGGGTAATTATATTGCAATTACATAAGGAAATACCCATGTTGTTAGGAAAAACACTCTGAAATAAGGGAGGAATATAGACATGTAGTAAGGAGGTAGGTAAATAGGTGGATAATGGGTTATGGCAAAAAATGTGGCAATTGTCAACAATTGGTAACCCGGGTGTATGGTATATGGGAGTTCTTTCACTATTATTGAAACTTTTCTATAAAAGTTATATATCCGTTATATTGGATTAAAGCACACCCAATGACTTCATTATAACTTGATTACCTCTGTAAAGACTACCTCCAAATAAGGTAACATTCCGAGGAATTAAGCATTAGGATTTCAACATATATGTATCTTGGGGGGCACACAATTCAACCCCTAACACCCACGTGTGAATGTGAAGTCCCAGACTCCATTATTTTCTACAGTCCTTGTAGCATTAACATTTTACATTTCTAGAAGTTCAAGAGACCCCCAACGTCCAATCAATGCTTATTGGCCGGCCAGACCTCTACTCCGACCCATTCCAAAGGTACTGAATTTCACATGCCCAATCCTGCAATGAGAAAACAAATCAAACTTTGGAGAAAACACATTAGCAGCCCATCTCTACATCTTTTGAATTTTCAAAGTAGTACGATGGTGATGTTTAAGAAGACCATCCGGGCTTGATATCCACCACAGGTTTTTTAGTATACTTCCTGTGGCTGCTGGTTGAAAGATTAGCAAATCCTTTCGATCATTCTTTGCACGCAAACTTACCGAGTGCCTACTATGGGTCAGGCATTGTGCTAGTTCTGAGGCAAAGGTGAACAAGACCAACATTCCAGGAGAGCTTGCATTCTAGTGAGAGTAAAGAGGGCCATGCTTAATTGCCAACTAAACCCTTCTGTTTGGATGGAAGAGCTAATTACTTCCACATGAGGCTATTCCACTCACAAGGTGTGCCCTGGGGGGAGCTTGAAATGGGAAATGGCTGTGAATCTACCCCTCCCTCAGCGAGCTCAGTTCCCACTGACTTCTAATAACGGAGCTTCTTAACTTTCTTGAGTGTGACGGTGGGTGATTCTCAAGGATAATGTTGACTGAGGTTTGCCTTACACTGTGGAACTAAACACACACACACACACACACACACACACACACACACACACTTCCGAAGCTGCAAACCAACTGATGTACCTAGTTTATGGGACTGTGATCAATCACCAACTTTGGTGGTTAAGGGTGAGAATGAGAGAAAGTGGACAATTTATAAGAAAGAGATAGCAAACTAATAAACTCTCTATTCCTCAATCTCACAAACTAGTGTTTTCTTGTTTGTCTGTTTCTTTGTTTAAGCAAGCAAAGACCCGTGCTTAGGGTAGGAGCTCCAGATATCGTGCCAAAGGACTTGACGTCTCCAAGTATAAATTACAGGGTGTACGAAATGGAAGCCTAACTGCAAAGCCAGAAAGTTCGGACAGAAATAAAGCCCGGACTTTTCTCGCAAAGGCATAGGGGTTCTGTCCCAATTCTGAATCCATCACAGACCCTTGATTAAAATCTGTTGGTTAAAAAAAAAAAATCACCTTTCATTATGATGCATTTGCTCATTTTTCTTCCATATTGAGAGTGACAATTTCCATTTGCGACGATCAGCCACAACATAGATGCAAATGCGCTAAGTAAAATTAGGTGTATCAGAGCGACTGTCTTATAAAAGACCATTTTACATCCTAACCCAGCAAGCGGAGAATTAGTCCTGCTCTCTGTACTATATGCAAATGCTCAGATTATAGCTAATTATATTGTTGCAAAGCAGAGCCAAGAAACTGCTACAATACTCCTAGTCTCCTTGGGGAACACGCCATGAAAAGAACTTTTTTTTCCTCCTTTGTAAATTACACTATGATATAATTGGGTCTCACTGTTCATGTAACACCCCGCTCCGGGATAGCGCAGGAAAAACGAACAATGTCTTACTAAGTCCCTGTTAAGATCATTAAATGTAGATCACAACACACTAGCAGGCGCCCAAATCTTAATGTGTCACAGTAACAAAACCGGGAAAAGAAAAAGTGACAAGTTGCGTCATATTATTTTTCTCCTACAATGGAGTTTAAGGTAATAAAGTGTTAATGAATTCGGCCCTGCGTAGTTGGCATTGTGAGAGAACTTCTTTTTATTTTTTACTACATTGTAGGAAAAATTGTCATATTCTGTTAGGCAGCTGTTTAGAGAAAAGCTTTGACAGTGTATAATTGACTCTATTTTTACTGCATTTTCATACGGCATTGTTAGGTTTATATACTGTACTGAGTTCTGCTTTTCAGTTTTACACACTAAGAAATTTTCCCCTTAGACAATTTTTTTTTTTTTTTTTTTTTCTGGGGAAGAAAGAGAGCCCGGCTAGCCACTCAAAAGTAGCACTTCCCCAGCTTCTCCCATTGGCCACCTCCAAGAGAGTCCTTGAATTATTGTCAGCGTGCTTTCCAGGAGAGGGGACCTCTAAGATCGTAGGCCCCCAGCCTCCAGCTGGAGGAACATAGAGGTACATTTCTAAAATGACACACGCACAGCGCACCACAGTGGCAACTATAGTTCTTGGTTGGATGTTTTCTCCGGGAAATAC
This sequence comes from Canis lupus baileyi, assembly GCF_048164855.1. Lineage (NCBI taxonomy): Eukaryota > Metazoa > Chordata > Mammalia > Carnivora > Canidae > Canis > Canis lupus. Next base: position 12,676,635 of record NC_132860.1, read on the forward strand.
GCATCGGGGAGGTGCGGGGCATTTTTCCTCTATGTACAGATGTATTTTTGCCCAAAGCCTCTTTCTGGGAGGGGGGGGAGTTTAGAAAGCCAGCCCCCCGACTCCTCTCCCTCCCAGGCTCTCCCTCCCAGGCTGAGTGGGTGCCGCAGACACACCTGGCGGCTGCTCTAGTCCCAAGATCGTGTGCATTTTCAAGTTTAGTTTTATTTCGGTTTCGATTCAAGTCATAGATTGGAAGATATTCCACATTTGTCTCTTTTTTTTTTCCTCCTATCTCCAATGGTAGCAATGTCACATTGCCTGCTGGGTGAGAAGAGCAGCGACAGGAGAGACCTTGACAGCCAGGACAGCAGGGGCCCACACATCAGTGGCTCCAAACTTCTAGTGCTGCCATCGGCATGTGTCCTGTTGGAACATCGGGCCGAGTGAAGACTCTGACCTTTTTTTGTTTTTGTTTTTGTTTTTTAAGATTTTATTTATTTATTCATGAGAGACACACAGAGAGAGAGAGAGGCAGAGACACAGGCAGAGGGAGAAGCAGGCTCCATGCAGGGAGCCCGATGCAGGACTCGATCCTGGGACCCCAGGATCAGGCCCTGGGCTGAAGGCGGCACTAAGCCGTTGAGCCACCCAGGCTGCCTGACTCTGACCTTTTGGAGTCAGAAAGGCCTGTGTTTTCATCTTGGTCCCATCATATTCCGACTGTGTGACCCCAGGCCAGTTAATCTCTTAAAGCCCTTTCAGAGGGTACCGACCACTGAACTACTCGCTAGGGTGTTCTGAAGATTAAATGAGATAACGCACTTATAAAGCACTTAGCAACATGCCCGACACATAGTGAGCTTTCAATAAGGCATTGCTCTGGCTGTTATGATCCATGACGGACAAGGACCCAGCGCGTTAATTTTTTTTTTTTTTATAAAAGGGAGGCATTAATACTCTGATCTTGACAAACTGTAAATTGATTCTCTGACTCTTCCACCCCCACCCCCGTTTGTGCACCTTCCCCTTGTCTATTCATATTTTTCTGTGAACTTGTGGCTGCTGCCAAATGAGTAGAGCAAAATGGGAACTCAATTTAATTGAAAACACATATGTCAATGTCACAATGTGAGAAAGGTGCCATCGTTTGGGCCATCACTGGCCATCACGCACACACATACACACTGCGTGTGTCTGAATCATTCTGTGGGTCTCCTGGGGGGAAAAGAAACACCACTATTTCTCAGTGTAGGGGTGATCACATGCGGAGATAAATGAATGCCTTTCTAACGGTCATAATAACAGCTACAACTTACATAGTGCTGTTACGTGCTCTTTATACAAATTAATAGATTTACCACCCACTGCAATCCCAATATCTATTTTACAGATAAAGAAATTGAGGCGCAGAGAGGTTAAGTGGTTTGCACATAAATACACAGAAAGTAAGGGATTGGGCTGGGATTCACACCCCCAAAAAATGTGGCTTCGAGAACCATGCTTTTACCATTCTTTTATGATCTAACAGCTGCCCCTTATTGGACATTTCTTCTACCAGGAAGTCTGTGTTTATGGTAATCACATTTGCCCATCCTTACTCAACATCATAGAATTAGTAAGGAACAGAACCCAGATCCCAATGTAGGCCAAGCCGACTCCAAAGTCATGCCGTTAGGCCCTGGAATATACAAGCTCCCAAGTGAATGAGTGGCGACTTTTGAAGAAACTCCAGGCGACCCAACTCAAGTGCCGCCTCCCTCAGACACATTTCCATCCACACCTGCTTTTACTCAGCTCGCCTCGTTGGGAACCCACGCCACCCTTAGCACCTGCATCTCAAGAGTCTGAGTTCCATAATTGTGCCACATGAGTTACTTGAAGTTTCCTGAAGAAAAATTTAAGTCAGTTGAAAGCCAGGCTCCTATCTTTTTTTTTAAGATTTTATTTATTTATTTATTCATGAGAGACACACACAGAGAGAGAGGGAGAGGTAGAGACACAGGCAGAGGGAGAAGCAGGCCCCATGCAGGGAGCCCAATGCGGGACTCGATCCCGGGACTCCAGGATCATACCCCGAGCCAATGGCAGGTGCTAAACCTCTGAGCCACCCAAGGATCCCCCAGGCTCCTATATTTCCCCTCTTAAAGCCCCAGAGCATCCGGCACAGAATGGACACTGTCTCATGTTGGTGAAGACTTGACATGAAATCTAAAAAAATGGGGACAGCAAAGAAAAAGACCTGGGCAATCCTGGTGCCTGAAATTCTCACCCTTTGTCCATGCTCCAGTTATCCCTTTAGTAAGACAGAAACTAGTCGCTTGGTATCAACAGCAAACGCACAGAGCGGCAGAGACAATGCCATTCTCAAAATGACTTCTGATGATGAAGCAAGAGCAGAATCAGAAGGCAGCTCTCATGCAAATTTCCTGGCAATTATACTACAGAATCCATCAAACCAGTGCATTATTATGTGACTTTAACTTCTGAGTTTGGTAATAGTCATGTCTAATTCTCTTATAACAGCCATGGCTACTGCTTTTACCTTGGTACTGGTTCTCATGAGCCACTGAGTGGTCTCCCCATCTTAGTCTATGACCTCTCGCTTCTATCTTATGCGTGGCAAAAATAACCTTTGTGCTCACCAAATTCCTTTCCTTTTCCTTTGGGGCACATAGATGGATAACATTCCCAGCCCTCTGCAGTTAGTTAGGACCATACGACTGGGTTCTTTTTTTTTTTTTTAAGATTTTATTTATTTATTCATGAGAGACACAGAGAGAGAGGCAGAGACATAGGCAGAGGGAGAAGCAGGCTCCCTGCGGGGAACCCGATGTGGGACTTGATCCCAGGACCCCAGGATCATGACCTGAGCTGAAGGCAGATGCTCAACCACTGAGCCATCCAGGTGTCCCTATGACTGGGTTCTGACCAATGAAATGCAGACCGACATCCTGCATGCAAATTCCCATGTGGCCCATAAAAATCCTCCACTTGTGATCTTTTACTATCCTCCCATAGGAGGTTCACAGTGACCATGTACTGATGCTGAAAATAGGATCACAAAATGGGAGACCCCAGGTTCCTGAGTCACCATTTGGCAAAGAGCTGCCTACCCACACTGAACTGTGAAGAAAGAAAAAGTAGAATTTTTATCAGATTATGTCACTGATTTTGGAGGGTCGTGTGTTACAGCAGTTGGTGGTCACTCACTCACTCTCTCCATTATGGCAGATGAGTCAGCCTCTAGAGGAACTCCAATAGTATCGCTTCCAGAAGTTGTCAGGAATTTTCAATCCCACACAGGAGCGTCTTCTACCCAGAGACCATGTCTTGGTCAGCTCTGAATCCCCAGTGCTTATCACAGGGACTGACCCAGAGGAAACCACTTCATCCAGTAAGTATTTGAGAATACCCACTGTGTACCTGACATTCTCACAGGCATGGGGAGACTGGGTGAACCAGACAAATTTCCTGATCTCCCAGAGCATATGTTCTAGTTCTAGGAGGAGACACAGACCATAGCATATGAACAAAAAATACCTTAATATTAATTCAGATACTAATATTTTGAAGGAAATGAAATGAAGCCAGATATAGAGATTGAGTTAGAATGGAGGACTTTAGTCCATAAGATGATCTGAAAGAGGCTTCTCCAAGGACATGATGTTTAAACTAAGACTTAGGGACGCCTGGGTTGGCAGCGGGACGCCTGCCTTGGGCTTGGGGGTGGTCCTGGAGTTCCGGGGTCGGTCCCCACATCGGGCTCCCTGCATGGAGCCTTCTTCTCCCTCTGCCTGTGACTCTACCTCTCTCTCTCTGTGTGTCTCTCATGAAAAATTAATAAAATCTTTAAAAAAAATAAACTAAGAATTAAATTTGTATATCTATACAATCATTTAACAAATAGTTCTTGAGCATTTAATAGGTTAGTAGCTACGCTAGGAACTAAAAATTGGTAGATGTTTGCTGAGTGTACTGCTGAATAAATTTAGCATGAAATCCAATTCTTTAACTTGACATTCATGATCTGGCTTCAAGTCACCTTCAACAAAGAAAGAAGATCAAGGCAGTGAAAGGGGAGAAAAAGACAAGGATAAAAGGTCAGAGTCAGAGACAGGACACAGAGGGGGAGGGGACACAGACTGGGGGTGGTTTGACCCTGTGCCATTCCATTCTCTTTGATCTTCTGCCCCTGCAGCCAGATGACAGGTGCCATCTAAAATTGTGAGGCAGCTCTTGTCTCATCTGACTCAGTGAGGGCACCTAGGATCCCACTCCTAACAACCCCTTGGTACTAGACCAGCCCCCTCAGCAAATGGTTCCTCAGGCCCACCCAGCCCTTGGTGTCCAGATGGGTCCCCTTTTCCTGACCTCCTTCAGAGAGCTCAGTCCCTACACCCTTCAGGTCTCTTCCAAGAACTGGCTGCTTCTGAATCCATCTTGAAGCATTCCTAGCAAGCCTTTGTCCACGGTCACTAAATAGCAGGGGAAAGTCCCAGCAACATTTGTTGAGGAAGTGAAATTCAACATTACCCTAGAGAAATTCTCAACCCCTCCCCACCCCCACCCCCGCCCGACAATGTCCAGGCTACAGAGAAAGGAGTAGTGCCTACCATCATGATGTTCATGCCAAAGTTTCCTCTATGCCCTGGAGGGTCCCACTGGCAGCTATGGGCTATGACTCCTAGAGGTATGACTTCTAAACATCCTGATGACACACAATCCATTCCACAAGCAATAGAAATATCCTGAAAATGCTATTGTGTGAGAGTCCAAACCACATGCTCTAACCTTTAGTCTGAGAGTGAAATATTCCTCTCGGACCATGGATTGCTACTGATCTGTCCTCCTCTCTCACCCTTCCCCGCCTGAGACCTTGTGTTTCCACCATAGTAAACTGTTCCCAGAAGCACCCTCTCCCGTCTCCCTGTACTCTTAAAAAAAATTGTATTTATTTATTCATGAGAGACACAGAGAGAGAGAGAGACAGAGACACAGGCAGGGGGAGAAGCAGACTCCATGCAGGGAGCCAGATCTCCAGAGCGTATGTTCTAGGAAGAGACACAGACCACAGCACATGGACAAAAAATACCCTACTATTAATTCAGATAATAATATTTTGAAGGAGATATCTACTCTTCCCAATCCAGGTTCTCTCTCTGCTGGACTCTCTGAAGAATTAGGTTTCTGTAATTACAGGCTGCCTTGGCTCCAGCTGGGGCCATTGTCTTCTATCAGCATTCCAGTCACTAAGAAGGCCAAGGGTTTTAGTTTCTTTCTAGGTCTTGGTATCAAACTTAAATGGGAGCTTGAAAACTTGGGCCGGCCCCCACCCCAACCCCCCAGTGACATAGCGCTGCTCCTTGAGACCTCAGCTCCTTGAAAGAAGTTGCTGGGTTTTATTTCTGTAGCTCTGCCCACACCCAGTTGCACGCAGGTGCATGTGGGAGGCTGGCAGGGAAATATTTGCCGAGTGCAGGGCCTGTACGTGCCACTCGAAACTCTGTGAGTGCAAGAACCCTGTCTGTCTCCCAGTGAATCTCCAAAGCTCTTAGCTCATAGAATGGATGAATGAATGGTGGGTTGGCTATAGCAGTGTTCCAAGAGTTTCATACATGTGGTTTCATTTAGCCCTTGTGGAAAACCCATGAGTCAGGTATGACTTCCCTAAATCAAATGGGGGAAAAACTGGACTTCAGAGTGATCGCTCTTTAACACTAAATCAAGCAACTAAAAAATGATGGACCCAGAGCCAAATTTAGGTCTGCTCGACTCCAAAAATCCATGCTTCACAGGTTTGCCCAAATTAATCGAGCTGCACTGAACGCTGCAGGCCTGATGATGACTGGTCATCTCAGCTGGATTCGAGACCTCCAGTGGCTTCAGGGACTGTTCTTCACAGAGGCCCTACTGGACTGTGAGACATCTCAGGGACACAACTGGGGCATCACAAGTCTTTCCTGAAGGGTGCTTTCATCTTTGGGTGGCTGCCAAACTCTTATCACACCCCACAAGGGAGGAAAGGGTCAAGAATTGGAAGCCATCTTTGAAGAGAGAACTCAACAGGCTGGATTTGGAAAACAGGATAGGGAGGGGGGCTTGGAACAACAGAGTTGAAGCTATAGGGTCTGGAGAAGACACCATCTGGAGGCCACAACACCTGACTTCGCAGACCTGCGGAGTAGTCCCATAGAAGGAGGTTTGGGCGTGTTTGGTACTGACCCAAGAGACCAATGAAGAACAAAAGATGTAAGTGAAGGCTCAGTATTAATAAAGAGCTCCTAATAGTTAGCACTGAGGAGGGGGAGAGGGAAAGAGGGAAGGAGGAAGAGGAGGGAGGGACAGGAAGGAAGGGGAGAAAGGAAGGAGGAGGGGGAGGGAGAGAAGCAAGGAAGCAAGCAAGTGGAGGGGAGGAGAGGAGAGGAGAGAAGAGGAGAGGAGAAGAGAGGAGAGGAGACAAGAGCTATCGTGGGTGGGTCTCTATTCCCTGTGCCCTATCAAGCCCGACTAGAACAATGTCCTGTAAGCCTAACGGGTGCTCAACGTGGAGTAGCTATTGTTGCAGTCATCACAATTCATATTTACTGAGGGAATCTGAGCATAGGGGTGCAGTTGGATCAGCTGATCGCTAACATTCCTTGAAGCCCCAGGAGCCCCTGGGTCTCACTCAGAGAGCCCCCGAGGACGACGCTTCCCTTCTTTGTAGCAACCTTGTCATCCCGCCGCCACTGCCCTTCACCGCTGTCTCTTCAATCTTTCCACCTCACCAGTTCAAAATACTTTCCTAACACACGACAATAAAGTGCAAACAGCAAAAATCAAGCCCCAAGTTTCTGTCAAACCACCTAATCACAAAACCGCCGGAGTCAAATCCAGAAAGTCTGCTGATTAAAATTCCTCGTTACAGCAATAAACACCTGACCCCGAGCCTCAGCAGGTGGCTGGGAGTGACATCAGCCCTCCTGACTCTGGACCTAAGTGATCTTCCAGAAACACCTCCCGAAACCATGGGGTTTCCTGGGCCTCCATCGTGGCTGTTCCAACACCACCAGAGACTGGCTGGGCAGGCCTGGGCTATTTTTTTTCTTTTTTCTTTCTTTCTTTCTTTCTTTCTTTCTTTCTTTCTTTCTTTCTTTTCTTTCTTTCTTTCTTTCTTTCTTTCTTTCTTTCTTTCTTCTTCTTTTTTTTTTTTTTTTTTGATAAAAGCGCAGCCAGGTTGAAGCCCAAGGAGCAACCTGTGACAGCAGTGTGCAAACCCTTTGGAGAGGAATGAAAGTAAGGAGTGGTCCCTACCCAGAGTCCGAGGACACCAGAGATGTCCCAGCAGAACACCTCCATGAAGACCCGATCCCTCCTCCCCACCTTGTCCTTCCGAAGTCACTGGTTGTGCGGCCAACAGGCCCACATTCCCTTACAGTACAGGGTACTTACTCAGAAAACACTAACACCTACTGCGTGTGGGCGCACCTATGCACATACCCACGTGCCACAAACGTACCTAGATGGCCGCATAGGGTTACCAGGCCACACAGAGACACACAGACACACGCCTTCCACAAACATTGGCACATATATGAATATGCACAAATACACATGCAAACATAGCAGTGTGATACGCGCACATATATAGGCGTACAGACGCATGCGTATTACATTCGAGTCTTGTTGCGGGTGACAAAAGTCCAACTCACACTGGCTTTAGTTAAAAGAGGAATCTATTGCTTAAAGAATCACGGAGTAGAACCTCAAAGCTGGGTGCAGAGCAAGGATGTGGCTGGGCCTCAAGAAGAGCTAAACCCAGGACCACGGACTTCATCAAGCTCATCACCCACTGCGGTCTCTGTTCTTCTGGACTCTATCTCCCTCTGTGCCAATTTCTCACGAAAAGCATGTGTGGAGCCAAATGTGGGAAATAAGACTTTTATCCACTTATGGGAAGCAGGTAGCACATGCCCTGACCCCTGGCCATGGATACAGTAGATGGAAATTGCTACAAGTGTTTTCTGGTTCTATGACCAAAAGTCCAAGGGATGTGACGATTGCCTCCCATGCCCATTTGGTTTAGTTAGCATATGATAGGGTAGGCTGCATCCTAACCCCTGAGATGGCCAAAGTTGACTCCCAGAAGGATTTGCTCTTACTTGTGCCATATATTCGTGGACTGACTATGGCTCTCTCTCCACGGTATCTCCTTTCTGGGACTCGGGATGATAAAATAGCCTTTATCTGAATGTCACATGGCTGAGGGAAGGAGGGAAAGAGATGGCAAGTCATGCAAAGGTTCTCAGAACTTCTGTCCTACTGTGGTATGTGTCACCCAGGCTCTCATTCCATTGGCCAAAGGAGGTCATTCTTCCATTCCTGACACCAGTGTGGGGAGGAGACAGTGAAAGTTTTGAGCAGCGATGCAACCTACCGCACCATCTCCTGACCACCTGTGTGACCGGGTGAGTAGAACTGACTCATCCCTTGACACACTGAATTGAGCCAGGAGGCAGGACCGGATCGCGCTCCAGTGGTGGCTCCAGCAGTAACGCTCTGAATCAGTTGTCCCAAGTGGGTATGGCTGGGCAGAAAAGACCATTGTGTTACAGAGATAGCTGGGATGAACCACGAGCAGACGTGTGCCCAGCCCAACAGAACCACATGGTGTACCCAAGGGCACACACCGACTGACTCCCACGCACAGACACGGGCACACATATGCAGACATGTGAAGACTCGTGACCCTGTGGCGGTACCTGTGTGTGCGCACACAAGTACATGCACCATGCTCATGTTGGGGTCCGGCCTGCCCTCATTTGCATGCCCCCCTCAGGCCCACAGGCACACTGGCTCAGCAGGGAGAGGCTGCTTCTGTAGGACGGATCAAAGGCATCTGCTCGGGCTGCATATTTAAGGAGTCCCTGCTGCTCGCTGGTAGCTCTCAAGCTGAGCCCCCTGCCTAGCCAAAGCCCCACTCTGGGAAATGCCTCCCCCCACCAACCCCACCCCAGGGGAAAGGCCTGGAATCTAATCACTTACTTCCTCAAGCCATTTAGGAAGGACCCAGAAACAAGTCCTGGGCAGCATGGAAGAGCCCCTGGGTCCCCAGCTCCAGAGGCCAGGGCTAGGGTTGGGGCTAGGGGGCGGAGTAGAGGGGCCCTCCTGGGACAGCCAGGCTCAGTCCCAGGGAAGGAAGGACTGGCACTGCCCCTTCACCCAGGGCTCGTATTTCCTCTTGAGGATCACTCTTGCTGCCCAGACTTGATGTCAGGTTTCAGTCTTTGTGAAAAAGTCCCAGACAGGGAGCTGAACCCCAGGTCACAGTCCTGGCTTTGCCACAAACTCATTTGGACCAGTCACTTTGCCCTTGGCCCTCAGTTTCCTAGAGAAGTAGAAATTTAGAGCTACTAGAAACCATCCAATCTAGGAATGGCAAACACCTGGCACACCTGCTGTCGCCCAACCCCCTCTACGCCAAGGGAGGCGTCCCTGGCCTGCCACAGCACCACAGTAGCCAAGGCCAAATGCAGCCTCGGAATACTTTTGCACAAAATACTCTTTGTTGAGTTACTAATTCATCAAAGTAGACTCACAAGAGGAAATCTATCACCAGCCCTGATCTAACCCTAGGACTTCTCTAAATTGATGAAGAAAATGAGAGGAAAAACACTTCTCCTAATCTCCCTGAAGAGAACAGGAGGTCGAAACAGGGGAAGCCACAGCCCTGGCCTCCCCTTCCCCACCCCTGTTTTTATCCAAAAAAACACAAGCTGGTTTCATCTTGTTTGCAACTTCGGATCAATTGGCAAGAGTTGAACAAAACGCCGTGTTGAGAAGACTCCTCACGATCGTGCCCGGGCTCAGTAGGAAAGGGTATCATGATCAATCACCAACATCTGCCACCAGCACAGGTGTGCGGAGCCGGCCCCAGGCCTCATTCTAGCCGTGTTTACACTGAGGGTGAATGATGCACTTTGCCACACATGCAGGATGATAATCCCCACCCGCCTGTGAAAGGAATCCGTGGGACACCTAGGTGGCTCAGTCGGTTAAGCGTTGGACTCTTGATTTCAGCTCAGATCATGATCCCAGGGTTGTAGGCTCGAGCCCCCACGTGGAGCTCTGCGCTGGGTGTGGAGCCTGCAAAGACTCTCTCTTTCCCTCTGCCCCTCTCTCTCTCTCCGAATATATGCACTTGTGCGACCTCTCTCTCCTTCTCTAAAACAAAAAGAAAAAAGAAAAGGCCACTGCTCTGTAATAAGTAATGCAAAACAAACAAACAAAAAAAAGTAATGCAAAACAAACAGAGTTTTGCATTTGGGTGGGGAATGGGTAATGTAGGTGATGGAAAAAAAAGCCAAGGAGGAGATGAAGTCTTGGGTCAGCAGGCAGCCAGCATTCTCTTATTGCCCTGGGGATCCTGCAAAGATCTGTTTCTATTGCTGATTCAGTTTGCCCATGAGAAAAAAAAAATGGACATAGTATCCATACTGTCGGGTTCCTTTATGCAATAATAATACTGAAACCTTCACACAATAATAATAATAACAATAATAATAATTTATTGAGCATCTCCTATGCATCAGGTACTATGCTTGGGTCCTTACCCAAAGTGTGTTCAATTCTCTCAACATCGCTGCAAGCTAGGGTGTGTACTCACACTTTACAGATAAAGAAATGGACACTTAGAGAGTCGATGTGACTTGCCCAGTATCATTCAGGTAGCAGAATGGTAGGATCTGAGCCTATATCTGGACACCAAAGCCTTTCTTCTTCGTATTAGATATATTTTGAATCAAAATAAAAGAAAACATGAGCTCTATGAGTAAGAATTCCACATAGCTTTGAGATGGGAGCATAACAAATGGGAGAGTGGTACCCACATCCTGATAGCATTTTTCCCATCCCTCCCTTCTCAAATTGTGTGTCTACTTTTTTCTCAAATTTAAGGCTCATGCATGGGTACCACTCAAATTTCTAGGTTTTGGTAAACATGCTATGAAAATTTTATTTAAACTGCTAAATGCTGTTTATTAAGACTTTCATTCTCTCTTTTTTTTTTTTTTTACCACAAAAGCATTAAGCCGCCAATGAAAAAAATACAAATAAACATACAGGAAAAAAATAAGAAATACTCCCAATTTCCTAAATGCCCTCCCCCCAAAATAGACATTGTTAATACTTCAGGATATAGGCAGAGATATATTCCAAGACCCCTGGTAGATGCTGAAAACCACAGATAGTACCAGACCCTATACAATGACATTTCTCCTATATATATATATATACATACATACTTATGCCAAAGTTTGATTTATAAATTATGCACAGAGATTCATAACAATAAGTAATAATAAAATAGAAAAATTATAACAACGTACTGTAACAAGTTGTATGAATGTGGTCACTCTTTCAAAATCGCTTATTCTGTACTCACCCTTCTTCTTGCGATGACATGGGATGATAGAGGCCTGCGTGATTGAGGTGAAGTGAGGTGAATGACGTAGACATTGTGATGTAGTGTTAGGTGACTATGATGTTCTGACTGTATGTCAGAAGGAGGATCCTCTGCTTCCAGACCAAGATTGACCACAGGTAACTGAAACTGTGGAAAGCAAGATCACAGATAAGGGGGGGTTGGCTGTATAACCTTGCAGAATTTTTCCGTATATACTTTGTTTACATGGTGTATTTATACCGCAATACGATCTATTTTTATTATCTACCTTTTCCTTCATGATCCCTCATTTTGTCACCTACTGCATTACTTATTTTTTTGAGAAAGAGAGAAGTGAGCAGTGGGGGGGAGGGGGAGAGAATGTCAAGCAGTCTCCCTGCTGAGTGCAGAGCCTGCTGCAGGGCTCAGTCTCAGCATCCTGACATCATGACCTGAGCTGAAATCAAAAGTCGGATGCTTAACCCACTGAGCACCCCCAATCTACGACATCACTTTAACTGACTGGTGAACAGTGCAGTATGTGGACATTTTACTTAACCAATAACTATTATTGGACATTTAGGTTCTTTTCAATTAAATGTTATCATCGTAAAAAATATTATAACTAAATCTTTGCACATCTTCATGGTAGGTAATTCCTAGAATTTGAGGGTCAAATATATGAATACTTTGAGGATATTGTTACATAATCCAAATTGCCCTCGAGAAAAATTTCTATCAATGTACCAATTCTACAGCTTCTCCAGATCTTGGCCAATACTGGACATTTTAGTTTGAAATTTGACTGCTTCTTAACACTTGTGAACATGAAGACAGAGGGATGCACTTTGGAGGGGATCCCATGGGGCACCCCATGGGACACAGGCGTTGACTTTGAAAATGGACATGTTGATTTATTTAAGTGGACATGTGTTAGCATCACTTGAAAAGAAGGCACCAATATACCAGATCATGTGAGGACACTTCACCATGCAAGAGTACTGCATAGACCCAGATATTACATACTGTGGAGTGCTGCCTCCCAAGCCAGAGAGCAAGGAAGGGGACCTAAACCATGTCTGTCTCTGCAACCTACCAAAGCCTCATGTGGAGCCCTTGCACACAGGTGATATCTCCGAATCTACTGTCTTCATTTCTGTCAGGTATGAGATCATTGTTGGTTGAAGCATCCAGCCTGAGGTTCCCCTAGAAAAACTAGGAAGGAGATGAGTTGGCTTCAGGAAGCAAGCATAGAGTTTGCATTTAGGAGTTATGAGTTCACATCCTGGGTTCCCTGTTTATTTTGGGCAAATTCCTCAATGTCTCTAAATCTATTCTGGGGAAAAAAAAGGGGGACATGACTACGACTCCACAAGGCTAGGTTAATTAATTAATAAGGTAATACAAGCGAGGAAGCCTTGCAAATGGCAAACATTGTACTCATGTTTCTTGGACTCTCATCAAACTCTGAGGGTTGCTTTATAGATGTCCCTCACTAGGGCAAAAATGCAAATTCAGAAATAATTGCTTCAAACTTTTATCCTCCTTCTAAAGATCCCAATAGGGCAGCACCGATGGCTCAGTGGTTTAGCGCCACCTTCAGCCCAGGACGTGATCCTGGAGTCCCAGGATTGAGTCTCCCGTCTGGCTCCCTGCATGGGGCCTGCTTCTCCCTCTGCCTGTGTCTCTCTCTGTCTCTCTCTGTCTCTCTCTCTCTGTCTCTCATGAGTAAATAAAATCTTAAAAAAAAAATAAAGATCCCAATAAATCAGGGTTAAGGTGTAGGCAAACTAAGTTGAAATCCTAGCTTTACCACTCTTTAGCTCTGTGATTTTGGGAAAGTAACCTAAATATTCTGAATCTCAAGTCTCCTTGACTATAACATGAGGATCATAACAGTGCCAACTTCACAATGGAAATCATGTACCTTGTGTGAGGCCCAAAGGAGATAATATATACATAAGTGACCCAGGCTGGATGTACAGCAGGAACTCAAGAAATACCTCGTTTTCTCCAACGACAATAAGTAGAACCTTCCTACCAATCAACCTCAGCCCCCTGTCATTTTTCTTGTGTTACATATCACCCCAAACTTTCTGGCTTAAAATAGCAGCCATGCATTTAGCTCAAAGCTCTATGGGTCAGCACTTGGACTGGGATCTGCTGGCTAATTCTTCTAGGCCTCTGCTGGGCTCATCCATGTGGCTGTAGTCAGCGAGCAGTGAATGGCCTCACTCGCATGTCTGGCAATTGGCTGTGCATCAGCAGGGGTAAAGAATATCACGGGGCCATGGGTCTCATCTTCCAGCAGGCTATTCGGGGCTCATGCACATGATGGCAAGTGTATGTTTCCAGAAGTAGCAAGAGGGAACGTCACTGTGCATAAGATTACTTATGCCTCTGTGGCCAAAGCCAATGGTCAATCCCGGGCTCAAAGTGTGGAGAAATAGGCCTTGTTTCTGTTAGGAGGAGCTCCAATGTCCTGTTGCATGGGGGTGTACATACTGGGGTGGGAAGAATCCATGACCATTTTTGCTATTTACCCCAGAGACAAGTGCTTCTTCCGTGGCTGTCTATACCCTATGACCCAGCTGCTCACACAGAAAGTCAATCTCCTCCATGAATGTCAGGAAAGTCTTCCATAACTTTGCCAGCATTCCCACAAATCAGTGCCACGATGGTGCCATGATCTCCAGCCTAGAAGCCTGCAAGCAGGAGACAGAGACAAAAGAACAAATGCTTAAATTATCTGATGAATGTCAGATACATTAAACTAATTTATGTAATAATGTAAGCACAGTGATGGGAAGGTAATATGAGAGACATAAATTATACATTATTATTGTCAGTTCTAGCACTTATCTTAGTAGCGTGTCAAAATACATCCTGATACGTTAGCATTTATAGAAATGAACAAGTGCTTGTGCTCAGGGATCTGGCAGTGAGAAGCTGGGTGTCATTTGCATGTATGCACCCACCCAGCCATCATTGTCTTTCCCTGGAATGATAAGGTAATGAGACGAGGGTGCCCAGGGTTCTTAACTTCCCTAGAGAGAGCCTGGGGCTCAGATCCCCCCTGGCATGTGTTCCGGGGTATGGTTGGAGTGGGAGGCATGAGAGGGCACGGCCTTGGGTCAGACTGACAACTTACCAGCTCTTTGATCCAAGTCATTTCACCTCCCCAAACCAGTGTTCACATCTGTGAAATGGGAATGATAAACCTACCCTCAAAAGATGGCCATAAGGATAAAATGATATCACCTTGTTTTTCTTCTCACTGAGGTACCTTCTGGTGCAATAAGAGATGTAGCTGAAGCAATCTTAGACATCGGGAGTCTGGAGGAAAACCATCCTGCCCATGGGAAGCACAGTCAATGACTGCCTGACCATGGTTTTGTCTATTTTCCTTCTCTCCACAAGATACTATCTGATGTCCCCCGTTTCCTGTTGTGTTATGGCCAAACTATAATTCACATGCGCTGAGTACAACACCAGAGTGTAACACTGATAGCAACCTCCTAGGGCTGGCAAGTTCTTCAGAGAAATGTGGGTTAGCCTTGGACACAACCAGGGCCTGGGCTCTGAGGCTGATGAGACTCAGGGTCTGAGAGACTCAGAAGTGTCCAGACACTAAAGGAACCGGTAAGTAGGACAACTCCTACTGGGACACACGGCCCCGGGGAGGGGAATCCAGTATAGAGGGTCAGGGGGGTGGGCAACCATCCTCAGGAGGGATGACCTAAGGATGATAGCCCATCCCAAGGGAGTCCAGGGTGGGTCCCAGCTAAGCCAAAGCCAAGCTCTGAGTGTAGACAACCCCAGGGGAGGGGAACTGAAAGGAGGGGCAGATAGACGCTTAGCAGAGAGCCCAGGCAGAGCACCATGTACAGGCCCCAGAAGCTTATCACGTCTAGCAAGTAGAGGTAAACCAAAGCCGTTTCAGTCGTGCCTGCCCAGTGTACCCTCTGGTTGGATGCACAAGCAGGCTGAATCGACACAAGGACCCTGAGCCCAGACATGAGAAGTTGGAGATGCAGAATCCAGAGGTGGGGGAGCAGCGATGGCCCTGGGGCTGGAATTTGGGGATTGATCTCTTTTCCCTTCTCCTTTCTTAAGAGCCCCCTGGCCGGGGTCTAGTGTTCTTCCCATGGTTCACACCCAGGCAAGTCCAGGTTCCCATCTCCGCTTCTCTATTCTGAACGGCAGCCAAAAGGCCTGGCCACTTAGTCCATTTCCCTTGTGGATCGGCCGCCTCCCCAGGGCGGGGACTAGAGTAGGGCCGGCGGGGGGCCCGGAGCACGACCTATAAGGAGGTGCTCCCTCTCTGGTGTGTGCAGGTGGAGGCCCTTCGGTGTTGCACCCTGCTTTCTTCCCTTGCCTCCCCCAAGTCCTGGCCCTGAAACTCCACCCACCCCCAGGCCTGTGTGAGCAGTTCTGGGGTGGCAGCAAGGAGCAGACCTGGAAGGCAATTCTCCGTGCTGCAGCATGCTCTACCCTAACAGGCCACACTGGGAAGGGGAGAGCCACTCGGATCCCTACCCAGACAGGAACACCTTACCTAGGTCCCTTATGGTCCCTAGGGTAATAAGCAGAGATATTTATGCATAAATCCAGGCTGTTCCTCCCCTGTCCCAAGGGCCTCCATGTCAACCCCATCACCCATGGAATAACAGCCAACAGCCTTAACTTGGTGGTCAAGGTCACTGTCCCAGCTTTTAGCACACTCTTTTGCGACCACTTACAGTATGACTGGACTGGATATTGAGCATCTCCAGGGAAAACATTACCTTCCTTCCCAGTGCCTGGCTCAACTCATCCGATGAGTTACTGAGCACCTGTCCTGTGCGGGTGCTGCGCCAGGTGCTGGGTAGACCACAGAAACCGCCACGGACCAAGGCCCTACTTTCATGGCACTTGTATCCCATTTGGGAGATACAAACAGAATACAAATGAAATATATAATACCAAAAAAAAAAAAGAGAAAGAAATATATAACACATGTACATGTGCCAAGAAAGCAGAGCCTGGCAAAGAGACAGTGCGACAGAGGGAGGGATGCCGTCTTAAGTATAACACTCTTACTGACAGAAGACAGACTTCCTTTGGTTGAATGGATTCTGCTTGCTGCCGCCAGTCCGACCCATGACTTTCAACTACAGCAGGTGTCAGCAAACCACATCCCCAGGCCAAGGACGTCCCCCACCCCCGAACCATCTCCTGTTTTTATAAATAAAGTTTTATTGGGACAGAGCAACTCCTATTTGTTCACCTACCATCTGTGACTGTTTCCACACGACAATGGGAGGGCGAGCATTGTGACATAGACCATATGTCTCCTACAGAAAACGTGTGCTGACCTCCGAATTAGAGAATCACACGATATAATGCGTGGTCAACTGCAGCCTGCTGTGTGAACAGACCCTAAATGCTATGGTAAAGGCTCTCTGGGTCATTCCCTTCCTCTGCAGTAGGGACAGGGCTTTCCTCCACTCCACCGTCCTAGGCACCGTGTCGGTAAGTGATCACAGATCCCTCACTTCCCGAGGGGGCACGAAGGTGGAGGTGGAAGTGCCCACCATCCCCGGCTGGTGGGGAGGCCAAGCCTCTTTTCATCTGATCTACAACCCCCCTGACACCCAACCAGCAATATCATTTTCCCCATCTCCCTGCAAAGCCAAGCAACTTTGCCCACCCATTTGCCATTCGACAAAGTCTTTTAAACAGATGACTTTTAATAAGTTAATCCATTCATTGTCTGGAGCTCTGAAAACTGACATAAAAGCACAATGACGCCTAATTAAACTTGTTCTGTGAAAACTAATTTGTCAAACCCAGAAGCACAGTTCATAGATAAATGCTAATATTTGAAAGTCAAATTAAAGTTGAAAAGGTTTGTAATAACAGTTAATTAACTCTTGTTTTGTTTTCCTTCACTGCAAACTGGAACCAACTGCATTGCGGGCGCCTCTTTAACATTTTGGACCACAAAGATAAAATTCAAAGCTTTGAGATACGCCTTTGATGTTGGTATTCTCTGCAGATTCGATATTATTTTAAGTCTCTTTGTTTAAAAATTCATTTTTATTATCCCTGCATGAAATGCATGGCAATTCCCCAAATAACGAGCCATCAGTGCAATTAACATCGTCGATCGACACCAGCGTCCTGATAATTAATACAGACGCGCTGCCTCCCCAGCGAGAACTGTGAGGGCTTGATTTTTCAGAGCAACTGTTCATTTACAGACTCAGCTTCAACCTAATGAAAATGGATTGTGAAACTTTAATGAACAAGACTTTGCTGTCATAATAATAAAGACTTTGAAACAACGCGGAGGCCTCCATAGCAAGCGTCTGGCGCTGTGCTTGTTGCTACGGTACATCAAACCAATTAAGCCGTATGATGAATATTTACACCGAGGTTTTTTTCAACTCTATGACATAAGATAAACTCGTAAAAGTGAGCATTAATTCTGCATCAACAGTTTCTGACATTACATCGCAGCAAAGATGCATCCACCCAGCCAAAAGGCTGTGTCTGCCCACCTCTGTTTTGTCTTAATAAATGTCAACAAAGGATTAGAACGTTCTGAAAATCCAATTTGCATGCGCAGGTTGTGAGTAAAAGTGCAAAGAAAATATCTTCCTTGAGGTGTGTGTGTGTGTGTGCGTGTGTGTGTTTTGCTGGTGGGTATGATAGTACCCAGGTGGGCCTGTTCTCTATGTTTGCATCTCTGTGCCTGGGGGAGTGTGTGTCTACCTTATGCGCATGGATCTGGGGTGGCGGGGGAGTCGGGATAACCGTGCATAAACTCATTCCTCTGTGCATAGATCATATTTGCGTACACAATTTTATCTTTAAGAATGTACATGTGGGAATGATTTTGTGGGCTTGTTTGGGTTTATATGACTATTCCATGATTTTAATTGAGCATCTATTATACTGGGTAATGTGAAGTTACAGTGGTCATAAAATCTCTAAAAGCATCTCTACTCAAGGGACTATGGTCTGAGGTGCGGGGTGGGGGGCACTCTCTATACATCAATTACTATCCAATCACAGCAAAGCATGTTAAGTGCTAAGATGGGGAAAGGAAAGAATATTTTGGGTGTGTAAAGCAGAGGCACAGAACATAAATGAAGGGCAATTAGGAAAGACTTTTCGGAAGAAGGGGAGCTTCAACTGGACTTGAAGATGAGGAGGAGTTAACCAGGCAAAGAAAGGGAGCCAGAGGAAGAAGCTGTACCTGAATGCCTTTGTGCGCATGTATGTACCGCGTGCATGGCAGTTGGATTTTGTCTGGGGTCTGTGTGCATGCGCTTGTGTGTGTGCTTTGAGAAACACATGTGTGCATGTCCTTCTGTATGCCCAGGCCTCCGTGTCTGAGAATCATAGCACTCCGTGGCAGGAAATATCTCAAAACCAGACACCACTCCTCTCGATTGTAAATGAGGCAACCAGAGAGCAGAGGGCCATGACTTTGGAAGGCTTAGGGCAGGAACTCGGTTTAAAGAACTGTTACCGACATTTCTACTCTAACCCAAGTCTGCAAATCAAGCTTTCACATACCCATGACTGCCAGAGGTTCATATTTACAGAGGCACAGAACTTCCCAGAGGCTAATGGAAGACGGATTTACCCTCTGATTTTACGCACAAGCTCAGTAGCTTAGGAATTTTCAGGTCAGGGGTTTCCAAAAAACCTTATCCTAGAAGGAAGAGTATCAGCCATATGTAAGTCAACCAAGTTCAGTCACTTCTGAACCTAGCTGTGTTTCAGCGATACATAATCATGCACATGTGTATGGACACAAAAGCACACCTCCTGACACTAGTATGGTTAAAATACAGAGTCAAGAAGTTAGCGTTGCTCCACGGCTGCCTCTGTGCTTCTCAGACAAGCTGCATCAGAGCAGTGTAAGGTTCCACAGTTTGTTTTCCAGTTGGACAATAGGTCATTACTTACACTCTGTGGGTCCAGAGCACATCCAGGTACAAGGAAGAAAGTAATCAAGATGGGAACTGGCCAAATGAGCTGTCACAAACCCATGTATTTTATCCATGGGGAGCCCTCTGGCATGTGGAAACACATTTTACTCACAAAATTCTTGGATGTTGTTTATCCCAAGCTACAGAAGGCGAGAGGCGGTCAATTAAAATTGTAGAGAAAACTACTATTCAGAGATGCATCAACAGGAATGATGAGGTAGAAATTTGTTCTGGTTCCATTTATCATGGTGGCAAACAGTCCTACCTATCTTCCCAGGAGTATGTCTGAGTACTGGTTGATACTCACCTAATGATGATCCCGAGTTCCTAGGACAAGGTTAAATCATAGACTAAAGAAAGACACTGCTAAAGAAAGACACTAAGATCTGTAGCTAAATATTTTTTTTTTTTAGATTTGAATACTTAAAGGGTTGGCTCTTAGCTATCCAGAAAGTTCAACTAAAGAAAGACACTAAGATCCGTAGCTAAATAATTTTTTTAAAGATTTGAATACTTAAAGAGTTAGCTCTAGGCTATCCAGAAAGCTCAACTATCCAGGTTCAGATTCCCTAGCATATACTGAGTGCCAACGAGGCGTTGGGCTAGATATTTCCACTAGCTGATCTCATAGAGTCCTTATCAGAATCCTAAGCAGAATTTACTGTCCTCGTTTTAGAGATGAGGAATTGAAGCAGAGAGAATGGGGTTGTAAAGGGCAGGGTCGCTTCTTTTGGTTCTCACTTTTTCTACTTCCAAATATGTCTTCCGGAACAAGAAATTGCCCCAGGGCTCCAGAAACATGAGGTCTTACAACAGATGCTTACAACGTCCCCATACATCAATCAGCAGGCAATGTCATCACTATTCGGAAGGCCCTCTTCTCTTGGCATTACCCAAATCCTCTGTCAGCATCATAGTCCCAGCTTGGCATCCTTTTCAGGAGCAGCAGAAATAGAGACTTCTTGAAGAAAGCTATTAGTTTACTTGGACTGATGCATGAGAGGACGCAGACCCACTTGACACACCAAAAGGGCTTGGGGAAAGGAAAGTGACGTTTATGCTTTCCCCCTGTGCTCTCTCATTTAGTCTGCACCACCTCCTTGTAAACATGTACATCCATAATGTGCATATTACAGAATTCACTATGCTGTGCCAGGCACCACACAGGCATTATCTCTACTCTTTATGATGCAGCAAGTGGGTAACAAGACCCCAAGAAATCTGAGATGCAGAGAGGTCTAGAAAGTTGCCCAAAGTTAGAAAACATGAGTGTAGTGTTGAGATTTGAATGTAGGATGTCTGCCTCAAAGTCCAGTATTGTTTCCCTTGTTCTGCTCCCTCTGATAATAAATCCCTGGGCCCAAAGGGGTTAGCACATCTGCAAAGGTCCTTCCAGTTTGGGGTTCATGATATAGAAAAAAGGGTTGATTGCCTTTTATCAGGACTATGGGGGGCGGGCAGTTCAGCTCCCTTAGACTGGAGCCTCCTGAATCTTACAGAGTGTAGAGAGAAGACCTAGTTCTGTGCTTCCTGAAGGCAAAAGGGCTCATCATCCAGCCTGGAGACTTAGGAGAGAGATTCCCAGAGATCTGTGGACCTCAAGAATCATCTTGTCCAATCTCTTCGCAGTATCTCAAGGGCCGGTTTAAAAAACTATCAGTGTTCAGGTGCCTGGCTGGCTCAGTCAGTGGAGCGTGTGACTCTTGATCTCAAGATTGTGGGTTTGAACCACAGGTTGGGTGTAGGGATTACTTAAAACCTTAAAGATAAAACCTTTTTAAAACCAAAAAAACTATCGGTATCTGCAAATTTATCTCAATGATGTTCATTCTATCTTTATAGAGAGTTATTATTCTATAGAATTAAAATCTGTCTCTAGAGTTTTCACCCACTTGTCCAACACTGAGTCAGTCTTTCCTCCATGGGACCTCTTTTCTATTCAGAGAGTGGAAGCAGTGGAAGGACATAGACCCCTTTTTAGGATGCATATCTGGGGTCTGTTGGTTTCCATTCTCATTGAGCTTCAGTGGGTCTCAGACTTGCAGACCACCAGGTAGTCAGACTGCTGCTGAGCACTTGGATGATCTGAGTGGCCCTCTCTGCAGCCAGGCTGAAGGAAGGGAGTATGCTCTGGTCAGGCTCCAACCTCTAGAGCCTCTGCTTATCAGACCCTCCAGGAAAATCTCATCCCACAAGGCCACCTCTTCATCCTCAACATTGGGGTCCAGGACCCTTGTGAGCCATCACTCCTAGGGACCTAAACATAAGTTGAGTGCTTAGCAAAGTACCTGGGGAGGAGTCCACTGAGTATAATATGGTACTAGTATTATCATCGTTGTTGTTACCTGGCAATAGTATCCGAGGGTAATTAGCAGGGGCAGGAACTAAGACTCACAGAAGGCCCTACAGTGCTTTAATGAACATAAATTGTGCTGATAAGGAAGTCTGGGTTCTAATTATAGTTCTGCCATTAAAGATGAGGAAGAGGAGGAGGAATAGAGAGATCTTGATAGTAAGGGTCACAAGAGCAAGCACCATTTCTACCATGCTCATAACCATCAGGCACATTGAATTGAATGCTTGCAACAAACATGTGAGGGTTTATTTACCCCCCCCATTTTACAGACGAGGAAACTGAGGTCTTAAGAAGTTAAGTACCTTGCCAAGGTCACATAACTGTAAGCAATGGGATTAGAATGTCAGTGGTCCAAGAGTCCTTGAGCCCTTGCTATTAAACACTCTGTGATATTTCCTGTTACTAATTTGCTGTGTGAGTTTGGGTAAGACACTTCCCCATCCTGAGCCTCAATTCTTCATTGCCCTGGGTTTTCATAGCTCCACTAAGCCAAAGAATTGACTTGAGAAAGACAGTGGAGGTTCCAAATCTCCCCCACTGGGCATGCCAAGCTCCACCTTCCTGCATATGAATTCCCTCTTGGCTGCCAGGGCAGCTCTCAGGCTCATCTGAACATGCAAATCAGAATTAATTATTCAAGACTGGGTCTACTTTGCATACCAATTCCATTTTCTTCTGTGTGGGAAGGTTCTCACCCCTTTTAACAGTTTAGAATAATGTGCATCAGACCTCAAAAATGAAAACAAAAGTTAAAAAAAAAAAAAAACTGGAGGAAGAGGGGATAAATTGGTTTCTTTTGCTGGTTGTTCTCCTTGGCCAGGGCTGGAGAACCAGAGGCTGGAAACCAGAGGGCAGAGGCGTCTGCAGGATGGGATGCTCTCTATCATTAATGGTAGACAAAGGGTTCGTGAATTTCTGGATCATGTATATCTTTGAGAATCTGATGAAAACTATGGAGTCTGTCTTCCAAAAAAAAAAAAAAAAAAGCAAATCTACAAAAAGTGACATACAACCATGGAGTGTTCAGGGGTTCAGCTCTGAACACTGATTAGGAAGATAGGAATGGCTCAAATCAGAAATATTGTGGAGATGAAGGAACCCATGGGGTTCCTGGGCATGCAGGTGTGTCAGTGAGAGTTAAGGGAGATGCCAGAGACCGTGGCCCCCAACCTAGCCCAGCACAGTTTACCTGACATGCCTAACACCCCTGTGTCCTTCACTGAGACCAAAGCCAACAAGGCCCATGTCCAGGCACCAGAGCCTTGATTGGCTCATGGGGGAGTATGTACTTAAAAGAAGATATCTCCAACCACATTTCTGCAGAAGATATAAAAATAGTATTTATAAACTATGCTATTGTATATGATCATAACTATAAAACTCACCACACAGAATCAAAGATGAAAAGAAAATAAATGAAACTTTAGTGGAAGTTATTGTTGAGTATACCCATGGGTAATGTTTTTCTTTTTTGCTGATTTCTACATTTTTCTTTTTTTTTTTTTTTTAATGAGAAGTTTTGCCTTATGAGGGAAAACACCAAAAACTTACACAAAAAACTACAAAGGAAGACAAGTGAGTGGCCCATGATTAGTCTCTGCCAACAGGGACAGTAGACATGTGGACAAGTGGACAGTAACATGATATCAACAAATAAATAATAAAAGTTGGATTAACACGCAGGAATGGCTCTGATGGTCTGAATGCAAGCAGAGAAAGGAAAGCTGACCAGAGGAGAAACAGAAGGATGAACTGGGAGCTCAGAGAGAACCAGAGAGCAGAGCCTACCCTACTACTCCACCCCTGAAAAAGAGAGAGAGAAAAAATCCCACCCTGGCTCCTGACTCCCTCGGGGGACCCTACTGAGTTCTGTGACACAGCTTTAATCTTTCCACTCAATCCTATTCTTGCCTCGGCTGACTTGAGTGGGCTTGGTCTCACGTAACCAAATAGTACCTAAGACAGCGTGAAGCTGAGCAGAACAAGTGTGTCGACTCTATGATTGAGTGTCCGTGACATCTGAGTGAGTGTGGATGACATCTGAGAAATTATGTGTAACATCTGCATGGGTGTGTTTGTGTAACAGGCTGAGTGTGTGTAACATCCAAGCGTTTGTGACATCTTGAGAGTGTGTGTGTGTGAGATCAAAGTAAGTGTATGTAGCACTGGAATAAGTATGCATAGTTAGCTGGAGTCAATAAATGTTTAAATCTGTGACCTGTCAGTTGTAATTTCGATCAATTTCCCCTCCACAATCTGGGCTTATACTCAGCCCGAGGGTCTCATCTTTGCAAATCTCACCTGGGGCCAGTGCAGACTTTCTCTGGATGCTTTTCTGCTCAGATCCATAGGCTTGTGGAAAGAAGGGCAGCCAGTCATGTTCACCCCCTCCCTGCTCTTCAGGCAATGTCAGCTGATTCTTTGCAACTCCTTTGGACAACTGAAGCCCAGGGCCAAGGGGCAGGTCCCCCTCGATCTAAGCAAAAGGGCAGGATCTCATCCGATGCTCAAAACAAACTTGGGTCGTCATCAGGACAGAGATGGTGATTCCTACATCACAGGTAATTAAAACTGAGATCCACAGTGATGAAAACACTTGTCCAAGTCACATTGGTCAGAAGAAGTCAGGATTTGAACTCAGTTCTCCTGACACTAGAGCCTGTATCCTTCCTAGAATGTCACACCCCTCGCAGCTAGACTATGCAGATGTCATAATCATTTTTTCTCTACCCTGTTCACTTCCTGTCTCCCATCAAGAACCCCGAGATGGGCATCTGTTGCAACACAGAGTCTATGGTAGCAGGAGTGACTTCACTTGCCAGTGGCTTTCAACTCCCTGAGGTAGGGATTGGCTTAGGGAGAAAGGGCATTGAGCCTAAAAATGTACAAACCTAAACCTGAACAGTGCTGGAAGGGTAGATTCCTTCTGCTGGTTTCTTGGGATTGATCCTGTTTGGAGAACTGATGACATGGAATTGCTACATCACAAAGCCCCACTAGAAGTGTTTCATCAAGCTGAAGCTGAATCCAGAAAGCCCAGAAGATTGAGCCCACTTGGATACTTCCTATAACAGGGGTATGTTTCTAAAGCTTGACTGGGAAAGACTCTAGCAGCATCCAAATGATGCTAAGAAGGCATTTCACTTGGCCAAGGCCTAGAAGGAGAATGCATCATTTCATCAAGGGCTGAGGCTACCGGGGTCTGTGGCACTGGGGAGCTAACCTTGTTTTCATGCTGCTTCCTTCCCTGTTGGTCCAATGAGACCTGCCCAGCCCCTGGGGCTATCTGCAGTGACCAGTGAAATTGTGTGGTTAACTCCTATTCCGTTCCTCAAACTATGTCCACCTTTCCAAGATCTAAATTCCTCCAACTGAGCTTGAAATTTCAATGGGATGTGCCATCTGGAGGGAAACTTCTGGTTCTAATCCCATCCACCCCTAGGGATAAGACGAGCAGTATCTTTCCTTGACACTTCGCTGTGAGTAAATCCATCAGAGCCTTTTTCAAGAGCAGGATTTTATGGGAAGCATGTGGGGAGCATAGAAGGGACCTGGCTAAGGTGCAGGAGAGGTGGAGAATGTGAAAACACAAAGACTGCCAGCTGCAAATCCAGCAAACTGTACCAACACCACAATCTGCAGAAGGCCTATCCACTCACACTCCAAGTAGAGGTCTTTGTCTCTGAGCACTGATGAGATGATTTCTGCATGTTGCACACAGTTGGGAGCACTTGACATCCATGAACTCTCTTCATCTCTTTTCCCTGCAGTTGTTGGGCTCGCCAGTTTGCACCAATAAAGTAATTCACGGGCTGAAAGATGAACAAAATGGCCAAGACAGAGAGCCGTGAGGTGTGATAGTGACTCATTGAAAAGGAAGAGAGTGGCCCAGGGGGGTCCCTGACACGAGTTCTGAGATTTTTCTGCCCATATTCTCCATAAGCTATTTTCAGTGGATCAATTTTTATCCTGGCTGTCTTTTCCCTACTTGGCTAGGAAACCATTACATGAAAAATGGTAGATTTCTATTAGAAATAGAAGGCGAAATCACAAGCACCACTATTAATGAGGTGATTTAAAAATATATATATTCAATCAAGTGTAATTGGGGCTGAACATAGTAAGTCATGGAAAATTATAAGCTCTGCCCACTGTAGGGCATGACTGACTATTAAAATCTTTTTCACACCATTGCCTACAAAAAGCAGCTGGGCATCATGCCACCAGGGAGGTGGCAGCAGAATGGCCTCATTCCCTAAACAGGCTTGCAAAAAAAAAAAAAAAAAGAGGACAATCGGTTGGATTGCTGAATCAAACTTAACCCTTTTTGTGCCACATCAAGTGGGGTTTTGACAAAGAGCAGTCAAGAGTTAACGCTTCAAGAGCCAGCCAGGCAATGGTTTTTCATTGGAGAAACATTTGTTGAACATATTTGTTGAGTGCCCACTATGCCCTTTTGCATCTGAGTCATCCCATTTCCTTCAATTGTCAAAACCAATCCCATTTTATTCACCTTTGTTCATAAAGGCTGAAACTGGAGTTCAGAGAAGCCAGGGTGGCACCCAAGATCACACAATCAACCTGTGGCAGAGCTGCAGTTGTACATTTCGATTCTGCCCCCAGAGCTCTTGCCCACGGATACCTAGCTTCCTTGTTCTGCATCTCTAGCCATGGTTTGATAAAGACCAACAAACCTCAGTTAACTCAAACTCCTGGCATTTTCTTTAATGTTCCCCATTTTAGCTAGTGTTAAAGAAAACCACTCGATTTCAACCTTGGTAGTTGCTTAAGTTTGGAACCACATCTGGGTGTCTTTTCTGTATTGGCCAGTTCAAGGAACGTGGTGAATTACAGTCTCTCTAGGAAGGGACTATTTGCACAGACAATCTTTGAACATATTTCTCCCCACCCAGGACACGAGTAGGGGGTAGGAATCCCAGAATCCCTGAATGTCCAACTTCTCCCAACTGGCTTTTGTCTTCCTGCCATTCCTTCCTTTTGTTCCACCCCCATCTTACAGATCAGGACCCAGAAGGAGGCAGGGACTTGGCTGACTTAGATATGGGCTGATCCTGATAGGAACCTTTTCTTTCTTATTAATAAGTCCATAAGATGAGACTGCTTCATTGTGTTGTACTCCGTATTTTAAAAAAGGGGGGGGGGGGCAGAAGTAAAATAAAAATTGTAATTCAATGAAGAGTTGAAGTAGCCAGGATCTGTTTTGTCAAGTTTAGAGACTATGCTGTATGATGGAAAACTCTAAACCAAGAACTCATTCACAAGGATTTCAGCCTCAAATTCACTATTGCATGTCTAACCATGGGACATTTATTTAACCTGTGTATCATTTTCTTCGACTTCAGGTGGAACTAATGATACTTACCCACTTCACAAGATGATTGTGAAGCTCAAATACTGTAATGAGTATGAAAGTATTTGGAACATTTAGATGTGTCTTGTGCTTGCGACTTGGCCCAATAGAATCCCAACCTCTGATACATGTAATTGAAGCATTACCAGGACCATAAATGGAATAGCATGAAAAGAGCAAAGGCTTTGGGATCACATTGGTGCTGGTTCAAATGTTGAATCTACCACTTGCTAGTTGAATGCCCTTGAACAAATTAATTATGCCAGCAGAGTCTCAGTTTTGAAAAACTAAGCCATTGAAAAGAGCAATACTTTTCTCACTGAGTTGTAGAAAGGACTACAATGGTGTGCCAGTAAATGTTTACCGGCTTTCTGAATGAAAAAAAAAAAGCCCTGGTTTATAGGATTTGCTGGTTCCTGTGGTGTAACTACTCTCACCCCGGCCACTTCAAGTTGCCAATATGGCGTTGCTAGATGCCGAATGTACGCACTTGGCTCTTGCAGGCCAGCCTGAGCCAGTGCCAGCCCACCTCTCATATTAGAGGAGTTAATGAATGTGAGGACCTGGGATAGCTTTCCCATTTACTGGGAAATCAACATATGTACATTGACTTTATCTTGTTTGGGCCTTGTCCTCCAAATCCCAGAATCTGAGGCAGACACTGAGGCAAGTCCCAGAGAGAAAACCTATAAGCAGATTCATTCCTGGAGTAAAGGAAATGGAGGTGATAACCAAAGGGAAGGAGCATCCTGGTGCTAAAGTGAGAACCAGATACCACAGGAAGATAACCAGCAGGAGAAAGGACTCCTTCCTCCAAGTCCTGGATAGGATGGATTGGAATTCTTACCCAGCCCAGCCTTGGTATCCAGAGCCTCTTCATTCCCCCATCACCTAGGTAACTGAGGCAGTGTGGGATTAGTTGCCTGGCAACGATGTCCACCTCTCTATCAGTATGTACACACCCACAGGAGCTCACCTCTGGTGACATTCCCTCCCCGCAGGCCACTGCCTGTCCCAACAACACAACTCTCTACTGCTACTCCCGGCCCCTGGCTACGCCGGGCCCAGGGCCCACTTAACCAGAGTATGTCAGCCCAGAAATCCATAAGCCTGCTTGTTCTCATAAAAGGAAAGCACCAGAGGCAAAGAGCCCAGATCAAGAGCCAGGGGCCTTGGAGTCCAGGCTCAGCAACTTTGGACAGGTTGCTTGACTTCTCTGAGTTTTTGTTTCTTCACCTCCCAAATGGAGATTTCCTTCTCATTTGTACAATCGGGATTTTCTTTCATCTGCAAACTGAGGGATTATAATGCTCGCTAGGCCAATACACACAGTTGTCGTTAGTCTGTGTGTGAAGAGTCCTCTGACACACATCAAGTGCAAGGGGAGATGAGGTGATTATTAGAATCACCAGCCACGCTGGCATCCCATAGGCTTCCAGCCTCTCCAGAGTTCCCCAAAGCTAGGCTGAGGCCTTGGCACCAGGAGACCAAGGGATGAATGAAGCCAACCCTCTTCCAGGACAAAGCAGGTGACATGTTCTAATGGATTCTGAAGAGGGTTTGTGTTCCTGCCCTTAACCAGTGTAGAGCCATTTGTACAGGCCACCCGGAAACCTGCCCAACAGCTCGGTCTCTCGGAGAGGAAAATTGGCAGCCCTGGGAAGTGAGCAGCTCTCAGGTTGGACTTGATTAGGGACCAATTTGGGCCTGTTAGCCGAGCCTCCAGTATCATCTCGGCCAATTACCGGCCCAGCCCGGCCTGCAGCTGGCTGCTCCTTCCAAGCTGGACACTTTTATTTCCAGCAGAGCTCTCTCTGCGCCTCAGGCAAGAGACCAGGGCGACTGTAGCCCATTAAAAAGATGGAGAGAGAAATAACTCACTCAGTAAGGTAACAGTGTGGGTGGGGCTTGAGCTGGAGCTTTAATTAAAAAAAATCTCAATAAACAGTCTTATGCCTTGCGTGTAATAAGTATGGGAATTTATAAACTCTCCAGCTATGGGGCTCTGATGGCTATTAAACTTCGCGTCTGGCAGAGGAATTTTGGCCTTGTGGGCAAACTGTGTTCTTCACCTCTGCCAAGCCAAACAGGCTGGCAACAGGAGGGAGGCGGGAGGGACCCACTGAGACTGCCCCCCAACCTTTCGAGAGCTTCTAGGGTTAGGTTGTCCCCCAAATAGTGCTGGCCCTCAGGAAAGCCACAATCTGCCAGAAGGAGTCTCCTCCCTGCCCCTTTCCCTGCCTCCGCAGGCACCTGGCACCCCCCCCCCCCCCGCCTCCGCCAGCTAGAGCATGGCTCTCAGGAATGCAAGCAAGAAGGGTCAAATCTCCGAATCGCATGTGAGTTGCCTGCCCTCCCCGGGGCTGGTGTGGCCTGGGATGTCTAACAGCCCCCAATTTCCATCAGGGCATTCAAAGCCCCCCACCCCAATCTGACCCTTGCTTACTTTGTTCCTTGCCACTCTCTGCTTCCCACTTTTCCTCCATGCACTCTCTGTGCCATCTCTTGCCTTTGGGCCTCTCCTCTGTTCCTTCGGCCTCAATAGCCACCGCCTCCCTCTCTGGCCTGGCGTAGAGTAGTCTTACGGTGTGGACTCTCTGGCCAACCCAGAGCGGACATCCCAGCTCACCAGCTGTTTCAGTTTGGGTAAGTTTAACCTGTTAATGCCTCAGTCTCCTCAACTACAGAGTGGAGATGATGATACCTACATCACAGGGTTATGGTAAGGGTTGAGTGTGTGTGTTTGTGTGTGTGTGTGTGTGTGTGTGTGTTTGGTACCCAGGACGCATCACATAGCTATTTGTTGTTATAAAAGTCAGCAAGGGGCTCCTGGGTGGTTCAGTGGTTGAGCATCTGCCATTGGCTCCGGTCGTGATCCCGGGGTCCTGGGATCAAGTCCTGCATCAGGCTTCTTCCTCTGCCTGGGTCTCTGCCTCTCTCTCTCTCTCTCTCACTCTCTCTCTCATGAGTAAAGAAATAAAATCTTAAAAAATAAATAAATAAATAAACATCAGCAAACTGTGGCCTGCAGGCCGACTCCATCTACCTGTTTTCATAAACCAAGTGTTATTGGAGCACAGCCTCAGCCACACCCATTTGCTTATAGATTGTCCGAGATTGCTCCCTGAAACAGTGGCAGGGCTGAGCAGTTGGGACAGTGACCGTATGGCCCCCAAAGCCCAAATAATATACTATCTCCCTCTTTACAGAACAATTGGGTCAAGCCTTCCTTGAAGGCTAACAAAGATGCCGACTCTAACAGCCCCCCATCCCCAGGCTGCATTAGGCCCCATCTTTTCTGTGCCCATGCGCACCCCATCCTTTCCCTTTCACACACTCAGCACCACTATGTTCTGCTGTGGTGTCTGCTTCTACTGCTGGGCCATGAACTCTTCAAGGGAAGGAGCCACTTTTCTTCATGTATTTTTCTCCGGCAGGTCATAGTGAACAAATTAGGAATAATGGATGAATGAGGAAGGGATCACGCCCTGAGCCCCAGAGAGACTCAGGCACAAGCCCGGCAAGCTGAACAAGACTGCCTCACTGCGGATGAAGCAGACCCAGCTTACTGAGTGGGGGCTGCTGGCACATTCACAGGAAAAAGCCTAGCCTTGTCTGATTCTTGTCCGTGCTTCCCAAGGCAGAGCCATTTCAGATCGAAGCAGCTTCAAAAACATGAGATGATGAGGGAAAAGGAAGAACCAGCTTGATATCCACACAGAAGTTTTCACTATTATTATTATTAGTTCTAAGTGTTTGAAACACTCATTTCTCCTTCTTCACTGTCTTTAGCCAACCTTGGTGTCGTGCTTATGAGGCTGCTACCAAGTTATCCACCTGAGGTTTGAGGGAGTAGATGGTGGTGAGGCAGGAAGGGGACTGGAGACCCGAGAAACACAACAGGAAATGGCATTGGGATGATGTTATTATGGCAATTCCCAAGTCCTAAGGAGGCTAAGAAAATAGAAAGATGGCCAAGTCTGAGGTTGTCTAGAACTTTCATCTGCCTAGCCTTTAGTCAAGAAAAGGAGGATAGCTTGAAGATACAAGTGGGAGGCGAGAAAAAAAAAAAAAAAAAAACAAGTGCGAGGTGAGAAGATGCTATGACCTTGACCTTGATGAACACATTCATACAAGCAGGAGCCACTAATTCACAGCCTTGGAAGAAATTATTCTTTTGGCACCAGATATGGGAAACCCTCTATGTGTCATAGAGGGAAGGAGGGGACTTAGTGATGCGCAGGTGAACAGATACAGGTAAAAAAGGAGCCTCGGTCCCTGCCTTCAGGGAGTCCATCGTCTAATGAGAGGTTAAAACCAGTAGGACCATTATCATCCTCATAAACCTGAGTGAAAACCCAACCAACAATGTGTACAACGAACCCCAGAGACTCAATCAGTTCCTATGACTGTGAAATCTCCGTTTAACCAAAGATTCCCAGCCAGTGACGCACTGACTGTAAAAGCAATATTTGAAACAATAAAACCTCCTGTAACAGGAAAAGAATTCAAAGAAGCCCTTGGGATCTTTGTAAAAAGGTTTGGCCTATATAAACACTTGCTGCATAATTGAGTACCCGAGCACACTGGGCAAAAGATTAGGTGAGATGTAACTTCGACAAAGTTACCAGGAGGACCAAGGGCAGCAGAAATCCCAGAACTGAAAGGTGCCACAAAGTCAGCATTTTATCAGTGGTATTCTTTGGACATTTCTAGATATCTCACCTAGAAATTGTCACGTACGTGTCCTTACAGTAGAATCTTCCGTGTTGGCTTCTTACGTAGTGTGACTCTTAGCAACTAGTAGAAGATACGGCATTTCTTAACTATCTTACATGTATGGGATCAGGAAACATGGTTTCTACAGAGTATAATCCAGCTTTCATGTTCTGCAGGGAAAATGATAAAGGTGTTGGAGATATTGTGAGCTCTTTGAGTAAAGAGTGACTCATCTCATCTGGCATTGCCAGTGCCCAGGAGAGCACCTGGCACACAGTGCTTAGAACATGTCAGTGGCATGAAACCAACCTTACCAACCAAGGTAAGAGGCTGATGTCCTGAGCTTCAGTCATTGATATATCACAGCCTCATGCAACCACTGACTTTCTACAGCACAGAGAAGCCATAGAGAAGTTCAAGAAGCTTCTCTGGTCTCCAGATTCCAACTGAGCTCAATTTAGAACACAGTGTTTTCCCAAGAAACTTAAATAGCTTGCCCTACCAGCTTCAAATAAAGGCTATTCTTCCTAGAAAGACGATTGAATCAGGTTCTTCTGAAATGGCCACAACCTACGGACTCTCTTTTAGAACCCGAAGTAACCGACCAGCTCATGACTCCCCCCAAGTAGCCATTACATAAGGAAAATGTCATGTTTCTCTTTCATCTGAAGTTAAAGATTTTCTTGACTGCTAACACATGAGAGAATATTTTAGTGGAAATACTCAGGGCAGATATAAATAAGTTTCTGATAATCTCATGAACAAAATTCTATTCTATAAGATTCCTGCTATTAAAGTACCTGAAGACTATAGAAAAATTCTTTTATCGGCTACATTAATTTCCTCTGGAAACACCTCCACATATCAACTCAAAATAAATCATCAGAATTCTGCAGTTTCATTTAAATATGTTAATAATCATAGGTAAACAAACCCAAGGCTGAAATTGTCTACAAAGAATGGAGGGCAGCTTGTTGGAGGTTCACAAACACAATGCAGGATAATTATACACCAAAACACTTAACCTTGGGAACACACAGAAAATTTATGAAGATCAATTGCTCACAAAAAAGAAAGAAAGAAAGAAAGAAAGAAAGAAAGAAAGAAAGAAAGAAAGAAAGAAAAATTAACCAAATGAGAGAGTTATCTAGTAGATGGTTAGAAAACTTGATGGGAATTCCTTTGATAACACCATTTTTATTTGATTAGTTGTACTATTTTTATATATCTTTAGTAAACAGAATTTGATTATTCTACTGAGCTCCTTTTTCTGCAGAAATAGTATAATCCTGTGAGCGGCTAAGAAGAAAGTGTAGAAGGAGAATTCAAATACCTTTTGAAAATTATGACCTACTCTTCTCTCTCTACTCCTTGCTTTTTTAAGTGATACTAGTTTGTGAAGGCTGAAGGTGTCAGCAGGGTGGGTTACTTCTGAGGACTCTCCTTGGCTTGTACGTGGCTCTCCTTGTGTCTTCTCGTGGTCTTCCCTCTGTATTTACCTGTTTCCAAATGTCTTCCTCTTATAAGGATACCAGTCATATTGGATTAGGGCCTACCCTAGTGATTTCATTTGAATATGATTACCTCTTTACAGACCCCCACTCCAAATATAGTCACATTCTAAAGTACTAGAAGCTAGGACTTCAAAACAGGAATGCGGTGGGGTAAGGGGAAGACACAATTGAGCCCATAAGATTAGTAGGTAGTAACTTTTCCTTTCTCCATCTTTTAAAGGAGAGAACTTCAATGGCCTTAAAAAAATCTCCTCTTAAATATTCACATTCACACCGCATCTTTCACCTGTATCAAATTACAAATACTTCTATTGATTTTTTTTAAAAAAGTTATAACTGGACATTTGTACCTCTTAATCCCCTATTTCTATTGATCTGTTATCTCCTAAATTTCTTATTTCTCTGCTTCAAGTCCTCATCACCCCTCAGTTAGATTCCTGCAGCAGCTTTTGCCCTGACTTCTAACCAACATCCAGCTGCCAGAATGATCTTTCTACATAAAAATCTTAGAGCCATTTCCCTATTTAAAGCCTTTCCTGGACATTTAAATGTCCAACTTTCTAAGAAACTATAAATTACACTCCTATGGGTTTATCCAAAGGAGGAAATCAGAAAATTATACAAAGATTTTTGTGACAGAATTATTTTACAGTAGAGAACATTGAAAATCTAACAAATCTCCAATAATAGAAAACTGGTTAACTAAAATCTAGATGTGCATCCATGCAATAAAATACTATATAGTCATAAGAAGAATGAGACCAGGGAATATGGTTGTTGACAATGGAAAAATGCCTATCCCATATTAAATCTTTTTTTAAAGCTGAATCAGTAATCGTACATTTAGTATGGTCTTGTTTGAAGATACAAGTGGGAGGAGAGATGCTATGACCTTGACCTTGATGAACACATTCATACAAGCAGGAGCCACTGCTCCTGATGGATGAAAGATAGAAAGATTGAGAGATAGATAAACAGACCAACAAATGGAGCAGAAAACATACAGATCAAACTGTTACCAGTGGCTGTTTGGTGGTATTACAAATGATTTTTTAAATGTACCTGTGTTATCTAATTTTCCAAAAATAAATATATTTGCTCATGTAATAAAGAAATTAAAGTTTAAATAGAAAAACTCTGCTAATCCCCCCTTCCTCGCAGATAGAAGTCCAAGCTTCTTAGCCTGACATCCAAGCGTCTTGGCACTGAAGCCAGTCTGCCTCCCAGGTGCATGTCCTGTCACCCCACCTCACCATGCCCACCCCTCCACACCACCGCTCCCTATTCCCCCAGCGTGCTGTGTTGCCTCCTACCTCTGCGATTTTTTACATGTTTGCTCACTACTACTGAATTATCTTTCTCCATACTTTTTGACTGGCAAACTCCTATTCATCCTTTAAAACCCGTATCAAACATTACCTCTTTTGTGAAGCTTTTCTCCACCTGTCGGAACATAATGGTTTTCTCTTCCAGAACTCGAAAGCTCTTCATTCATGCTTCAGTCTCAGGATGTAACTTCTTTCATCTTGAGTATTCTTTTATGTTCCTTTCACAATTCTGGGGGAGCTTCAAAGACTATCTTAAGATCTTAGGAGCTAAAGAGGAGTTGGGCTTAGGAGCCCATGAGAAGTTGGCTCTCACTGCTGATGTGGTATCCTTGCTGTGGGGCAGAGGAGTGGGGGACAAAGGAAGTCTTTAGAACCCAGATCTAGTCTTCCTTCTGTAGGGCAAGCTTTTTCAGACCACCCTCAACCTTTCCTCCTGCCAGCCATCCCTCCTAAGACTCTTTTCTCCCGGGGGGGTGGGGGGGGGAGGTGCAGGATCCATGCATGCCCAATATGTTCTCCATTACAGCCCCAAGATGCATCACTGTAGGCGGGCAGGTATTTCTTGAGTATATGAATATGTGAGTAAAGCGCCCAGCCAGCTGCCTGGCCCACAACAGCCTCTAGGCAATGTGTTCTCTTCCTCTTGCCTTCCTCTGGTATAACCAAACCTGACTATCCCACACTCTGTTCTGTGCCTGAAAAAATCTCCACCCTCTACAGGAGGCCCTAGAACAAATCACATCACTATTCTCTTTCAGGATGATTTTGAAATATTTCCACCAGAGACCATTCTTCTGAGGCTGGAGGAAGCTCCGGCTCATGCCCCATAATGGACTGTGACATTTCTTTATAGCTCTTCCAGGAAGGACCTCTTTCAGGAGCATTAAGAAGAGCGTGAAAAAAAAAAAAAAAAGAGCGTGGACAAGAATACATGCAGCAGGAAAAAAAAAAAAAAAAAAGGACCAGAAGGAAATACAATAAAGCGTTAACACTGACTTTCTCAGGATGATAGGACAGTGTGAGAGATCCTTCTCCATACTTTTCTGTAATCTTTAAAATTTTCAATAATCAACATGCATTGTGTTCACAATAATAAAACAGTATTATTAAAAAAAAAAAAAAGACAGTCCTGGTAAGTGTCCAATGATGCATGTGTCAAATTGCTTCTCTTCATTGATATACATGGACACAATCCCACACCCTAGGAAAGTGAGTCCTTATTAGACAGCTGAGTGGGCTGCAAACGACGTCGGGTCAATCCCCTTCCTAGACCGTGGGCTCCCGGCCCGGATCAGAATCTGAAAGCCTGGGCCAAATAAGCCGGGGATGGTCCCTCCCCCCAGGAAAGCTCCCTGAGCCTCAGGATGAAGGTCACTGAGCTTCCGGAAGCAGAGAGAGTTCTCAGAATCCTGCAAATATTGGAGAACAATTTTCCTGGCCTCCACTCTCAGGTTGTCTTGTTTGCTTCATCTTTGCCAGACTAAACCTCCCTCGCTTGCTTCAACCCATCCCTTTCCTATGAACTTTTTTCCATCGCTGGTTACTTCCATCTGGCGCAGCTCCCAATATCAATTATCACTCTGAAAATATGCCTCCAGGGGCTCCTGGGTGGCTGAGTCAGCTAAGCATCTGCCTTTGGCTCAGGTTGTGATCCCAGGGTCCTGGGATCGAGTCTCGCATATGGCTCCCTGCTCAACAGGGAGCCTGCTTCTCCCTCTGCCTCCTCCACCTGCCGCTCCCCCTGCTGTGCTCTCTCTCTCTCTCTGACAAATACATACATAAAATCTTTAAAAATAATAATAATGATGATAAATAAAAATCAATGAAATATGCCTCCAGATCTGTCTCAACTGTGACAGGCTGTAATAGGGCCGTCGCTTCCCTTGCCTGGAACACTGGATCCTCACTGATCTCAAGATCCAGCTACAATGGACAGATTTGGAGCAGAAGTTCTGGAAGCAGACTGCCCGCTTCAAATCCCAGCTCTGATGCTAAACCGTGTGACATTGTCCAAACTCCTGGACATCTCTGTGCCTCCGAGGAAGGGCGATGATAACAGTACTGACCCCCGAGGGTAGCTGAGAGGATTAATGGGGTTTGTCCACGTAAAAAAAGTCTCTGGAACACTCCCTGGCACACAGCGGGCGATGCCAGGATCAACTATATTATTATGACCCCAACCCTCCCCACCCCAGTGTTCATCTGGGCCCTTGTTTTGCTTTTGCGATGACAGAGGAGTTTAGCTGCTGAAACTGCCCATTGGCTGATACCAAGCTTAAAGTCAAACCCCCTCAGACCTTGGACTTGCCCCAGTTTGGAATAACGCAATTGATTTTGGAGCCTAGAGGCAGCAAAAGGAGTTTGCATATTTCCCAAAGAGATTCCAAAGAGAAAGTGAGAGAGAAAGTGAGAGAAGGGCAGAGAAAGAACAGTGGCAGAGAGACAGAGATAGAGAAACACGACAGATTGAAACTGCTAGCCCGGCATCAGGAATGAGGGCCTCAGAAAAGCTGTTCATTTCCCAGCTGGGTTTTTTTTCCTTTCTTTTTTTTTTCTTTTTCTTTTTCTTTTTTTTTTTTTTTTTCCTTTTGGCGCTGTCCTTTTTTCCCATTTGTGTTCATATTTCCCCCTCTTGTGGCTCATCAGAAAATCACAAGTGCTCTGTGCCTTCCAGTGGATTTCAAAACTGCAGAACAATCAAGGCTGGCGGTTTGGGCCAAGGCAGCCGGGTCAGACCCAGGGAGACGAGGCCTGGCTGGGTAGCAGCCACACGTGTCACCTGCTCCCTCGTGGAATGTCACCACAGGCTCCTCCCTCACATCGTTAAAGATTGAAGAGCTCCAGCCGTGAACACCGGTTCTTCTGGGGGAATGCCCCTAAAAGGCTTCGGGGTACAGGTCATGGGCTTATTTGGGACAGGCCAGTAGGAGAGAAAAACTGATAACAGCAAGTGCAAAGGAGAAGTGGACCTCTCACTGCTCATAGCACCCGGTTCCAAGTCATCCCCGTGCTTTTGCCACACTGTCCCCTACACTAAGTGCCCATCCTTCTAGGAGTAGGGTACATGGCACCCCTTTGTGATACTTTTACCAGCCTCTCCCCAGTCCCTTACCCCAGGTAGGAGTTTCTCTTCTCCCTCCCCACAGCATCTTATCTGGGAATCTACTGTGGCACTGGTCGGGTCTGCTTCTATTGCAATCATGTGTGTCCTTGTCATACCACCCTCCCCAACCCCCAAAGAGTGAAGAAGAAAGGGAAGAGGGTGGGTTTTATTAATCTCCAAAAAGCCAGCCCCCCACACGAGTTCTGCAGCAAAGGAGGGGCTTAGGAAACATTTGGTGAATGTCCTTTGGTCACGCACTTGGATGTCTCTGCTCCGGGAGAGAGGGGCCAGGTGAGGCTGAGCCTCAAAGTGCATGCATTCCTTTCCAGCAGGACTTCGGACAAAAATAAGTCCAGTTCTCTACATCCCCATCTCAAATGTATAGCCTGCCTGCATTTAGAAAGAATTTAAATGATCTCTTCAACTTCTTTTTAAACAATTCAGAAGAGAAGGATGGAAGGGAGGGAGGGAGAGAAGAGGGGAGGAGAAGAGGGGGAGGAAGAAAAGATCAAGAAGAAGAGGGGCTGGAAGAAGCAGAGGTGGGGGAGGGAAAGAGGGGAACAAGAGGAGGGCAAATATCGCAAAATAAAACAGTTGGTGACTCCACTTGCAGGACGTATGGATAGCCATTGTATCGGTCCTTCCACTTCTCTGTGGTTTTGAAATTTTGCAAAACAAGAAGTTGGGGGAAATGCAAAAAGCGAAAAGCCCAAAAAAATGCCATTTAGAAACCATTGGCAAGTTTGAAAATAAAGTAAACGTTGGCTCAATAAGAAATAAAATCAGGACACAAAAAATATTGTCAACCTAGGAGGCCTACATGGACTCTAAGGGGTACAAAGCTCAGGAAATCTTAAGTACAAATGCTGCTGGTGCCTCTTCTAGGAAGTTTGTATCTTTCATTAGATTCTGGAGGGATTTATAACATCTCCTGCGCCTCGAAAATGTTAACCAAGGGAACCAAGAGAGTCACAGTGACCCGACACAGAAGCGGCTGTGCCATTGAAAAGCCTGAAGTCATCGGATTTGAGAGACAAGAAATGCTTCAGAGATCATGTAGCCCAGACCTCTAGGTCCAGATGGGGAAACCAAGTCCAAAGAAAGGTCAGGGAGTTTGACTCCAACAAATTTCACATGTTTCCCTGGCTCATAAATGACGGCTGGGCTCACGATGCTGCCCTTGCGCCCTGGGGACTTTTGTCCCCCCAGAAAAGCCACCCCGAGAAACATTGGCAGACGAGGGCCATCTGTGGGCCCTCCGGACAAGGCCGTGCACCTTGGTCTGAACGAGATGACCGCAGGCTTACAGAGCCGATGGCGGAGGGAGCTCTGTCGCGAGGGTGGCGGGTGTCTCGCTGGGACCAGGGCCACTCTCAGCTCTAGGGGAGAAGCGGGGCCGCTAACTAAGATTGATGGATGGTTCGAGCCCTGGCAGGCCGAACACAATGCGGGGCTGGCCAAGTGGGGGAAAAAATTAGTTTGCAAGATTAGGACGTATTAACACAAGTCAGACAACTGTCATGTCACAGCTCCTCACCGTAATGCTGATTGGCAGGCAAGCATTTCTGATTCTGATGGCCACGGAGGCGAGGCGTCTGCAATCTGTCTCGCATGACATCCGCCGGCTGGCAAATCCCCCCCTGCTGGAGAAGTCAGCTTCTCTTAGAAAACTGTGTCCCCCGGGTCTCGGTGGGCAGGCCCCAGGCCAAAGGTGCGCGGGAGCTGGGAGGAGGCGGGGACCACCAGCCTGTAGCCAAGAACTGCAGCTGAAGGGGAAGGAGCTGGGCTGCCTGAGCTCCAAGCCACAAGTCCTTCTGGATCTCTCCAGGCCCAGAGCCAGGAGGGGTCAGCAGGCAGGTGCAAGAGGCACGGGGCCCCTGACTCGGGGATGTTCAGCTGCCTGGGGGAGCCCAGTCCCTGCCGATGGCCGAGGGCCACAGTGATGCGACACAGGCCAGAGGCAGCAGGGCCACGGGTGCCAAGCCCCGAGCAGCCGACTCTGATGACACCCGCTGGCCTGGGCCCGCTCGCTCTTCTCTGGGCCCAGCGGGAGCCCCACAATTCCGGAGAGCAATTCCCACTACCATTTGATCCTGAAGAATTCAGAAACACTCATGACTGACTTTACACCCATCCCGGGGGGCACTTTCTCCTTATTTGCTTGCATTGTTCGAAATTTGTAGCATGGGCCTTCAAAACTGGCTTTATTAAATATTGAGTGAACACAGAGAAGCTTTGTCAAAGTATGTGTATGAGTCCATAGAGGCCCAGGCTAAATGCAGTGACAGGCTACTCTAAAGTGGCAGTGGCTTAGCACAACAAATGTCGCTTTCTGACCTCTACGAAATCCACGGCTGATCCCCACACCTCTCCAGGGTCAGTCCTGTAGGAGAATAAAACTCAGTAATCCAGGCGGCTTGGATCTGTGGCTTCTCCATCGCAGCCTGAGGTCAAGAAGGGGGAAGAAAGAGCAAGCTGGAGGTCATCCACTGATGTTTTCATGCTTTGATCCAGAAAGCTCACTCACGCTCACACACTCACTCACTCATTGACACACGTAGCCCGCAGCTTATTGGCTTGAACCTGTCACATGGCCTTGCCTAATTTCAAGGGGATTGGCTCTGCGAGGAACAGGTGGGCCGTGTCTGCCACAATTGATGAGCATAGAGCAAACATCTTTGTACTCACCGCTGAATTCAAGAAAAAGAACGTTATCATGAAATATGCCCTGGCTGCCCTTCTCAGATCCAGCCCCTTTCCTTCCACCTCAGTGGTAATGATCATCCTGGATTTGACATTTATTATTTCCTTGTTTTTCTATATAGTTTGAATACTATGTTATTGAAGGATACAATCATATGGTATCCAGTTGTGCATTTTTTGAACTTCGTATAAATGGATGCATGTATTTTGTGACTCTAATTCTTCTGCTCAGCGTTATTTTACATTTTCCTGCCCAGCTAGAGTTCATTCACTTTTCACCATTTTATAGATTTCCACTGAAAGAATAAAACAAATTCTTTATCCGTTATACTGTTGCATGGACATTTAGGTTGCCTTCAGCATGGGATCTTATAGAGGCTCCTGCTATATACATCCTTGCACATGTCTCCTGGTGGGCTTGGGCAAAAGTTTACATAAAATTATCTAAGAGGGGATGTT
The DNA here is from genome assembly GCF_048164855.1 of Canis lupus baileyi. Taxonomy (NCBI): domain Eukaryota; kingdom Metazoa; phylum Chordata; class Mammalia; order Carnivora; family Canidae; genus Canis; species Canis lupus. Next base: position 12,717,580 of record NC_132860.1, read on the forward strand.
TGAGATGCAAGTAGAAATGATAAGCATAGAAATCGGCAATCACATGACTCTAAACAAACTTTAACTATATAAAACAATATAATAATGTCTCATAGGTTAAAAAAAATAAAACAAGGAGGGGGCACCTGGTGCTCAGTTGGTTAAGTGACCAACTCGATCTCAACTCAGATCTTGATCTTGGGGTCATGTTCAAGTCCTGCATTGGGCTCCATGCTGGGCATGGGTACTTAAAAATGAAATGAAACAAGGATAAATATGCCAAAACAATAATGATTGTCTGGCAAGGATATTTGAAGACAAAATCATTACCATACTGAGTTCAGTATCATTGTTTTACATGACGTGACTGATAGTTAATGGGGATATTTTATCACAAGCAGCAGATTCAGATGAATGATTGAAGCTAAAATATCCTTGTAATGTTTGGGAGGATGATAAATATATGTTTAATTTTTGACTTTCACATGTTAACTATGCATGATACATTTCTAAGGTAATCACTAAAAGGATTCAGTAAAGATAAAAAACACAGTGAAAAATAATTTTAAAAAAGCAGGAAGAAAGAGAAAAAGGATAGGTGAGCCATACAGAAAGCACACAAAATAAGATAGAAATAATTATAATCATAGAAATAAACTGGGTCTATTTAAAGACAAATATTGTCACAGCAATTTTTAAGAAAAAAAAATCTTATTTTAGAGAGAGAGAGCAGGGACAGGCGGTGGGGGTAGGGGATTAAGAGGCAGAGGGAAAGTGATAGAATCTAAAGCAGAGCCCAGCTGGGGCCTTGATCTCACAACCCCGAGATCATGACCTGAACTGAAACCAAGAGTCAGATGCTCAACTCACTGGGCCACCCAGGCACCTCATCATAGTGATTTTTAAAAATCAAATAGCCTCTCTGATGAGGAGGTGCCTCTAAGAGAAGCACAAGGTACCCACACCAAGTTCTCGAGGACTGAGAGGTGACCTCAGGTCATGGGTTCAAGGTGCCAGGGACAGAGTTTGTATTAAGGCTATACTGAGTTCTTGGAATAAACTGTGACCTTTCCATGTCTGTTCCTGGACTGAAATAGTTTCTGCACCACTGGATTTACTGTTTCTTTAAATGTTAGCCCCAACTCAGCTCTCAAACTACCTGTTTTGGTTGTAATTTATAGTTTCCTCATAGATGTAGTAAAGAAAAACCAGGCCCCAAAGAATTAAGGTGGATGTTTAGATGGAAGTTGGAGATAAGCAGATGTGCTGTTCAACATACTCTGGGTTATGAGAAAGGGAAGAATCGCGTATGGATCAAAGCCTTTCAGCCTGAGCACCTGCAGTTATGATTTGTCACCATCTGAGATGAAGCCAACTGTGGGAGCACAGGACAAAACCTTCCTGTATATGGAAAAGCAGCTAGGTTATCTAATATAGAGACTTTCATCTCATGAAAAGCATCTATATACAAGTCTCTGGTGAAGAATTTCAGAATAATGAAAAAGCCAGCACTCTGAAAATGCAGAAGATTATCCCCCTTGAAGATCTCAAGGTTAATTAATTATACAAAAGAACCGTGATGATTTGCAAAATTTCATGCATATAGATAATCAACAATTTGGCCCTGGGGAATTTGAGGATAATCTGGCCCAAGGATGCAGTATCAGATAACCCTGGGGCACCATTTAAGTGTGCTGCAATTAAATGATGCCCCTGGGAACCATGCAACACAGTGGTCCTGACTTGACCAATCTAATTCTACTTGAAGAGTTGGAGAGAAAGGGGAGAGTGAACCTGTTCAGGAAGTACCTGCAATACAAACCCTCCTTGGTGAAAAGCAAACTTGTCATGGAGTCAAGTCTGGGATTGGCTTGGAAAGCCAATCCGACCAGGAATGTAGACAAGTTGTCAATACTGACAGCTTGTTTTTTTTATTCCCGGAAACCTACTGATCTCAGCTATGTGGGTAAAACTTTGACTTCTATGGAGCTAAACAATGAAGACTTGAACAAAAGAGAGAAGAAGATGTCATGTGCGACGCTCTTCAAAAGATGATTTGTTTCATCCATTGCAAATCACCTTCTTTTCACAGCGGGGTCTTTCTCACCACGGCTATTGAAGAAATTTCCATGAGAGTCTTTGAAGAAAAAGAAGCAAAATCCAAAAGATATCAGGAATTGCAATCGGCTATGGATGGAGAAAAGAAGCACCATATCACAGCTGAGGAAGGACAAATGGCCTCCCGAAATGGAGCGGCTGGTGTCATTACACTGTGGGTGCCTAAGGATGGTCAGGAGGCCTTGGCCACTTGATTACAGATTAGAAAACTAGACATTAGTGCCTCAAATGGAGGCTCAAAACATGTAGAAAAAGCCAAAAAGTCTCATAACTGCGGCTTATTGAATATTTAATAGGCTACTTTAATATATAATAGGCGAAGATTTAATCAGAATACCCATTCCAAAAGGATAACTGAGTATTCTAAATGTTTGAGCACCTGGAGGGGAAAAAGTATGGCTGTACTGATATAATAATAACTCCTAATGAAATAGCTATACCTTTGAAGACAAAATCGTTGACAGACTGAGTATGGTATCATTGTTTCATGGAGCAGTGACTGATAGTTAATTGGGATGTTTTATCACAAGGAATTCAGATTCAAATGAACGGAAAAATGTCAAAATTGCAGATTATCCTGTATCTCTCTCTGAATAACAGATGTTACATTTTCTGTACCAGTTTGAAGTTAGTAACATAGGGGTTTAGGCTAATTCTTATTTTCAAGTGGCATTTTTTTCAAGGAATGAAAACAGTAAGAAAAACTGCCACAGTGCACAGGCTATCCACGTAATCATATAAAATTTCAGCCTTCAGAACCACTGTTCAGGAGGGTTAGGTTGAGTTTACAGGACTGTCCTAAAAAATGCCGTGACTGCAATATCAAATTGAGCCCGAGTAATCAGATAACCCACTCAGTCTTGGGGTGAATGACAAGTAGCTTGGAGCTTAAAGTACCTACTTTCTTTGCAGCATTGTTTCTTCTGGATGGCTGAAAACACACTCCTTATAAAATGATATCTCAAATCATCTGTTTTAAAAGATTATCTGATATTTTAGAGGCTACCATATCGCTGACTTGCTTCTCAGATTCTTGAATCCAATTGTTTCCAACCTGGAAAGAATTAATAATCCTTCACTAATCAAGGATCCTATCTACCTAAAGGGAACAGTCTGAATGGATTCCATATCAACTATCAACTGTATTTTTATTATGCAATTATGTACTGAAAGATGACATACAAGCAAGAACAGATTTTCTGAACATATCAAGTCCTTTGCAATCAATGGCTATCTGAATGTCATTACTAATGGGGAGGAAACTTCTGCTTTTGATCAAGAGGTAATGTCATGGACTGGACTTGATGCCCACTTGAAGCAATTAAGCACTTGCACAAAATATATAAACCAACTCTTTTCAAACATAAGGCATCAATGAATGCAGGACTATAACTTCTCTGAGAGAGTAGAAACAAAAAAAAAATGAGACCTTGGACTGTTCCAGTTTACTACCTAATGAGAGTTTCCAGGCCACAGTGCAAGGAGGTGGAATGCAAGCAGAGCCTGGTAGGAAGGGAGACTTCCCTTAATTGAGAAGATAGAATTAGAGTACAAGACAGCTAACGTTCACAGGGAAAATTACCAGAGAGGAAAAGAAAAGAGAGATATCTATAGATTAGCTGGTGTCCCTAGAGGTTTTGGTCACATTGTGGTCAATGTGGACATGTGAGAAAAATACTGAGGCCTTTGGGAAGAATCATTCGAAAGGATTAAACAATGTCTAGTGCTCACACAGAGCCAGGGATATTCTGTGTTCCCACCATCTAGAATGGAAGAAAGTTATATTTCAATCACAAGATATCAGATATCTCTGAGTATGGAGTGCTCAGAAGAGCATTGCTTCAGTACGAAGAAGAATTTATCTCCAAACCAGAAGCTACTCTTTCTCCCTAACAAAGATCATAAGCAAGCTTTAAAAGACCAAATTGGGGATCCCTGGGTGGCGCAGCGGTTTGGCGCCTGCCTTTGGCCCAGGGCGCGATCCTGGAGACCTGGGATCGAATCCCACGTCGGGCTCCCGGTGCATGGAGCCTGCTTCTCCCTCTGCCTATGTCTCTGCCTCTCTCTCTCTCTCTCTCTCTCTCTCTCTGTGACTATCATAAATAATAAATAAATAAATAAATAAATAAATAAATAAATAAATAAATAAATAAAAATAAAAGACCAAATTGTTTCCAAATAACTCAACTGCAAGCTAGCACAAAGTTCAAGAATATTTTCATTAGGAATGAAAAAATATCTAGTACTCCTCCCAAAAAAATAAAATTCACAATGACTTACATGAATTCAACCAATAATAACCTGGCAAAGAAAGATGAAACTAGGGCCCATAAGAAGAAAAATCAATCAATAGAAACAGATCTATCAATGGCACAAATGATGGAATTGGTAGAGAAGCATATTAAAATTGTTCCTATAAATACATTCCATATGTTCAAGGAGTATGTTAAGTCAAGCAGGTGGAGGAAAGATGGAGCATGTTACAACACAGAATATACTTGAAAAGACCCAAATTGAATATATAGAGAAAAAAAAAACTACCTGTCTGAGGTGAGAAAAGTACCAGATGAAATTAATAGCAGGCTAGACACTGCAGTAGAAAATACTATTGAATTTGAAGACATAGCAATAAAAACTATCTACAATGAAACAGATTGATTTTTTTTAACTAGTAAAAGATGAACAGATCATGAATGAGCTGTGGGAAAATTTCAAGCAGCCCAGGATGCATGTAAATGAAGTCCTCAGAGGAAAAGGCAGGGAGTAGAACAGAAAACGTATTTGAAGAAATGATGGCCAAAGCTTTTCCAAAGTTGATGAAAATAATAAACAGTTCTAGGAAGATGAAAGAACCCAAATCCTAACAATCATTTAAAAAATACTTCATGAAGGCATACCATAATCTAATTGTTTACAATAAATGTTAAAGAGAAAATCTTATAAAACAGCTAGAGATAAAAGATACGTGTATAAAGAGGAACAAAAAGAAGGATGACAAACAATGCAAGCTAAAAGATGGTAGAGCAAAAATAGGGAAAAAACAAATGAACTTAGGAAAACCTGCTGATTAAGAATTATATAAGTTGTGGGCACCTGAGTGGCTCAGTCTGTTAAGTATCTGCCATTGGCTCAGACCATGAGCCCGGAGTATTGGGATTGAGCCTGAGTCAGGCTCCTTGCTCAGTGGGAAGCCTGCTTCTCCCTCTGCCCCCTCCTTGCTCATGTTCTCTCTCTTTCTCTCTCAAATAAGTAAAATCTTAAAAAAAAAAAAAAAAAAGAATTATATAACTTGCAAGAAAAATACTTTCCAGACATAAAGTTAAAAGAATTCAGTAGCAGCGGATTATTCCTACGAGATACCTTAAAGGAAGGTCTTCAGGCAGAAGAAAAATGATACTAGATAGAAATCTGAATTTACATACCAAAAAAAAGGAAATTATAGAAAATGGTATCCATCTTTTATTTAATAAATTAACAAAGACTCTGAAGTAGCATGAAGCTCACTGTCTCTGAGGATCACCCCTTCCCCATGCTTGGACCCAATCATGAAATATTTCTTTTCTCAATTTGCTTTTAAAATTATATGAAGTGGTTGGGAGAGTGGATTGGAGTTACAACTGGGACTTCTGGAATATATGTGGAAAGATGTATCTTTCTTCTGGGACCTTTTCCAATTCATAATGAACAATGTTCAAACCGCCCAGTTGCTGTGTGTACTAGAACACTGCGTGGCTCACTAGTCTTGGCAACTGTAATAGAGTACTTTTATATCAATGCGATGTGGGATTTTTATGTACATTTATATAATGGATTTATATAGTTCTGCAATGGCAGCCAAAGTATATGGGGAACATATTGGCCTTTCTTCTGGCCTCTAGTTCCACCCATTTAAAAATAGTTCTACTTGCCCTTCTTAGCTTACTCTTTGTAAAATTTAGTGATCCATTCCTCACATATGATGGACATAATCATCAGGAAGTCTCATTTTAATTAAATGCACATAACAATAAGCGATCTGAAAATTGTTAACAGATCCCTATAAAGGCCGGTGCAGTTCCGAAGGCATCGGTAAAAGTTTCCGTTCTAATGTGTGTCTCTGACATTCAAAGCTTGAATCATGTGCAAAGTGCCTCTTTGAAATCACATCATGTCATCCATTGTTTGAATTTCATCCCTGACCAAAAATGAACACAAGTGTGACACATCCTTTAGATCTGTAATTTAAAATGTGGGTCAAGAGCTGATCTGGAGAATGCAGGATGCCTCCACTACTCCCTAAGAAACATCTGGAGCATATGAATCCACAGCTGCCTTTGTCTATTTCAATGCTTCCTTGATAACTGTTATACACATTTCTTCTTTGGCACACTCTGGTGAATGAACGTGGCATGTTTTATTGAAGCCGGATCCAACTCTGAACTTTCCTTCTAAAGCATATGTGCCCAAAATAGAGGCTGGTAAGGGCTTCCATTTATTCCAATGGGGCCTTTAAGAAATGTTTTTTAACATTTTATATTTAAATATTCTTAACGTATTATTTACTTAGTCTTATCTTGGTGTAGTCTCATTAGTGAAGGAATAATCAATATCCCATTTTATAGTACTTCCCCTACTGTATTCCAAAATTCCGTATCATTGATGCAAAAACTGTGAAGTCTTATTCTTCTACTCTTTTTGAGAAAAAAAATCCAAGGAATTACCTAGACACATTATGTAGATCTTCTGGTCCTATGGAGATATCCAAACTACCTTATAAAACATCTTACCACATTCCACCCCACCAAGGATCATGACCTTGATGATATCTCTCTGATGAACAGTTGGCAAGGTGCTACTTTTGGCCTTAGTTTGGTGTGATATATGGTAAAACCATCCTGTTTCCCTCTTCTCTTAGTAGTAGAAATGTGCCTGGAAATGCTTATAACAGCCTTTAAAACATCAGACTGGGCCTTGAAGAGTATCAGATGATGCTTCATTGAAGAACAGTGGTATTTAAATCTCTTTTATCCCTTCTATTAGTATTGGAGTATCTCATCTGCTCTTTTTAATGATGTATAGATGTGCAAATATCTTTTCCTGTGATTTAAAGGGCCATTCCTTATATTTATCATGAGACTGTGGATTGGACTCCACCTTTTCACTGACGAATAACTTTAGAAACTATACAACAAATTGCCATGTCCATGTCCTTGGTCTTATTCTAGAAAGGTCTTTATTCTAAATAATTTATTCCCTTCTCCAAAAATACAAATAATCTACCACTAAGGATAAAACTGACTCTTGGGTAGATTCTTAGTTTTTCTCCACGTCTAAGAAGCATTTGAAACTTCATCCCTGGGATCCCTGGGTGGCACAGCGGTTTAGCACCTGCCTTTGGCCCAGGGCGCGATCCTGGAGACCCGGGATCAAATCCCACGTTGGGCTCCCGGTGCATGGAGCCTGCTTCTCCCTCTGCCTATGTCTCTGCCTCTCTCTCTCTCTCTCTCTGTATGACTATCATAAGTAAATAAAGTTAAAAAAAAAAAAAGAATGAAACTTCATCCCTGTATTCTGGTGGAACATCTCTCTGTTCCAGGAAATCATGTCAGAACTTGGACAAATATCAAGTTTTTCTGTCTGTGGTCTTGGGCCTGATAGACTCTGCTTCTGAGTACCTGCAGGAACTTCTAGCCTAGAGAATCACAAGCCTCTTGGAAAATTTTATTTAGATGAAAGCTATGCACTTCTAAGTTTTATATACATTTTACTACGATGACTGAAAAATAAAAATATTGATAAAATATAAGGATAGAGGGATCCCTGGGTGGCTCAGCGGTTTGGCGCCTGCCTTTGGCCCAGGGCGCGATCCTGGAGACCCAGGATCGAATCCCACGTCGGGCTCCCGGTGCATGGAGCCTGCTTCTCCCTCTGCCTGTGTCTCTGCCTCTCTCTCTGTGTGTGACTATCATAAATAAATAAAAATTAAAAAAAAAATAAATGTTAAAAAAAAATATAAGGATAGAGAAAGATTACAAGTTAAAGAAAATTAAAAATTAAATTAAATTTTAATTAAATTAAAAATACCACACTAAAGGAATAATAAGGATTTTTTAAAATAAAATATAAAATAAACACAAAATTGAAAGACTATGCAAAACCATGAATTAGTTCCGGAACACACTGAATAAAATTTGTAGACTTCTGGCAAACTTGATCAATATAAGAAATAAAAGTTCAAAGATTCTAGAAATAAAGAATGGTTTGTAATTCAGATTCAGTAGAATTTAAAAAAAAATAATAAGGAGATATTCTGAAATTTGTGTGCCAGTAAAAGAGACATGAATGACAAAAACCTATCATCTTTCTTGCCCCCCCCCCCCCAAAAAAAAAACCCGACTATGGAAAAACTTTACCAAAACTGTAGGGGAAAAAAAAAAAAAAGGTGAATAGTCCAATAACCCTTAAATAAATTGAATTGAAAACTTTTAAAAATCTCACAAAGAATCCTGAATGGTCTCATTGATTAATTTTACTGATTATTCAAAGTATTCCTATCTTAAAAGTTATTCTAGAAAGAAACACATCACTTCTATTAAGAGGATAGCATAATTTTGATTTCAAAACCTAACATAGATAACACACAAAAAAAATGATTGATAATGAAGAAGAGGTCTGCAGAGGTCGGCTTGGAGGTCAACTTGAAAGACATCCTTTATAGAAGTAAATTTGTGGGAATCCCTGGGTGGCTCAGTGGTTTAATGCCTGCCTTTGGCCCAGGGTGTGATCCTGGGGTCCCAGGATCGAGTCCCACATTGGGCTCCCCGCAGGGTGCCTGCTTCTCCCTCTGCCTATGTCTCTGCCTCTCTCTCTCTCTCTCTCTCTGTGTGTGTCTTTCACAAATAAATAAGAATCTTTTTTTAAAAAGTTTGTTTGCATGCAGAGAACATTCATAAAGGCTTTACAATGTGTCTAATCCACCCCACCTACATTCACAAAACTTACTGTTATCTTACACAATGTTCAAGACTCACCCACATATTTGTCACTTACTGTCCTTTTCATTTCTTCATTCCCAGATTTTCCTTCTAGGATTACATTCCTTCCACTTACAGCACATTCTTTAGATTTCCCTTTAGTGAAGGCTGATGATAAATTCCCTTAGTTATTTTTCATCCAAGAGTGCCATGCCCCCTTTATTCTTGAAAAAGCTTTCCAAGCAAGTAGTTATTTTCTCTCAATACATGGTTGGCAAAATAACATCCCCTCTAAAGATGTCCTCGACCTATTGCCAGGAACTAGTGAGTAGGTTACCTTACATGGCAAGTGGGAGTTTGCAAACATAATTAAGTTTATTGATCTTTTAAAAAAAAAAAAAAAAGGAGAGTGTCCAGGTGAGTCCCAGGTGAGTCCAATCCAACCGCAAGGGCCTTTACAAGCCAAGAAAGTCAGAGATACACAGAAGAGGAAGAGAGATGTAGCAAAGAGGAAGACAGACAGGTTCATGCATGAGAAGAATGAGCAGCTCTGTGGCTGGCTCTGAAGCCTAAGGACCCACGTTCAAGGAGCAGAGATAGGTCTCCAGGGTCTGAGGGCAGCCCCCAGCTGACAGCCAGCAAAGAAACCAGTCCTCAGTCTACGTCTGCTGGGAACTGGATGGTCCCAACCCACCACAGCGCACCAAGAAATGGTGCCTTCCCCTGGCCTCCCAGTTAGAGGCCACCTGAAACCACCTTGGTTTCAGTCTTGTATAACTCAGGGCCGAGAAATCAGCTGTCCGCCTGGACTTCTGACCCAAAGACCTGTGAGACAGTACATTTGTGTTGTTTCAAGCTGCTAAATTTGTGGTAATTTGTTGTGACAGCAGTAGAAAACCAATACATTGACAATAGCATTCCACTGATGGCTTTCCTTTTTGCTGTGGAGAAACAAGCTGTTGTCCTAATGATCATTTTTGTTAGGAGTTATCATCTTTCTCGCCCCCCTCCCTACTTGTAAGATCTTGTCTTTGTCTTTGAAATTCTGTGGTTTTATTTTTATATGTCTTCATGTGGATTTCTTTTCATTTGTCCTGCTGGGAAATCGATAAGAGTTTCTGAGTGAGGAAGTGATATCTTCCGTCGGTGTTGGAAAATCTTGAGCTCTGATATTTTTCAAATATAATCACTGCCCCATTCTTTCGTCCTCTACTAGAATGCCAGTTCAACATATGTGGAGCCTATTGACATTTTTCTTTTTTCTTGACCTCTCTTCCACATTGTCCACCAAAGATTCTTCTTCTTTTTTAAAAAATGTATGTATTTATTTGAGAGAGAGAGAGAGAGAGAGCGATCACAGGGCAGAGGGCAAAGGAGAGAGGCAGATGGGGAGAGAGGGACATGCAGACTCCAGGCTGAGTACAGAGCCTGACTTGGGGCTCGTAGGGCTCGATCCCACCACCCTGAGATCATGACCTGAGCTGAAACCAAGAGCCAGACACTTAACCAACTCAGCCACCCAGGTGCCCCTATCAAAGTCTCTTCCATGTACACTTTTTTCAGATATCTCTTATATATCTTCCAGTTCATCGGTTCACTAGCGCTTCTTTTTTTAAGAATTTATTTATGTATTTGACAGAGACAGAGGGAGGGAGGGATTGCACAAGCAGGGGGAGGAACAGAAGGAAAGGGAGAAACAGGCTCCCCACTGAGCAGGGAGCCCAATGCAGGACTCTATCCCAAGACCCCAAGATCATGACCTGAGCTGAAGGCAAATGCTTAACCAACTGAGCCACCCAGGTGCCCCTATTCAGCAGTTTCTAATGTGATTTTTAAATCATCCATTGAGGGGTGCCTAGTTGGCTCAGTCTATGGAGCAAGTGACTCTTGGTATCACGGTCCTGAGTTCAAGTCCCAGGTTGGGCATGGAGCTTACTTTAAAAAACAAAACAAAACAAACACCATCTATTGAATTCTCATTTCACTTTATTTTTAAAATTTCTTTTAGAAGTTTTATGGTTTCTATTTTAAATCCATTTGGTTATTTATAATAGTCTTGCTCTTTTCAAATGTTGTGAATCCTCTTTTTATTTCTCTAAAAAAATAAATATTCTTATTTCTATTCTGGATTTGGTGATTCAAATATCTATATTCAGTGTAGGTCTGGTTCTTTCTGCCGTTGTTTTGGCCCTTTCTCAAAGTGCTTTATTGCTTTGTGTTTCACATGGTTTTTTTTTTTTTTTTTTTTTTGACTGACTTCATCTATCTTAGAACTTGATCTGTAGAAATGCTCTGAGGCCTTTGAAATTGTTTCTTTCACAGAGAATTGTATTTTTATCTGATTAAAGAACGACTTTAATCAAAATCCTTGACCTGGAGATGATAGATAGATGATAGATAGATAGATAGATAGATAGATAGACAGATTTCTCTCATTCTTTCTTTTTTTTAATGTTTTTTGTTTTTATTTTTTTCCTTTTTTTAAATAATAAATTTATTTTTTATTGGTGTTCAATTTGCCAACATACAGAATAACACCCAGTGCTCATCCCGTCAAGTGCCCCCCTCAGTGCCCTTCACCCATTCCCCCCCCCCACCCCCCCCCACCCCCCCCCCCCCCGCCCTCCTCCCCTTCCACCACCCCTAGTTCGTTTCCCAGTTAGGAGTCTATACGTTCTGTCTCCCTTTCTGATATTTCCTACCCATTTCTTCTCCCTTCCCTTCTATTCCCTTTCACTATTATTTATATTCCCCAAATGAATGAGAACATATAATGTTTGTCCTTCTTTCTTTTTGGAATCACCCAAACAATGTGAATCGACTGCAAATTCGTGTGAGCGCCATCTGGTGGCACACACTTCCTTGTATCGGTGCCTGGAACCAAGCCCAGCATTTTTCCTTCCACCCTCCTGGGTTGGAGGCTCGGACTTCTTTTTAGTTCATCCTTACACTGAGGGTGCAATTCTTTAGAGCCCCCACTTTGTGCTGCTCCAGGCACGTTCTGGACTTGGTCTTAATTCAGCAGTACCATGCGAGGCTCCTTTTTATCTGGTTTAGCAAATGCCCTCCTGGTAAAAGCCTGCCTCTTGGGTTTCTACTTTCACTTGGTTCATAGCTTCTTATTCTCTTGCCAGCTCATTAGAGCCTGTAATAAGATGTTGTCTATAATTTATACCCTGTTTTCAGTGAGGGCCAATCAGGGTGCCCGTATCTGGCACACTGCTGGAAATGGAAGTTCCAGGCGCTCTTGCCCTTTTATAAGATTCACTCCCCCAAGGGGGAGCACAAGCTACCACCTGCCTTTTTGCTTCTCTCTTGTGGGTGTCCTCTGAGGCCATCGGAGCCAGCAAGATGGGGGCCTGGCCTGCACTCCAGAGATGAGGAGAGACTCACCTGTCTGCTTCAAGGAGCTGGTCCTGCCCGTCCCCTCCATGGAGGCCCAGTGCCACTGCTCCTCTTGTGCCTGACATTCCCACCACACCTGCTCTGCAGTTCTGAGTCTTCCCCATCCCATCTGTTCTGCGGATCCAAATCAGTGCACCTGAGCCACATGCGAGGCACACAGGTGGGTGAGCCTGTCATTCCCGGGGGCACCTGGTCAATCATCGCCTGTTTCTTTTCTAGGAGCTCCCGTGAACTTCCCCATCACTCCTGATATTCCTCTGGACAAACACTGCCAAGTTCTGTATCCTAACTTGTGCTGGAACCAAGTGCTGCAGCAGTAGGTTCCAGAATGCAGCCATTTGGTAAGAAAGGAAGACGCATGGCCTTCGAGCCCCAACATGTCAAGGTTTGCATCCCAGGTCTTCCCCCATCCGTGACCTGCCACTCAAATTCTCTCAGTCTTCATTTCCTCCTTTATAAGCACATCTTTGTCAGATCATTCAAAGTACCAGAGGAGATGTGTACAAAGAATCTAGTACAAAACAGGTGATTAATTCAGTACCAAACAGCTGAAAGGAGCCAAGCAAAGGTTTCGGTGGTGGGGACTGTGTTCCTTTGTACTTTGAAGCCTGGACTTTGAGCTGTTGCCCAAAGAGTGAGAAGTCAGCTGCTAGGTGTTGGCTCTGATGAAGGACAGTGGAGTGGACTTACCAAGGCTGAGAAAGGGAATGTGCACTAGCAGGGTGCAGGAAGGGCTGACAACCCTTAACATTTAACTCAAAATTCAGAATATGGCAGGAGGAGAGAGCTCAGATCAGGGCTAGTAACAATGCCACAGAAACAGATGGTAAATACTGACGTTTCTTACATTACTCCTCCCTCCCTCAGCCCCAGCAGGGATTACTAATTAATGTTGATAATAATAAATAATAATAATAGCAAAATACATCACTATTCTAAGCTCCTTTACAAAATATTTTATTTATTTATTTGATATAGAGAGCAAGAGTGAGCGCAAGCAAGGGGGAGTGGGGAGAAGGAGAAGCAGACTCCCGGCTGGGCAGGGAGCCTGCCCTATGTGGGGCCCAATCCCAGGCCCTGGGATCATGACCTGAGCCAAAGGCAGATGTTTAATGAACTGAGCTGCCCAGGTGCCCCTATTCTAAGCTCTTTACTAAATTAACTCATTCATTCCCAACAACAATTCCATGATGCAGGTAACACCACTCTGATACACCGTCCCCGAGAGAAGGGTATGCTTCCTTCCTTATTCAGGATTCCTGCCAGTGTATCTGCGCAGGAGACCACTACCAGTGATCAGAGTTGATACGTGAAATAATATCTAATCTCCACCGTTGGCCTCGAGATTCCTGGCTTACAGCTTTATTCTCCTGAAGTGCGTTGGCGGAAGCAATAGGCCCCTGATGTCTTTAGGCCCTATAGGATGTGCAGCTTTTATATATATATAAAATATATATATATATATATGAAATTATATTTACATTAACTAATAATCAAGCGTAAAAGGTGCTCCCGGAACACTGTGCCCTGACCTCAGTCTCGGGACCTGTCTCATCCTGTCCTCGGGACCCGGTATGTGTCCAGCTCTGATACTGGAGGTACACTGCTCACAGGCTCCAAGGGGCAGATTCCCTATTCTTCCTTTTTTTTTTTTTTTTTTGTCCCTGAGTCCATCACAGGCCCTACCACATTAATAGAACACAATAATCATTTTAAATACATAATTTTAAAATGCAGTAACAACCCACATTTTGTTCTATACCTTCAGTGTGCTGGGCCCTGTCCTAGACACATCCCATATATTGTTTCCAATTCTTACAACAACCCTGTGAGCTGGTGTTATTCTCATTTTACGGATATGTTGCCGCGATGTGAAATAGTCCTAGATTAAATAGTAAGTGGCTTAGCAGGGATTTATATCTGGATCTAGATGGCACATATACCTGCATTCTGTCCTATGACATCAAGAAGAGGGACTAACCATTTATGAAAGAAATACATTTGATCACACGCTTCATTATATGCATGCTTCTCTGCTGCATTCTATTGTTGTCTTTTAAAGAACCCATGGGGATCCCTGGGTGGCGCAGCGGTTTGGCGCCTGCCTTTGGCCCAGGGCGCGATCCTGGAGACCCGGGATCGAATCCCACATCGGGCTCTCGGTGCATGGAGCCTGCTTCTCCCTCTGCCTGTGTCTCTGCCTCTCTCTCTCTCTCTCTGTGTGACTATCATAAATAAATAAAAATTAAAAAAAAAAAAACCCAGTCTGGGGGCACCTGGATGGCTCAATCAGTTAAGTGGCTCCCGTCAGCTCAGGTCATGATCCCAGGGTTCTGGGATCGAGTCCCACATTGGGGTCCCTGCTCAGCAGGGAATCCGCTTTTCCCTCTGCCCCTCCTCTGGCTCATGCTTGTTCTCTCTCTCTCTCTCTCTCTGTCTATGAAATAAATTTAAAAATATTTTTAAAATAAATAAAAGAACCTAGTCAAAAGCACAGTAGATGGAGTGACCCAGGTGATATTTACAGTTACTACCCTATGTCCTGGAAGGGAAGACTGGGTTAGAAACTTGCCTCTGGCATCTCAGGTCAAACACTGAGCAGGACTCAGGGCCTTGGGAGTGTGGGCCGGGCCTCCCCCTGTCAGGCTGGGTTAGGAAGCGTCCTCCCCACTGCCCCACACTTATAGGATCTGTGCCCACCAGCCAAAGCTCCACCTCCGTTCCCATCAACTTTTTGCCTACTGATTACTCTGCCGTTTTCACCTTTTACTTCTCTCCCACATGAGAGCGCAGAGAAGGGATTTGATTCTGAACACTAAGAATATATGTATTTCAATTGCTTAGGTGCACAAAAGAGAATTTGGCAAGTGTTTGCCTCCAGCAATTATAATCAAGTACAGACAATATTCTAGAAGAGAAAGAGCATGGGCTTTTGAGTCCCACGAAACTGGGTTCCTATCCTGGATTTGTTGCTTGCTAGTCATGAAATTGAGGGCCAACTATTGAACCTCTTTGACACAAAGTGTCTCATCTGTAGAAAGCGCCTAATAATATCCTTTAAAAATAAAATCCAAGGATGCACATAAAGTGTCAAGCACCTTGATCAATTTTATCCCTTTTCCTTCATCATGTCTCTTAAACAGAGTGGATCTGAAAACTGACTTCCATCCAATAGTAGAAAAATAGGAGTGAACTTTGCTTTGAAATCTAATTTTAACTCAAATCATACAGCTCTTTTTTATATTGGGAGACTATGGGGTAGAAGGGATAAACATTTAGATATTTGTGTCATGATCCGTAGTTTCTTTACAAGAGGGGAAAGAAAAAGTAATTTCATTATTATCTACAGAAATAGCTTTTAACGTTTATACTGCAAGGGAATGAAAGGGAATTCCTTTCATTAATTTTCAAAGATAATCCCACTTGTAGATAGAAATCTCCCTGTCAAACAAGCCACAGTTATCAAGTAGTAATTCACTTTCTTGTCTTTATTAAGCAACAACAAAATCCAATGCCTCTTAGAGCTTTTAATCGCCATGCACCCTGCATGCCCCAAGCAAAGGAGCTGGGTTTAGTTCTCTGAATTGCCTCTTTTTGGTTCTTGGGCCTCTACTGATACCTTTCCAGACTCCCACAAGGGCCCATAGAACCCAGTGGGTTTGGAATTTGATTCCGGAGAGATGTGCAGACAGTGAACTGACACCGAAAGCCCAGGGGACCAGAATCAGACAAGATTTCCTTTCCAGCTCCACAAGAGCAAGAGCGATTGCTGAGTTGGGGCCTCGAAACAAAAAGGACTCTATTTTGTATGGTTACCACATGGCCCCTTCCTCTCAGCGTTGGAATTTGACAAGCAAATTGGCATTTGTGTTGCTGAGACTGTCATAGAATAGTGATTGTTAATTATACCCTAGATGTCCTGCCTCATTCTGTCAGGGACACATTATGCGAAATGTGTACAATGAGCAAAAGATCTTAAATTTGATTTCAAGTTGCATATCCAGCCTGCTACCAGACCCGCCCCAGGGCAGAGAGCTCCTACCGCAGCCTGTCGGGGGGCTGTGCTCCAGAATTCCTGGTTCTAACTCAGACCAGGAAGTGTTCAAAAGGTCCAGCAGATGTCAGTATGAATTCTTGCATGTCTCCAAGTCGAGTATTAACACATCAAATGGCATCACTCCCTGCCCTGAAGAGCTGTGTCCACACAGGGTATTGTGCGAGCTTTAGCTTCAGAGACACTATTTTCCATAAGGATCTGCTGCTCTAATTGGTAAAACTCTGACCTTACATCTCAACCCCAAAGCAAGATGAATGATGCAGTCTCAATTATAAAGAACCTTCAAGGGACTAACAAGTAAATAGGTGGCTGCTTCTAAAACTAAATCGCATTTGTGCCAGCTATCTGGTTTCCCCCACACAGCCCCCCTGGATTTCTCCTCGTCTTCAGCCTCTTCCCCTTCAGCGCTAGAGGCAGGGCAGGGCTTTGGGTTTATTGCAGCTTTAGAATGGGCAACGAGGGACAGCATACAATGCTTGCCATAAGTGTGCTCATACACCCCTCTAAATAGCTTTTTGATGCATTTTGGGACACTTTACATATTAAGGAAAGTACAGAGAATAATATACAAGCATCCATGTGTTCACTACCCAGGTTCATTAATAGTAAGATTTTACCATAAATACTGCAGATCTTTTATGTTATTATTAATGTAATAAAGGTCTTTATACGCCTCCTCAATCTCATCCCCGCCACTTCCTTCCCAGGAGAAGAATTCTCTTGAAGTTCAGGTGTATCCTTCCCACCTGTGTTAGTGGCCTCAGGTTGCCACTGTGAAATACCACAAATTGATTAGCTTAAATGACAGGCATTTATTGTCTCTCAGTTCTGGAGTCGAGACCCCAGAGACCATTGTGTGCACAGGGCCATGCTCGAAGGATCCATTCCAGGCCTCGCTTCTAGCTTCTGCTAGTTCCTTGGCTTACGGTAGCAAAACTCCACCCTCATATGGCATTCGCCCTGCATTCCTCTGTGTCCATATTTCTTCCTTCAACAAGGTCCCCAGTCATATTGAGTCAGGGGCTCACCCTATTCCAGTATGACCTCACCTTGACTAATTACGTTTGCAATGACTCTATTTCCAAATAATGAGGCACTGAGGTTAGGACCTCAGTGTATGACTTTGGGTGGGGGATCAAAATTTAACCCATCTCGAACTGGAGGGTATTATGCTGAGTGAAGTAAGTCAGTCGGAGAAGGACAAACATTATATGTTCTCATTCATTTGGGGAATATAAATAATAGTGAAAGGGAATGTAAGGGAAGGGAGAAGAAATGTGTGGGAAATATCAGAAAGGGAGACAGAACGTAAAGACTGCTAACTCTGGGAAACGAACTAGGGGTGGTGGAAGGGGAGGAGGGCGGGGGGTGGGAGTGAATGGGTGACGGGCACTGGGGGTTATTCTGTATGTTAGTAAATTGAACACCAATTAAAAAATAAATTAAAAAATAAAAAAAAAATTTAACCCATCTCACTTCCCATGCATTAATATTTAAATTAAATTTAGTGTAATTTTATACTGAAATATAAAATATCTACAAGGTTCAAAATGTCACCTGATCAGCAAATAATAACAGCAAATAACAGCAAGTCTTTGGCTTGAACGACACGCATGAGTCCTTTGGTTCTAGTCCTTGTCAAGATCATGTGGATCTTTAGCTGTATTTTATGATCCTGTAATTACATGATTTCAGGCCTGAGGGTTTTCCCATCATTTGGGAATTTTCTGGCAGCAGGGGGAGAGCCACGTAACTGTTGGGGAATATGGGTAAACAACAAAAGAGAGAAGGAGGATATTTTAATTGATGAATAAGTATTAAAAATTTGAGTTTGGTTTGAGAGAGCCCTGGGGTGACAGCTAGGGGTCCCCGGCCCATGGGACATGCCAGGAGGATGAAGGCACATGCTGGAGATGAGCTCTGTGTCCCATTCCCCGACTCTCCTAGAATGGTCTTTGGGGAAGGAGGTTGACCCCACTGTGCTTTGCTCAATAATCCTAGTGAGAAGCCAACTCTACAAAAAGAAATTAAGTGGCAACATGAAAGCTCCAAACTGGCTCCTATGTCTCTTGCAAGTGAGCCTCCCCAAGCCTCAGCTACTTCTCTGGGGTCTCCCTTGCCCGAGCCAGGACTCAACTGAGGTTCAGCAAAGTGAAGGAGGCCTTGATCTTAAAGGCAAAAGACACAGCAGAGCTGAAGGACACACATGTGACCAATCGTGGGGAAGAGAGAAAGCACGTGTGAGTACTCCACGTGGCCGTCAAACTCAGGGGCCAGGAGATAGACGAGGGCATGGCCATCCTGGTTGAGCTCTTAGAAAAAGTGAAAATGTCCACTGGTCATTTGACTCAGAGGTGCCAGCATGGATGGGGTGATGGGAGCCTTCCTGATGAGGGACCTCAGAGAGGTTGGCTGCCTTCACCCAGGGCCATTTCTTCCTGTTTGATGGCATGACATCTGACACCCGTGAGCACCTTCTGCTTTTGTGTCCCTACATCTTTGTCATTATCTGAAGGAACCCCTAAGAGAACTCCATGTCATTCCCAGATACTGGGACCCTTGAGGAAAAAGCTGGAAAATCAGATGGGATTTATCTTTTGGAGGGGAGAAATGAGGTTGGATGTGAGTTTTAAGGAAAGACCTTCACTTCTCTTGCCTGCTATATGCCTTTTAGTTTTTTATGTTTATTTTTTAACGATTTTATTTATTTATTCATGAGAGACACAGAGAGAGAGGCAGAGACATAAGGAGGGGGAGAAGCAGGCTCCCTGCAGGGAGGACACTGGGATCATGACCTGAGCCAAAAGCAGACACTCAACTGCTGACACCCAGATGCCCCGCTATATGCCTTTTAAATGTCTTGTTCAAAATTGGAAATTCTATGGATCTCCATAAGGAAAGTGCCACCCAGGTCCAAGGCGAGCGAATTACCTTAGGTGGGTCGTATGAAGCAATTCTCATAACCATCTAAATGGAACGCCCCAGATGAACTTTTTTTTTTGTATATTTTTTTATTGGAATTTGATTTGCCAACATATAGTATAACACCCAGTGAACTTTTAACTTTAGAAGTACTCTAAACGGGGACGCCTGGGTGGCTCAGCGGTTGGGCATCTGCCTTTGGCCCAGGGTGTGATCCCGGAATCCAGGATCGAGTCCCACATTGGGCTCCTTGCAGGGAGCCTGCTTCTCCCTCGGCCTGTGTCTCTGCCTCTCTCTCTCTGTGTGTCTCTCATGGATAAATAAAATCTTTAAAAAAAAAAGTACTCTAAACGTATAGGTCGTATAGGTAAGGTCATTATTACATTTTAATGTGTATGAAGTCTAAAGAATAAATTTTTCAAAGACCCCTGAAAACAGCATGCTCCTCCCCCACCTTGTACCCAAAGCAAGAGTGGATTTAGCAGAGAGTGCAACACAGCTCGGGGCAGTGGGGGGCAGCCAAGCCCACAAGATGGAGCTGAAAGACACCCTGAAAGCTTCTTCCCCAACTGACCTTCCCTGAGGGTGGAAGCCTGAGGAACCTCACTCATAAGTAGTCACACCCACATCCCTGGCTGTCAAAGCGGTCCCTGTGGCCTGCAGGAATGGGAGAAGTGACTGTTTTCAGGCAGGTGGTGGAGCATGGCTCAGTGAGACTAACCCAGTCTCAAAGTGGAAGAGAAGCCACAAACTTTAAAGAAAATGGCATGTAAATGCTGTAGGTAAACTGACCAGATTCTTGTTTTCATGTGATCCAAAATTTGAAAACATGCAAATAGCCCTTTATGGATTTTTCTATGGATTTCTATTTGGACCCCATGGTTTCCTTGCAGGGTCTCAAGTCAGAGACAATCTCCACCCCCCTATCTTACACACACACACACACACACACACGCACACACAGACACACACACTCTAAGGGTATAGACAAATAGGATCTCTACAAAGGGACCATCAGAAATCTCTAGCAAAAAGGAATTTTAAAACAATTGTTTTCAAAGGCTGTCATTGCTTTAAAAATGGAATTGATAACACAGAGCATCTACTTTGATTTTTCTTTGATGCTTTATTCTGAAACTAGACGAAAGAGTAGCTGTTTTAGACAATTTACTGGTATTGATCAGGAACTGCCTGGGATTTCTATTTTGATTAAGTTGTATTTCATTGTCTCACTCCTATTCTCTTTCCCTCTGAAATTAATCTTCGTATCCGTTACTGCCATTTTAAGAAGTGTCAGGGCTTAAAAAGTATTTAATTAAAAATGAAAACTATTTTTTCTCAAATAAGGAGAAAGTTTAGAATTTGATAAAACGTTGTACTTTTATTTATTTTTTTTGTACTTTTATTTTTAAGACGAAGCATGGTGTTTGGGGTTATGTGCACGTGGATGTAATAAAATGTATGTGCGCCAAAGTGTTATGATCACGGCTTTGGGGCCAGATAGTCGTTTTCCATGGCCATTTATGTGACGTTGGGCAAGATATAAAATCTCTCTAAACCTCAGTTTCCTTATTCATAAGAGGGGATTAATAATGACTACTTAACACAGTCATTTTAGAGATTTCGTGAAGTCAGGTATGTTACAGTGCCTTGGCACAGAACAGGTGCTCCAAAAATGCCAGCTCTGGTGATAGTAGGTGTAATTTCTTGGTTCCAAGTCCCAACTCTTCCATTAATTTGCTGTGTAATTCTAGGCAAGTCTTGTTACTCCTAAGTGTAGGATGTAGAGATGGGACTAGATAGTCCCTACATCCTTTGCAGGATTAAAGTCTGTTCCTAATACACTATGGGTTTATATTTGAGGCACTGTCAAGAGGGACCAGGCAACTGAATAGATGCAAAGGTGGGTTTTGGGGGATGATAACTGCAGCCACATTTATTGAGCATTGGTCATAAGGCATTATTCTAAGCCTTTTCCATGTCTTAATACATTTAATTCTCACAAGGGCTCTATGATTAAGGCACTATCCTTGTCCCATCTTACAGACGAGAAAACTGAGGCACAGAGAAGTTATGTGCCTTTGCTTAAAGTCACACAGTGAGTAAGGGGTAGAGCCAGGATTCAAAATGAAACAGGCTGCGGAGCTCATATTTGTTTTAACCATCATGTTTTACAGCTTTTCTAAGGGCACTGGCTTATTGACAACTCAAACCACAAGTAATCCCAGCACTTACTCATTTTTACTTTTCTTTCCTGGGCCGCAGGGCAGACCCTTATGGTATGTTTGCTGAAGGATTAAGATTCTTCGAAAGTCCAGAGCTGTATCTACCTTCTAATAGGGGCCTCATGCTAAGTGCCTGCTTTCTTCCCAGTAAACAAACGTCTGAAGTTAGACAGACGTGGGTTCAATGCCTGCATCTGTCTCAACAATTCGATTTTGGCAGCATTACTTAACCTCTCCAAGCCTCATTTTCCCATCTGTAATGGAAGGTATAAATAGGAATATTAACAGTAATAACTAATTCACAAATGTGAGAATTATGAGAGGGGATACATGGCAAAATGACTGCAGGCAGAGGCCCACACTCAATGGGATCAGCATTCGCTTGGCCCCGGGGGCGAACTTCAGGTGGAGCCACTGAGCTCCACTGAGCTGGAAGGAAAGGCTCCTTCCTGCCCACCTGGCCCTGAGTCCTGGAGAGGGATTCCCTGCCCCCGGGAGCCCAGGAGCCGTCACAGACACAGCCAGCCCCCGATCTGCACTGCAGGCTGCTGTGGGATGGAGGGACGTGGAGGGTCTCCTCGGCTGAGACC
Source organism: Canis lupus baileyi (assembly GCF_048164855.1). Lineage (NCBI taxonomy): Eukaryota > Metazoa > Chordata > Mammalia > Carnivora > Canidae > Canis > Canis lupus. The sequence continues at coordinate 12,739,829 of NC_132860.1, forward strand.
ACGTCACACCGTCCTGCCTCCCACCCGTTGCAGCCTGCAGAGGAAGGGCAAGGCGCTCTCCTGCTACTGTGGATTTTAACTATAAATTCCATCGTGGCTTGATGTCACCCTTTCATTCCCACTTTCAAATGTTCTTTTTCAAAAGTTCTCTCTTTCCGAATAACATTATTAAAAAGGAAAAAAAGAAAAACAAAGCCTTTAAGTCTTTGGCCTGAGTTTGGGGTCCAGCTTCTTTTTCTTCCTCCTCCTCTTTTGATTTTTAAATAAAGTTCCCCTTCTGTGTAACATCATGCATTTGTAGGTGTTACAAAAGATGTTGTCACAGGTACAGTAATCGTTCTGAAGTTGAATATGGCCATAGAAAGGACGTGAAAGAGCTGCAGTTCCCCTAGGGGCCCAGTGCTCTCACCCAAGGAACTTTCAGTTGGAAGCTTCCATTGTGCCATTTGCGTCCCAGCGCCTTTGAAGAGGCTCTTCGTTCCCTCGGTCTTGGAGCTTCTCTTCCTATTCTTTATTTTTATTATGAAGACTTTATTTCTTTAGCTTAAGGTTCACAGCAAAATTGAGAGGAAAGTACAGGGATTTCCCACATACACCCTGTCCCCACACAGATGTAGCTTCCCTACTGTCAACATCTCCCACCAGAGTGGTACATTTGTTGCAACTGATAAGCCTATACTGACACAATCATCATCAACCAGGGTCCAGGGTTTACACTGGGGTTCACTCTTGGTGTTTGAGCAAGTGTATAATAACATGATCTGCCATATGGTAGGTATCCTATAGAGCGTATCTTCACTGCCCTAAAAATCCTTTGAGCTCTTATCACTGCCCCCCAAGCTCCTGACAACTATTGACCTTTTTACTGGCTCCATAGGATTTTTTTTCCCAGAATGTCATATAATTGGAATCATACAGTAACCTTTTCACATTGGCCTCTTTCACTTAGTAATATGCATTTAAACTTCCTCCTTGTCTTTTCCTAGACTAAAAGCTTATTCCTTTTTAGCGCTGAATAGCATCAATTGTCAGGATGTATCAATTTATCAACTCACCTACTGAAGGCCGTGTTACTTCCAAGTTTTGACAACCATGGATAAGCTGCTACAATCATCCATGTGCAAGTTTTTGTGTGGACATATTTTTAATTACCTTGGGTAAATACCAAGGTATATGATTACTGGATTGTATTTTAAGAATATGTTTTGTAAGAGACAGCCAGACTGTCTCATGATGTGACTAGTACCATTTGTTTTCCCATCAATAATGAATGAAAGTTCCTGTTGCTCTGTATCCTTGCCAAAGTTGGCATTGTCAGTGTCCCAAATTTGGGCCATTCTGATAGGTGTGTAGTAGTATCTCATCATTGTTTTAATTAAAATTTTCCTTAGGACATGATATAGAGCATCTTTCCACTTGCTCATTTGCCATCTACCTTCTTGGTGAGATGTCTGTCAAGGTCTTTGGCTCATTTTCTAATAAGGCTGTTTATTTTCTTATTGTCAAATTCTAAAAGTTCTTTGTATATTTGGAAATGAGACCTTTGCCAAAGGTCTTTCACAGAATTGTCTCCCAGTCATGTCTTGTCTTCTCATTCTCTTGGCATGGTCTTTCGCAGAGCAGGAGTCTTCGACCTCAATAAAGTCCAGCTCAGCAACTATTTCTCTCATGGGTCATGACTTTGATGTTGTATCTAAAAGTCATCACTGTGCCCAAAGTCATCTCAATTTTCTGCTATCTTCTAAGAGTTTTATAGTTTTGTGTTTTACATTTAGGTGTGTGATGCATTTTGGGTTTTCATGAAGGATATAAAGTCTGTAACTAGATTCATTTTTTTTTTTTCCTTTTGTATGTGGATGTTCAGTTGTCCCAGGACCACTTGTGGGAAAGATTACCTTTGGTCCACTTTACTGTCTTTGCTCCTTTGTCAAAGATCAGTTGACTATATTTATGGGGGTGTGTTTCTGCACTCTTTATTCGGTTTGTATAATCTATTTGTCTATTCTTTCAACCATACCACACTGTCTTGATTGCTGTAGCTTTACAGAAAGCTTTGAAGTCACATAGTGTCAGTCTTCCAACTTTGGTCTTCTTTAGTATCATGTGATATTTACCTTTTGTCACTTGTTGCTGTTTGTACTAATAGTACGAGAGCAATGGTAGGTAAAATTATACCTTGATATGATCAAGGTAGCAGTACCAACCTGTTCTTACACTCATCGTATTCTTTACTGTCACCACTTAACGTACCTTTTTCAATGACCAATTTCACTTAGAAATATCCTTGGTGAAGCAGTACAAATCATGAACTTTATTAAATATTGACCCCTCGGTAGACATCTTTTTTTTTTTTTTCATTTTCTGGGTGCTAAAATGAGAATTACACTTAAGGCACTTCTGCTGTGTGCTGAACTAGGATGTGTATCAGTTTCGAGAAAAAAAGCCCTTGTGTGATTGTTTGAATTACAGAGGAAACTCATTGCTTCCCACGGAATACTGTTTTTACTTGAGAGAATAATTGACAGAAAAACTATGGTTACTGAGACTGCAATATTTGGCAGACATTGTCACAAAAACAAATAAAGTGAGCTTGTCACCTCAAGCACAACAACCGACAGTGTTTGTTGGCAATGATAAAGTTTGAGTTTTCAAGCCAATGGTGACATCAGAAGTGATACTAATAAAATTTGTTATCATATGAAGAAAGGTGTCAATGTCTAGATAATTTGCATAACCCAGTGAAATATATCAAAACTCTTATTCGAAGAAGCTTGGCACAAGCACTCTGAAGACCTTAGCTTGAATCCAGGACCTGCCATTTACTTACTATAGCAGCTCCGTTGTCTCAAATAAAAAAAAAAAAAGCAATTTCCTCTGTTTCCTCATCTGTAAAATGGGTAGAATAACTACCTCACAGAGTTGCATAAGGATTTAATAAATAATATATAGTAATAAATATTAATGTATTAATGTATACTCATAAGAATATATAGAATGATATTAAACAAGCGCTTGGCACATGTTAAATATTGTATAATAACTTTGCTATTGTTATGACTATCACCATTATGTTCATCATTTCAGGTGGAAGGATGCTGACGTCACCTTCGTCACCTAGTGTAGGACTTCAGAGCATAGGTTCTGCTAATAGACATTGCTGGGTTCAGATCCTAGCACCACTTACTAGTTAGTGATCTTGGGCAAGTGATTTAATAGTATAGTGACATCTCATGTGATTAGTATCAGAATAAACAAGATAATTGAGTGACATGCTCAACTCAGGACAGGATACATTAGGATAACTCATTTAGAATAGTAATAGGAATTCAAGAAATGTTTCTTGAATTGTATAAAATCATATCACTTATGATGATATTAAGCCTTTCAGAAGGATTATAGATTTCTGTGATACTTTCAAGAAATGATATTGGTAAACCAGCTCTCCGGAAAAAAAAAAATCTCTGAGTTATAACATCATCTAGTTTCTGAGATGTAAATACTCTCACCATTGCCAATCTCAGGCTACCAAAATGAGATCACTGAATGCAGAATGGGGGAGACATTCTCACAGTTGTCCCTTGCAAGCTGATATGAGCCAGCTCCAGCACACTTTCAAGTACACTCTCAAAAAGATATCATATACTAACACCTCCTCTGAGGATCCTAGTCCCCAGGAAATTATACAAGAGCAGAAAAGCATACGGAAACTGAGTTTGTGGGGACTTTTGGAAATCTTTCTGATTTCTCACTAAATTCTCAGAACTTGACGCATTCATGCACTTGTGAAAACGATACAACTCTCTACACAGTTTGAATAGTTAGAAAGGATTTTGTGACATGACACCTTATAAATTAGGAACTTAGTCTAAGATGTGATTTAATCTGAAAATACAAGACACATTTTGTACGATTTCATCTATTAAAGAATAAAACCTTCCTTCTAGTGTCTTCTGTCCAACTATGAAATTTATTTAACATCTTTTAGAAAGGAGTAAGCCAATGTTTAAAAAAAAAAATAAGCCAAAAGACTGCTGGGCAGTGAACATACTCTAGTTCCAAACGGGAGTGGAAATGAGGCAAGATTATATAGTGAGAGTAGAGAAAGCAAGATGAAGGGAAATTGCCCATGACAATAGGTCGTATTAGGCATTATGCATTTCAATATCTGTAACTGAAAAGTCACAGAAGTCAAAAATAAAAACGAAGAAGACTCCCAGGCCCACACACTGCCTGCTGGTGTTGCTAGAATATTTAGCCCTCTCTCCATTTTGTATAAAAAATAAATTAAGTATAAATAAGGAGGTGAGGAAGCTGGTGCATACTCAGGTGTGTTCACAGGTATGTACTCAGAGAGGGCAAGAGAATGGAGCCAAATGTCTTTCCTCTCCCACGCTTGCTACACAAAACTCTCCTCCATGTTGCTGCAGAGTAAGAAAGAGTCCACGAGCCGGGGCTGGACCAGCTGCTGGAAGTCAGAGTCCTGCAGGCCTTCAGGGCAGACCCCAGCCAGTCTACGCAGAGCAGCCTGGGGAGAAATAGAACAGAGGACACAGGTCAGGCCAGGTTCTCTGCTCGGATGCATGTATTCCCTTCAACTGCCCTGGGAGGTGCTTTTCTGGAAGTGGCACATTGATCAGTCAGTTTGAGTCAATCATCACCTTGGTCAGCTGGCACCTTAAGGACGTGGTCCTTTTGGTCACCTGGTCACTATGATAAGTTTATCACTTGGTCATCTGGTTTGTACCATGGTCATTATGGTGGATGTCATCTGAAAGCCCTCATGATCTTAATAATGGTCTCACCATTTTGGTTTTTCAATCAGCTCAGAAACCTGGTTGTCCTAAAGATCTGTTATTTAAAAAGTCTGGTCAACTTACTGACTATTTAAGTTCAAGATTTGTTCATTCCAGAGACCATAACTACCAGAAGCTTCAATGGTATTACAGCCTTGTTTCCAGGTCCCTAGAGTTGCTTGAGAATAGCAAGGGATATTGATTCATAAATTCAGCAAGGTTCTGACAAAGTATTATGGGAGGGGAAAGAGAGAGGAAGGAAGGTCATAAAGCTGAAGGAGATGGAGATTCTGCACGGGAAAGACAGATGCTGGCAGAATGACACCACTGCCCAGGTCCCCCTGTGCTGGGCATTTCACTCCTCGCTGAGTGCTCTATCCTGCTTTATGTCCACATGCCCTTGCTTAGCATTTCTCCATGGCACAAAGTCCCTCTTCACTCTTTTCTAGCCAGCGGGTACATTCACCCTGTGAGGGCTGGCCCACCATCATCTCCTCTGTGAAGCCTTCCCTGATTCCCTGAAGCAGAGACAGTCCTTCCCTCTTCTCTACGCTCATGGCCCCTGGGCTGACCTGAACCTTCTCACCCTTGACTGCTACTGGGTTTTTCGGTGTTTGTCTCCCACACTAGACTCTTAGCTCCTCAAAGATAGACACTCTGTTTTATTTTTCTCTGTATCCACAGAGGAAGGACAGGGTTTGGCACAGGGCTCAATAAATGTATGTTAAATTAAAAAAAAAGAAAAAATGAAATGCTTTAAAATGGAGTTTTATTGCTAGAGCCACCTGAAACTGTAAATGTGGGCCGCGCACCTACCTCCGCCTCTCTCTCAGTCCGCTGAGGCAGTGCATACTAAGTGCTCAATGACTGTGAATTCCTTCCCTCTTCTGTTCACAGCAGGGAACAAGGTGAGAGCTTAGGGGTGCCCTTGCCCGAGAAACAAAGAGAAGGGAATATCTGGAATGGCAGAAAAAGCAAAAAAAAAAAAAAAAAAAAAAAAAAGGAATACTAATACTTACTGCATATCTACACATAGTATTTCATTTAATCCTTACAGGATACTACAGGGTAGGTGTCATGATCTTCAGTTTGGAAATGAGGAGATGAAGGCTCAGTGAGGGAAAGGGGCCTTCCCGAGATCACCCAGCAGCAGTCCCACTGCAGGACCCTCACACCCGTGCACACGGTAGGGATGGAGCAGACCCAGGGCACGGGGTTATACTGAGTACATGAGCCCTCATGACCTATACCTATTGCTGAGAAACCACCAAGTCAGTGAAAAGAAAGGAAGGCTTAAGTTGGTTGTTGGATGAACAGGGGCTGCCATGTTCAAATTGGATCAAGGAGAGGGACCTGAGCGGGGTTTGGAATGCTAGTGGCAAGAAGTAGACTCTAGGAGACTGTCCCTCAGTAGTGTGTCCTGCCTCTCCTGGGGGCTGTTTTCCCCCAAGGGGCTACAGAGGCTGAACTCCATAGCACTTTCTGATTCCTCTTGGCTCCAACTGGGAAAAATAACTCTATACCCTTGACTTGTCACAGTAAAAAATGGAACCTGAGTTCTTCAGCAGAGGAGCCTAGGAAGCCATTGATATATTTTACATCATAATCATAAAGCAAGAGGGAGGGAGCAGTGAGGAAAGATAAAGAAATGGAGAGAAAACAGACTCACGAGGAGAATGAGATAGAAGAAGAAAATAGAGAAACAGAGAAAAAGAGACAACAGAGAAGTGGGACAGGAAGGCAAAGTTAAAACAGAGAGGCGGAGATGAGCTGGTGAAAGAAACATCAAGCCTGACAGAGAGATAGAGAGAGAGAGAGAAAGAGAGAAAGAGAGATGGTGACAAAGAAAACGAGAGTGCCCAGGGAGGGGGGAGAGGGGCAAACAGGAGGGAGGGAGGAGAAGGTGAGGAGCCATAAAGGGAGGAAGGGGAGAGAGTGGGGGGGGCGGAGAGAGCTGAGGGGAAAGAAGGAGAGAGAAAAACTCCTGAAAGAAGTCAAGCTCTGGAGGAGAGAAAAGCAAAAAATAAAATGAAGAGGGAGAGAGAAAGGGAGGGAGAGAAAGGGAGACAAAGTGGGGCAGGGGCAGAGGCAGAGGGAGAGCATCTCAAGCAGACGCCCTGCTGAGCACAGCCTGATGCGAGGCTCCATCTCACCCACTCTGATATATTGCCCTGAGCCAAAATCAAGAATCAGACGCTTAACTGACTAAGCCACCCAGGCACCCCCTGGCCTGTGGTTCTTTTTTCTTAGAGGGAGAGAGAGAGAGGAGAGGGAGAGAGAGAGAAGGAGAAAGAGAGAAAGAGAAGAGGGAGATAAAAGGGGAGAAGAGGGAGAGGGAAAGAATGAATGAACTAGAAACAGACCTGGAAACACAAAGGTCAATGGACACCCTCATCTCCCTGGGGTCCCCAGAAGGCCTGCAGGACAGGAATCCAAAGGAACTCAGAGCACCCCCTCCTCAGCGTCCCAGAGCTCAAAGGACCCTTCCCCCTTCTGAAGCCTGTCTCTGGGCTTCTGCTTCCCAGGGAGGGTTAACAGCCAGTCATCCCAGGATCTCAGTCCCAGACAGTCTGAAAACACCCAAGCATTAAACAAGCCCAGCAGCCCACTGACAGCCGCCTCATTAAGGAAAAATCAATTCTGTTTGCGCGAGGCAATCTGCACTGCCATTCTCCCAGATGTGGGAGACAATAATTGAAATGTCCTCCCTCCACCTGAAGAGAGCCTCTGACGCTGGGAAGAAGGCCTTGGGGAAGGCAGGAGATGTAGCCTCCAACTCCATCTGCCAGGCCAGCCTCCTAGCGGCCCCTATCTCAGCAGCCAGGGGGCCACACTCAAATGTGGAACCCCTTCTGGGAGCCAAATCACCACCACGTGCAATTCTGGGGCCTCGGGGTGGGAAGAGAAGTCTATCTGTCCCTCAACCAGGCAAGAAACAGTCACCAAAGCCAAGGTCCTATGGAGATATCAAGGGCTAGAAAAGGTCCCCAGCCCTAAGAAGGTTCCAGACTAAGGGGGGGAAGAAAGATCTGCCAAGAGCCAAGGGAGCAAGACCAGTGCCCTAAGACATGGGGGAGAAGGCATGACTGAAAACAAGAAGGTCTGGCCACAAAGCCAAGACCTTCAGCATTAGGCAGGCCTGTGTTTGAATTCCAAGACCCTCCCCTTTTAATACCCAGCACACGAGATCCCATAACCTACCTCCCACTGAAGATAACAAAATCCAAGCCGGCAGGCCCAGATGCCCATGTACTCCCTGTCTCTGAGCCACAGGCATCCCCCAGGACACTTGACAGAGGAGATGGATCTGGGCCCCAGCCCTGTGTTCGAGCCAGAAGGCACGGGGCTGTAGACAGTAGGCCACAGATCATGGGGGACCATGGAAGGGCCAATGATGGAAGCATCGTGACTGTAAAATTAGAACTAGCCCAGCAGCCACAGGAAGGGTCGATTAGGGAGGGAGAAGCTCTCTTCAGCATCCCATGAGCCATCCTCCAGGGGAAATGTAATACCTTTTCCATTGGAAAAGTCCTTCACGTGACTGAAGATGGTGGCCAAGCCCTTGTACATGTTTTATTTCAAACTAACACTATGGATGGACAAAGAATTGTGGCCACAGGCCTGCATGGAGCTTTCTGGTTTCCCACTACAACCTGAGGGCGTCGTGGTGCTGGGCACTTGTGGGCGTCCCGAGCGTTGGAGATAATGGCGATTGGGGCCAACGATTGTGTTGGCCCAGCATTAACTCTCTCCACTTGACTCACTGAGCGAGACAGGATTAAGAAGTTCTCTCAACTGGGGAAAACATTACCTCGTTACACGTACTAACCTCCAGCTGAAGCTTAGCCTCCCCTTCAGTGCAGCCACCAACCATGAAGTCACAGCAATTCCTGCAACTTGTGTGCCAAGGAAAGTCACAGATCCTCTCATACCCCAGTAACTCTTGCTGGAGGTACCCTCAGATAGCATTTATGCTCATTTCTAGTCAAGGTTATAATACTCATTAGACCCACTGCTATCTCTCTTAGTTAACATGTTAATTAAAAGTACATATGTTAATTATATCACATAAATACTCCAATAATTATTGTAATAATTCCTTCTTAATTCTATATATTTTGGTTTATGCATTTAAAACATTATTCTTAGAAGGGATCCAGAAGCTCCAACAGATCACCAAAGGCACCAAAAAGCTAAAGTTGTTCTGCATGTACCAGAATCAAAGTCCCATGAGAGCAGAGATGTTTGTCTTTGTCTTTCCCACACACACACACAGCTGTGTCCCCATAGCTCAGAAGTGTGCCCAGCACACAGAATCACTCAGTAAATATTTATTGAATAAGATTTACAGGCACTTAGTGACCTACTCACTGTCCCGCAGCTCGTTAATGGCAAAACCAAGACAGGTGTGTCTGACCGCAATGCCCTCCGGTCTCTACAACCATACAATGCCTATCAGGAGCTCCCAAAAATGAGATGAGCTTCGTCTAAAAAATGATAGAGTGTGGAGGGGGCTTTACAGAGAGGAAGAGGGAGAGAGAAAGGAAGGGGGAGAGACGGAGAGAAAGTGGGGGCTTGAAGGCCCTCCAGATCCCTCACTTCCCCCCTCGAGTTCTTTAAGGACCAACCAAGAATTGGGCACTCCCTTCTGAAAGTCAAATGACCCATTTATACATTGGTTTCCCGGCCTCTTCACGCTTCCAACTGGAAGCAGCTCTGTTTGGGGATTCAGTCCAGCCCCAGCAGGGAGGAATGTAGAGACAAAGCACGCATTCCCATCGGTACAGTTGAGTCTCTCATGGTGGCTCCAAGCAGCAAGAAGTTGGGTGGGGATCTCGTGAGATGCGCTGCTTTGGTTCAAGTTGAAGATCTTGGCAAATAACACTTTCTGTCCTGTCCTATTGCTGCCAGTCCTACTCTACAAGGGAGGGGGGTGGCTACGAGGCTGGAAGAGTGCCAGTAGAGGGGCCCTGTCGAAGAGGATGGAAGGCTTCTCTCCCAGTGTCCCCTTTGGAACAGACACGAGACCTCCATACCCTACCTTCCATTGCTGCAAGTACCATGTATCACTACCACCTGCCAACATTCTCCCCACCAGCCACCCTGGTCTTGAGCTGCTGTTAAGACTCCTCAGAACCTCAAACGTTCATGGTTATTAAAAGTATGTGTGAGGGATTCCCTAGCCCCCCCATCTTTCACATATATGACCTCATATCATTATCTTTCATCTTTTTAAAGATTTATTTATTTATTTATTTATTTATTTATTTATTTGAGAGAGAGACAGAGAGCGCTCAAGCAGAGGGAGGGGGAGACAAGCAGGTGCCCCACTGAGTGGGAAGTCAGAGCCTAAGATCATGACCTGAGCCAAAATCAAGAGTCAGATGCCCAACCGGCTGACTGAGCCATCCAGGCATCCCTTTTCTTCACAGTTTTGTGAATTAAATGAAACACCTTTATCACCATTTTAAAGAGGAAAGTTGAGTGCAGAGAAGTCTCATGGCTTACTCAAGCCAGCCAAGGCATCGCCAGTTCTCCTGGCCCCTGGTCTGCAGCCCCAAAGCCCAGGGCGAAAGCCGGGGGGATACGGGGAACTCACCAGGCAAGCCACGAGCACAGCATCACTGCTGTTCCTCTCGGAGGGCGATCTGCAGAGCTCGATGAGGCGGGACATACCTGCGGGAGACACACAAGAACAAGGATGGGAACGGGCCTGGCCAGGCCTGACCCAGAGGTGCTCCCCCTGGCCCCACCCACAGCTTTCTGGGTCACTCCAGGGCCCCACTAGCTCACCACCTGGCCAGAGAAAAGGTGCTGAACCCACCTGGAGGAGCTTGTAGTGGAGACTTTCTGTTCCCCTGGGTCTGAACAGACCCTGCTCAGGGCCAGTACTGAGCTTAGGAGAGCTGCAACAGAACGTACTGGGACCTCTGAGAAAGAACTTCCTGTGTCAGTACTTCTGATTTTGCCAGAACTATATTTAATGCTTATATCATTATCAGCAGGACTTCCCATTTTTCTCCCAATTGTCTATTACAGTCAGAAAATGTATTGCTCCTAAGATTATAGAAAACTCCAGATTGAGGAGGTTAATATTTCCTAGGCCTTTATAGAGGAAAGGCAAATAAATGACTCTGCTTTTCAATGTAAATTGGCTTTTTACAAACTCCAAAAAACAAAAACAAAACAAAGAGCCAACTCGTAAGATATTAATAAAAGGTGTACAGACACATTCTATGTGTTTATCTTCCAGAAAGTCTTTCTGGAGCCAGAACCTGGGGCCACCTCATGCTATTTGCCAGGTACCTGCACGATAGGCAACAACACCATCCTATCCTTGGGCCCCTTCCTGGGATACATTCCCCAACCATCACCCTGGAATAAAGCCTCAAACCACAGCTGAAGGCTCACCTCCCTGCTAACACATTCCCCGAACCACCCGGAAAAATGTGAGCTGCTTCCCCCCTGTGCCAAACGTGGCTCGGACATGCTTTGAACACTGGCCTATGGTATGCAAGGGCACCTTTGTCTTTCCATATCTGCCACCCCATGAGGCTGTAAGCCCCCGTGGTCAGGACAATGCACAGTCAGGGTGTTAGGCCGAGCACTCAGAACCGAGTCTAGCAGGGAGTGGGTGCTTCGAAAAGACTCGCTGGGGACATGTAACGAACTGAATGCACAAGTGATTTAATGACTGAATTAATAAATGAATTAAAAGTGAATAAAAGAAGCAGTGAATGAGTGCACGAATGAACAAAAGCATGAGTTCATGAGTGAATGAATAGATGAACAAGTAGATAAGTGAATAACTGAGTGAAGGACAAAACAGAACGACTGCATGAAGGGGTAGGGCTCTCAGCGGGGAGTCTTGGGTGAGTGGCTGTTCCATCCGACTTCAGCCTCCCCAGGCCCTGATTCCCTCTAGTTTTGGCCCCAAACTTACCAGCTAGATGGGGGGCCACATGCTGGGCCCCCATGCCAGCATTTTCTGGCACCTTGAGAGTGGGGTCACCTCGGCCAGCGGGGCTGTGAGTCCCCTGTCGCCACCACGAAACTGGGGGTGCTCCCATCCCAGGCCCACCTCCCCACTCTTGCCACAGCCCGCCCCACTTACAGCTCAGCCGCACGGCCTCCCGGGCCACCTCTGGGTCTCGGCTGAGACGGGCCAGAGTCACCGCGGCCTTCTGCTGGACTCGCTCACAGGCCGCCACCTCGGCAGGGGTTCCAGACCTTGGCTTCTCGGACAGCATGCCCATGATAAGCTGGACCCCTGGGCAGAAGGCAAAGGACAGTTGGCACCTGCCCCCGCGGGGAGCCTGTCCCCCACCCCGGGGCCAGCTGGATAGGTGGCTGCAAAAGCCCGAGACTTAGGAGGTCTCAACCATGGGAAGGCACTGGATGAGGCCACCGCTTCTCCTCCTGCCCTGGGGCTATCTCTGATTCCATGCCTAAGTCACTCTACTTGGAAGGGACATCGGGAGGGCCTCCCTTCTGATTTTTTAAATGCTATTACTGAGCTTTTATTATGTGCATGACACTGCACTGAATGCACAATAAATGCATGATCCCTAAAGCCTCCCAATAGTCTCTGGAACTAAGTATCTGTATAATTCACTGTGAGGCCCAAAGAGAAGCAGGGTCTCTTTTCCAGGGTCGCACAGTTAGTAGCCAGGGAGCTGGTCTCAGAACTCAGGTAATCTGGTTCTTCTCTGTCACTACTTCGCCTCTGATCCAGCTGCATCTGAGATGGGTCGAGAGGTGATGGGCCCCCCGTGGGAGGTGAGCCAAACCTTAGGCTGGACAAGCAGCAGATCAAATGTTTTAGGGGCTTCTAGCACTGGCGGAGGATGGAGAGTTGAATTGAGAGGTTTGGGTAGGGCCTGAATTTGGTCAGCTGAGCATTCTTCCCACCCTCCCATGAAACCAGATCCATCTTCTGATTGTCCTACAAACCCATACCCACATTCACTCTCACCCTCTGCCCCGGCCACCTAATTTTTCCACAAGGATATCCTTTTCCCTCTCACACTCCAACTAAGTAATTCCCATCCTGCAGGTTGTAGTAAAAGTCCGTGTTCTGTGGGAGGTACTTCCTAACTGTCTCCGCCCACACCCCCTTCCCTGCACTGGGGTGGGGGGGGATGGGAAATCTTGCCAGCACAGACCTTAAACCAGACAGGGCCCGTGGATATATTGTACTTTGCTCTGTTGCTCCACACACTAATTTTTTTAAAAAAATCTTGTTATTATGAAAGTTGGGAAGTTTCCATTAAAACCCAGATTTCCATTAAAATCCAGCTTCCAAAAAATTACCTCCTATCTGACATGGGGGCCACAGCTCTTCCTGACAATGATACGCTAAAGCTTATTAACAGCTTGCTATTTTAAATGAGATTGGCCCAGTCCCTGCTGAGCCTACATCATCCATGGATAGTACCTGTCTGGTTCTATAGGTATCTAAGTTTGCAACCTCTGACTTAGACTGGGGAGCCAAAGGGCCTTTAGAGATCTAGCCCAACCCCACTCTCCACCCTACCCCCCATTTCACAGAAGAGCACCTGAGATCTGGAGAGAGAAAATGATTTCCCAAGTGCACACAGGAGTTAGCCCCAGTCCAGGACCTCAGCCACATGCCTCTGTGAATCTTACTTGAACCAGATGTCATTTCTAATTCTCCTGGATCTCAACGCACAGGGGCTGTTAAGTTACTTAGTATGGCCCCGAGATTATTCAGTCCTGGGGAGTCGGGAGGGGTTCTCTTTCTGATGAGTTTTGTTAAGTACCCATTTCTCCCTCCTGCGGGCTCAAGGGACCCAGTCTCTAATACCTCTGCCACCACACACACTAAGCTTAGGGCAAGGTGCTTCTCTTCCCAACCCTCTCCCAGGCCACTGAATGAAACATAGTCTTCAGGCTCCCTATGCCCACAATGTCCCTAAGACAAGGTCACGACCATGAATATCCAGAGGTATGTATGTTATGGCCTGTGGGCACATGAACAGGGGACATCAAAATGACAACTTTAGGAAGTGCCACAGGCTTAGGAAGTTTTACTAACTCCGGGTTCAGGTGCCCACAAAGAAGCCACTTTCCCAATTCCCCCTTTGCACCTGCAAACTGACAAGGAATCAGATAGTTTCTCATACACCAGCAGGTAAGCTCCAGGGCACAAGGGCGTGTGTCCATTTCCTGCATGGAAATAGATGCAGTACCTAGAAAGCGGCTTCACACAAATCTTCAGTCAAATTGCTCACTGAATATCAAATGAATGAATATGAATGCATTCAGGTGAAGAGTCTTACAAATGTATAAAATCCAAGTTTCCTATAAATATATACTTCTGTGGGAGGTATTTCCTAACTGCCCCTGCCCACATCCCCTTCCCCGCACTGGCGCGGGGGTGGGGGGGGGGGGAGAATCTTGCCAGCACAGAACTTAAACCAGACAGGGCTCGTGGATATATATACAATATATAGTATATAAATAAAGTATATATATATACACTTCGTGTATATATATACACATATATTTATATATATAAGTATTTATATATATAAATATGTATAAAATTTATTTTTATATAAATATGTTATATATATAAATATATTTATAGTATATAAATAAAGTATATATATACTTCGTCGGGACGCCTGGGTGGCTCAGCAGTTGGACGTCTGCCTTGGGCTCAGGGCGTGATCCCGGGTCGGGGGATCGAGGCCTGCTTCGGGCTTCCTGTGAGGAGCCTGCTTCTCCGTCTTTCTATGTCTCTGCCTCTGTGTGTGTGTCTCTCATGAATAAATAAATGAATAAATCTTAATATATATATGTATATATATACTTCATCTGTCTTAACTAGAAAAAAAATAAGATGCCATGAAATTGAGCTTCCTAGAAAAATCTAGACTGTGTTTCCAAAGGCCAGGCCAGGCTCAATGCCAGAAAGGTTGCCTGGAGGTTGGGAGTTACAGCTTCGGGGACCAGCCCCCAATGCCCTGTTTCCCCAACACTCTCTCCGGCTCAGTCCCAGCCTCTGAGGGAGAAGTCGAAGGAAAGCTATTGATGTCATGGGGTTGACAGTTAAGAGCTTGGGCTGCCCTGACCTGCCTCCCAGTGTAGGGGTGACAGCAGCCGGGCCTCCTTCCTCCAGCCCCATCACCAACACTCACACACAGTTCGGGGCGGGACAGGGACAAGATCACCAGGCTGCATTCAGGGCAGGACACATCAGAGTCTCACGCAGCCTGGTAAGAGGACTGCTTTTCAAAGTCCGGTTCTCCCGACAGCGCTTGTCCCCTTCCGCCCAGGATCCCACTGAGCTCCAGCAGGCCCTGGCTGCATCACCGCCCCTGCCCTGCCGGTCCCTCCAGCTCTGCCCACTGTTGTACTCAATCTCCTCATCGAAGGCTCTTCAGCTGAGCCTGCCAGTCTCCTGAAAGAGCAGGTGCGCTTGGCACAGGGCCCATTCTGCCCTAGATACTCTTGTAACAAGCTCCGTCTTCATCCTCCCGGCACCCTGCGAGGTAGGTGCATTCCCATTTTGCAGATGGAAAAGCGGAAGTCATACAGCTAGTAACTGAGAGGGCCAGGATTCAAGCCCAGTCTGTTTCCAGTTTCCCTGGTGGCAACCCCCTGCCCTCTGCTGCAGTGTTTTATTGTCGATCTTACACTATGTCATGTTATCACTTTTGGGCTCCAGTTGGGCTCTCCTAGGACAAAGCCAAGGATTTCTTCATCTCTGTGTGCATTTGTTCAGTGCAATGCCAGGCATGTAGTAGGTCTCTAACTGCTGACTGAATGAGCCCATCAATAGCCCTTTGTAAACCATCAAACCCTCTACAGAGGCCAGATGTTCCAATCCCAAATCCATGGGCCTCTGGATATCCATTGCCGTTCACCACTTGAACTTAAGGCTCTGAGTGCGGACAGAAGGGGCTGCGAAGGATGCTCCTCAAGTCTCTCAGTCTCAGCTGGCTCAGGAAAGTTTTTCATTATTACCTCAACCACATGAAATTAACACAAAATGATGTCTTTCAATTAGTAATAGGGCAATGGGGGATGGGGAATGTGTGTGTTTGTTAAAACAGCAGGGGCAACCTGGGGGAAGGGGGATTAACAAGAGCAGAAGCAGCTGGCCCAGGGCTCTCAGCTCACTCGTCCTCATTAGCGTCTTGGGTTTCCGACCGGCTGCTAATTGCTCCCTTATTTCCCAGTCACAGGAAGCCCTGGCTATTCTGCGTTCCCAGCTGCAAGGTGGCAGACCTGTCCTGGTCCCTAGCAGAGGCAGAGACAGCACAGGGCCTCTCCCTGGCCCACCTCACCCCGACTCTGGTGACACCCTTGGTGCAAGGTGGGACCTGGGAGCCAGTGGGATGGCCATGTCCTCGGGTGAGGGGTCCAGGGGTCAGGCTTGCCCTGACCTGCTCCCCCACCCTCACTCCTCTTCAGATGCTTCAGCTTCCTAAGTGAGGCCAAATCCAATATGATAGGAACAACTTAAAGTCCAAATGCATCCTCCGGCAGGAAGAGATTTTTACTTTTTGGATCATAATGAAATACTCGTCTACCCTTCATCACCCTAATTAAAATAGCACCTGCTAACCCCCTCACCTCGGGTCTACCTTATACCCTGCCCTGCTTTATTTTCTGCATCCCACTATCGTCATCCGACATGCTCCATCTTCTCATTCATTGCCCCATGGAACTAAAGTCCCTCGAAAGCAAACATTTACCTATTGGCCCAGCTGTACACATAAGCGCACACACATATATACGTATATGTGTGTGTGTGTGTGTATATTTATATATATATATACACACACACACACCCTCACGTAATTGTGGAGACACACATGCCCACATTTCCATACCAGCACACAGCTCTTCACACAAACACAAAGGCCCATGGTCCTATATAAACCATATAATCCATGCCACGTGCACACTGCTGCAAAGACGTACCATTCTCCTGAATGATGTCAGAGGCGCACTGCTCTAGGACAGACATGTTTGCCAAGATGGTCACAATCTGGAAAAGAGAATTGAGAATCTGAGAAAATGCGCACACCTGAGCCGAGCAGTGTTCTTTACAGACAGCTGAGCCAGGAGCAATGAAGCTTTCCTGTAGCCTGTGGTTCTTTCCCATGGTATTTTCTTCCATCCTTGTGGGCACCTGCCTCCCATATGTATTTCCCCAGTGACTGGCTCTCACTTGTCAGCATGTGGCGCTGGGATGGCCCCCAGGGGCCCCAGGACTCCATCGGAGAGAACAGCGTGCCTGAGTGAAGCGGGGACCCACCGCCTTTCTGCAGAAATGCAGACAGATTGGCAGACTGCTGGCTCGCCCTCCCCTGGACTGGGTGCCGCTCATCCTAGCCTCTTGCCCTGATAGTGAACCCCACCTACTTTCAGCCTGAAATTCATGGACAGCAAGGTCAAGTTAGAGAACATAAGATCAAAGGGCAGCATCACACCCCAAGTGCCATGTATTGTAAGGAACCTGGTGCGGAAGTTCTTGCTCAGCTGGCTTTGCAAGGCTGCGGTCCACAAGCCTTGCCTGTGGGTCATCTCTGAAGGGCTGTGTCTGTAGTAAAGAGATGCTGACACCAGGTGGGCAGCAAGCCTTGGCCACAACCACACGGGTTGGACAGCCAATAGCCCACCCCACCCCGACCCCTTGGCCAGGGTCAAGGCTGCAGGGAAAATGCACCACCCAGAACTGGATTAAGGAACGGACCACCAAGAGACGGCTTACAGACCCCAAACTGTTAGGTGCCAAAACACCATTGGAAAATGTTGGAAACTTGGCACCTATTAACTCAGATACCACCCAAGACACTGCTCCCGGGGTAAATGGCAAAATGAAATCCACCCACTGCCACAGAAGCAGACAGCACCCTCGAGTGGTAAATAAAATAAAATAAATAAAATAAAATAAAATAAAATAAAATAAAATAAAATAAAATAAAATAAAATAAAATAAAATAAAATGGAAAACACTCCTTGCTGGTGCAGTCCTCCCTCTCTCTCGAAAGGGTTCCTCAGAGCTTGCGGCACATTATAACTGGAGACCATGTCCCCACCTCTGAGGCAGCAGCTGACAGTCTACCGAGCACGGCTCATGCAGCTTAAACTCTGGAACTGGATAATGCATAGTAATGTGAAGTTTGCCAAGAGAGAGTATTATCTCGATTTTAACTGGTTTGACACTGGCATATTATCCTGCATAAATAAATGCATATGATAAATCTCTTCTTCTACACAGAAAGGAAAAGCGTTGCCATATGAATAGATTATCTATCCCCGTCCCCACCGAACACACATGTTGAAAAGGGACCTGCGTTCTTTGGTGGCTGTGTGTCAGGCCCTGGTGACTCAGACCTGGTCAGGGGCCTGGCTGCGTAAGCATGCCTGGGATGGGCTGTCGGGGTGGGGGGGGCAGAGAATCCCCCAAAAGCTTTCTCCCACAGGCAACCCTGCCCGACCAGATGTTCTATGAAGGGAGTGGAGGAGGGTTAATCCTGAGAAGTTTTTTCCTCCCCTTGGAAGACTGTGTGTAAGTGCTGAGAGGAAGGAGTTAGAGGAAATATATGGGTCAAAGACACAGTTTGAAGAAATGGAAGGAGGGATGCCTGGGTGGCTCAGTGGCTGAGCGCCTGCCTTCAGCCCAGGGCGTAATCCTGGAGTCCTGGGATCAAGGCCCCCATCGGGCTCCCTGCATGGAGCCTGCTTCTCCCTCTGCCTGTGTCTCTGCCTCTCTCTCTCTCTCTCTCTCTGTGTGTGTGTCTCTCATGAATAAATAAAATCTTTTTCTTAAAAAATGGAAGGAATAAAATTTAAATTAAAAAGAAAGGAAAGTTCCCCAGGAGGCATAAAGTGCATCGTCCTACAAGGAAGCAAACAGGAGGCCAAGTCCAGGGCAGAGAGCAGCTCACTGGCCTCGGGCCTTGGGTGGCCCATTAGCGACAGCACGGAGCGCGGCCTCCGGCCACACGGAGCCACCACATGCCACCCTGAGCAGCCACCCTCAGCAGCTGGCCGTTCCAAAAAAGGGGAGGGAGGACACGAGGAAGCGAGGCAGGAAGGACAAACTAAAACAGGAAAAGGAAACCTCTGTCTGCAGCCCCAGGTTCATTACCCGCGATTATTAGCTGTGTCGGGCACAGGTAGGTCTTTGTGTCAGACTCATTTAGATCCTGTTAATGAAAATTACTTCCTCTTTGCAGAGCCTGTACCCCATGCGGTTTTCTGAGGTTCAGATGAAGTATTCAATTAAGCACAATTTGAATAAATGCCAATTACGCCCTGCTTGGAGTCCCCCTTCTGAAAGCTCCATGTGTGCGCCGTGAAGTAGCGGGAAAGGGGCATCAATACTTCTCCTTGATGTCAGGCCCAGGGATGGGATCTTAGGGACAACTGGTTTACCTTGTTGGGGACATGAAACAATGCTGTCAGGGGACAGAGTGCAAGAGCCAGGCAGACAGTTGCCCCCAGCCCAGGATCATTCATTCCTGTCTGATGACTTTTCAATGAAGTCCTATTCCTCCTGAGTGAAAGGGCACTAGTCGCCCCGCAGTTATTTGGGGAGTATAGGGGGGTATCAGCCTCGAGGGAGGCCCTCGGTGAGAGGCAGTGCAGTATGGTGGCTCAGCACATGGGTCAGCCTACTTCAAATATTGGCTCTAAAAAAAATAAAAAAAATTAAAAAAAATATATATATATATATATATCGGCTCTATCATTTCTTTTCCACAGGATCTTGGCCGTGTTATTGAATTACAAACTACCACAAGCTTAGTGGCTTAAAACGACACAATTTTACCTTGCAGTTCTGGAGGTCAGAGAATCCACGTCCTTGCCCTTTCTGGTTTCTCGAGGCTGCTCCCATTACTCAGCTCTCAGCCCTTCACTCTGACCTCTGCTTCTTCACTCATGGCTCACTTTCTGACTCTGACCTTCCTACCTCATCCTCTAAGAATCCCTGTAGTAACATTAGACCCACATCAATAATCCAAGGTAATATTCCTATATCAAGACCCTTATCGTATCCACAAAATCCTTTTTGGCCATGTAAGGTAAAACCCAGGTTTGGGGGAATAGGATGTGGACCTCTTTGGAGGGTCATTATTTGGCCTACAACAGCAGATAAATAGATAATTCATAAGACGGTCACGAGCATTCAATGAGTTAATGTTTTGTCAAGTACCCAGAACATTTGGTGAATAAAATGAGTATAACTTCCTTCTGGGAAGCAGAGCCTGAAAGTATCCAGAGCTTGAAAGATTATGTCAAGGAGTCCTAACCAATGCAATGCCCGCCGTTGCCAAATGCACTGTTAATGGGAGATCATTCCTGAAGGGAGTCAAGATCCCAGAGCAGAAGGAGCCCTTCCCAGCAGAGAACCAAAAAAACTCTGGCTCATTACCTCTGTGGCATTTTTTTTTTTTAGATTTTATTTATTCATTCATAAGAGACATGGAGAGAGAGGCCGAGACACAGGCAGAGGGAGATCCCTGGGTGGCGCAGCGGTTTGGCGCCTGCCTTTGGCCCAGGGCCTGATCCTGGAGACCCGGGATCGAATCCCACGTCGGGCTCCCGGTGCATGGAGCCTGCTTCTCCCTCTGCCTGTGTCTCTGCCTCTCTCTCTCTCTCTCTGTGACTATTATAAATAAATAAAAATTAAAAAAAAAAAAAAAAAAGAAGCAGGCTCCCCACAGGGAGCCCGATGCAGAACTCGATCCCAGGACCCCAGGATCACGCCCTGAGTCAAAGGCAGACGCTCAACCGCTGAGCCACCCATGTGCCCCACCTCTGTGGCATTTTAAAATCATTTATCCTTTGGCCTCCCAAAGACTGACTGCCTTAGAAAAATTGAGGCAAATAGCAAACTGGCCAGAATAGCAGGGGACCTCCCTCATCACTGATTCAAGAAAAAAAATGCCCCCATGTGGTAAGAAGAAAGTTGGCAAAGCCTTTTGATGTCAGCACACACACACCCGGAGAGAAAAAGGTTTGTTCCGGCGCTGGCCCAGGGCAGGTGCCCCTGGAACACTTGTCACTTGTCTGCAACAGATCCCAAGGCAGGAACCGGGCTTGTCTCACATCCTCAGCAACGTTTGCCTGTGATCACACTCTGACTCTCTCTCTCTCTCTCTCTCTCTCTCTGTCTCTTTCATTTTCTACATCATACACTAACACTTTCTATATTGTGGACTAGGAAGACCATCCCTTATAAAAAAAAAAATCAAGTGAGGATTATTCTGCACAGAAGCAGGTGTATGACAGAAAATCTAAGACGCATTTAATGAAAAGTTATGATTGCTTCTATGCTGTGCAGTAATTAGGACAGAAAGGCCAACATTTCATATGACTGCAATTAGAATTACTCTTTAATTGCTAGATGGAGTATTTAGATGTCTACCATCTCCAGGTTAACTCCCTGAAAGCTAGCGCAACGGTGTCGACAGCCAGGGAGAGCAGCCCGCAAAATCTCTTTCAGCCTCTAGGGGGAGCACAGTGCCCTTCTCTCTCTCTCTCTCTCTCTCTCTCTCTCTCTTCTCTGTCTCTCTCTGTCTCTGTCTCTCTCCCTCCTACCATCTTCCCTCCACTTCACTTTTTTTTTCCTTCCAAAAAACCAAAAGAGTCAAGACAAGGAATGGGTCTGAAGCAGGAGGGGCAGGAGGGGCCTCAGGGAGGAAGGATGTGGTCTCTCTGAACAACACTTTCTTCCCCAAGGCCAGGGAGGCGAGGCAGTGCCCGGGAAGGTGCAGCCTCTGCTGCTCTCTGCTGAGCCCCTCACTCCATCTGCTAGGAGTGGTCAGGGGTCTGGAAGCGGGGGGCTGGGGGCCGGCCAGGCAGGGACAACAGGAGCGCGCCTGCCTAGGCCTGGGACAAGCACACCGCCCCACGCTCGGCCACTCGGATCGTCTGGGCCCAGCCTGCCTCCTCACTACCAGAGAAGCCAGACAGGAGGAGGACTGGGGTTTGGGCTCAGGAGAGAGAGCCACACAGGCCGCACCGGCGCCTGGGATGTAGGTCCCAGGCTGTGGGGGAACTAGGCCAGAGGACTGTCCCCGGGGATTGCATCGAGGTTGGGGTGTGCGCCTCCCAGAACCAGGGACCACGTGCTCTGCGCTTCGGAAACTAACCCTTGGCTCTGTAGGAGGAGCTTCTGGAGCAGGTCAGGACTGGGTGTTGCGATCCTGGCTTTACAGGCTTTATCAACACCTCCCACCCCCCACCCCCAACACACACACACAACGTGCATACACCCCCACACCCAGCCTGGAACGACACATGCATTGCCTCACTCCGTACTACACTCCCCACCACCACATCCCCTCCACGTCTGGCCCCACCTTCCTGCCCCAAAGCTGACAGTCCCTGTCACTGACCCATCCCAGTCCCTGGTTCTACCACAGACCGCAGCCCCATTCATTACTGAGTATCCACCTTGCTTCTAACTACTTTATGAGCAATCTGTCATCCCATCATCATCGTCGTCCCGACGACCCTAGGACAGAGGGAATAGATGGTCCCCATTACACGACCGAGGAGACGTGTGGCTCCAAGTTAAGCGATTTGTCTAAGGTCACACAGCTAGAAAATGGCAGAGCCAGGATTTGAAGTCGGGTCTGTCTGAACCCAAAGCCTGTGCTGTTTCTCCTCCGTCATGGGCATCACATAGGTATATAAAAGGGTTTGGGGGCAGCCGGGGTGGCCCAGCAGTTTAGCACCACCTTCGGCCCAGGACCTGATCCTGGAGACCCAGGATCGAGTCCCACGTCGGGTTCCCTGCATGGAGCCTGCCTCTCCCTCTGCCTGTGTCTCTGCCTCCCTCTCTCTCTGTGTCTCTCACGAATAAATAAATGAAATCTTTAAAAAAAATAAAGAAATAAAAAAATAAAAGGGTTTTGTAAAGGATTAGAGGATTAGAGGGCTTGGCAACGTGAGTCAAAATTATACTCCCTACTAACTGGCATTTCTGATAATGGACTCCTGATGGTGATATTCACGGTGAGTTTTCAGAAATGCCACAAAACCTGAACATTCTAAAATACCAAGCAGGCAATGTGTTTTGTTTTGTTTTGTTTTGTTCCATGGGAAGCATATAGCAGTACCTTCACCTCTAAGAAAGCAATTATTTCTGAAGGCGAAAAGAAGTCACGCTCGGTGAAAGCTTCTGTTGTGGCCTGGACAAGATCCCCGGGTCCCGGTCACCCTAGGGTGTCACCCTGGGAGGGTGCTGGGAGGCTGTAAGGTGGGGGAGCACAGACCCCCGGCGGCCCTCACCCCTGTCCACACCCCAGAGGTGCTGTGCAGACAAGGTAGGCGCAGCAATGAGGGTTTTTGTTAGACAAAGTAAGGGAACTGGGCTTGCTGGGGTGAGAGGGGTGCTCATCGAGAAGTCCATGCGGAGGTGGACAAAATAGAGCTCCAAGACCCAGCGGCTCTGCACAGCCCTGGCGTCACTGGCAGATGCATTACCGGAAGCCTCGTGGCATTTAATTCCCTAAGTGTTTCAGGGGGCGGTGAGCACTTCAGAGCCTAATTCATCTTCGTTGTCTTCATTACAGAGAGCTCTGTGATCACTTTAATCCTCCCCCTGCCACAGGAAAGAGCCATTTGTTTCCTTAATGGGTGCGCTTTCACTAGCTAAGTGGTTGCTCTGAGTCACGGCAGTAGGTGGGCAGAAGGTGAAGCTGTCCTGAGGATGTGGGGGGCTGGAGGGGGGAGGATTGGTCGTGCCTGGCCCAGACTTGGGGGGGTAGGGAAGACCTAGGAGCCCGGAGAGGGAAGGAGGGAGGGGGGGGATGATGGGGTCGGGATTGGGGGATGTGAGGAGAGGGGCAGGAAAACTCTGAGCTCCAGATTCAGAAGGAGCAGCCACCTGCATAGAGTTTGACCCCATTCTCCCTGGGCCCTGACCCCCCCACCCCTCCGTCTGAGGAATCCACAAGGTTTCAGAAGGGGGCCAGTCACTCCTCATGATAAAGGAGGGTCTCTGCACACAGAGCTACAGGATGCCTGGGCTGGAAGAGACAAGCCCGTATCACGACCTGGAGGTTCCCCACCCAGGGCCATGGGCCACACATTCAATGCCACACGTCTGCATTCATTCAGTTAGTTAGTTATTTCAACTTAGTGAAGTATGTTGTATTGAACCCCATTTGCAGGGGAGAAAAGTGAGGCTCAGAGTGAATTGCCCCGAGGTACATGATTCGAATAGCAGAGGAGCTTCTTCCCCCCACCCTACCCCAGAGGAATCAACCACATGAAATAACTAGAAACGAATAAATATCACTAGGAAAGTCAACACCGCACTGTGAGGTGTGGCCTCCAGGAAAAGGAGGTGATGCCAGGTGACTGGAGCCATCAGGGAAGGCTTTCCAGAAGTTTCTGGGGTAGGAATCAAACGGGAAGCTGTGGCAGCTTCAACTAGGTGTTGAGGCTGGGAGAAACAGAGACTGGAGCTAAGAGGTAGGCAGGGATGACTTGGGTGGGAAGCTGGGGGATCATCTAATGGGGGGGATCATCAGCTGGGGCACCCGATGGAATTCACAGACGCCTAAAACCCACCGGATTGACCACCCCCACCCCTTGGTAGGGAAATGGGAGGCTGAGTATATAGCAGCAGTGGGACAGGATAGATTTCTGTAACCTCAGAGCTCAAGGCTCTGAAAAGCCCCTCATTCAATGTTTTTTGAACACGTTTAACAATAAAATCCCTTTATATGTGGAGCTGTATGTGGAGCTCAAATATACAAAAACATTGAGAGTGATAGAGGGGTTGAGGTCCTGAATGAAGGCTCTGCTCTGCGGAGGCAGAGAAGGGAAGAACCTCTCTGCAGGGAGGGAACAAGCCAGACAGGCCGCAATGAGACTGGGATGCAGAATTCCAGAGGCGGACCAGGGACACCTGGGGTGTCTGCCTTCTGGCCAGACCTTCTGCACTGATGTGGACAGAGATTGAGGAAGGCCCTAGAATGCCTGGCATGGAGGAGTGGGGCAGAGAGTGGGCTCATGAAGATGCTCCAAGGCCAACGACGTATGTTGAGAACATTTTCCTTTACCTAGAATGTGACTCACAGGATGGACTGCGTGCTGGCATTCCATGTGGTCTCCCTCTCCTCCAGAACCTTCGCCCTGGCCTCCTGACCTCTGTCTTTATGGCTACAGGCTCTGTGTCTGCTCCCCTCTGAGCTGCTCACCTGATCCCGGGTGTAAGGCGTATCCACTCTCTGCTTGTCACTGCAAGCTTCCAGGAGGACCCGGATGGCATTCAGCTGTAGAAGCATCTCGCAGGCCATCGTGTCAAAGAAGGTGATGTTGGCCAGGGCCGCAGAAGCCAGCAGGAAGACCTCCCCAGACGAGGCCTCTTGGCACAGTTCTGGATGGTGAAGAGGAGGAAATCAGCCTCCCTGCCAGTGCTCTCCTATCAGTTATCTCACTTGACTCCCGCAATTGCCCTGGGAGAAAGTCTGGGCAGCTGTTATGATGCCCATTTCACAGATGAGGAAAGCAGTTGCCAGAGACGGAAATTTATCTGTCTACATAAGTAGCAGAGCTGGGATTTGAATCCTGGTGTAGAATTTCTATTTCCTCCTGTATCCGTTTAGTCCTTTACCGAGAGAACACTACGTGTCAGGCACTGCTGGTGTCTTGGCATGGCGCGGTGAACACACAGATCAGGGCTGTGCCCCTGTTAAGTTTATGTCCTAGCAGTAGGTGAGAGAAAATGAGCTTTTTAAAAATTAATAAGATTATTGTTGCACATTCCAATGTGAGGGAGAAAACAAACAAGTGCTAAGACAGGGAATAACTCAAGGCCTGGCGGGGTGCATACGGAAGATCTCCCTAGGAATGTGACAGCTGAAACTTTAAGGAGAAAATGGGGCAGTCATGAGAATACTTGGGGATCAATATGTTCCAGACCAAAGGAACAGCAGCATGTGCAAAGGCCCTGAAGCACAGAAGAGCTCCTGGTCCGTCTGTATCTCCAGCAATGTACATTAGACTGCTCCTGAATTTGCCTTAAGAAATTTGCCTTTCTTAAGAAAGAAGCTGAAGTTAAAACCTATGACTCTACCTTTCCAGCAGCCATCAGCAGAGCTTCAGGACCTCCTCTGGTCCCAGGATAAGGGTCATATGACTGCGGAAAAGTCCTACACCAAGCCCTTGGATGGTAGGCTCTTTCTTTCTGATCCTAGTGGCCATAACCCAGACCTAACCAGAGTCCCCCACTTACCATCTCTAAATGATGAATCTGATGGGCCTTTACAGAGGAGAGAACTTCCCCCAAACCCTGTAATCCTCCACCATTTAGCCCATGTTCCCATGAGCTCCACTTGACCCAGAATGGACTCCTGCCTCGGCAGGAGGTGTGCTGGCCACCCATTCTAGTGGGCCGAACTTCTGACCCTCAGCACCAACTTGAGCATCATTCAAGGTGCTTCCTGGGTCCAGGTCCTCTCCTAGTGACAACATCTCTATGAAAACACAGAGAGAGGAAACCACACTTCAGGAAAACACCTGCAGGAAGAGTTGGGCCATGTGCAATCCTGATCCCTAATCCTGGCTCCCAGACAAACAATCTGTACTTCCAGCTTCTAACATTGAAGCTGGCATGTCTTGGGCCTTTGAGTGAATGCAGTTACTGGCCCTACCTAAACGGGGATGGAAAATAATATTAGTTGGGCCACCTGCTGTGTGCCTTGCTCTGCGTCATTAAATTCTGAGCACCCTTAAAGTAGAAGATGATCGCCTCCATTTGCAGACGTAGAAGCCAAGGCTTAGGGAAGCTAGTGGTAGCAGAAACACTCCCATATACTCTGCGTGAGGCACTGCTATACATATTTGACCCCCTGAAGCTATTCCATCCTTACTACAGCCCAACTTTCTACCACAATTTCATAGCTGTAGAACTGAAGATTCAAATATTAAGAAATTTTCCCAAAATTGAGGCATCGAGGAGTATGCAGACTCAACCCCAGGCCTACCTAATCCTGGTCCCCATTCTTTCTGTGTCCCTGGCTGCCTCTTGTCCCTAAGCCTCTTTGACTTTTCCCAGTGGCACTCCTACAGATTTCGGTGTCAGGCCTACCAGGGAGGCAGGGGCTGTCCCTGGGGAGCACTGTGCCCCTCAGCCCAGGTGGGACCAACTAAGCAACTCAGCATCTTGATCTAAGCTGCCAGGGCAGGGCAGCAGATTCCCCCAGGAACTAAGAATTCTCTCTCTGATGGTTCTATTCCAATGGCTGCCCCCTCCTCTAATCTTTGGGAACCCCTGGGGACAAGCCAACCTCTTCCAGGCCACCTCCCTATACCCAAAGTTTGGAGTGAAACCACAGGAGTCACTGGCCCACTTTGCCGTAAAGATTTCTTCTAGATCCAAACACCCACACTAATTCTCATGCAGTCACGGTTGCCGCCAACGCAGCAATTATTAACACAACCACCTAAGTGCCTTTTAATTTGGGTGCACATTTATTTAAACTACAGTCTGAGTCACCTGGGATGCGTTAGGAAGATTAAATTGAGGATTCCAGTGACTCATTTATAAATGTTTCCAGGGAATAGCAAGAAATTGGAGGGCTATTTCCCACCAAAGAACAGAGCCCTGGCGTCCAGCCCAGAAAATATATCCCATCTGCTGACTCTCAGAGCAGACTCTACAATGTATCTTCATAAGGAGAAAATAAATAGAGAGGCTCCTCTTCTTCAGGGAGAAATCCAACCCCGGGCAAAGAAGTAGAGATGGAGATACGGTAATAGGGAAAAACGTGTTTCGATTATATAGATTTCGGTATGTTGATTTGTTTCAAATTTTTGCTATCACTTATGCATTGGGAGATTTTCTACAAAACTTCGGATTTTTGTCTTATCTTTAAAAATTGGCCTTTCTGGGCAACCCAGGTGGCTCAGCAGTTTAGCACCTGCCTTCAGCCCAGGGTGTGATCCTGGAGACCTGGGATCGAGTCCCACGTCAGGCTCCCTGTGTGGATCCTGCTTCTCCCTCTGCCTGTGTCTCTGCCTCTCTCTCTCTCTCTCTCTGTCTCTCATGAATAAATAAAAAATAAAAATCTTTTAAAAATAAAAATAAAAATTGGCCTTTCAAAAAATTTAAAAAATAAAAATTGGCTTTTCTTACACGGCTATGATCAACGGGAGATTAATAGTGACCAACCTCCCTTTTGTCAGGGCTTTTCAGTTTCCTACAGGGTTCAAATTTTCTTCTTTTCTTCTCCCATCTGGCCCTCTTCAATCATTTATGTATCCTGCCTGGCACTAGTGGAGGACTGACCATGAGCTTCCTGGCATAAGTGAATCCTTACTCGGTTATGTTGCCTTGAGAAGGTTCCTCAACCTCTCCTGGCCTACGTTTCTTTTCCTATTGAGTAAGCACTGAACTTTCTGGTCTTTTGAGTTCCCTCCAGCCAAGATCTTCAACAGTTGGCTTCTGTGTTTTGTCAACTTTGAAGAAACGTGGATGTTGGCGAATTGATGTATCTCAGCCTGGCTTGTGGGTGCCACTGCCCCAATGACCAGAATCAGCCATAAAACCAATTTAACTGATGACTCCTATGTTCAAGGTCCTTGCAGAGCATACAATTCTAGAGCTAGAAGGACTCAAAAGAAATGGCTCCAACCTCATGTTTTCTGTATTAGGAAAACTGTGAAGTAGCCCCACACAGGATTGCTGGTCAACAGCTCTTTGTTAAATGGATGAATGAAAAGACAAAAGCTCACACTCGAATGTTCTGACTCCTAGTCTAGTTTCTGTGCTGCCCCTACATTTGTGCTATGCCAAATCTTCCCAGCCTTGGTTTGAGAATTCCAAGAGTGAATGCTAAATTTTCTGATGAGAACAACTTTCATTCCGTTTCAATCAGACATGGATATGGAGACTGTGGCAGAGGTAAGGATAGAAGTAGAAACACATATCCTTGCCAGGACTTATAGAAGAAAGGATGTGGTTGGCAAAACAAGTCTCCTGAGGGTTTTATCCAGACAAGTACCAGCTTTGGCAGTTGCAAAAGAAAGCTGGAGGGAGAGAATATTCTAGATTGCAGACTATGATTCTCCAGTCGGGAGTACATAAGTCTGAATAGGAAAACTTAGAAGAGGGCAGCCCGGATGAGTGGTTTAGCGCCGCCTTCAGCCCAGGGCGTGATCCTGGAGACCCAGGATTGAGTCCCATGTCAGGCTCCCTGCATGGAGCCTGCTTCTCCCTGTCTGTGCCTCTGCCTCTCTCTCTCTCTCTCTGTCTCTCATGAATAAATAAACAAAATCTTAAAAAAAAAAAAAAAGGAGAACCTAGAAGAGTCACAGCTTTCAAGGCCCCACGATGTAGGTGCAGTGGGGGCTTGCAGGTGGCAGGCTGGTGTGGACCAGTGCTTGCTGAGAAGCTGTTTGCCCCATCATTCTGTGCATTCATTGGCTGCAATAGTCTGAGACTTCAGAGACAGAGCCTACCAGAGTCTCTCTGGCCAAGGATCTAAACCTCAAAATTCAAGGTCCTCTACTTCCCCATGGGCTTGTCCCGGTCTCTATTCAGAAAGGCCAGTTAGTCCCAATGTGATCTCAACTCAAAGAACTCAGCTGCATGCATTTCAATCAGAGACTTGGCAACAAAGTTCTTTAAAGCCTGACTCTAATACTTTAACTGTGGGATTTCAGCTAGCGTGACATCAGTGTGGGAGCTACATGGGGTGCAGTGTGTGTGGGTGTGTGGAGGGGGGAGGAAGGCCTCCTTGGCCCTTCTTGAAGACAACTGTGACAAGTCCCACTCACGCAGCAGTCCCCTCCCGCCCAGGGTGACTCACTGATGAGAGCTGTCACGATTTCTTCCATGCTTTCCAGAAAGCTGCCGAGGTGCTGAGTAAAGGGCAGGTGTGGGGAGGTGACCTGGGCAACCACAGCCGCAGCTTCAGCCCGTGTGGCCTCTGGGTGGCTGTCATCGGTCAGGATGTCGGCCAAGCATAGAACACCGTCCACCTGCAGGGGAGAGAGGGCATGGCCCTGTATGTCCTGGGAGAGCACCACTGCTCATGACAGTAAGGAGACAGACACAAGCCCCCTATAGGGTCCAGCCTAGATTCCCAAAACAGCCCAGGACACTGTGTGGAGCCAGGGACAACCCTGGTGGCAAGACCCCAAAAATGACCCCAAACCTGGCATCAGAAGACGTGTCCTTTGGCTCCAGCAGAGACCAGGGACCTTTCCTGGGCTTCTTAGAGTGCAAGCATCAAGCCAAGTGCCCAGGGCTAGCCCCTGACCATCCACTACAGCAAAACACAGTGTAAAGAACAGTCACTTAGAATCCCCACATCCCCGAGCTCCAACCCTGGCACCCTCTTACTTGAACCGTATGACTTGGCCTCCATCACTTAGCCTGTCCAAGACTGTATCCTCATCCACCAACAGGGTGTTGGGGGTTAAGGTGATGAAGCAGGTGATGCGGATCCAGGAAGACAAATGTTGGCTCCCTCCTCCCTTCCTCGGGTTAGCGCTAGGCTGAGCTCAACATCCTTCCCTCCCCATCCCGTCTTCCACCACCCTCCCCACTAGAAAGAGGGCTGCTTCCCTAAAAGCTTGCTCTCTCTGCCTAACCAGAGAGGAATGAACCTGGGCGTGGTGGGATGGGAATGCCAGAAAAAGACTTCAGTTTCCCAGTTCTGCCCCAATCAGACTTACTCATGGCACAATAATAGCTTCTACTTATCAAGTGCTCACTATGTGCCAGCCAAACTTTCAAATGCCGTACATATACCATTAACTCCTTGTAATGATCCTCTGAGGCCAGTATTATCGGTATCCCCATTTTACAGATGAAGAAACTGAGACACAGAAGGATTCATTGACTTGCCACAAATCACAAATTTAAAAAAGTAGTTGGTTTGGAATTTGAACCCAAATTGTGTAGCTTCAAAGCCCATGGTTTCTATCAGGACATTATACTGCCTCCTGAGAAGTGACACCTGAACCTCAACCTCCACCTCCATCAGGGGTCACTAGATGAGGCTTTCTGGAGAATGGCAGGGGAGGGATGGTGGGTAGTAACTTATCAGTTAGCTCAGCTGGGTCCCTGCGGCTCCTTAGATGCCCCAGGCCACCAGCCTGCCTGAGGACCCTGTCACCAAGCACCAAGAAGTCCTTCCCCTGTTGGGGTGGGGGGCAGGGACGAGACCAGGGAAGAACCAGGGAGAGGTGAAGTGAGGAGACACCTGTGCCTCTGCTCCCCACACCTGCCCACACCGGCTCCTGTCCCTACACCCTTACTTCCTGCCACTCAGCTCAAGCAGCTCTCCAGAGGTCAGTGTTTCTCTTGACTAATCACCACCACTGACTTCTGGGCCTCCCTTAAATGGCTCTTGGGAGCTGTAAGGTCCATTAGCTGTAAAAGCCTTTGGCAATCTCAGACTCAAAAGGAGACGAATATGGGAACAGGAGCTGGAGGAGCTGTCCGCAATAAAACTCACCTGGATGTGCCTAATTAAAAAAGAGCAAACAGCAGCCAGGCAGCTGCGGGCAGGACTGGATTCATGCCAGATGTCTGACTAACAGGCCTTCAGAGAAGAGCCTCGCTTGGGCCCAGGTAAGGAAAGGGGGCTGCTCTGGGCCTGGAAACAGGAAGCAGCCCTATTGCCAGCCTGCCAACATAAGAAACCTCTTAGACCTGTCGGATTTTTATCCCTTTCCCCCTTCCAGCATTATCCAAGGCTATAGCTAAGGGTCACAAGTATCTGGTCTCCTCAATCTGACCTTGGATGCAAATGGAATTGTATTCTCAAACCCGGTTTGAGAGAAGAGAGGAAGAAGATAATATCATAAAGCTCCCTGTATGCAGTTTTTGATCTCAAAGCTCTGCCTTTCCCTGTTGGATGGGCCACTACCCTGAATTTTGTGCTATTATTCCCTGTTTCTTTAGAGATTTATTGCATGTGTATAGCTTTTCAAGGTTTTGAACTTGACATAAATGGTATCATGGTGTGTACAGCACTTTGCTCTTTCCCCCCAGTCAGTTTGGGAAACTCCTAAGGTCTATTTTCACTGCTGTGTGGTATCTCACTGTATAAACCAACTGTTATTCATTTATATATTCTCCTGTCGATGGTCATTTGAGTCATTCCTCGGTTTTTGCTATAATATGCAGTACTTCTATAAATGTTCTTCCAAGCGTCTTCTGGTGCATACATGTCAGATTCTCTAGGGGTCTCAATCAAGGAGTGGAATTACTAACTCATAGAGCCTGCACATCTTTAATTCTACTAGTGTTGCCACGTTGTTTTGCAGAACAGCTGTAGCAGTTTATATCCCTATCAGCAGTGTATAAACTCAACTCCATACTCTTGCCAACATTTGGTACTGTCAGATTCTAAAGTTTTGGCACTTTGGTGGAGGTGTAAAATTTTTATTTTAATATGTATGTCTCGACTTTCTACCATGAAGCTCAGAGTCCTTTCATGTTTTCATTTTAGTATGATTAGGTCTGGTTCTGATTTTGGGTTTTGCCATTTGGACTTTTTCTCCGAATGGCCTGTTCATGTGTTTTGCTCATTTTTCTATTTGGTAGATTGTCACAGTGGGTCAATTTCTTGGGCCTTTGTGTCTGATGCTTCTGATCTGCCACTTAGCCTGCTGTCAGCAAGATGCCACTAGCCCAAGTTGATTTCCCTATGCATCACCATCTCAGCAGCTCCAACCCAGCCAGCTCACTGCAGTGGGAGGCCCTGAAGGGGACCACACCACTGGACTCCAAGCTTCCCAGTGCATGAACTAGTTCCTGTAGCATCAGAACATGCACAGGCTCTAAAGTCACACCTACCTGGATCTGAATCCAGCTTCTGCATCTTACTAGCTGCACAATTTTTGTACTTATTTTGAGTCTTTATGTATAAGTGGGGGTAAAAATACCCACCTCCGAGGATGTTGGAATTTAACAAAGATAATGCATGTATAATACCTGCCACATGGTGGTGCCATCATCCCACCTCTTCTGCATCTGATGATTGCAGCTATCTAGATCTGGGGCCCAGAGTCCTACTCACTTTTCTGTAGGCTCCTCTGGGACTGACACTCCGCTGGGAACCTCAGCCCTTCGTGTTAGGGCCCACAGGCTTTCCTACTTGTTTGGACATCTCAACTCATGCAGCCCAGAACTAGAACTTTTAAAAGGAGAGTGACTCCTATTTCAATTCCTGACCAGCACCAATAAGATGAATAACTACAATAGCTCGGAAGAGAACAAAGAGAAAAGTAGCACAATCCCTGTATCTCTTTATAGCTCATCAAACATTAATTGTGCACCTACCTTGTGATGGGCACTGAACTAGGCACTGGTACAAAGATGAATCAGGAATAAATAAGAAATGGAGAAGCAAAGACAGGCACATAGAGAAATAAAAGATGAAGGAGGGAGAATGAAAGAGAGAGAGATCATATATTTAAGAAGGATTTGGGGACTTGTCTGGTGCAGATCCCAGCCTCCCTGTCCCTCTCTGACTTGGCCTCTATAACACCTCTCCCTGCTGGGAACCCTCTCCAACTTGGTGCTCTCTCCTGCCTGGGACTCTATGACATTGTAGGGGCTCATCTCCGCCCTAACTACCACTTATCATTTGCTCCTTTAGTCTGTCTTTTGCATCCACCTAAAGTAGCTTACACCAGGCTCCCCCAACAGCCCACTTTGTACCATCTCAGTCAATAGCACCTAAGTCAAGTGGCCTCAGTGACTCACTAGGATGACCCCAAACCTAGCTCTCCAGCTCTGACCTTCTTTCCTGATATCCACATATACATTTCCAACCTGCCACTGAATCTTTTTATGTTTAACTCCAAAATTAATTTGCCTAGATATTCCACAGGGACCTCAAACCCAGTTCACCTAAAGCTTGGATGGTCTTCTGTGAACACATGCCTGCCTCCCTCAGACAGAATGTCTCTGTCCTCCCAGCTGCCATACCACTCCGATCTGATCACAACTAGAGCACTTATGGTGTCAGGTTGCTCTCATAGGTTTGTATGTCTACCCTACACTAGATGTGAGCTGCTCTGGACAGCTCCTGTACTGAATCATCTCTAGTCTCCAGCACCCAACTGAAGCCTGACACATGGCAGTTAACACAGCAGGCTGAATGACAAAGAGACAGAGGCCTGGGGAAGGAAAGAGATCACCAAGGCCATGAAGCACATTAGTGCCAGGGCCAGGACTCCCACCCTGGTCTCCTCATTCTTTGCCCTGTGCTCCTCTGGACAGCCTCTGGGAAGGGCAGTAAAGGGAGAAGTTAGTGAAAGGGTCAGGTCAAAGAGAGTTGCTTAACTTAGCTCGTATGATGGGCCCAGGAGTGACCCAGCCTGAGGCCAGCTTCTTCAAACACTAGTCTCATTTCTGGAAAGTCTCCATCCTCAAACCACCCCCTTCCTATCCCTGGACATAAACTTAATGATGCCAGGAGAACAATCTAATCAAAGCACTTTCACATCCCTAAAGAAATTGCTGTTGGAAGCACTTATATGTAATTAGCTTTTACATGGAAAAGGATGGGCCTGCCCAAGGCCAAGCTTTCCTCATGGGAGAGCATGCAAGTGGTGATGAGGATGGTCTAGCCTGGTCATCCCCTGGGAAGCAGGGCTGCTGCACCTGGAGTCTGGACATAGAGGGAGCTGGAGAATGCTGGGATTCTCCCTGAGGGGTGGTTGAAGGAGGATAAAACCCATGCAGTTGAGGAACCCAAAATATAGAGTAAATATCACATCATATTTAGAAGCAACATTCTCTTACTAGTTATTAGAGAAGCATCACTGGTACCTTTTATGCAAATATCTCAAGAAACGGGGCTAGTCCATAAAGACCCATCAGATATACCGGTGCTGGGCTACTATTCTCCAGTTCTGTTCTGCATGTTTAGTTTTTAGGGAAAGGCAGAAGGGTTGTTGGTTGCTGGGTTGTAACAGTTAAACAGAATCACCCAAATATGGTGGTAACTAGCCACAGGAGAGGGAGTGTGATCTAAAGATCTCCAAATTTCCTCCTTCACCTTTCTGTCCACTCAGACACCTAAAGTCTGTAGGGGGGAAAAAAAGACAAGTTGGGACTACAAAGCAGGTGGGATTCTGCTCATGTGACCAGACAGGGCAAATCTGTTTGCCCAGGGTATATTTTGCCCAGAGAAAATTCAATCATAGAGAGGGAAACAAAGGTCATGTCCAAGAAAGCAAAGACAAGTATAGAGCAAGGGTCAGGGCACAGCATTAGGTGTGATAAATGAATCCATCCCTCAGAAGCAAGATCTGAATGTGGAATATAAGCCAGATCACAGCACAGAATCTGTGAACAATGTAAACAGTTAAAGGCTCACTTTACAAAATGAGGTATTTGTTTTAAGGAGTGTTGGTAGAGCTGACAATTTAGTAGAAAGCAACAGAAGGTAAAACAGGCCTCCAGGAGGATAATATGATCCTCCTCCCAAAGGAACATATCCCAGACAGCGCTCAACCTCCTTTACTATTTCAAACAAGAATCTCTGATTAAAAGCTAAGTGTCAAAATGGATAAAACAATTATTAATATGTAATAGGGAATGGGACAGTGGATGAAAGGGATTATATAACCAGTTTGGAAAGCAAGTCAGTGAGGTAGAGAGAGGTGAATTATTGCAGTGGAGGGAAATCAGGGATTGCATTCCTTTACTTTACTGACAAAAAATAATTTCAGACGATTTTCCTTAAGGTGGACTGTCAAACAGATGCAAAATGAAGGCATTTGAGGGTAGAAGGAGTGGAGTTTGTGAGAAGGTATCAAAAGGCCAGTAAAAACAAGTTCACTTCCCTTTGGGTTAGGGTTAGCATGCCTGAGCTGATGTAAAAACATTAAGTTTTCAAGCAAAGCACTGCGGGGCACAGCTCAGGCGGGAATTGTACCAAAAGTACTTCTAGATCTTAGCCTGGTTCTCAGATGATTAGAATCATCTGGGAAATTTTTAAGCTACCAATGCCTAGGTTTTACCACCAGAGAATCTGATTTCATTGATTCAAGGTGATGTCTTGGTATCAATATTTTTAAAGGCTCCTCAAATAATTCCAATGGGGATCCTAGGTGGAGCACCACTGTTCCAGAGGCACCTGTGGTTTTGTAGAAGCTGCATAATTTTAGGAGAGAGAAAAGTCTGGCTTCACAATTCAGCTCTGCTACTTGCTGACTTGGTGAAATGAACTAGTTACTCATCTTCTCTGAGCTTGTTATCTAATCCTTGAAATGATACTGATATCATGGTTAATAATGAAATCGTTAATGAAATATTGAAAGGATTCCTCCCAAATCAGAAACAAGACAGATATCTATTATCACCACTCCTATTTCGCATTTTACAGTGGCCCTAGCCAACGAAATAAGACAAGAAAAAGAAATAAAAAGATAAAATCATCAGAAAAGAGGAAGCAGAGCTGTAATAATTTACAGATCCCATGACTGTGTACATCTGCACACAATCCAAGTCTATTTAAAATCCAAAAGACTCAGTATACCATTATATTCAAACTTGTATTTTCGGGGTGCCTAGGTGGCTCAGTCAGTTGAGCGCCTGCCTTTGGCTCGGGTTGTGATCCCAGGGTCCTGGGATCAGACCCCACATTGGGCTCCCTGCTCAGCGGGGGAATCTGTTTCACTCTCTCACTCCCCCTGCTCATGATCTCTCACACTTGTTCTCACTCTCAAATAAATAAATAAAATCTTAAAAAAAAAAAAAAAAAACCAAAATTGTATTTTCTATGTATCGGCAACTTAGGGAAAAAAAGGAATTCTAAAATAGCACTTAATTACCATAAAAACATATCCAGAATTAAGTCTAAAAAAGATGTGCAAGATGTTGACACTGAAAACTCAAGATATAGCTGAGAGAAATTAAAAGCAGTCTGCATAAATAGAGGTGCGGTACATTTATTGATTGGAACACCCTATACTGTTTAAGATGTCAATTATCCTAAAATTTATTTATAAATTCAAAGAAATCCCATCAAAATCTTAGCAGGAGTTTCTGTGGAAATTAACAAGTAGATTTTAAAATGTACATAGAAAGGCAAAGAACTTAGAATTACAAAGATAATATTAAGGAAGAACAAAGTTGGAGGATTTATACTACCAAATGTCAAAGTTTCTTATAGACTACAGAGACTCAGTGTCATATTGGCACAAGGATTGACAAAAGGACTTATGGAATACAAAAGGAAAAAAAACCCTCCAGAAACAGACTCATGCATATATCATCACTTTACCAATAACAAAGGCACCACTTTCATCACAAAATGATGAAAGGTAGTCTTTTTGGCAAACAGCACTGGCTCAGTTGGATATCATATGGAAAACACTGAACCTCAAATACCATTAAAAAATTAATTTAAAATGTATCATAGACCTAAATGTGGAGTGTAAAACAATAAAGCTCCTAGAAGAAAATATAGACGATCTTCATGTTTTGGGGGTAAACAAACATTTCTTAAATGGACAAGAGAAGCACCAGCTACAAAAGACTAGATCAACAAACTGGACTTTATCTCTGTTAAGCATTTCTATTCATCAGAAGACACCACTAAGAGAATGAAAAAGCAGCCCACGGGCTGAGAATGTATATTCTCAATACATATAACCTGACAAAGGATTCATATGTCGAATATTTTTTTCCAAGTTTATAATTCAAGTACAAAAACACAACAAGGTCACTTTTCTTTTTCTTTCTTTCTTTCTTTTTTTTTTTTTTAATGTGTAAAAGTCTTGGACAGACATTTCACAGCTGATAGCCAAAGGGTTGATAAGGATGTGGAAAAATGTTCCAAATCATTGCTCATCAGGAGAATGACAGTGAAAACCATCATGCGAGGTCCCTCTATACCTGAGCAGCTCATAATCGGGGCACTCACTGCAGGCCCAGCTATTGCAAAGCTGCAAACTGCCCCAGACCTCTGAAGCAGCCCAAAGGAGAATGAAACACTCCTTTTGGAAACTTTGTGCGTTCCTCTGTCTTCCCGTCTCCCCTCCCTCCCTCCCTCATGCTTGTCTCTTCCTCTTTCTCACCACCCTTCCCTCTCCTGGTCTCTTTTTACGTCTTCCTGGAACCTGAGAGACACCATTGCTTGCTGGCAGGGGTGGAGGACACTGGTTCTGGCTCTGAGCTTTGAGAGCAGGCCTGACCCCCCCCCCCTTCCCGTGCCTGACTGTTCCCAGGAAGTGGGTCTTCCCTAGTCAAGTCTGCCCCAAACCTACACCTTCTGCAGTCCCCTCAGCCTCCTCACTATCTCCCCTTCTGGCCCCAGCAACTTCCTTTCCCAGGCTCACCTCCAGACTAGCACCTGTCCCTCTTCAGAAGCCAAAGGGGAAGGCAGTGCTAGTGGTAGAGGCTCCAGCCCTACACCCCGTCCAGTACCCCAAGGAACCCTCGCTTCCCCATGGCACAGCTTCCCTTCTCCCCAGCACTAGCATCATGTTTACATCTGACTTCTTATTTATTTTCTGCTCTCACCAGATTGCTTGGGGTACAGGCGGGAAATGCACCTCAGCCCACCCCACACATGCACGGAACCCGCAGGCCTCCATCTGTAAATTCACAGGGGAGAGAGGTGCCCTGGCAACTCCTAGAGGAACATCGCCCCCTCAACACATACCCAGTCCTGGAGAAGAGGCACCAGAATTCCCAGCCCAGCCAGCTCACCGATTCTGACTTGTGTTCATCACATTTGTCTTCCTGAATGACTTCATATGCCACACAGTCCCAGCAGAACACACATGTCTCTCCACCAAATGAGAAAAATTGAGGTTCGTAAGGGCTAGAGAGCTTGCTTGTGAGTTCTCAGCAAACCAGTGGTAAAAGGAAGGGCTGGCCTGGGTTCAGTGCACTAACCCCCTACCTGGGGATGGGTCTGTTGGGGACTCAGGAACATGAGCTCAGGGCCAGAGGGGTGAGATGGAGAGGAAGGAAAGCTGAAACAAATGATCAGGGATAGATGGTACAAAAGGGGGCTCAGGGAAAATCCCACATACAGATTTTGGGGCATTATGTCCTTACTGAAGGGACGCATCAGTGTTTTCATTCCCCACTCCCACCCCATACCCGGGGCTGAAACAGCTCACAGAGGCCTGGCCTGGCTGTGGCTGAGTAAAGTCACATGACCTGCGCTCTGACCTCAGATGCGCTGCTCACAGTGGGAATGTGGGTTGCACATCACCTCCCTTCTCTGGGCCTCTGCCCTCTTATCTGCCACGGGCAAGAACGCACCAGAACTCTTGCAACAGTAGTTATCCCCACATGCAGCCAGCAAGCACTGTTGCCCTGGATGTGCAATCTGTTTCCCCGATGGGCTAAGGGGCAGGCGATACAGCTTAGGCAGGGCTCCGAGGCTGGGCAACGTGGGGCACGCTCCAGGGGCAGCACCCAGTACAGTGTGAGCACCAGGAGTGAGGACAGTGGTCGGGAAGGCTGACCAGGGAAGGGCATCCGAGCAGAGCGCCCGGGCCAGCCCCACCTAGGCAGGTCCTCCCCGGCAAGGAAGCCAGGAAGACATGCAGTGGACGACTCTGGTGGGAAAGGGAAGAGAAACTCACATTCATGGCACGTGGACTCATTTCCTCCTCACGGCCTGCAAGGCAGGGACTGTCCTTCCACTTTACATATGACAAGACCAGGGCCTAGCGGGCCGCACAGTCAGTATCCCCTAAGTGCTCAAACCGGACGTGGAGCCCAGGCCCGCTCACCAAAGGGACGAAGGGCTGGAGGCAGGCTGCTCACAGGCACCTCTGTGCCAGGATGAGGGGTTTGGGGCCTAGCGAGACCTGGGGGCTGGGGCTGCTTAGGGAGGGCTCTGGGGGTCAGCCCCATGTTAGATGACAAGATGCCTCCACATGGTCCTCCTGGAGGAGGCTGGGTTGGCACGAAGATGCTCCCGTTGCCTGGAATTTGCAGATCTCTCCCCCCCAACTCCCCCCCCCCCCCCCACACACACACACACACGACATACGGGACACACTGTGCGGGATCAGTAGGTTGGGACCCCAGCCCACCAGCCTCGCCAGCTCCAGGAGAGCCTCCCGCCGCCGCTCTCATCCACCAGGGGCCGCTGTCACACAGCCCTCGGGGACCGACTGCGCCCGACCAAGAGAGCGCCAGCCCAGTTGGCAGCTGCACGGTTCAGGCTGTCGGGGGGCTCGTGCCTGCCACCTCAGGCTGCAGCCCCCCAAGCCAGCCAGGGCCGTCCTTCAGTGTGAACAATACTGGCCTGTGATGTCAGCGTGAGCTCTTGCAGGAGGCTGGGGCGGGGTGCAGGGAGGTGGGCCCCCTCGCATCCTGGCCGCCGTCCAGTCCCCGGACCCGGCTCCCCAGGCAGACGGACAAGGTTGGGAGCCTCGGAGCTCAGGGCAGCAAATGAACCCCGCTCCCTCCAGACAGCCCCCTAGCGGAGACGGGAAAGCGCCCGTGGGGGTCCCCACCCCTGTCTGCCTGCGGTCACAGGGGGGACAGCTGACCTGGCACCCTGGGGCTCCTTGTGCTGTTCCAGCCCATCCCCAGGGCAGCTGAAGGGGTGGGCAAAGCTGCTAAGCCCTGCGGGCTGAGCCTGGGGCGGCAGGGGTGGAGGGGGGCGGTGGGGTCGGGGATCTCCACTCACAGGTGTTCTCTCCCTGGGTAAAGAAGGGGCTGCGAGTTAAATTCAGCAAAGATTTCTTGCCCCACTCTCCCCACCCGCCCTTACTGACATACCAGAGCTAACTCCCCCGGGGGCAGAGCCGCCTGGAGGCCTGGGGTCTGCACCCCACAGCCTTTCCAGCTAATGAGAGATGGGGGAGGTTGTTGCAAACAGAACCTACAGCTGAGAGCAAAAGATCAGGGTTCTCATGCAGGCTCGGCCTCCCCCACTGTCTCAGCACCGTCCAGCATCACCTCTCCCCTCTGTAAAATGGGCACGACCATCCCTCTCGGCCTCCCTTACAATGTGATTGCGAGAATCAAATGAGCAGGAGAAAAGAAAAACTAGCTTTTGCGGGGAGGGGCGGGGTGAAGAATATGATCTATTTATGACCATCTGTAACCCTGCAGGGAACAAGCGGTGGAGGGAACGTCCTCACTGAAATGCCAGCGGGAACAGCAGACTCTCCCCCACCGGCCCCCTTGCACCCTGCTCCCTCCTGCCGAGGGTCTCTGGGATTTAAATAGCTGGATCCAGGCCCCCCTGCCGCCAGCCTAGCCCTTCAAATGTCAGGGCATCTCAAGCCCAAGAAGCTGGCCCAGGAGACAGGGGAGCGGTGGCGGAGCTGCGTGGAGAGGCAGCAATTTTCCCATCCGTCGCCACTGATGGTTTTCTTCTTGGACTTGAAATTGAGCTTGAGCCCTCGTTCCCTCCCTCCTGCTCAGCTTTAATTTCTCTCCATCTTTAATTTCTCCATCGATTTTCATTAAACTCTCCCTTTGGCTCCAGCACAGGGTGAACTCCTTATTTGAAAAAAAAAATGAAACGGGGGTGGGGTGGGGTGGGGGGAATAAAAGGAAGCTCTTCTGAAAGCAAGATTGTCTCTGGTCTCAAGGCTGGAAGAGGCACGGACTAGGACTGTGTCTGAGGCTGTCTCAGCATCGGGCTTTGAGTGCCCCACATCCCCCCCTTATGGCCCCAGACCCATAGGTCCCTGCCCCTCAGATCCTCAGATTCCCCCCACTCCCAGACCACAGCCCCAGTCTCGCTCTAGCCCCCAGCCCCCTGCAGCCCCAAGCTGCACCCTGGGCCTGTCCAGCCCCTGAGCCAACGGTGTCCCGACCATCCCTGTAACCACGCGGAACGTCTGGAACTCTGCTAGCACTGTTGTAAAATCCCCAGGACTCTGCCTCTCTGGGGGTAGGCAGAGTTGGTCCAGGTCAACCTGATGGGATGGAGACGAATGGGCCAGGAGGAGGGACGGGAAGCAGACACAGGCCGAGTGCTCCCTCCCGCAGCTGCACTGCATCATCTTCATCCTGGCAGCTCCACCAAGGAGGAGTCATCTCCTTGTTATGAAGAAACCAAGGTTCAGAGAGGGATGACTTGCTCCCTAGCCCCCTGCCAGCCTCTCTAATCCCTCTAGTCCCCGCCCCCTTAGTGATGCCAGTCCATCCACCTTCCCTGGCCGGTCCTCCAGAAAGGCGGCCATGACCAGTCCAGGCAGGCTGGGTTGTCTGGCCACCCAGACCGAGTGGGGGCCATCTGCTCTCATTGGGGCTGTGTGTCTCTGGGGCCCTCACTCCCTCCTGGACCCTTCTTTTCTTCCTCCGGTCTTCTCCAAGGTGGGGTCCAGAGAACACTGTCTCTTCTTCCAGGCTCCCCCAGTTCATTGAACACAGAGCTCCCAGAAGACCTCCAGCTCCATCACCAACCGGTCAGCTGTGGTGTCCCCCTGCCTTTGCTGAGGCCACTTGCCCTTGGTCTGCCTGGCCCTCCTTGGCCCTGTGAGCCCAGCTCCACTGCCTCCTTATTGCTGGCCCCACCAGGACCCCAGGCAGAGGTGGTGCCACCAGTCCTGTGGCCTCTGATGGCCATGGGACAGCCCTTTCCACTGTCTGAACCCCTGGGCTTCTCTCCAGCCACCCCCACGGGGAGGCAGGGAGCATAGCTGCTTGTCTCTCCTCTCCAGAGCTCAGCACAGGCTATGCGGAATGAGGGGCGATTGTCTGCCAATGACACAAGGGAAATAGGATGGATTTCCTGAAACTCACTGGTTTGGAGGAAACACGATGCGGGGGAGGCTGTGGCCAGGCTGAACCAGGCCTCTGAAAAGAAAGGATAGATTCTTGAAAGACCCTTCAGACACCTCTGGAGAGG
Organism: Canis lupus baileyi; assembly: GCF_048164855.1. Taxonomy (NCBI): domain Eukaryota; kingdom Metazoa; phylum Chordata; class Mammalia; order Carnivora; family Canidae; genus Canis; species Canis lupus. The sequence goes on from NC_132860.1 coordinate 12,782,445, forward strand.
CCTTTGCTGTGTTCTGACATCTTACCCCTCCAGCTCTCTAGAGGGAGTGTCCACGTCTGCCCCTGGCCCAAGCCAACCCCCACCCCCCGGCTAGCTCCCAGGAAGCCATTCCTCTGCAGTCCCCACCTCAGAACCAGCCAGCTACAGTTCTGAGCAGTTTCCTCATCTGTAAAACAAAAAGGATATAAGGACTCGTGCTCCAGCCCCACCCAGCTTCTCCATACTATGCACCGAGCAGCATTCCCCACCATGCTAGCCCCACCTCTCGCCAGGCCAGCGCTCCCCCGTCTACCAGATGGTAGTCTTCCCCAGGCCACTGATTTTCAAAACCTGGGCAATTCGCTTGGTACCAGCCCAATCACAATAGCCTCCCTGTGTCATGTGTACAGCACCATGGTACTGCACATCTATTCTCCTCTGACAGTCCTAGGAGGTGGATTTCATCATGCCCCTTTAACCGAGGACACTGAACCTCTGGGAAGGCAAGCAAAGTCCTCAGGGAAATGTGCCCAAGCTCATCGTGGAGAAGCCTGGGCTCCAAACCAGGAGAGCCTGACCATCAGAGGCCATGGCTTCCCCCACTGTGCTGGGTGGCTTCTCAGCGGATGTGCTAGGAGGGAAGAGATGAGTGGCATGATTGGTGGGTGATGGACTGAGAAAATGAATGAACAAGCGAGTGGATGACCGGATGACAGAAGGAATGAGGACTCGGGTGCCTAAGTGACCTCATGGAGTGAATGAATGAATCCATGGCTGAATCTAGGACCACATGAATGCCCCAAGCCCGCTAGAGCTCGGGCGTCACCAGGCATCACGTGGCAGGGTGTCTGGTGCCCTGGCTAGACCCATGCCTCTGACAATGGGATCTGTGCATGATTTAATGGACATCTCCAGGGTTGGAGGGAAGTGGGGAGCCGCATGACAAAGATGAATTTCACCAAATCTAGCATATTTCTCACTGCCAATTAATTAAGTGGGCCTCAGCAAGGAGCCCAGGCCAGTACATCAGCAGAAGGCTGGGACTTTGACATTATCTAACTAGTGCATGAGTTGGGCCTTTGAGTGGGTGGCTAGCAAGAGTCCCTGGGCACCACGCTCCCCATCCTGTCTTCACCTCACCTGTCACGCTGTGGTCTCTACTCTCCAGCCTGTCTCTGGGCCTCTTCACCCTCCACTCTAAACACTAACAACGGCCAACCCCATTGGAGCCTCAGAGGCCAGCACTCAGCAGCCCAGATCGCATAGTGGGGCAAGTGTGAGCAGGACCTAGGGGAGGGGGGCTGGCCAGGGTGGGAAAGACCCTTGCCTCTCCTGGGTATAGAACTTCTTTCAAGCTTGGAAGCAGCATGATATGAGGAAAAGAACACGGATGGCAGCCTCACAATATCAGATTTGAGTCCCGGGTCCATGGAATGGTTCACAGCCCAGGTTGGCTGTGGCCGAGCACACCGCTGCACCACGTATTCGCTGTGTGCTCTTGAGCAAGTTGCTTCACTTCTCTGAATCTCCCAACCTTCTATAAATAAGGAGGATAATCACAGCACCAGAAGAGTAACGATTACATGACACTGTGAAAGGAAGGGCTTAGCAAAGCGCTTGCCCGAAGCAAGTATCCGATGCGTGGTAGTTATCGTCCCGTCCGTCATTGTCACAATGTTCTTATTACCTGTTAGAGCAGGGGTCAATAAACATTTTCTGCCGAGGGCCAGATCGTAAATCTTTATGGCTTTGTGGGCTGTAAGGTCTCTTACAATTATTCAACTCTGCTACTGTAGCACAAAAGGAGACAGTCAATACCTAAATGGAGGAGCGTGCCAGTTCCACTACAACTTTATGAGTCAAAAACTTGAATTTGAACTTCTAATTTTCATAGAACACAAAATGTTATTTTTCTTCTGATTCTTTTTTTAACCATGTAAAAACGGGGGGGAAAAAATCTCAGCTTCCTGGTCCTACCGAACCAGGCAGCAGGCTGAGTGTGACCCACAGGCCATGACTCGCCACCCCCTGTACTGGAATAGAAGCTCCAAGAGGACAAGGGGGGTTGGTGGGTTTGTCCACTGCTAACCTCCCAGCATCTAAAACAGTGCCTGGCAAAGGGCGGTCAATAAACAGTCGCCGATGAATGAATTACATGCTGTGTGATTCTGGGCAACAAGCCATGTCGGCTCTCCGGCCCTTGGTCTCTTCCTCTGTGCAACGGGGTCGCTTGCACACTCACTCGGGCAAGCATCAAGTGTAATTTGAATGCACGGGGAGCCAGGAGGCCAACACAACTGCTGAACCCTGCCGTTGCCGTTCTGGCCACCGGGCGGCTCTCTCCCAGGCTGGTCTCCCCCCAGCTCGGGGCCTGGCACAGGGGTGTTCAGGACTGCTCCTGTATGCAAAGTGATCTGCCCTGGAGGAGTGGGGGGGTGCCCAGTTAGGACTACCCTCTCCTGTGTTATGTGGGGGCTGGGGGGGGTGGCTAGCACATTGGCCAGGAGCAGCAAGGCAGCCCTGGGTGTAGCTGCAGGGACTTTTAGGCACTCAGGGCATCTGTAACACCAGGGAGGCAGGGAGGGAAACTGAGCATCAGACTCAGACAGACGGGGTCCAAGTTCTGACTCTAGAATGTACTTTGTGATTTGAGGCAAGTCACTGCAACTGCCTGAGACTCACTTTCCTCGTCTTTAAGACGGAGAGGTAAATAGTGCTCCCCTCGCCTCACAGGGTTCTAGTGAGTTAAAAAGGGATGTATGTTGGAGGCGAGGTCAGGAAAGGTGCACTCGTGCCTTCTGGCTTTGCAGCAGCAGCAGCAGGAAGGTGGAAGGAAAAAATCGCCTCCAGACTCCCCAGCTACACAGGTTTTCGGCTCTAAACAAAAAAGCTCTGCTGTTTTTCTTCCCCGGATTAAAAATTTCCTGCTGCTCTGCAAATTCTCGGAAGCCAAGAAATCCACTGCTTTTGGAGGACTGGGGAGTTCAGCCCCTTCTGTTTTGTTTTTTTTTTTTTCCTGTTCTTCCCACTAACCAGCATGAAAGAAGATGCAAAACAAAACCAGTCTGGCTATGTTTCCACTGTCCCAGGAAGAAGAATTTATGGAAGGAGACCATTCAGCACACAGCAGGAGATGTCCCATGCATTTAGTTCCTGGCCTGCCTGCCCATCTATTTTGTCGCCGCCGCCTCCTCCTCCATTCTGCTCCCCTCGTAAGCACACACATAGGAAGGTTTCCAATCCTGCGGGAAGGGGACGCTCTGCCCAGATACTCTGGCACTGGCTCTTCCACCATCCTGCTTTGTGACCTCACACAAACCACTTCCCCATTTGGACTCACATCCTTCCCTTCCGTAAAATGAGCAGAATCCCCATCCATCCTCCATCCTCGGCTAAAAGGGCCTCTAAGCCCATGGTCCCTGTCCTGTTACCCGAGCAGATTTGGAAGAGGCAGGCAGAAAGTGCCATAACCATCTGACTAGGAGTCCAGACCAAAGTGAAGAAGCTGGTAGGGTGTGGGTTTTCTGGGAGCCAGGACCAGACTGTAGGACACGGGTACTGAAAGAGGGAAACATTTTTTGTGCCATTCCCCATATAGACCCGACTCAAGGCATCCACCCCCAATCCTGAGAGTACCACGACCATTACCAGGATATTCCTGGCCTTGTACCTCTCTTCCACGAAACTGTTCAACACCTTTCCTTGAAACTTGGTTGAGAAATCTCCAGATGTCAGCCCCAGTCTCCCCAACCATCCAGGCTACAGTCCCTGAGGGCCCATCTGCAGGCCTCAGAGCCACTCAGGTCTGGGCCTCGGACTAGCAAGCTCATCTCTACAAACTGGGGAGAGTGGGGGTGGTGGTGGCTGGAATTAGTCACATGGCCCCAGGTTGGCCTGGGGCTGAGGCACCTGGTCCGACCAGCTCTCTACCTTCCCTCTGGCCCTGCCCACCCCATGCCATGTTGACCCAACATACACTTGGACTTAGGCTTCAGCTTCCCTTACCCAATCCCTCTGTCCTGCTGGAGCCTCACTGCCTGCCCAGGCCAATGCACATCCTTCTCTTGCCACTCAGTTCCCCCAGGGAGGAGGATCCCCCTCCTTCCACTGGGGTCCTGCCATGAGTGAAGGACCAAAAGCCCTGACCTTTGACACTACTCCGCACTCTACTTGCGCGCCTCTTGCTGCATTCTGCCCCTTGGACTGTTGGCCACTCCACCCAGAAAGTGCTGGGTGCCCCTTTGAGCCCTGCCCTACCTGGCCAGACTCCTCCTCAGTCCCTGTCCTCTTCGTCAACTCCCAGAGTCAAGATCCCAGCAGCCCTAGTGGAGAGATGCCTGGGAAAAAGTGGTTCTCAGGGAAGAGGCCCACGTGCCCAGCAGGTCTATGCCACCCCCCCCCCCCAACTCAGGGACCTCGCACCCTGCCCAGCCAGCTCTCTCACCTTCTCCAGCTGGTGGACACCCTCTTCCACGCAGCAGATGGAGGCCAGTGTACGTAGCGCCTGGGGGTACAAGCACCGGAAACTGTCCTGCCGGCAGACCTTGAAGAGTGCCACGACCCCACCCTCCTGCCAAGAAAAAGAAGATGTCACATGACCTCCCCGTGTCAACATTCCTGGGGCTGATGGGAGAATAACTGGCATCCCTCACTCAGCTGGTATGCTTGCAGATCTGGAGGGGAGCAGAACACACCACCCCAAAATATGTCACTTTGGCGTAAGGATTGTTTTGAGCTGAAGGTAACTGAAGAAGCAGATACCAGAGATCTCTGCCCTCCCCTGTTGGCCTAAAAGGAGGACATACATTTACAGAGATAGCCCCTTCCCCTCTCTACCAGGAAGGAGAAAAGTTAATCACCAGAGGCAAATTCAGACCCTTCCAGCATGGAGGTGGCACCAGGGGAATCCTCTCGACAAAGCTGACTAACCATCCTTCATCTACTATTAGTTTTCCATAGATTTGCCTTCCCACGGTCTGCCACCCCTGGAGATTCAAAGTTCTTTTCAGTTCTTTATTTCGTTACTTCTCTGAAAATGTATTGTTCTTTTGCTAAGAAGCTACATAAGTGCAAGTTCTAACCAACCCTGTGACTCACTCATCTCTGACTGCTCCCTGTGTCATCGTGATGCATATGCTAATAAACTTTTGTTTGCTTTTCTCTCTACTTAATCTGTCTTTTGTCAGCCCAATTTACCAGCCTCTGGTACCAGCCAGAGAACCAAAGATGGTAGAAAAAAAACAATGTTGCCTCCCCTAACGTTCCTATATACCCTACACACACACACACACACACACACACACACACACTCACACTTACATGCTCAAATGCATGCTGCAATGAAATGCTACTTCCGCAAGGGATGTCACTCTTAATAATCCAAACTGGTGATGGGACTTTCCAAATGCTTCTGGGGCTGGGGTACCAGGGGCTAGGGCCAACACACTTGAGAGGGCCAGGCCCAAGACCACTCAACACTGCTCCCACAGAGCTTGCAGCTTCCTCGAAGCAGCCTGCTGTGGAACAAGCCTGGAGTCATCAGAAATAGATTCTAAAAGCAAGCCTCAGGCAGATGGGGGGAACTGAAGTCTAGATGCCCAGTGCTGGCTCTCCTTCTGCCGGCAACCACCACTACTCCGCAGACGCTCCCAACCACCATGGCACGCATACAGAAAAAGGAGTCTTATTTATATCAATAAGAGAGTTTATTCCCATTTTGTGAGGGAAAAAAAATGTAAGTCCAGATGGGTGAAATAATTCACTCAAATCTACACATCCTTGTTTTCCCTTCTTTACTCTAGTTTGTAAGAGAAAAAAAAAGAAAGAAAAAGAAAAGAAAACCCTTCAAGAATGATCCCCCCTAGCTGAGTGTGGACACATGTACTTCTTTTGTGACAGTTGGTCACAGAAACACCTTTAATTTGTGGAGACTTCACAAGCGGTCTGGTGGGACTTCTGGGAAGAAGCCCAGGGTGAGACACTCATCCCAACTGGTCATATTTATTCTATAAAAATCACTGGAGCCACGCTGGCTGGCTCTCAGAGCAAAGTGGGAGAGCCAACAGATCACAAAGCAGACCCACCGGGGTGCCCAGCAAACCAGTGGCAACGCCACCATGGATGTCCAGAGACGTAGAAGCTGGACACCCCATAGCTTTGCCCTGTTTCCTCCCTCTCCCCTTCCCCCAGGGCTTCCCCCAGGGCTGCAAGGGTGCCTGCTTCTCTATGTCTCTGTGTCTCTCATGACAGATGGATAAAATGTATTAAAAAAAAATAAAATAAAATGTATATACATACATATATAAACACATATATAAACATACCTTCCTATATAAGTACTTCCATGTATCTAAATATTTATACGTGGAGGGAGCTCCATGTGGCACCAGGGGAATCCTCTCGACAAAGCTGACTAACCATCCTTCATCTATTAGTTTTCTAATAGTGACTGTAGAGAAGACGTGAAGACTGATGCCACTCACCTTTAACCTCACCACTCCTGACTCTACCTAAACCTGTTGCACCCTGTTCCCCAAACTGGAAAAAAAAAAAAAAAAAGTTACAGGAGGAAGAAGAAGGTGAGTCCAGCAAAATACCATTCCCTGTCAGATTTTTGGGACCTCTCTTCAACACACAATATACTTCTCACCAGGCTTTGTTTCATGTTCTGGGGACATAGCTGTGACTGCCGGTGCAGATAATGAGCGAGCAACTGGAAGAGGCAGCAGCATGGCCCCCCTGAATCTTCCCCACCCGGCACCGCACAACAATCAGCACAGCAGCCCTCTTCTTTCTGAGAGTTGTGCTGCTTATCATGGCAGGAACCAAGATGATTTCATAATTCCTGACATTTTATGATCAGCTGAGAGCGATCCTTGACTTTCATCTTCCCACTTCCTTTTGGGGTTCATTTGTTGGCAAAAGGGCATCTTGTATACAGTCGGCAAAGTGCTTCAACCCGCCAAGAACTATTAACGGTGTGTCAGATGCCAGACGCTCTGGTAAGTACACTGAGCAAGATTGTCCATATTGAACTCACGGTCTGACAGCCAATGAGTCATGGGATGGAAGAGCATTTTTAAAGCAGGAAGAAATCTGGGAAGGAAGCAATGGAATGAGGAGGTGCAGGGTTATGGGAGCACAGAGCAGGAACTCCTACCGTAATCTGAAAGGAGATCGTGGAAGGGTCAAAGAGAGGTGCTCTGATTTTCAATGTACGTCACTACTCTGATAAAGATATACTCCAGTGGGTGACAAGGCACCCCCTGACTCCTTGCTCCACAATCCTTTATCCCCATCTTCCTACTTTCTCAAGGTCTCAGAGACATCTGACGAGGGTTCCACTTAAAGGCCTTGCTCAGAGTCACTGAAGTAAAATCCAATTACTCCTTGAAATGAGAAGAAAAGAAATAGGAATCCTAAGGTCTCCCCAGTCAGCCCTGCTGGTTGTGAATGAGCTCCCTCCACGTATAAATATTTATATACATGGATGTACTTATAGAGGAAGGCATGTTTATATATGTATTTATATATGTATGTATATATTTTATTTTTTTTAATAGATTTTATCCATCTGTTCATGAGAGACACAGAGACATAGAGAAGCAGAGACACAGGCAGAGGGAGAAGCAGGCTCCATGCAGGGAGCCCGATGTGGGACCCCAGGATCATGCCCTGGGCCCAAGGCAGACGCTCAACCGCTGAGTCACCCAGGCGTCCCTGTATATACATTTTACATGTGTATGTTTATCTTTAGCCATATGCAGTACAAATATTATTTATATGTACGATGCTAGAGATGCTAGATAAATAGATACGTAGGTAGATACACAGATATGTGGATAAATACGACAGAAAGACAGGAAGGTAGGTAGGTATTCATATCTGGAGCAGACAGCAAGGAAATGGTACCAAAGAACACCAGACTGAGAGTCAGGCCCAACAAGGCAGCCTTCCTTTGGCTCCGGAGGCACTGACCCCAGCATGACTATATTTAAGCCTCTGTGCCCATTTGCATTGGATTCTCATTACATTGTTTCCCAAGCCTGGGAAAAATAGCTTTATTTGCATTTTTAGCTACTAGGGAAGCTAAAGGGAGGAAATCCTAAACCCAGACTGAGGGGATTCTGGTTCAAATCCTGACTTTGCTGCTGGTCAACTTTGACTAAAAATGGGGTCACAGCAGTGACACAGCCAAGCTATTGGGGGAACAACTGAGTTAATGCATGTTTAAGGGCCTGGCACCCAGTTCTGGACAGCCAGGTGAGGGTCAGGCGGTGGAAAGCTTCCTGGTTAGAAGAGTGTCTCAAACCCTCATAAAAGGTATCCCAAGAGTTGGAATATGTGGACGGCAGAAGAGGAAGGAGGTCACAGAGAAAGGGAGATGGATTTGTTGTGTGGACTACCACCCTGAAGCCCCCTCAAGGACCCAAGAGCAGCACTCATCTTAGAGTAGAGCCGGGAATCGCCTGAGCTAGCAGAATTGCACTGTTGGCTAGAGCTTGTTTAATTTTATAGAAAGCTATGGGCTCAAAGCCAAAGTGTCTAATGGTATGTATTATTCAGAGAGACTTGGGATAAACTGTCATAAAGCTAAGGAGGCCACTTGTGGGGTGCAGGCCACTGGTGGGGGGAGTAATAGTGGAACAGGATAGGGGATAATTTTGACAAAGCACAGGGGAGTTTGCTCTATTCTGAACTCAGGAAAGGATGGGGCTTAACATTACCATCACAGGGAGGGCTGGTTTTGTTCCTTGGCTTTCAAAGGAACTCAAGAGCCTGAGAGGACAGACTTCAGACAGGCTTCCCAAATCATCTTCCGGAGGCATCTCAGATGGATGAGGGGCCCAAACACAGACCACGAGGAGGTGGGTCAGGCAGGCCACTGCGAGTAGCTGTGGCACATTTGTCACAATGTTGGGTCCACTTAATGAGCATCAACAGTGAGGATGCTGCATAGATGCTATATAGAGTGTACCAGGGACTCCCAGCTCCTGCATCACTTCAGGACTGAAGACCCAGACACAGTGATTCCACTGGAGGAACGAGTCTCACCATCTTCCAGGCTGGAAAGATGGGAGTCATCACTGAATCTTCTCTTCACTTCAGCCTTCTATCTACTCTCTCCCAAGAGCCAGAGACATAAGAAGATTGAGATTAAGGTTCTGGAGTCAATAGATCTGATTAAAATTTCAGCTCTGAGCTTAATGCACATGCCCTCAGACAAGTGATTTACCTTCCCTCTGAGCCTCTGTTCCCTCATCTTAAAAATGGGAACACATCATAAGATCATTGGGAAGATCAGATGAGACCATGAATGAACAGCTGAGCACAGGGCTTGGTGAAAAGAAGGGATGCAGCAAATAATGTAGGTTGTGGAAGGGGAGAGAAGGGCACAGGGAGGAAGAAGAGGAGAAGAAGAAAGAGGAGAAGGGTCTGCTAAGAGGCAGCTACAGTAATGAGCAAGAGCATAGCCTTTGCTGCCAAGCAGGCTGTTTCAAATTCCAGCTCACCCACTTACTAGCTGTGTGACATTTAAAGCTCCCTAGTGATTCTAATATGCATCAGGGTTGAGAATGTCTGAGTCACTCTTTGGCCCAAGAATCTGAAGGGCCGGGATGGAACCAGAAGTCACCACTGTGGGCTTTAGGATCATGAGCTCTGAATTAAAGAGACTTGGGTTCTAATTCTGACTCCATTCTTTATCAGCTGTGTGACCTTGAGTAAGTCCCTTAAACCATTTCCTCAGTTATAGATGAGAACAATGTAATACCTACTTCCTAGGATGGTTTTATAATTTAAAGAAAATCATGTCTGTAAGGCATTAAGCACGCTGGACAGCAACACTCAAATGTTAGCTATTGCTGTTATATACAATTTACTTCTCCCCTAAGCAGAGTTGACAAGCAGTTACCCTCCTCTTCCAGATTTCTTGAAGGGCTTAGATGAGTGAATCTGAGAGTGGCCATGCCTCGGAATTAACTGTAGGGATTGTCAAGATGTAGATTCTCAGGTCTTACCCCAGGACCTCAGTAAATTTAGGTGGGGCAAAAGTATCTGTGCTTTCCAAAACTCCGTGAGGGATTATGACACAAAGTCAGGACAGGGAACCACTGAGTTGGAGCATCTTCCTGTGACTGCCATCTTAAGTCTGCTGGAAGACACAACTTTGCTTCCAATTAGATCACTGCTTCTGTCTCCATGGCAATGTCATCTCTCAAGTTTAGAAAAACAAAACAATAGTAAAATCGAAACAAGATCCTAGAGAGAGCCTAGGGTTATCAATTGCCTGTAATTGCCCTAAGTATTTGGACCCCAAGTATAAGGGCAAATTAACCATGAAGATAGCAAATTTAAAATTCCACGGTGGGGCGCCTGGGTGGCTCAGTGGGTTAAGTGTCAGATTCTTGATTTTGGCTCTGGTCACAGTCTCAGGGTCATGGGGTCGAGCCTTACATCATTGGGTTCCCCACTCAGTAGGGAGTATGCTCAGGACTCTCTCTCTCTCTCTCTCTCCTTCTATGCCTCCCCATTGCGCGTTCTCTCTCTAAAGTAAATAAATCTTTAAGGAAAATCTTCCATTGTAATTGATGAAAACCACTGTCCTCAATTTTGTCTTCTCCTCATGTAGTATTGCAGTGGTTGCAAGCATTTTGGGGGATCCATCAAGAACCTGAGTTGGGGAGATGTGTTTTGTGTGGATGTGGTGAGATATATAGAGACGAGGAAGGAGGCTTGATATTTCTAACAGACACCACATGAAAAGAATTATACTCTGGGGGCACCAGCTTTTCTCTCAAGTGGGAACTGAAATCAGAAGGCCTGGCTACTATTAAAGATGAAGACATCAAGGCCTAAAGAGGGGAGGTGACTCTTCCAAGATCACAGAGCAAACAAATGCTAGAGCCAGCTTTCCCACCAAACTAGCTTCCTCCCACTCTCCCCAGGCATGTCACTTTGGCTGCAAACCATGAAGCTCACCTTGGCTATGATGCGGCACAAGGGAGCCCCCTCTTGGGTCAGGCTGAACAGGTTCCCTGTGGTGGATTCCGTGGTGTAGATATTGTCTGAGGCATTGATTTTTCTCACCAGCGCCTAAGAAAAGAAAGCAAAGTCTGATGGTCACTCACTCCATCTGTCCTCCACTAATCTTCTTAATGGAATACCAGTGGGTCCACGCTTCTAGAATCTATTATCTGCCCCATCCACAGTCCCACTATGGGGGTGATGAGGTCTTCTAGCTTTGGGAAAGACATGAGGTCTAAACTACGTTTCAGAAATATAGGATAATTTCAAACCCCAGGGACACGGACAACAAATGTGCCCTGTTCCAACTGATCAGAAAATCGGCTCTCAATACTGATGGTCTCAATAAATACTTCTTTGTTGTTTACTGGCTTCAGATGAGAACAGACACCATCAGTTAAATAAATCATCAAGTTGAAAACCAATGAGTTGCTACAGCTATGACCAAAGAATTGGTTCCTTCGCCAATGGCAAACTCTAGCTGGGTAATGGGTTCAGGGGTTGAGTCAAGAGAAGTAATCTACAGTAGCTTACTGCTTGGGGAACATTTGCACTGTGTGTATAGCCAGGCCAAAACAGCAACCCTGGGAACCCTGTCAGGGAGTGGGTAACTGGGGAATGTCGCACTGCTCAAACTGATGAAACAAAGGCTCATGGTGAGAAGGCTGGAAATGACCGAACATAGGACCCAGGGAGAACTAGGAAGAAAAGCAAATGGAAAATTCATCAACAAATGAGACATAAAGATTAGTTTAGCTTATTTCTGGGAAAAAGCTTTTTCACATATCTTGAAACTACTTCATAATCAGCCATTTGCTTTGAAGCATATGATTCATTGATTATAAATGATTCCTACCTGCTAATTAATTCTAGCTGCTTGAGTTTCTCCTGGGAGATGTGGAGATAGTGATTCAGAAGAACTGCCTTAGGGGGGCTTCATGCAAGAAAATAACACCTCCAGAGCTCGTGCTCTGGGCAGCTACTCATGCAGTTTCAGTTGCTATGTTATTTTAAAATATAAAAATGGATTTGTTTTTTTAATTAAACCTAGTGTTACAGAAAAAAAATATTAAAAGAAAATGAGGAGATCCGAGTTCTAGTGCCAGCTTGCCTTTTTTTTTTTTTTTTTTAACACATTATGTTGATGAGGAATTGTGTCCGAAGTTGAAAGCAGGGACTCTGGAGCCAAACAGCCTGGGTGCAAATCCTGCCTCTGCCATTCTGTCCATGTGCCCCAGAGCAAGTAACTTAGCCCTTCTATACTTCAGTTTTCTTATGTGTAAAATGAGGGTGAAATAATAGTGTCTATTTCTTACAGTGGCTGTACCTATTTCTTAAGGTAGCCAATATATGTATATAAAGGATTTCTAAAGGTACCTGGTACATGGAAGCAAAATAAAATTGTTCGCAGTTATTATTCTGTGATCTTGGGCAATTGAGATACACACCGTAGGCCTCAGTTTCCCCATCTGTAAGATGATTCAAATGAAGTGGGTTTAAGGCTCAAGGCATATGGCTCTCCCCTTCTCTTTTTTATTCAAACTCATAGAATTCTTCACACACACAATATGCTAATCTTCTACATAAAGCAGTCTAAGATTAAGTGCGTATTTAATCAAACTACATTAAATGTAAAAATTATTCCCTAAGATTTGATAAATGCCTCTTGTAAGAGATTCAACAAAAGGTAAAATTAATAACCAAAATTTGTCATAGCAAATCTCTGTAATGAACATACTTCTTAAAATCTTCCCCCATCATACCATAAGCGGTTATATAAGTGAACTAATGCTCGCATGAAAATGCCGATTTCATACATTGAGGTCCTGCACCTAAATCATAATTACTCAGTGTTCCTGATTAGTGTTTGCACTTCAAGCAAATTAGCATGACGTTAAACAATTCAACCCAATGTCTTTTGCAATCACCTGCTAACATCAGACCATTTATGTCTGAGAATAATTTCTTGCTAATGCCTATACACACATACACCGTAATTATACCTCAGATTATCTCACTGAATCAGCTCTCTGACAATGAAAAGTTGTAATCATCCTTTTCACAAAGATAAATTTGGAAGAAATATGAGATCAAAGGCCCCACTGAAATCGTCAAGGGCCTAAGCATCACAGTGTGTAAGGGCCGGAAGGGCTCTCAGCTGTCTTGTCCAACCCTCACTTCACAGGAAAGAGAGGCAGAAATCTGACCAAGGTCATGCATGTGATACGTGGTGGAGTTAGCTGGACCTTAACTCCTGTGAATCTGACTTCCTGTTTTTCAAAGTCAGTGGATCCATCTCCTTCAAAGATGGCAGGACCTCACCTAGACTAGCAAAGATGGAAGTCTCAGGACAAGGAGAATATCCAGCCTCATTAGCAGCTCTCCCTCCTGGCCCCTTAGCATCTACAGCCCCCTGCCCCATGGTAGCCAGAGCTCCTGATGCAGGGGGCAGAGTTGACTGGGAGCCCCCAGCTGCTGCACCCCCCCCGGCTCTACCCCTGTCTTGATTGAGGCCATACCTCCCTGAGCCACTCCCAGATGTGACCAAGTACAGCAGGCAGGGGTCCTAGTGCAGCCTGTGGCTGTTAGGGGGCACTCCTCCAACAGGTGACTTTGGCCTGAAAATTTCAAGTCTCTTCCATCCAAGTCTTCCCTTTTATTTCTGTTTTCAGACCTGAAACATGGTTTTCTGTGCCTGCCCCCACTTCCTCTCCTTTATCCTTGACAGGCATTTATCACATCCTCTCTTGGTGTCAGCTTCAAACTACCACAGTCTCTAAAATCAAGATTTGTCAGGCAATCAAGGAGGAACTGAAGAAGTGTCAAAAATATGCCTCACCCTGTATCGTGAGAAGAGTGGCGGAAAAGAGACAAAATAAAGGAACAAAGATTGATGAAGCTGAATGACAGAAATATTGTTTTAAAGACAAAGTAGGCAGAGAAGAAACAAAGAAACTAGAATCTTGAAAACCAGGAGAAAGGGATAAAGAAGAGTTAGGGAGGTGCACATAATCTAGCTGTTTTAAATAAGGAATTCGAAGAGGAAAAAATATTTTTAATTGTTTCTCAGTCAGAAAGAGTGACTGCAGCCCAGTGAAATTGATCAGGAGAGGTAAAGGCTCCCACATCAGCCTGGAAAGTTCCTCAGAGGGAGCCAGGAAAATACTGTGAAGGCTCTGCCTAAAGCTTCAGACAGAGAACCACAGCTGGGCAGTTAGGGCAGCCCAGTCATGCAAAGGGCTTATATACATGTGGGCTGATGTGACGGGGTGTAGCAGATTAAACCCGGCCACAGATTCTTTGCTACTCCTCCCTTAGACAGGTGGGCTCTACTACCCCGTGCCACCACCACCTTTTAAATCTGGACTGGCCCCAATGACTTGCTTGACCAATAAAAGCCAGCAGTTGGTAGAAGTAATGTTCCGGGACCTCCAAGGCTAGCTCATGAAAGACCTTGAAGCTGCCACCTAGGCTTCTTAAAACATTCTTTTCAGAGTCCTGAGTTGCCATGTAAGAAGTTTGTAACTCTAAGACTGCCATGCTGGAGAAGCCACGTGTGTAGGATCCCAGAGCAGTACTCTCAGCACACAACCAGCTGTCCAGCTGTCCCCTCCAAGGCACTACTACACTACTCCAAGGCACTTAGACGAAGCTTTCTAAGACTCTCCAGACCATCTGCCAGCTGACTACCACCACGTAAACTCTGTTGAGGCCACGTGGAACAAAAGAATCACTCTGCCAGGCTCTTCCCACATTCTTGATCCTTTGGATGATACGATATAATAAAAATGGTTGTTACGCACTGAGTTCTGGAAAACAGGAGAGGGCTCCAGAGAATAGCAGGAGATATCTAAAGGATTGCTAGATAAATTTCTAGGTGAAAGGCTTTGAATATGAGGATACAGTATTGCTTGTGTCCTCAGAGAATGTAGTGGAGAAACACATGAATCAGGTGCCCCTGAGGAAAGGCACAGAAAGATTGGACACCCTGGAGACAGACAAAATCCCAACTAAATCCAGGCTCGGATTAGCTATTGTTGTGATGGGAAAATATCTCCTGGATTGGAATGTCCCATTTAGGGAGGCAAATGTGGATAAGATGTCTTAGAATTGGAGGTTTGGGGCAAACACAGACCTTAATTGATTTCATTTCTCTCAATAAGGCAAATTCCAACATCCAGAAGATTTTTTTTTTTTTTTGAAAAATGAAATAATGTGCCAGAAAGGAAGAAGTCAATGTGGTAAAACCACTGAAATCCAGCAATTAGTGCTCATTCTAGGAGTTAGTGCTCATTCTGGGAGTTAGATAAGGAAAGAGACCAACATGAGAAGCAGGGTAGAGTGACAGAAATTCAACAGAGTCTCCCTAAAAGGAGTCAGGGATTAAGAAAAGGAGAAAATCCTGGAGACATAGTTCATTAGTGGGGGGAAAAAAAAAGAATGTAGCAGAAAGAAATGCTACTCAAGGTTAACATACTCAAAAGGTATGGAAAGACTGTGTTCTAAGAAGCATATAGCAGAAGGACTGGTCTTCACGAGGCCTATAAGGATCCAAACTTCACGAACATCACAAGGAAACCTTCCTTAGAAAGACAGGGATAAAAAAAAAAAAAAAAAAGGAAAAGAAAAAGAAAAAAAAAGAAAGACAAGAAAGACAGGGATCTTAGGCTTAAGCAGTTCCCTAGCAAGAGGCAAGGATAACAGCTTTCATGATATAGAACTAAAATGTCTATGTATTCTAAGGCAGTTTTTAATTTTCTTATTTAGACCTAAAGGAATTTTGAAAAATATATGACCCCTTGCACATTTTTGATTTGATGGTTAAAATTTTTCACCACCAGTTTCAAGAACAAAGTTGGAAAGGATGTAATTTCCAGCAGATTGTAGATACTCACATAAAATAAAAGGATTACATCACTCTTTTTAGATGTAGTCAGTGGAACTTAAATACCAAAACAACTTGATGCCCTCATCATCCTCTTAAAAATGTATGAATAATCCCTTTCTTTAACATTGTCAGCATTTTGCATCTTTTCATCCTTAAATTTATGTTCCCATCCAATCCCTCCTCAGAATTTTCTTTTAATGTAATACATTTAAGTTTCAAAGTGTTTTATGGATCACCCTTGTCATATTTATCACTGACATTTGAAATTTCATTTTTTTCCTGTGCCTATCAGGCTCTAAGTATTTAAAAATACTCTCTTCTTGGGGCATCTGGGTGGCTTAGTTGGTTAAGCGTCCAACTCTTGGTTTGGCTCAGGTCATGATCTCAGAGTCATGGGATAGATAACAGCTTCAAGCCCCATAGGGCTCGGCGCTTAGGGTGGAGTCTGCTTGAGATTCTCTCTCCTTCTCCCTCTGCCCCTCCCCTTGCTCGCATTCTTTCCTTCTAAATAAATAAATAAAATCTTTTAAAAAATACTCTCTTCTTGGTTGAGTTACTAATTATTATCAGTACAATTGGCCAAAGCAACATAGATTACAAATTTTGACAAATAATCATAAATTACAAAAATTTAAATTTTATTACAAATATATGTCCTGATGAGATAAATGAGGCTTTGTATTCTTTTTTAGGCTTTCTCATTAATTCATATATACATGATTGAATATTGACTTAGTGCTCTATTTTGAGACGTAAACCCTGAAAAATCTTGTTCCCATAAATACATAGAGAGGAATGGGAAGAGTTTATATAGCCAAGTTGCTCAACCCTTTGAGTACATTCTGAGTTATGCAATCACATAGTGATCCAACATCAAACACTATTTTTGATGATCTGTGAGCTGATAACTCCTCTAAATTGGTAAAAGCAAAGAATTGGAAATCACTTGACTTGCAAAAGCATTTGTCACCCAATCATTAGAGTTGTTCATTCACTATCTCAATTTCTGGGAAGAATTCCAAATGTACTTTACCAAGACTTATCAAATAATTATTAATTATACCCATTTCTCTTTCACTTGGAGCACCTTGGGTTATCCAAATTATGTAGAAAGGATTGGGAAAATCAAAATATTATTACTTTCATTGCCAATACAATTTTTAATAAAAATATTTGTGTGTGTTTCAAACAAGTTTTATCAAAACCTTGACACTACAGCTTTTGCTTATTTAAATTATGGAAATGCCCACCTTATATCCTAATTGGCAAAGACAGTTCTTTCAACCAAGCCAGTCAGCCAAGACAACTTTTTCTCAATATAGAACTAACTACATTTTTAATTATAAAATGTTTTGATATGTTTCAAGAAATGCTAAAAAAAAAAAACACTGACAAATAATTATAGAAATCATTCTCCAAGGGAAAATGCTAAAAACTGGTAGTACTAAAACAATGTAGAGATAAAATAAAATCTGGTTTATTTGTATATGTTATAAAGCCAAGATAAATCAATTTACTAAACTTTTAATAATGCAAAGTAATATGTAGCTAACATTGCAAATTACTTATAAATCTAGGAATATAGTAAAGAACATTGTATTTTTTCAGTAAATAGGTGGGTATATGTATTGAAATTTGGTGTTCATTATAAGGAATAATTAAAATTTGAGAATAAAAAATTAGAAATCAGGGCGCCTGGGTGGCTCAGTGGGTTAAGGATCCGATTCTTGATTTTGGTTCAAGTCATGATCTCAGGGTCATGAGATGGAGCCCCATGTTGGGCTCTAGCCTTAGTAAGGAGTCTGCTTCTCTCTCTCCCTCTCTCTTTCCCTCTCTGCCCACCCCCTTATGTGTGCATGCTCTCTCTCTCTAATAAATAAATAAATCTTAAAAAAACATTAGAAATCATTTGATTATTTTTAGTAGCTCTAATGATCAAACTTCCCTACATATTTAAAGAAGGAAAAAGGTATTTACTGGTTAAATCTAATGAGTCCAGCTGCCAGCAATTAATTTTATCTTTTGCTAACAAGAAGTAGAAATTAGCATAAATATTTCATAAAATATGTTGACAAAATAAGCTTTAACTGCTTTCTTAAATAATGTGCACCAAATCTGAAAAAAATCATGTAAAATTTGTATCTGTGGATTTCATCCAATATATCTTGAAAAATTTAGTCATTCTCTAAAATACTCCAGCATTTAAAAGAATCAGGATCATTAACCTTTAGAATCTCTGGCTCTTCAAAGATGTTTTCTAGCCAATGGATGACATATCCTAGGGTTGAGTGTGAGATATAGTTGCAAGGAATTGCTTGCATTTAAATATGTGCCCCCAAAAGCCACTTTGAGTGCTTGATGTATCCTATCAGTTCTCTCTTTGCTTTGTCTAAGGAGAATGTCCCTCAAGAGCCATGCATAGTCTGGGAGTAAATAGAGATGGAAGGGACATAATAAATTGAAAACTTTCAAAACCACCCTACCAACACACACACACACACACACACACACACACACACACACACAACCATATATCTCCACAATGGGCAAAACACACAATTTCTAATACCTTTCTCAATGGAAATATGTAAGAAAAGCACAGAAATAATTCATGGAGGCCTATGGGTTATAGTTCAGGAATGAAGGCTTCTTTGATCTCCCCAATCCTACTGCCACTCCAAGGCTTTACACAGCAGGGCAATGCACTATAAGATTTGGGATGGATGGGAGCACATCCCTCTTTTGGAAAGTAATAGAAGGGATGTTTGAAACTGTGTATTATTGGGAGGATCATTTCTAGGAATGAAACAAAAATTGGAGATCTGGACATTGATTTCCTTAAAAGTATATATGCTTGCATTTCTCCTAGAAAATCTTTGGGAACCTGGAGAATGTGATGCCTTTGAAGTGGTTTGAAGAATTCTAGCCTAAGTTACTTCAAGCAGCCCAAATCAATGCAGCCTGTGATGGCAGAAAAACAGTGTTTGGAGGGGAGCTAGAAATTAAGAAATGTTAAAAATGCTGGGTGGGAAAGTATGCAAACCAAGCAAGTCATTGGGAAGAGATTACAAATATCTGACTTTGCGTGAAGAAGTAAACATATCAAATGCCCTTCTATAAAAAAAAGGAGACATTTTTCTCCCATATATAGTAAACACTGTGCCACAGTTAATCTATGGTAGATGCTTCCCCCCAGTGAATGAATGTTCAGAAAGCCTTGTGGACCATGGACAACTGAAATAAACTGATGTAATGCCACAGGTGCCACCAAGATGGTGTCTGTTCCCTACCCTCTTTCACTCAACTGCAAAGAAGTATCTGTTAAGACCGTCAGCAACCCTAAGACGGAGTCCTAGCATGAAATGTTGCCTGGAACTCGTCCTTTAGGGACTGAGGATTGGCCTTGTTTTAACTTTCTGTGAGTGCAGGAGTAGTGCTGTGATACTGCTGTGTATCCACGGTACTACCTCTTTCAAGCATAGCTGAGAAAGACCAGTACAAATTGGGAAGCCTGAAAAAAAAAAAAAAAACAACAACAACAAATTGGGAAGCCTGGGGGATGCCTGGGTGGCTCAGCGGTTAAGCGCCTGCCTTCAGCTCAGGGTGTGATCCTGGAGTCTTGGGATCGAGTCCCACATTGGGCTCCCTGCATGGAGCCTGCTTCTCCCTCTGCCCGTGTCTCTGCCTCTCTCTCTCTCTCTCTCTCTCTTTCTCAATCTCTCTCTTTGTGTCTCTCATGAATAAATAAATAAAAATCTTAAAAAAAAAAAAAAAAACTGGTAAGCCTGCAGGGAGCCCCTCCCCTTGCTGGAGAGACAGACCAGACTATAGCTTCCCAAGGAAACATGACCACACACACTGGGATGAGACCTTTCTGGCTAAGATGAGCACAGAAAGAAAATGGAAGAGAATTAGATTAACCTAAGTATTTGGGACTTTGAATTATTCCTACAGGTAAAGGGATGCAGAGTTTTATTTTTAAGTTTTTTTTAACTATTTTCTCTCAGAGAACTTTATGATAAGACAGACAATTTCTAAATTTTAGAGATCTTTATGTACAGATTATCTTTATGTTACGACTTAGCTGCATTGCAGCCTCTGATTACCTATACTGAACAACATAACTGAGCAAGATCTGAGAGTGGGAAATAGGACAAAAAAGCAAATTTTGAGCTTTAGTTACAAAACCTCCTTAGAGCTAATTTAATGGATGTAATATCATGAGTCATTTTCAAGCCTTCAGGAACAGAGTCTAAATTTCCCACTGTGACTCCAGAAGGATCTACAAAGAAGTAGGGGTTGTTATTTGGAGGAATGGCTTCATGAAAGTGAGAAATAATCTCCCCGCTGGCAGCTGACCTCCTCCCCCAAGGGGCTCAGCCGCCCTCCTGCCTGACCACAGCCCAATGGATAAGGCCAATAAGACAAGTGGGAAAAATTAGAGAGGGAGACAAAGCATGAGAGACTCCTAACTCTGGGAAATGAACAAAGGGTTGCAGAGGAGAGGTGGGCAGGGGGATGGGGTAGCTGGGTGATGGGCACTGAGGAGGGCACTTGATGGGATGAGCACTGGG
This sequence comes from Canis lupus baileyi, assembly GCF_048164855.1. NCBI lineage: Eukaryota > Metazoa > Chordata > Mammalia > Carnivora > Canidae > Canis > Canis lupus. Next base: position 12,802,911 of record NC_132860.1, read on the forward strand.
TGTTATACTATATGTTGGCAAATCGAACTTAAATAAAAACAAATGTAAAAAAAAAAGGCCAATAAAATAATAGGGCAATAAGTGTCAACTACTAAGGGGCCGTATGTGGTTCCCCACTATTCCTCTCCCCTAGGTAGGGATTTCAGCAACACACCTCTGCTAGCTTTGCTCCCTACCTCCTTCTGTCCCCCTACTGAGACGGTAGGGATGAGTATGTTCAGCTTAGCACCTGTCTCTCTTCTCTTATGAAGTGTCGCTCTGCTCTGAGCTCTGTCACAAGCTAAGTGCTTGTCCCTCAGGGGATGCCTGAGGCTGACCAGCAGGGAGGGGAAATTTAGCTGTGAGATAAAGTTTTAACTAGCTCACTTAGCCACAGAGCCAAAGCTGCATTCCCTAATCAGTTTTATTAGAATAAAACTATTCTATTTTAAACTAAAATCAAAAATAATTGATGGAATGAAGGATAAATTAATATAACTTCTACCCACATGAAGCTGAGTCAAGGTACAGTTTAGAGTCAATTTATTTGATAGAGAGTCCCTTAGAAGTCATTTTTAAGTAAATCATTTTTTATAAGTTAAGTTTTCTCTTACCTCCCACATAGCTAATCCTCTATTCCCAGATAGATTAATCATCAGTGTTCATTAATTTCCTATTGGTGGCTCCTAACATTTAAACTTTAAAGTTTTCCATACCCACCAAGTAGTCAAATTATCTTAATAAACAATTCTTTAGGTGACTAGGGGGCTCTTTTAGCAAAGCACACTGTGAGCTTCTCTTAAGGTAGAGCAAGTCTTGAGTGAATAAAGCTGTTGACACTGTCAGAAGAGTGCCACCAGTTACTCTTGGCTTGTCTCATTTAATCCTAATGACAACCCACTGCAGAGGTGAAGGACATTAAGTAACTGGCCCAAGTCTGCAAATCCAGTAAGTAGCACCACCAAGATGTGAACCTGGATACTCCAAACTCCACACAATCCTCTACCCCACAACACCCACATTCATAGATTTCCATGCTACCAAGACTGGAAGAAACCTTGCAAGTCACTCATCCCCTGCTAATGCCCCCCAAGCCTGACGTGCTTGGCTCAGGGACAGAGAGTCCCTTCGGAAAGGCAGCCCCTTCCACTGCAGGGCGGCAGCCCTGTTGTTTCACCAACTCCTTGCTACAGAGAATGTCCTCTAGATCTGGCCCTGCTGGCCTGAGGCCCTTCTCCCTGCAGAACCCCCAAACACAGAACTTTGGGGGTAGCAGAGTGTCTGTCCATCCTTAGATGAAACACCCTCGGCTCCTCCACCTATGTCCCACATACCTTGATCTTCAGCCTTTCCCCCAACCTTGTAGGAGCCTCCTCTGAGCACAGCCATTGCCAGGGAGACATCCGGGGTCTGGAACTGGACGTAATACTCCAGAATAGAGCGAACCAGATCAGAGTAGTGCTAGGTTGTCATTGCCCTCATTGTGAGCATTGTTCTATTACATAGTATTTTTGTGGATGGTGGGGAATGGGGGGCGGGGGGGTGGCGAGCACTGTTCCTCTGCTCAAGAGCCTCCTGAGAAAAAAAAATTTTTTTACTAAATTGCATTTCCTGAAATGCCAGCATGCCAGAGTAAGTGATCAGGTGCTTTAAGAATAATAATTTTAAAAAAAGATTCATTGTGACTATGCAAGTTTGGAATATACTGCTTAATATTCATTCATTAATAAGTCTTTATTGAGTGCCTACTGTATGAAAGGTACTATCTTAGTGGCCAGATATATATCCGTGAACAAAACGAACCCAAATCCCTATCTATGGAAGCTATAGGCCTGACAAATACTATGAATGTGTGGAGACCTTTTAAGAAGACTCTTGATGCAGAAGAGCACATGATGGAAGAAATCCCAATGCAAGGAAATAGGCTTAAGTTCCTTTATGTGGAGATACCCCCAAATATGATCCTTATATAATTACTAACATCCCAGGGATTGGTACCAGGGTCCTTGGGTCACCAGTTTAAGAAGCACATGCTTACAACACTGAACACAAATCACCTTGCCTTCAGCCAGTGTGTTTCCTATGTCACTGCCATCTGTATGGAAACGTCCTAACATAAAAACCAAACAAAACAACAAACAACCTAAACATCAGACAAAAAGTATTATGAGTATGGCAATCCTGACCCGTAGGAGGGCATAGAGGGGGCCACCAAGATGCATAGAGGGGGCCACCAAGGTGCATGCTGGGAGGGAAGGGGGCTTATCTGAAGCTAAGGAATATGTTGGACAGACAAGGGGAGGGAGGCCAATGGGTGATCAAATTCTAAGAGAGGAGCAGCTGATCCAGCTCAGCTCCCAAACCAAGCATCAGTGACCCAGGTGGTCAGACCTGGGGAAGGGCAGGACTTAGCCAGGGAAACAGAAGGACCAGATCAGGAATCCCACTGCGAACAAGATCGGGATGAAGGAAAACCCAGAATGGACCCAGCACTGCCCAGGAAACCAGCAGCATGGTCTACAAGGTCCAGGCAGGCTCCTGGCAGCCCAGGGAGCTTTCTCCAGGATTCTGACACAGACCATTGAAAAGACACCTTTGCCTCCTGGTAGATTGACTACTTCCAAACCCAGCGGGCTTCTGTTTACAATCCAACATAACTCTTCGAGCTTAGCCCTTTTCATTGAACCTGCTACCTCCAGGCAAAAAGGCACAGAAGTAACATGAAAAGTATCAGTAGGTACCATAGCCCTGCTCAAAAATACCTCCAGGCTCCCTTCCTTCCCAGATCTTGCCTTCAATATCCTCACTCTTCGCCCCCTTGACTTTTTCACCCACTTTGGCCTCATGTTCCATAGGGTCCTTCTGGGATTTGAGAGCTCAGTTTGGGACACTGGCCCCAGCTTGAGCCACCACCAGCCCCTATATGTGCGGGTCAGCATTTGCACATCAATGCCAAGTACCAGCCCCAGCAGCCCAGGCTTTGGCCCTTCCTTCCACTCATCCCAGGCTCTTGGGACAGAGTGGCCTTTGCAGACTCTCCGGGGTTGCGGGGTGAGAATGCATCGGCCCAGCTGCACTGCCCAGCAGCAGGTGGGCCGGGTCAGAAGAGCCTGTACCCTGTGCAAAATGAGCCAGACACACAGGAAGGAGAAAAAGGAAGCTCCGGGCTGTGTAGAAAGGCTGAGTCTGGAGAGAAGCTGATAGGGAAAGGGACTTGCTATTTGTGGAAGGCTTTTATTTGGTGGTGGGAAAAGAATGGCAAATATGTAACACAATATTTCTGTAACTATAAATAACATGTAAATACCTTTCATAATGAAAACCTTATGGAATCCGCTTTTCTGGGAGGCTTTTAAAATAGGAAAAGGCAACAGAGGGAAATAACATATATTTAACCCATACTATGATGTTTGCTTAATCCTCTCACTTTTCTTCTGGGGAAGGCTTTCACTTTGTGGATGAAGAAAATGAGGCCTTTTGGAGGTTAAGGACATAATCAAGGTCTCACAGTGAACCAGAGTTTGAAAGTAGATCTATCTGGTTCCAAAGCCCTCGTTCTTTCTAGAATCAAGCACGACCCTGCCTAGAGGGTCTTTCGACCTTTCGAGATTCTTTTCTATTGCCGGGATTTCTGGAATTGGTTTGTTCCCCACAGGTACCTTACATCTTTCAGGACACTAGGGACCCACTGCATGTACCGTGGACAATAAGTACACGGAGATTTAAGGTGGTAGGAACGATACTGAAAGTGCAGTTGGGAAATGCCAACTTCTGCGTGGACTTGCTCTGTGCTCTGTGAACCTTAGGTAAGTCTCTTCCCTCTCTGGGTTCTAGTTTTCACATCTGGAAAATGGAGATTTGGGCTAACATGGGAAGCCTCGAGCTCTAACAATCCTGTTTGCTAGGTGCCGGAGTTCACCTTGGTAGTCTGAGGCTAACCCCCCCCACCCCCGGCCCCGAGAAAGGACTTTTTAGGGCTTCTCACGGCCTGGTGCACACCTTTCCTAACCCACACCCCCACCCCAGGGGTCTACATGAGCGCCCCTCTCCGCAGCCCTGCCCGCACTGACCTGCACTTCCCGGGTCAGGGCCAGCTCCAGCAGCTGGCCGAAGTGCTGGCCCAGCGTGCTCAAGGTCTCACTCACACAGGCCTTCATTGACTTCAGGACATGTTCATTCTCAACCTGGAGGCACCTGGGAGAAAGAAGCCGCAGAGTGGGGCCACTGGGAGGGGCAGGTATCCAGCCTAGAACCATCCCAGGGGCCAGATCTGGGCCTGCTACAGGCCTGGGGGTGGTGCCAGTGGCCTAGGGAGAAGCCATCAGCTCCAGGGGAATCAGAGATGGAATATTCCATAACAGGTTCGTCCTTCTCTGGCCTGCTAGGGTTCAGAGAAGCACTGCCTGAAAAGGGAGCTAACAGTCCATGTCACCAAGAAGAAAGGCCATCAGAGAGTGGTCAAATTCATACCTCTGGGCTTCTCCCTGAGAGAATCTGCTCTCATTGCACCGGGGTCTAGGGATGGGGATAGGAGCTGCAGAGGAGGGTGCTGGTGTGCCAGGCAGGCCAGGGCTCACTTGCAAGGTGTATGGCAATATGTGTGACCCTTTAAGAAATGCTATTCAGGGGCATCTGGGTGGCTCAGTGGTTGAGCGTCTGCCTTTGGCTCAGGTTGTGATCCTGGGGTCCTGGGATCGAGTCCTGCATTGGGTTCCCCACAGGCAGCCTGCTTCTCCCTCTGCTTATGTCTCTGCCTCTCTCTGTGTCTCTCATGAATAAATAAAAATCAAGAAAGAAAGAGAAAGAAAGAAAGAAAGAAAGAAAGAAAGAAAGAAAGAAAGAAAGAAAGAAAGAAAGAAGAAAGAAAGAAAGAAAGAAAGAAAGAAAGAAAGAAAGAAAGAAAGAAAGAAAGAAAGAAAGCGGGCTGTCTACAGAAAGGAGCTTTAAAAATGTTCTCCCCAGGTAGGAAGAACAGGGGGTGGATCAAGTTTGAATTTATCCCTATAGCCTGAAATGTTCCGCTGGAAGGCCAAAGACCCCAGCAGGAACCCTAGGGGATACCAAGTCCCATGTTTCTCTTGCAGGGCATGGGGGCTGGGAAGAGTAAAGGAGAGTGTTAACATACACCTGGGTGTGCATACATGTGAGGCTGAGTGTATGTGTCTGCGTGTAAACGTATATATATATGTTTATGTGTGTGAGATACAGAGAAGAAGGTGTGGGTGTATTTCTGTGAATATATGAGTGTGTGTTTATATATCTATATACAGGCAAGTGTGTGTCTGTGAAATCCTTGTCTATGTGTCTGTGAGTATAGGGTGTGATGTCTGCTGTCATCTTGCCTTGACTTTGGGGGATTGGGTGGGGCCTTCCCAAAGCTCTGGGAAACCTTTTCCTTCTTACCAACCTTTACCAATCCTCTCTCTTCCTATGCCTGGGCCTCTCCTCCTTTACATTCTCCATAGGGCCTGAAAATGGGGCAGAAAATCCCAAGGGACCCTTTCAAGGTCGCTGATAAAAGTCAGCAAAAGTTGGCTCCTGGGCCACCACCAGGCCTCCCCACTCACGCTCTCCCTCTGGAAGAAGATGCCAGCCCCTTCCCCTGCCTGAGGACAGCCTGTCCAGTCTTAGCCAGCATCCAGATTTTTACCTCTCTGTGATGGCCGAGAGCTCTGAGCATTTCTCCATTAGCAGTTTCTCGAGCTGTAGAAAAAAATAGAAAAGTCTATTTGAGTCAACAAGCATAGGTTGAGGACCAACTACCCACAGGGCCCTCCAGGGTATAAAGATGAATCAAATCACCTGATTTTGGAAGCAGGCACATAAACTGTAACACAGTGCTATATGGATGGCAAGACACCATCATCAGCTTCTTTGGGAGCTCAAAAAAGAAAACCAGGCACTGAGTTATGCTGGGGGACCTGGGACGCTTCAGAGAGGAAGGGACATTTGAGCGGGGCTGCTAGGGATGAATAGGAGTTTACTGCCTGTGAAGTGGAGCAAGGAAAAGGGTAAAGCACTGAGCTGGGGAGTGAATGCCCGAAGAAAGAAAACCAGATGACAAGGCGATTTTCAATGCTCCATTATAGGCTTAGAAAAGAAGCTTCAAGATCATGGACTTCAGAATCAGAAAGAGACTGAATATGACTTAACTTTGGGCAAGTTACTTAGGCTCTCTGAATTTCTGTTTCCTCATCCATACGGTGAGGATATCATACTAGCTAATATTTTTCAGCAACTGTTTTTCATCTTTAACATGTAATAACACATTAGTCCGCACAACATATGTATGAAAAATGTGCTATTATTATACTCATTAGGGTGATGGAACTGGGGCACAGAGAAGGTAAGTAACTTGCCAAGGTCGCACAGCAGAGCTGACACTTGAGCCCAGTCTGGCACAAAAGTGGGTACACGGCACCCCTGAACAGCCTCTCGCAGTGGCTATGCCTGCCTCACACGTAGTGCAGGTTAAATGAGGCGTGTGTGGGCAAGCACCTAGCTCGGTGCCCAGTACGTGCTAGGTTCTCAGTAAAGGTCCTTACTATCTTCCCTGCTTCTCAGAACAGGAGGGAGGCCCTGGAGCAGGAAAGGTTCAAACACTTTGGACACTTCGGACCCATTCTTCCAGAAGGCATCCCCTTCCAAGGGCCCGCCCCTGCCCATGCCAAGACAGCCGACCTGACCCATCTCCTGCGAGGAGCTCCTGCTGACCGCGCTGTACTCGCTGACCATGGAGCGGGCGTGGCAAGTCAGACGCACACTCATGCTGTGGACACGTGCCCAGCGGTCCTGGGCCAGCTTCTGTCCAATCCTGCGCAGCTCGGTGCTGATGACCCAGCCCCTCTTGAGAAGCAGCTGCAGGGGGTCTCCGGGGCCAGGGCCGCCGGCCAGGATGAGGTCACTCTGTGCATCTTCCTCCAGGCTGATGGGCTTTGCCTGCAGGACGCACATGCACTCACACTCGGTCATGAGCTTCAAGTCCTCCATCCAGCGCTGGACCGAGTCCACCTGCATCAGGTGCAGCCTGCAGCCAGGGAACAGTGCCACGGTGGCCATCAACACCCCGCGATCGCCAAAGGTTTCCATTTCAGGCCATCAGATGTTTACTAAACACCTCCTATATGTTCATCAGTGTTTCTTGTGTTCACTTACCATGGTAACCCTCTTATTTTCCACTATCTCCATCTTACAGATAACAAGACGGAGGCACGGAAGTTTTGGAAGCAGATGACCAGACAAGCAACAGGCAATGAATCTGGCACGTTAGCAGACTATATTCACCAGAAGAAGAAGAAAAGAGAAAAAGCCTAAATATCAAGGAGTGCTTCTGTTGTTATGAGCTATGGTACAGCTACACAATTCTTCGAGAGTGAACTACAAAGAGCAGCCCCAGACTCACGCGATCAGAAAGGGGATAGAGAGGATGGAAACACATATGATCATCGTGTTCTAGAGCTAGAAAGCTAAGCAACCTGGCCTAAGAGCTTCTAAGAGGAAAGACGTGAACTAGTCTCTGGCTCACTGACTCATTCACTCCATAAACACTGCAGTGGACAGCTGTCACTTTTGTCCTTCTAGCGTCCTTCCTCCTTCCGTCAAAGGCAGAGGCAAGTTACATTGCTGCCTCTTGGTGTGGCGGCCTGGGCTTCAGCTGTTCCCTCCTCCCAAACACAGGGGCTGCGAGGCTGTGAAGGCACAGTGCCTGGGAACCAGCATGCGGCACCTGTGGTGCTGGGTGGGGAAGAGCTCTGGGGCCCTGGGGGGCCGGGGGGGGCGGGGGGACACACTCATGCCCCCTTCCTTCAGGCCTGGAACGGAAAGGGCCATGGAAAAGCCAAGGAGGGAGAAAAAGGGAATCAGTGCCCCAAACTTCCCCTGGCTTGGGCCCTTTCCAGAAGGCCTGATGAGATTCCAGACTCCCCTTTTTGTCACCCCCTCCGCCCCTGTCTTGCACAGAAGTGTGCTCCATTCTCGTTCTTTAAGATCTTTAAGAACTAGAAAGAAAGTGGGATTTCAGAAGCCGTGTTAATTAAAACCCTAGCTGATTTATTGCTCGGCTGGTAAGAGAAATGGAATGACAAAACTATTGATTTCTCTAGTATCTGCGTTATTAGGGCCTGTGAGCGTCTGTTTGTGGATATGAACTCATTTGGGTGTCTGTCTATATTATCTGTATGCCGGTGTCTGGATGTCTGGCTTGGAGCTTGTGTGTCTCTACCTGCGCAAATAGTCAGATGATTGTGTGTGTTTACAAGCCTTGCATCAGATAAACTCGATGACTAAGAACAGCTGGGGTGGGCCTTGAGCGTGGGCTGCATTTAATGACTCAATTCCAAAGTAAAGTGTGTAGAAAGGGGACAAAGAAAAAGTAACTTTGCAGCAGATAAACCTGACATAACCTCATCCTACTCAAGAGATCTAAATGAACCTCACTGCTCATCAGCCGTGTTGACCGCGTGGTACCTCTGATGAGATGTGATGAAAAGGCCTTTCTTCCCCCAAATACATGGCCTCAGTCTCATCATGGGAAAGGCATCAGGGGCCGGCTCAGGAACACTCTACAGAATACCTAATCAGTACTCCTCAAAACTGTCAGCGTCATCACCAACAAGGTAACACTAAGAACTTGTCATAGGCCAAAGGAGACAGAGGAGACGTGATGACTAATTATAACAGGATCTCCTGGATGGAATCCTGAAACAGAAAAGAACCTTGGGGGGGGCACCTGGGTGGCTCAGTGGTTGAGAGTCTGCCTTTGGCTCAGAGCGTGATCCCGGGGTCCTGGGATCCAGTCCCACGTCGGGCTCCCCGCAGGGAGCCTGCTTCTCCCTCTGCCTATGTCTCAGCTTCTCTGTCTACCTCCCATGAAAAAATAAATAAAATCTTTGAAAAAGGAAAGAATCTTCGTAGAAAACTAGTGAAAGCCACATAAAGTCTGGAGTGGAGACACAGCCCACCGTGTCAGGGCCTTGAGCGTAAGAAAAGCTTCCACAGGCCCAGGCCAACAAGGCTTATACATTCGCACATGGGGGCCAACAGAGCTGGCTCTGCTACTCACGGCCTGTGTGGCCAAAGGGAAGCTGTGGCTGCTTTATTTTTTTTCCTTTTTCTGAAATTTTTATTGAAATATCATAGGTACATAAAGGTGAACAAATTATAATATCAAGGGACAGTTTGGTGGATTTTCAGCATCCAGGGAGTCTCCCTTGTGCCCCCTTCTGGTCACTCCCCAACCAGGATAACCAGCCTCCTGACTTAACAACACACCTTAGTCTTTTCAGTAACTTAACCTCTCTGAGCCTCAATTTCTTTATCTGTCACAAAAAGATAATAATTGAAACTTCCATGCCAGGTAGATGAAAGAACTACATCAAATGGTTGAATGTGAAGGACTTAGGACAGTATGTGGCATAAAGAAATGGTCAAAGAGGCTAGTTCTCCTTGCTGCCCTTCCCCCATGTAACGCTTCAGCACCTCCAGAAATTACTAACCTACTGGCTAGAAGTTTCTGAGCACATTCCACATGTTGAGCACTGTGCCAAGTGCTTTACATGAATTGTTTAATTTATTCTTCAAGACAAGCATCTGAGTTAGTAGTATTGTTATCCCCATTTTACAGATGAGGAAGCTGGGACGAGAGAGGTAAAGTCACCCGGATAAAAAGTAGTAGCACTGGCACTGAAATCTTGGTCTCTCTCACTCCAGAGTCTACTCTTAACCTCTTTGCTTTACTGCTTCCCACTCTGAGAATCCTTCAAAAAGAAAAAAAGACCTAGAGGAGCAGAGAGCAAGATGAGACAACCTTAACACAGGGAGATGGGAAGAACAATTTTTCCCAAGCAAAGACTATTGGGGCTGCATCTGTGCAACAGGAAGAGAAAGGAAGCTGTGAGCCACTGGCTCTGCCTAAAGCTCTGGGGTACAGGGAGGCCAGGATCCTGGGCCCCAGAGATGCAATCGCTGCTTTCAGGCTAAACCCACTCCCGGCTGCCCAGTTGCAGGAGCTGCCTTTCAGGGTGATGGCCGCAGAGACGCAGACAGACAGGGGCGCCTTTGGGGGAAAGCAGAATCTGGTTTTCTTTAAGAATGAGCTTAAAATAACTTCTGTTTCTAGAGATGGTTTAGACAAATACCTCCTCTTTCTCCCCCAAGGAGCAAACAAATGTAAAAAGAATAAACTGAGCAGATTAGTAAACCCATAAATCCCTGCCTCCTCTTAACCTCACTCCATGACCAGGCCTCAGGGCCCATCCAGCAGCAGGCCCAACCACGGCCAACTCTGATAGGGCTGGGAGGACATCAAGAGGTTCTGACCCACCAGCAGGTGGAGGGGAAAATGGGTTGGCTGCTCAAAACCTGTATATACGTCCCACCCAGCCTGATTTTAACCAATATGCTTTGCACCCAAGCTGCTCAAATTACAGCTAAACCGTTGAGGTTATAAGATAGTTGTGTGTGGTATAAAAAAAATAGAGGATTGGATGAAAAACTGTTCTGAAGGCAGAGGAAAAGGGAAAGTAGACAAAACCCACCAGTAATAATAATTAATATTTATTGGACCCCTATAGTACCCCAAGGGTTGTACAATTATCATGCATTATTTTATTCTCACAATATCCTGATTAAGTGCACACTTTCCTTGTCTCCATTTTACGGATGGAAATACAGAGATGCAGATTTATAGGACTTAGCCAGAACTCTCTGCAGGCAACCTACTCCAAAGATTGCCCGAAGATTGTCTATACTGACCACATTATATAGTTTCTCCACCTGTCTCTCTCTTCCACCAACTTTGAGATATAGCTCAAAGGCAGGTATTGACCTACCTCAGCATTGCCAGCACTCAGCCCGACACATATTAAGGATCAATAAATATTTAACTGATCTAGTAAACCAGAAATTGCCTGGTAAACATGGATTATAAGCCTTCCCACAAAAGCTGGAAATATTTTCTGGACTTGTAGGGGTGTTACAAGAGGAGCACTTAGGAACCCCTTGAACTCACCCAGTCCTCTGTTCTGAACTACATTTCAGGAGATGTGGCTTCTATCGTTGGCCAGTGTGTCAGATGTAGTGTAGATGGGTTCCCTGCAATGTGGTACAAGTGTAAGAGTTGGGTAAGTAAGTACCTTCTACAAAAGACATCATCATAAAGACTTCTATGTTAAATAGAAGGTGTCAGGAGAACCAGAAAAATCTTTTGTTCAAGTCATTTTATAAACATTTCTATGTTCCACAAAGCAGTGCTCTGGTTCCATAAAGCTGGGGCCCTTAGCAACTACTATCCCAATTCCCAGAACTTTCAGGCAAATGGTAAGGCGGGGATATAGATACTCAAGCCCTGGGGGACGTGGCTAAAGGGAGACCTTAGTTCCTATGGGAAAAGCTCATCCCCATAGGAAACCAGTAGCAAACACAAAAGATCCTCACCCAGTTCGATAAGGCTTAAAACATTAAGCAGTGCCTCTCAGACAACCCCTGCTTGACCCGATTCATTGAAGCGCTACTGATGTTGAGCATGTGCCAGGCTTTGTGCTGGTGATCCCTCCCCTCGGACACTCGCACCATCTAAGAGGAGAAACAGACACCAATAAATAGAACCCAACCTCATTCTCATCCCAACACCATGTGCCACACATCTCAAGCATTTCCAGGAGTCCCCAGAGTTCACCTTATACACAGTTGACCCTTGAACAACCCAGGTGTGGACTACACGGGTCCACTTATCTGTGGATTTTTTACAGTGCAGTACTATCCGCGTATTTGATCTTCCTTAGGATTTTCTTAGTAACATTTTTTCTCTATTTACTTTATTATAAGAACACAGTGTATGATATATAAAACATACAAATTATGTGTCAGTCAACTTTATGATATCAGTAAAACTTCCAGTCAATAGTAAGCTATTAGTTAAGTTTCAGAAGAGTTAAAGCTTACATGTGAATTTTCAACTGGGTGGGGAGTGGGTGCCCCTAACCCCTGTGTTGTTCAAAGGTCAACTGTAGATTCTCCCCACAATCTGTCATCTTTTCTCCCTTTAGCACCCTTACCCCGGGTAGCACCCTAGCTGTCAGGTCCTGCCAGGCCCACCTGCCTGGCCTGGCTACCTTTCCTTCCAGGGGTGGTCATGCTGTCTGGCTCCCCTAAATATCTCAAGCTGGTCACAGTCACCACTTCTTCTCTTACTGTTCTGTCTTCTAGGTACCATCTTGCTACCATCAGAGTCAGGCCTGCCACTGGGTCTTCTAGGCATCACATGGCTTCCGTGCGGTATCACTATTCCCATCAGACCATTAACTCTGGAGCTGGATTGCCTGTATTAAATCTCAGATCTGCCACTTGCTACCTGCTTAACTTTGGGCAAGTTACTTTATCTCTCTGTGCGTCAGTTGCCTCATTGGTAGAAAGGAAATGATAATAGTACCCAGCCCCTAGGCTTTTTGTGATTATTAAGTGAAGTGAATATATACATACACATACACATGCATTTATGCAAATGTGTGTATATATTTGCTTAGAATAATGCCCGACAGGAAGTATTATACATGTTAGTTGTTATTAGAGAAGTTTCAACTAAAGCAGTTGTCTCAACAGAATTTAATTACTTCAAAGTAGAGAAAGAAGGAAAATTCTGGGAAGATGGCAGTGGTGACAGCAGTTTTTAAATCTCTCTAAATTCCCACATGAAAATTTGACAGAATGACAAAGTAACAGAACTCAAACCCTATGGATAAAATTTACAACAAAACTAGATGGTAAAATATCCCCATAAACCTCAAAATACAAGCAGGTGGGGATCAAACACTCACAGCTACGAGACCTGCATAGCATCATCTGTACAAGAGAAAGGAGGAAGCAGGGAGGTGGTGTCTGATGAATATGAGAGAGAGGAGAACCCCCAGTGGTCACTGGGTATTTGTTAAGAAGCACAGAATGACAATCTGAGAATAGTAGCTGAAACCTCTGTTGGGGATTTGCCTCTCTAATATCAGGTGGTTGCCTGATACCTGATAGTTACCTACCAAGAACTCTCAAAACTGGCCCAACAGGAATCTCTTCTATAATAAAGTGTCACATGGAGAAGAAACTTCTGAGAGCAAAACCAGAATTGAGCAGGACAGGGATCTCAGAGACAAGGGTGAGAGGTCTGTAAGGGTTGGAAGCAGAGTTAGGAAATCTCAGAAAGCAGATCACCCTCCTCTGAACCTTACACAAAAACAAAAGAAGATGGAGCTATATGAATTTAGAACAGCTTTCCTGAACCCCACTCCCCTCTAAAAGTTCATGAAAACTAATTTCACATAAAACTAAGCAACACAGGGGCAGACCTGGTGGCTCAGTGGTTTAGCACCGCCTTCAGCCCAGGGTGTGGAGACCCACCCACCCTCCAGGATCCTGGAGACCTGGGATGGAGTCCCACATCGGGCTCCCTGCATGGAGCCTGCTTCTGCCTCTGCCTGTGTCTCTGCCTCTCTCTCTCTCTCTCTCTCTCTGTGTCTCTTGTGAGTAAATAAATAAAATCTTTAAAAAAAAAACTAAGCAACACAAAAATTATTGAAGTCTCATCCCGTGCATATTTTAAAAAGAGAATAAATAACAAAATAATATCCCTACGATGTGAAAAGATCAGAAAAATGTACTCACAAAAAAGAAGGAAACTATAATGTACTATTTAAAAATGAACTTAAAATTTTTAAAAATGACATAAGATGTGAAAGAGAAGCATAAAATCTCAGAAAAGAAATAAGCAAGAAAAGAATTAGAAATGAAAAGGAAATTTCATTTTAGAAACAAGATTAAAGAAGAAAACATGGGATAATGCTTTAAGAAAATCAATTGCAAAAAAGAAAAATGTTTTAAAAAATGAAGAAAGAGATAAAACAGGTTTGCAAGAAAGTGACAAATATTAAATATAGGCAAAGAAGATCAAGCATACATACAGTAAGAGTTCCTGAGGACACCTGGGTGGCTTAGTCATGTGACTAAGTTGGGCATGTGACTCTTGATTTCAGCTCAGGTCTTGATCTCAGGGTCATGAGTTCAAGCCCCTATTTTTGAGAAAGGAACTCAAAACACAGCAACAAAAAGCATGTGAAAAGCTTATAGCTGTGAAAAGCTGGGAAAATGTTCCCAGAAAACAAAAATACTGTTTAAACTACATATTGAAAAGAGCATGCTGTGTACATGAAAACAAACACAGAAGACATATTCTAGTAAGATTATTGAACTTTTAAAAATAACTAAAGGATTTTTGTGCATCTAGGAAAAAATGTGTGTTACTTGTAAGGGACAGAAAATTGTGCTATCATCAGATATTTTGTGTGTGTGAGAGCAATGCTTTATATTAGAAAAAAGTAGAGTGACATACTTAAAATATTTAGAGAAATAAAGTGTGAGCCAAAGACTTTATATTCAGCCAAATGACTTTCAAGTATGAGGTGAGAAGGAAGCGACACCAGTGCCGTGATGTTGGAGGACAATCACTCTAGATGGTCCTTGATTCTGGATCAAGGGGTATGGGTACTGAGCAATCCAGGTAGTGCAAAGGCCCTCCTTAGGAGTATGCCTGGCTTGTTTGAGAAAGGGTAGGGCCATACATGTGTCTGGGGCAAGGGAAAGATTAGTAGGATTATTAGTAGGATGTGAGCTCAGAAGAGAGACCCAGGCTAGATCACACAGGGCCTTGGAAGCCACTCTGAGCGCACCAGGCTTTCCCTGGAGGGAGATTCCTCTGGAGCATGAGCATCGAAGGAATCTTGTCACCAGATGTCAGCGGGTCCACCTAGCCCCCACGCCTCTCTACAACCCAAACCGGAAGGTTCTCTCACTTGAGCCTTGTAAAAACAACGCATAATCCATTTAGAGTGACTTAACCTCACCATGCAGTGAATTGTAAACTGTTTACCAAACAGTTAATTTAAGAACAATTATTTATGCAATAAGCTATAAATAATTTACAGTGTGGTTAGGGTATCAGCTTCCAACCCCTCCTCACAAAGGAGCCGGTGAGGCCTCAGCCACTTGGAGCTGCTGGAGGAAATGTTGCTTCTCTGATCTTGTTCAAATCTGCCAATGTTTTCATTGCCCTGCTTCTGATCCACCCTGAATCCCATGCTGAGCCGCATCGGACAGGCCTTGCTGTGCACTGGGGCCTGGCAACGCTTGATCCCTAAGGGCTCCACGTTCACACAGTCGGTGCAGAGCCTTCCTGGCATATGGTGCTGGGCAGCTCAAAGAAGTCCTGTTCTTAACCTGCATCGGCCCCTCGTGGGCAACGCCGGACCAGGGTGGAGGCTTCCTCTCCCACAGTGGACTCTGCAAAATGCCTCTCGCATCCACCTATTACGCCGGGGTTGGTCTCTTCCCGTGTGACCTCTGTGTCCTCTGCCGTCTCTGGTGCGGACCCTCTGCTCCAAGCTGTAGCCCTGGGAAGACTTTTCTGCTTGTTTTCTGGAAACCCTCACTTTCATTATTCACCCTACCCACTTTGATAGATGTGTTCCCTAGCATTTTCTGAAATGAAACAGTCCAGTATCACACGGTAAGAGAGAGTTAATCCTACACTTTAGATATTTCCAGGAGTATGGGGTAGGGGAAATGGAGCTCCCCCAATATACCCCGAAGCTAATAACTAGGAATAATTTGTGAAGGGGGCACGGATAGGGCCACTCTAGTCACTTTGCCCCATTTGTTTCTCCAGGTTGTGGCCTTCCATCAACCAAAGGTGGGTTTAAAGGCAGAGAAGAGATCTGACCACTTGAAAAAAAAATCAATTTTTAAAAAATCTTGCATGATTCCAAGCACTCTATAAAGAAAAGTTGGAGTATCCTGCACGAGGCAAGCACATACCAAGTGCTTGCACATACGATCTCTGTCTTGGGTTCACAGAAACCCTATTTAGTAGCCCCATTTTACAGAGGAGGAAAAACCAAGGCTCAGGTTGGTCAAAGGCAGAGCCTGGACAGAGTCCCTCCAGGTCTACTAACTCCAAAGCCCGGGTCCTCACCACCTCCCAGTCCGTCCAGGACCCCAGTGGAGGGTGTTGTTTTTTTCTGTTTCAGAAAGCCAAGGAACAGGAGTTTGGCTCCAGGTAACAGTTTCCAATCCAATAAGCCAATATGTTCATTTGACAGCTGCCCACTCTCTGATGACTCAGAGCCCATCTTGTTAACTCTGTCAAACTCAGGCATTTTAGACGTGCCCCAGGGAGAAGGGGTGCTAATTAACATTCCCTGGCCTTTCATTAACTAAGGGAATGACTCATTTTTAACCTCTTAAAAGGCTCCATGTGTGTCTAGGCGTTGCCAGTACGTAGGAGAGCCGAGATGATGGCCCTGACAGCAAAAACACCTGATGACACACCATCCCCCGGGGCCCCTTCCCACCTCCGCCTCCTAATAGCTGTGTGCCTCGCGCACGACGCTTGCCTCCGCACAGTCACGATTTCCCTGACCTGCCTTCCCCCTCATTCCCAACCTCTGTCCCAGCCACGTGGAGTTCTTTCAGGCCCTCTGCTGTGACTTCCAGCCCCCTGGCCACACGCTGGCCCCTCTCTCCCCATCTCCTCTTCACCTGGCTCATGCCTATACAGCCTTGAAACCTTGCCTAAATGTCTCTGCTGAAGCAGGTTGCTTGGACTCCGAGGGCAGCTTATGTCCCAGGTGTCCCATGTGTCCATAGCACCCTGTCTTCCCCCCATCGTGATTACTATCTGGATTACTATCTGCTTCGTCCACCAGACTCTAAGGGCAGGGCTCGTGTGTGTCACCCCCTGGCCCTGGCCCTGGCACGTTGAGGATGCTCTGTGCATACTTATGGAACTGAACTAGGTGTCGAAGGGGAATAACAATAATCAGTACCATGGTGCGGCCCCACTGGCTCGTTGTGAGGGGCAGGATAAAACCCGGAGTCATTCCTGCCCACCTTTACGGAGGCTGGGCTTCATGCCAACTCTCACGTGGATGGCTTCATGGGCAGGCATCATCTTCTTTGCTTCCCATAAGGACCCTAACGAGGAGGGCATCCTTATCATCTTTTTTTTACAGTTCAAGAAACTGCAGCTTGGAGAGGGAAAGTGAACTATCCGATGTCACCCGGCCAGTGAAGGGCAGAGTCTGCCCTGAATCTGGCCCATCACACCCCAGGCCTCATGTGCTCAAGAGCTCCTCTAGGCTTTAGGAAAGGCCATGCCCTGTCCAAATGGCATGTTAAGTAAGCACCGTCAGGTAAAAATTACAGATGCATTTGCACACACACAGGTTCAGCATTAGCCTGCCCTCGACCTTCGTGGCTCTCCCCCAGGACCTGATATGTAGACAGAAAAGGGTTTAGCTTCGTCTTTCCCATTCTGTTCTCCTTCCTTTGAGTAGTCTTTTCAGGTGGCAAAGTGAAATGTTTCAAAGAACTCACAGACTGAATGTGTCAGTTGCCATCCTGGTACCTTCACATAGTTCTGGAAAATGCAGTTGACAGCAGACAAATCGCCACTAGAGGGTTTTCCAAAGCAGGTTTACACTATGGGCAAGACTCCCTAGACTCGAGAGCTTCCAGCCCCCGCCACTAGGACCCCCTTTCCTCCACCACCCCCTCGCTCCACCCACAAGCCTCAGGCTTAGACTAAGGTTCTCTCTCCCCAGTTATGAACAGACCCTGAGGACCAGAGATCCCTCACCTTGGGGCTGCAGGTACAGAGCTGCCTCCCAAAGGGACCCCTAGAGGCAGAGAAAAGTTGCCTGTTCCACCAAGTCCCACACCAGGGTGTGCTGGAGCCAGGCCTGGAGCCCTGAGGTCCCGGGGTTTTCGTGTCTAGGAGCTGAGGACAAAACTCACCAGGAGAAAACTTCAGCATTCACAGAGCTCAGCTAAGACCCCGAACAGGCAAGAGAGCACCAGGAACCCAGTCCAGGGGGAATTACAACAGCAGCTGACGTGCAACGAGCCAGGCAGTGTTGTAAGCCCTCTCTGCGTATTATCTCTCTGTGTATTATCCACCCCCACCCCCAAATCTGAAAGAGAAAACTAGTATTGCCCCTATTTATAGACGAGGGGACTTCAGTCAGAAGAGGTCCCATGCTGAGTAAGTGGTAGAGGCATTACTCAGACCCAGTCTGAGTCTCTGCTCTTATCAACTAAACCCCACACTGCCATCACGAAGCCATCCAGAAGCTGTAAGCAGGATCACCGAGGACCACAGGAGACAGAGGACTTGACTTGGCCTGGGAATATGTACACAAAGGAAATGACATTTGCCCTCGTTCTTAGAGAAGAAGAGTTGGCCCAGATGACAAGGGCAAAAAGACCTCCACACAAACGTGCAAAGGCCTAGTGGCATAAAAACAGAAATAAGCCAAGGAGTTTCACTGGACTCAGGCATCAGGGGCCTCTGGTGGAGTGGCCGGAAAGGGTCTAAGGGGAGAGACAGAGGCCAGGTGATCAAAGTCCCTAACTTGATTACACAGTTAGATTTAATCTTTTGTTTAAAGATTTTATTTACTTATTCATGAGAGACACACAGAGAGAGAGGCAGAGACACAGGCAGAGGGAGACGCGGGCTCCCTGCGGGGAGCCTGATGTGGGACTCGACCCCCGGGACCCCGAGATCACGACCTGAGCCAAAGGCAGATGCTCAACCAGTGAGTCACCGAGGTGCCCCCAATTTGAATTTAATCTTAAAGGCAATCGGGGGCTACTGAAAACATTTTAGAGCAGGGCAGTGACATCATTGTGCAGAGAGTTAGTTAGAAACTGGAGCAGAGCAAGGTTAACTACCAGGTAGAGGTTGACCCACCGGGAGATGGTGGGTATAAAGCAGAGAGGGCATGGAAGCCTGAACTTGTCAGTGACACCAGAGAGGGAGTGGCTGGTCTGGGAGGGAGATGACAGGGTGCAAGGGGGAAGGAGGGAAAGGAGCAAGGCCCGCTCCTGGGCGTCTGGTCTGGGTGACCGGCGCTGCCCCGGCTGAGACAGCAAACCCACCCAGGCGAGAGCTGGTTCTCATTTTGCTGGGTTCTAGGGTGAGGTAGGATGACAAGTGGGGTATGCAAGGCCACAGTGGATGTGGGGGCCAGGACCTACAGAGAGGTCCATCAAAGACTCCCCAAGCTTTCCCAGGGAGACTAGAACTGGTGAACCCAGCACGGCCCCGCCACAAGTCGGTCCACTCCCAGCCCCGGCCACCCTGCCGCCACATAATGAGCTGCTCTTCTCAATTTTGGAGTCTAGGGACTGCAGCTCATTAAGGTTTGGACCGTGTTAGTGCTGAGCATCCCATAATTGCATAGCTCGCCTGACTCTCTGTCATTAGCTCTCGGCTCCCTGGGCTCCACCTCTCCTATTGGATTTGCTGATTGACCCCAACATAGAAAGTCTGGCTAAACAGGGCAGCTCTCGCTGTGCAGTGGGGACTGCCTGCCGTCCCTGAGCCTCGCAACTCCCAGTGGTTCAACCATCCTCGGCCATAAAGTTCGGGCTGCCATTTCCCTATGCGTGAAATCTTTCCTTTGCAAGTCCAAAACGACTGATCTGATTACTCACACAGAGAGAGGGAATTGAAAATTGAGGTCAAAGCGGATGGACTGGCAATGAGTCACATTCCCTGCATGGTGGAAAACCACCACAGTCAGGACTCGGTAGGGTCTCTGGCCAAGGAGCCTGAGGGGCCAGGGGCCAGGACTGGGGTTGGACTTTCTAGGTCTCCATCGTGAACTGGAATGTGAGCCTGATGCTGTCAAGACTGTCCCCAGACTGGCCGGGGGAGCAGGGAGGGCATCACAGACACTGAATGGGGCTCCCAGGAGCCCACCCGGTTCTCACCAGAGCCCCCGAGAGAAGTGGATGCCTGTTCCCTGAGTAACCTCCTTGCTCTCTGATGGCAGCTTTCCTGGACATCTGGAAGAAGGTGACCAAGGCCTAAAATCTGGGTTTTCTGCAGTCTGGCAGATTCCAAACACAAAGCCAGATGTAACCACAATCATCTCGACATACCAGGGTACTGGGAGGATGATTTTTTTTTTCTAAGCTGGAATTATCCAGGGTGGAGTTGGAGTAGGGGAAGGGAACAGCATAGTCTCATGCCGAGAAACTGCAGTAGGAAACAACGGGCCCTGAAACATTTCTAAAGTCAGGGGGAGTTAACTACCCACACAGCAAGCAGGAAGGCTTATCAACAATAGAGCATTTTCCATGCAGCCCCTGACAGCACTTTGATGCTTGGAGAAGATCACCCTCCCCATTTTATGGACGTAGAAAGCGGCTCAGAATCATTGTATGACTTGTCTAAGACTCACGGCCTATAGTGATCATAAAGCTAACATGGATCAAGTATTTATGACATTCTGGGCACTGTGCTAAGGGCTTGATTCGATCTTAACTGCTCGCTTAACTTTCTAAGTAATTCCATGAGGTCCACATAACTGAGGTTTGGTAGGTTAAGTGACTCAGCCAAGGTTACACGGTGGACAAGTAGAAATAAGAATCCAGGCAATCTTAGACCAGAGCCTTGCTCTTAACGCCGATGCTATCCATGCTCTTTGATGTCTGATGTCCAGCAACTGGACTGATGTTCAAACCCCGAAATGCAAGCCACGGCCCTCTCTGCTACGGTAGGCTGCCATTCTGCGATATATCGATAACTTCTTAATACTCATGATCATTTAAAGACTGTGGCGTGTCTAGTCGCTTTTCAAACCCTTGCCCCATTTCTTTCTGGGGGAGAATTAGATGTACGTTGTTTAAATTCAGGACAGAACTGCTGGCCTACTGGGCGCATCACTACGTGTCTCTGACAAGGTTGCACCAGAAGTACCACCAGAGCAGGGAAGCCAGGGAGACCGTGCAAACGGAGTGAGGAGTGACCTCCAGCTGCAAAGGGGTCCCCTCCTACTTCTCCCTGCCCTGCCCCTGCTTCTTGCTCTTAGGTTGCCCCTTCATTCATCAGAGCTCATCACCGGGGAAGGGTAACTGTGCCTGACCCTTCGGAAGCCAAAGGGAACCACTTTTCCCAGCTCAGCAGATCCACGCCCTGGCGTACCAGCTGCTGGTACCAGTTCCTCATCCCCAGCTAATCCTACTGGCCTGGCATCCAGTGCTCCCCAAGACTCTGGGGGTCAACGGTTTGCAGAAATCTATGCCTACACTCTTGTTGGCTCATTTTAATCTCTTTTCACTGAAGAATGGAACTTTATTCCTTCCAAGTCCAGAATTCGGATTTCTCTGCCTTACCCTATTCTACCCACTATGTGGAGAGTTTTCTGCAAAAAAAAAGAGAGTACTTTACGATGCCAAGAGCACTTGATAATGGCCTCCGAACCTCCCTGAGCACCCTGATGTGCCAGGCACTAGGCTAGGTGCTGGGATTACAGAGGAAGAGATGGTGGGAGGAAGACCTCCAAGAGCACAGGGCCTCCACGGTAGCATACTCCCTCCACCCAGGACGACGCCTGGCACATCACAGGCATTGACAAGTAGTTTGCACGAGTAAATGAATTAATGGAAGTAAGCAATTGTGGCTCACTGGGCTACATATGGCACTTTGAGGCAAGCAGAGGAGACGGATGCTTGGTCCAAGCTATGGTTTCTGAGAAAGCTCCCCAGGCCGACGCTGGAAGGGTGCCTTCAAGTTCCTCAGGAGAGGAAGCAGAGTTGGAAGATGTGGGGTTTCTGATGAAAGAAACAGCATGTACAGGGAGTGGAGGCATGGAACCACATGCTGGGAAAACAGCAAGTTTTGAGTGCAATTGGAAGAGTGGAAAACAAGGACTTTAAATTATAAAGCACACTGGAGTGCTGGGCTGCATGGATTTATCTGCATTGCATCCCATCAAAGCAGGGCACCTTATTCCCCTATAGGACATGTCTCTTGGATATACCAAGGGGCTTCCATAAAATCTGAACAGGGCACACTCTCAGACGCTTGAAGGGGCTCCCAAGCTAGTATGTCCTGCAGTTTCCATCCCAGCTTCAAGGGCAACACTAGACCTCTTTGTGCATTTTGTAGGAAGGAATGAGGAGATCTTGTTTTTGGTCAATAGGATTGCTTTCCCAGCCCTAGGCACTAAGGGGTGATGTTTTTATCTAGAAAAGGGGACAGATCATCCAAAATTCATTCCCAAACTCCTGGCATATAGAGCTGGAAGGGTCCCTGGGGAAACTTTTATCTACCTCATCTTCAGAAGAAGAAACTAAAGCTCAGAGAAGGAGAAGGACTGTCTGATAACACACAGCAAGTTGGGGCAAAGCCAGAGCTGGGAAGGCAGGCAGGAAGGAAGAAGTGAGGGAGTGTAGTGGAGAAGGAGGGAGGGAGGAAGGAAGAAAGGAAGGAAGGAAGGAAGGAAGGAAGGAAGGAAGGAAGGAAGGAAGGAAGGAAGGAAAGAAGGAGGAGAAAAGGGAGAGAGGGAGGGAGGGAAAAGAGGGAGGGAGGGCAGCCTCTGGTTTCTAGTCCATGCTTCCCACTGCCCTATGTTCTCCTGCAAGAGATTTAATAATGAAATTGCAGACTTTTCTTCCCAGTAAACATAAAACTAAAGACTAAAAATATTTCTGAATTACTTTCCTTTAGAAGAAAAAAAATGTCTCTCCAGCTCTCTGACTCCATCAACCAATTAAATCTTTGGCTTCTACTCAGAAAGAGGATTTAAATTAATCAAGGTAAAACTAGCTTACTTTTTCCCTCCCAGCAGCAACTTTCTACCAAAAAGAATGAGAGCAGTTTGCTGGAGACAGGAGTGTCTTGGGGAAAGAAACAAAATCCAAGCCATTGAATTTAACTTCTCACACTCACCTGAGACTCCTCAGCCATTTGTCTGTCATTCATTTATCAAACATCTATTAAATATTTATTCATGCAACAACCACTTATTGAGCTCCTACTGTGTGTATTCTAATCACAGGAGCAAAGATACGAATCAGAACATAATTCGGCCCTCAGGACATGGACATTAATCATTGAATAGGGTGATGACATTTACATAAATCACCCTACAACCCAGGGCCTGGCCCAAAGTAAATTCTTAGTGTAAAGTAAATCTCATTTGAATGAATGAGTGAATGAATGAAATTGGGGTCTACTACAGATCACTGTCACATGAGAATTCCACTGGGGCTAGGACATAGGGCTTCTAGAAACAGCTTAAGGAACAGCTCAGAAAAAGCAGCACTCTTTCTGACAGCTCCATTCCTTTCTCTGGGCCTCAGTTTCCCCACCATCATGACGGGATCTGAGGAAACTTCCAGCAATAACATTCGATGCTTCCTTGAGCCCAGTTCCCGGCACTGTATGGAAGTTTAAACACAATCTCTCTTCCTAAAAATAACTATTGAATCATTGTCCCTCTGCCTTCTCGAGGTCATGCCTGTGTTTCTATGGATTTCTCTTGGGAGATGAGAGAAGTGAGGGAATTCGATTCTAACTCTGATCGGCTTTCCTTTCTGTTTAAACAACAGAAAAATATCCAATTATCCCATTGACAATTACAGTCTGCACATTTCACCGCAGGCATAGAAAACAGGCCAGCAGCAGCAGGCCAGCCACAGACCAGGGGTGCACACATGCAAGCCATTATCTACTTGGAGACAGGCTGGCCTGCGGTGGCCCCCAGTGGCTCAGAAGCTGGACGGCTCCTCACCAGCAGGCCAGGCGATCGGGGAGGCTGCGTGCCATTAGCTGCGGCAGCACCCAGGCTGGCTCACCTCAGACTCCAGGCTGAACAGAAGGCAGGTAAGAAAGTGATTCACCGAGTTTATCCCAAACCAAAGACCCGAGCTGTATCCTTGTTATAGGCCTGATCAGGTCAAGAGATAGATCAGTGAGTTCTATGAGGGAAGGGACCGTGCCCAATTCGGCCACCAACATGTGCCTAAGCACACGAGCATCATACAAGGCACATGATCTGCACTCAGGACATAGGTGTAGACAGATTTTGTGGGAGGCTAATAATGAGTAAATGACTACTTGAATGAATGAGCGAATGGTCTGTTTGTGCAACGCCCCCAAGAACACTGTGGAAGAGACAGACTGGATAGGGTATTGGCCAGCGCTCAGGCTCAAGCATCATCTGGAAACATCTATCCCACCTCTGCTCCATATAAGCTCTGACCTTGGGCAAGTCTCAGTTTCCTCGTGGGGCAGGCGTATTGCTGCTCAGATTCCGCTTTACGAAAGAACTTTTTGTCTCCAGTTGCTGGGAGTATCATTAGCTAACAGCCTCCAGCCACCAGGCCCTCAGACTGTCTCAGAGCCACCTCGCCGAAGGTCATGCCCTGCTCACAGCTGCCCACTCGAAAGACATACCAGCGGGACATGAAGGCCCTGGCCACCCTGGCCAATGAACAGAACTGTGATTCCAAAGCTCCCTGTGAGGACAGCTGAAGTCATTCAGCTCCCTCTTCTCCTTCTTGGTCCTGCCTCCGTCCTCTCCCTCCCTCAAGTGCTGGTCCCAAAAACATTCTCTGAGAAGCACCCTGAACTCTCAACTCCATCCCAGGGCTGCTTCCCAAGAGAACCCAAGCTGTGACCTATCATTTGCAAAATAGAGATAATAACTAGCACATAGATGTGCCATCTGACGGGCAGGGTCAGCGGGAGCCAAGGTCACACGGCTGGTAGGGAGTTGAGACCATGTCTGGGACTTGAGCCCGTGTCTGAGTCCTATATGCTTTCAACCCTAGACCCACGCTAACATTTCTAAGAGTAGGGTTCTGTTCTTTGGCTTGTTTATTAATTTTACATCTGAAAGCCTTCCAGGAGATTCGGATGCACTTGGAGTTGAGAACCCTAATGCTCCCTCTCCAATCACTCACACAGGTCAGCATGGGATCCCAGCCCCTGCACTGGGATGCCCATGCCCCCCCGCCCTCAACTCTCTCCCAGGAACTCATGCCTAGATGAGTCTTTTTTGAGGCTATTTATTCATAAGGGTCTCAAATACCAAAGGCCTAACACGTATGAATCACTCAAGCTGCTGGAAGATCCCACGCAACCTGACGGCATTTATTGATTTTGCATATTGATGCGAACAATGGCACTTCAGAGTGAAATTCAGTTTCAGTGGAACACGACAGAAAGAAGTCAATTATCCAGCATTAATTATTTATGTGGTGACAATAACCATGGTGTTATTCCCCACTCCAGAGGCCTCTAGAGCCTGGAACAAGAGGAAAGAAGAGGTAGCTGCTATTATCTGTCCACAAGGCAACATCGGATTGGAGACATTAACCCCTCTGACATCCTGTGAATACACGTAAGCCTTCCTTGTGGATGCGGCTCATGCACGTGCCCCCAGGACACACACAATTAATAGGCCGGTAGGCCCAGAGATTGCATTCCCCCAATATCCTGGCCAGGCCAGGCTCTGAATATATTAAAAGAAATAATCACCTTCCCTCTGCAGCCCACCCTGCCCTATCAGAACACTAGGGCTGAAGACTTTCTTTTTTTCTTTTTCTTTTTTTTTTTTAAGATTTGATTTATTTATTCATGAGAGACACAGAGATAGAGGCAGAGACACAGGCAGAGGGAGAAGCGGGCTCCATGCGGGGACCCCGGCATCACGCCCTGGGCCAAAGGCAGACGTTCAACCACTGAGCCCTCCAGCCACCACTGGCTAAGATTTCCCAAGCAAACCTCTTCTCAGGTTGCAGCTTTGCCATCAGCCAGAACTGCCTGTGTCTCTGCCTCTCTCCCTGTGTCTCTCATGAATAAATAAATCAAATCTAAAAACAAAAACAAAAACAAAAAAAACCCAGCCTGCCTCCAAAAGAATAGGAATTCAATTTCTAAATCATTGTCATGTAATTTAACTTCCTTTTATCCTTAAAACTTCTAAGGGGATTGGAAATGAGAGGGATTGGAAATGAGAGAGAAAAAAAGAGAGAGAGACAGTGTTCCCCAAGGCGGAAAGGGTACCAGGGTCTGATCTATGTTTGCCCCACATTCTCTACTCTGGGGACCTAGTCCTCATCTGAAGAGGTTAACACTGATCAAGTGGTTCCTGTGTGCACGCAGGTGCTTTAAACACATTATCTTAAATTCTCCTCATAACCCAATGATGTAAGTACAAATATCCCCATTTCATAGACAAAGAAACTGAAGCCCAAGGTCACAATGAATATGCAGCAGCACCAATAGTGAAGTTGAGGCCCTCCTGACCCTTAACCACTGTCCTAAACTGCCCTGTGGCAGCAGCTTCCCCACCGCCAGAACAGGTGCTGGTGTGACCATCCCAGGACCCATGAGGCTCTGAGGAGGTGACCCAAAACCCTGTTGTGTTGGGCGAGGTCATCGAAAGGACGTGGTCACCAGTTTACCCATGTGCAGGACCCCGGGCATCGAGGCTCCCCACCCCCTCCCTGTCCTCGGAATGTGCATTCCACCTCTGAGAGTGGGGCTGGTTTCGGATTGCACCTGGGAAGCTCCCCAGGTGCTTATGAACCAACACATTGCCAGAGCTGTTGCTACCCACCTGGCACATGGGTACCAACCTACTGCTGGGGCTGGACAGGAGCCAGGGGGGCTACGATTCCACTTCATCTAGAACAGCTCCACTTTCTCCTGGCTTAAAATATTAAGCGGCTGGGAGTGTCCATTGGTGATTTCTTATTTTCTCAGTGAGGTCACTGGCCAAGAAGAGTCAGGGAAGGGGTTTCTAGAAGACTGCCCTGAGATCACAGTGGACCTCTGACATGCAGTGGGCACTCAACAAACAATAGAGCCCCCTATGTAGCTTTCCCTGAGCGACAGACACGTTGCACATACTAACTTCTTCAGTTCACACATTACATGAGGTAAGTACTCTCTTCATCCTCGTTTCACACGTGAGGGAACTCAGGGGCCGATGGGGTGCGAGAACCTGCACAAGGCCACACAGCTAGTAAGAGATAGAACCCGGCTTTGAAACCGGGCAGTCATGAGTTCAAAGCTGATGGCCCCTGCTCACCCCATGAAAGGCAATCAGCATTTCCAACACGTGTATCCTGACGGGTTTGCCTCTCACAATCTCTGAGCTCTCTTTAAACACACACTGTGTGGAAAGATATTTGGGGGGCACCTGGGTGGCTCAGTGGTTGAGCATCTGCCTTCAGTTCAGGGTGTGATCCTGGGGTCCTGGGATCAAGTTCCCCATTGGGCTCCCTGCAGGGAGCCGGCTTCTCCCTGTCTGTGTCTCTGCCTCTCTCCTGTGTGTCTTTCATGATAAATAACATCTTTAAAAAGAGAGAGAGAGATATTTGGGTCCCCATACGATCCCTTATCTCAGTGTCAGGCTGCACAGAAAATTCCTAGCTACCTCTCTAATAGTGTTTCCCATTCTAACTGGCACCCATGAGCTGTATGTCATACCCATAAAGCTTGCCATAATGATGACTTTGGGGAGACACTGATGACTTCATAAAGGTTAACCCAGTACTAGTAGGCTTCTAGCAAATATTCAACATTTTTTCTGATTTTTTAAAGCAACACATACCTAGAAAAATACTCAAAAATCAAATAACATAGAAATGAGTGATATGATAATTCAGGTGTGGGGATTAGGGATAGAATGAAGGTAAGATGTCAGTGATACCTGTAATATATAAAATAAAACATACAAAACAAAACAAC
Organism: Canis lupus baileyi; assembly: GCF_048164855.1. Classification (NCBI taxonomy): domain Eukaryota; kingdom Metazoa; phylum Chordata; class Mammalia; order Carnivora; family Canidae; genus Canis; species Canis lupus. Next base: position 12,830,485 of record NC_132860.1, read on the forward strand.
AATGACCTGACAGTCTGGCTAGGGCTTAGGATTTGGTTGCCTCTAAACAGCCCCATCAAAATGTTCCCGGAAAAGAAAATAAGAAAGAAAGAGGAGCAAAACAGAAGCCCTGAGCACCCAGTTGCATAGCTCCTCTGTAGATCAAACCTGCATGAGACGCTCGCCTGGGACGCAGGCATTCTCAAAGTCACAAAACTCTCAGGGCCAACACAGTCCCGGGGCAACTGGGACAGTGAGTCACCACAAATTTGCTGCCCTGGTACTCCCCTCTTTGGTTCTGGTTCTGGCCTCCAGGACCAGCCAGGGCCCCACAGCCTTCAGCCGTGTGAAGGCACCTCGGGTGCCCCCGTCTCTCCCTCTTCTCCCCTCATCATCTGGGCTTCACCTGCTGTTCGGCATATTCCTGCCTCCTCCTCCCCACCTCTCTCCCACACCCCACTGAGGGCAATAATTATCTCCTAGGATCAGCTCTATGCTCTGTGCCCTCCCTGGGGCTGTGGGAGAAGGAGAAGACACCTAAGGGTAGACCGTCCCTTTCAAGAGGCTCAGAGAGAAACTTCCATGACCCCAAGGGCCCCCAGTGGCTCCAGCCTCCTAGTCAAGGTGGGATTGGGAGCCTCCTCTGGGCTCCTCTATCTTAGCAGAACACCCCATTCAATTATTTGTTTCATTGTCTGCCTGCATCTTAGACCCCACCTCCTTAGGGTACTGGACGTGCCTGATTCCTGCACGTCTCAGGGCTCACTTCTGTCAGTATTGGCTGAGTCAACGTGGCATCCCCAATACCTTGTCTTAAGCTTTCTCTCCAGGACAGTGCATGGACAAGTGGGAGCACCTGTAGCTTCAAGACCCTGGAGCTGGGCCTTAGCTAGAGGATGGCCTCAGCCAGATGGAGCAGGCCTGGCCCTAAGGAACAGGACTTACCGCTGACCCGGCAGAGGGATGGAGTCCAGGTGGCGGCCTCCAGGCAAGGCCATCATGTTAATCCCAATCTGCAGCAAAGCCTGGCTGCAGTGGTCGTGACCCTAGGAAAAAAGGAGGCAGAACAAGATCAATGGATGCCTCAGAAAAGAGATACAATCTCTTTTTCTCCCAGTTCATGGCTACAAGGAGCCAAGGTAGGTATAGAGGGAGGGCCTTTAACCCTCTTTGTTTTTTTTTTTTTAAGATTTTATTTATTTATTTATTCATGAGAGACACAGACAGAAAGCCGAGACACATGCAGAGGAAGAAGCAGGCTCCTCACAGGGAGCCCGATGTGGAACTCCAGGATCACGCCCTGAGCCAAAGGCAGATGTTCAACTGCTGAGCCACCCAGGCGTCCCAACCCTCTTCTTTCTGAACCAGTTTAGACTCTACTGTCCTCGTACAAGTAGTGTTGATTTAGTCCTAAGTCCCAAGCTCACTATGAATCCCTGTAAGTCTTTTATCTCCCATTATCAGGCATTTGCCTGACCCATCTTGCCTTGACCCCAACACTGGGACATGCAGACCAGCAATTATTGCATGGAACGTACTTATACTTCAAAAGTATCTATGGTTTATCTGGAATTCACATTTAACTGGGCATCATGTATTATTTGCTAAATCTGGAAACTCTACATGCTCATTCTCTATAACCATCACAGCCCTGGGTTATTCACTTTGATTATCCCCGGGAAATGTGACTCTGTAATGAGCATGGTGGTTGCTTCCCCAAATCCATTGCACTTCAGATGATATCATTTCACCCAAACTGCTAGTAACTGGTTCAGGAATAGGCATGGGACTCAATTCAGACCAATGAGCCATGACAGGATTGCTTCCAAAAAAAGTTTTCTTTCTCCTAACTGCAAACCACAAGGAGACAGTATCTCTCCCATTGGACCCGAACATGGAAGTACGTCACTTCATGGCTGCTGGAGACCATCTTGCAATCAAATGGGGACCCAGCTGGGAGAATAAAGCTGGCACATAGAGAATAATAAATCTGGGTTCCTTGATCATGAAGCCACCGAATCAATGAACCCTGGAGTCTGTCCCCCCTCTCTTAGGCCTATCTATTATGTAAGATAATAAAGTTCTTGTTGTTTAAAATGATCATTTTGTTAGTGGACAGACAGACAAAAGCAGCCTATCTGATAAAGGTAAACCAGGTTCTAGGGGCTTCCAGTCTCTGCACTGAGGACCCACCTGGCTTGTCTGTGCCTCACAGATTGGACCAAGACGAGAGTGTCCTTCCTCCTGCCCACCTGTTTGACTCCTCCTGTCACCTGTCCCCTCTTCGATCCTCCCTCTCTGCCACCTCCTCCTCCAAGCCAGTGTGGAAGCCCTCCCTGAGGAAAAGGGACATTCTATCACTTTTGCCTGGGTAGAGGAACACAGGAGAGGACCGGCCATCACCTGGCAGGCCTTGAGCTTGAGGACCGCAGATTGTCAAGACTTTCATAAAAAACACAAGTATGAACTTGTGGGAAGATAACAGCTAAGAAGGGTAAGATCAGTCCAGAAAAACTAAACTCTTCCTCCATGATTACAAATGACCCTTATGAGAAAAGAACGGAGGAGGACTCTAATTAACAGTGATATCGCTGGACATAAAGTGCCCTTTATGAGGCTTGGAATAAAGAATAAGACAGTCGATCTGGAAAGTATGGGAGCCAGGAGCTCAGAATAAACTAGGGCATTATGTAATTCCAGAGACTGACGGCCACTGCCTGTTTCCGGGGCTGTAGGGCCCACCACCCTATGACCCCCTTAAGGGCAGGGACCCTTTGTGCTCCTATCTCTGAGCCAAGGGCCAGCCATGCAGGCAGCCCTCCATGTGTCTGTTGAAAAGAGGAGTGGAATACGTTTTTAAAACCTTTATGCTGAGACCCAATTCTCTATCTGTAACTGAGAATAACACTCTATTGTATTGCTCTGATAGCAGTGACCTGAGATAAGGCATGTGCAAGTGTCAGGCCAGGGTGAGAGCTCGATAGATAGTAGCCTTTGTTATTCTCAGTCCCCGAGAGTCTACTGTGCACGCAGCCCCGTGGTCTGCTGTGCCGAGGGAGATGCCAAAAATGAGACAAAGCATATAAAGCTTTGAGAGTGCTCGACGAGTCCTCAGCAGCAGCAGCAATATCGCCATTGTTATTTCTAGTGTTATTATCATGATTGATAAAGTATATTCTTGGAACCCAGTGAGTCAGCAGCCTGAAAAGGATGGCACAAAAGAGAAAGCTAGAAACAACAAAAAGAGGTATAACTGTCCCTTTTCTGAAATGTTTGATTATAGAACCCCAAAGGGAAATACCAACTTCTCAGAGTGGATGCAGTGATGTCATCAGATAGCAGTGGGCAAGCAGATCTTATTTTACCTCCATCTCCTTCATAAAGAAGAAAGGGATGCAGAGCAAAAACAGCGAAGAGGGAATTCAAGCTCATGGCAGACGAGGACACGGAGAGAGTAGGGAACTCCAAGGCCCTTCAAAGCGTGATCCAGTTAGGGTTCTGTGAGGAGGTGAAGCAAGTCCTTGGTCTTGGAGGACCTTTGGATCTGATCAAGTCATATCTGATGCACCCAGACAAGGCGAGAGTTCTCATGAGCAGAAGCCTGGATGCAAGAGAATGATCTGAATTTCTAAGAAGTAGCTCTTAGAAAAGAGCTACCTATGTTTTCTAGAAACAGCCTGATGACCATGAAATTCTAGAACAGATTCCTAATTGCTGATCTGTTGAGCCCTTCAGACGGAAGCCAGCCAGAGCACAGTAGGAACACGTTATGCCCAGACAATCTGCTTCCTTTTCATTAGGGACCACTGGGCCCCTAGCAGAGGGGAATGGGACAATAAACCTGATATATCTTGATTTCATTAAAATGCCCTGGTGAGGTGTCCTTGTTCATCGATTTCACCCACAGCCTCCCAGCAGTTATGCCAGTGGAGCCATCCAGCAAACAAAACCTTGTTTCCTGTGATTGCATGTTTTCCCAAGGGCTGAGGAAGCCTTTGAGGGACATTTGGGCTGCATCTGTATCGCTGCCCTGTTTACAGACTGTATAATTTATGCCTGCCTCTTTCTCCCAGTGGGACAAGGCTCCTTGATGCCTGAAAGCACAACTTGCTCAATATGGGACTGGGCCCGGTATCTTACATGATGACCTGCATGGTCGAAGCCAGAATTGTGAATCAGATTAGCTCTCAGAGGAGCCATAGCTCATATTCGCTGGGGGTGAAGAACAGGTAAGAGAGACTATCTGGAAGGTGAGATCGGAAGTACCAAGAGTTTAACCCAACTGATATTTATAAAATGTCAATAATAATAATATTTATTGAATGTGTACCAGAGGCCAAGCACTATTCTAAATGCTTCATAGAGTATTAATTCATTTACTACTATCATCATCCCCCTGTACTGATGAAACTCTGAAATTCAGTGGAGGTGTGTGCATTGCTCAAAATCACACTGCTGTACAGGTGATAGAGGACTAGGATCCAGGCTTTAGGATTTGGAGGGGAGGTGCTGGAGCAGATGGAGAGGATGATGGCAACGAATAAGTGGCACACGTCCTGCATTTGCTAACAGGAGGCCCGACTCCATTCCATGGTGTCAAGCACCCTCAGCCCCCAGCCCTCAGAGCCAGCCAGCTCTCTTCGTTCTCACCAATGCCTCCCACTGCCCCCGGACTGGGAGTCCTCCATCTTCATCTGGTGCTGGCCCTCCATGACACAGCCAGAGGACAGAAGAATAGTCCTTGGAAAAATGAAGCAGATTGCCAACACTGCACTCAAACGGTGGAAGGAAGAGGGGCACAGAGAGTGGGCATGTCTCTTCCGGTTCCTCGTTTCTTGGTTCCTTTTGTGAGAGTCATGTGGACAGCTGTGGGCCCTAAAGGAATCAGGGGATGAAACAGTCCCAGCCAAAGCCTAAAGCCATCACTAGCTTTACAGGGAGACCTGTTTCAAACATGCAGCCGTCAGGGAAGCCCCCACAGCCTGCTGCCCCGACAGACACGTTCCTAAGCCCTAGGCTGGATTCATCCTATTGAGCAGAGGTTCCAAGCACAATGCCTCCAACGCTATACAGCAAGTCAGGAAATTGGATTCAAGGTAATCTCTTTGCTCCCCATTGTCTGTCCTCAATGGTGTTGCAAGAATTTGAATTTTGGGGTCTGATGGATCTGGATTCAAATCCTGATTCTGTACTAGATTGGTACGTGACCTTGAGAAAATCACAAACCCCCATGAATGAGAAAATCACAAACCCCCATGAATCATGCCTGCCTCCTAGGAGCTTCTTCATGAGGATTAAATGTGATCACTTGCAAAAGCCCCTAATAGATCGAAAGAAAAGATTCGTGTGTTTGGCACATGGTAGCCTCAAAGAGGAAGTGTTCTTCCTCGTGGAAGGAGGGCTTGAGAAATGTATCTCAGGGCAGAGGGGCTGCCCTGCCCACGAGGGAGGTGGAAAGGACAAAGGCAGGAGTGAGCAAGAAAGAGGAAACTCCATCACTTGCATCCTCACCCCCCAACCCCACCCAAGGCCCTTCCTAACTTATGGGAAAGCTCACCTGGAGGCCGCGGCCTTGGTCCTGTGGGGCTCTCGGCTATGCCTCCCCCACCAGGAGAGGCTGGGTCACAAGACAGACCCGAAGCCTTAAGTGTCTCTGATTTAATTCAATGCCCTCTGTGACAAGCGCTCATTTGGACAGCTCATTTCGGCTCCCGCCTCCTATTACAGGCCGCCCTTGCTCACCTCCGTTTGGCTAACAAGCCAGCCTGGGCACAGAAGGAAATGGCAGGCGATTTACAGTAAATTATTCAATTAGAACAAGGACCCGGGCGGCTCCTGCCATGGTCTAATGGGCCAACCCCAGGATGGCTCGAGGCTGGGCTGGGATTATTTAATCTGCAGAACCCATTAGGGCTGCCAGCAGGGCCGGACAGTGAATGTCATGGTTAGCAGTTAAGCAGTTAAGGCACCGGGAGGAGGCACTGGGGGACTCGGCAGAGGAATGAGACCTGGGGGTTCAGTCAAGTCCCTCATTATGTGATTCCCTACCCCCTCATTGTTTCTCCTCCCTAGAATTTATCACAATTGCAATTAAACAATTAACCGAAATTAGCAGCTTAACGTTTTCTCCCTTGAGGCTCCCGGGGGCAGGGACAAGAGGCCTATCCTGCCCCACTGTATCCCCCACCCTCCACCTGACAGGTGTCTGGTGCACAAAGACCAGATCGATCAGATTGACTGACTGGGTGGGTTCTTCCCAAAGGAACCCTGGCTTCCTCGCTGGTAAACCAGAGACAAGTGCCTCTTCTGTTGTGATGAGTACTCCCAGTTGCGAGCGCTGTGGGAGGGCCTTTCCTGCAGGGAAAGGGCTCAGAATCCCAACACCCACCGAGACAAAGCCACCCATCTCTCCTGAGTCTCTAGAGTCCTGGCTGGTCAGGCTCCCCCCCACCCCCAGCTCCGTGCTCTGCTAGGCATGTACTTCCAGACAGACAGACAGACAGACAATAGATAGTTGCATGACAACTGCAAACACTGTAAAAAAAAAAAAAAAAAAAGGCCAAGGGGATGCTGAGGGAGGTCCAGAGGGCTTCCCAGAAGTACTAGAAGGGAATGGAAGGTGGGGAGAAACAGTCATGGCAAGTTTCTCAGGTCATGACCCCAAAACTGACCCTTGCTAGAGGAATTTGGAAACAGAGGAAAGGGCGACGTGGCAAAGAGAAGAGCTGGGGGCAGAGGGGAAGAGCATGGGAAGATTAAGGAACTGCAAGTGTTTCTAGAAGGCTGCGGAGCACTCCAGGCTCGGGGTGGAGTTTAGAGGAAACTATCCCAGTGGCGTGGGAATGCAGAAAAAGGAGTGACTACTTGCAGCTGGGGAAGCAGACCAGCCTTCTCAGAGAAGGCGACATCTGAGCTGGGTCTTAAATGCAGGGTGGGATTTTGCCAAGTGAGGATGGGACGAGGACATTCAGTGCCAGGAGAGCATTGTGAGTGGGGGCAAAAAGACCAGAAAATGAAGCGAGTAATCGGGGACCCAGGCCTCTCCCAGGGGGCTGGAGGGAAGGTACCTCTGTGGTCCTGCACATGAAAGGAACTGATTCTTTGGACTCTATCCTGTGGATGACAGGGAGCCTTTGAAGTTTGTTTGATAGGGGACTGAAACGACTGGAATGGAATTTCAGCTCGCATGGTGACCAGTAAAGTGGATGGACTCCAGGGAGTAAGGCCAGCAGCAGGGGTCCATTTAAGAGATAGATGCAACTCCCAAGGGGAGCACAAAAGCCCTGAGGTTGGAGCCATGGGGCCTTGGGGTAGAAAGGAAGGTGACTGCAATAAGCTTTGGGAGGTGACAACAATGGGCTTCCCTCCTTGCCCCCACTGTCGATCTGTGGGAGGACGCCAATAGTCATGGAGACATTGCAGTACTGCTAGCCGGGGTGGTCAGCATTCTGCAGCCATCAGATTCTTCAAGAACCTTCATTCCCAGGAGAGGCACAAGAAACTAAGCAAGCTGTCTCCCAGCTCTACCGAATGGATGGGGCCTCATGAAATACAGACGGAGCGACTCTCTAGAGGAAGCCCGAGTGACCCTTTACAGCTAGCTGTTGGGCACCAGAGTCCAGCAAGTGGGTGGAATAGACCACAGGGCTCCCAGAGCTGGGTTTGCCCCTGGAGCCCTGAAAATCCTGGCTGGGCAGGGGTAGGGGCCCCCCAGACCTCATCCCTGCTCCTCGATTCCAGAGCAAGAACCATTTCAACAAACCACAGGCAAGGCCCCAAGCCTCCCCCTGATTAACCGGATACACCTGCCTTCGAGGCTTTACCTGAAAGGTAACAAGAATCCCACCTGCACAAATAGTCAGGGGTAAGACTACAGCCTCCAGTCACAAGCAAGGCCGCCTTCCCAAGGGAGCTCACGTCGTAATGCTAGAGTATTAGAATTAGTAGGAGGCCTTAGAGATGCTTGCCTCGTAATGAAAACCATAATGATAACAATCCTGATGAGTAGGAGAAGAAGAGGGAGAAATATTTAGGGTGCTAACTATGTGTTAGGCACTGTGGTCAATGCTTTAAACTTCGTCCTCGAAATAATCTTGCTATCCCCATTTTTCAGATGAGGAAACTAAAGCACAGAGATTAACATGCGCAGATGGAGAGACACGTTCAGAGAGGGGAAGAGATCTGCCTGAGGTCACGCAGCAAGCTGAGCTACAATCTGAGACCCGCATCCAGGTTTCCTCACTGCCATAAGCTTCCCCATGGGAAATCCAAAGAAGGCTTTGTGTGGTTAGTGCCCTGAGAGACCCACCGAGGCTCAGAGTGATTTACCCTAGGGAATCAATGGTTCCAGCAGGCCCCAGTCTATAAAACTGGGAGAGTTGCTCATCCTTTCTCTTTTGCTATGACGATCAACACAGAGGAATGAATGGTGGAGAGAGAAATTGCAGGGATTCCTAGTCTAATTCAGCTCAGTCTCAGAATGAGACAGGCAGGCTGATGCACAGATTGCCCATGAGTCCCCCAAGGTCTGAGTGAAAGGAGCCAGAGTCAAGCTCTCCCTGCGGAGGCCCACGGGCCCCAGTCCCTGAGCAGTAAGACCACCCAGCCTCTAAATGGCTCCAACTTGTCAAAGACAACCCCCCCAGCAGCCTCTCCTGAAGGAGCGCGTATGACAGTCCAGAAGAAAGGCCAAATTCCTGGAGGCAGGAAAGCCATGCTGCCCCCATCTTCCACCCCAGGGTGGGCTCTTCCTGGCTCCAGGGCTTTGACACCCCAGCTGGGTGTCAAAGGAACATCCAGCCCTGAACCCACAAGGAAACTGTAGTAGCTGGCATCTGGGAGCTGGCACTGAGCTACTGATTTTCTCAAGGTCAGAAGTGAGCAACTAGCAACCCAGACGTCCGGGACCTTAGACAGAGTGTAGGCCCTGAGAGTTGCTAGGCTGGACCTTTGGGGCACTCCCATCCGGATCTCTGTTGCTTAAAAATGCAGATTCAGAGTCTGTGATTAGCTGTGTGATCAGGGGCATTAAGTGTCCTTATCTGTAAAGTGGGGTATATAATAAGGATAACAAGTAATGGCATCCTCCTGGCACTACTGCGTGGATCAGTGAGATCACATGCGTGAAGTACATGGCACACAAGGATACTCAAGATAAGACTGGTTCTGTTTGTCTTCTGGTGAGGACAAGTACCTCGCAGTAGGGGAGCAGCCAGATGGAGGCCATTTTACAGCCTCCTGAACTATATCCAGCTAGTCAACTGCTTTGTACTCTTTAACTTTTTAATTATCCCTTCTTACTTTCTAACTTTTCCTGATGTGAATGTTAGCCAACTGCTCAAAAGTTCCTTAGCTCTGATTTGCAAAAGCAAGAGCCCTCCCTCGCTGGGCCCAGATCCCAGGGTGCTAAAATTAACAATCAGTATACTTTAAGCTAATGACTTACTGGTCGTGACTGCCACGAACAGACATAACTCTCAGATAAAAGCCATTAGAGAAAATTGAATAGCTCCAGCGTGGTGAAAATTTGGATACATCCTGTTTCATAAATCACGCTTAGAGGTTACACTGGGCAAGCTGTTTCCCTCTCTGAGTCATGATGAGGCCCCAGGTTGAGGGGGTCTATATACCCTTGGGAAAGAAGACATAGGGGAGAGAAGTGTACAATCTGGGGCATCGGATGAGTCAGACATTAAAAAAAAAAACAAAAACAAAAACAGCCCATTCACAGAATGCTGTCTTATCAGGGCTCATTTATGCCTGGTTTGCCGCATGTCACAGTAGCATCCAAACAGTGCACCACATGGTGTCTAGTTCAGAGTAAGAGCTCAATAAATATTAGTTATTACCCAACAGGGGATTCCATGGTTCTCCAAAAACTTCTTGCTCTTCCATAATGGTATGCATTGGTCATAGCACCCCAACACGTCCAGACCAAAATCTCCTCAATTCTTTTTCAATCTCTAGGTAATACCAACATTTCAGATCTCAGTCCTAATCCCACATCATCTGAGAGGCCTTCTCCAACCACTCTAACCTATAGTAATTTCTCCTTCTAAAAAGTTCCCTAGGAATCAATAAAAGTGTGAGGTCTTGAACAGTTTTAAATGATATTGTAATAGAAGAGATGTTTTCTCCATGTCCCTCTCTCTTTCCCTATCTGTCTGTTGAGTGATGCCAGAGCAACTGGAAAGCCACAAGACAGCAAGGCCAAAAGATGGAAGAAGATGAGTCAACAGTTTGGAGTAGAGCCACCCAACTCACATCAATCTGGAGGGTAAGTAAGAAATACACATAATGTGCTAAGCCACTAATATTTGGGGGTTGTTTGTTATAGCAACTAATCTGAATTAACCTAATTATGAAGACTAAAGTAAATGCTATACTTAAGGCATCTGTGTGTTAGACACAGAAGTCTCTTAAGGCATCTGTAAGTGTGTTAGACACAGAAGTCTCTCGGCAAATAGAAGTTCCTTTTCCCTTCTTCCTCAGCCTTGGAAGAGATGGTAAAATATTGTGTTTGACCATTGGCCCTGGACACTGACTCTAGTTCATGCACAATACAGCCAGAGGCCAGTAGTTGAGAGTAGGATGGAATAAGTACCTAGAAACATTTAAAGTCCCCTCAATTCTGAGACTAAAATTGTTTCAACCACTGCTTTCTCTGCTCATAGGTACCCATGCACAGTAACAGCTAAATTTTATTATACTCAGGTCATTTTCAGATGCTTTTTTTTTTTTGTATATTAACATCTGAAATTGGGATGCACGCCTCAGTCAATGGCATCTTGGCATTGTGTCACAGTTTAATTGAAAGCATATTTTCTCTTTTATGAAGTAACAGGGCATCTTACAATCTATAGCATCTTAAATTCAATGAAATATATAGTATTGGGCACTTAACTATGTGCCAAGCACTCTTCTAAGTGCTTTGCGTAAATAAATTCATTTATTTCTCAAAAAATCCAAAATAATCAGTACTACTCTTATCCCCATTTTAAAGATGTGGAAATGAAGACCCAGAGACATTCAATAGTTTGCCAAGTACACAGCTAGTAAGTTAAGTGAATAGAAAGATGACACCCTGTCTTTAGGGAACTTCATACTATGCCACTGTTTTTTAGTGCCTGGATTTTAGGCGACAGTTGAGTCCCCTTCTTAGAGAGAAAGTTCACACAGGAATTATGTGTTTGGCAATATGGTGGACCACATATTCTGAAATACTTCTCCATAGGAAGAATTGGAAAGGACTGCTAAAGATGTTCTTGATGTTTGTAAAACGCGTCACTGAGCTGGCAAAAAGATTAGAAATCTGGAGAGGCCAGCAGGAAAGCAAAAGCAGGAACCAGGGATAATGAGCAAGAACCGAAGGGAATTTTTGCCCTGAGAACATCTGCTGCTGTGTTCCTTAAGCTTCCATTTCACATGTGTATGGGTTAGGGAAAATGAGGCAGAAAGCCTAGAGATAAGGGAAAGAAAGAATCAAATAGGAGTCCAAAAGACCAGAAGCTCAATGTTAATGGTAAATGAGAAATAATCTTCCATACAGAAGAAAAGTGTCCCAACTCTGGCACTGGGTAAAGGGAAGTAAAATCTCTCTCAAGAATTAATAACCACAATATGGCCTTCATATAAGTTTGTGGCCTGAATTCACACTATCTGGCGGGGGGGGGGGGGGACTCAATTAGAGAATTTAGCTTCAAGAAATAAAAGAGAGCCTTGGAAATATTTCCAAGGAACAAGGGCTATAAAATATGACCAAGCAGATTTGAGAAAGAACCAGATTTGAGATGGAACTTCTATAAATTAAAAAATGTAATAATTAAAATGAAAAACTCATTGGACAGATTAATCACAGCTAAAGAATGAATTAGTGTAAAGATAAGACAAAAAGAAATGATCCAAAATACAGCTCAGAAAGACAAAGGGAGAGCAAACGTGAGAGAAATAAAGCTAAGGAATAAAGAGTAAAGTACTCTACAGAGTGTTTAATCAGATTTCCAAAGGGAGATAAGAAAAAGAAGAGGGGAAAAAATGATATTCAAAGAAACAGTGGCTGAGATTTTTCCCAGAAATTTTGAAAGACAGAACAACTTCCTTTTTTAAAAGATTTTATTTATTTATTCATGAGAGACACAGAAAGGCAGAGACATAGACAGAGGTAGAGGCAGGCTCCCTTTCGGGAACCTGATGCAGAACTCGATCCCAGGACCTCAGGATCATGACCTGAGCAGGCACTCAACCTCAGGTGCCCTGACAAAACAACTTTCAAATCCAGGAATGCCAATGAATTTCAAGCAGGAAAAATACAAAATATATAGGCACCCTAGAAAACTCATAAGACTAAAGAATACCAAAGACAGAAGATTTTGAAAGCATCCAAAGGAGGCAAAAGAGAGACAGAGACAGAGACAGAGACACAGAGAGACGGAGAGAATCAGATCAACAGGTGACCACTTAAGAGCAATAATGAAAGTTAGCAGATAATGAGAAAATATTTGATTATAGAAAATAACTGTCCTAAATTTCTATACCCAGAGAAGCTCTCTTTCAAAACTAATTATGAAATAAAGATGTTTTCAGGTAAAAATCCCACCAAGGAAATTCTAACGGACTGATTACAGGCAAAAAGAATATAATGCCAGATGGAAGATCTGAGATACAAGAAAGGATGATGAGCACACTTACTCGTAACTATTTGAGTAAATCCAAACAAATCTTAACTATAAGAAACAATTATACCTCATTTGTGGGGTAAGGGAAAAAAATAAATCTAAAATACTGTATGCAAATTCAAAAGGGGATGACTAAAGTAAGTTAAAGTGTTCTAAGTTTCTTTTATTTGAGGAAGAGGAAAATAGAGATGTAAATTAACTTTAGTCTTATTGGTTATGATTAATGCTGTAATATCTAGGGTTACCTTATTAGGTTATGATAAATGCTATAATATCTATGTATAACTAAAAGAATATACATAAAAATAAAAGTAAATATTACCATTCAAATAAGTTAAGAGGGGAAAAATAAATGAGTAATTTAAAAAAGCAATCAAAAAGAAGAAAAAAGTTCGGAGGGGCAAGTATTAATGAGTAATAGTAATCACAGGAAGGGGGAGATGAATTAAACTAGCTAATTGTAAGCAAAGATTATAAAGTGTGCATTATACTCACACACACACACACAGAAAGAGAGAGAGAGAAGTAGAGAAAAAGAAGAGAAAATGTGCTATGTTCTGGCTACAATACTCTAAAACAAAAAGACCCAAAACAACTTAAAGACTCCAAAAGATATACCACAGAAATATTTACCTAAAGACTTCTGGTGCTAATGTATTCATATAATACAAAACAAACTTCAAGACAATAACCATTACGGAAACAAAAAAACTGTTACATAAATATAAAAAGACTGACCCATCAAGAAGATATAACAGTGAGGATGTAGATAATAACACCAATAATCTTAAAATATACAAAGCAAAAACTGACAAAATTTCAAGGAGAAATGAACGAGTCCAGAATTACAGATGGAAAGCCCAACACAATTTTGTCATTAATTGATAGTTCAGGCAGAAAGATTATCATTGAGGAAATAGGAAATTTGAATGACACAAGTTAGATTAGTGTTTATAAGTAGAACACTGCACTCAACTTACCAGGAATACACATTCTTTTCAGGGATTCATGAATTGTTCTTTTTTTTTTTTTTTTAATGACTAGTGACTAGATCATAAGCAAGCCTCCACAAATCTCAAATGATTGGTATCCTATGGATTGCAATCTCTACTCCAGTATAAATACCTCCATAATTTGGATATTTTAAACATATAAATTAGAGGACAAAGAAGAAATTATAACAGAGATTAGAAAACAAACCCAAATTATTAGGAAAATACATATATAAAAATCAGATGGTATACAGATAAATAAAATCAAAAGCAAAAATTACAGTACTAAACTAGAAAATAAAATATAAAAATTAGAAAATTTTTAACTTCTCACAACATGACATTTTTCAACGATTTATTTATTTATTTGAGAGAGAGAGCATGTATGTATGCATGTGGGGGAGGGGCAGAGGGAGACAAATCTCAAACAGGCTCTTCTCTGAATGTGGAGCCCCACCTGGGACTCCAATCTCAGGACTCATGAGATCGCAACCTGAGCCAAAACCAAGAGTTGGACACTTAACCTACTGAGCCACCCAGGTGCTTCAACATATGACATTTTAGAGAAGGGGAGAATAATTCCAAAGAAATTAGCAGAAGAAAAATAGTTAAAATAGGAGCAAACATGAAGCAAAACACAATGAAGACACAAAATAAAATGTAAACACAAATGAAAGATCAATAGAGTTAAAGTTAGTTTTTGAAGACACAGATAAAATAGATAAACCTCTGTGAAGAACAGAGGGAAGAAAGGTCAGAAAAAAATAAAGGAAACACAAACAATATTAGCAATAAAAAGGAATTTATTGCTACAGATGCAGCAGAGATAAAAGAATATTATGAATAATATTATATGGACAGGAATATTCTGCAATATCATTGATATCATAAATGTTAGACAAATTTATAGTGAAATACATTAGCCAAGATTGACTCAGGAAGAAATAGATTTATAACCATGAAATAAATTAATCTTCCCGTAAGGAAAACACCAAGCACAAAGAAGTTCACAGATGAGTTTCTATCATTAAAAAAAAAAAAGATAAACTCACCCAAACTTTTCCAGACAATAAGAAAAAAGAAAATACACTTCAAATCATTTTATGAGGCTGACATAATTTTGATACAGAAACTAAGCACAAACACAAGAAAGGAAATTTATAGGGCAGTCTCATGTATGAACATAGATGAAAATATACTAAACAAACTATCAAACAACCCAGCTGTATATGAAAAGGATAATATACCATGGCCAAGTTGGTGTTAGCCTAATGTTTTAGCTGTTTTAACATCAGAAAATAGATAATGAAACCTACTACATTTATAGGCTAAAAAAGAAAAACCTATGATCATCTTAACAGATGAAGAAAAACAACTTTATAAAATTGGACAGCCATTTATAATAAAGCATTTTAGTAAACTAGAAAGATAATAGACCTTCTCTAAATTGATTAAAGGGCATCTACCAAGAAAAAAATATACCAGGACTGACATACTTCATGACGACATGTTGAAAGCATTTCCTATGAGACCAAAAGCAAAATAAAAATGCACAGTTCCCACTAACTTCTATTCATTATTGTACCACAGATCTTAGCTAGCATAGAAAGAAAGAAAATGTATACGAATGGAAAGAAACAAAACTGTCATTATTTACGGTTGATATGACTCTCCACAAGGCTGCCACATCTGCCTAAGCAAACTAGCACACAGCCAAGGGAGTGAGTGGAGGCTGCATTTGGCCTCGGCTGTGCCCACCCAGTCACACACCTTACACAGAGCTGGGCCCACCAAACACAAACCTGTAGCCCACTTGGCAAGCCAAGTCTCCAGGGGTTCATATTTCCCTAGATATGACATCATTCTCTAATTTTTATTAAAATGTAGCATAAACTAGCAAGTCGCTCTCATTGTGAACATAGAAAACTCAAACGTATCTACAAGTAAACTATTTTAATTTGCAAAATGGCTTAGAAAGTGGCAATAAATGAATATACAAAAGTCAAGTATATCCCAGACACTGGCACAAATGTAAAGTGAAATTTAGGGGAAAAAACATTAACAAGAGCAACAAAAACATGTAAGGTAGACACAAACTAACCTTAAAATGTACAAGTTCCTTGATGAGAAAAAAATTAATATTATTGGAAGATTTTAAAGAAGGCCAAAATAAATGAAGAGGAATTTCATATATATAGATAGGAAAATGTCAATGTACTGCAAACTGATGTATAGGTACAATGTAATCCCAATCAAATCCCCACAGGATTTTTTCCCCCAGAACTTCATGAATTAAATCTGAAATGTATAACCAAGATTATTCCTGAAAAAGAAAAAGAAAGTCTAAGGTTGAAAACAAGACAAGGGCACCCATTTTCAACACTGTTATTCAACATAGTACTAGAAGTTCTAGCCAGAGCAATTAGGCAAGTAAAGGACATAAGAGGCATCCAAATCAGATAGGGAGAAGTAAAAAGGACTCTGTTGGCAGATGACATGATGTTATTTATAAAAAACCCTAAAGAATACAGCAAAAACCTATTAGAACTAATGAATGAATTCAGTATAGTTTCAGGATTAAAAATCAACATATAAAAAAAGTTGCATTTCTATGCACTAATAACTATCTAAAAACAAAATAAAGATAAAATCTCATTTACAATAGCATCAAAAAGAACAAAATACTTAGGAATAAATTTAACCAGTTAAATTTAAATTTAACTTACAAATAAATTTAATAAATACTTAGGAAAAATATGTACACTGACAACTCTAAGACACTGATGAAAGAAATTGAAGAAGACACAAATAAATGGAATGACATACCATGTTCATAGATGAGAATAATTAATATTGTTAAAATGTCCATACTACACAAAGCCATCTACAGACCCAATGGAATTCTTACTAAAATTCTTATAGCTTTTTTTCACAGAAAGATAAAACTAGCCTAAAATTCATATGGCATCACAAATGACCCAAAAGCAATCTTAAGAAAAAACAAAACTAGCAGCTTTCTGATTCCAAACTATATTATAAAGCTATACTATTCAAAACTGTATGGGACAAGCATAAAAACACACAGACAAGTGGGAAAAATCAAGAGCCCAGATATAATTTCCCATGTATATGGTTAACTAACAGGAAGCTAAGAACACTCAATGGGGAAAAAGAGAATCTCTTCCATAAGCAGTGCTGGGAAAACTAAATATTCACATGTAAAAGAATGAAAGAGGACCCCAATTTATACTACTCACAAAAATCAATTCAAAATAGATTAAAGACTAATTTTCAGACCGAAACTCCTAGAAGAAAGCATAGGAGAAAAACTCTTTGAAATTGGTCTTGACAATGACATGGCAGCCACTCAGGGCTCAATGGGGCAATGAGAAAGATTGCAATGGTGGTGTAAGGACTTCCTCCTCTCTCATCCTCTTACCCCTTCCTTTCTACCTCCTCCTTTTCATTCCAAATCTCACCCACTTCCCCTCAGGGCACTCCGATCCTACATAAAGGCACAGCTTCCCAGCACTGCAGGGAAAATAGGGTGCAAGCCCACACCTATTGCCCCATCACCAGTTGTGGAAAAACTGATTTGAAGGCATCTCCTGATTTGAACAAAGGAAAGGGCAGATTTAAAGCGTCTCTGGTTTTGCACTGGAGACCCTTCATGGCTTAATATCAAGATGAAAAAAAACTGGAAACTGATCGTAACCTTATTCCAAGTCAAAATAAAAAGATTTGTAGTGGCAGCCCTACCTGCTCAAAACCATTCTAAGATTTTTGTGTGTGTGTGATGCCCCTGAGTTTGGAGGTGAGCTGCACAAAGATGGAGGAAAATTCTTCTTCCCTCCATGCAATGTGGTTCTGAATCATATTCACAAGGTTGCCATTAGTGACCTTCTTAAGTTCAAGGTTCATACCAAGAGGAGGACGGAATTTGAAGAGCGGAATGAGAATGAAGCAGAGGCCCCTAACTGCATCCATTCAGTGCAAAAATACTGCACAAACAGAGAAAGTCAGTGTTATCCAGGACTTTGTGAAAAATGTGCCTGGAAGCCCACTCAAGCTCACATCCCACTTGAGAAGGCTGGTCATCCAGCAGTCCATGTTTTTCTGTCTAGCCATGTGAAGAAAAGAGGCTCCATATCTAAATCAGACCAGCTGAGAAAAGCATACCTGCCTGATGGATCTGAGAATGAGAACCAACTCCTCAACTCATGAGACTGTTGACAAGGAGGCTGCCACAATCATGATCAAGACAAACGTGGAATATTAAAGTTGAACAACAGAAGAAAATATAAGCAACAGAAGCAAAAAACAAACCAAAAACAAAAACAAAAAAAAACCAAAATGGGACTACATCAAGCTAAAAAGCTTCTGCACAGCAAAAGAAACAGTCAACAGAGTGAAAAGGGTAGAATGGGAAAAATATTTGCAAAGCGTACATCTGATAAGGGGTTAATACCCAAAATATATAAGGAGCTCCTACAACTCAATAGCAAAAAAAATTAATTTAGAAATCAGTCAAAAATGTACGAAAGGCTTGAATAGACGTTTTTTTCAAAGAAGACATACAAATGACCAACACATACATGAAAGGTGTTCAACCTCAATCATCATCAGGGAAATACAAATCAAGCCACAGTGAGATATCACTTCACACCTGTCAGAACAGCAACAAAAAGACGAGCGATAACAAGTGTTGGTGAGGATGTGGAGAAAAGGGAACCCTTGTACACTGCTAGGGGGAGTGTAAATTGGTACAACCATTATGGAAAACAGTATGAAGGTTCCTCAAGAAAATTAAAACTAGAACTACCATATGATCCCGTGATCTCACATCTAAGAATATATCTGAAGAAAATGAAATCAGTATCTCAAAGAGCTATCTGTACCCCACATTCCTTGCAGCATGATTTATAAGATCAGAGACATGGAAATATTACATTTGTGTGTGTGTGTGTGTGTGTGTGTGTGTGTGTGTGTGTGTGTGTGTGTGAAAGCTGCAGAGGGTCTGCTTTTTGCCCTGGCCAGCCTATGGGTATCCAGGCACAGGGGCCAGCACAACCCCTCAGGCCTGAGCCAGGGGCTGCCCTGGCTTAGAACACTTTAACCTCACATGGCAGAGGGATGTGGGGACTCATGCTCTTATCCTGGTACTTCTGCACCTGATAAAAACCACAGCCCCCATCCCATACAGTCCTTAGAACCCCTTGCCAAACCACCCAGAAGGTGGCACAAAAAAAACACACAATCCGTCAAGACACCAACAACCACCTCTCATCTCTGCCGGTAACTAACCTTGACAACTCTGTCAAGTTACTAACCTCTCTGGACCTCTTTTCTCTTATGCAAACTGGAGATAATAATACATATTTGATTATCTGGCACAGCTGTTGTAAGACTGATGATACATAAGAATGGAGTTGACGCTGCTTTGTATCTCTATATGACGTCATAAATGTAAGAGGCATTTGGTTAGGCAATATGGTCTATGGAGTAAGAGTCTCTTAAAAGACCCAAAGGAATGAATCTGTAACAGTAGAATTTCAGGCGAAGTGAAAAATGAGCCCTGGACCAAGATAGAAATCTAGAAGTTGGGGCCTAACCAAAAAATCCCTTTTAACATAATGTAAGCAAGAAACCTGGAATGTTATGGGAGGACAGATCCTCAAGAATTGTCTCGTCCAATCCTGCAGCTTATGCGAAGGGAAACCGAGGCCGGGAGAAGGCGAAAGACTTATCCAAATAAACAGCAAATTTGTAGCTGAACCCAGACTAGCATTCAAGTTCTTTCTTCCTTCTTTCTCAGGTTCTGTCCTGATACTGGCCCATGATGCTATGCTGGTCCATTCTGCTCTATGATGCTACCTTGGAGAGAGAATATAATGACCTGACATCTGAAGGAAACACCACTACCTCCCCCAGGGTACTCACTGGGGGGGGGGATGTTGAGCACCTATTTTCCTGAATCCAGAAGTTCAGTTTGCTCATGAGTCTAAGTCACTCTCCTCTGCGTGGAAACCCTCTGCGACTCCACAGCACAAGACAAACAGAATGTGTTGACCAAGAACTTAAGAATCAATTACAAATCCAATACTGACACAGACCACAGGGCCGGGGCTGGCTGGAGCTATAGCCCAAATCCCTGTGACTCTTCAGAAAATTGTCTCCAGTTCAGCCCTCCCAACAAGGATCCTGAATGTGGGGATGGGGGTATGTCAAAGGACCTTCCATCTGTAATCCTGCCTTTGAGTTGCAGACTTCTGCATGCTTTGGAAAGAGGACATGTTCTTAAAGAAGTGGCCTTTAGCTGGTTAGGACAACAGAAAAGCAAATACGTGGGTCTAGTGAAGTCTCTGGACCCCGAGCCTCAGGCCAGACCAAGGACTGGACTTACATCCAAAATATGTATCCCAGGTGTCTATGTGGGAACTGCTAAACCCCCTAAGGGATGCTCTCTACCTCCAGCTGGGCAAGGACTTTGTCCCCTGCAGTGGCCTCAGGCATAGCACACCCTGGCCCATCACACACCTGTCTCCTTACCCTCTCAGCAGTCATCTGCATGGCTGCTGTCCCACTGACTCACTCACACCCATGGTCCCCAGTGGGCCTTTGCCAAGAGCTCTGAGTATGACTGAGCTAGAAATTGTCCCAGGCCAGGTCACATAAGCGCATGAGGAATCCAGAGCCAGCTCTAACCCCATCAGCAGGCAGCTCTCCCTGAGCCCACATCTGGCCCACTCTGAGGCCCACCTAACACTTTCTTGGTCTGGGTCAAGAGGGAAGACAGTATGGTCATGGGGTGGGGCAGGGTATCTGCTCTGTATCAGGCCTCAGCCAAATGACAGAGAGGTAAATGAATAAAACAATTTTCTTTTTCTTAGAATTTCCTTTTCCATTGAAAGAAAAATATAAATGTATAATTCAATCTAGTAATTCCTCCAACAGGGCTTCAAATAAGATGCTTGACCTTTCTCTTGCCACGTGTGCTCTAGATGGTCTTGAACATTTTATGCCCCTTCTGGGCTTCCAATTGCCCCATCTGGAAGGGGAGAGGAGTGGGTTAGATGAGCTTCTATTCTGAACCTTATGTTCCTACGCTCCAATCCCTCCCCAGAAATATCTATAAGAGTCATTCATGGCTAGAGGTCAGATGAGATCCAAACTATTTTCCAGATTGCTCTGCCCAGAACTCAGATTTCTCTGTGTTCTTTGCTTAAAGGTGAGTTACAGGAGACATCTGAGTTTGTCCCAGGGACAGCCACTCACCTCACCTTGCTATTCTTGGCCAGTAGAGCCCCCACATCATCTCATCCTTGCCCACTGTGCATCTGGGGAGCACTGCAACAGTATCTCCAACCTCAGGGACGCTGTGGGTCATGAGCCTAAGACTTTGCCTTTCAAAGGCAATTCTTTTCTTTTTGGCCTCCAGCCTTCAGCCTCTCTTGCCATTCTGGTGTTAGTTTCAACCCCTTAAAACATAGCTCTCATACCATCTCTTTGAAAACCTGTTACATCTCCCCAGTATCTCTTTTTTTTAAAAAAGATTTTATTTATTTATTCATGAGAGACACAGAGGGAGGCAGAGACATAGGCAGAGGAAGAAGCAGGCTCCCTGCAGGAAGCCTGATGCAGAACTCGATCCCAGGACCCTGGGATCACTACCTGAGCCAAAGGCAGATGCTCAACCACTGAGCCACCCAAGTGCCCCATCTTAACTCAAGTCTAAACTTCTTAGCCTGGTGCTCATGACTCCCCAGACCTTGTCTTCAGTCCACCCCACCCCACCTCTTTTGGCATTACCACCCTATACCCCCCACACACACTATGTCCTTTATGTTCAAGCTTCAAGGCACATTCCTTGCTATTCTTCAGAGCTGATCTGCTGTCCCCACCCATCAAGATTCAACATAGATTGAATCTTGAATTCCTCCATGGAAGCGTACTCATACTCCCCAAACCACAAGGCACCCAAAATACTAAAGTGCTGACACCATTCATACTGGGCTTGCCAAGGCCCACTTGGTTTTCTAACTGGTGATCTCCCATGGGTGCATCTAGCACCCCCTACTGGGGCCCAAGTCCCAGAAGAACATGCCCCTGTCAACTGGCATCTAGTATAATGCTCTACATGTACTAGGTAAAGACTTATAAAGATTTCACTTGTAGTAAAGGTAGCTGGACAAATGATGGAAGGACAAAGGAGCAGATGAACAGTGATGGAAAGTCTCAGACCAGAGGCCATGTTGCATTGGTGGAATAAAAACTGAAATGGATGGAGGAATAAATGAGTAAGTGGACCTTGGTCATGGCCACCACCGTCTCTCACCTGCGTTAATACAATAGGTTCTTAACTTGCCTTCCTTCCTACTCTCAATAAACCACCATCGTAGCAGCCAGAGTATGTCATTTCTCTGCTCAAAACCTTCCAATGTCCATCCATCACCCAGATTAAAAGCCAAAGTTCTCCAAATAACTCACAAGGCCCTTCATGACCTCGTCCAGATTATTGCACTGACTTCAACTCTTTGGCTTTGATTTCACTCCAGGCATATGGACCTTCATGTTCCTCCTCAAGTCTATGTCACGGATTTTATCTTTAGTCTTCCATTTGACTGCTCTATCCCCAAATATTCACACAGTTTGCCCTTCCACTTCCTCCTGTCCTCTGGTTAAATATCTGCTTATCAGAAAGAATTCCCTGACTCTTTACCGATGTATAAACCCTCTCCCACCCTTGGGATTCCCTTGCCTTCCATGTATTTCTCCATAGTGCTCAGTACCATTTGCATACTGCATGTCAACCTCCTTACTGTCCATCTTCCCACACCAGAAAGCAGATTATACAAGAGCATGTGTTTTGCTCACTGCTGTATCTCCAGTGCCTAGAACAGTGCATGGCACAGAATAGGTACTAGGTAGAGAGTTGTTGACTGGATCGAGTGAATGAGTCTGTAACTGAGATCCCTGGCACCTTCAGGCATTTTTTTAAGATGCTCTTATCTGGTATGGTTGCCATTGTCCTGTGTCTGCTCAGTTCCAATCCTGTCCAATGTCACAACAGATGGACAGCACTCGTTCTTAGGGACTCTTTGTAAACGGCAAACTTAAAGAACTGAAAGAGCATCTTCTGGAGGGAGTGGGGCCAGGATTAGTCTACTGCCTGGTTCCCGATGCCACATTTTAAAATCCTCTTCTCCCTCCTCCTGCCAGCTGGTCTGCAAATCCCACAGGGTTAAAAGTACAACTCTGCTAGAAAATGAAGAAGAAAACAAAAGCATTCTCTTTTCCACGGTGGAGCTCATAGGGAGCTGTGTTTCTCTTTCCCCTTTGGACCTCAGCCCCAAGCACCTCTGCAGAGCCCAGCTACCACCTTCCATCTATATGATCAAGGAGCCTATTTCCTAGCTCTCTTCAAATGGAAAAAAGGGCAGGACCCTAGAAGAGCAGAAAGTGAGATAGGAAGAGCAATCCTCATGGCAGCTTCTGGTTTCCCTTTCTTCCTGTTAACAGCCTGCAATCACACATGGCCCTCAAACAGGACAATGAAATCTCCCCACCCCAATGGTCTCTTCACCTTGAGCTTCTGGGCTGTGAGAACCAAGTGAAAGAAGGATATAGAAGAGGAGGCATGCAGGTGATTCACCAGCCTTGAGTCCTGTGATAAATCCAACATAAATTCTTGTCTGTGGCTGGACAGTTGGGTATTAGGAGGGGTGAAAGGAGTAAGTGACTTAAATGAAGACAAAGTAGATCATTGAATGAGTGAGTGAGGAATGCAAGAGCCAGTGAACCACAGTGATGAATAGACTGTCTGTCCCAGTGCTAATGGCCTCAGCGCAAGGATGGCTCGCTCCCTGGGCGTAGTAAGACATGCTCTCTGAGTGCTCTTGTAGGCCTAAGTCTAGTGCAATCTCAGGGGTGGGGAGGAAAGTGTCAGCTCCTGACCCATGTGATGTATCCTACAAATAACTCTCCAGCTCCAAGGAGCCTACATAAGTTTCTAAAGATCCTTCATCAAAGCAGCTGCTGTGGAGCCAAGTCAGGACCACTGAAGGCCCCTCGGATCTCCTGTATCCTCTACAAACCAGGGTAGATGGGGAAGCCATAGCTCAAGGATGCCTTATGACTTAGCTCCCTCCTCCAATGAGCTCTTTAGAATCATCTAGGGATTAGATGTCATAGATTACCAGTCTCCAAAAAGCTGCTGAATGACAATATAAAGTGTTTGCCCAGAAGATGGTAAGATCTTTGGGGGGAGGGGCTGATAGGCACCTCAAATACCCTATGTCCTAAAATGACTTATTATCTTCCTCCCCAAATCTACTTCTTTAGAATTCTTATTCTACTGATGGCATGACCATCTATCTGGTTGCTCAGCTGATACAACTTCATTCATTCATTCGTCCAACAAATATTTGTGGCATGTGTCAGTAACATACTAACTGCTAGGATCAAACAATGAATAGCCCTCACAGAGCTCATAGTCAAAGAGGAAAAAGAGGCATTAATTATCATGTGATAATTGTAATAAATCTAAAGTTACAACTGTGATAAACCCTTGAAAGAGGTAAGTGGTGTTTTAAAGCCTTAAAAAATGGGATTGGACAGAATTGTGGAGGTCACAGAAGTGACAACTGGGCTAAGAACTGAGAGATAAGTAGGAATTCAGTATGTGAAGATATGAAGGAAGAGCGTTCTAAGATATGAAGGAACAGCAAATGCAATGGTCCATGGTAGGGGAGGAGCCTGACAAGCCCAAGAGACTGAGACAAAGCCAGTATGGAAGAAAGGAGCAAGGGAGGTGCTGGGTAGGAGGATGTAGGAGATGGTGGTAGGGTCAGACAAACAAGACTTTGTGTTCGGTCTTTATCTTAAGATCAACAGGAAGCAACTGAAGTATTTTCAAGGAGGGAAATGACATGAACAAGTTGTGTTCTGAAAGGCACTCTAGCTGTGTGTGGTGAACAAACTGGAGAGAGCCAGCATGGACACAGCTGGACCAGTTAGGAGGCTCTGGTGGGGCTACTGCACAAAGATGAAAATGCTGCCTTGAACCCGAGGGATCCTAATGGAGACGGACATACAGAAGTGACAAATTTCAGAGATACTTACAAGAGAACATCAACCAGACTTGGTGAGGGATGACACACAGGCTCGGAGGGAGAGAGGTGCTGAGGAGGATTGCCAGCACTCCCGACGTACGCAGCTGTGTGGATGAAAGAGCTGTTCAAGGAGATCTAACATATATGACGAGGACCTTGTCATTAAAACAAACTCCAGCCTTTCGTTACGTCTCACTTCCTCAAAGAGGCCCTCTCTGATCACTCAATCTAAAGTACCTGTATGCTACTACTCCCTATTTCAGTCCCTTGTGGGGTTTTTTCTTTCTAAAAATATAAATAATTTCTTGTACTTTTAATCATAAAAATAAATATGGACATATACCTATAGGTCCTATATAGGTATATGTCCTAGCTTTGTTTGCTAAGAGGGCATAGAAACAATGGCACACCCAAAAGCAAGGAGCACATATTGCCCCAGATCTTGGTTTCCAAATACCATTCTCCACTAAAAGGATCCAGGGCTTCTTGGAGAAACAGCTAGTTCCAGGGTCAGAGCAAGAAAAAAGTAAAATGAGCCCGGAACATTAGTAGCTAGTAAGCAAATGCTCAGAGCATCATGGAGACAAGGGAAGAAACAGGAGCCAGTTCACAGAGGAGCTTCCCACTGATCAAATCTGGGGCAAGTTGAAGATCAAAATAAAATATATGAATTGATTTGGACCCACTGAATACATTTTAAAAATTTAGTTCATAGTGATGAAAGAAGGGAGCGGTGGAAAGAGAAAGAAAAGGAGAAGGGAAAGAGCTGGACTACCCTAGGATGCCAACTAGTAAACATAGAAGAAACCATGCATTCAGCAGTGTCAATGATGATAAAATTAGTGGGTAAAAGTTTGAGAGTATTTACATAATCTCAAAATATCTTTCCACAAACTACTTAGTAATTACAGAGGGTACAACAGTCATTTCACCATGGAGAAACTGGTGAACATTACCTTAAGCAAGAGATGAGGGCTTCCATCACCAGCACTGGGACAGTCCCCACATCCTGTGCTTGTGAAGATGATCACTTCACTTTGGTAGTATTGCTGCTCAAAAATGCATATGCTAATCAGGTAGTGCCATCAGGTAAGCCCCAATGGAGGGATAGCCAACAAAATAACTGGCGTCTTCTAGTCAAAAACATGAAGGTCGGAAAAGACAAAGCAGAGGAATTGCTCCAGATGTAAGGACACCAAGGATACAAGACAACAAAATGTAATCTGTGGGTTGGATCCTGAATGGGGCAAGGAAGGGAAAGCCACTGTCGGGACAGAAGTGTACTGTGGTAAGAGAATATCCTTTTTTTTAAGGAAATGCACACTTAAGCATTTCGGGGTGAAGAGGCATCGTGTCTCTAATTTACTCTTAAATTCATCAGAAATGAATATTGTATATATGTATTCATATATGCATACATCATAAAACAATGAATATAATAATAAACAATAAGATACATTATAGAGAACCGAGATATGCATAAATAATAAAAATAATGTATTTTTTATATTATTGGAGAGAGAATGAAAACAATAAAGTAAATGAAGCGTCCTGAAATGACTAAGGGATTTGGATAAAGCAGGATTTCTTTCACCAGCCTTGCAACTTTCCATTAATTCGATATGGTATCCAAATTAAAAGTGACATACATGGCGCCTTGGGTGGCTCAGTTGGTTAAATGTCTGCCTTTGGCCCAGGTCATGATCTCAGGGTCCTGGGATCGAGTCCTACATTGGGCTCCCTGCTCAGTGGGGAGTCTGCTTCTTCCTCTCCCTCTGCCCCTCCCCTTCCCTCCCCTCTCCTCATGCTCTATCATACTCTTTCTCTCTCTCAAATTAAAAAAAAAAAAAAATGAACAAGCAACATACAAATTGCTTGGTTCTTCGTTTGTTGAATGAATGAGTGAGCCCATATCCAACCATGACCCTCCCCTGCTTCTAGCTTCAAAGCCCCTAGTGCCTGCCTATGACTGTCATGACAAAATCCAAACACATTAACACAGCCTTCAAGCCCTGACATCCACCCTCTGTAATGTCTCCCGTCTCACTTCTCATCACTCCCAATGACCCCATACCACACACTCCCGTCAGACTGCCTCAAGTTCCCTGATCTTACCACACTAGACGACACTCTTGTCTTAGCATGTGCTGGTCTCTCAGCCTAGAATGCCCTCCTCTGATCCTCTTAGAGACCTCCTGTTATCTTCCCAGATCCAGACCAAGAGTTTCCACCTCGTGGAAGGCCTCTCTGATTGCCCCAGTAGGAGATGACATTTCCTCTTCTGATACACCAAGGTGTCCAGGACCCGCTGGGATCATGTTCCACAGACAAGCCTGTCACTGCTTACAAACCACATGGTCTGACTGCAGTTGGAGGACCAGGATCTGCCCTGCTCATCTCTATTCCCTGTGCCCTGCACAGATCCTGGCACACCACAGGGTCTCAGTTGGGATTTGTGGTGTGAATAAACGAATAATAGTAATTGAACTTTCTGCATCTTCTGAGAGACCCCCTTGACTTCATTATGTTCAAAAACTACAGAAAGTGAGAGAAATCTGTTCTTCCCTTATTTTACACACAAGGAAAGTGAGACGCAGAGGAAGTAAGTTAACCCAGTGTACCCAGAGGCTGAGCTAGAGTTGGAGTCCAGGTCTGTTGCCCATCAGTCTGGTGGTCTTCCCCAGAAGGTGAGTGGGATAAGGAGGAAGGATATGCCATTCGTGGTTCCCCTACCCTACGTCAGAGCCTACACTTCAGCAAACTATCTAGTGCTAGCAATGCCAGAGCGTTATAAGGAACCCCATTATACAGACAAGGAAACTGGGGGCTCCAGGTCAGATCCCTCTGACGACAAAGCCCATGCTCTTTTCTCTGCACACTGCCAGCCCGTACAGCCCTCCTCTGACCCTCTATCAGAGGCAGTGAGACAGCCTGAGTCCATCATTCTGTCTCTCAACCATGTGCTTTAAGCCAGCACCACACACAGGCCCACAATGCAGCCCACACTCCCCGACCACAGGCTGTATTTTACATGGTTTCCAAACCCAGGATATTTGGGTTGTAAGACAAAACCTCCCTTTCTCCAGCAGAAAGTGAACGCCACACACAATAACCCAGCCAAACTGCTGATGCCTATAGACACTGCATCATGCCGTGATGGGGTCTGGTCTGCCCAGAGACGTCCTCACAGGATCCTGGACTCCCCCAGAGCTTGGCACCGAGGGGACCCTGGAGGGGGAGGGAGACTGAGCTGGCTGCATCGCAGAGTCTGGGTGGAGGCTCCATTCCCAGGGCAGGGGAGAAGTGATCCGGGGGAGAAGTAAAGCCACAGAAGCCCAGTGCTGCCCACCCCAAGAGAATGGGGGTGATCCCTGCCAATCCAAGCAAACTCCCGACCCCACCCCTGCTTCCCACAGAGGGGCAGTCTCCTTTGAGCCTGGCAAGGCCTACGATGCTGATGTTCAAGTCCCAGGGCCAGAGAAGTCGGGCCCTTCGCCCTTCCCCGTTGTCCCAAAGGGGTGGATTTTCCCGTTTTCAAACCTTTTGAACCAGAGGTGTCTGCAGACACTCACTACAGACTCCGACGTCAGACACACCTGGATGTAACGATGGCCAGTTCTTCAGCTTCCCCATCTTCAAAACAGAAGTGCCTGTCTCACAGGGTCGCTTCAGAGGTTTCATGAAACAAAAGATGCAAAGAACCCCACGAGGGGCTGGCCTTTAGCAGATACTAAATGAATGGGAGTAACCGGGAGTTAGCCTTTCCCCCAGCCACTCTGAGAGCCAGGCCCAACACTGTTGCTGGATCTTAAACCTCTTCTCATTTGGTGACGCTAAAAGTCCTGGGAACACCTCAAATTCTCAGCAGAGACGCAATCAAATCTGTCTTACCTTTTTGACATGACGTGTATCGGGAAGGAGGAAACCCCTCACGTGCACCAGCCCACCTGCACATCACTTAGTACCAGGTGTTTCCCAGGACCTCAGGCCAATGACTCCTCCTTCCCACTTTGTAACCAAATGCTTTTGGGAGGATCAATGTTAAATGTGGTTAACAGCCACCAGTGTGGGTGGGGAGGCGGGGAGGGGGTGACCTCATGCAAACTGAGAAGCAGAACCCCACTATAGTGCCTGAAAGCCCACCACTAGAGTCCTTCTAACCATTCTTTAGTGCTAAACACTGCCCTCCACTGCTCCCCTTGCCAAACATTAATGGCATCGGGCAGAGTAAAATAATCAGTCTTGGAGTCCATTAGTTACAAGTCTCAGCAACTTCCAATGCAGCCAGAGCCCTGTCCTGCATTCAGAGGCCCCTGGTGGCCTACATCTCTTATAGGTAAGAGGTGACAAATAACTCCCTAACCACTTGGTAGACTTGAAACCCCCTCATTGGGAAGGAGAAAAAAGTGAGCATTTGTCTATGACCTCATAGGTCTGGGAAAGGGGGCAGAAAAGCCTCCTTGTATGTCCCTCCACATTCCGGAGCCCAGACTCCCCAACCTGAGCTCTGGTTCCAGAAGAGCCATCCTGATCAGAGACTATGTGGTCCATGCTGGGGGAGGCAGAGCTCAAGTCCAAGAGACACAGACCTCCCAGCAGAGCCCTGGGCCTAGACAGGGTCATATGAAGAAGGGGTGGCCTTGGGGCCAGGGCCAGGCTTAGGGCAGGGGTCAAACTCCTTCGGGCGTCCAGACACTCAGGCTTTTGAGACAGGGAGGAGCTGGCAGCTGAAGTACTCAGAGCAAGGGGCATTTATCAATGGCCCAATTCATTCCCAACAATCCCCATTGTCTGAGCCAGCACAGAGATGGGCTTTATCTCCCCGCGCTGCTAGAAAGAAAAGCCCCAAGACATAGTCATGAGTCTGAGTCCAAAGATACAAGAAGCCAAAATTAAGACATGGTTTGAAAACCAAGTGAAATATTTGAAATTGGAAGTGTCCCCCCAAAAAATCTATGCAACATGCTTCCCATCCTCACAGGCAAATAAAATGTTTAATTGCCGGCTGTTCATTTATTTATTCTGATCTCTTTCTACAAAGAATATGGGAATTTGCATTCAAAGATGCGTGCACCACATCGTTGTTAAAGCAGAAATTAAAGGTAAAGCCAGGGTTCCAGTTAACACAAGTACTACTGTGAAGCAATGTGATGAACTTAGAGCTTCCTAGCAGCCGAAGTAGGAAGAGAAACACACAGGTTATGTCATGAGCTCAGGGGTCACACAGACCTATAGAAATCCCTTGAGCACTCTCAGCCTCAGTTTCCTTGTCAGGAAAAAAAAAATGGGACTATTAACCTAAGAAGGTTGTTGTGAAAAGTAAAGGAAATAAAGCATATATTCAAGATTCAATAAATACGTTTCTATTACCATTCTTACACGTCATAATTGCTATTATTCTGTTGTCTGATTTGTCCTCCTTAAACTGGAACTATGTTAACCCTGTGGGGTTGCCCTGATGCTCTATGGCTCTTCATTGTTGCTCTGAAGTTCTGGACTAGCAGGTATATGTATTTGATTAAGAGAGGGGGGTTGGGGGGAGAGGAAATAGACCAGGACTGAGATCACCATGAGTCCCCTAGTTTTCTAGTCTTTTCTTGAGTCCTATGGTGGCTGGGGCCCCTACAAAGGGGAAGGCTAGGGAAGGTATGCAGACTTCCTTCACTCTGCAAGAAGGCTGCCGGGCTGACCAGAGCCTGCCCTTACTGAACCATCCCCAGGGGTCAGGCTGAGGACCAGGGCAGGGGAGAGTAGCTCCCTGCACCCTGCTCAGGAAATGGCTGAAGATCATCTCTCCCCTGCATATAAGGAGACTTGGTGGGGTGAGAGCTCAGACACTCCTTGGGCTAAACCATAAACAGTAAGATAAAGCCAATGTCATCTAACTTCCCAGGTGAAGGAGCACATAAGTCTGGGCCCCTCACTGAAGCCTGTCCAGAGAAGAATGACATGGATGGAAGAGTTCTAGAAGCCATCCTAACAACAATTCCTTCGAGCACTATTTAGTGTGTCCCCGGTGGTCCCCGGGGGAAGGAGGCCAGGGAGAACAAGATTCTATCAAGCAAAGAGACAGCCACTGGGGGAAGGGAGAGGAAGCAAACCCAAAGCCAGCTCTTGCAGCCTAGCCTGAGATGGGAGACTCAAAATAGGGTTGATTAAAACCAAAGAGAAAGAATCAGCCCAGCTCGACTCTCTGTGCTTCCCTGTCAAGTGACAGCGGCGTGGCCCCAGCCCCCAGAAGGCTCATGGCTTTTCTACAGCAGGGGGAATCCGGAGCAAACCAGAGCCTGGAGCAAACTGCAGGCGCCTCTCTCTGCCTCAGTCTGCAAGCCTGGCCTTTTCATTTGTAAGAGGGTAAAAGCTGCTTCTGAGTCCAGGACCCTTAAGCCCCAGGCTACACCGGCAGCCTCAGTTTAGACCAAACGGGACCCCCTAGAGGCACTGTGTTATCCAGCATCTGCCCAGAATCCACAGCCAAAGTCCCTTACTTAAGATAATCCTCACCAGGGGATCCCTGGATGGCTCAGAGGTTTAGTGCCTGCCTTAGGCACAGGGCGTGATCCTGGAGTCACAGATCGAGTCCCATGTCGGGCTCCCTGCATGGAGCCTGCTTCTCCCTCTGCCTGTGTCTCTGCCTCTCTCTCTCTCTCTCTGTGTCTCTCATGAATAAATAAATACAATCTTAAAAAAGAAAAAAAGATAATCCTCACCATGGCCAGGTTCTCCTTGGTCCAAGCATACATAGGCTAAAGGGGACCCAGAAAGGAGGTCTGGAGGCTGAGAGCCCGTAAGAGGGGGGCATGTTTGTGCATATGCACAGTGCACACACGGAGGTACGTGTTGCATACAAGTCACCGTCCACAGGTACACGTGTTGAAAGCATGCGAGTGTTTGCGTGGACGTCCCCACTGTAAGTGCACGCAAGGCTGGCGCGTGTGGGTACAACGTGTGTACACAGGAGCGGCTGGGCGTGGGGGTGTGAGTGCCCTATGGGTGCTGGTGAGCGCACACGACGGGGTGGTCTGCTCAACCCCCTCACTGTCCTCTCATGTCCTCCTGCCTCCTGGGGCGGCGGCGGCGGCTCCCCCACGCTGCGCCCTGGCCCTGGCCCCCCCGCCGGGTCCCCGGAGCACCACCGCCTCCGGGGTCGCGCAAGGACTCCGAGCTCCCCACCCCCCGCCCTGCTTACCGCCCCCGAACGACCCACAGGGGAGACATCCCAGCTGGGGACAAGCTCGGCCACCCGCGAAGTCTGCGCGCAGGCACCCCTGCGCCTCCGCGCGTCCACCCCTGGGGCCGCCGCGCCCCGGGCCCCCCTGCACGGCGCTGCCCGCTGCACCTGAGCCCCCGCTCGCGCCCCACGCGCTCTCTCTCACTCACGCACGGCCTGGGACGCGCGCTGCACAGCTCCCCGGGCTCGCACCGGGCGGCCGGGCTCCGCAAGGGCGCGTCGGGGGTCTCCTCGGGCGGGAGCCGGGCCTCGGAGGCGGGCGCCGCGGGGCTCCCGAGGCCGGGCCGGGAGGGGCCGCCCCCGCCCCGCCCCCGCCCCCAGCCCGCCCCCTGCCCGCTCCCCGCCGCGGGACCTTCCACGCCCGCGCGCCCCGCCCCATCCCCGCGGGCCGCGGAGCTCTTTCGGCGGCCCCGTCGGGGCGCTCGCTCCCGCCTAATTAGAGCCGCGGCTCGGCCCCGGGGCCCGCGGGAGGCAGGACTGGGGCGCACCCCCGGGGGCGAGGAGGCCGGGGTGCCCACGTGCGCCCCGCGCGCGCCAGCATCTGCAGAGGGGCCGGGGGGGGGGGGGGGGTGATCGGCGCGGTTCCCATGCTCTGCGGAGGGAGCCGGTCCCCAAATGCCTGGCGTGCGACTTGGCTTATGCGCCGCAGGTGCTTCCCTTCGGGATCTAAGCCGCCCAGGTAAGGTCACCGACCTCCAGACCACCGACCTGCCAAAAACCACAGAGGCTGTGGTTGAGACTCCTTTCTGGCTCGGGGCACACCAGACTTCCCCTCTGGACTCCTCTGTGTCAGATGGCTAAGTCTAGGGGAAAAAAAGGCCGATTCCTACCCAAAAGCTCAGGAATGTTGCATTCCTGAACGGGAAGGAAGCTGCAAGGTCATTCCATCCAATTGCCTCCGCCCTGCGGAGGCATAAATCCAACCCGGCCTGAAGGGCCCCTACCCACTCTGGGGGATCATGAAGGTAAGTCAGCCCCGAGCACCCCCCAACCCCCCACCGTCAGGCCCTCTTCCTTCCTTGCACCCTCTAGTTGGCAGGAAGTTCTCCTTGGCATCTAGCCGAAATCCCTCATGTGTAAACTATATCAATATACTCACGCTCCGTGTTCAGAAGAGGGAAGGAGGCCAGCTCCAGCTCCAGCTCCATGACACAATGGCTGCTCCAAGGTCCCATCTCAGCCTTCTCTTCCCTGATGCTAATACCTTTGTTCCCTTTTCCAGGCCCTGGCTAACAAGGACAGTTGCACCCAGACCCTAGACATGTCGCAGCTCCTGACATTAACTCAACTGCCCCAGCTCTCTGGGAACGCCAGGCTCTGGGGACCCAAGTCATTCAGAGGAGCCAGCTTCACCGACAGCTTCCATCTATCCAGGGGAGCCTGATTCCACCACCCCCCACCCCAGCCCCTGCAGAGGAGCTTGGGTTCCTATTTCAACCACATCTGTCTCAGGGTCTGGGAGCAGATCTTGAGGCCCCAGACACCCACATGGCTGGGCATTTAACACTGGGGCCTCGGCCTCCCTCAAATGGGCATGGTTTGCGGAATCTTTTCTCTGAGTCCATTTCTGGTAGGTTGGATTGTATAATAAAAATAGTCTGGGGGTGCCTGGGTGGCTCAGTAGGTTAACCATCTGCCTTCAGGTCAGGTCGTGATCTTCAGGTCCTGGGATTGAGCCCCATATCGGGCTCCCTGCTCAGCGGGGAGTTTGCTTCTCTCTCACTCTCCTTTTGTCCCCCCTCCCTGCCCATTCCCACCCCTTTCTCTCCCCCTCAAATAAATAAATACAATCTTTAAAAAATAAAGTCTGGACTTTCCATCCTGCCTTTACTACTTTCTAGCTGGGTGTCCTTGGACAAGTCACCTAGCCTCTGTATGACTCAGTTTTCCCCTATTTACAATAGGAATCATAATAATCTGCCTAGCTCAGAGGGCGTCACAAGTGTGAGATGAGACCAGGAATGTAAAAGTACCTGGAAAGCCAAGATATTTTTTAGTATGCTAGTAATGGAATGAGGCTTAGGTCATAAACAGGATAAGTACTGAAGTACTGGCAAAAGCCTCAGAAACCTTTTATTTCCAGGACCAAAATTTGTGCCTGGGTTTCAGAGCAAGAGAAGAACAGACTTGGTTTGCTAGAGGTTCCTTTAGGGCACTTGTATGAATGTCCCCCACCCTGCATTCCCCAATAAACACACACACACACACACACACACACACACACATACACACTTTCCCAGATACGTACTGTGCAGTCCAGTCTCCTGGCTTCCTGTCGGCCCCATAGGCCCCAGCTGCCTCTACCCTCGCTGGCCGCCTCTCCATTCCCCGGAGGCCGCCTCATGGCTGCAACAACTCCAAATCTCCCTACAGAGGCCCCTGCGGGCAACTCCTCTCTCCTCGCTCATCCTTCTGGGCCATGGCTCCACCAAGCCTGAAGTCAAGGCGAAGGTGGCAGAGGCCTTCTCCAAGGCAAGGCAGTTCGGAATTGAGGCCGCCCAAGGGAGCTCAGAGCTGGAACACCATCCCCCTTGACCCCCTCCTCTCTGTCTGCCTGGCTTCCCAGTGCTGTCCTGTTTAATTCTTAATGGAAATTCCATCCCTAGCGCCGGCCTGGCTGGCTTAGGGAGTCCAGGCTTGGGCCAACAGCAAACTCCACCCAGAGACAAGAGGCCCGTCTGGCCATATAAACACAGATACACCATAGGCACATACGTATACACACACGAGCAGAGACACTTGCCCAGAGACATTCACAAATTCAGAGATTCTCGCCCAGATACACGGCATTACAGTCACTAAGACTTAGGGCACGGTGCTAAGTACTTTGCCGATATCAACTCCCCTGATCCCCACAATAATACTGCATTCCGGTGTTATCCCCAATGTACACATGAGGAAACTGAGGCATAGGGAGACTAAGCCACTTGCATAAGGCACCTAGTAATGATAGCCTAACGCAGGAGTACTAAGAACTGTGGAAGGGGCTTATGTGCATTCTCGTTTTGCTACAAAAAGTCGTCACTTTTTGTGGAAGTTACTATTATCCCATTGTACAGACAAGGAAAATGGAGGATGAGTGGTTTAAGTCACCTGCCGGTGGCCTCAGAGCTTGTGACATGCAGGCCAGCTTTATACAGATATGCACGGGAAACCTCACAGATGAACATGAGACACACAGGCAAGGAGATACATGCGCACCCGAGCACGCACTCAGGCACAACCATGGTTGTGCACAACCAAAAGAAGCCTCAGGAATTGTCTAGAGCTGCCTTAGGCAAAGGTCTCCTGTAGCCTGAGTCCGTGCTCTACTTCCCCTCCAGCTCCACCAGCTTCACAAATTACTTTAGTAAGGGCAAGTTCAGACCTAAATGGAGGGAAGATTTCGGGTTTACAGTTGAGCCAGCCAGGTCAATAATCAGCCCCCCACCTCAGCTCCAAATCTGCTTGGCCCAACATACCTCAAGGTCAGTGGTAGAAGGCTAGGGTGCACTTTTCTTTTCTTTTTTTTTTTTTTTATTTTTTTTTATTTTATGATAGTCACAGAGAGAGAGAGAGAGAGAGAGAGAGAGGGGCAGAGACACAGGCAGAGGGAGAAGCAGGCTCCATGCACTGGGAGCCCGACGTGGGATTCGATCCCGGGTCTCCAGGATCGCGCCCTGGGCCAAAGGCAGGCGCCAAACCGCTGCGCCACCCAGGGATCCCCTAGGGTGCACTTTTCTGAAGGGATCTGGAGGGAATACCTCAGAGACTCTGGGCACTGTTGGGAAGCTAGCCTAGGAGGGCTCCCGGCCCCCAGGACCAGATGAGAGACAACAAGGCCCCAGTCAGGGTACAGTAGGAGAGCCTCAGATAGAACAGAGCATGTGTTGCCCGAGGGAGCTGGAACCACATTACAGTCATGGTCAGACTTCGGTGGGAGGACGAATGGAGGAGAAGACAGGGCAGGGCCATGATGTAGGACAAGTAGCAACATCCAGAGCCCAAAGTCCAGGGAGTTAAGAGAACAGACCTGCAGAAGGAGGGAAGCGTTTGGCATCCAAGAACTTGTCCACTGCTTGAAGCTTTCACACGACGCTGGACATCTCCAAGCAGAGTCTGTGCTGGCCCTGGGCCTCCCCCCAGGCAGCCCCACCAGAGAACACCCAGGAAGGCCTGTCATAATCAGGCTTACCTCCGTTGTCTGTTGTGGTTTCCCACCCTGCACCCCCATCCCAGAATCCCCTGTTTGTATTCTCACAAGCTCATCCACTCCGTGGGCCCAGGACAGCTCAGCAGGGCAGCCCCATGGGCCATCTGGATGGTAAAAAAGTTTTAGGAAAAAGGAATGCCAAACTCCCACAAGTTAACCTGGAATCACATCATCAGGCAAGGGATCTAAGAGGCCTTAGAGCGATTCTGAGTCAGAGAATTTGCATTCCTAAAAAGTTCTCTCTCTGTGTGTGTCTCTCATGAATAAATAAATAAATAATTTTTAAAAGATTTTTAAATTTATTTATTCATGAGACACACACACACACACACACACAGAGGCAGAGACACAGGCAGAGGGAGAAGCAGGCTCCATGCAGGGAGCCCGATGTGGGACTTGATCCCGGGTCTCCAGGATCACGCCCTGGGCTAAAGGCAGATGCTCAACTGCTGAGCCACCCAGGCTGCCCAGCATCTGGAATTGTAACTGGTCAGACCAAAGGTTATTAGTGGCCAGATCACTGAACTGGAGTGCCCTGGACAGCAGGCACATGAATTCCAGGCACTGAGGGCCTCAGGGCTAACTTGCCCTTCCCAAGCCTGAATTGTTCAGCTCTTCATTGAATTCAGAGAGATTCCTAAGCATCCTCCCCAGAAGTTCCCTGCCTTAAAGTAATAAGCTATTTTCCATTACTTGCAACCAAAACCACCTTTGGAAATAAAGCCACAGGGCAAGTTAATAGAATTAAGAACCCAGGATCCCCACCCCCTTGCCTTGCCCCTATTTCCAGCTCTCAGATGGGCTGCAGAAGAATGAGTAAGCATGGAAATAAGCCATTCCTCAGGGCAGTGGTTTTTACAAGAGGATCCCAACCAGTGACCCTGGGCTTGTATAGGAAATGCAAATTCTCAGGTCTCCCCTCACAACTGAGGAATCAGAAACTCTGGGGCTGGGGTCCGACAAGCTATGGCTTCACAAACCATCTGGGTGATCCTGATGCCCACTAACCTTCGAAGACTGCCATTCTAGAAGGAGGGGCTATAGTTTCTGCTTCCATGACAATGAACCGAAAGCTGTTTGGCTCAGGAGGAAAGGTCATCAGGGTGCCAGACCAGCACCAGCTGTTTGGCCTGTCACATGCCTTCCTGGCCAGCCTCCTTAACCCCAATGCTCCTGGGGACTCCAGCATCAGAGCTGTGGCCATGCATTTTGAGCTAAGACAGAGGCCCTCTTTCCAAAGTCTAAGGGGCCAACGTCTTTCCAAAAACAGCAGGACAATCTCATAAGAGATACAGCAGAGAAAAGTTCTGTCATTGTCTCAGTGTCTAATTGAGGGAGTGACTCAGTGGACATTGCTCGACCCTTTGGGTCTCAGAAGCTTGCTCTGACTGGCCTGGGGACAGCTTTAGAAGCCTTCTAGAAGGAGGCCTATCAAGGACCTGGCTCTAGAAGCCACGTCAGCCTCTCCAGTGTCGGTCCACTATTTTCTCTGCTTCTTGGGCTCCCGGGTTCAGAAAGAAGAAAAGATTTGAGGGTAATTTAAAAAGTGAGGTCTTGGGGTACCTGGTTAATTCAGTTGGTTGAGCATCTAACTCTTGATCTCAGCTCAGGTCTTGATCTCAGGGTTGTGTGTTCAAGCCCTACACTGGATTGCACACACACACACACACACACACACACACACAAAGTGAGGTCTTAAGAAGAGGAACAAAATAATAAAAAGAACTACTACTACCATATCAATAGGAATTGACTTCTTCCAGGGTATTATGGTTTACCTTCTTTACGTCTCATCATGATCTAACGATAGTTATACTATCTGAGAGTTATTACTATCCCCACTTTAGAGGTGAGGAAACAGGGACTAAGCAAGACTAAGTAGCTCTCCCAGGATCACACAGGCAGGGAGTGGAAGATCAAAGATTCAAACCCAGGTCTGACTGACTCTAGGCCCCACAAGCTTCACAAGATATAACACAAGAACATAGGTACAGAGGGCAGAAGGAAGTACACCTGCTGCTGAGACAGATGGTCAGGGGCTAGCTCAGCTAGGATGCAGAAGGAGAACCAGAAGCGTCTTTTCCTAAAGTGGGGGGCCAAAATAGGAACAGAGCCTTGAGGAGTCAAGGAAGAATCATCCCAGCTCCCCTGGGAGGTGGGGGAAGAAGAAATTAGGAATGACAATCGTGGCCAGGTTAGAGGTGAAAAACATACATTTGAAAGGAAGCCAGCGAGAGCAATTACACGAGCCAGATCTCAGTGATTCTAGATCTGAGTTGGAGACAAGGGCTGAGAGGTATCCTAAATTGGGATTGCAAGGACCCTACCATCTATGGGGAAAAGCCTAATGGCTGGGACTCTGCCTCACTATGGTTGGGGGTGCCCTAAGTGGGGCACTGTGTGGTGCTGCTCTGAAGAACTTGCTCCCAACCCTGGAAGAACATGGCCCAGGTTCCCAGACAGAACGGAGTCTGTCAATAGAGAGGTGGTCAGTGTGGGCACAGGGAGCCAATGAGGAAGCTATGGAGCCTGGTGAGGAAAGAACTTTTCCCATCTGGAGAGTGGAAGGCCCTGGACCTGGTTATAAGTTGGAATCAAGGCAAGTTATTAAATGGTACCACCTCTGCCCCGCTGATCAAAAACAAGTAAATCAAATAAAAAAAATAAAAGTCATCTTTTGATTCCTCTTAACTCATCACCACCCCCAACATCCAGCTTGTCAGTCCATCCTGTCTGCTCTACTTCCATATTGAATCCATAACCATCTAGACTCCATTAACCACAAAGCAGTCAGAGTCATCCTTTACCAATGTAGATGAGATCACATCCTCCTCCAATATGTCTTCGACAGCTTATTTTTGCCTTAGAATAAAAATTCTAGACCCTTTACTCTGGCTCACAAAACTCTATATGATTCTTCTCTCTCTCAGGATCACATCTTCTCTCAGGTCATGTCATATTCCTGAGAGGGGTCTTCCCTGACCTCCCAAATGAGAAGAACCTTCCCCCGTCATCCTCCTGTTTATACCAAGTATCACTCTCTGAAATTTCTTGGTCTATTTATCTGTTTGATTATTGCCTTATCTCTCACCCTCTGCTCCACAAGAACGGAGGCCCTATCTTATGGTGCAGTGTCTGGCACATAGTAGAAATTCCAGACACTTCTGTGGAATGGTTCAAGCCGGGTAGAACCCAATGTAGCAGAGCAAAGAAGTGGCAGAGATCATTCAGGAACCAGAGGCTGAAGAGATAAATGGAGCCAAATAGAATATCCGGCCCCTAAAAGGCAGAGAACTTGGGTTTCCAAAAATTTTCCCTGAGAAGAGCATCTAACAGCTTACCTGACCTGGAAGTTCCATGAGACACATCTATATTCTAACAATCTCTTTTTAAATTTCTCCTAAGCTGACTTGAGTTTTTGTTCCTTCTGCTTACAAGTAAACAAGTCCTAATTTATACATCCTCTTCATGTCACTGTGGCATCAAGAGAAGGTCCAGGAGTTGGTAGGAAGAGCACAGCACGGGAGATAAGGATCCTACGCTTATCTTTTACCCTGTGACCATACATAAGTGTCTTTCTTTCACTGGGTTGCTGACTCTATAGCATCTTAGATCTGGTCTAAGAGTCCTCACAGGTGTATTGACAAGGACTCTGAGGCCAGGAACTAAGGAAAGAGATCATCATTCAGCCATAATGCATATCCCATTTTTTTCACAGTCCTGGCAGGTCCCAGCAGGAAAAGAAATCCACTCAGATGGGATTTGGAAGACAATTCAATGAAAGGCTATTTATGTCAAGGTAAAGGGTAAAACAACTGTTTTGAGGCACCCAGGTACTGATAACTAGAGACGCTGTGGTCTAAGCCTAGAGAAACGGGGAGGAAATATCTTGCTGGTGTCCCAGTGGAACCATGGAAGAGGCTGTGCAACCATGGAAGAGATCATCTCAAAACCACATCAGCAAGCAAGGAAGGAATTTCCTAAACTCTCTTTTCTCCTCCTTATGATCTCCAGCCAGTGACTCCATTGAAAGAACCCAACCAGAGAGGCCCGGTTGGTGTGCTCTGAGGACCAGCTCTTTAGGACACAGAGCAGGTAAAGATGGAAAAACTGGGGGGGGGGGGGGGGGTACATAGTGCAAATGGAAAATAATCAGAATCCAGAAAATAATCATGATCTACAAATGCTCTCAATCCCCACATCTTCTTTCTCACTTAAATCTCTCTATAGAAGCACTAAACTGTCCAGGAAGCCACTAAATTGCCATAATGGTCTTGACAGACCTAGATTTACAGCTTTTGACTAAGAGCTTGCCAAAGACAGTGCAAGAACTTTAGCAATGCCATCAAACACAAGCAATAGCTGCCACAAGAGCTTCCAGAAAAATTTCACCAGTAAATGAAAACTCTGACAATTTGAATAATTGAAAAGCCTTAATGCCAACCTCCAGATACATTATTGAGGATGAATGGATAATTAGCCAGAGAGAAACCTTCTAATGGAAACCATACCCAGTCTAGGACTTTACAGGGGAAAAAAAACCCAACTTTAAATTCCCTGCAATTAATACCCACCTTTGGTTTAAAAGGTCTGGCCTCAAACACACCCCTTCTACTTGGTTACAAAAAAATCTCTTCTAAGGCTCTAGATTAAAAAATAGTAGGAAAACTAATGACCAAAGTACACAAATCTTGGTAATGCAGAATGTTAGGTTTCAACCTGGAACTAAGAATATTTCTGAAGGCAAATGTTCAGAATATGCAGAAAGTTTCCATTCCCCTAACTCCAATCTTTGGCCCATCTCAGCAGGAAATAACTAGAATGGTCATCATCCCAATTCTCTCAAGGATGAGGAATGATCAAAGGACAGTGGGGACTGAAACCAGTAACCAAAGGGTTAATGGGACTGCTCACAGCTTCAGACTAATAAGCTCAGCTGGA
Organism: Canis lupus baileyi; assembly: GCF_048164855.1. Lineage (NCBI taxonomy): Eukaryota > Metazoa > Chordata > Mammalia > Carnivora > Canidae > Canis > Canis lupus. Next base: position 12,871,605 of record NC_132860.1, read on the forward strand.
GCATTTTACCCAGACCTTTCATATGCCTTTAAATTTCTCTGACTATCCTTGGGTGAGGCAGATTTGAGGCTTGCCCTCCCATCTCCTCATTTAGATGCCTCTCAAATAAACCTTTTCTTTGCTGCATCCTTGATGTCTCAGTGATTATCTTGCATCAAGCAAGATGAACTTGGATTTGGTTATACACCCAGGTCATTCTGTCTATTTCTACAAGAAAGTATTTTGGATATGCAACTCAACCCCCCTCCAATTACATATTTCATATGATAAAATGTCTTCTCAGAATTTAAAAGTAAAATGGAAGGTATGTGTCTGTTACATTAGTTAAAAATTAAATTTAATTTAAAAAATAAAGAGTGTGGCCTCAGACACATCCACTCTTCCCAGAGGGAACTTCTTCTGAACCAGTCCATGCTCAAGCCCCATTAGAAAAGCTGGAATGAGAGGAGAGGAGAAGTTTTAGTCCAGAAGACACTAAGGCTCTTCTAAGAGAAAGAACATTCTGAAAGAAAGAATGTGCCATTTCAGAACATAACGATCTCACTATTGCTGGATGAAGTTTAGTCCAGCAATGAATGAAGACCAGCCCTGTGCCTGGCACTATGCACATCACATGGGATGCAAGTGATCAAGGCAGCCTCTGATCTTGGGATGCTCACAGTATAACAATAAAGAAACAAATAAAGCATTCCCATACTAGGAGATAATAAGAGAGGTGTGTCAAAATGTCTCACCATAATTGTAGATTTCTACTTTATATATTCTGGGGCTATGTTATTAGGTGCATACACATTTAGAATTCTTACATCCTGTCAAAAAAATGTTAAGCTTTGTTATTATAAGGGCTTCATTATCTCTGTGATGTTTTTTGCCTTAAAGTCAATTTTATTCAAAATTAATATAGCTACACTAGCATTATTTTGGTTACTGTTTGCCTGGTAAATTGTTATTCTTACTTCTGCCCTTTCTATATTCCTACATTTTAGATGCTTCTTCTAAAGAACCTATAGTTAGACTTTTTTTTTTTTTAATCCAGTCAAGGTAAATAAAAGTGAGGGGGTTATGTGTTACACAGATGGTTATCTGGGAGAAGAGCTTTCCAAGAAAAGGGAACAGTCAAAGCACAGGCAAGTATGAATCTGACTTTTGAGCCAGAGCAAGAGACTAGAGAAGTGGAGCAGGGTGAACAAAGGTGGGAGGGAGGGGTATAGGAGAGGATGAGAGCAGAGATAGATAGAGAATAGCTGGAGCAATGCCCTTGAGTAGTGGAAGGGGAATGGGACCTATTGCACAAATGGAAGAAATGACTCTAGTGGGGAGCATGGAATGTTCATCTATGGCAACTAGTGGAAGTACCAGGAATCAGATACCAGTGGAGTCCATGGAAGGTCTCTTCAGATTGATGCCATTTTCGCAATGAGGTAGGAAGCATGGTCAGGAGCTGAGAATAAAGAAGGTGGAGGAGGTGTTGGGATTTTGAGGAGAAGGTGTGAAATAATGGTCTAGAAGTCTATGGGAGAGTGAGTGGATTAAAGACATGATTTCCTGGCAGCAATAAAAAATCTAATTAAGGCTCAGGCTCATGGATTCATGGATTTTAAATGAGGCAATCAGTGAATGTGGTTGTGTGTTTTTCTCCAGGCATTAAAGGTCCTTGATTTAGATGCCAAGCTGCTTAAATCTTCTCCACCAAATTCTGTTGAGTGGTCATCTGGCCTCTCTTTGAACACCTCCAGTGACAGGGAGCCTATGCTATCACTAGACAGCTCTAACTGTTAGAAAGTGTGTCCTCATCTCTTCCTATTTGTTCCTCCTATATTTTAGCTGCCGTGTCTATTCTATGTCACTCTATCTCTCCCTGTGTCAGGTCCTCCAGAAATTTGACAATATATCCAGCTGGCAAGACTGGGAAACACAAAAAATCTCACACATGGCTGGCGGGAATGCAAGATGGTATATTGTCTATATCTAGCAAAATTAGATATGCATTTACTCTTCCCCTTTATAATCCCACTCCTAGAAAAGATTTTTAAAAGTGGTATCATATTAGATTAAAATTAGATTAAGGGGGCACCTGGGTAGCTCAGTGGTTGAGAGTCTGCCTTCGGCTCAGGTCCTGATCCTGGGGTCCAGGGATTGAGTCCCACATCAGGCTCCCTGTGCTTCTCCCTCTGCCTGTGTCTCTGCCTCTCTCTCTCTCTGCGTGTCTCTCATGAATAAATAAAGTATTTTTTAAAAATTGGATTAAGGTGATCCCAGATTGTGTCCATGCACACTCCCTCTAAGGAAATAAGAACATTTTGCAAAATTTAGCTCCAAAGCTGATTATTGCAGCATTTTTATAATAATAAAAATCTATACGAAAATAAAAATATACAATTTACATGTATATGAGAGATCTATTAAATAAACTTTGGCACATTTCTTCAATGGAATATGAAATAGACATACAAAGTGATGCAGTACAAGAATTTAAAATGGCATAAAAAGATACACACTGAACAAGACAAGTTTCAAAGTAATAAATTTGGTGTGATAACAATTTCATAAATATGTACACAGAATATAAAAGAAAGAATATATACTAAACTTAGTAGTGGATTTCTTTGCCATATGAGGTAACTAACAAATGCACTCCTACTTTTTTTTTTTTTTTTTTTTTGGCTTTCTTGTACTTTCTAAATTTTCTATGTTATTTTTATTTAATAATTACAAAAAGAAGTTGTTGAATTTTTAAACATAAACCTTTATTTTTAAAACAATTTTGGATCTCTAGAAAAATTCCAAAGATAGTACAGAGACTTCCCATTTACCCTGTATCTGGCTTCCCCTATTATTAACAGCTTACTATGGTATGGCACATTTGTTACACTTAATAAGCCACTATTGATACATTGTTATTAACTAAAGCCCATATTATTCAGATTTCCTTAGATTTTACCCAATGTCTTCTATTCTAGGTTCCCATCCAGGATACCACACTACATTTAGTTGTCATGTCTCCTTAGGCTCCTCTCAGTTGATTTTTTTTTAATTAAAAAAAGTTTTTAAAAACAAAACAAACCCTCCCAACCCTCCCACATTGAGTTCAATACTAACTCCTGCGTAAAACCACCACAACACCTAATTTTTGTCTTCCCCCAATCCCCCAACTCTAGCCAGGAGGTGATCTTTATGCCTCCTCTCAGCTCAGACAGCATTCTGAAATAATAAATCAGAGAAAAGACAGGTTCAGAAAGCAGACCGGTCCTGTGTCAGAATGCATGATGCCAAGTTCATGCCCTCGGTGCCCCCCACTCCCACTACTCCTCCGTCACTGCCCCAGCCTGTGTCCTTTGAGGAAAATAAGAAGGTAACCAAACCAGTCTCCCTATGGCTGCCCTTTCTCCAGTTCCTGGGCATCTTAGACAAGGCCCCCAGAGAAGGAGAAACTTCCACCCTCCCTCTTCCCTAAGGACTACCACCTACCCCAGAATCCTGAATACCTTCGAAAGGATGTTGAGGAAGGTGTCATCATCCCAAATTTACAGACCAGAAAACCAAGGCCTAGAGAGGGAAGAATGGGAGGTGAATCTAAGGGACCTGCGGGACACACTGGGTGGAGGGGGGCCAGACAGAGCAAACTTAAGCGCCTGCTTCGTGCGCCCTCTGGTGGAGAAGGGGCTGTTTTGCACTCAGAGGAAGGGACCGGGAGACAGGGTGTTTTAAGATGTTGCCCAGCCCCTCCTCTTCCAGTGTTGACATCCTCATCCTACATCATATTAAAATGCACCTGTATCTAACATTACATATAATTTGTATACAACAAGAGTTGAGTTGAAGTAGACCGATGAACATGTAGATATTTAAAAAAACATGTTTCTAAATCTGTTTTATAATTTTCGTATTTTGAAGCCAATCGCTTACTTTGGAAACTCAACCATTCTCATGGGTTTGAAAACTTTGAAAAGTTTTAGCTCATCATTCTGGGATCTGAGTGATAAGGAGTCCATCCTTGCTCCAGTCCATATCAGCTCAGGTTTGGGTCTCAGAAGGCAGCAGAAACACGGACCAGAAATTGGCCCCAGCTTGACTGGTGAAGTCCCACACAGATGGGGTGATGTCCCAGGCATGACTTCAGTGGTACTTAGAAAGGTATGGTATATGTTCATGCTTCCTCATTCTGCATTCCCAATGCAAACACCCCACCAATCAAGAGAAAGTGGACTATGGTTTCTCCAGTTCATGCAGAACACGGTCTCTTCTTTTTAGGCACCCAGGTGAGACTGTCCAGAACTTACATAGATGATACTGAACCCAGATGGAGAATAACAGGTAAATAAAAGCTGAAGAAATAAGAAGTCTGGCTTTACTGTCCAAAGCTGGGGTTACCACAAGGAGCTCATTCCCAGGGCTCAAATGCCTATAACATTTCACTTCCATCCTAGAGAGATTACCATCAACAAGCTTCAAAAGATTAGACAACCTCCTGGGGCCCAGCCTTCTCAGCTCCCAGCCTGCCTTCATATGGTCAGTGTCATCTTGACACCCAGCATCAGTGAACCTCCTTCTAGGCATCCTAACATCCCTCCCTGAGATCAACCCCAAAGATGAGATCAATTCCCTTCTTTTTATGTGGGACTCTTCTCCCTAGTACTAGTTTCATCTAAGAAGCAGGTCTATTTCCCCAGATAACTGGAATAAGGAATAAGCTTACCCTATAGGAGAGACCTTATCTCCTACAGAAGGGCTCTGGATTTTTCCTTTCCTGTCATATCCCTGTAGGTGAGCTCCATACACAATATTCATTGAATAAGAATTAAAAGTTATACAAGCAGAATATCATTCCCTAATACAAGACATACCAAAACATTGGAAATTTTTTCTATTGTCTGCAATAGATTAAAGTATAAAGACTTCTACTATCTTTCTAGAGGTTCAAATTTGAGGCAACTGAAGAATTATTAGATGATGCTATTATTTAGAAAGGACTGTTCTTCTGCAAAACAAACTTTGAAAGACACTTGCTACATTTGCATTACTTTGTATTCAAATTCCAATGACTGCCACATCTAATTATGCAACATAGGCCAATAAGAGCTATAGATTGTGTTAGCCACTTAGCAGCCTCAACTCTATATGACTATATAGAATATTGTCTATTGACTGATGTGTCTAAGGTCTTTTTTGAGGGAGAGGAGAGACATCGAGCTTTAAACTTTTCTTTCCTATTGTACCCTAACCTCCCATTTGAAGAATTCCTTGTTGTGTGTAGTCTTGGTGGAAGGTAGTGCTTGCTTCTCACAATGGAACCTGAATGTCTCCTTAACGCATCACAGTGGGGATGCAAGCATACGCAGTGGGCTCCGAAATCTCTCAGGATTCTAAATCTTGAGTAAGTGACTTAACAATGTAGAATGAGTGAAGGTCGTATTCATCACAGTGGCAACAATGTAAAGATCTCTGTTCCCACTGTGACATTTTCTGAAGTATTACTGGCTGGCCCTCAAGAGCATCCCTGTTTTCTTCTTGTTTCCCAGCTTTGTTCTCTACTTCCATTGTAGTAGGGAGCCTCAAAGATGGCCAACAATGATTGCTGCCCCTAGTATTCACATATTTGTGTAATTCCCCCCACGTTATACTAGGGTTGGTTTGGTTTGTGTGATGACCAGAATACAGCAGAAATAATTCAGATACGAAAGATACTGCAGCTTCCATCTTGCACTCTTATTCTCTCCCCCATCCCAGCCATCTTTTTCTTCCTTCAATCAATTGTTCTGGGATAAACCATGACATGAACCTTATGAAGAGGCCAACACGACAAAAAACTGAAACCTCCTGTCAGCATTCCCATGAGTGAGGTTAGAGAAGATCTTCCAATTGCATTCAAGTCTCTGGAGACTGCAGCTCTGGTTGACATCTTGACTGCAACCTCAAGAGAGACCATGAGCCAGAACCACCAATCTCAGCCATCCCCACATTCTGAGAATTCAAGAATTCAGGGAGGTTCTGATTTTCTTCCAGAAAGATTGCTTTCCAGCTTGACAGAACCCAAGTCCATTTCTATTGCTAGCAGCCAAGAACTTTGACTGATACACAGATTAATGCCAGGAGATTGCAGGAGACAGATACTCAGGGAAATGTTCATAACAGGGAAATTTAGGATATTTATTTATCTGATGGGTGGTAAATAGCATAAAAGCCCACTCACGGGCAGCCCAGGTGGCTTGGCGGTTTAGCATCTGCCTTTGGCCCAGGGTGTTATCCTGGAGTCCCGGGATTGAGTCCCACATAGGGCTCCCTGCATGGAGCCTGCTTCTCCCTCTGCCTGTGTCTCTGCCTCTCTCTGTCTCTCAAGAATAAGTAAATAAAATCTTTAAAAAAAAAAAAAAACTCACATTCCAGAATGGAAATCCAGCAACTATGAAACAGTAAAAAACTGGTTACCCAGAATCAAGTTCCCATTAAATGCAAGGATACGGGGAATCCAAGGATCTCAGGGTGGAGGTGCCCCTAAAATCCCCAAATAAGTTCAAGGTTGAACTGAAACTCAAGGACTTTCTATGATGGTGATTAAAAAAATTTTCTCATCAATTGTAGGTTTACAATGACCCAAACTTGAAGTTTGAGCCTGCCTTTATGAAATTGTATCATATGATCACCAGGTGTCATATATGAAATTAAGACATCAGGAATGAGGATGATCCTGAGATTTTTTAAAAGAGATATGTGGATAGATTCAGGGGATGTTAAATATTTAAAATCCCTATTCCTCTACTGAGGATCTTATATCTCATACCCAATTCAGGAGGCTTTTTTCCTTTACTTGAAGATACTTCTACTTTGCAAGGGAAGGCCTGTTTCCCTCATGTCTACTACATGTGATGGGTGGTAGATAGATAAGGAGATAGATAGATAGATGATAGATAGATAGATAGATAGATAGATAGATAGATAGATAGATGATAGATAGATAGATAGATAGGTCGCTCCTATATATAGGATAAAATGCTACCCCTTATCAATAATATGTGTTACAAATACCTCTACTAGTTTGCCAATTGTTTTTCTTCACTTTCATTATTATACCCTTTTAAAAAATAGAAGTTTTTAATTTATTGGCTTTTTCTTCTATGGTTAGCACTGCGAGGTTAAGACAACTTCTTTCCCCTGAGGTCAGAAAGACTTCTCTTATATTTTCTCCTAAAGGCTCTAAGTATTTCCATTTCACAGTAGAATCCCTAACCCATCTTGAATTGATATTTTTTCAAGGTGTGAGATAGCATCCAAGTTCATATTCTCCTCCACAGGTATAAACAATTGCCCAAACCCATTTATTGAGTAGTTCCTCTGTCATAGGCCACAATTTTACATATGCATGAATCTATTTCTGGGATCTTGATGATTTTCCATTGATTAATTGCTAGATCAATACCACTTTGTTTTAATTACTATAGGGCAAGCAATTGCCAAAAACATTATTTTTCAGGAGTATTTGCCTGTTCTTAAACATTTCTTTCTCTAAATAATTTTAGAATCAACTTGCCAGATTCTAAGGAAAACTATTGAGAAATTTCTTGAATTTGCATTGAATTTAATTATGGGATATTTGACAACTTTAAGATACTGTCTTTTCAACCATGAACATAGTACGTTTCTCCTATTATTTAGCTTTTTGTTGCTGTTGTTGTCAGTGTTTCTCAGTAAAATCTAATGATTTCTCAACACATATTTTGTTTAATTTATTCCATATATATGTATATATATATATATATATTGCTATTGTCATTGGTTCTCTTGTTTACAACATTTTCAAATACATTTACTATAAATCAGTCAATTTAAGGTTTATTTATCCCATAGCCAGCCATTTTCTAAATATTCTCACTAATTCTAATAATTTTATTGGTACATTGTTTGGGGAATTCAGTATATAAGATTACAAAATTATTTTCCCCTTACCTTTAAATCTCTTCTCTTTCTCGTTTTAGTGAATTAGCTAGAACATGTTGTAAACTGCTGAATAGAAGCAGTGATGGTTAGCTTCTTTACTTTTTACTTGATCTTAAAGGGATTATTTCTAATGTTTATTCACTAAGGTTGATAATTGTTGCAGTTTTTTGGCATGTATCTATCAACAGATTAGGAACGTTCCTTTCTGGGGGCCTGGGTGGCTCAATTGGTTGGGCGTCCATCTCTTGATTTCAGCTGGGGTCATGACCTCAGGCTTGTGACAGGCAGCCCCTCATCAGGCTCCATGCTCAGCAGGGAGTCTGCTTGAAATTCTCTCTCTCCCTCGGCCCCTCTGCCTTCTCTCTCTCTTTCTCTTTCTCAAATAAATAAATAAATCTTAAAAAAAAAATGTTCCTTTCCATTCCCTGTTTACTCTAAGGTTTTCTCAGATCATTTTATCTAATGAGCTAATCACAATATTACTAAACTTATTAATTTTTTATGGATTAATGGATTTTCAAATGTCAAATCACTCTAATGTTTGGGAAGCAAGCAATTGTTGGTCATGATGCATTGCTTTATGCATACTGTTATATTTTGTTTGTTATCATTTCGTTTAGGATATTTGCACCCATGTTGATGAGTGAGATTGAACTTATTTATTTCTTTCTCATAAACTTATGTTCCGGTCTTATTATCTTTGTCACACTGGCCTCCTAAAATGAGTTAGGCAGTATTTCTTCTTTTTTTATTTTTGGGGAAATTCTGTATATAAGTGGAATTGGTTTCTTGAATATTTGGGTGAATTCATCTGTAACTTCAACAAGTCTGTGGTGGTGTTGTGATAAGATTTTACAAAACTGATTCAATATATTATAGCTTTATACTTATTCAGGATTTCCACTCCTACTCAAGGGAGTTTTAATAGTTTTATGTTTCCTAGGAATTTGTCCATTTCATCTACATTATAAAACTTTTGGCATAAAGATAGCTGTAGTATTTTTTTCCTATCATTTCATTTCTGCTGTATCTATAGGCAGAAATGTTCTCCTTTTTATTCTTGGTATTATTTGTGTCTGCTCTCTTTTTTTTCCTGATCAACTTCAACAGAGGTTTGTCAATTTCATTAGTGTTTTCAAACAACAAACTTTTGACTTCTTCAATCCTCTATTTAATCCTCATCTAATAGTTAATTTCTTATTATCTCCTTTTCACATTCTTTGGGTTTTCTCCATCTTTCTTTTCTAATTTCTCAAATTGAACACCTCAATTTAAGTGTTTAATTGAAAATTTGAAGTTTAGCTCATTACAAAAACAACCAAAAAAAAAAAAAGAAACAGGTAACAAAATGACAATAAATACATATCTATTGATAATTACTTTGAATTCAAATGGATCAACCACTCCAATCAAAAAACATAGGGTAATGAAATGGATTAAAAAACAAAAGACCCACTGGGGCACCTAGGTGACTCAGTTGGTTAAATGTCTGACTTCTTATTTCAGCTCAGGTTATGATCTTGGGGTTGTGAGATTAAGCCCCATGTCAAACTCTGTGCTAGGTGTGGAGCCTGCTTAAGATTCTCTCTCCCCTTCTCCCTTGCCCCTCCCCACAGCCCCTCTCACTTTCCCTCTCTTAAAAAAAAAAAACAAAACAGAAAACAAAAAACAATACCCATCTATATGCTGCCTTACAAGAGACTCATTTCAGACCTAAAGACATCTACAGACTGAAAGTGGGAATGAAGAAATATTTTCACGCAAATGAATGTCAAAAGAAAGCCAAAGTAGCAATAGTTGTATCAAACAAAATAGACTTCAAAACATGGATGGTAACAAGAGACAAAGAAGGGCACCATATAATCATAAAGGGGACAATCCAACGAGAAGATACACCAATTGTAAATATTTATGCACCCAACATGGGAACACCTAAGTAAATAAAAGTTAATAACAAACATAAAGGATCTCATTAATAGTAATACAATAATAGTAGGGACTTTAAAATTCCACTTATATCAATGGACAGATCTTCCGAAACAGAAAATCAACAAGGAAAGAGTGGCTTTGAATGACACACTGTACCAGTCGGCTTTAATATATTCAGAACATTCCATCCTAAACCAGCAAAATTCACATTCTTTTCAAGTGCACATGGAACATCCTCTGGAATAAATCACATATTAGGCCACAAAACAAGTCTCCTCAAATTCAAAAAGATCGAAGTCCTACCATGCATCTTTTCGGACCATAATGCTACAAAACTAGAAATCAACTGCAAGAAAAAGTCTGGAAAGAGCACAAATACATGAAGGTTAAATAACATGCTACTAAACAATGAATGGGTTAACCAAGAAATCAAAGAAGAAATGAAAAATTACATGAAAAAAAAATGAAAATGAAAACCAAATGGTCCAAAGCCTTTGGGATGCAGCAAAAGCAGTTGTAAGAGAGAAGTTTATAGCAATATAAGTGCCTCAAAAAATTTTTTTAAATCTCAAATAAATAATCTAACCTTATACTTAGAGAAGCTAGGAAAAGAACCCCAAATCCAAAGCCAGTGGAAGGAAGGAAACAATAAAGATTAGAGCAGACATAACTGACATAAAACTAAAAAATAAAAAACAATGGAACAGGTCAGTTAAAAAATAAAATGTAGCTCATTAAATTTTACCCATTTTTTTCTTTTCTAACATTATTCTATAGGGTTATAAAATTTTCTAAAGTTATCACTTTCACACATCCCCAAATTATGAGGTATTATCATTCAATTCTAGATATTTTACATTTTGCATTATGACTTCTTCGTTCATTTCTGACTTTTTTTTAAATCTTACATAATTTACAAGTATTAAAAAATTATTACTATTGTTATCTTCTATCTTGATTGCAGTATAGTCAATAAATGTGTAGACCAAGATGCAGTAAACCACGACAACCTGTGTCTCACATGGATTACCAGTTAAACCTCCAGACAGAATATAAAAAGAATCTGGGATCCCTGGGTGGCGCAGCGGTTTAGCGCCTGCCTTTGGCCCAGGGCGCGATCCTGGAGACCCGGGATCGAGTCCCACGTCGGGCTCCCGGTGCATGGAGCCTGCTTCTCCCTCTGCCTGTGTCTCTGCCTCTCTCTCTCTCTCTCTCTCTCTCTCACTGTGTGCCTATCATAAATAAATAAAAAATAATAATAAAAAAATAATAAAAAAAAAAAATAAAAAAAATAAAAAGAATCTACCTCGGAACTCTTCAAAACAATCAATGGAGGTACACTAGGGAGGAAAAAAGAATGACAAAAATGCTAGTAAGTTTTCTTTTTATTTTCTTTTTTCTCTTTTAAATTTAGCCCAAGGGTTGTCTCCATCGTGGAACTGTGCAATGGGCACAGACAACAAAACCCTGAGAAAATTCCCCTTTCTGGCCAGAGGAACAAGAATAGGAGCCTCTTCAATCTAGAATCTCCATTACTTTTTTTTTTCTTTTTTGCTCCTGGCCCTGTCCCAACACCAGCCCCAATGTCAGAGCTGCACTGCCACAGTGATGGTGACAGTGCAGGCAGCTAAAAGCTGTATCTTTGACAAAAGGCACCATAAAAGGAGATCTTTGAGTTCCAAATATTGTGGGGGCAGGGGTTCTTTTTCCTTTTCCTCTCTTGTCTCTTGATACTTTGTCCAAGGGTTTGGTTTGAAGTTCCACAAACCCAACCCTTGCAACGGCATGTTCTGTGAGATATTAGCAAACACTCTTAAAATCAATAAAAAGATAGCTGTGATTAGCAGAAAAATAAAAACTATCTTAAAAAATGAGTGAATGAATAAACTGTCAAATGGGATATTTTCAATGTTAAAAACAAATGAGTTACTCAACAACACTCAACATCAGGGAAATCAAAACCACAATGAGATACCACCTCATACCAGTCAGAATGGCTAAAATAAACAACTCGGGAGACAATAGATGTTGGCAAGGATGCAGAAAAAGGGGGCACCCTCTTATGCTGTTGGTGGAAATGCAAACCTGTGCAGCCACTCTGGAAAACAGTATGGAGGTTTCCTAAAAAAAAGTTTAAAATAGAGCTCGGACCCAGCAATTGCACTATTAGGTATTTATCCCAAGGATACGAACATAGTGAGTTGAATGGGCACATGCACCCCAATATTTATAGCAGTAATGTCCACTATAGCCAAAATATGGAAAGATCCCAGATATCTATCAACAGATGAATGGATAAAGAAGAGGTGAGATAGATGATAGATAGATGATAGATAGATAGATGATAGATAGATAGATGATAGACCTAGAGATATATATAGATATAGATATAGATATAGATATAGATATAGATATAGATATCCCACCCACTACACAATGGAAGAGAACTCAGCCATCAGAAAGAATGAAATCTTGCCATTTGCAATGGCATGGAAAGAACTAGAGTGTATTATGCTAAATGAAATAAGTCACTCAAAGAAAGACAAATACCATATGATTTCACTCATATGTGGAATTTAAGAAACAAAATAGATGAACACAGGAGAAAGAAAAATAAAATATGGTAAAAACAGTGAGGGGGACAAACCATTAAGAGATTCTTAACTATAGGAACCAAACTGAGGGTTGCTAGAGGGGAGGTGGGTAGGGGCTGGGGTAATTAGGTGATGGGCATTAGGGAGGGCATTTGATGTAATGAGCACTTGGTATTATATGCAACTGATAAATCACTAAATTCTACCTGTGAAACAAATAATACACTATATGTTAATTAAATTGAATGTAAACAAAAAAATTTTTAAAACAAAACAAATGAGCTACCAAGCCGTGACAAGACATAGTGGAATGTTAAGTGCGTATTACTAAGTAAGTGAAAGAAGCCAATTTGAAAATGCTGCATATTGAACAATTCCAACTATATGACATTCTGGAAAAGGTGAAACCATATAAACAATAAAAAGATTGGTGGTTGCTAGGGGAAAGATGAACAGACAGAGCATGGAAGATCTTTAGGGCAATAAAATACTCTACATGATTATAATGATGGATATATGTCATTGCAGTCTTCTCCAAACCCATAAATGTGCAACACCAGAATGAACTCTGAGGTAAACTATGGATTTTGGGTGATTATGATGTGTCAATGTAAGTTCAGCCTTGGTAAAAAAAAAAAAAAACCACCATATATATTTATATTTAAAGAAAAAAAAGAGAGTTGTTGTGATGAGTAATGTTGATAACAGGAGAAGCTTTGCATGCATGGGATATGTGTGTTTAGGGCGTATATCGGAAATCTCTGTCCCTTCCTCTCAATGTTGTTTGTAAACCTAAAACTGCTCTAAACATATCAAGTCTTTATTTAAACAAATACGGCATAATATATACAGTATGGAACTATGTAAAATATACATATAAAAGCAAAACAATAAAAAAAAAAACATGGTGGTTGAATTAAACTTACTGAAATCTTTTACCATGTCTTGATTTTTCGGTTTCTATAATTCATTTTTCTTACTTTACTTAATTAAGCAATATAATTATGTTTTTATAGCATCTGTAATAACAAGTAGAATACATGATATTATGCACAGATTATTTGGTAACAATGATCAAGAATGTAAATGTATATGGACAGAGATTAGAAGGTAACTATAAAAATAAAAGACTTTCTAAGAAAAACAAATAAATATACTTGCCCAATGACACCAATCCCATTCCTTGGAACCTAAAAGAATAAAAAATTATTATATTAGTTTCCTAGGGTTATCATAACAAATTGCCATAAACTTGATGGCTTAAAACAGCAGAAACTTAGTCTCCCATTCAAGAGGCCAGAAATACAAAACTTAGGTGACAACAGGGCTCTACTCTCCCCAGAGACCCTAGGGAACATCCACTCCATGCCTCTTGTAGCTTCTAATGGTTGCTGGCTAACTTGGCTTCCTCAGCTTGTGACTCTCTGCCTCTGTCTTCATATCACCTCCTCTGTGTGTATCTTCTCTGTTCATCTCTTATCAAAACATATCATTGGATTTAAGATCTACTTAGATAATCCAAGATGATCTCATTTTAAGATCCTTAATTTAATTTCATCACCAAAGACCCTTTTCCCAAATAAAGTAATATTCACGTGTTCCAGGGATCAGAGCAAGGATATATATTTTGGGGGTCCCTCATTCAGCCCATCACACTTCTTTTTCACTCAAAAATCTATACACAGACATTTATAGGAGCTAAATTCATAAATGCCAAAAACTGGAAACAACCCAAGTATCTTTCAACAGATAAATGGATTATCCAACTACAGTACATGCCTACAATATAATACTGCCCTGCAATAAAAGGAAACAAATTATTCATACATGCAACAACATGGATAAATCACAAATGCATTATGCTAAGTAAAAGACTCAAAGCTACGTAATGATTTCATTTATATGACATTCTGGAGAAGGCAGAGGATCCGAATAGACATTTTCCAAAGAAGACATACAAATGGCCAACAGGAACATGAAAAGGTGCCCAACATCGCCAATCACCAACAAAATACAAATCACAACCACAATGAGATATTACATCACAACTCTTAGAATGGGTATTATCAAAAAGATACAAAATAGCAAATGTTGGCAATAATATGGAGAAAGGGAACCCTTGTGGACTGTTGGTGGGAATGTAAATTGGCACAGCCACAATGGAAATGGAGGTTCCTCAAAATATTAAAAATAGAGCTACCATATGATCTAGCAATTCCACTTCTGAGTATTTATCTGAAGGAAACAAAACCATCATCACAAAAGAGTATCTGCACCCCCATGTTCACTGTAGCAGTACTTACATAGAAATGAAATAAATATCTATCTACAGATGAAGACAATGTGATATGTATATGTCATTTATATACGCAGGGAGATAAACATATAGATATAGATGTAATGGAATATTATTCACCATAAAAAATAAGGAAATCCTTCCACTTCTTATAACATGGGTAGACCTTGAGGTTATTATGCCAAATGAAATAAATCAGACAAAGAAAGACAACTACTGGATGGTCTCACTTATATGTGGATTTGAGAACAAAATCAAAAACCAAAATCAAACTCAAAGAAACAAAATAGATTTGTGGTTGCCAGAGGTGGGGGATAGCCCTACCAAAATTGGTAAAGGGGGTCAAAAGCTACAAACTTCAAGTTATAGGATGTAATGTACAGCATGGGGACTACGGTTAACAATACTTTACTGTAAATTTGAAAGTTGCTAAGAGAGTAGATCTTAAAAGTTCTCATCCCAAGAAAATATAATTATGTGTGGTGATGGATGTTAACTAATTGTGGTGATCATTTCACATTGTCTACAAATATCAAATCGTTATGTCCTATACATAAAACTCATACAATGTTATGTGTCAACTATATCTCAATTTTAAAAGATAATATATTTTTATATTTATACACTATATGGACAGAGACATAACAGTTGTTAGCAGGGGTTGAGGGGGCGACTGCAAAGGAGAAGCATGGGAGACTTTTGAGGAGCAATGAAACTGTTTTGTGTCTTTATTGTGGTGGTGATTATGCAACTCAACGTATTTGTCAAAATTCATGGAACTACACACCAAAGAGAATCGATCTTTCTCCATGTCAATTTAAAATATGCTGAGTGAAATAAGTCAATTGGAGAAGGACAAACATTATATGGTCTCATTCATTTAGGGAGTATAAAAAATAGTGAAAGAGAATAAAGGGGAAAGGAGAAAAAATGTGTAGGAAATATCAGAAAGGGAGACAGAACATAGAGACTCCTAACTCTGGGAAACGAACTAGGGGTGGTGGAAGGGGAGGAGGGCGGGGGGTGGGGGTGACTGGGTGACGGGCACTGAGGGGGGCACTTGACGGGATGAGCACTGGGTGTTATTCTATATGTTGGCAAATTGAATACCAATAAAAAATAAATTTATAAAATAAAATAAAATAAAATAAAATAAAATAAAATAAAATAAGGAAACTGAATGGGAAAAAAAATCAGAGAGGAAGACAAACCATGAGAGATTCTTAACTCTGGAGAACAAACTGAAGATTGCTGACGGGGAGGTGGGTGGGAGGGATGGGATAACTAGCTGACCGGCATTACGGAGGGCATGTGATGTGATGAGCCCTAGGTGTTATGTGCAACTGATGAATTATTGAAAACTACATCTGAAACTAATGATGTAGGATATGTTGACAAATTGAATTTAAATTTAAAAAATAAAGCAATATGGTTAAACAGAGCTACTGGAGCTGGGCCTCTGCAAGCGGCAGGTTCCTTCATCAGGTGGATTTCACTCTGCCAGTTGGGGACCCTCAAAGGAGACAAGAGGGCATGAAGGAAAAGAAACTTGCTCCTTCCTATTTTGATTTCTGTCAGCATCGCCCACAGAGTCTCTTTATTCAGGCAGGGAAGTTGTTTCCAGTCTTGTTTTGTTTTCCCACACTCCTTAGTAGCTTTGCCACACCCCTTCAAAGATCCCGTATGTATACAATGGAATATTCCTCAGCCATTAGAAACAACAATACCCACCATTTGCTTCAACGTGGCAACGTGGATGGAACTGGAGGGTATTATGCTGAGTGAAATGAGTCAATCGGAGAAGGACAAACATTATATGTTCTCATTCATTTGGGGAATATAAATAATAGTGAAAGGGAATATAAGGGAAGGGAGAAGAAATGTGTGGGAAATATCAGAAAGGGAGACAGAACATAAAGACTCCTAACTCTGGGAAACGAACTAGGGGTGGTGGAAGGGGAGGGGGGCGGGGGTGGGTGACTGGGTGACGGGCACTGAGGGGGGCACTTGACGGGATGAGCACTGGGTGTTATTCTGTATGTTGGCAAATTGAACACCAATAAAAAATAAATTTATTATTAAAAAAAAAAAAAAGAAAAAGATCCCGCATGAGCCCGCCTCCCTTCCCAGGAACCTGAGCATCCTGCCCCAAGGTTCTAGATGCTCAGCACCCCACCTTTCTCTTTGTGCCCCCCCTGCCCCACCCTGAGGAAGGCAGCTGCTTCCTTCACTTCCTATCAACGCACAAACTCTAGTTCTTTTTCGTCCCTTCAGAACTCTATGACCTGCTTCGTCAAATTCTTAAATTAATCTTTCTGTTAAATGTGACTGATGTGGCTTCTGTTTTACTGCCCAGAAGCTGATAGGAAGCCAACGTCCTTCCTATGCTCTACAAGATCCTATGTGATCTGCCCTCCTCATTACTTCTCTGACCTGGCCTCCAACTTCTGTTTCTCCTCACTCACTGATTCATAAGAAATAAAGCAGATAAAGGAGCATGTTAAACCTCACCACAGAAATGTAGTCATCAAAGTTCAAAGTATGGAAAGCTCCTTTGGATAAATAACTTAGTTTCTCCAACAAATAAATTGTGAGGGGGGAAAAAGAACAATGGAGTGGCAAGCTCCAGATTGGAAGGGCCTTAAGAACATATAAACTAGTAAAACAAAAAACATTATAAACTGGCAGCAATGTGAAGACCTAACTTGAGCTCAGGTTTTATTTATATATATATATAAATATATATATAGTTTGTATTATATATATATTTATATTATTATCCATATAATATATAAAAATATATTATATTATATATATATAAATATATATAACATATATTTATATTATTAATATGCATCCTTTATATATTTATATATAATTTATTAAAATAATGGAGGAATTTAACCATGACAGGATATGAGATATAGGAATTAAGAAATTACTTTTAGTTGTTAAATGGGACTGTGCTTATGTTTAAAAAGTCCTTCCCATATATGGGGAAGTACTTATGGATACATTGATGTCATAATACATGTGGGGGGTGTAATAGATGGGCATAGATGAAACAACATTGACTATAAAAGAATCATCGTTGAAGCCAAGTGTCTTAGTCTAGTGGGACTGCTATAACAATGCCACAGACTGGGTGGCTTATAAACAACAAATGTTTATTTCTCCGTTCAGGAGGCCATGAAATCCAAGATCAAGGCACCCACAGATTCTGCGTCTGGTGGGGGCCCCTTTCCTCACTCAGAGCAGTCTTCTGGCTGTGACCTCACATGGCAAAAGGATCAAGGGAATTCTCTCCACCATCATTTATGAGGTCACTGGTCCCCTTCACGAAGGGATGATCCTTAAAACCTAATCATCTCCCCAATGCCCCACCTCCCAAGTCTATCCCTCTGGGGGTTAGGTTTCAATATACAGTTTTGGGGGGAGGATGGGGACACAAACTTTCAATCTCTAGCACCAAGTAATGGGGCAGAAGGGATCCATTTTACTACATAAAGTCCAGGTTGTTTGTATGTTTTAACATTTTCCATTTGTCTTTAAAGTCTGAGGGTCCACCACGTGAGGCAGTTAGGTCAAAGAATGGCTCACGGGTCTCTGGAACACATCTGAAACCACTGTTGAGAAGCATATAGTGCTGTGGTTTCACCTGTAGGCTCTGGAAACCACCACCTGAATCTGTCACTATCTATCTATGTGACCTTGGACTTGACTTCTTCAGGCCTGTTTCCTCAGAAACGAAGTGGAAATAGCAATGGGATCTCCTTCACAGAGTTGTCACACAGACTAAATGAATTAATAGATATAAAGCACTGTCTTAGAACATCATCTGGCCCATTTTGAGGAAGTTCTCAAAAAATGTCAACTATTACTGTGATTTTTACTACACAGGGAAACAAGTTGAAATGAACCACTGGGGTCTCAAAACACGTGTATCCAAAATATGTTTTTAATCTTGATGAAGTTCACAAATGGTACAATATTGAGATTTCCTTAAATTATACAATCATGTTCTTAGACAACCAGGCAAAGCATTACCATTACCATGTATTCCCAGAGGCCACAAAGACAATGATTTATTGTCCCTCCTAAGGTTGAGCAGAGCTGCCATGATCAATAGGATAACTCTCAAAGAACCAGTTTGCTACCAGATAAGCCAATAATAGATGCCATCACACTGACCGCACACAGAATCAAATATAAAAAGAATACATAACACGTATGGGATTAGCTTATTTTGCATTCAGTTTCATTCCTTCCAAATGACAAAGGTGCTTTTTTTCAGTATCTATTGGGATGCAAACATGTATATCTTCCATGGGGCCTTCTCACCAAGTGTTGTCAACAGAAATTAATAGAAGTGGTGAGTTCAGCTTCATGGTTACCTGAGATGGGAAAAAATAAAATAAAATAAAAAAGAAGAGGAAGAAGGAGGAGGAAGTGGAGAAGGAGAAGAAAGAAAAATAGAATAAGAAAGACAAGAAGGAAATAATCACAATTACTACTAAAAAGAACACAAATCTACAGGGGTGCTTCTTTCACAGCATACACAAATTGTGGGTCTGAGATGTAAATAAGCTTTTGAAGCAAATGATGAGAAAAAAGCAATTATCAATCAGCAAGCATTTTTTTTTTTTTCATTTCTCTTCTCATAAAGATGACACTGCATGTCTGCAGCCTATCCTAGTGCTCTGATTTCAGGCTGACTAGAAGAAACTCACTACTCAGAAGGAAGGATGTAATGGGAAAGAAGGGATCTGAAGACCCTACCAGGTCCAGTGGGTTTCCAAATGTGGATCCTAACCTCCAAATTCTTTCCCCTCCCATCTGACAGTGTAAGGACAGTCACCTACTTCCCGGAGTCATGTCACTGCTCAGGCACGAAGGTCTCTGCGGCGCCGGCCAAAGGCTTCGGACCCCACGTTGGTGGGCACGAAGTTGTTCTTCACCACACCCCCAGATCTGCTCAGCAAGCCTGCCAGCCGATGGGTCACACAGGTGGCAGTGTTGCAGGATCTCTTCTGGGCAGTGATGCTGATTTGTAGGATGGAGGAAGAAGACAAGGCCTGTCAGTGAGAGGCTAGGGGCAGGCACCCGCCCCATGAGGCCTTCGTAAAAAGAATTTCAGCTCTTCGACATATCACTTAAGAATAAGTGTTTCTCCTAAGTGCAATTATCGAAGCTGTTATGAGAAATGGGCTGGCAGCTTTTGCTAGGAGCCCTGCCCAGAGACCTTTCTTCGCAAAAGAAACCCAGTGCCAATTGTACGGAAGCGTTGAATCACTGTACTGTACACATGAAGCTAACGTTACACTGTACGTCAACTAACTGGAATTTAAATAAAAGCTTTAAAATAAGAAAAAGAAAACAACCCAGCGCTAAGCTAAAGACTCCAGTACTCATGTACTGACACCTGCACTTGCTGTCACTTATAGTCCTTTTAGAACCATAAGAAGTGGTCACCAAAGGCCCAGCCCTACCCCAAGACATGCAAGGAGCATACAGAAGCCGTACAGCAGCCACAGACACCAACAAACCACTTTCCATGGGACAGTGAAAATTCCCTAAAGTCTTACCTGGAGAGGCTCAGAGAGCAGGGATGCAGCATCCTCCCCCAGAAGTCTTACCTGCTCCTCAGCACACCTGTCCTGGATGGTGGAGCTGCTTCACAGGGACCACTCACCAACGCCCGTATCCGGCTACCCTGAGGCTAAAGCTACTTTTAAACATGGGTTCTAGGCACTCTCAAGCCTTGGACGGGGACCAGAGTAACGACCACCACAGGGCAAATCCTTTTAGAAAATAGATTTATTCATCGGTGATGAAGCATGAGGAATGAAGCAGAAATTGGAGGACTCTACCTCGAAATCCTCTGGAATCTCAAGAGGCTTCCCTCACTCTTACCTCTAACCTCTAAAGGAGCAAAAAGACCTCATACCTGGTCTATGAGTGCTGCTCACTTCCCTTCCATCCTGAGATCCCCAATATTCTCTCTCGCAAGCAAAGCTACCAATGCCAGCTGGAAGAGCAATCCAAGTGAAATCTGCATGCATTAAATTCATCAATGGGAGCAAGAAGGGAAGTCAGGAAGGAGTGGAAGGAGATCAGTTGGCATCCTGGGGCACCCCAAAGCGAGGTTAGCGGCCCCTCTCCAAGCCGCTGGCTATGTCCCTTTTCTTGCCAGGTGTTTCAGCCCCGAAGCCGATGCCAGAGAATGTATGAAAGTTGTTCAGGTCCTTCGAGTATGTGCCCAGCACACAGGTACTCAGATTACTGCACCGCTTAGCTCTGGAGCTGTCCAGGCTGCAGGGAAAATACATGCCAGACAATACCATGCCCCGGGTCTGCCCCCAAGGGCAGTCATGCAGCGAGGTAGACCAGGGGAGGGGCCCTGTGAGCAGAGGCAGGAGGGGCAGGCAGGAGCGCAGCTCACACATCCTCCATGGAGCCAGGCCAGTGTGGGGAAGGGCTGTGGTCGGGGAGGGGCGGCCTTTTCTAGCATTCCACATGCTGCTCATGCTCTGCAGTGAGATTCTCGGGGTAGCTACGTGTGCATCACACGCCTCTGACCCGGCAGTGCCAGGGCCAGGCCAGGGGCAGGAACGTGCCCAAGCTCCGGGAACCCTGGAGGTGAGGCTGGGCAAGGGTCTGGCCCCGGGACAGCATGCGCATCTCCACAGATCCTCCAGATCTAAAGACCCCAGACCTACCTCAGACACTGCTCTACCTAACCCCACCCTCTGCACGGCCTTTGGCTTCACCTTGCACATGTGCAATGAAGACTCCTTGTGGGTGTGAAAGAACAACACACACAGGTTACATTTCTAAAAAACTCTGAGATACACCGAGTGTGTCTTCTGGCTTTACACTTACCAGCCCCAAGTCAGCCAATGCTGGAACTTCTCCTCAGTAGGGCCAGACCCATTCCCTGAGTGCAGGACTCTATACCTCCCATTCTATTTCCTAACAACTTCCAGGAGTGGATCTTTTTAATGCGTCTGACCACGGTCTCTTCAGCTACACCTGGACCTCCGTCTTCCATGGAGCCTGAGAATGGCTGGGCCCCAGAGCCTGGTGAACCACCACAGCCTGCTGCACTCCTGGCCAGATGTTGTATTTCCTACCTCTGTGGGATACGACCTTCCGGACCCTGCGGAGTAGAGTTGGGGGCCTTACCTGGAGCCCTCAGTCTCCTGCTCCTGCTCCTGCTCCAGTTCGTTCTTCCTCTGCACGTAGGCCTTCACCAGGGCAGCCAGCAGGAGGCGCCCTTCCTTCTCACTGAGTGCAGTGGGGTCTGGGAGGCCCTCCAGAGCGGACCTGGGGAGGGGAAGCAAACCCCATGGAGGCTCTGAGCCCCTGCCTGCCTCCTCCCCAGGATAAGTAGCAAGGCTTCCTGGCCCCCGTGACTTTCCCTGAGGATGTGCCCCCCACCTCCACTCCCAGTCCGCAGGGCTGAATTCAACGTCCACCCAAGGGTCTTAATTCACCAGCAGCCTGTCTGCAGGGACTTCAGCGGTGCAGAAGGGCCTGGGCCCAGGGCCAGTAGAAGGGAAATGCTCTGGGGCTTCAGGCTGTCTCACCTGAATGGTGCCGCCTGGAGGCCGCCCGCCTGGCACAGGACCAAGATGCTGAAAGCCAGGAAGGGGGAGGACTTCCACAAGCCCATGATGGCTCTCTGTAAGGAGAGAATGACATTACCGCTGCACGGAGACCAAGCAAGGCCTGGAGCCCCCAGACCTAGGCTCCCATCCTGCCTATCCACAGCGGCCCTGTGGCCTCGGGCAGGTTACCCGACCTCCCCAAGCCTCCATTCATCTGCCAGGGAGGCTGCTGTGAATCTCAGAAGATATCGTGCAGTGAAGGGCTTGGTAGAGCAGAAGCAAGAGTCCTGGGGTGCAGCGGAGCTCTGGGTTAAGTCGGGGAGAGGCAGAGTGCAGGCACAGGAGCGCACACCTCTTGCCTAATGCAGAGACCACGCCGGGACCCACCCCCTTATCCGTCTGTTCTCCCACCGCGCCTGTCTGTCGGAGAGATCTGCACCACTTTCCTTCCCCTCGGCGGGACTTCCCACTAACAGGTGGGAGAGGAGAGTGGGAAGGGGAAGGCTGCCTTGGAAAGGAGCCCTGATCTCTCAATACGTGGGTTTGGGGGAAACGTTGACGTGCCCGCTACTGGGGCCTCTGGGCTCTGCGTGCCCAGCCCGCCGATGCTGGAGCGCAGTTAGCCGCAGCTGCTGATCTCCGGCATCCAGAGGTGGGCCTGGACCTGCTCGGCCGGCTGCACCGCCCCCAGGGCCCCACCCCGGGGTGTCCCAGGGTCGCTGGCGGGCTGGCGGCGCCTCCTAGGAAGGCTCGAGGCTCCCCCATCGGGAGACTCGATGGGACCCCTCAGGACGCAGATGGCACAGGACCCCCAGGCCAGAGTGAGGCTGCATCCTGCACGCCACGCCCGGGGGCACCGACACCGGGGCGCAGCCTGCCTACCTCCGCCCGCGGAGCTTCCAGCGCCCGGCAGGAGCCCTGGGATACTTGGGGTTCCACCTGCACTGAGTAGAAGACGGCGCTCGGACCGTCCCGAGCGCCCTCCGCGCCCTGAGCCGCACGGAGCACCTGGAGCACCTGCCCAGACTTGGGCCGCCAAGGAAGGGCCTCGGACGCAAAGGAAAGGCAGCCGGCCCGAGCGCAGTGGGTGACCTAACCCAGAGGCCAGTTATTAGGGGGCGCGGAGCGGGAAGTTCCTCACCTGAGACGGGAGTTTCTGGAGAGCGCCAGCGGCCGTCAGCCCGGGGGGACACGACGCCTGCTGCGGGCGTCTTCCCCGCGGAGCTCCGGCTCTTATTCCGGCGATAGCGGGAGGGGGGTCCCCACGAGCCGGCGCGGCCAATCCAAAGTGGCCAGGACCGACCCAGCTCCAATTGCGTCACTGCTAGCACTCCCGGCCCTGGTTCTCCAGGGAGGGGAACCATCCGCTCCGGCTGCCTTTTGCAATGAGGTCATTGCTGGGAGAGCGCGAGGGCAGGGAGGGGCGGAGAGCTCTCGACGCCGTCCGGGGAGCGGGGGCCACGCGGGGACTTTGCATCCCCTACGGTGAGGAGCCGGAGCTCCTCGCTCTCTGGGTGCCTGAACTCCCGCGTCGACGCTCGTCCCACTGCCCCCTGCACCGCCGCCAGTTCGAAAAAGGCGTCTCACCTGGGAAAGCGCCACAGCGAAGGAGCTGGAGGGGCGGCGGGGCGGGGGGACTCGAAAGGTTGATCTCTGCGGCCACCTGGTGCACTCCTGAGATATGCCCTGCTCCCCCGCGCTCCCTGCCCCCACCCCTCACCCCGCCTTGGCACCCTGTGCCACGCAAAGTCGTTTTGCTTCTAGTCTGGGGAGCCAAGCCTCCTTGGCCTCTGGGGCAGGGGGAGTGGGAGGGGGGCTGGGGAAGGCGCTGAGCCAGCGCGAGGCCTTTCCGTCGTGCCCCCCCCAGACCTCGACTGGGGCTCCGCAGCCCCCACGTTGAGCCAGGCCCCTCCCTGCAGCGCGGGCTCGGTTTACACAGCTGTCCCGTGCGTGCGTCGGGCTTGTTTGCCAAGGCTGGGAGCGCCCGCGCTCGGATTTCTACCTGTGCGCCCCGCGGCCCGGTCCGCTCCCCCGACGGGCTCCCCTGCCGCGCAACACGCACGACCGAGGGCCTTGCACGCGCGCCTCTCCCGGCTGCGGGCGGCCCGCGGGGCACGGCGGCGCGCACGTCTGGACCCCAGGCCTGGGCTGCGGAGCCCGCGCTTTGCCGCAACCCACGCGCCTCCACGCGCCGTTCGCCAAGGAGCGCGCGCGGGCAACGACCCCAACCGCCCTCGCCCCAAATCCGAGGGCAACCCCGCGAGTGTCCGCTCTAGGGCACGGCACGCGGAGCACACGCAGGGGTGCACATTGTTCCCCGAGCGGGGCGCACGCACCAGCCTGCCGCTGTCTAAGGAGAGCCGGGTTCTCGGAGTCCCCGCGGCGGGGGAGGCTGCCGGGTGGGGGCGGAGGAAGAGGTGAAGACGTGTACCTGCCCCACCTGCGGCCTTCCTTGGGGTGAGGCTGCGCCCCCAAACGCGCCCTGCGGCCCCCGACCTCGGGAGGACTGATCGCGTCGCGCCGGGGGCCAGATCCCACCGCTGCTTACCGCGCCCGCAGCCCCGAAGGGCGCTCAGGGGCGGCCTGCGGGGCCCTCCCTCCGGGTCGTGTTTCCAATTGCACCTGCACAGTTGAAACTTCAGGCAACACCCGCAAAGAATCCTGACCGTCTTGCCGGGCCTGCCTGCCACCCTGGCAGGCAGAGCGCACAGTGGCTGCGGGAGCCAGAGTCGCCCCAAACTCCGGGACGCTGCGCGGCACCTGCAAAGTAGCCCAGGGCTCCAGCGGACTGGGCAGGGCAGGGTCCTTCCTCCCAAAGCCCTGCAAATACGAGAGACTTCTGTGACCCTCTTCTCGCATCCTGGCAGGAGTGGAAAGGCCCAGCTGGGAGGCACCACCGGACTAGCGACTCTGCCGTCTACACTGCCTGTTCCCGGTCCACTGCCACTGTCTCTGAGGTCTGGCAAAGCGTGTAGCCTGCTCCAGCAGCTCAGGGTTGCTCCATTCTCCCCCGAGCACTGGGGACCGAAGGGAGGAAGGAAGAGCGGAAAAGAAGATCCGGAAGGCCCCAGACCCTAGAGTCCCAAGCCTCCTAGCCTTGACCAAGTTGGTGGCGCGCTGAGCCTGGGAGGGAGGCAGGTGGGGAGCGTTGGAGAAGTCAGCTTGGGGTCTGGCCTCCCAGAAGGCCCAAAAAGATCAATTTGGGGGAAACTTTGAATCCTTGGAGTTGATGACTGCAGAGGGCGAGGACTTTTTCTAAAGTGTTGGGACCAGCTGTGCTGCCATCAAACAGAGCAGCATCCCCAGCTGTGCCCTCTGCTCCCGACACGAGGGCGCGATGAGTTGCCCAGGAAGAGAGGCCACCCTGGGTGAAGTCTGCGGAAGCTCCCCTCAAGGCCTCTGAGCCTCGGCTCCCGGCACTCTGTCAAGCAAGAGTGTGCACCCCACCCACAGGCAGATCTTAACACCAAAAATACCTGGATCCGGGCTTTGAATGTCTCCTTGCGTGCTCCAATGGGACCGGCTGTTGTAGCTGTAACCCCCCAGAATTATTTGGCAGGGTCCTCTTCCTCCTGTCCTCGCACAGTGGCTGGCCCACAGTAGGTGTGCAGCAAATGTTCAGTGGAAGGGCAGATAGCCAGAGGATGAATGAGTGAAGAATTCCATGGGTTCATTACAGTCAGAGTCAGCAGTAAATTCGCAGCCAAGTTGAACTAAATAGACCCAATTTAGATCCATTAGATTGCAAAACCGATCCCTGATCCAAAGATGCACCTCTTTATTGAATAGAAGGAATCAGTGTCCTGGTGAAAACTTTCTGGAATCTAATGTGAGTGGAAGTACTGAGGACTTCTCTTCCGAAGTACACTGGCTGGAAAAGCAGTTTTCCTCACTCCATCCTTGTATTAGTGAGTGAATGGAAGAAAAAGTCAATACAATAACTTGCTTTCTAAATTGAGAAAATTACATTTTGATTTCCCTGGAACTGTTCTGAGCTCCGAGGCATCCCCAATCAACTAGCTAGCATGAAGATTTACAAAGAATAGTTTCCCAGGAATATCTTGTGCTTTTAAATCATCTCAAGTATTTTGATGCTCAGCTTAACTATTTTATGTAATTATTTAACTTTTGAAGCTGCCCAGTCTTAAACAATTTTAGAGAGAAAGAGATCCTATGTACTAAACTTTTTGAAGCTTATTTTTATTTACTTTAACTTACTCTCTGTTTTCTTTATAAATTTCCTAGGAGAAATATTCCTTAGGGGAAAGTTTTATTCATGCAACAAATACTTATCTGAGGACCTACTGCGTGCCAGAAATCCTTTTTGGCACTAGCAATTCATGGTGAACAAAGCAAAAACCCCTGCCCTCCTGATGCTTGTATTAAAATGATGTATTTAACAGAAATCTTTGTATATTACCCTTTACCCAAATAAAACACATCCCTACCCTACTCACATCCTCTCAGTGTGGTAATGCCATATATTTGTTTGTCAGGAGAATATTCAGAGCTTCTATTATCAAACCATTTAAATATTATTTATATCCAGCTGAGCTACAGAGTGTACTTTGATTACATTTCCTTGTTCATTTGTTTTACGTCTAATAATTCCCTCACTTTTCAGTTGTCTTTTTTCTGCCCATCCTTGTTTATTCCTTTTCCTCAATCCTATTTGTTCTTCATTCTTGGTTTCTTCTCTCACTTTGGTGGAGCACATTCACCATTGTATGATAGATTTTCTGGAAACGGAATTCGAGGTTGGGAATTATCTTCACTCTGATTTTGAAAATATTCTCCATTGCTTTCTATTTCCAGTGTAGAAACCCATTTACTATCTATCTATCATCTATTTATTTATTATTATTTATTATTTTTTATAGGCACTCTCAGTCTCAGAATCTTCTCACTAGTGTTTAAAATTCATGATGATGTGCCTTGGCATAGGCTATTTTTATTTATTGTTTTATTTATTGTTATGAGTACTGAGAGAAAACTTATAACCTGAAATTTCATGTCCTTCATTTCAGGGAAATTTTCTTGCTTTATTTCTTTGATAATAACCCCACCCCCTGTGCCTTTGGCTAACATTCTAAGAGAGTTTTGTTTTGTTTTGTTTTGTTTTTCAAATTTACCTTGTTTTTAAATCCTCTTGACCATGTTTTTAATTTTCAAGAGCTTTTTTGTTTTTATTCTGTGAATGTTACTTTTTACATCATCTTCTTTTTTTATTTAATGGATACATCTTCTCGTTGTTCTCTGAAATGGTTAATATAGGATTCATTTTTCATTAGGGGAAATATCCCTTAGGGGATATTTCTCCTAGGAAATGTGTAAAGAAAAGAGAGTAAGTTAAAATTTGTTTTGTTCTTCTCACATGAGAGGCTATCCTCACACCTCTAGATTCCCTTGACTGCTTATTTATATTTAAGAGGAAGGTAATAAACTGCTCTTTGGAATATGGGAATGGCAGAGTTTTCCATCAGTGGGCTTGAATATAAAGTGATTAGATGGAAAGCAACCTCCCCATTTTATTAGAGGGACCCTAAACTATGAGTAGATATAAGATTTTTCCCCTGTCTTTTCATTTGCCCTAAGAGTCCTCCAATCTCCTGTATGGGTCAGTGGGATGGGGATTGAGGTAGAGTGTAAGCCAATGAGTAGGGAAGGAGGCTGAGAGTTTTGCCATTCATTACTGTAATCCACTAATCTTTTCTAGATCCCAAGAGGGATAGTCATCTAACTGCATAGGATATAGAAAGAAATCTTGAGTCTAAGTACTCCTCTTAAAGGCTTGCAATCACTCCAATTTTTTTTTAATGATTTTATTTATTTATTCATGATAGACACACAGAGACACACAGGCAGAGGGAGAAGCAGGCTCCAAGCAGGGAGGTCTCCAGGATCACACCCAGGGCTGAAGGCGGCGCTAAACCACTGAGCCACCAGGGCTGCCCACAATCACTCCAATTTTTAGCCCATCCTGTATCTCCACCAACAGAGGCAACCAACTGGTTAAAGCCCTGAATTTGTCCTGGGTCCTTGCTTTTTGATAGATTTCCCTGCCCTTCTAGAATTTATACTAGAAATTCGTGTCTTTACAATGCTTCCTCTTCTCCTAAACCAGTTAAGAATGGAAGATGGGAGATAACAGTCTTTGCCGAGCCCTCAAATTAGACCCAATTCACTGGGCAATTGACCTCGGCTGATTCCCACTCCCCATCGCAGGCCACCTGCCTGGAAGCTTTTTCCCCAAACCGCAGAGAAATTGAGATGCCAACATTTAACCCACAGAAGTCCCTTCCAGAGAATATTTTTAGAGTTGTCTGTCCCTGCCAGAGAATGAGCAAAGCATGGTGGCCCAGACCCAAGCTGGTCACTCTGAGAGATGGACAGACACAGTGAATGACGTCAAGGAATTACTCAGGTTGGGTTCCTCTGAGATGATTAAAATTCTCTCTTGGCTCAGACCCACAGGACCAAAATTGACTCTCTCCTCCTTGTCTGAGAGCATTGTTCTACACTCCAAAGGAAGTAAAAAAAAAAAAAAAAAAAAAAAAGATCCTTAAAACTGTATTGCAAAACTAATCAGAGTAAAATCTCCTGCATTCAACATTCTCAGAAAAATGAGAATTTTAGTAAATTCCCAGGTAACTGAAACATACTTTAAATGGAAAACACACCTTTCTAAAAGGCATTTTGGATAGAAACCCCTTTTAATGCATACATTCTCCTCTTAACCTTCTCTGGATGACTCACAGCCATCATCCCTCGGTGCTGCATCCTGGGTATGGGCGTGAGTTAGCTGGGTTGTTTACCGCCCTGACCCCAAATGCTGTGCTTTTTAACCCTTGGCGCACCATTTTTAGTTATTCTATATTCATCTTAACATTTAATTATTCATATTCAGTTGCATATGAAGTCCTCTCAGTCAAGATCTCAGGAACATGCTTTTGACTTTTGATGGTTTCTCTGTCCCTAGCCCCAGGCCCAGTCTACCTGAATTTTCACCTGCTAAATTCAATGCCATCAGAAAGCAAAAGAAGTGTGCTCAGTAGAACTGGATGGAGCAAATCAAAAGGAAGATTAAGGGAAAGATCTGAGTATCTATCTTATGAGTAATGCTAAAGAACTCTAATGCAGCTTCCTATCCTTTCTGGTCCTGGGCTATGTCCTATATAGAGAATGTTCCTGAGGAAGTGAGTGTTCCTATGATGTTAAAGAAATATGAGATAGGCCATAGGTCTCGCATAATAGTGCTGTCCAATAGAACTTTCCACAGTAATGGAAATGATCCATATCTGTGCCGTCCAATACAAGAGCCACTAGCCACATGTGGCTCTTGAGCTCTTCAAATATAGCTAGTGTCAACTGAAGGACTGAATTTTTAATTTAGTTTAGTTTTAGTTAATTTAAATATAAACAGTCACATTTAGCTGGAGGCTACTGTACGGGACATCTCAGTCTACAGAATAGAGTAGTGGTTAAATACATAGATTCTGGAGCCAGACCACCTATTGTTCAAATTCTGACTCTCACATTTATTAGCTGTTAGACCACAGACAAACCTCTCAAACTTTCTGTCATCCTCCTTTATAAAATTGGGATAATAACACTGCCTATTTCATAGGGTTGCTGTGAGGATTAAATAGGTAATTAATATAAAGTGCTTAGAATAGTGTATGACAAACTAGAAAGTGCTATATGTATGCTAACCATTGTCTTATATTGGGTTTCTCCAGAAACATAACCCAAGACAAAAATTTGAGTACAAAGCACTTATTTGGGAGTTATATCAGTAAGGGAACAGGGACATGAGACAGGGAAGGGAAGATAACCATTACAGAGTATAGTATTAAGCAGATTACAGCTGCGGGCAACTGGAACTTTATCCTGCTTGAGACTTTCTAGAACACTGTAGAAAGAAAGCCTAGAATTGTCCCATCCAACAAATGATAAGCTATCTATTCACCAACTCCAGCCCATCATCAGTCGAGGGGTGCTTCCCGGAGTGCAAGCTCCCAGCACATCTAGCCAGTGCTGGATGGCCAAGCTTTTGGCCCAGGCAGAGAGTCAGAAGGGCTTGCAGTAGAAAGCTATCAGTGTACATGGAACTGGTAAGCGCTGGTGGGGCATGAAGACAGTCTGCTATAGTCGTATTAATATTATAAAGAGTCCGCCACTGCTTAACGACCCTCCCTAGAAACAGACAGGAACAGGTTTCTCATCCATATTATGTTGTAAAAGATTAGCAAACAGGTTGTCATATGCTGGCGTCACCCCCACCCATCTGATTCTTAAGGTCTTTGCTCAGAGTATCTAGAAAGCCCTTTGGCAGCCCCCAAGTCCTAGAGCCGGTTAACTTCAGTGCCCCTCTCATCAGTAGATAAAGACACAGAAAGATCAGTGCTCTCTATTCTCTCGAAGTAATAAATCAAACCCATAAAGAAGGCTGCCCATTCAAAGGATAATATAAAGGACATGTTACAGACTTATTAATGCTGGATAAAGGCCAGCAGGAGGAGTGGGGAGGGTGCGGGTGGGGGGTTCTCAATCATGATTTATTAGTTTTCATAAATCGATTTTTTATTTCCTGTTGAACAGACCTTATTTTCTCAAACCTCACATCTTAGAAATTTCCTTGGCCAGGATATTATTGGAGAATTTCTTCTGGTTATTGTTGAAGATAATTATATCGGGTGGGGTTTTTGTTTCAGTTTTTTGTTTTTTGTTTTTTGTATATAGGTGTTTTCAGCTCTCAACCTCAGTGGGTTAAAATTAAATCTTCATCCTCACTCCTGAGAGGATGGAGGGCTATGAGACATGATAGAATGACTCTCAGCAATAATGTGAATTGGTAACATTTGACATTGTATTCATCGGGGCGCTTAGTGTCATATAACAGAATCCTCTAAGCTGATTTAAAC
Organism: Canis lupus baileyi; assembly: GCF_048164855.1. Lineage (NCBI taxonomy): Eukaryota > Metazoa > Chordata > Mammalia > Carnivora > Canidae > Canis > Canis lupus. Next base: position 12,902,890 of record NC_132860.1, read on the forward strand.
AGGACAGTATTTATTACAGGGCACTGGGTAGCTTACAGAATTTTTTAAAAGGCCAAAGAATCAGGTCTAGATGCCACACAGTCAGGAGAAACCAACCACGCTATGGAAATGTTCTAGTAGAAAGTTCATTGCCCTTCACCTATAGCAGTTTTGCCTCTAGGCAGCTACTCTGTGAATGCCCCCGAATATCCAGGCCCCTCTTATACTGCCAATATCTTAACATGCTCACTCTTGACTTCCAAGTATTCATGAATGTCTGCGAATCCATGAATGATTGTCAGAATCTAAATTTTGTGGAACTCTAGCTGCAAGAGAACCTAAGAGGAAACGTTTTTAATTTTCTCACCTCTAAAGGAAAGCTTGCAGGAAGAGATTTAGATGGTAATTGAGTAAGCCACATTCAGCTTCACTTGGTCGTCTAATAATCTTCTCTAAAAAGGAATTTTATGGGGTTTTTTTCTATCCAAATCTATTTCTCCCCCACTTTTACCCAAATAGTAAGTGGCAGCACCAATAGTTTATTCAGCTAAAAATTTAGGTATTATCTTTAATTCCTCCTTTCCCTTCATCAATATCCAGTCCATCAGTAAGTCCTATTAATTCTACTCTCCACAACCCAAACACATCCCAAACCCATCCAATTCCCTCCTTCTCCACTAGTGTCTTAGTCTTTTTGAGCTACTATGACAAAATAACACAGATTAGGTGGCTTATAAACCATAGAAATTTATTTCTCATGGTTCTAGAAGTCCAGGATGAAGGTGTTAACATGATCAGAGAATAGTCCTCTTCTGGGTTGCAGGCTTTTTGTGGCAGAAGGGGCAGGGTAGCTCTCTGAGGTCTCTTTTCCATGAGCATTAATCTCATTTATGAGGGATCATTACCTAACTGCTTCCCAAAGGCCCCATCTCATAACACCATTACACTGAGTATTGGGGTTTCAACATACGGACTTTGAGAGGAACAAAAATTCAGACCATAGCAACTAGGGACCCTAGTCCAACCCACCATCATTTCTTGCCTATAAAATCCCAGTAGTCTCTGAACTAGTCTCCTGGATGTGACTGCTGCCTCTGTAATCCTTTCTCCACATAACTCTTACAGTGATCCTTTAAAGCATAGACTGTATTGAGTCATTCCTGTTCTTACAACTCTCCAGTATAATTAGGATAAAAATTTAAATAATTTATATTTTTTTAAAGATTTTATTTATTTATTCATGAGAGACACATAGAGAGAGAGGCAGACATAGGCAGAGACATAGGCAGAGGGAGAAGAAGTCTCCACGCAGGGAGCCCGATGTGGGACTGAATCCCGGGACTCCAGGATCAAGCCCTGAACCCAAGGCAGACGCCCAACCACTGAGCCACCCAGGCGTCCCTTAAATACTTTAATATAGCTTTTTAAAAAATTTTTTTTATTCATGAGACACACAGAGACACAGGCAGAGGGAGAAGCAGGCTCCATGCAGGGAGCCTAATGCAAAACTTGATCCCAGGACTCTGGGATCATGCCCTGAGCTGAAGGCAGATGCTCAGTCATTGAGCCATCCAGCTGCCCCTCTAATATAGCTCTTAAGAGAGGTGTGATCTACCTCCTATCTGTCTCTCCAGTATCCTCTGATGGCAATATCCCCTCACCCAGCTGTCCACATTGGCTTTTTGAAAAGTCCTAGAGATAACAAACCAAGACCTTCCTCACCCCTGGGCTTTGCATTTGCTACTAGTTCCTTTGCCTTGCTACTAGTTCCTGTGCCTTGTAAAGCCTGTCTTATCTTCCCCTTCTATGACAATGGCCCCACCTAACACACATACCCCTACCACTCTTTTGATGGCTGGCTCCTTATCACTCCTTAATTTTCAACTCAAAAATCAAACATCTTCTACTTAAAAGACTTCACTTGACCCCCATCTAAAGAAGCCCCTGCAATCTCTTTATGATATGAATCTGTTTTTTTAATACCTCCTTTACAGAGCTTATCCCTCTTGGATATTATATCTGAAATGTACTTACTTGTATATTATTTGTCTTCTTTCATTGGAATGTTAGCTCCTTGAGAGAAGCCTTCTTAAATATCTTGTTTACCACTGTATCTCCAGTATCTGGAAGTGTCCAGCACAAAGTTGGCTTAAGAAACATCTGAAGGATCATGAAGCATATGAATGCTGACTCTGTAAAACTTAGCAGTGTGCTAAGGGCTATACTTAGATCATTTTACATAATCCTTGTGTATTAGTCTGTTCTCCAGAGAAACAGAAACAATGGTATATGCATATATATATATATATATAGTAAATACATATAAATATATATAGTATAGTAAATATATAAATATATATAGTGTAGTAAATATATATACATATACATATATACTAAATATTTATAAATATGTATATACACATACATATATATTTATTTACTATACGGAATTGGCTCCCATGATTATGGAATCTGAGTAGTCAAGATCTATGTTCAGTAAGCTAGAGACCCAGGAGAGTAGATAGTATAGTTCTAGTCTAAATCCAAGTCTGAAAGGCAGGAAAAGACCAATGTCTTTTCCAGCTCAAAAATTGCCAGATGGAGGTAAAGAATTCTTTTTTACTCAGTCTTTTATTATATTCAGGCTTCAATGGATAAGATGAGGCCCACCCACACTGGGGAGGGCAATCTGCTTTACTCAGTCCTCCAATTCAAATATTAATCTCATCCAGGAACACCCCCACAGACACATCAGAAATAATGTGTGATAAATTTCTGGGTGCCCTGTGGTCCAATCAAGATGACTCATAAAACTAACTATCAACTTCGCAAAAACTCTTTGAGAAAATCAAGTATAGAGAAGTTAAATAGTAGCCCAATGTCACATCAAAGAAGCTTAAGAGTAGGACTTAAGCATAGACAGTCTGATTCCAGACCCCACACTTTAAATATTTATATTTATTTTCCTCTCTCATAGCAATTGTAGATATTTATGTAGAAGTAGAATGCTCCTAATAAATGGTGTCCTGTGCTCCACCAATTCAAATAGATATGCAAAGTAGAGAAAATTCTAGGCAGACCCAACTATCTCTCCAGGCACCCAGACATAATTATTTTAGAAGGCTCTTGGAGGAGCAAATTCACTCCTTTATAGATCGTCACATTCCTTTGGTCATCTCTTTTCACCTCTTCAGTATTTCTGAAGTCCATGGCAGCACCCTGCAACTTTTCAGAGGGAGCCTCTCTCTTCAGAGAGAGAGCCCCATCTTTTCTGAGTTGACTACTTCTCCTAGGAGGGTGGATTGTGTGCATCAGAGATGATGTCCATTTTCCAGAATTGAATGAATAAATGAACTACCAGGTATAGGAGTCAGAACTTACCAAAAGTCTTGACCCAAAGGCAACAAATGTGGTACTCCAATTAAAACCAGGTTCTAATCCTGAGAAGGTAAAAATGCTGTGCAAATTTCTGTCCAGAAATGGCCAATGTTCAGAACAGTGCCTGGCATACCATAGTTATTCAACACATTTGTTAAAATGAAAAATAGTGGTATAACAACTTTTTTTTGCTTGTTTGTTAATTTGTTTATTCATGATCACCATTTCACCATTGCTTTGTTGGATTATTGATGTGTTTGGATATCCAACTTTATGATCTGGACTTAGGAAAAACTGCATTGTTCTGTACAATAGCAGGATTAAAAATATAAAGTTCCCTTAGGGCAGTCTGGAAAAGGTGTGTGAAAGAGAAATAGGAGACAACTGAAGCTTCAGACCTCACAGGGGTAAAGAGCTGCTAGTGAGAAACATTTCTTGGTGGTTAGGGAATGAAATGAAAGTAAAAAAAAAAAATGAAAACAAAATCTCTAATATGAAAAATTCATTTATTTATCTGGCAAATGGTGATGTGACTTCTCCCTTTACCCCCATATCTTTAATAAAATTGATTATATTTTTTTCTGGTTTGCTGAACTAGATATTCTTGAGGAAATCAAGGAAGAGTTTGCGTTTTATCTCAGACTCCATATGCAGAAGAAACAAAAGATGGTACACATAAAAACTGAAACTTAGAGATTACGAGGCATGAAATCAGGGTTTGAGCTGACTCTATCTTATAAGGGGGATGGAAGGGGTTGGTAGAGTTCAGCTTACATCTGGGGCTATAGTAGTATCAGGGCAGTCTTCAATGAAGAAATTTCTCAAGGTTATTCCCTTCCATTTGGTAGAAATGGGAGTCATCTCCCATCCTTCTCTCCTGTGAGATCCAACAGGAGTTGTTCACTGAAAAATCTTCATGCCATTGCATCAACCCCCTTGAACTCACCATGCCTGCCCCTAGCTCAGCTATGACTCACAAGTACCTTGTTGCAAAAGATATCCAGTAGAGGGCAAGGCTTTTACCTTACCTTCCTTATTAAGAGCTTCAATGTTCTCATGTGTCATTCGATAATTGAGATTGTCAATTAGTGGTCTCATTCCTGGTCCTCATCTTCCTCTCTTTCAGCTCAACTCAACCTTCAGCTCACACAATGGAAGTCAACAAAAATGAGGTAACAGCTTTCTATGTGAGTCACTCTGGGTGACACTGTGTTCAGAGAGCACTGTGGGGCAAGTAGACAGAGTCCTCCAGGCAAGTGTTTCAGCCATCCAAGAACTGGCATACAGCCCAAGAAACACTCTTACCTGATGACGGACTGGTGGGATGAGTCCTGGAGGAAATAGTTCCCAACAGCCAGAAAGAGTCTCTTGGCTCATGCACAGCAATGCTCTTCTCGATTAAAAATGTTGTCATCATTCACACTGCAATGTAAAATCCTTTTACACCATGCTCACATTTTTGTAGGCTTCCATCTACTCTGCATATTAAAGACAGGACCCTTCCATGAAAAGGTGACATCTCTAAGATACAGTTCTGCCCGAATAGCCCCTAAATAATGGACAGAAAATGGTTTGAGACCTTCAAAGGGCAAATACAAGGAGGGAGATTTCTATGAGCTATTTCTCTTTGCTGAGCACTCAGAGGAAAATTACAAATGGTTGGAAGAAGGCTTTGTTTTTTAAAAGACTTTTAGTTATTCCCGAGAAATCCCTCCACTTATTCCCGGAGAGAGGTCATCTCTTAGATGCTGTCAGTCAGACAAAGATGAGCAGTGCAGGAGAGGTGCAGAGAGATTTCCAACTAATGCAGCCAGAGGAAAACTGCCAAAGAAGCAGGACTCCTTAGGATAAGTAAATTGAAGGATATTTGGGGGATAAAAATAAAGCCTTTTTGAAAATGAAAGATGGAAGGATGTTGTATATACAAATTGCCCCGTACATCAAATTCTGAACAGCAACGTCGCCATGGCTGGCGGTGCAGAGCAATGACGCAAGTAAAGATCTTCTCAGTGATGCTTAGTGGGCCTTTCTTCCAAAGGTATCTATCCTGTTTCTCATTCTCATAGGATTTGCAATATGCTGCTCATAAAGATTTCACTTTGGTCATAATCTCAGTGGCTCCAGGTTGAGAACTTTGCGGTATGAACTTCTCTATAAAGACTGGGAAATTACAACCTAAATACAGACACTGGCAGGGAGAGGTAGGTTGTCTAGCCTAGTCAGAGAGAACACTGTCTCAGAGCTTTAATTCCAGAAGTAATCAGCACTGACTATCAGATTTCACTGGTGAAATGAGTGAACTGAGCTCAGTGAGTGCTCAGTTAAGGGATGGGACCACTCAAGATCTGAAATATTCAAGTCACAGAGTATGGATACACCCCAACACCCAACCAGAAAATTGGTGGGACTGGAACCAACCTCCCCCACCCCCGTGAAAGTAAAGCTGAAAATCAGAGTATCAATGCTGTGTCCTCATGATGGAGTAGACAGCTAGACCGCTAATCAGTAAGGATCAACATAGGGATTCATAAGAGAACTCAGGAGAGTACTAGCTTGGTACTAGAGGATCCTGAAACACTGGTTTCTAGTTATAACTATTAGCAAAGGAAAAAAAAAAAAAAGGTGGGTCTGCAGGGAGAGCATCTAAAAGGGCTCAAATGGGGGTTGAGCAGCTGACAAGTAGTTTGAAGACCATGACAATTCCAGGCCCTCTAAGGTGGTAGAACAGATACAACCAAGATATTGTCTGCCACAGTGAGACCAGTCCACCAGGGAGGACTCATAATTAAAATAGGCAAACAGGCAATAAAAGACACAGTGGTTTTGTTGCAATTCTTAACACAAGAACAAAACCCAAAAGACACAAAAGGACTAAACAGCTCATGATTGAATTTTAGAGCACTAAATAAGCACTAAGGGGTTTTTATGAGTTTTGTAAGTCTTGCCTACCATTCTCTGTTTCACCTCCAATCTCAACTATTCTGTCTACCAGAAATTCACCTTCCTGGGCTTGGCAAAGCAATGCGTGTATTCAGTACAGAACAGGTAGCTATTTCCCAACAGCAAAGTCCAAAGACAGCCTGACTTCATTATTTCTCAAGGCACACAGTTCCTTTAAAGTAGGACCACTTTTTTAAAAAAGATTTTATTTATTTATTCATGAGAAAAAGAGAGGCAGAGACATAGGCAGAAGGAGAAGCAGGCTCCCTGCAGGGAGCCCGATGCGGGACTCAATCCCAGGACCCTAGGATCATGACCTGAGCCAAAGGGAGATGCTCGACCGCTGAGCCACCCAGGTGCCCCAATAGGACCACTTATAATAACTTTAGTAATAGCAATGAAAAAACAACATTTATTTCACAATTTCACACATCTAAGCTAAGGACTAGCATTTATTATCCATGATAGATCTTCACAACAACCCTATGAGCTATGGCCCATTACTGATCCCATTTTACAGATGAGAAAATGGAGGCTCAGAAAGATTAAGCAATTTCCCCAAAGTCACATGGCCAGTAAGTGCATGTGACATATAAAGAAAATTGGCTCATCCACTACTCCTTCCAACATATTTCTGATATAACACCCAGTATCATAGAGGCTGGAAAATTAAAGACTACATTACCTAGACCCCCTTGAAACTGGGCTCCATGTGCAGCCTAGGTTCTCATAAGCAACATCTAGAAGGAGAAGTGACTGGGAAGGGCCTCCACACATGGAGATTGTGGTTTCTTCGTGTGTTTCTTCCACAGCAGCTGTGTGGGAAGTTCAGTTTCTGGTCCCCAATGTCGTAACAGCAACAGCCCCAGAACCAGTGGGACTCCCCTAAAATAGTCCCGTGATGTGCTTGAGTGTTTCTCCAAGCTGTTGTGTTCTTAGCTGTGTAGAAACCAATGTGGTTCATCGGGCTCTCCAAAGTTTCTCTAAGCTATGGAATCTCCACTCACAAACACTTTCTGCTTAAGTAGGGAAGAGTGAGTGTTGTCATGTACAACTAAAACCCTCAGTTATCACTGTGAGAGCTAGGATTCAAACCCAGGCTCATCTGACTTGGAGCCCAACACTTAACCTGAGTTTTCCTGAGAGACAAGGACAATCTTAACTGTAGGAAATTCTATCAAGCAGCATTCGACTCGACTTTCTTGAATCACTTAAGTCTCTGAACTATCAAATGCTCCACATCCAGCTAGCTGTACATATTCCTCCTTCACATATCAGATGTCCCTCCACAAGGAAGCCTTCACGGTGTCCCTCTTGTTATTTAACTCAAAGGCACTCTGGAAGTTTCCATACCCCAGCGTTCACCTATGTGGCTGTTCATTTCATTAGCGATAACGTCTACTGAGGTGTAAGGTCCAGGAGGGCAGAGCCCAGGCACATCTTACTCCCCTCAGTATTCCTAGCACTTATCATAATCTCTGGCACAAAGTGGACACTCAATAAATATGTACCAAGTTCTCCCAACCCCCCAATGGAAAAATAAATCAATATATAAATATGAAAGGTGGTGGGTGTGTTAATTAACTAGATGCAGGAATCCCTTCACAATGTTCTATGTATATGAAACCCTCATGCTGTACACTTTAAATAACCAACAGTTATATTTGTCAGTTATACTTCAATGAAGCTGAAAAATACAAATGAGATAGAAAGATAGATAGATAGATAGATAGATAGATAGATAGATAGATAGATGATAGATAGATATTGAATAAATTAGTTGCAGAAACAACTCCCACATGGTGGCTCATAGCTGAGGGCATTTGCCAGGCACTGAAGGGGAAGTTATCTGAATCCCTGTGTCCTCTATTGCCTACATTTGTTGCTGATAAACTCTGCATCAGGGATGGAACTTTGGGTAACTGCAGATAGGTAAGAATTCTCAGTAATAGGTAAGATATCAAGATTACCAAGAAGTCAGTGGTTTGGAGGATCAGTCTAAGTCATAGAACATGGAATAGAGATTCCTAACCTGGTTAGTGAAACAAGAAAGGACTAGAAAGAGTCTGCAATTCTCACAATTCTAGTTAAGGGCTTAGCTAACGCCCTAATGAGAAAGTATTTGTAGTTGGCCCCTGCAAGAGTACCTAAGTAGTATTTATAACATAGGACAATATTGGAAATATACATAATATATATTCTTTACAATATAAAGTACATATGGCATATATCATAAAGCAGATGTATGTAATAAACATGTAAGTAAACTCTCAATAGCTTCTGTGCTCATATAGTTCATCCTTGCCAAATAAAAATGTGTTGTTTTTATTAACAAAATATTTCTGAAGACCTTTCAAATTGTTGTTAATGAGTAATATCTGAATGAGGCAGAACTAGCTAGTTGTCTAATTGAGTAGCCTAAGCAAGCATCCCCTTCCATATCCATATCCTCACCTCTAAAAGAACAGTGAAGATCTTTATTTAATATGAGTTATTGCAGATGATTAGGACTGTTTAAACCATCCCAATGGCTGATTATTTTTGTTTTATTGATCTATGAATTCTCAGAGGATATAACTTAAATATCTGTGTGTGAGTTGAATTTCATAAAATGATAGTTCAAGCACTGGATATATTGACTGAGAGAACTAATTCATCAATGCTGGCAAGAAATCTTAGTATCTTAATTAGTTGCAATATAGGATTCCCTGGCTTTAAAAAAAAAAAAAAAAAAGAAAGAAAGAAAGAACAAAAAACCTTCTCCTGTTTCCAAATGCCAATCAATATATTTCTACTGCTTCTTGGGTTCCTTCTTATCTTCTACCCTCCCCCATTCCCTATTCTTCCCTACAAAGTAAACATTAAATGTACCAATTAAACATATAATCTGAGCTAGTGGCTTTTCCTGCTTATTTTAAATCCAGAAATAAACAGCTCTACAATTTTCTAAAAGGGCATAAAAATTATTTTATGTTAAGAAACATGGCTTAAATTCCTGTATGTTCAAAGAAAAAAGTAATAAACTTGTTCAAAAAAGGATAAAAAAACTAGTCAGTAGGTTGAGATTTAAGTTATAGGAATGAACCAGTTAATTAAATGTCCAAAACACTGGGATTTTCCTTTCATTTACTTGCCTAATATGTACACTTTGTGAAACACCGATTCCATAAACCAGTGAGGTAATTTGTCCACGGGGCCCATCAGTTACTGGAGATGGCTTCAAAAGAACTATGAGGCTTCTAAAGCCAAATTGCACAGAGCCTTTTATGTGGCAGGCACTTTGCTAGGTGCCCTAGAGAAAGCAAGAAGTATAAATGTTTTACAAGAATTCATGGCTGGAAATGTATTCTTAATTACTCCTGTGCAATTTTCCAGTCAGATAAGAATCTAGTGGGGTAAGGTCTGGGGCAAATAGCTATTTTCTGAATGCACCTACACTAGACCCTTTAGGCATTACCCCAGATTCTTAGGACCACACCTACTTTGCACTGCTTATGCCCACTTCCACCCCCAACCAAGCATGCTTCACAATTCCCGTGGTCACAAAGCACATCACTGAAGCTTCCTCTACCCTCCACCATGCACACACAGATCAAGTGGCCTCAGACATGGGACTGATTGGGAAAGAGGAACCAACAAAAGCTCTGTTTTCCCCAACAGCTCCCTGGAGAGGTGAGGCAGCATAATCCAGAAGTGCAGAGGAAGTCAGGCCTCCTGGAATGGGCTTAACCCGTAGAAGACAAGACAGGGGGGAGCTCATAAATTTACCAACGTTTCCCTCTTCTTCTCCTACCCCTGTCCAATGCCCACACCATAGATGGTTTGAAAGGTGCAGTAAAAGCTTATTTGGCCTCTCTGAAGACATCCTATGAGGCTGAGTAGTTAAAAGGTTTGTTATCCACAAGATGGTGGCCCAACTCAGTAACACATCCCTTGGGTTTGCTCTCCCTCTTGCCCCTGCCTCACTTCTCCTTTTCCCTCACTTTAACTTTCTTGAGATCAAACTCTCCTCTAAAATATTAGGATGCAGGGATGCCTGGGTGGCTCAGTTGGTTAAACATCTGCCTTCAGCTCGGGTCATGATCTCAGGGTCCTGGGATGCAGCCCTATATAGGACTCCCTGCTCAGTGGGGAATCTGCTTCTCTCTCTCTGCCTCTCCCTCTCTGCTCCTTCCCTTCCCCATGCTAGCTAGCATGTGCGTACTGTCTCTCAAATAACTAAATAAAATCTTTAAAAAATAAAATAAAAAGTTAGGATGCAAATTTTTGCCTCAGATCCTGTTTTCTAGGAAACTCATGCTAGGACAGTCCCTGTGGCCTTGGGAAAACAAACCTCACAACAGGATTTGGCGTTGGATTGATCTGAGGGCAACAGGGACCTGTGGAGGCAGTAAGCAGAGTGGCAACGACCCCAGGCATATAGACAATCACAATTACTGATCCTTTTTTGCACCTGTAGTTAACTGGAAGGCGAAAACAGCAGGGGATCAACCTGTTTTAGGATCTAGAGAATACTCCATATACCCTCGAGGGGGCAGCTGTTTGTCCTTATGAAATTGAGACATACTATGGATATGAGTTTGCCTTACCCACTCAGCACCACTTTTCATGGACTTAAGAATGCCTGACCTATTGCTACTGGGTCCCACACAACATTCCCTGGAACAAAGATATCCATGTTAATTCAAAGAAAGCGCAACAATTGACTTGCCACATACCCATCTCCAGGAGTATCCAGTTTATGGAATGATAGAATAGCCTGTTAAAGGTTCAGATAAGGCACCATTTCAGGGCGATGTTTGCCAGGGTGGTGCTTTCCTCCGGGAAACAATATATGCATTAGACCAACACTTTACATGTTGTGCTTTGTCCTCTCACCATCACTCCCACTGACCTACCTGTAGAATTTGTGCTTCCTGTCTCTGCAACCTTAGGCTCTTCTGTGGATTACATGAAAACCTGATAAACAAAAAATAGATATTTGGAATGTCAGAAGGACCACAGGTTAAATTAAAAAAAAAAAATTAAAACCAAACCCTGAAGTATGCTGATCAATTGACATCTAGCTGGAAAGAAATTTGTAGTTATATGTCTAAGGTTGCGTGAGCATTTGGATCAATGACTTGAATATATCTATTAAAAAACTTGCTCAACAGAAATGCATAAGTATTTGAAGGAGGCTCTAAAGTCCACAGGGATGGGAATTTATCACCAGATAACAGATTCTGTTAGCACCAGCATGAACTTTAGCTTGACATTTTGGGGAAAGTATAGTGAGCAACCTGAGATCTCAGTCTTTCGCCAATATGTTTATATTTAAGGATATGCTGGGCACTCTAACTTTTGTTCATTTGGAAAATGTATTATTAAATTCTCTTTTTTGCATTTCAAATACATCACTATTCCATTATTTAAGGAACTATTTTTGTAGAGTTATTTTAAACCAATAATACATAGAACCCCATTGATATCTCTACTTAGAGAAAATTTATGGATGCTTTACCTATAAATCCCTAGAATATCTGAAAGATGGTCTCTAGCAAGAGTCTTAAGGAAAAAATACATAAATCTATTAACAAAGGAGAACCAGTTAAGTTGTTTAAAATAAAGGAGAATTTGAAAAGTGTTGCTAGTAAACATTCACTAATGAAATATTCATAGAGACAGCTGTTCTAAGGACAAAGGTCTCTTTAAAGTTAAAGGATTATATGAATGCATGCAGTTCTATGGAACTTGTACTCTGAAGAACTACAGAAACCATTATCTTCAGCAAGATTCTGTTAACAGAATAGCAAAAAAATCCAAAAAGATCCAGCAAAAAGATTGAATCAAAAACGTCTACATTAAATGGGCTAGTGGCCCGAGGGCTCCCAGGATGTCTAATCTTCAATATAATGAATAAAAACTGCCTTCTGCTTATTTTACCTCAAAGTTCCCAGCCAGAGTCTTCTCCTAAAACATGGTTTCTAAAGTTCAGGTGCTAAAAAAATAAAATAAAATAAAAAAATAAAAAAAAAAATAAAGTTCAGGTGCTAACTGTGCTTGAAGAGACAGGCCCTGTTGGGTTCAGTGTTGTATGTAACTCTATTGTACATAACCTTCCACTCAAAGGAGGAATACACAACTCTATTCAAACTTTCTTAAAGCTTCTAAAAACCTTCACAGATTCTTGTTATGAAATGTGTCCCCATAAAATTAAGCTTCCATGCAGACTTTTTGGGTAGATGGAATGTTGCATATAAATAAATGATGAAAGATCCTGAATATACAATTCTGTTTTATGTCCTGCAGCATTCTGGCACAGTTACCATGTATGCTGCCGAATATTCTATTCATAGGGTAGAGCTGTTCTGTGGGTGTGGCCAGGGAGATAACCTGCCGTGTATATGAAGATGACACAGTAGCTGGCAGGTGGCAACTGACATGCCCATCCAGATGTGGCAAGTGAGAAGACATAAGAGACATGGATATACCGGCTGGCAATTCAAGCAAGGTCTCACTGCCGTCAGTGTCTTGGTGCACTCTCCATATCCAAGTTCTCATTCTAAGCTTTGAAGTGTAGAAACTCAATTTTTTTTTTCACTGCACTCAGAGTGGACCAGGCTTGGGAAATTGACCACCATCCCCACCACCACCACCACCACCATGAATTTAACTTGCCAAAGGTTGGTGAATATAATTTACAATGACTTTCTCTTTCCAAGGACCAAAATTTATTTTCTAGAGATTGAGCATCCTCATTAAGCTGAGGAACTAAATTATCAGGATCTTCCTTAAGAGAAAAAATTGAGGTGTAAGAAATTTGATGGCCAGCAGGGATATTTCATTTCGTCACTGGCAAAGCCTGGTAAGATCCTGCCCCACAACAAAAGCTACTTCCTTAATCAGAATCTTCTGCTAGCTATGGTCATTTTACCCCTTTTAGTGCTGAACCAATAGTGACAAATTCTTATGTTCCAGTTTTCCTTTTTATAGACTTTACATAAGATAATCCTACAAAACACAACATCAAACAGATTGTGGGACTTATGTTTACCTATGCAAGTATTTATTTTTTGTAAATATTTATTTATTGCAAATATTGTTTCCTTCCCCCGAAAAACAGGCTAATACTATCAGTCAAAATTACAATATTTGGTGATGACTGAAGTGGTGATTGAGTGATAGGGTAAATTCTAAAATAATTATCTGGGTGAGAACAGGTTTTTAAATTGTTTAGGTGGGTTGAGGAAAGGAGAAAGATAACAATGAGATAATCAAATGGGAGATTTTTCGTTTTATTTTTAAGATTTTATTTATTTTGAGAGAGAGATCACAAGCAAGGGGAAGGGAGAGAAGCAGACTCCCTGCTAAGCAGGGAGCCTAATGTGGGGTTCAATCCTAGGACCCTGAGATCATGAGCGGAACTGGAGGCAGATGCTTAACCAACTGTGCCACTCAGGTGTCTTGATAATCAATTAGTTTAGCAGTGGAGGGGTAAATAGTCAGATTCAAGAAGTTATGTGTCATAGATCAATGGAACAGAATAGAGAATCCAGAAGTGGACCCTCAACTTTATGGTCAACTAATATTCGACAAAGCAGGAAAGACTATCCACTGGAAAAAAGACAGTCTCTTCAATAAATGTGCTGGGAAAATTGGACAGTCACGTGCAGAAGAATGAAACTAGACCATTTTCTTACACCATACACAAAGATAAACTCAAAATGACAAGATTCCATCAAAATCCTAGAGGAGAACACAGGCAACACCCTTTTTGAACTTGGCCACAGCAACTTCTTGCAAGATACATCCATGAAGGCAAGAGAAACAAAAGCAAAAATGAATTATTGGGACTTCATCAAGATAAGAAGCTTCTGCACAGCAAAAGAAACAGTCAACAAAACTAAAAGACAGCCTACAGAATGGGAGAAGATATTTGCAAATGATCAATCAGATAAAGGGCTAGTATCCAAGATCTATAAAGAACTTACTAAACTCAACAGCAAAGAAACAAACAATCCAATCACGAAATGGGCAAAAGACATGAACAGAAATTTCTCAGAGGAAGACAGACATGGTCAACAAGCACATGAGAAAATGCTCCACATCATTTGCCATCAGGGAAATACAAATCAAAACCACAATGAAATCCCACCTCACACCAGTGAGAATGGGGAAAATTAACAAGGCAGGAAACAACAAATGTTGGAGAGGATGTGGAGAAAGGGGAACCCTCTTGCACTGTTGGTGGGAATGTGAACTGGTGCAGCCACTCTAGAAAACCATGTGGAGGTTCCTCAAAGAGTTAAAAATAAATCTGCCCTATGACTCAGCAATTGCCCTGCTGGGGATTTACCCCAAAGATACAGATGCAGTGAAATGCCAGGACACCTGCACCCCAATGTTTATAGTAGCAATGTCCACAATAGCCAAACTGTGGAAGGAGCCTCGGTGTCCATCAAAAGATGAATGGATAAAGAAGATGTGGTCTATGTATACAATGGAATATTCCTCAGCCATTAGAAACGACAAATACCCTCCATTTGCTTCAACATGGATGGACCTGGAGGGTATTATACTGAGTGAAATAAGTCCATCGGAAAAGGACAAACATTATATGGTCTCATTCATTTGGGGAATATAAAAATTAGTGAAAGGGAATAAAGGGAAAGGAGAGAAAATGAGTGAAAATATCAGTGAGGGTGACAGAACATGAGAGACACCTAACTCTGGGAAATGAACAAGGGATAGTAGAAGGGGAGGTTGGCAGGGGGTTGGGGTGACTGGGTGAGGGCACTGAGGGGGCTCTTGGCGGGTTGAGCACTGGGTGTTATGCTATATGTTGGCAAATTGAACTCCAATAAAAATAAATAAATAAAAAATAAATAAAATAAAATATTTTATGTGTTGCCCAAAAAAAAGAAGTTATGTGTCTTTTATATTTGTAGCCATATTTTCCCATATCTTTGACATTCAAAAATATGAAGACTGAATGTTTGTGTCCCCCTCAAATTCATATGTTGAAGCCTTAAGCTCCAATACAACAGACAGTATTTGGAGGTGGGGCCTTAGGGAAGTAATTAGTTTGGGATAAGGTCATAAGGGTAGGGCCCCTCTCATGGGATTAGTGTCCTTAAGAAAAGAAAAACTGGTCATACCTCCCCATACACGAAGAAAAGGTCATGTGAGCACTCAGCAAGAGGGTGGCTGCTCCAAGTCGAGAGAAGAGGCATCAGAATGAAACCTACCTTGCCAGCCTCTTCATCTTGGACTTCATAGCCTCCAGGACTGTGAGAAACAAATGTCTATTACTTAAGCCACTCAGTCTATGGTACTTTGCTATGGCGACCTGAACAGACTAAGACAAATGCCATTTGCAATAAGATCACACACATTGTTACATCCACCTTCCCAGAGTGATTTTGGAAGTATTCTTTGCTGGCCCATTTGGAACAAGCAAATCAATTCTTAACTACTATACCTTGGCATGGTGAGTTGGGAGAGGGTAAGGCTTAAATCCACCAATAAGTTTCTTTAATGGCATCTTGGAAATCTTCCAAGAAGAAGCATAAATACCCTGGGTTCATTTATAGGTCATAATTTGTAATTTGTCTCCAGGGTTTTTAAAAAGAAGTATGTATTTATATTCAGATTGATGGCCCATCATCTTTAACCCTGATTAAATAGGTTTGGGGCAATGTACAGGCTAGTAAAATTCCTGTGGTGGATATATTTCCTGAAAGCCTCTTTGAGCTTCCTACTCTCAGGGGCATCAGGTAGTAAATCACTGGCTCTATGGAAATTCATCAAAAGACCAGACTATAGTCCGGTCCACAGATAGATCTATGGAAATCTGTGCCACAGCTGAAATGAGATTATTGTTCTTATGGTCCAATGATAGACTTTGTCCATGCTTGTTTCCTAAAATATGCTGAGCACTTGACAAAGTTCTTTACCTACTGTAATGCTCCAAAGCCTCTGCAGTAGGTATGATCATATCTACTTTATAGCTTGGACTATCCAGGCTAAAAGACATTAATAAATTTCCATAAAATTCCATATATATATATATATATAGTAGATGGTAATTCCAAGAAGAGAGCTCTTATCCTTCAATTCTGTCTCTCTTTTTACCAAATACAAGTGCTTCTTAAATCAACCAAAGGTTTAAAACATTATAGAAGTACTCAATTGGATGTGTACTCAAAAGGATCCGTTAAATCCAAGAGTTAACCCAGCACTGCTAATTAACAGAAAAATCTTCCCAGAAAATTAGCTTCTCCTCCCACCTATTCATCTGGAACTGCTTGGAAAGACCCCTATAAAAAAAAAAAAGTGGAAGATATTTTAGTGGGAAAGCCAGTGCCCAGGAAAACCCAACAAATAGAGCTAGAAAGAGTTGCTTGAGCCATCTTTAAAATCTTGAATATGCAATTGATCTGAGAAAGAGACTGCTACCAATTTTTTAAAAATTCCTAGAACTTTCTTTCTTGTTGTTGTTTTGTTTTATTTTGTTTTTGAAAATTCCTTAAGTTTTCTAAGTTATTCCAAAGCTCTCAACATGGTATAACATATGGTATAACACATGCTGTTGACATCCTTTTTGGAAATTTGGAAATTGCAGTTGCTGATTTTCTTCATGCCCCTCAATGATTCAGCTCTCAAGAATCCCTTCATTTTATCCCATCCTCATATCAACAGAAGTCTCACATGATGCTTATTTGGGGCACTTTTTCAAACATTTTGGAGAAACATTTTGGCCTATAGACAATTCATGGGGAAACTGTTAAGGATAAACCAATAAATGAAAGACTAACATGTTTAAACTCTTTATTGCTGTGTAACATTCATTCATATAAATTTATAAATCTAACAATTAAATTAGACCTAAATACATACCATTTCTCTTCTCTTTTCTCTAGCTCCCTTCCACATTCCCTCCTCTCTTCCCCCACTAGCTTGTCCCTCTCCACAATAAGAAGTCAGCTTCTAGATTCTCAAAGAGTAATATATCAAATATAAAAGAAACTTCACAAGACAGGCCAACACAAAAAATGAAGCTTTTTAACACAAATTAATACCCTTGTAAGCCCAACTACACAAGGTCTGACTTTAATTTCCCACCTTGGTTTTCATTTATATATATTTCATTTATAATTTCACCCTGTAACTCGTGCTTTACAGACTCTTTATCTGTTAATGACATCCATCCCTGTTTTCAACAATATTCACCTTGAGCGTGGTATTACTGGGACTCTGGGTGTGGGGTTTCTCTTGCATGTTCACAAATAAGATGTATTAGTCACCTCAGGATATCCATCACCACTTTGGCACCCACTTGATGATGTCTACTGCGGCAGCCAATGCCCACCGATGATCCTCATCCAATGGGCATCCTCTGCTCTATTTTCAGTCTACATAAAGTTCAGAAAACTGACTTCACATCTTGGTTGTGCAGTCAGCACATCATGTAGGCCTAACCAATAGGAGTACCCTTCCTTTTTTATACAGTGATTGCTTCAGAGATGGGCTTCTGACTTAACCAGTATAATGACAGCCACACCTAGGAATTTGCCTGGAGCCACCGGGGAAGCTGTGCTCTTTCCATTTGGGGTTAGTTAGCTGAAAGAGTGTCTCCTGGGACTACTGAAATATATCTTTGCCACCACACTGGGGAAAATGTGCCAAGAAAAGAGGTAAGATAGCAGAAAGCAGAGTCAAGTAAAGAAATAGCATCAATCCAATGACTTTGCTTCATTCCTGGGTCTAGCCATACCTGAAGGCAGAGATGCCTTCAACTTTCCAGTTAGTACATCTTTCCTTTTCCTTTAGTACATCCTTTTCCTTTAAACTACTCTGTCACTTTTAAATAAAAAGATTCTTGTATAAGTACCACACGCTAACTAGTTGGGCCCCTGGAACTCCTAAATAAAGATTCCTGAGGTACCCTTGTGGCTCAGTGGTTGAGATCTGCCTTTGGCTCAGGTCATGATCCCAGGATCCTAGGATTGAGTCCCACATCAGACTCCCTGCAGGGAGTCTGCTTCTCTGTCTGCCTATGTCTCTGCCTCTCTCTGTGTCTCTCATGAATAAATAAATAAATAAATAAATAAATAAATAAATAAATAAATAAATAAATTCCTGACTAATGCACTTAAATAGCTATACCCACTTTTTGCCTGTAAAGTCTGAAATCTAATATAAAACACGAACCTCCCTAATACCTACAACTCTACCAGAAGTGAAATTTATTATATTTTAAGATCAAAATAACTTCCTTAAATGTCTTTTTCACCCAAAAAGTTTCCCTCTATTTAAGGATCTGCCCAGATCAAGAATTATTCCTCCTGTTTCGGCTTGAATACATTTTGATTTGTTAAATTGCTTTGAGACAGAAATCTCAGGACACTAAAAGAAAAAAATAAAAACAGGGCAGAGGGTTTCACGTGCCCTTTTATTCCATATTAAATATAATGCCCAATAATCCCTTTGTATCACCTTCCTAGCATTCATCACAGTGCCTGGAGGAAGAAAGTGTCAATTATTCAGGCAGCCTGAACCCCAAGCAGATTGCTCATTCATGTTAGGGACAAATAACATTGGGTGGAGTGTCTGAAGCCAGAAGCCAAGCCTCTGTAGGAAATTTCTGAGTCATTTCTACAGTACGGTAAAAGAGGTGCTCTGACCTTTTATTACATTCTCTGAGATTGAAAACAGAAGATAAATTCTACCCATAAACTCTCCTAAATTTAATCCCATCAAAACCTTGTTTGGTTGAAGTCCTCATTAGGGGAATCGAATTTGATCTTACACAAAGGTACTCACTTCCTTAAATATATTAAGGCAACCATTCTCAATCTGCCTCAGAATCACCTAGGGCATATTTTGTTGTTTTCAATGCTTTCAAAAAAAAATTTTCCAATTGATAACTATTTGGGGAGGGATAAGATTATTTGGGGATTTTCTTGTTTGTATTCTTTATTTCACTTTAATTTTTAAGTAATTTGAGGTTTATAAGAAGTTACGAAACAGTATAGAGAGTTCCCCTGTACCCTTCACCAGCTTCCTCCAATGACCAAACCAGGAAATTTTTAGCAAAATTCCTAAACAAATTAATAGAATCAGGATATGCTATTTATTTTTTCTCAGGGCAATCAGATATTTTACACCATGTATAGTGATATTTATCCTATGACTTTAGACCCTCCATAATCTAAGAATAATGATAATAAATTAATTACCAACATCCCCATTAAAAGAAAAAATCGTTATGTGGCAGTACAATATGACATTCAAACCCCCCACCTGAAGACTTTCTCAAAGATTCCCCTGTAACATCACTGTGTGATATCACCGAGGTCAGAGTACAAAAAGGTGACTGTATTTTTTTTTTCCCAAAAAGCAAAGTTCATTTTAGCCATATGGGCTGGATATCAGGAGCAGACACATGGAAAGAACCCACCTGGGTTTCTATCTGCTTCCCAGGTCCTGTTCCAGACCTTCCAGAGGCCTGACTGCACACTTGACCTTCAGTTCCATTTGTCATCCTACATTCTTTTAAGAAAATCATTTGTGTTTAAACCCAATCAAGTTGGCATCTAAAGCTTCATCCAATGAGTACTAAATAATATATGGGATTTCTCAAATGCTAAATTGATCACCATTTCTCATACCAGTATTCCATTCTTTTGTGCCTGTGTTCATGCTTTTTCCCCTGGTCTGGAATTCAGCAATTGGAAGGAGGAGGGGTGTCATTCATCTTTGATTTCCCAGAGCCCAATTTAGTGTTAGAAACAAAGCAAGTTCTCATATACTGTGGTAGACAGAATAAAGCCCTCCCCAAAATGTCCACATCCTGTTCTTCAGAACCTATGAATACTATGAGTATGTTATCTTACATGGCTAAAGGGATTTTGTGGGTGTGATTAAATTAGAGATCTTAAGGTAGAGAAATTATCCTGGGTTATCTGGGTGGGCCCAATGTAATCACAAGGGTCCTTTTAAGAGGGAGGCAAGATGTTGAGAAAAAGTAAGAAAAGAGATGTGACAATGGAACCAGATGTTGGAGTGATGTTCATTGAAGATGTGGAAGAGGCCATGAACTAAAGAACACAGTTAACCTCTAGAAGCTAAAAAAGACAATGAAACCGATTTTTTTCCTGAAGCCTCCAGAATAAACACAGCCCTTTCAACACCTTGATTTTAGGCTTCTGACCACCAGGACCATAAAAGAAAAATCTATGCTGTCTTAAGCCATTAAGTTTATGGTCATTTGTTGCAACAGCAATAGGAAACTAATATGCTTTCTATTCACTGACTGGCTAATCAAATGGTTGAATAAATAAATACCTATGAAATGCTTTCTGTAGAGCATTTTCCCACTTTGGTCCCTGATATAAACTGAACTGCCTGAGACCTAACAGCAGCCAGATCTACTGACTTCCCACCTAAGCCTCAGTGGCTGGAGACTCATAGAGTTAAGCTGACCCTTAACTACCAGTAAAGAGTCAATGGGCTCCCCTTTGGGGTAAGAAAGTGGGGTATGTTGTGCCCAAGATTGCGAATCCGAGAAACCACCAAGGAGCCGACACCAATGCAAGCGCACGAGGGTTTATTAGCAAGCTCGAGCTTGGGTCCAAGTATACCCGACACAGAGGAGCAGGGACTTGGACCCCGAAGTGGGTTACAGCTGGGTTTTTTATAGGCTGGTCTAGGGGATTTTCAGAAGGGATGGAGGAATTTCTCAAGTTCTGTTTACATTCTGATATGGGGCTTTCAAGGGCATTGAGCTCTGTTCTCATTCTAATATGGGACTTTCTACCATGGGCGTGGGCTCTGTTGTCTTTCTGATATGGAATTCCCTGCCAAGGACATTCTGCAGTTTTTCCTGTAAAGTTCAGCTCTTATTCACAGGGGCCTAAGATGGCTGTACTTGTGCTAATGCTAAACTTGAGGTGGAATGGCCTTAATTTTTCTCAGCCTCCACAGGCTACCTGCCACTTCCGTCTTGCAAGAGTTTCCTCTGCTGCATCCAGACCAGCATCAGGTAGCCTTTGGCAGGCTGAAAAATAAATATCAACCCTTTCTCTTAGGCCACGGAATAAATGAAGGTCAAATTGTGTTTATCTCTGGGAGGTGGGATTTTAGGTGGTTTTTACCTTCATATTACGTTTCTCTGTGTTTTTATAACTTTTTACACTAAATGCACATTTTTACAGTGGGGAAAATAAGTAATAAAATAGCTTTCATTCCAGAAAAAAAAAATCCTCTTTTACCAAGGCTTTCAAAATGCAACTCCACATTCAATGACAGTTTTGTTTCTGGAAAACAAGTCAACAATTTACAAGAACCATCTTGTTTTCAAAGGAAATGCATATTAAGATAAGAATGGAGTGTTATATGGGATTAGGCTGAATGTTTTTGCCTGACTGTCTCCTCTGATTGCAGTCAGCATCCACAGTCCAATGACAGCTCTGCATGTTATGAGTAGAAGAGCAAATAGACCCTGACCAGGTAATACAGGACTCTGGCCTTACCAAGGATGCCTGTGGCATTATTTCCTGATTAGTGGACTTAAGGGGCCAGCAAATATTTTCTGCAAAGGGCAGATAGTAAATATTTTAGCTCTGCTAAAATCCCGCCAAACTATTCAACTCTGCATTATAGAGTGAAGGCAGCCATGCAAAATATGTAAGCAGTGTGGCTGTGTTTCAATAAAACTTTATTTATGGACACTGCAATTTGCATTGCATATAATTTTTATGTGTCACAAAACATCATTCATCTTTTAACATGTTTTCCAATCATTTAAAAATGAAAAAAAATTCTTAGCTCATGGACCATAAGGAAACACGCAGCAGGTAAATTTGGCCCATGGACCACAGCTGGTCTACCTCTAGTTTATATCATTTTTCTTTCTAATTTACATAATTTTTTTACAAAAAGTTCAAAGAGTAAATTTTTACTCTCAATGAACTATGTAATATGGAGTTTTCTTTATAAAAATATAACTCTATTTTTTTAAACATGCATTAAAGCCATTGCTTTGTTATTATATACATACTATGATTATGTCTAAATATTTAGAATCTTTGTATGATTAAAAGTTACTGATTGTCACTTCCAGTATCTGGCTCAGCATATAAGGACGTTGAAAGTTCCTCCTCTGTTGTAACAAGTAAAAAGCTAAACAGACTGAAAAATCGACAGCTCTTCTAGGATCCATAAGAAGTGAGGACACAAGGAAAAGTGCTGTCACCAAAATTGGAGAGACAGGCAAATTTAGGGAGTCACAACTTACCATAACAGAGACTTAGCAGAGGAAACTACCCTGGGAATCAGTATCAGGTGAGGAAAACCTGAACCATAATTGATAAATTGCTGGAGATTCCATATGGACCACTCTGAGAGTTAAAAACTCCAGGCAGACCCAGTCATGGGGAAGGCACAATTGTGTGTGATTTGTCTTCAGGAACTTGACTAGGTTCTCAGAGTAAATATTGGAGAAAAATCCCCTTTAGCTTTTGGCAAGGGAAAGGGAAAAGGGCCATTTTGAAATATACCAGGCCATTCTATTTTTCTCAACAAGGACTGTCCTCAGGAGAAATTAGCTAACCAAAGCCCAATACCTGCTGGGGTATTATCAGAGCCCAACTGACCTAGGAAAGAGAAAGGCACAACTACAGTCAGCGATACTCTTCTCCTCTAGCCACTCTCTCCCACTAAGGGGGAGAAAAAAACTAAGAAATACTTGTGACATTCACAGTTCATAGGCATAGGCTCACTAAAAATCTTAGACCTAATAAGTCTATAAAACACTTTGCTTACTCCCACACCTCATCACCACATTACTAATTTTATAGCAATTAATTTTTACCTGGTACATCATATCAGGCTATCAAGAAAAAATTACAAGGCATACTAAAAAGCAAAACAAATAAACAAACCCACACAATATGAGTAGACTGAGCAAACATCATAAACAGATATAGCAGGGATGTTGGAATTATCAGACCAGAAATTTAAAACCACTATGATTAATATACTAATTGCTATTCTAATGAATATAGTAGACTACATATAAGAATAGATGGTCAAAAAAAAAAATAGATGGTCAATGTAACCAAAGAAGTGAAAATCCTAAGAAAGAACCAAAAAGAAATGCTAGAGATAAAAAACTCTATTAACAAAATGAAGAATGCCTTTGATAAACTTATTAGTTTAAAGAATATGGCTGAATTCAGCTGAACAGACTGAATATGGCTAAAGAATCTCCGAGCTTCAGAATATGTCAACAGAAACCTCCAAAACTAAAAAGCAAAGAGAACAAAGGCTGGAAAAAACAAAAGAGAATATCCAAGGACTGTGGCACAGCTATAAAAGGTGTAACATAAGCATAATGAGAATGCCAGAAGGAGAAAAAAAGAGAAAGAGGGATAGAAGAAATATTTGAAATATAATAACTAAGAATTTTTCCAAATTAAAGTCAGATATCAAACCACAGATCCAGGAATCCCAGAGAACACCAAATAGGATAAAACAAAACAAAACAAAACCCACATATACCTAAGCATATCCTTTTCAAAATACAGAAAATCAAAGGTAAAGAAAAAATTCTGAAAGAAGTCAGAGGAATAAAAGAAACCAAGATAAGAATTACATCTGATTTCCCCTCAGAAATCATGCAAACAAGAAGAGAGTGGAATAAAATATTTAAAGTGTTAAGAGAAAAACCTCTGCCACCTAGAATTCTGTACCTTGCAAAACTATCCTCCAAAGGGAAGGAGAAATAAAGACTGTTTTGGACAGAAGCAATTGAGAATATTTGTTGCCAGTGGACATGCCTGACGAGAAATGTTAAAAGAAGTTCTTTAGAAAGATGGTAACTCAGCTCTAACACAAAAGGGGGGGGGAAAGAGCATCAGAGAAGGAACAGGTAAAGATAAAATATGTTACCAATTACCAAAAAATACTTAATTATTAAAATGTCATATTTTCTTTAGTAAGGTCCTGGATAGGTATCTTATAAATATCTGTTAGAAATAATATATACTATATATGATATGTATGATGTGACAAAAGTAAGCCCACATGTTTGAGCTGCCATTTAGCTATGCAACTATTGTCCACGGGAGAATGGGCATGAAATGGTAAGACAAGAATGCCCCCAAGTGGCAGCAGCCACATGGGAGATAGACTCTCAACCTGGAACTAACACTTCCCAGGAAGGCAGGCAGAACTGAATCCCTGCGCTGCTACTACGAAGGCGGACTGCTGATCACCCAGATATGGAAGACAGAGTGCTCAAATTAGAGAAGGACCGGGAGCAAGGGGAAGCAACAAGACCTGGCAAGAGGAGAGATAGGTCATTCCTAGGGCAATTAGAAATTATACTTTGCAAAGTATATTGGCAGTAACATTACTCCGTAGAAGTACAATTGATAAATACCAGACTCTAAGTGAACTTTGAGCAGATTCATAAACAGATTAAGAATGAATGCCCTAATACAAGGAAGGAACAACCCAGAGGAAAAACTAGCCATAGACAATATGCATATTCTGCGGGTTCTGAGAGTCCCAAATGCATGGACTCTGAAGCCAGTTTGCCTGGAATTGACCCCAACTCTGCCACATGCTAGCTCTGTAGTTTAGCCTTCTACACCATCTGCATCGCTACGAGATAATAGTATCTGTCTCTTAGGGTTTTGCGAGTGAAAAAAAAAAAATGAGGTAATATATATAAAGTTCTTAGACCAGCGAAGAGTGCCTGGCTACTAAAGTAAGGGCTACCTAAGTGTTAGCTATTGCTGTTGCGAGTTTTTAAATTTTTTGTTTTGAATACTTATTTCACGTCAGGCACACTGCCAGTATTTTTTTTTTTACAATGCCAGTATTGTAAGAGAGATGAACTCATTTCATTATCAGAATAATCCCATGAGCTACACAGTTATTTCCCATTTTTACTGATGACAAAACTGAGCCTGAGAAGTTGAAAAAGTGCCCAGGAGCACAGAGCTAATGAATCTTGCAGCCAGACCTGAGCCCAAGTTATCAAGCTATAGACCCAGTGCTTTTCATTGCCTCCCAGTGAAAAAGTATGGCTCAAGATAACCATGACCTGAAAAGTAAAAAATCCATGCTGATTTTTCTATCTTAACTCCAGACTGCCCTCTCAGCATCTCTACAAGGATGTTGAATAGTGCTTGTAAACTTAACAGGTTCAGAGTGAGTTCTCAAAGTTTCCCCAAAACTACTGCTCCCATAGTCTTCCCCATTTTGGCTCATGGTGACTTGATCCTTCTAGTTGCTCAGCCAAAAAAAAACTTGTAGTCATCCTTGAATTCTCTTTCTGTGACACCACTTTTCCAATCTATCAAAGAGTTCTGATTAGCTGTCTTCTAAATATTTCCTGCATCTGCCATGTCCCACCACCTCCACCACTACCACCATACTCTCACTCGCTCTCACCACCTCCTGCCTTGATTACTGCAATAACATCTAACTGCATCCACTCTCCAGGACCCCAACAGTCTTCTCAATGCCATAGCCAGAATGTCCTCTTTCCCTGATTCCCACCCCCCCTTTTCCCCCTTTCTTTTTATTGGAGTTCAATTTGCCAACATTTAGCATAACACCCAGTGCTCATATCTCCAAGTGCCCCCCTCAGTGCCCATCACCCAGTCACCCCAACCCCCCCGCCCACCTCCCTTTCCACTACCCCTGTTCATTTCCCAGAGTAGGAGTCTCTCATGTTTTGTCTCCCTCACTGATATTTTCACTCATTTTCTCTCCTTTCCCTTTATTCCCTTTCACTATTTTCTATATTCCTCAAATGAATGAGACCATATAATGTTTGTCCTTTTCCAATGGACTTATTTCACTCAGCATAATACCCTCCAGTTCCATCCACATTGAAGCAAATGGTGGGTATTTGTCATTTCTAATGGCTGAGTAATATTCCATTGTATACCTCTTCCCCTGCTTTATTCTCTCTCGGTAACACTTATTACCTTCTGTTCTATAGATTTCACTTATTTATTTTTTAATTGTCTGCCTCCTCTACTACAATATAAGTTTTACAAGGGCAGGAATTCTATTCTGTGCACTGTTAACATGCAGGGTATATCACATCACTCTTCTTCTCATAACCTTCCAAAGTCTCTGCCTGCACTCATAGTATCTAAGTCCTTCCCAATCACACAGGCCATCACTGCACACTCCCAACTTCGGGCTCTGTGTCATGGTCCTTCTGCCTGGAACCCTTCCCCCAGGTAGCCTCAGGCCTTGCTCCTTCTTTTCCTTCAGCGCTTTACATTTAAGGGATGTCTTCCCTGGCTACCCAATTCAAAATTCAACTCCATCCCACTACAACATTTCCTGCTTTATTTTTGTCTCAGTAGCATTCTTCACCACCTATATTTTATATTTACTACACTTCCATGTTTTATTTATGCTGTTTAATTTTATTGATCTGACTTCCCTACTAGAATATAGGTTGCATGGAGCCTGGGATTTTAATCTGTTTTGTACACTTTGCAGCTGCAAGTGCCTCCAGGAGTCTCTGGCACATAATAGGTACTCAATAAATATTGAGTGACAAATACTTAGAATTGATGTATGAATGGATGAGTGGGTGAAAAAAATTAATGAATGATCAATCAATGGTTAAATAAATGGAGATGAATATCAGAATCTCATTTTATAGTAACCATTGTTATAGATTAACATTAGAGTTAAATCAAAATATTAGTCAATTTTTTTAAAATATTGGAGAAAGTGATTTAGACTAGAGGTAAAAATGGACGTTTCTCCTGAATTGGAGATTAACTTGGCTCAACAGTCCGGGCAAGATGAAGAAGCCAAAACCCAGAGAGCAGAAACCTGATTTGCCTTCCTCAGGTGGGGCTCAACATCCTTTCCAAAAACTGACTCTTTATCAGCAAAGAGCCCAAGAGAGGAAGAGAGACAAACCCACTTCTTTTTACAATGTTAATTCCCCTACTGAAGTAGTCTGACTGCTGTTATATTCTCTTAAGCAACATCCATCAAATGATTCACTCCTTCTGCTATGGGAAGTAGTAAGTAAAAACAAGGAGAGAGAGAGGTGCAGGCTTCTCCTTCCTGAGAAAAATGCATGGTTAATAAAAAATTAAATTAAAATCATAATAAATAATAAAAATATATTGTCCTGAAATCATCCATATAATTAAGCTCACTCCAGTTTCCCATTCCATAATGTGGGTCAGATATTTTCAGCTTAACTTTTTAAATTATTCTATAACACTGACTTAAAGAATGTTCCCAGAGATTATTATAAATAGATTTCTGAACTGGATAGACCCAAATAACAATTGCAGTCAGGATTATAGTCCCTAAAATGAGTAATAATGATAAGAAGATCATGTGCATTAAACATGTGCTACCTGCCCAGCACCATTCTAAGATCGTCATAAGGGACGCCTGGGTGGCCCAGCGGTTGAGCATCTGCCTTTGGCTCAGGTCGTGATCCTGGGGTCCTGGGATCGAATCTCGTATCAAGTTCCCTGCAAGGAGCCTGCTTCTCCTTCTGCCTGTATCTGCCTCTGTGTGTGTGTGTCTCTCATGAATAAATAAATAAAATCTTTAAAAAAAAATAAGATCTTCATAAAATGAATAATTTAGAACTTAGTTGGACTTAGAAGGTTAAGAATTTATTCGAAGATGCACAGCTAAGAAATAATGGAACGTGAACTCCAGCCAATTCAGTCTGATGTCAAAGTCTATGTCAGATCACAAGACCACACAAACTTCACCAATGTGGCAAGACCCTGAATGTTTATGGAGTTTTATCTTCCACCTCTGGAGCACATATGTCTTACATGGGCATTTAAAGCATTTACTATTTCCTGCTCATTGGGACCAAAAAAAAATGATGTCATCAATATATCAAACTAATATGATGTTCTGCAGAATGTCGAGATGGCTTTGGACTACTATATTGTGACAGAGGGCAGGCACAGATCAAAGAGCAAGTTCATGAACGTGAACCATTGCTCATCCCAAATGAATGAAAACTGCTTCTGATGCTCCTTCCTTAGGGGAATTGAAAAGAAGTCATTTGCTAAATCAATAGCCACAGAACAGGTATCAGAACTGCATCTCTTAATCCTTGAGAGTCCATAGAAGATTTATTTTGAAGAAAAAAAAATCCATGGCTTTAAAAATGTTTATAAATCACTATAGTAGATTGAGGTTGTTAATTATATGATTAAGATCTTCTATGGGCTTTTCTTATTTATGTAATCTGCCAAAGACTAAGATATGTTGAAATCTCTCACTGCTGTTATGTTATCAACTTCCATTATTTTCTCCCAGACCCTAATTGAATAGGTATGAGGTGGAACCTAAATTTCTGTATTTTTAAATAGCTCCCTGCATAATTCTAATGATCACTGTTTACCACTATGCCATACTACTGTCGGTGAAATTGATTCATTCATTCAACAAATCTTTATCTAGTACTAATGTTCTAGACACATGGCTTATAAGTGATACATATGTTAATAAATTACATAAATATAGTATATTAAAAGAAAGAATGAACATTGGTATAATATTATTTATGTCTAGAAGGTGATTTTTTTCTTACCCTGGTTTTTCTAGTGGCTTTTTCATTCTACTCGATTATAAAATCTCCTGCTTGAATCCATTTTCTTTAATCTCCTTGAAAGCACAAAATGGTTACAGTTGAAATTTACTCTGTTTCCTAAAGTCAATGTTCCCAAACATCATTTTCATCATCTTTTTCATTAAACATCCCTATTATGATGCTTTTTGCTCTAAAATGTTTGTTTGCTTGCTGGTGTTTTCCTGCCTATTTCTCTTATAGTGTAAATCTAATACTTGCAGATTAGTATGGATAGAATTTCCTTGATTTTTCTTCTTATTTAGTCAAGCATTATTTTCATCTTTCTATTAGCACTAGAGCTAATGAGATGGATTTTACTGTGAATATCTCTCCTTTACTACTTAGTTGCCTATGGTTGATGGGGGAACGGGTGGGTAGAGAATTTGATTCTGTATTTTCTTTCTGAATTTATTGAAAATCTTCTGTTGTCATCCATTTTGTGCTATCCCTTATTCCAGAGGAGGGGGGGTGGAGAATGCCCGTTAAGTTGGCACATACTTTACTACTTCTGATCTAGAGTCTATTTTCAATAATGAGACCTTGTTTTAAAGGGTACATGCTTAACGTTTTGTGAGTCAATACTATTATTTCTGGCCAACAGTTCCAATAAAAATTCATCTATTGCTCTCTATTGATTAGGAAATTAGGTCAGAAAAACAGAATGGTACTATTTAGTCATACTGCTTCTCTTCTAGCATCCCCTACACCCCCCAAAATATTTTTGCCACCCTTCCTGCAGCCCACTCATAGCACCTTTATCTGCTCCTCTAGATGAGAAGTTTCTTCTGCACATCTTCACCCATTTCTTATCGCCCAGCCCACTGTGCTCATGAGCAGGACAATCATGTGTCTGCCCTTGGCCTCCTTTATCCAAACATTGTATTATGAAAATAAAGCCTGCTCTAGCTTCAGCATTAATGAAGTTTTCTTTTTCTTAACTGATTCTTTTGCTTCCTTTCAGTAAACATTAGGCATGGATAAATGTGCACTTATACCATCATCTTTCCCATTAATCCATTACTTTTATAATCAGAAACAAACAAAAAGCCTTTTTCACTTTTGAAAATAAAATCCATTAAAAAATGATATTTGACAGTAATTCTAATTCCAGGAAATAGATTTTCTAATGAACAATCTAGTTTTCTTCTGAATGTATAATCAGTGGGTTATTATCATTTTTATCCCATCTAGATATAGTGAGATACCTGAAGTTTCTCTCTGACATGAATTTTCGTCTGCCTTTACCTCACCCTCATATCAAATGTCAGCATTCAATAAACAGAATTCCCTAAGCTTCCTGATCTATGCAACACCCCCCTGTACTGGACTCCTCACCTTGTTTATAAACAGTTCAAAGTTAAAAGTTGTTTACAGATGTCTCATTAGATCTAACATATTTTGTCTTAGCCAGGGCTCAATTTATAGATGATCTGTTATGATCAGTATGACTTATGCCACCCTTGCAACTGAGTTAAGCCTGGAAAAGATCTTCAAAACATATTTACTCATTCTAATCAAACCATTTAATTCTCCTAATCAAACCACCTAAAGTGTTAACAATAACCAAAAAAAAAAAAATCCTAAAATTTATTAAAGATAAAGATGTTTAAAGTCTAAGAATTTTAAATTAGCATCTATCAGGCATAAATGCAATCTTCCTTGACAAAACACATACAAGTTGAATCATCTATGCATATATGGGCATCACTTTCTAAACTGGATTTTCACAGGGGGGTGGAGATAAACCTGTGTATCTAGACAGAGGGATCTTTTTTTTTTTTAATTTTTGTTTTGTTCTTGCCAAGTAAATGACAAGAGAGACTACTCTTCCTCTTTTCCAATTATCTGACTTAACTCTAGGTCAAAGGAGCACTTTGAAAATGAGTGGAAGATAATTCACCGGGAGTTAAGGACTAATTGGTTAGGCACTCTTGTGAGATAGCATCATTGTCCAACATTGTGGTCTCCTTTCCCAGTTTGATTTTATCTATGAATCCTAGCTGGTGGATCCCAAATTCTTTTTTTTTTTTTTTTAAGATTTTATTTATTTATTCATGAGAGACACAGAGAGAGAGAAAGAGGCAGAGACACCGGCAGAGGGAGAAGCAGGCTCCATGCAGGGAGCCCGATGTGGGACTCGATACCGGGTCTCCAGGATCACACCTTGGGCTGAAGGTGGCGCTAAGCCGCTGAGCCATCCGGGCTGCCCTGGATCCCGAATTCTAAATAAATAATACATAAGCCAGAAGGTCAAATTTACTAATTTAGAGTAAAAATTATGGTTATAAAACACTAATCAGATCTAACTTCATGAAAACACATTAATTGAGAATGGAGGGTGTACTTCCACCATGAATAGTGTACTTGAGTTTGCTTCTTGGCAGTTGGTTAATTGAGATATAAATGTACAAGTTAAAAATTATTTAGCAAATTAAAAATTATTTTGGCTAGCACAGAAACTATAAACAGAGAGATTTCATTCAAGTCATGATAAAATCTATAAAAAAGTCTACTATGTAATAGAGATATAACTGCCATTTTGGTTTTTCTCCAGTTAGTGTTTCTCCCTCAGATTCAGTCATTCTCCATTTCCTGGACAGCACTGAATGAATGCTGCCAAAATCTTTCATTGTGACTCCGTGTTTACCATGTTTCATGCTGATCCTCTCTATTCTTTTGACATACTCTTCTTTTAAGTATATTAATACTATCAAGTCCTTCTTTATCCGTTCATATCTAGAAGACATTCTGTCTTTTAACATGACTTGCATAGATATCATCTATTAGATATTCATTTTATCAGTATAACTAGGGATGCTGGAGGAATGCACTACTATTATGTCCATTATATTACACTAAGGTTGTAGCACCATTCATTAGTTTTAACCACTTTATTTTTAGGATACAACTAGGCTAATGGGGCTTCATAGTCTTTCCTTCACATACAGCACTTGTAAAAGAAGGGGCAAGGAATGGAGCTCAATCTTTGCTTTTCTCATTCTGATACTGTATATCCTAGGATTCTGTGACATTCCTGATATTATTATCAACCACAGAATTCTGAGGTCAGGTTACTGGAGCTTTTGAGATCTTTTCTGTTCTTTTACTAGTACCATGGAAACAGAAATCTTATTATTTTTGAATAGCTCTGTTTCACTTTAACTGTCATAAAAGAAGAAATTTTTATGTGTGTGTGAAATAGCAAAATAATGTAGCTTTCAGTCAAATTAAATTTTATTCATAATAACAGATCAGGATAAAATTCTTAAAATTTTTAAGATTGTCTTGGATCACATAGCCTGTAGAGTATCATTTATACCTTAATAACTTGTATGTCAGCTTTGCATGTCAAAGCCCAGACTCCCCTAACAACAATAAAAACAAAAACAACAGAATTGTGGATTCAACATCCGTTCTTTTGATATAGTAAATAAAGCTGAGTATTGCAAGTAGCACAAAGCAGTGATTCCCAATCTTTCCAAATACTTTCTGTTCTGTTTTTTTTTTCTTCCCAGCTTTTCTAACAGTGCCTGAAACCTAGTGGGTTTCAGTACATATTGAATGGATGAATGAATGAAAACTTCAATGGCTAGGGGCACCAGGGTGGCTCAGTCAGTTGAGCATCCAACTCTTGATTTCAGTTCTGGTCATAATCTCAGGGCTTCTGAGATGGAGCCCCACACTGGGCTATGGGATGGGCGTGAGGCCTGCAAGGGAGGCCTCTCTAAAATAGATAGATAGATAGATAGATAGATAGATAGATAGATAGATAAAAAATTAAAACTTTCAATGGCTAAAATTTTTTTCAATGGCTACTTACATGATCATAGTGACAATATTATTTAATTTAAAAAGAATATTGAAGCACATATGGATTCTTGAACTCTCTGAAAACAGTTCCTTGAATCCTTTGGGGTCTGAAGCCCAAAGATAAGAAGTCACTGGTATTAAAGATGTTCTCATATAATCACAGGACTGAAAGTTACTGAAATGTGTCTACATATCTCCTCCCATTCAGATATAATCATTTTCAAAAAACTCAAATAAATTACATATTTTCACAATTTCTTTCCATTGGCCCCAGAAAGAATTTTCTGACCTGCCCAAAGATAGAATATTTCAACTGGTTAATAAATTCTCAATGAGATCCTAATTGTCATGAAAGCAGAGACAACATCTTTTCTCCTTTTCTCATTGCTAAAACATGAGTTTCTAGTGTCATTGATAGCACACAGTGGGTACTCAATGGTTATTTGTAGAATAATTGTTAAATCTGTGGATGTGTCAAGAATATGTCAGATATCGGGATGCCTGAGTGGCTCAGTGGTTGAGTGTCTGCCTTTGGCTCAGGGCGTGATCCCCGGTCTGGGGATCGAGTCCCACATTGGGCTCCCTGCAAGGAGCCTGCATCTCCCTCTGCTTGTCTCTGTGTGTCTCTCATGAATAAATAAATAAAATCTTTTTAAAAAAAACTGTTTAAAAAAAGAATATGTAAGATATCTATTAGGTAGATACCTATTCTATAGAGATTTAGGCATTGAAAACATGTTGAACTTTCAATAATTTCTAAGGGCCTTTGAAATAGTATAAAACAAATCTAATAGCCTTATATCAGACTATCATTGTCCCAGTGGAGTCTTTCTCTCTAAATTAAATTCCCAATTCCTTCAACCTCCTTTTATATGATGTGACTTAGAATGTCTTCACCATCCAGAATCAATATAATGCTACAGCTAGAATAAAATAGGAGTCTCATTTATCTTGTTCTAAATAATTACAATATTGTAGACTAAGATTGCATTAGTTTCTTTGACAACAACATTTAGTCTCAACTGTGGTTGCAAGTGATAGAAAGCCAACTGAAGCGAACTTAAGCAAAAAGAAACTTATTGAAAAGATGAGGGTCAAGGAAAGGATTTTGAAGGAAGTTTGTACAGAGGACAATAACTAGAATTTAAAATCTTATTCAATGGCACAAAAAGAGAAAAAAATCTGAAAAACAACTAGTACAAGCATTAGTTCCCTCCAGGACTGAATCCTTCTGGTCTCTCATGCCAGGAAAGATAGAGACTTGATGGGTATCATGTCACATATCAAGAACAGAAACCACTAAGTCTCTTCCCATAGTTCTATGTGACAAATCAGATGCCATCAGAGCCAGTTGTCTGCGGGTAATTCATTTCAGACATGACCAACATAGGTCTAACCCTGTGTATTGCATTGTTCTCAGAAGGAAGAGTGGCTAGTCAGTCATCCTAGTTGATAACTACTACACTGTCATATTGCCAATATATCTCCAAACCAAAAATAACTAAAACTACTAAATATTTTTCAACAACTGGATCTGTAGGGCCATGTCACCTCGAACTTTTCTGCACATATATGCAGGTAGCTTTCAGAGACCAAATTGCAGTGTTATATTAATTTGTCTTACATTAGATTTATTAGGGATAACTTATCTCTCAAGCCTCTTCTATTCATGTTCATTTTCCCAAAGGCCTGATCAAGAAATGCCAGTTCTCAAAGTACTGGTCACGAGGGAATATATTACACTAAAATAGGAGGAAATTGTTAGGCTAATGAGGATATGAAGAAAAGACATTTTGTAAAAGATTTAGTATGTAAAGTATATAATTATGTCGTTATACATTGTTGTGAACATTTTGCGTGCTGTGTTTTATGGTAGAAATAGTATGAATTGATTCAGTGGAAAGAAGTAATTTAACTTAATAAGCATGAAAAATACATTTGGTCAACAAGATGCCTGAAAGCAAAGGCAAGAAAAACAGAGACTATACATTGAATATTTTTCTATTATGAGAGAGAACATATTTGAGGTGGATTTTGAAAGAAGTGTGTACAAAGGACAGTGACTGGGATTTTAAAAAGAATTGTTACAAAAATATATAAAAGAAGATTTTAATTGGTGAGAATTTCTGAGGCATGGTGCCTACCTGTTTCTTTTAGTGGTGTGGTAATGGTCAGCATAAATAAGACAAATATTTGTGAATCCTCATTGGTTTTCTTGTACTACTATTTAGTTTTTATGCAAGGAAACGCCACAGATTGTATAGGACAAAACAAGCTTTCCAAATGGCTTTAGTGAATAACTTGGATTCCCAGAAATAATAAAAGCCTGAAATCTCAGCAACTCACCCTACTCATAGCTAGCAAAGGTATAGCTCACCCTGAATGAAGTAGGATGAGGAATAAACAGACTAAAAATACACTACTACTTCAAGCCAAAATTCTTTTTAAAAATTGTTCAATGTTATTAGTGAGGGTAGAATTTATATTCTTGTAATAAAAATAGTATGTCTATTTATGCTAAAAACTATACTTGTAACATTTTTGTATATTTAAAATTAAAATGTTTGGAATTGTGATTTTCTGAAGATACCTGTTGAGAGGTATTTTAAAGAATGAAAAATTAGACAACCAAGTAAATCTCTCACTCCTGGTAAAAAAAAATCACAATGACATGTATGTTAGTGGTTTGGACATTTCAGTTGACTATGACAACAGACTTAAGGCATGCAGGCCAGATGGCTCACAGCCAATGGAATCGCTTAAAATATATGATGTTCCAATGATAGAAATGTTCTGTGTCTGTGTTATCCAGTACAGTAGCCATTAGCCACATGTATCTATTCTTCAAATGTGGATGTTGGAACCTAGAAATAGAATTTTAAATTTTATTTAATTCATAGGAAATTAAAATTAAATAGCCACAAGTGGAGAGTGGAAGATGCAGTTATAGTAGGTTGACACCAGCAAGGAGGGTATTTTTGCTCTAATTTCCACTAGAGGGCACTATCTACTTCAGCAGAAGTGGGAACAATGTACGTTTCACCATTTTCCATCTGGTACTAGAAAACAGAATGAACAGGCACCATATTTCCAGTTGTCTAGAGATATTTTGGCCTCCTTATAAATTGGTGCTCCGAGCAACCATCCAGCTGATCCATTCCTTCACTTATGACTTCATCTGCAGCCTCAGTTCTTAGACTAACGTGATTAGCAATGCTTTTATTTTTCCCCCATCTTTATGGAGGTGACAAAATTGTATCTATAAGATATGTATATATTATATATAAATTACAATATATTTATAACATATAACTTATATTACATACTTTACATATTTATATATTTATATTATATTAAAACTGTATTTTTATATATTGAAAGTGTACAACCTAATGATTTCATATACATATACACGGTAAAATGATTAGTGCAATCAAGTTAATTAAGACGTATATCACTTTATATAGTTACCTTTTTTTGATGAGAATTGTTAGGATCTACTCTTAACAGATTTCAAGTATACAATATAGTATTATTAACGATAGTCATCATTAGAGCTGCAGAACTTATGCATCTTATAATTGAAAACTTGTATCCTTTGACCAACATCTCTCATTTTCCTCGGCCCCCAGCCCCTAGCAACCACCGGTCTATTCTGGGTCTATTTATGGATGCTCTGTTCTGTTTCATTCATCTTTGTGTTTGTTTTTATACCAACTCCATCATATTTTCATTATTATAGTTTTGTATTACAATTTGAAATCAAGAAGTGATACCTCCAGCTTTGTTCTTCTTGCTCAAGATTGCTTTAGCTATTTAGAATCTCTTGTGTTTCTACATGAATTTTAGACTGTTTTTTCCATTTCTGTGAAATGTTGTTGGAATTTTGATAGGGATTGCATTCAATTTGTAGACAACTTTGGGTAGTGTGGACGTTTCAACAATATTAATTCTTCTGATTCACAAACATAGGATGTCTTTCAGATTATTTGTGACTTCTTCAATTTCTTTCATTGATGTTTTGAGGTTTTCAATGTATAAATCTTTCCCCTTCTATGTTAAACTTATTCCTAAGTATTTGTGGGGGTTTTGATGCTATTTTAAATAGGATTTTTTTCCTAATTTCTCTAATAATTCATTGTTGGTGTGTAGAAAAACAATTGATTTTTGCATATTGATTTTATATCCTACAACTTTATTGAATTCATTTATAAGTCTAACAGAGGTCTTTTTTTTTTTTTTTGTAACTTCTGTAGGATTTCTATATATAATATGCTGAAAACAGGCACTTTTATTTCTTCCTTTGCAACTTGATACCTTTAATTTCTTTTACCTGCCTAATTGCTCTGGCTAGAATTTATAATAATCTATTGAATAGAAGTGATAAAAGTGGGGCCCTTGTCTTGTTCCTGGTTTTAGACGAAAAGATTTTAGCTTGGAGCGCCTGGGTGACTCAGTCAGTTAGTTAAGCATCTATCTCTTGGTTTTGGCTCAGGTCATGATTTTAGTGTCCTGGAATTGAGCCCCATGTCAGGCTCTGAGCTCTGTACAGCCTGCTGAAGACTCTCTCTCTCCCTCTCTCTTTCTCCTCCCCCTGCTCTCCTTCCCTCCCTCTAAAATAAGTAAATAGAAGCTTTTAAAAAGAAAAGAAAATGGGGCACGTGGGTGGCTCAGTCATTTAAAGCATCTGCCTTTGGCTCAGGTCATGATTTTGGAATCCTGGGATCAAACCTGCTTCTCCCTCTCCCTCTACCCTCCCCCACCCCTGACTCGTGCTTGCTTTCTTTCCCATGCTCTTTCTTTCCTAAATAAATAAACGAGTAAACAAACAAACAAACAAAATAATAAAATCTTTAAAAGAAAACTTTAGCTTTTCACCAAGGGGTATGATATTAGCCATTAGCCCACAGCTAATGGCCTTTATTACGTTGAGATTCATTCCTTCAATACCTAGTTTGTTGACCATTTTAATCATGAAAGCATGTTGAATACTTTTTCTGCATCTATTGAAATGATCATATGATTTTATTTTTCATTTTGTTAATGTAGTGTATCACATTTATTAACTTACATATATTGAACCATCTTTGAATCCAGGGATAAATCCCATTTGATCATGGTGAATGATCCTTTTAATGTGCTGTTGAATATGATTTGCTAGTATTTTGTGGATGAGTTTTGCATCTATGTTCATCCGCAATATTGACCTATAATTTTCTTCTCTTGTAGTGTGCTTGTCTGGCCTTGGTATTAGGGTAATGCTGACCCTGTAAAATGTGTTAGGAAATGTTCCCGCCTCTTTAACTTTTTGGAAGAATTTGAGAAGAATTGGTGTGAATTCTTCATTGAATGTTTGGTTTAGTTTACCAGGGAAGCCATCTGGTCCTGGTCTTTTCTTTCTTGGGAGATGTTTGATTACAGATTCACTCTCCTTACTCATTACTGTTCTTTGCAGATGTTTTATTTATTCTTTGTTTAGTCTTGGTAGATTGTATGTTTGTAGGAATTTATTTCTTCTAGGTGAAACTTGTTGGCATATAATTGTTTATCATAGTCTCTTTTGATCCTTTGTAGTTCTATGGTATAAGTTGTGATGACTCCTCATCCACTTGTAATTATATTTACTTGATTCATTTTTTTTCCTTAGTCTAGCTAATTGTTGCCTATGTTGCATATTTTTTAAAAAAACAGTTCTTAATTTTATTGGTCTTTTCTATTGTCTTTTTAATCTCTTCTTCATTTCTTTCTCCTCTGATGTGTTATTCCCCATCTTCCTTAGACATTGAACTTGGTTTGTTCTTTTTTTAGTTGCTTGAGGTGTAAAGTTAGATTGCTTATTTCTCTTTCCTTTTTCTTAATGTAGGCATTTATTGCTATGAACTTCTCTCTTAGAACTGTTTTTGCTCATGCCATAAGTTTGGTATGTTGGGTTTCCATTTTCATTTGTCTCAGGATATTTTTTTTAAGATTTTATCTTCAAGCAATCTCCACATTCAGTGTGGGGCTGAAATCTACAACCCAGTGATCAAGACTCACACACTCCACTAACCAAGCCAGCTAGGCACCCCCCACCCCAAGGATATTTATTGAATTTCCCTTTTGATTTCTTCTTTCAGCCTTTGGTTCTTCAGGAGCATGCTGCTTAATCTCCATATATTTATGAATTGTATAGTTTTCCTCCTGTTAATGAGTTCTAGTTTCATACCATTGTGATTGGAAACGATGCTGGATATGATTTTAATCTTTTTAAATTTGTTAAGACTAGTTTAGTGGCCTAACATATGCTATATCCTGGAGAATGTTTCACATGTCCTTCAGAAGAATGTGTATTCTACTGCTGTTGGATTCTATATTGTGTATTTCTCTGTTAGGTCTTTTTGGTCTAATTTATAGTTCAATTCCAATGTTTGCTTATTGATTTTCTGTCTGGATGATCTATCCATTGGTGAAAGTGGAATACCACAGTCACCTACTATTACTGTATTACTATCTGTTT
Organism: Canis lupus baileyi; assembly: GCF_048164855.1. NCBI lineage: Eukaryota > Metazoa > Chordata > Mammalia > Carnivora > Canidae > Canis > Canis lupus. The sequence continues at coordinate 12,942,141 of NC_132860.1, forward strand.
CTCCCTTTGTATCTGTTAATATTTGCTTTGGATATTTAAGTGCTCCGATGTTGAGTGCATTAGTATTTATAATTGTTATAGTCTTTTGATTAATTGATTCTTTTATCATTATATAGTGACCTTTTTGAATCTTACTACATTTTGACTTAAAATTTAATTTGTTTGATATAACTATGTGTACCTTTGCTCTTTTAAAATTTCTATTTGAATGGAGTATCTTTTCCCATACCACCCTGGCCTATGTATGTTTTTAAACCAGAATTGTCTTGTAGGTGGCATAAAATTATTTCTTCCTTTTTTATCCTTTTAGCCACTCTGTGTCTTTTAATTCGAGAATTTAGTCCATTTACATTTAAAATAGTTATTGATAGATAAGGGCTTAATATTGTCATTTTGTCAATTATTCTCTGGGTGTTTTATAGATTCTGTGTTTCTTTCTTTCTCCCTTGCTGTCTTCCTTTATGATTTGTTATTTTCTGCTTTGATTCCTTTCTTTTTATCTTTTGTGTAGCTACTATTTTTGTTTTGTAGTTACCAAAAGGCTTACAGAAAACATTTTATAGTTATAGCAGTCTACTTTAAGCTAATAAGCATTTAACTTGATTGCATTCAAAACCTCTACACTTTTACTCCATCTCCACATTTTGTTTTTGATGTCACAATTTACATCTTTTTCTATTGTGTATCAATTAGTAAATTATTGTCACTATATTTATATTTAATACTTTGGTATTTTTAACTTGATCATAGAGTTATAAGTGACTTACACACTGCTATTACAGTATTAAAGTATTTTGAATTTAACTATATATTTACCTCTACCAGTGAGTCTTATACTTTCATATGTTCACACATTACTAAGGAGTGTTCTTTCGTTTCAGCTGGAATAACTCCTTTTAGCATTTCTTTTAAGCCCAGTCTTTTGGCAATGAACTCCTTCAGTTTGTTTGTTTGTTTTATTTTTGTTTTGTTTTGTTTTTTTGTTTTTTGTTTTTTGTTTTCTGTTTTTTTGTCTGGGAATATCTTTATCACTCCCTCAATTCTAAAAGACAACTTTTTCAGGTTAAGTATTCTTGGTTAATAGGTATTTTTTTCTATCAGTATTTTGAGTATGTCATCCCACTGGCTTCTGGCCTGCAAAATTTACTGATGGTCTTACGGGTTCCCATATATGTATCACATTGCTCTTCTCTTGCTCCTTTCCAAGATTCTCTCTGTTTTTAATTTTTGACAATTTGATTATAATGTGTCTCAATATGGCAGGGTAAGTGCCCATAGTTCTTCCATCTCCAAGAAGGACCTCAGTCAGCTCTCAAATGCAAGTACATTAGAAGCCCAACCATTGAGCAGCAGTTAGGAAAGTATGAAGCCTACCGCTTCCAAGGAGAAACAGAGCTTTGCATTTTTGCCTGTTCCCTCTGTACTGAGCCTGAGAAGACATCCTTGGGGAGTGGTCACACACTTTTTAAAAAATCACTTCTGTTAAAAAAAAAAAAAAATCACTTCTGTTGGGGATCCCTGGGTGGCTCAGCAGTTTGGTGCCTGCCTTTGGCCCAGGGCGTAATCCCACAGTCCCGGGATCGAGTCCCACATCAGGCTCCCTGCATGGAGCCTGCATCTCCCTCTGCCTGTGTCTCTGCCTCTCTCTTCTCCCACCCCCCAACCCCCCACCCCAGTCACTCATGAATGAATAAATAAAATCTTAAAAAAAAACAAAACTTCTGTTGAATGTTGTCCTCAGGAACTTGTGAATGTTGAGCCCCATTGGCTCTAGCGCTGAAAATTGGGGCAGTAGGTGTGTGCTCCAAACCCTTCACCTTTCAGGGAGAAACTAAGAATCAGAGGTTCTCTACCAATTATAAGATGTTATTCCTGGGGTGGGTTTATAGGATGAGTGTATTTCAGTTTTTTCTAATCATTTCAATGTATTTTCTTAGTCACCCAATGTGAAGGAGTCACTCAACTAGAGTAGATTCTGAGTTTCTTTCAGAGGAAATTCATCCATGATGACTATATACTTGGTGCATCCATGGGAAGAGGGAAAGTGAGAAGCCTTCTATTCTATCACCTTGCTAACTTCACCCTGTGGATGAGCAGTGCTTTTAACAAGTTGTCACTGAGGACATAGAACTGACATATATCTGAAGTATAGAGATTCACAAGCTAATGTATATGGGAAATGTTTAAAAGAATGTGAAGTAAAAATATTCTGTACAAGTTTGCTTCCACTTTTATTTTTTAATTTAAATTCAATTAATTAACATATAGTGTATTATTAGTTTCAGAGGTAGAGTTCAGTGATTCATCAGTTGTACATAACAACCACTGCTCATTACATTACATGCCCTCTTTAATGCCCGTCACCCAATAACTGCATCCCCCCTGCCATCTACCTGCCAGTAATCCTGTTTGTTTCCTATAGTTAAGAGTCTCCTATGGTTTGTCTCCTTCTCTGATTTCATCCTGTTTTATTTTTCCCTCCCTTCCCCTATGCTACCCTGTTCTGTTTCTTAAATTCCACACATGAGTGAAGTCATATGATAATTGTCTTTCTCTGACTTATTTCACTTAGCATAATACACTCTAGTTCTATCCACATCATTGCAAATAGCAAGATTTTTTTTGATGGCTGAGCAGTATTCCATTATGTGTATAATATATATATATGATGTATTACATATATATGATATATATCACATCTTTTTTAAAAAAATATTTTATTTATTTATTCATGGAGACACAGAGAAAGAGAGGCAGAGACACAGGCAGAGGGAGAAGCAGGCTCCATGCAGGGAGCCTAACTTGGGACTCAATCCTGGGTATCCAGGATCAGGCCCCGACTGAAGGCGGCACTAAACTGCTGAGCCACCGGAGTTGCCCTATATCACATCTTCTTTATCCATTCATCTGTCAATGGACATCTGGGGGCTTTCCACAGTTTGGCTATTGTGGATCTTGCTGCTATAAACATTGGGGTGCAGATGCCCCTTCAGATCACTACGTTTGTATCTTTGTGATAAATACCTAGTAGTGCAATTGCTGGGTCTAGGGTAGCTCTATTTTCAACTTTTTAAGGAAACTCCATACTATTTTACAGAATGGCTGCACCAGCTCACATTCCCACCAACAGTGTAAGAGGGTGCCTTTCTCTGCATCCTCGTCACCTACCGTTGTTTCTTGACTTGTTAATTTTAGCCACTCTGACAGGTGTGAGGTGGTATCTCTTGTAGTTTTGATTTGTATTTCCCTGATGCCAAGTGATTTGGACCATTTTTTCACGTGTCTGTTGGCCATGTGTATGTCTTCTTTGGAGAAATGACTGTTCGTGTTTTCTGTCCATTTCTTGACTAGATTACTTGTTCTTTAGGTATTGGCTTGATAAGTTCTTTATAGGTTTTACATACTAGCCCTTTAACTGATAAGACATTTGCAAATATCTTCATCCATTCTGTTGGTTGTCTTTTGGTTTTGTTGACTATTTCCTTTGCTGTGCAGAAACTTTTTATCTTGATGAAGTTCCAATAGTTCACTTTAGCTTTGTTTCCTTTGCCTTTGGAGATGTGTCTAGCAAAAATTTGCAGTGGCTGAGATCACAGGGTTTGCTGTGCCTGTGTTCTCCTCTAGGATTTTGATGGATTCCTGTTTCACATTGGATTTCTTCATCCATTTGAGTCTATTTTTTTGTATGGTGTAAGGAAATGGTCCAGTTTCATTTTTCTGCATAAGGCTCTCCTGTTTTCTCAACATCATTTGTTGAAGAGAATTTTCCATTGGATATTTTTTCCTGTTTTGTCAAAGATTAATTGACCATAGAGTTGAGGGTCTATTTCTAGGTTCTCTATTCTGTTCCATTGATCTATGCATCTGTTACCATACTGTTTTAATGATTACAGCTTTGTTATAGTTCTTGAAGTCTGGAATTGTGATGCCACCAGCTTTGGTTTTCTTTTTCAACATTCTCTGGGTCTTTTCTGGTTCCATACAAATTTTAGCTCTGTGAAAAATGTTGATGGTATTTTGATCAGGATTGCATTGACTGTATACATTGCTTTAGGTAGCATAGACATTTTAACAATATTTGTTCTTCCAATCTATGAGCATGGAACATTTGTCTGTTTCTTTGTATCTTCCTCAATTTCTTTCATGAGTGTTCTATAGTTTTCTGAGTACAGATCCTTTGCCTCTTTGGTTAGGTTTATTCCCAAGTATCTTATAGTTTTGAGTTCTATTGTAAATAGGATAGATTCCTTCATTTCTTTCTTCTACATCATTGTTAGTGTATAGAAATGCAACTGATTCCTATGCATTGATATTATATCCTGCTACCCTGCTGGATAGGAATAATATGACTTCTAGCAATTTGGGGGTGGAGTTTTTTGAGTTTTCCACAGGAGTATCATATGTGAAAAATGAGAGTTTGACTTCTTTGCCAATTAGGATGCCTTTTTATTTCTTTTTGCTCTCTGATTACTGAGGCTAAGACTTCTAGTACTATGTTAAATAACAGTGGTGATAGTGGACATCCCTGTCATGTTCCTGACCTTAGGTGAAAGCTCTCAGTTTTTCCCCATTGAGAATGATATTCTCTGTGGGCTTTTTGTAGATGGCTTTTATGATATTGAGGTATGTTCCCTCTATCCCTACACTGTGAAGTGTTTATCAAGAAAGGATGCTGTACTTTGTCAAATGCTTTTCTGCATCTATTGAGATGATCATATGGTTCTTGTCCTTTCTTTTATTAATGTGATGTATCATATTGATTGATATGTGGCTGTTGAACCAATCTTGTAACTCAGAAATAAATCCCACTTGGTCATGGTGAATTATCCTTTTATTGTCCTCCTGGATCCTGTTGGCAAGTATCTTGGTGAGAATTTTTGCATCCATGTTCATCAGGGATATTGGTCTGTAATTCTTTTTGGTGGAGTCTTTGTCTGGTTTTGGGATCACGGTAATGCTGGCCTCATAGAGTTTGGAAGTTTTCCTTCCATTTCTATTTTTTTGAAACAGCTTGAGAAGAATAGGTATTAATTCTTCTTTAAATGTTTGGTAGAGTTAAAAATAAATAAATAAATGTTTGGTAGAATTTCCCTGGGAAGCCATCCAGTCCTGGATTCTTGTTTTTTGGGGAGGTTTTTGAGGACTATTTCAATTTCCTTGCTGGTAATAGATCTGTTTAACTTTTCTATTTCTTCCTGTTTCTGTTTTAATAGTTTATAAGCTTCCAGGAATGCACCTATTTCTTCCAGATTACCTAATTTGTTGGCAAATAGTTGCTCATAATATGTTCTTATAATTGTTCGTATTTCTTCAGTGCTGGTTGTGATCTCTCCTTTTTCATTCATGATTTTAATATTTAAGATTATGTTTTCATCTATAATTTTTCAGTCTTTAATATACTGTTATCATGAATTTCCAAGAGGAGATTTAGTATTCAGAATTTTCTCTTTTTTTGTGTATTTTTTTATTGGAGTTCGATTTGCCAACATATAGTATAATATCCAGTGCTCATCCCACCAAGTGCCCCCGCTCAGTGCCCATCACCCAGTCACCCATCCCCCCCCCAGCCCACCTCCCCTTCCACTACCCCTTGTTCGTCTCCCAGAGTTAGGAGTCTCTTGTGCTCTGTCACTCTCTCTGATATTTCCCACTCATTTTCTCTCCTTTCCTTTATAATCCCTTTCACTATTTTTTATATTCCCATATGAGTGAAACCATATAATGTTTGTCCTTTTCCAACTGACTTACTTCACTCAGCATAATACCCTCCAGTTCCATCCATGTTGAAGCAAATGATGGGTATTTGTCGTTTCTAATGGCTAATATTCCATTGCATACATAGACCACATCTTCTTTATCCATTCATCTTTCGATGGACACCGAGGCTCCTTCCACAGTTTAGCTATTGTGGGCATTGCTGCCATAAACATTGGGGTGCAGGTGTCTCGGTTTTTCACTGCATCTGTATCTTTGGGGTAAATCCCCATTAGTGCAATTGCTGGGTCATAGGGTAGCTCTATTTTTAACGCTTTGAGGAACTTACACAGCTTTCTAGAGTGCCTGCACCAGTTCACATTCCCACCAACAGTGCAAGAGGGTTCCCCTTTCTCCACATCCTTTCCAACATTTGTTGTTTCCTGTCTTGTAATTTTCACTGTTCTCCTGGTGTGAGGTGGTATCTCATTGCAGTTTTGATTTGTGTTTCCCTGATTTGTGTTTCTCATGTGCTTGTTGGCCATGTGTATGTCTTCTTTGGTGAAATTTCTGTTCATGTTTTCTGCCCATTTCATGATTGGATTGTTTGTTTCTTTGCTGTTGATATTCAGAATTTTCTAAGCTTATTTGACTACAGAATCTTTTTTAATGCAATGCAAATTAACATCTACCTGCCCCACTATTTTCCATGAAGCCTGTTTAGAAGGCATGAGAAGAATTTTTCCAAGATAGAATTGATTTATTATGATTACCCTTCAGACATGCTCATTAAACACTATTATGTGTTCACACTTGTTGTTGGATCCATCCCATAAATCTCCACTTGGTTCTTAAAGATTGTCCTCTTAATTTTTTTCCCTTGAATTATTTTTCTTTTTTTTTATTTTTTAAGACCTTATTTATTTACTCATGAGAGACACAGGGAGAGAGAGAGAGGCAGAGACAGGCAGAGGGAGAAGCAGGCTACATACAGGGAGCCAGATGTGGGACTCCCTCCCGGGTCTCCAGGATCACGCCCTGGACTGAAGGTGGCGCTAAACCGCTGAGCCACCCAGGCTGCCCGAATTATTTTTCTTTTATTTATTGATACATTCAATTCAGTCAACCCGCTTATTGGACACCTACTACATGATAGACACTTTTCTAGATGCTGAACATATTGCAGTAAACAAAGCACACAATGATTTCTACCCTCTTACACTCTCGTGAGGACAGATACATAAAAAAGTAAAACATGGATGTCAAATGTTAATGAGTATTATGGAAAAAATAAAATTAAGAATAGAAATGCACTTGCAATTGAAATATAGTGGACCAGGGAAGGTCTAACTAAAAAGGTTTCATTTCAGTGAAGACTAAAGAAGGAGACACAGGGATTCATGCATATATTTGGTGGAAGAACCTTCCAGGCAGAGAGAAAAGTAGAAACAACTGAAATGGAAATGCACCTTGCATGTTTGAGAGGCCTCAAGATAGCTGAGCAGAATTATCAAGTGAGTGGGTCTTGAGACAAGAAATTAGATAAGAGATATCAGGAGTCAAATCACATAAGGCCTTCAAGAAGTCCTTTTAAGGATTTGACTTTTATTCTGAAAAATATAGAAAGTTATTCAAAGATTTAAATAGAACAACATGATCTACTAATTTATATTTTGATAGAATCACTCTGTGTTACAAATAGACTATGTTGATGAGCTTTGCGTAGTGGCAGTATCATAGCCAATGAGGTTTATCCGAAGCACGATTATTGCTAATAGACTATGTTGGATAGTAGAGGTAGAGGATATGAGTGAAATCAGGAAACCCAGTTAGAAAGCTACTGTCATTATCCCATTGTAAGACCAGAGGTGTCTCAGACCAGGATGGTACCAGAGGATGTGAAGAGAGCTAATTCTAGATATAATTTGGAGTTTGGAGCTATCAGAACTACTGATCAATTGTATGTAATACCTTTTACTCTCCTGCACTAGATTCCTTTCTATTTTAGAAATTATGGACATATTTTTCTAACAAGGTAGAGAGCAAAAAAGAATTTATTAATTATCTTTTCACCCCTATTCCACCTTAAAAATATATGAAATTTACATTTTAATTTTTTCCCTTCTCCTCTCTGGTGTAAAGTTAGGTTTCTTAGAATTAGAACCTATGACAAAAATTGTGAGGAAATTATTCCCCGAGGGAATGCTCTCAGGAGAACATGAGAGGAAAGCAGGATAGGGCAGACAAGAAGCTTTCTTAGCTGGATGCTAGCTTCAGCCTGGTCCCATAGGGGCTCTAGAGCAAGAAGTATATTGCAGAGTTGTTTCTACCTTTTATACCAAATGAGAGTTGGAGTAGAAGCACAAGGTATAACCTTAACCAATATCCACTTTTTCCCACTAAAATAACTTTAGATCCAGATCACCCTTCCATTATTTAACAAATTTATAATAGAATCATTTCCATTTCTCTAAATTATATACTTTTTGTGCCTTGTCCAGATTCACTTCACCAGCTGCTCTAATATCTTATAGCCACAGCCTTCTCCAGAAGATTTCTGTCAGTTGATAACTGCTACCTTCCCAGGAGATGCCTATTACCCCTTGCCCAGTGGAAGCCTTCAGCCAATGACCGACTGACACAAAATACAAAAGCCCGTCCCCTTTGCCTCAAGGTAGAAAAATTATGTGGAGCCATTTATACTATAGATCTCCTCATGTGATCAGACTGAGACCAGACTTTATCTAAATTCACATCTTTGGCTTCTTCCCCTGTCCTATCTTGCTTGCCTCATTTTCTTTCTTTCTTTTTCTTTCTCTCTCTCTCTCTTTTTTTTTTTTTTTTTTTTTTGCTTGCCTCATCTTCTTACAGGCTTTTCTTGACAGCATTTTCTCAATAAATCACGTGTAAAAGAATCCCTGTCTCAGGATCTGCTCCTGAGGACCTGTACCTAAGGAACGGTCCCTTTTTATCTAATTAGGTGGGAAAACATCATAACAATGTATAATGATAGCATCCATTTAAAAAATAAAAAGAACAGGCTCTTCTTTAAATGATCAGAAATTTTACATAGTTCTACTTCCTTTGAATTTTATCATAACACATTACATTTTATGACTAAGAGTCTTTTACTTGTCCATTACATTCTTCTGTGGGAAAAAAAAAGAATATATTTACAAGAGATAAAGAAGCGCACTATATCATAATAAAGAGAACAATCCAACAAGAAGATGTAACAATTATAAATATTTATGCTCTCAATAGGGGAGCACCCAAATATATAAAGCAATAACAAACGTAAAGGAACTCACTGATAATAATACAATAATAATACAATAATAGTAGGAGACTTTAACATGCCACTTATATCAATGGACAGATCATCTAAGCATAATATCAACAAGGAAACAATGGTTTTGGATGACACACTGGACCAGATGGACTTAACAGATATATTTAGAGCATTTTAACCTAATGCAGCAGAGTACACACTCTTTTCAAGTGCACATGGGATGTTCTCCAAAGTAGATCACATACTAGGTCACAGATCAGACCTTAACAAGTACAAAAAGATTGAGATCATACCTTACATATTTTTTGACCACAGTGCTATGAAACTTGAAGTCAATCACAAGAAAAAATTTGGAAAGATCACAAATACATGGAAGCTAGCAACATGCAACTAAAGAATTAATGGGTCAACAAGGAAATCAAAGAACAATTTAAAACATACATGGAAGCAGGGGTGCTTGGATGGCAAAGTTGCTTAAGCATCCAACTTCTGCTTTTGGCTTGGATCATGATCTCAGGGTCACAGATCTCAGGCTTAGCCCTGTGTCAGGCTCCACGCTTAGCATGGAGTCTGCATAAGATTCTCTTTGCCTTTCCCTCTGAACTCCCCCCCCACAAAAAAATATGTAAATAAATAAATCTTTAAAAAAAATACATGGAAACAAATGAAAATTTAAAAATGATGATCCATGTTTTTATTTGAGATGCAGCAAGAGTGCTCATAAGAGGGAAGTATATAGTGACAGAGACCTACATCAACAGCAAGAAAAATCTCAAGTAAACAACCTAACCTTACATCTAAGGGACTTAGGAGAAGAACAACAAATGAAGCCTATAGTCAGTAGAAGGGAAATTAATAAAGATTAGAGCATAAATAAATGATATAAAAACTTAAAACCCATAGAACGGATCAAGGAAACCAGAAGTTGTTTCTTTGAAAAAATTAATAAAATTGATAAACTCCTAGCCACACTTATCAAAAAGAAAAGATCCAAATAAATAAAATCACAAATGAGAGAGTAGAAATAACAACTCATACCACAGAAATACAATTATAAGAGAATATTATGAAAAAATGCCAAAAATTGGACATTGTGGAAGAAATAGATAAATTCCTAAAAATATATAAACTACCAAAACTGAAACAAGAATAGAAAACTTGAACAGACTAATAACCAGCAGAGAAATTGAATCAGTAATCAAAAAATCCCCTGACAAACAAAAGTCCAGGGCCACACGGCTCGCAATGGAATTCTACCAAATATTTAAAGAACTTTTAAGGATGTCTGGGTGGCTCAGTGGTTGAGCATCTGCCTTGGGCTGAGGGTGTGATCCCAGGGTCCTGGGATCGAGTCCCACATCGGGCTCCCTGAAGGGAGTCTGCTTCTTCCTCTGCCTATGTCTCTACCTCTCTTTCTGTGTCTCTTATGAATAAATAAATAATTTTTAAAAAAATTAAAGAACAGTTAATACCTATTCTCAAACTGTTCCAAAAAGTAGAAATAGAAGGAAAACCCAAATTCATTCTACAAAGCCCACATTACCTTGATTCCAAAGCCAAAGACCCCTAAAAAAAATTACAAGCCAATATTCTTGATGAACATAGATGCAAAACTTTTCAATTAAAATACTAGGAAATTGAATCCAACAGTACATTAAAAGAATCATTCACCACAATCAAGTGAGATTTGTTCCCGGGCTGCAAGAGTGGTTCAATATTCACAGATCAATCAACTTGATACACCACATTAATAAAAGAAAGGACAAGAATCATATGATCCTCTCAATAGACGAAGAAAAAGCATTTGACAAAGTACAACATCCATTCATAATTAAAAACCCTCAACAAAGTAGAGATAGAGGGAACATACCTCTACATAATAAAGGCCAAGTATGAAAGTCCCACAGCTAATATTATCCTCAGTGGGGAAAAGCTGAAAGCTTGTATTCAATGGTCAGGAACAAGACAGATGTCCACTCTCAGAATTGTTATTTAACATAATACTGGAAGTCTTAGCCTCAGCAATCAGACAACAAAAAGGCCGGGGTCAATAGGTGATGGTACTAAGGAGGGCACTTATTGTGACGAGCCCTGGGTATTGTACATAAGTAATGAATCACTATATTCTACACCTGAAACTAATATTACACTATATGTTAACTAACTGGAATTTAAATAAAAACTTGTAGAAAAAGACAATACAAAATTGATATTAGATATGAAAAAAAGAAATTTTACATTGTTCTACTTCATTTGAACTTTATTATAATGCATTACATTTTATGCCTAAGTCTTCTCTGAAAAAAAAAAGATAAATATATTTTTATTTTCTGTATCTACAATATATTGAGTATAAAATTTTCTTCTGAAATAAATTAATCTTGCAAATAATATTAAAAATAGAATTGATGAAACTATATATTTGTTACAGATTTTCAAAAATCAATATTAAATATAAAAAATAAAGTTTTACTGGACATACATTAGCAAGATGGATAAGATATTTTTTAATAAGTTCCAGTATCATGGATAATTCTTACAACTAAAATGGAAAAAAATGCTCAGCAGCAATTCTATTCCTATTTTTGTATTTGTCGTTTTATTTTTATTTGTTTTGTTTTGTTTTTTTGTTGTTGTTTTAATAGATGTTAAGAGATAAGACACCTCACTCAAAAAAAATGAGAATGGGATTGGAATAATCTTTTTTTATTGAAGTGTAATTAACATTCAGTATTTTTTTTAAGATTTTATTTATTTATTCATGAGAGAAACAGAGGGAGAGAGAGAGAGAGGCAGAGACACAGGCAGAGGGAGAAGCAGGCTCCATGCCGGGAGCCTGATGTGGGACTCCATCCTGGGTCCCCAGGATCACGCCCTGGGCCGAAGCCAGCGCCAAACCACTGAACCACCCAGGCTGTTCAACATTCAGTATTATATTAGTTTCAGGTGTACAATATAATGACGATTTACCAATTCTATTCATTTCTCAGTGTTCATCGAGACTAAATATACTCTCGATCCTCTTTATTTCACCCATTCCCCACCCATTTCCCCTCTGGCAACCACCAGTATGTTCCCTGTTTTTAAGACTTTGTTCTTTTGTCTTTTTTCTTTGTTCATTTGTTTTGTTTCTTAAATTCCACATGAATGGAATCATATGGTATTTGTCTTTCTCTGTCTGACTTATTTCACTTAGCATTATACTTTCTAGGTCTAGCCATGTTGTTGCAAATGGCAATATTTCATTCTTTGCTAAGGCTGAGTCACATTCCATTGTATATATATACCACATCTTCTTATCCATTCATCGATCAATCAATGGCCACTTGGGTTGCCCCATATCCTGGCTATTGTAATACTACTGCAATAAATAGAGACGTGCATGCATTTTTTTTTTTTTTTGGAACTAGTGTTTTTGGTTTCTTTAGGTAGTTACTTGGTATTGGAATTACTGGGCTATTAAATTCTATTTTTAATTTTTTAAAAAATGCCCCATACTGTTTTGCATGGCAATTGTACCAATTTACATTCCTACCAACAGTCCATGAGGGTTCCTTTTTCTCCCCATCCTTACCAACACTGTTATTTCTCTGCTTATTTCTTATCTCTCAATTCTAGCCATCTGACAGGTGTAAGGTGATATCTCACTTTGGTTTTATTTTGCATTTCCCTGATAATGAGTGATGTTGAGCACCTTTTCACGTGTCTTTTGGCAAGCTCTATGTCTTCTTTGAGGAAAAGAAATTTATTCAGGTCCTTTGCCCATTTTTTAGATTTTTTCTTTTTCTTTTTTTTTTTTTTTTTTAGAGAGAAAGAGAGCAAGCAGAGGGAGGGCAGAGGACAGAGAAAGAAAATCTCAAAGCAGACTCCATACAGCAAGAAGTGTTAACACAGGGCTCCATCCCACAACCCTGAGATCATGACCTGAGCCAAAATCAGGAGTCTGCCACTTGATCAACTGAGCTACTCAGCTTCTGCCCATTTTTCAATTGCTTATTTGTGTTTCTAGTGTTGAGTTGTATAAGTTCTTTATATATTTTGGATAGTAACCCCTTATTGAATATATCATTTGCAAAAACCTCCCATTCAGTAGGTTGCCTTTTTGTTCTGTTGAAGGTTTCTTTTGCTATACAAAAGTTTTTTATTTTGGTGTAGTCCCAATAGTTTAATTTTGCTTTTCTTACCCTTGCCTGAGGAGACATATCTAGAAAAATGTTTCCATGGCTGATAACAATGAAATTAGTGCCTATGTTTTCTTCTAGGAGTTTTGTGATTTCAGGTCTCACATTTAGTCTTTCATCCATTTTTGTGTATGGTATAAGACAGTGGCCCAGTTTCATTGATTTGCATGTAGCTGTCCAGTTTTCACAGCACCATTTGTTGAAGAGTGAATGGAAGAAATTTTATCATAGCAATATCACAATTCTTTTAACTGTTCCTGAGTTAATTGTCAGAAAGTACTTGATGATCTAGCCTCAGTAACAAATTTTAATAATTTGTAAGAGCACCTTGATAAAGTCTTTTTTCAATTTTGTTGAAAGCAAATTATTGGAAACCATTTGACTTGCCACAAATTTTTAACACAATATCTAGAGATTTCCCTTTCTTTTTTTTTTTTTTTTTTTTTTTGAGATTTCCTTTCTTAATACCAGCAACAAAAAGTCCAAATAACTCCTCTCATCCCAAAGGTTTTTAGACTTTAAAGGAATGAACTGCAGTAAACAAAAAGTTATTCTTTGCTTCCAAAATGACTATTTTTCCTCAGATATGCTGGGTTTTCTTACAATGAGTTAATTTGGGTGTACGGTATTTTGAAACACTTTATCCAAGTTGGAGTCAACTAATCACTTTTCTGCATAACTGAATTTTATATTTATATTTCAAATTCTTTTTAATTGGCTTTATCCTCAAGCATGTAAATTCCTCTCATGCTTTATCTCTTTATCCTCAAGCATGTAAATTCCTCTCATGCTTTAACTCTTAAACTGTGTTAATGACAGGAGCACAAAATAAAACGTAATTATACAATTCTATATACATATGAGGAAAAGATAAAGTCATCAATTTGCAGAATGTGCAGTTTCTGCATGGAGTAAATTTAAAAGATAGAGTAAAATAAGTATTTATTTTCAGAGAGGACCACAAAGGCCTTTAGATTTTTGTTTTATCCATCAACCCTTTGTCCTTTTGATCATCTTTTTTATCTGTCATGGTATCGAGGTAATCATTTAGCACAGGGAAGGAGCTTTAATAAAAAGGATCAAACAAAGTAACCATGAAAATCAAAATCCTTCCAGTGACCTTTAGACATTTAATCACACCCCCAAGAAAGGTATATCCCTGTGTGGTTTATAAAGCAGTTCTTTTTCTTTAAGATTGTTTGAAGTTTCCAGTAATTATTTTTTATTCACCAAGTGACAATCTAGTTACATGACTGAAACTCCTAATGTTTTAAAAATAAACACAAAACCTTGATGGTAATAGGCCTTTTGAGGAAGAGGAGAAATTATTTCAAAGCTACAGGATTTCTTTTTCAAATTATGGTCAAAATCACACATTCTAATAAATGCTGTAAGGAAAAAAGATCAGAGTTCTGGGAAAAAGAATTACAGTGAACTCCTAGTTTAGATAGGGAAATAAGAGAAAACCTCTCTAAATAACTAACATTTAAGTCAAGACGCAAGGGAAAAATAGGCTTCAGAAAAATGATGGAAAAAAATATGTAAACTTCAAGCTGAAGAAAAACAATTCTCAGATAAAGTGAAAGAGAAACCAAGGAGAATTCATTCAAAGAAAACTAACAATCCAGAAAGTAAGCCTGAACTGACAAAGAAAGCACTTTGAAAAATAACATGTGATGAGATGCAGCGAGTACTGGGCTTTATAGAACTACTTAGTAAACATGAATGCAGTAAAACAAGAGTTTAAAGACTGAGTGAAAAATAAATCAACAGAACAGAAAGAAAAATAGAAATTTTAATGCTAAGAAAATAAAAGGAGAGCCATACAACATCACCTATAAATTAGAAATTGCATGGACAGGACAGGAACAGCTAAAACTCAAATGAAGGCAGAAGAAAAATTTAATGTAATAATGATGAATGAATAGAGAAAACCATAGAGAATAAAACAAATGGTGTAAAAATCAGAGGAATAATCTCATATTAGAATATTAGGATATTTAGATATCCCTGAAATAATGAACTTAACAAAGAGAACCAAATACATATAAGTATATGTATATATTTATTTTTATATATTATTTTAACATATTATAAATATAAAATAATAATGTTTTACATATTATTTTATGATATATATTTTATATTTATATTATATATTTCTTATATATTTAAACATATGTATTTAAAAATAGAACACAGGAAACATTTCTTGAAATAAACAAATAAATCTGAAAATCAAAATCTGCACATAAAAATGGTACAACACACACACACAAAATAATAATAATAATATAATAATAATAATAATAAGCATAAATTACAGATCTTGCTTATTGTTGAATTTTAAGAATAAAAACAGAAACAGGAAAAAAAAAACAGAAACAAGTCACCTGGGTGGATTAGTCAGCTAAGTGTCTACCTTTGGGTCAGTTTGTGATCCCAAGATCCTGGGATTGAGTCCCACATTGGGAACCTCCCTTCTCCCTCTCCTTCTGCCCCTCCCCTTGCTCATGCTCTCTCTCTCTCTCTCTCAATAAATAAATAAATAAATAAATAAATAAATAAATAAATAAAATCTTTTTAAAAAGAAAAAGAATAAAAACAACCCCCCCCCCAAAAAAAAGAATAAAAACAAAAGTCCACAGACAGGAGAGCAACAAATAAAAATAAAATCAGTTAAAAGGACTGATGCGAATCAGACTGGCTTCTCACAGTTATGTTCAATGCCAGAAGCAAATGGAGAAAGATCTGTAAATTATAAGGGGAAAATGATTTTGACTCACAAATATTAAGACCATATAAACTGTCGTTCAAATTAAAAGGTTAAGAGGCATTTCCAAACATGAAATATCTCTGGACATATAGCAGCATTGAGCTCTTCAATGAAAAATACTTCACACTGATAAAATCAGTTAACCAAAAGTTGATTCAAAATTAAGAACCCAAAGACATTTAATGGCAAGTGACGATCATCATATAAACAGAACTAAGACCAAACAACTAGGAAAAAAAATCTTCCAAAAGACAACCAAAATACTATGGTTTGTGCTCACAACCATGAGGGAGTAAGTGGATTGGGACTTACTCTCCAACCATAAACAAATATAAAAGTGACCACATAAATATAAAATAAATGTTTTGGAACATTGGAAAACATCCAGTAAAGGGCTGTGAGCCCTGAAAAGAAATAACCTATGTGAGTCATACAATAGCCCCAGTTTCCAGACAGTAAACAAGTTCTGGTCCATGGATACAGGTAGGGGAGGGAAATCTGAATAAAATCTGAGTAGTTCTCTCTAAGTTAAAAAGGCAGATATTATTAGAGCGCTCCAGGCAACTAGAATTTTCAGAGTAGAATACTGCACAGAAGGAAACTTTTCAGAAAAAAGCTCCAGATATCTAAATGAGAATCTCTGTGAGTCTTTGACTGAATACTAATCTGTCTCTACACAGTAAGAAATTCAACAAGACTGCACAAAGGACAACGTGTGAGGAAAGAAAAAATACCTCAGAATGGAAGCCAAATAATGTTTGTAGTTTATGCAAGGCCACGGCTATTCAAATTTCTCCCAGCCAGAGCAGAAAAACTTTGTTAAATGCATGTGACAGGTGTACCTGGGTGGCTCAGTGGTTGAGCATCTGCCTTTGGCTCAGATCACGATCCCAGGGTCCTGGGATCGAGTTCCACATTGGGCTCCCCTTGCGGAGCCTGCTTCTTCCTCTGCCTATGTCTCTGCCTCTCTTGTATGTCTCTCTTGAATAAAAATATTAAATCTTAAAAAAATGCATGTGACATTTACAAGTGACCCTTAAAAAGTCACATGCGAGTTAAACTGGTACTACAGGAACATCTACCTTAGACATAACCTTAAAAAGCTTTAAAAAAAAAGCCTAGAAAATATCAAACTGAATCATGAAAAATTTGTTAGAATAATATCTACACCCTTTAAAGAAAACAAAATCCAGCAGTTCGCAATGAAATATCTACAATGTCCAGCACCCAATTAAAAACTGCCAAGCAGGGATCCCTGGGTGGCACAGCGGTTTGGCTCCTGCCTTTGGCCCAGGGCGCGATCCTGGAGACCTGGGATCGAATCCCACGTCGGGCTCCTGGTGCATGGAGCCTGCTTCTCCCTCTGCCTGTGTCTCTGCCTCTCTCTCTCTCACTGTGTGCCTATCATAAATAAATAAAAAATTAAAAAAAAAACTGCCAGGCATATAAAGATAGAGGAAAATGTGACCAAGAGAAAAAACAATTTCATAGAAACAGATACAAATATAATAAAGTTCATGGACTTATAATGAGAATGCTAAAATAACTTTTATAAATATGTTCAATATATTTAAGAATTTAAAGAAAAACATAAACATAATGTGGAAAGAAATGGAAGATTTAAAAAAAAAAGAACCAAATGGAACTGTTAGGAAAGAAAAATAAAATATTTAAAGTAAAAATTACATTGCATGGTATTAACCACACTTTGGACATAAAAGATCAGTGAACTTGGAAGCCAAGCAATAAGATATTTGAAATGAGGCTTACAGAGGAAAAGATAAAAATAAATGAGACCCTAAGAATGCATGAAACCATATCAAGCAGTATAGCATATATGTAATTGGGATCCCAGAAATAGAAAAAAAAAAGAGAAGAGAAAAAAATATTTGAAGGGATAATAGAGATTTAAAACACACAATGCTAAAACATGATAATATTGAAAGAAACAATAGATAAATCTAAAATTATAGAGATAGATCCAAAACTTTTTTTCTCAGTAATTGATATAAAAAGTACAGGAATCAGTAAGGGTATAGAGGACCTGAATGACACTACCAAAGAACTCAAACTATCAGACATTTCTAGAAAACTCCACCCCTCAACTAGCAGAATATACATACTTTTCAAGTACACATGAAACATTTCTCAAGACACAATAGATGCTATTTGCCAAGTTTCAGTACATTTCAAAAGATTGAAATCATAAGAAATTTAAATAGAAATTACTAAAACACATCTGGAAATACCCAAATATTGGGGAATTAGATTTCATAATTTCATAGGAATGCATAGCTCAAAAAAAACCAAAGGAAATAAGAAAAAAAATTGAAACTAAGTCAAAATTAAAATGCAGCATATAAAAATGAGATGTATGTAAAGCATTCCTTAGGAAATTGTGGCTTAAAATCCTTATACAAGAAAAGAAAAAGAGCTAAAATCAATAAAATATAAAGCTGAAAAGCAACAGAAGAAAATAAATGGCACAATTAAAAACTGGCTCTTCGAAAAAAATCAATGGAATTGCTAAAACCTCAGGTAGAATGATCAAAAAACAAGGGACACAAATTATAAATATTAAGAATAAAACAGAGTGCCTGGATGGCTCAGTTGGTTGAGGATCCAACTGTAGATTTCAGCTCAGGTCATGATCTCAGGGTTGTGAGATCAAGCCCCACATCGGCTCCACACTGGGCATGGAGCCTGCTTAAGATTCTCTCTTTCCCTCTATCTCTACCCCTCCCCACCCTTGCTCATGTTCTCTCTCTCTCTCAAAAAAAAAAAAAAAAAAAAAAAAAAAGAGCAAAAAGAACAAAAAAGAATAAAATAAAATAAAGAACACCATCATATAACCCACATATATTAAAAGAACAGTAAGTGAATATTGTAAACTGACTCAAAAAGAAATAAAAAACCTGAATAATCCAAGTAGGATATTGAATTTGTAACTCAAATTTCTCATTAAAAGAACTCAAGACCAAAATGATTTTATTAATGACTTTAATCAAACATTTTTTAAAAGTATTATACTAATCCTACCCAATTCTTTCAGAAGCTTCAAAAGGGAATACCACATCCCTACTCATTTTCTGATGTCAACATTACCTTGATACCAAAATCAGACAAAGACATTATAAGAAAAGGAGACTGCAAACCAATATCATTATCTACATAGACAAAAATAATTCCTTAATAAAATAATAGTAACGAATTAGATCCAGTAATATGTATAAAGGATGATATATCTTGACAACATGGAATTTACCCCAGGAATGACAAATTGGTTTAATATTTGGAAATCAATTAACTTAGCATGTTGACAAAATTTTTAAAAATATAGAATCATCCTAATAGATGTAGAAAATGTATTTAACAGATGTTCATGATAAAAGAAAACCTTCTCATTTCCTATAGAAGGAATTGCTTTTATTTTTTAAAGATTTTATTTACTTATTCATGAGAGACACAGAGAGAAAGGCAGAGACATAGGCAGAGGGAGAAGCAGGCTCCCTATGGGGAGCCTGATGTGGGACTTGATCCCAGGACCCCAGGATCACAACCTGAGCCAGAGGCAGATACTCAACCACTGAGCCACCCAGGTGCCCCTAGAAAGAAGGAATTTGATCAAAACTTTTATAAATACACTAAAACTAACATCACACTTAATTGTGAAAAAATAAATGCTTTCACCCAAAGATTGTGAACAAAGAAAGGGTGTCAATTCCCACCACTTCAACTTTGTTCTAAAAGTCATAGACAATCCAATAAGATAAGACAAATAAATGAAAATGATACATAAAAGAGTGTGATAGTGTGGTTTTTAAAAGAAATATATATTTGGTCTTCCTCCTGTTTCTAGAATGGAGCTCCAAAAACCCTAGGAATTTCCTGTGATGAAAGCAATAAAGTTGTCTTTTGATATGTTAATAAAATGACTTTGGGAAGACCCTAGGGTCACCTAAGAATGAGGAACATTCACCTGGAGGAACCAATCATGTGATCAGAAGTGTGGAACTTTTGCAGTCCCCAGTGCCTGAACTCTGAATAGGGAAAAGGAATTGGAGAGGGACTGGAGTCAATCACCAATGGCAATCATGCCTATGTAAGAAAGCATTGATGAAAACCCCAAAGAAAGGGCTGATGAACACCTTTATGTCGGGAGGGTGATCCACCCCAACTCCACAGGGAGAGAAGCTCCTGCATTCAGGATCCTCCCTGACTTCATCCAATCTATCTCTTCATCTGGGTGTTCATCTGTATTCTTTATTATATCCTTTAATAAACTGATAAATATAAGTAAGTCTTACCCTGACTTTGAACCTTTCTAGCAAATAATTAAATCCAAATCAGGGGTGCCTGGGTAGCTTCAGTCAGTTAAATGTCTGACTCTTGATCGCAGCTCAAGTCTTGATCTGGGGGTCATGAGTTCAAGCCCCAAACTGGGCTCCACACGGCATGGAGCCTACTTTAAAAAAAAATCAAATCTGAAGAGAGAACATCATGGAAACTTCCAATTTATAGTCACATCAGATAGAAGTTGTGGGTAACCTAGTGCTCTGTACTTGCAATTCGCACCTGAATTGGGGGACAGGGCAGTCTTGTGGGACTGAGTCCTTAATCTGTAGAATCTAATGCTATTTCTAAATAGATATGTCAGAATTTAGTAAAAATGTAGCCCCCCCCCCAATTGTCACAGAGACTTCAAAATCGTCAGAAATGTTGTGAGTGGAGAAGCTGTGTGGAGAGGAGAATCCTCTCCACAAGAGAAGAACTAGGATTTTCCCTAACACGAAAGGTAAAATTGCTTTTATTTACAGATGGCAAGGCAATGTATGTAGAGAATCCTGAGGAATCTAAAAAACAAAACAAAATAAAATCTGTTAGAACTGGTAAATGGTAAATGAGTTAAGGTCACAGGATACAAAATCAATATATAAAACACATTGTTTCTAATAATGAACAACTAAGAATTGAAATTTATAATAACATCAACAAATATAAAACACTTAGGAACAAATTTACAGTCAAACTTACAAAATACTCCTGAGAGGACTAAAGAAGAATTAAATAAATGGAGAGAGATATCAAGTCCACAAATCAGAATAGTCAATATCATTAAAATTTCAATTCTCCCTGGGGCACCTAGGTGGCTCAGTCAGTTGAGCATCAAACTCCCAGCTCTGTGGGAATTCTGCTTCTCTTCCTATCCTTCTGTCCTCCCATGCTCATGTTCTTTTTCTAAAATAAATAAATAAATCTTTGAAAATAAGATTTCAATTCTTCCCAAGTGGATCTATAAATTCAATGCCATGCCAATCAAACTACTAGAAAGACGATTTTTTTTTTTAGTAATTAACAAGTTCATTCTAGAATTTAAATGGAACTATGAAAGACCTAAAATGGCCACAAGCATTTGGAAGAAGACTAAGTTGAGAAGACTTATGCTACCTGATTTTAAGACTTAATATAAAGCTACAGTAATCAAAACAGTATGATTATGGAATGAGGATAAACATAGATCAATACAACCAAATAGTCTAGAAATAAAACATATATGTAGTCAACTGATTTTTAACAAATGTTCTTAGGCAATTCAATGGAAAAGGGATAATCATTTCAACAAATGGTGCTGGAACAACTAGACATCTATATGGTAAAAAAATAAATTTTAATCTTCATATCATACCCAAATATTAACTTGAAGTAGATCATAAACCTAAACATAAATACTAAAACTTGTAAAACTTAGAGAAAAAAAACAAGAAAATCTTGCAAGTTTGAAGTTGGTGAAGATTTCTTTAAATAAGTTACAAAAAGGATGAAACATTGGACCTTATAAAAACTAAAACCTCCTGCCTTTTGAAAAAAAATCATAATATATAAATATTATATAAAAGGGCTAGTATCCAACACACATATATACACACTCTTACAATTCAATGTTAGAAGACAACTCAATTTAACAATGGGCAAAAGATTTGAACAAACACTTCACAAAACAATGTACACAAATTGCTAATAAGCATATCAAAAGATGCTAATATCATTAGTCATAAGGAAAATGCAATTTAAACCATGATCAGATACAAATACCCAAGTAGCAGAATGGCTAAAATTTTTTAAAGCTGACAACGCGGAGTGTTTGGGACATGTAAAGCAAATAAAATTCCTGTGTGCAGTTGGTGGGAATGTGAATTGTTATAATCACTATAGAAAATGGTATGCCAGTTTCTTACAAAATTAAACATATGCTTACCAAGTGACCTAGCAACTAAACTCTTTTTTTACTCCCCCAAAATTAAAACATATTTCTTTTTTTTATTTTTATTTATTTATGATAGTCACAGAGAGAGAGAGAGAGAGAGAGAGGCAGAGACAGGCAGAGGGAGAAGCAGGCGGGAGAAGCAGGCTCCATGCACCGGGAGCCCGACATGGGACTCGATCCCGGGTCTCCAGGATCGCGCCCTGGGCCAAAGGCAGGCGCCAAACCGCTGCGCCACCCAGGGATCCCAAAACATACTTCTACACAAAAAAATATGTACAATAATGTTCACAGGTTTGTTTTATGATAGACAAAATCTGCAAACAACTAATATCAACAAGTGAATGATCAAACATAATGTGACTTATTCACACATTGAACTAGTACTCAGCAATTAGAAGGAACAACTTGATGGGATGAACTGGGTGTTATACTATATGTTGGCAAATTGAACTCCAATAAAAAATATACATATAAAAAAGAAATAAAAAAATTTTTAGAAAGGGGGAAAAATAGAAGGAACAAACTATTGTTACACACAACATGAGTAAGTCCCCTAAAGAAGCCAGATAAAGAAGTATCCACTATATATGGTTACATTTGTTCAAAACTCTGGAAAACTAATCTAATCTAATCTATGCCAGATAGCAGATCAGTGGTTTTATGGGATAGAAAAGAGTGATTGGCTGGGAAGTGAAAGAAGGGGAATTTTGGAGTTACAGAAATGTTTTGTGTCTTGAATATGGTGGTAGTAACATGTTCAAAACTCATGAAACTATGTATTTAAAATGAGCGCATTTGATTGTATGTAAATTAGACCTCAATAAAATCAGAAAAAACATAGCAAAGAGATATATAGCATCTTATTGTCAATATAGTTTCTCCCAAAATTATGTGGTACATTTCATGAAAGACTTTGGTTTAAAATATGTGTATTTCAAACTTTTTTATTAATTAAATCCTGTCTTTCTATTGGAAAAAATAACATATGTTCTGAAAACAGAAAAATAAAGTAACTAAAATGAGAAGGTATGAAGTATTTTTATAGTAGGGAGAAAACCCATATTGTCTAAAAAGGAAATACACACACAAAGAATGAAAATATAGCTTTAAAATTTTAGGATAGTGAAAATACTCTGTATGATATTATAGTGACAGATATGTGTCATTAGGCTTTTTTGTCCAAACCCATAGAATGCACAACACCAAGAGTAAAAACCCTAAGGTAAACCATGGACTTTGGATGCTTGCAATGTGTCAGTATAGGTTCAACAGTGGTTAAAAAATGTACCATTCAGGAGAATGAAGCTGTGCATGTGGGAAATCTCTGTACCTTCCTCTCAATTTTTTTTAAACCTTAAACTGCTCTAAAAATTAAAACCTTTATAAAAATTAATAGAAATTTTCATCTAAAAACAGTAAATTTAATTTTATGCAAATTACTCATCAATAAAAGAAATTGATGGGGAAAAAGTATAACTTCAATTCATAATATTCATGATCATGTTGAAGAAATATCTTCAATCCAGTAATTCCTTCAGCATATTTTTCTCTAGTACATTCAAGTATGATAAGTATAATACATTTATAAGGCATGTACAGTATGATCCTAGTTCATAAAATTATTTCTATTTATCTACTTGCCCACCACCTACATATCCATAGTTCTGTCTGTGTTCCTAAAGATATGTTTGGAATTATTTTTACCAAGTGCTAAACCTTGTTATCTCTGGCCATTTTGAGTAAATTGTTGCTTTCTCCTTGAGGCCTTTCCTGGATCAACTTACAATTGAATCCTCACCACACTGAGGATTCTCAATCTCTCATCCTAAATTTATTTTTCTCTAGTAAACTCGATCACCATCTGACATACTATTGTTTTTATTTTAATCCACTTTATTACAACATAATTTATATGCAATTAAATGCATTCATTTAAGTATATGCTTGGTCTGTAGCCTTCTTTTCCTATAATGACTTTGATTTTAGTGTCAGGGTAAGTCTGCCCTGAAAATGACTTGAACTCATAAAATCAGTTTGTAGAAGATTGGTATTATTTTTTCCTTAGTTCTCTTTGTGGGAAAAATTTTAGTTATGTATTTAATTTTCTTGGTTGATATAGTATTGTTAGTTTTGTCAGTTTAGTAGCTTGTATCTTTCAAGGAATGGGTATATTTTAATTTGCATGCTTTATTTACAGACAAGAATTTGGTCCTGATAATATTCTTTAATATCCTTTTAATAATGAATATCTTTAGTAATGACACTCCAACATTCCTGATATTGCTTGCTAATTTGTGACTTCTCTTTTTATTGATTAGGTTCACTATAACCTTATCAACTTTATATATCTTTAAAAAGAACCGCTTGCAGTTCATTGACTATCATTTATTCATTTGCTATTATACTGATCTCTGCTCTTATCTTCATAATTTCCTTCCTTTTATTTACTGTGGGATTAATTTGCTCCTCTTCTTTCTATCTTCTTAAGATGAGGCTTAGTTCATTGATCTTAGAACTGCTTTCTTTTCTAACATAAGCATTTAAGCCCGTGAATGTCCCAGGAAGCAGTTCCTTAGCTCTTTCTTACAAATTGTGGTATATTTTCTTTCCATTTTCATTCAATTCAAAGGATCTTCTCATTTCCCTATGATTCTGTCTTTGACCCATGGGTTACTTAAAACTGTATTTTTAGCTTCCAGTATTTGTCAATGTTTCAGAAATCTTTCTAGTATGGATTTGTGATTTAACTCCATTGTGGTCGTATAACTTATTCTTTATTGTTTCAATCATTTTAAGACACAAAAGAGTATACACTACATGTTTTTTAATTCATTGAGAATTGTTCTATGATCAGGTACATGAGGTCTCCTGTTTAATGTTACATGCACATTCATAGAGAATGTGTATTCTGCTGTTGATGGTGGAGTGTTGCTGTTAGTGTTGTTCCAGTCTTTTCTAGCTCTGCTTATTTTTTGTATACTTCTTCCATTAACTACTGAGAAAAGAGTGTTAAAACATTGCTGTCAGGTATGGCTTCATATATTTTCAAGCTTTCATTGGGAATAAATGGATGGGATGGTTATGTTTCCTTTACAGATTATATCTTGTTATCATGAGAGCAATGCTTCTTTTCATCCCTGGTAATAGTCACTGTTCTGAAATCTTTGTCTGACATTCCACTTTAGGGTGATTAAAATTTGCATGGTATATCCCTTCTCAGTCTTTTACTTTTAACCTACCTTTGTATGCAGCCTGACAATCCGTCTTTTAATTAGTGTTCTTAGATGATTTATTGTTTGGGTTTTTTTTTTTAAGATTTTATTCATTTATTTGAGAGAGAGAAAGAGTGAAAGCATGAACCGGGAGAGGGGCAAAAAGAGAAGCAGACTCCCACTGAGCAGGGAGCCCAACTTGGGACTCTATCCCAGGGTTCTGGGATCATGACCTGAGCCAAAGGTAGATGCTTAACTGACTGAGCCACCTAGGCGCCTTTATTATTTATATTAGTACTGTTATTGTTGGGTTTTAACCTACTTCCTTGCTATTTGTACTATCTGAACTTTGTTCTTTTTTTTTCCTATTTTTTTTATTCATTGAGTACTATTATTCCATTTTATCTTTACTATTTGTTGTACTTTACTGGTTCTTCTAAGATTTATAATATACATATTTAACATATCACAGTATATCTGGAAATAACATTTTTATATTGTGTTTCCCCATATAACATAAAACCATCACAACAATATACTTCCATTTACCATCTCCGGTTTTCCTTTTGGTGCTCTTGTTAGCATGTTTTAATTCCTCATACCTTATAAGCCCCATAACACATTGCTATTTTTGTTGCTATAAACATTTAATTATCTTTTTAAGAGTTAAAAGTATTTTAAACATCCATACCACAGGCCCATGTTTCCCCAGCTGTCCACTGAGGGCCCCTAGGACACTGTGGCAAACTCACAGGAACACCATAAGGTATTTGCAATTTTCTTGAAAAACCTAATATTCGACATCCACTGGAAAAGGCATGAACTACTAGCTAGAGATAGTTGATAGCTTTAATACTTGTTACTTGTGATAGCAAGTATCACACAAAAAAATCGGTGTGAAACAGGCAAGGGAGTGGTGGTCACTGATCTGATCTGATTCTAAAGTCTGATTTTTCAGTCTAAAGTCTGAAAAAGCATTGCGATACCCAACAGGGTAAATAAATAATTGTGGCTATTCAGCTCAAATTAAAATGCTAGATTTTCTTCCAATCTACATGTAGTATTATTTCAAATGGCTACTAGGTGATTCAGACATCAATACCTTAAGTTGTGTGGCCTATTTAATAAAAACAAGGGCTAAGGGCAGCCCCGGTGGCGCAGCGGTTTAGCGCCGCCTGCAGCCCAGGGCGTGATCCTGGAGACCCTGGATTGAGTCCCACGTCAGGCTCTCTGCATGGAGCCTGCTTCTCCCTCTGCCTGTGTCTCTGCCTCTCTCTCTCTGTCTCTATGAATAAATAAATAAAATCTTTAAAAAAACAAACAAACAAATAAAAACAAGGGCTAAGCATTACTTTGAGCCTTTAGATGCTGTGAGGGAAAAAAAAAAAATTACCGAGCCAGTAAGGATATCATGAATGGAGAGATTTTGAGAATCTCTGCCATTGAATATTATCCAGCCACTAAAAATAATTAGATGTATTTCCAGATGACATGGAAGAGCTTCTATTAAGTATTATCAAGTGAGAAGAGCAAGGTTCAAAAAAGTATATATAAAATGAGCCCACTTAAAAAAAAATTTAACAAAATCTCCAACTTGGGTGGATTTGTATTTGATATCAGATTGCAATTTCCCTCTTTTCTAATTCTTTTAAGGAGAATAAGCCTGGTTCACAAAAAAATAACTGAAGTTTTAACTAAAAAAGAAAGGTGGGTTAAATCTAGAACTTGCTGTTGTATAGAAGGTGAGCTGAAGACATTTTTATTAATATTAAATAAAAGAATTACCCCTAGAAGCTGGAGGAATACTTGGGTTACATTTTTAAAAAGAGAAAAGAAAATAACAATAATAACAACCAAAAAAAAAAAAAAACAAAAAAACAAAAAAAAACAAACCCTCTTTATTCAAAAAACTAACCAGAAACTGTGACCAGAAAAGTAAGGATATGTAAATAAGCCTACCTAACCCATCTACAAAGTTTGATGGCTTCCAAGGACAAAGTGCTGGGCCAGGAATATCACTACATCTTCTTCCAAAGTACAGATATTAGAAAGGAAAAAGATGGAAGCCCTGTCATTTTCTTGAGTTGTTTTTTTTTTTAACTTATTTCTGTAAATTATACCTCACCAGCAAGTTCATCCACATGAGAAATACCTCTTAATCTCTCCCATGTGGACTTCTCAATATTTTTCTTCAGCAGACAGGAAATTAAACACTCTATATTCTTAGTCACATCAGGACATCAGAGTCCCCTTTTTACAATCCAGAGATATTGCATGACCTCTGTTTACTTCAAGATGTAAGCAGCCAGAAGCTTCTGATACATCAGATTTGGTATCTGCAAAAGGAAAGAAAGAGAATAGAAAAAAATATTCCCTCCTGAAAAAAAAAAAAAAAAAGAAAAAAAAAAGAAAAAGAAAAAAATATTCCCATATAGGCACTAAATGATACCCATTACCACTACTGCTGAGTTAATTATCCTAAGGCCCCATAGTCTCTCAGGGGTAAATTCACATACATCACAACCTATCACTATGCCTGGCACATAATAATGCTCAATAAATCTCTCTCTTTTTTTAAGATTATATTTATTTATTCATGAGAGAGAGAATGAGAGGCAGAGACATAAGTAGAGGGAGAAGCAGGCTCCATGCAGGGAGCCTGATGTGGGACTCGATCCTGGGACTCCAGGATCACACACTGAGCCAAAGGCAGATGCTCAACCACTGAGCCACCCAGGTGTCCCTCAATAAATCTCTTCATTGAGTGAATAAATACATTTTTCCCATTGAACATGGACACTATGGAATTTTCATTCCCTGTGATTTACTTACTTTCATTTAGGACATATGGTATATCCCCCCAGTGCCAAAACATCCAAACAAAAAGACCAAAAAAATCAGCCCCAAACTTTGACTATTTTGATTGAGCATCAAAAAAGTTCTGGAATCTGTACTGTCTAAAACAGTACCCACCAGTCATGTGGCAATTTATATTTAAATGTAATAACATTTAAAATTAGTTTCTCAGTTGCCCTATCCAATGTCAAACGTTCAATAACTACATGTGGCTAGGGGCTATAGCGTCAGCCAGGTCAAGTACTAAACATTTACATTGATATAGAAAATTCAAAGTTCTGTGGCATGGAAAGTTCAAGATGATTGCCTGAAACTTTTTCATTTCATCTGTGTGTTCTTTTTCTTTTATAAATATATCAGAGGTTCAAGATCTTTTCTAAATATATGGTAGAGTCCCTTACAGAAAATGATTTGGGGAGTCAGTTTTTCCTGTGATCAGGGCTTGTGAAAATTTCTACGAGATTGAGGAGGGCCTATTAATACATGCTGAGGTAGACCTAGTATTCTCTGAGAGCAGAATCCTTTTCTTTGTTCATATTTCTCTTCCCAACAGTCAAGAAATTCCACTTAGTAAAGGCTAAATAATGTTCAATATATGTATGTATTCCCAAAGATTATACGCTCACATGCCTCTCACATATGACGCATTTAGTTCAGATGTTAAAGGCATAGTAGATTCCACTGCATAGGTTGAAAGAAAGGGCTTGCCTATCAGTAGCTTTCTCTTTTTATGAGATATGCCTTTCCCCTTCCGGCTCCAGGGTAGTCAGTCTTTCCTGTCTTCTATAGTACTAGATCTTACTAGATCTCATCTAATGATGGCACCTTCAGAATTTATGATGATTGATCAAATACCCTAACCTGATGACGAATGTACTAGGCAAAAATAGAATTTATTACCAGCTATGGTCTGAAATGTTTGTTTCCTCTGCCCCTCATTCATATGTTGAAATCCTTGTCCAAATGATGATATTAAAGGTGGGGCTTTTGGAAGATAATACTTAAGTTATGAGGGTGGAGCCCACATGAATGGAATCAGTGTCTCATAATAAAGGCTCCAAAAAGATCCTTAGCCCCTTCCACCATGTGAGGACACAACAAGAAGACAGCCATCTGTTACCCAAGAAATGAGTCCCCGCTTGGCCATGGGTGGCACCTTGATCTTAGACTTCCAGACTCCAAAATTGTGAGAAATAAATTTCTGTTGATTAAAAGCTACTCAATCTACGCATTTTGTTGTAGTAATCCAAATGGACTAAGATGTTTTCCATACTGGTATCCTGAGAGTAAAAAGGATAGTACAAAGAGTTATCCTGGGACACTAGACAAAACCTAAAGCCACCCAACTGGTTTTGTTCTGATCTTTCAGTAGATTTATGCTACGGTAGACAAAATGTTGTGCACTCCCAAAATTCATATGTTGAAACCTAATCTCCAATATGTTAGTATTTGGAGGTATGGGAGGAGATTAGATCATGAGAGCTCGACCCTCATGATCTAATGGGATTAATGACCACGTGAAAGAGAGTTCCCTCCACACATCTACCATGTGAAAACAGGCATCTCTGAACAAGCAAGTGGGATTTCACGAGACACCAAATCTGCCAGTGCCTGGATCTTGGATTTCTCAGCCTCCAAAATAGTGAGAAATAAATTTCAATTGTTTATAAGCCTCCCAGCCTATGCTATTCTGTTATAGGAGCCTGAACCAGACTAAGATATATGACTACCTTTGTCTTTAATCTTTTAACTACTAGGAAATGTTAACTTTTCCTGGGTTTTTTGGACCATGGTTTCCATGAGTTTCAGGCATTCTCAACAATACATTTCTACACATATAGCCAGATTTGTGAATTCATCATGCTCATTGGGCTCATGTTATTTATGTTCATTGATTAATATAATCCATGTTTTACTCTTGTTTTGGCAGCAATTAATTACAGAGGCTTATATCATAGAAGTCTATACAACAGTGCCAAATGAGGACTTCTCATGGTTTGTCAAGCTGCCTGATATCCTAAGATAAGGCCTTTGGTCAGGACTTTGTTAAAATGGCAAATAAAAGCCTTGAGCAAGGCCATTAGGATGTTCCCATGAGAACAGAACTCTGATTGGACCTTAGGTAAAAGGAGGTAGCAGGAGGAGGAAGTTTGTTCAAAAAAGGATGATCCTGAGGTCATCCTTGCCTAAAAGCAATGTTACTAGACTCTAGTCTAGCCAGTCATTGATTGGGAGAGGATCCTTGGTCAGATCATTTTTTTAATATCAGAAAAGATTGATTTCCATTCCGTAAATATCTTCCAGTTCATTTAAATTAAAAAGTGTTTCTTCTTTGGCATTCTTCCCCTGGCTACATTAGCAAAGGAGAGCTCAATCCATGACTCAGCCAGCCTGCCTAGGAGCACTGATGTGATGCCTCCTCTCTGACCCTCACCTTCCCTTAAGGAATAGTGAGGAGGTAGTTCTCAGGAATCACTAAAAGTCTCTCAGGAAAAAAAAAAAAAAAGAAAGAAAGAACTGTCTCTCAGAACACAGAGCCTTCCCTATAACCATTTATCATGTCTCTCAGTGCTCAGCAAAGAGAAATAGCTCCCTGCATTTGCTCTTAAAGGGACTAAAAAAAAAAAAAGTAATGGTTGTCCACGGATTTGATCACAATAGGGATATTTAATGGAACAGAAAGTGAAAGATTTTAGTGTTTCATGTAAGTTATCCCAGTATGCAATGTGGAATGGGTGCCTGGAGAAATGTGAGTCCCCAGTACAGGGCTTTGACATTTCTGTATGCAGAATGGCAGCACTTTCAATAGGAAATAGTGTTGCAGTGCTCAAGTGAGAGCTTCTTTCTTGCCCTTTGGGAACTGCTCTGCCAGGACTCATCCTTAAGTGCAGCATCAGATGAGAGTGTCTGGTGGGTTCTTTTAATTCTTGAATGGCAGCAGCACTGGCCTGGGCCATGGGTGTCACCCCACGAGCTCCTCCAGCACAGAGTGATGCAACTAGCACAAATATACCTCCTTTGCACATTCTATTATGTGCACTCACATTTGTGTTTCATCACAATGGAGGAAAAAAAGCCTAAGATGGGGCAACCTAGTTGATAATATAAAATATAATTATATAAATAAAATTATAAAACTACACAAGAATATATGACATTCCTAAGTGGTAATAAATTGAAAAGTAAGGGCTTTGTCCTCTATTGGGTATTCATAACCACAAAGCTAAAAAAATTTTTTTTGTAGAAGATCACGTATGTGTTAAGATCTACAGAGCCTTTCTAGCACCAAGAGAAACAATACTTTCTTTCAGTGATGGATGAAATTCCACTATCAGAGAGCTATTCATTTCCTTTAAGCCTTATCCATGGCAGGATGGGAATATTCAGAGTACTTGGCTATTATGATGGGAATGGTGTCAGCTAATAAGGATCCTTCCAACTCTCTCAGTCAGCTAGAAAACAAACAAAAAATCACTGTTTCCACACTTTATTTGTTTTGCCTATGCTCCTTTGTCAAAGATCAGTTGCGTATGTTTAGCGGGATCTGTTTCTGGGCTCCCAATTCTGTTCTATTAATCTGTCTTGATTACTGTAGTTTTATAACAAATCTTGAAGTCAGATAGTCTCAATCCTCCAACTTTGTTCTTCTTCAAGGTAATTTCTGCCCCTCCATTTAAATGTTAGAATGAGTTTGTCAGTGTTGATAAAATAATTTGCTGACATTCTGTTTGGGATTGCACCAAATCAATAGATAAATTTGGGAAGAATAGATATCTTGACAATATTGAGTTTTCCTAACCCTGAATATGGAATATCTCTCCATTTACTTATTTTTTGATTTCATTCATCAGAGTTTTGTAGTTTTGCTCATATAGACCTTATACATATTTTGTATAGGCATAGATCTATGCCTAAGTATTTTATTTTGAGGGGTGTAAATGTAAACAGTATCGTGTTTTTAACTTCAAAATCCACTTGTTCATTGTTCGTATATAGGAAGACAAATGACTTTTCATATTAACCTTACATCCTACAAGCTTGCTATAAACATTTATTAGTTTCAGGGGTGTTTTTTCTTCCTTCCAATGTGTATGCCTTTTATTTCCTTTTCTTACCATATTGCATGAGCAAGGACTTACAGTTTGATGTTGAAAAGAAGTGATGAATGGAAACATCCTTACCTTGTGCCTGATATTAGTAGGAAGGCTTTAAGTTTCACAGCATTGAGTGTTATGTTACTCTAGGCTTTTTGTAGACAGTCTTTATCAAATTAAGGAAGTTACCCACTATTCTTACTTTCCTGAGAATTTTTATCATGAATGAGTGTTGGATTTTGTCAAATGCTTTTTCTCCATCTATTGATATGATCATGGGATTTTTGTTCTTTAGACTGTTGATATGATGGATTACGTTGATTTTCTTGACACTTCCCTACAGGTAGGGTCTAAAATGCTAGGATCTAAATGCAAATTTTGTCCAATTAGAAGCCTTATGTGGAACTAGAAGGACAGTTCCATTTTTCTGCACTGCCATTTCCTGCAGGAGGGCACAATAAAAAAGCCAGGGGTTCTATAGCAACATTCCAGATCCCAGCCTTTTGTGAGTGTTGACAGGCAGTTGTGGCAGCTCCAGGCAGCAATTTCCTGACCCATGGATCACAGCCTTCATGGAATTTTTTTTGTCTTTATGATTCTCCACCTTTCTGATCATGGTAAACCTAGTCTCCTCCAGAACTTTAAACATTATTTTTTTTAAGATTTTATTTATTTATCCATGAGAGACACATTGAGAGAGAGACATAGGCAGAGGGAGAAGCAGGCTCCATGCAGAGAGCCCGACGTGGGACTCGATCCTGGGTCTCCAGGATCATGCCCTGGGCTGAAGACAGCGCTAAACCGCTGAGCCACCCAGGCTGTCCTCAAATATTATTTTTTAACGTCTAATTCTTGTATGAAAATTCTTCCTGCTTAGGATACCTCAAGTAGCTTCTATTTCAAAAACTGAATAGGGACTTTCACAGATGTGAATAAGCATGCCTATTGGGGAGAGGGAATGAAGCAAGGGAGGGAATAAAATTCCTCATGAAAACATGAGCTCTAAAACATGGTGAGAAAACAAGGCTGACAAGGAAATCAGTCCTTTTTCATATGTGACTGAAAGATGGTTTCCCTTAAAATTGCTTCTTTGAAAAAAGTTTATTGGTAGGTCAAGCTGGCCTTTCTCACAAAAATACAATAAAAAAAATCATCATTGTACCTTCCAACTAATATCCAAGTAAATCTCATTGCCACTACAAAATGTCTTTCATTTGATTTTTTTGTTCTATATCACCTTATTCAGCCCTCACCATTTTAATAAAATAAATAAGATTAGAAGCCATCTTACAGCTATTTTAGTTAAGTGTTGCTATTTTCTACATACAAAGAGGCCAAGTCGATATGATTTCTTAATAATGATCTATACACAATCTAATGGCTACACATGATCTAATGTTACCCCACACCTCATAGTACTGCAGAGGAAAAAACAATAAATGTCACAAGGTAATTTTAGACATTTAATGGTTAACACACATGACAAAGTAGGAATAAAGTTTCTCAATAACCTCCCCTTGACCTGCTTCATCACCTGAAGAAACCTAGAATCTCTAACTTCCTACAGAGACAGAAGAAAAGATTTCTTAGTAGCATTTTAGCAAGTGAAAACTCCTGACCTTGTGAGGCAAAAAAACAAGTTCTTCCCATCTTTAACACAATGCAAAGCAGTGACAAGGAGAAATCAGCCATTTTCTTCCAAGTGGTCTCTGCTCAGTCCTTGAGTCCATATATTATCATTTTAACTGGAGGTCTCTCCAAGGATGATACCCACTGGACTGAAGAGAAGTTAGGCACTGTTGGCTTAAGTGTGTTTGATTATGGCTTAAAGGTGTGCTGACGACAACTGGACCAGGGTTGAGGGGCTTCCAAGGGCCTTGAAGATTCTCTGAGATCTTTGGCTTTGACGCCAAAGACTTGATTTGGCTCTGAACATCTGACAGCTCATTGTTCTCTTACAATCTTCAGGGACCAATTATATACCTGCCTGGAAATGAAAACAACTTCTACTTGTGTCCTCAGAGCCCAAATATCCAGGGACACACCTCTCATAAGATTGGAACCTGGATCACTGGGTTCATCCCACATGGTGGATTTGGGTCTTCACCATGGCTGCGCCTCATCAAAGAAATGCAAGAACATCCATTCATCAGGTCCACTTGCCTGCAGACCTCCCTTAAACCAGACAAAGCTGAGGAGGAGAGACCAAGAAACTTGCCTCTGGATAACTGACATAGGTGTCACAACAATTCATTCTTGCCACTGTGACCATGATGGAATTCTCAGTCGATGTCTGTAGGCTCTGCATTCACACACAGCTCTCACATGCTGGGCTGCTTTCCGTTGTTGCCCTGAGCACAAGTTAGTTGACGCTGTTGTGGAAGACCATGGAGTTCCTGAGCAATATTTGTAAATGCTCTCTCAGTATCTGTTTGCTCTGTGTTTACACATAATTCTGGTAAACTCTTTTTCTGTTCCCTTCAGCACAGATTAATTGCATAGATGTCCCAAAACCCATTTTATAGTTATTGACCAATATTTACAGGTTCACATTCAGTGCCTATAGACTCTTTTGTTCCTATAACATTTGGCAAAGCTTGGGTATTGTTGTTGTTTATTTCATTGCATACCAATTAGCATAAGAGTGGGTGGGTTTGCAAAAGACAGTCAACTGACACCAGCAAGAAGTAACTTAATGTGACAACTTAATGTGAAAAGATTAAACAACCATGAGATTATATAGATATTAGACCTCAAAAAGAAAGATAGCATGATATCATCTAGGTTGAGGTGACTGACCCTACACATCTTATAGGCCCTAAGAGCAGACAGTTTAATGCCCAAAACATTAAGTGATATTTTTATGATGGTGTCAATAAATCCTCAAGAAAGGTTTTACATTATATTCAGCTTATTTTATTAAAGGATGGGAGCATATAACGCATTTTATCCAACTTTCCATACAAATTGATATAATTTGGCACTTGAAGGGGTAATCTTTTGTTATAATGATAATAACAGCCACCACTCTTGAGTGCCTCCTTCATGCTAGGCAATGTGCCAGATATTTAATAAAAAATTGTCATTAATCCTACCAGGTAATGATGCTACCACCTAGTCAGCCATGGATCTTAAGAGTTTGGGGAGGTAAATTCATTCTGTTACAGCCAAGGTAATTGATTTTTACTTTGAGAATTAAAGACTTTCTTTTTTAAAAAAGGAGAAGAATGTATAATGATTTCAGTCAATTTACCGTACTAAACTGATATGATTTGGAACTTGAAAGATAAGCTTTCTTATACTACTACTACTAACGATAATAATAAAAGTCATCACTCTTAAATATCTGCTCCATGCCAAGCAATGTATCTGATCTTTCACATAAATATCTTAACTCCAGACAGGTGGTTATTACTATTCACATTTTACATGGTAAGAAACACTTTGTCTAGGGGACTATCATCTGCTTTACGACAATAGGTGAGTGATGGAGCCAAGACTCAACTCCACTTGCATAAGAACCTAAAGCTAGACTCTTCCCAATCCCAGACCACTCCAGTTAGAGAGGAAATACCCTTAACTGCACCTTATGGTTCCTGAACACTGCCCTAAAGGAGTCACCTCTGCAAAGAGCTTCCTGGTATAGTGGAAAGGTTCCTATTTCTATCCCTCTTTACCATGGAACAGTGTTCTCAGCCAGGAGGAAGAGAGTTCTACATCCTGTAAATTTGAGGCAAGGGAGAATTTTAATCATCTAAGAGGAGCCCAGCCAAAGTAATTCCTTGATGTCACCAGCTGAGTCCATCCACTTCTCAGGGTGATCTGGCCCTTCTCCATCACATTCAGTTCTTGCCCTGGCAACTGAAGACACCCTAAACATGGTCTCTGGACTTGGAAGGAACCTCTCCTGGTGCCCACAGGAAAGGTGCTGTGCAGTTAGGTGAGCATCCCCAGGGCAAGTTGACTCCACTGGGTTCTCTTACTTTCCTACAGTGAGAGTCCCAGAAGAGTCCATGAACACAAAATATCATTCTTTCCTTCTTCCATAAATGTCTTTCTCATGCCTTGTGTAACCTAAAATCCACTGACATCACCTCCTAGATTCTAGACTCTTTTTTTTTTTATGATAGTCACACACAGAGAGAGAGAGAGAGAGAGAGAGGCAGAGGGAGAAGCGGGCTCCACGCACCGGGAGCCCGATGTGGGACTCGATCCCGGGTCTCCAGGATCCCGCCCTGGGCCAAAGGCAGGTGCCAAACCACTGTGCCACCCAGGGATCCCCTAGATTCTAGGCTCTTAGTGGCAGTTGATATGTCCTACTGAGGGGACAAGGAAACATACATCAAAGCTCCATAAACCCTGATGTCTGACTGTAATAATCACCTTCTCTCTTGATGGTGGGAACACATTAGAGAGCTTCCCCAACCTTGGGTGGTGGAAAGTCTTAGGTTTCATGTGCACCCACACATTTTAACACTTCTCTATTGCCTGCCCAACCTCAGTGAAGTCACTAAATACCAGATACAGATTTTTTTAAAGTGGTTTTTTTTCAGGTGGGTTTTAACCAGCCAGTGCTCATTTAGCAGTCTTGCTGTTTGGTTATTGCCAAAGAAGTCCAGCAGAGGCATCTAAAGCATGGGGCTCAAAGTCCATGTCCCAACTTCAGGGTTGATTTAATAGCATTATAGGTCTCTAGCAAGGCCTGGAGTGGTATAATGGCAAAACTCTCCATTTCCCACCTCTACTGGAGTTGCACCCAATCAGCACCAATTTGTTCTATAGCTCCCCTTTTTCTGTAGCACATGTGACCAGGACTATTGCAGGACACATACCACATTGGAAGTTGCTAAGGGAAGAACATCTTATGCTTGAGATTTCATGATTTCTAGACACACCCTCTGCAGGGATTGAATGCAGACAGCCATACAGGTCATGTTTGGAGGGTTCCCTTTCCAACAGAAAAGGCACAGAGAATCACACTTGGTCTCTCACACCCTGCCCCACATCCTTATCAGGGACTCTGTAACTTCTCTATTCAGCCACTTTCTGGCTATAGCCCACAGCAGCCTCTTTCTCCAAACTTCTAGCACTAATAGTCCTTGCCTATCAGCCTAGCATTTTCTTATTGCAGTAGGTAGAATAATGACCCACACCCTCACACCCAGAAATGGAGATGTCCTCATTTTCATCTCTAGAAACTCTGAATATGTTACTCACATAACAGAAGGGACTTTGAAGATGTGATTAAATTGAAGACATTGAGATGGATAGATTGTTCCGGATATGATGTACAGGAAGTCAAATATTAAGTGACCTGGTATTTTAAAAAGTCTTTTGAAGATGGCATAAAGTTTAAAGCACATTTCTAGAAAATCAGAATTATGAATTTCTGAATCTCCTGCTCTAGTATATTTGTGTAACAGATGTGGAAATTAGGGCCTCAATGATTTTCCCAAAGTCATGTCCTTGGTGTTAGGGTAGGAATTAGTACCCTATTTCCTGACTCCCTGCATTCTTTCCATTACCCGCCCCCCCCCCCCCCCCCGACTGCATTCCCTGGCAAAGTGAAACACTTTACAAAATCAACCACAATTTCAGAAAAGATGAAACAATGAATAATGCAAATAGAAAAAGTTTAATCATTTAAATTTGTGTTTGAACATTGAAGCATCTTAAATTTTTATTTTACAAATGTTGTTATGAATTGATTTTGATTTTATTATTTAGCAATTTCCCTATCTTAAATGGCAGCACTAACATTTATTTTCCTGCTGCAAAATTGTCAATCTCCCAAATGTTCTTCCAGGAATTTTAAATGATTTATGCCCTGTCATTGAACCACTCACTACAAATCACATTAGCCCTGAAGAGACAGACATGCCCATGTCTTCCTCTGAGTCAGTGCCAGGGACCAGACCTCTTACCGGATATGGCCAGAGAGATAAGCCATGTTCAGGTATCTCAGAGCCTCAGTAGCAACTGGAAAATATAATTAAGTCAAGCCAAATACTCTTATCATCACCTTGCCCATAAAACAAAGATAATATCCATTTTATTAGACTTCTGAGACTACGAGAGATATTGAGTACACAGTGCCTGGTACACAGCTGGAACTCAACTGATGGTAGTTGTAATATTTATATATTGTTTTGCTTTGTTTTATATATAACTTTTCATATTGACTGCGCATGCAGTCTCTTCCAGATAATTTTATATCTAGATTATTATCATTTTTATTTTTAAAAATATTTTATTTATTTGAGAGAGATAAAACTAGAGACAGAGAATGAGAAGGGGGGAGGGGCAGAGTAGGAAGGGCAGAGAGACAGCGGCAGAGGGAGAGGGAGGAGCAGACTTGCGGCTGAGCAGGGAGCCCAATGTGGGGCTCAATCCAAGACCCTGGGATCATGACCTGAGCCGAAGGCAGACACTTAACTGACTGAGCCACCCAGGTGCCCCTTATATCTAGATTATTAAGAAAGCATTTTCCAGTACTTCCTCCAATGTTTACAGAGATCTACCTGTTTAAAGGTCTCTGCAAAATCCCCACCAGGGGGCACGTGGGTCGCTCAGTCGATGAAGTGTTTGCCTTCATGGGTTGTGGTCCCAGGGTCCTGGAATTGAGCCCTGCCTAGGGCTCCCTGCTCTGGAAGGAATCTGCTTCTCCCTCTTCTTCTGCTCCTATCCCTGCTCATTCTCTCTCTCTCTCTCTCTCATAAATAAATAAATAAATAAATAAATAAATAAATAAATAAATAAATAAATAAAATCTTCTTTAAAAATTCCTCACCAGGGTTCACTTCCTGCCTCTTTGTCAGACAATTCTGTTCTCCTTCCCCCAGTAAAGGCATCTCTGAACTCTAAACATGTTTAAGGAAAATGATTCAAAAGCCTTGAATCGGGATCCCTGGGTGGCGCAGCGGTTTGGCGCCTGCCTTTGGCCCAGGGCACGATCCTGGAGACCTGGGATCGAATCCCACGTCGGGCTCCCAGTGCATGGAGCCTGCTTCTCCCTCTGCCTATGTCTCTGCCTCTCTCTCTCTCTGTGTGTGTGTGTGACTATCACAAATAAATAAAAATTAAAAAAAAAATTCAAAAGCCTTGAATCTCTTCTTATGTTTAGCAGTAAAATCACTGATATAAAGCTTTAGTTTCTACCCTTCTTTACATAATACAATCAATACTTGAAGACTTTAATTTTTTGGAGAAATTTTAAATTCACAGCAAAATTGAGAGAAAGGTGCAGAGTTTTCCATAATCCCCTTGCACTTACAAATGCATTGAAGGACATACCCCAGTATCAACATCTCCCACCACCATCGTAAGTTTGGTACAATTGATGAACCTATAGTGACATTCACCCAAAGTTCATATTTTAATTTTAGGTTCACTCTTGCTATTGCATCTGTTATAGGGTTGGACAAATCTGTAATGACATGCACCCATCACTACAGTATCATATACTGACTGATATTAATTTGGAAAAAATCTTAATCTCAATCTCTTTTGTTCCTTTCTTCTCTTTCTGATATTCCTATTACATATATGTTAGACCTTAGGTGTTGTCCCACAGTGCATGGCTATTCTGTTTTTTCAGTCTGTGTTCTCTTTGCTTTTTAGTTTTAGAGGATTTCTTTTTTTATATGTAAGTATATTTTTATTGGAGTTCGATTTGCCAACATATAGTATAACACCCAGTGCTCACCCCATCAAGTGCCCCCTCAGTGCCCGTCACCCAGTCATCCTATCTCCCCCCCACCTCCTCTT
The DNA here is from genome assembly GCF_048164855.1 of Canis lupus baileyi. NCBI lineage: Eukaryota > Metazoa > Chordata > Mammalia > Carnivora > Canidae > Canis > Canis lupus. The sequence continues at coordinate 12,982,278 of NC_132860.1, forward strand.
CCACTACCCCTTGTTCATTTCCCAGAGTTAGGAGTCGCTCATGTTCTATCTCCCTCTCTGAAATTTCCCACTCATTTTCTCTCCCTTCCCCTATAATCCCTTTCATTATTTTTTATATTTCCAATATAAGCAAAACCATATAATGATTGTCCTTCTCCGATTGACGTACTCCACGCAGTAAAATACTCTCCCCCAGTAAGGACATCGACGTTGAAGCAAATGGCGGGTATTCGTCGTTTCTAATGGCTGAGTAATATTCCATTGTATACATAGACCACATCTTCTTTATCCATTCATCTTTCGATGGACACCGAGGCTCCTTCCACAGTTTGGCTATTGTGGCCATTGCTGCTATAAACATCGGGGTGCAGGTGTCCCTGCGTTTCATTGCATCTGAATCTTTGGGGTAAATCCCCAACAGTGCAATTGCTGGGTCGTAGGGCAGATCTATTTTTAACTCTTTGAGGAACCTCCACACAGTTTTCCAGAGCGGCTGTACCAGTTCACATTCCTACCAACAGAGCAAGAGCGTTCCCCTCTGGTGTGTGAGGTGTGAGGTGGTATCTCATTGCAGTTTTGAATTGTGTTTCCTTGATGGCAAATGATGTGGAGCATTTTCTCATGTGCTTGTTGGCCATGTGTGTCTTCTCTGTTGAAATTTCTGTTCATGTCTTTTGCCCATTTCATGATTGGATTGTTTGTCTCTTTGCTGTTGAGTTTAATAAGTTCTTTATAGATCTTGGATACTAGCCCTTTCTCTGACAGGTCATTTGCAAATATCTTCTCCCATTCTGTAGTTGTCTTTTAGTTTTGATGACTGTTTCTTTTGCTGTGCAGAAGCTTCTTATCTTGATGAAGTTCCAATAATTCATTTTTGCTTTTGTTTCTCTTGCCTTCGTGGATGTATCTTGCAAGAAGTTGCTGTGGCCAAGTTCAAAAAGGGTGTTGCCTATGTTCTCCTCTAGAATTTTGATGGAATCTTTCCTCACATTTAGATCTTTCATCCATTTTTAGTTTATCTTTGTGTCTGGTGCAAGAGAGTGGTCTAGTTTCATTCTTCTGCACGTGGCTGTCCAATTTTCCCAGCACCATTTATTGAAGAGACTGTCTTTTTTCCAATGGATAGTCTTTCCTCCTTTGTTGAATATTAGTTGACCATAAAGTTGAGGATCCACTTCTGGATTCTCTTTTCTGTTCCATTGATCTATGTGTCTGTGTTTGTGCCAGTACCACACTGTCTTGATGACCACAGCTTTGTAGTCCAACCTGAAATCTGGCATTGTGATGCTCCCAGCTATGGTTTTCTTTTTCAATATTCCCCTGGCTATTTGGGGTCTTTTCTGATTCCACACAAATCTTAAGATTATTTGTTCCAACTCTCTGAAGAAAGTCCATGGTATTTTGATAGGGATTGCATTGAATGTGTAAATTGCCCTGGGTAGCATTGACATTTTCACAATATTAATTCTTCCAATTCATGAGCGTGGAATATTTTTCCATCTCTTTGTGTCTTCCTCAATTGCTTTCAGAAGTGTTCTGTAGTTTTTAGGGTATAGGTCCTTTACCTCTTTGGTTAGGTTTATTCCTAGGTATCATATGCTTTTGGGTGCAATTGTAAATGGGATTGACTCCTTAATTTCTCTTTCTTCAGTCTCGTTGTTAGTGTATAGAAATGCCACTGACTTCTGGGCATTGATTTTGTATCCTGCCACACTGCCAAATTGCTGTATGAGTTCTAGCAATCTTGGGGTGGAGTCTTTTGGGTTTTCTATGTACAGTATCATGTCATCTGGGAAGAGGGAGAGTTTGACTTCTTCTTTGCCAATTTGAATGCCTTTTATTTCTTTTTGTTGCCTGATTGCTGAGGCTAGGACTTCCAGTACTATGTTGAATAGCAGTGGTGAGAGTGAACATCCCTGTTTTGTTCCTAATCTTAGGGGAAAGGCTCCCAGTGTTTCCCCATTGAGAATGATATTTGCTGTGGGCTTTTCGTAGATGGCTTTTAAGATGCTGAGGAATGTTCCCTCTATCCCTACACTCTGAAGAGTTTTGATTAGGAATGGATGCTGTATTTTGTCAAATGCTTTCTCTGCATCTATTGAGAGGATCATATGGTTCGTTTTTTCTTTTGCTGATATGATCAGTCACATTGATTGCTTTATGAGTGTTGAACCAGCCTTGTATCCCGGGGATAAATCCCACTTGGTCATGGTGAATAATCTTCTTAATGTATTGTTGGATCCTATTGGCTAGTATCTTGTTGAGAATTTTTGCATCCATGTTCATCAGGGATATTGGTCTATAATTCTCCTTTTTGGTGGCGTCTTTGTCTGGTATTGGAATTAAGGTGATGCTGGCATCATAAAATGAGTTTGGAAGTATTCTGTCCGTTTCTTTCCTTTGGAACAGCTTTAGTAGAATAGGTATTATTTCTTCTGTAAAGGTTTTGTATAATTCCCCTGGGAAGCCATCTGGCCCTGGACTTTGGTGTCTTGGGAGGTTTTTGATGACGCTTCAATTTCCTCCCTGGTTACTGGCCTGTTCAGGTTTTCTATTTCTTCCTGTTCCAGTTTTGGTAATTTGTGGTTTTCCAGAAATACATCCATTTCTTCTGGATTGCCTAATTTATTGGCGTTTAGCTCCTCATAATATGTTTTTTAAATCATTTGTATTTCCTTGGTGTTGATGGTGATCTCTCCTCCTTCATTCATGATTTATGTCTTTTCTCTTTTCTTTTTAATAAGGCTGGCTAATGGTTTATCTATCTTATTAATTCTTTCAAAGAACCAACTCCTGGTTTTGTTGATCTGTTCTACAGTTCTTCTGGTCTCTATTTCATTGAGTTCTGCTCGAATCTTTATTATCTCTCTTTATTTGCTGTTCTTTCTCCAGTTCCTTTAGGTGCGAGGTTAGCTTGTGTATTTGAGTTTTTTCCAGTTTTTTGAGAGATGCTTGTATTGAGATGTATTTCCCTCCTAGGACTGCTTTTGCTGTATCCCAAAGATTTTGAACTGTCGTATCTTCATTTTCATTAGTTTCCATGAATCTTTTTAATTCTTCTTTAATTTCCTGGTTGACCCATTCATCTTTTAGAAGGATGCTCTTTAAGCTCCACGTGTTTGAGTTTCTCCCAAATTTCTTCTTGTGATTGAGTTCTCGTTTCAAAGCATTGTGGTCTGAAAATATGCAGGGGACAATCACAATCTTTTGGTATCAGTTGAGATCTGATTTGTGACCCAGCATGTGGTCTCTTCTGGAGAAAGTTCCATGTGCACTCGAGAGGAATGTGTATTCATTTGTGTTCAGATGGAAAGTTCTGTAATTATCTGTGAAATCCATCTGGTCCAGTGTATCATTTAAAGCTCTTGTGTCTTTGGCAATGTTGTGCTTAGAATATCTGTCGTTTGCAGAAAGTACTGTGTTGAAGTCTCCTACTATTAGTGTTTTATTACCTATGTCTTTGCTTTGGTTATTAATTGATTGATATATTTGACAGCTCCCACATTAGGGGCATAAATATTCATGATTGTTAGGTCCTCTTGTTGGATAGACCCTTTAAGTATGATACAGTGTTCCTCTTCATCTCTTACTACAGTCTTTGGGATATACTTTAATTTATATGATATGAGGATTGCTACCCCAGCTTTCTTTTGAGGACCATTTGAATGGTAAATGGTTCTCCAACCTTTCATTTTCAGGCTGGAGGTGTCCTTAGGTCTAAAATGAGTCTCTTGGGATGCCTGGGTGGCTCAGCAGTTGAACGTCTGCCTTTGGTTCAGGGCGTGATCCCAGTCCTGGGATCGAGTCCCACATCAGGCTTCCTGCATGGAGCCTGCTTCTCTCTCTGCCTGTATCTCTGCTTCTCTCTCTGTGTCTCTCATGAATAAATAAATAAAATCTTTAACAAAAAAGAAATCTAGAACATATTTATAAAAAAATAAATTAACTAAATAAAATGAGTTTCTTGTAGACAGCAAATAGATGGGTCTTGTTTTTTTATCCAGTCCGAAACCCTGCATGTTTTGATGGGATCATTAAGCCCATTCACGTTCAGAGTTACTATTGAAAGATATTAATTTAGTGTCATCATAATACCTATTCAGTCCCTGTTTCTGTGGATTATTTCTTTGGGCTTTCTTCTTTCTTTTACAGGGTCCCTCTTAATATTTCTTGCAGAGCTGCTTTGGTGGTCACACATTCTTTCAGTTTCTGCCTACCTTGGAAGCTCTTTATCTCTCCTACTATTCTGAATGAGAGCCTTGCTGGATAAAGTATTCTTGGCTGCATGTTCTTCTAATTTAGGTCCCTGAATATATCATGCCAGTCCTTTCTGGCCTGCCAGGTCTCTGTGGAGAGGTCTGCTGTTAACCTGTTATTTTTCCCCATAAAAGTTAAGAATCTCTTGTCTCTCACTGCTTTAAGGATTTTTCTCTTTATCTTTGGAATTCGCAAGTTTCATTATTAAATGTCAAGGTGTTGAATGGTTTTTACTGATTTTGGCAGGGGGAACCTCTCTATCTCCTGGATCGAATGCCTATTTCCCTCCCCAGATTAGGGAAATTCTCAGCTATGATTTGCTCAAATATGCTTTTTGGCCCTCTGGCCCTCTTGGCATTTTTTGGAACCCCAATTATATGTAGATTCTTCCTTCTGAGGCTGTCATTTATTTCCCTTAACCTTTCCTCATGATCTTTTAATTGGTTTTCTCTTTTTTTCCTCAGCTTCCTTCCTTGCCATCAACTTGTCTTCTATGTCGCTCATTCTTTCTTCCACCTCATTAACCCTCATCGTTAGGACATCCAGTTTGGATTGCATTTCATTTAATTGACCTTTAATTTTGGCCTGATTAGATCTATATTCTGCAGTCATGAGGTCTCTTGATTCCTTTATGCTTTTTTCCAGAGCCACCAGTAGCTTTATAATTGTGCTTCTGAATTGGCTTTCTAACATCAAATTGTAATCCAAATTCTGTAACTGTGGCAGAGTACTGTTTCTGATTTTTTCTTTTGTGCTTAGTTCTTCTTTCTAGTCATTTTGCTCAGTGCAGAGTGGCTGTATGAGTGGGCTGAGTCAAGAATATAAACCACAACCTAAGTAAATCATCCTAGATGATTCTGCCAAGGTCAGAGACCAGAAATTGAAAAGAAAGATCAGAACAAAATAAAACAAAAGGACCACTAAAGTGAAAAACAAATTTTAAAACAAAGTAGTAAAAAATAAAAGACTAAGAATCCCAAAGAAGAGGAAAAAAAGGTGAAAAAAAAAGCGGGGGGGGGGGGGACTGGGAGATAGTGGTGGTGATGAAACTGTAGTGGAGGGAGAATGTAGTCTACCTGAGGGATTCTAGGGGATGATCCTCTTGGTTCTGAGTATTAAGTTCTGTATGTTAGAAGATGCTCAGTCCCAAATTTACATAAACCAGCAATACTTGTAGAGAGCCCCACCATTGACCACCAAAACATAAATGAGATAAAAGAAGAGGGCAGAACGGGAGTGAAGAGAAAATATAATCTCACAGAATGAACCAGCATAGTATTCCACTTGGTTCTGGGTGCAAGCTGGTTATGTTTTAGAAGGTATTAACTTTCACCATTGTACAACAAAATGAGGCAGAGAAAACAAAAACACAAAGCAGAAAAACATATCTCGTATATCTCCCAAAATTAAATAGAGTATGTTGAAGGGAATCTAGAAGTGGAAAATATATCTAAGACATCTAATTATAGATATATGAAAGTCAGAAAGGAAGAAAATTAAAAATGAAAAGTTGCTAAAATATTGTAGTTAAGGTGGGAAAAGAAAAAATATTGGAAATTTTTAGTCTGATATAAAAACAAGTTGTACTGGAAAAAGGTGGGGGAGAGGAGGGTTACTCTCTAGTTCTATATACTGTAAATCCCTTGACTTCCCCTGGAGCTATCCAGCGCTGCTCGGCCAAGAACTTGCTCTTCCCTGTCCTCCCAGCTGGTTTTCTGGGGGAGGGGCCTGCTGTGCTGATTCTCAGGTGTGTGCACCTGGGGAGATGCCCCGCCCCTCCCCCGCCGGGTGCTGGGCTTAGTGGGAGCTGTTGACCCCGTGAGGCCTCTGTCCCCTGGTGGCCCCAGGTCTCCCAGGCACAGGGTGACACCAGGAGGAACAACCACACTGGCGGCGGCCAGCTCTCCAGCGCTGGAGTCAGCTCCCCCAGTAACTATCGCAGTCTCCCAGTCTACACTGGCTGGGTGCTCCCGGGGCGGGGGGTGCTGACCTGCACAGCTCGGGGTGCCCAGCGGCAGGAGCATCCTCGCTGTCCTGGGCCCTCCTGCCTCCGCCTGTCCTGGGGGTAGCGAAGGATGCTGGGCTGTGTCCCCTGGCGCCCTGGGATCCAGGGCCTGTGCTGCTGGAATCGGGCTCCTGAGGGGCCCCGAAGGCAGCAGGGCACGGCCCCCTCCACCTGGAGCCCCCGCCTGACCGACCCGCTTCTCCCCGGGGCCCCACCAGGCGCGGGCTCCAGCCCTTTACTGCGCTCGGCTGCGTGGGTGCGCTCTCCCCCCCCCCGGTGCCCCTCCTCTGTTAGTGACCCCAGGAACCTGGGGGGCCCACCACCCCTCCTGCGGTCCTGCCCGGTTTCCCTGCTGAGCGCCTTTCCCTCCGGGAAGAATCCGGTGCAGATTGTTAAAGCTCCCGCTTCTCGGGGCTGGGCTCTGCTGTCCCCAGGCTCCCACCGCCCCCCTTAGCCCGGCTCCTCGCGGGGCCCCTCCCCAACTGGATTCTTTTTTTTTTTTTTTTTGCCTTCCTACTTTGCTAGAAGCAAAAACCCTTCTCTCTGTAGCGTTCCAGCTGTTCTCTCTTTAAATCTCAGGTCGAGGGATCCCTGGGTGGCGCAGCGGGTTGGCGCCTGCCTTTGGCCCAGGGCGCGATCCTAAAGACCCGGGATGGAATCCCACGTCGGGCTCCCGGTGCATGGAGCCTGCTTCTCCCTCTGCCTGTGTCTCTGCCTCTCTCTCTCTCTCTCTCTCTCTGTGACTATCATAAATAAACAAAAATTAAAAAAAAAATAAATCTCAGGTCGAATTCGTAGGTGTTCAGGATGTTTGGAAAGTTATCCAGGTAAGTTGCTGGGGCCAGGTGAGGACACTGCTCCTCCGCCATCTGGCCCCGCCCCCTAGTTTTAGAAGATTTCATTGAGAAGCACTCAAGCTCATAGACTCTTTCCTCAGCTATGCCCAGCCTACTAATATGCCCACCAAAAAAAATTCCTCATTTCTGTTATGGTGGGGGGTTTTATTTATTTTTATTTATTTTTAATTTTTTATTGGAGTTCAATTTGCCAACATATAGCATAACACCCAGCACTCATCCCACCAAGTGCCCCCTTCAGTGCCCATCACCCAGTCACCCCAAACCCCCACCCACCTCCCTTTCCACTACCCCTTGTTCCAGTACCAGAGTTAGGTGTCTCTCATGTTCTGTCTCCCTTTCTGATACTCCCCACTCATTTTTTCTCCTTTCCCCTTTATTCCCTTAACTATTTTTTATATTTCACAAATGAATGAAACCATATAATGTTTGTCCTTTTCCGATGGACTTATTTCACTCAGCAAAATACCCTCCAGTTCCATCCATGTCGAAGCAAATGGTGGGCATTTGTCATTTCTAATGGCTGAGGAATATTCCATTGTATACATAGACCACAGCTTCTTTATCCATTCATCTTTCGATGGACACCGAGGCTCCTTCCACAGTCTGGCTATTGTGGACATTGCTGCTAGAAACACCGGAGTGCAGGTGTCCTGGCATTTCACTGCATCTGAATCTTTGGGGTAAATCCCCAGCAGTGCAATTGCTGGGTCAGGGAAGATCTATTTTTAACTCTTTGAGGAACCTCCACACAGTTTTCCAGAGTGGCTGCACCAGTTCACATTCCCACCAGCAGTGTAAGAGGATTCCCCTTTCTCCACATCCTCTCCAAAATCTATTGTTTCCTGCCTTGTTAATTTTCCCCATTCTCACTGGTGTGAGGTGGGATCTCATTGTGGTTTTGATTTGTATTTCCCTGATGGCCAGTGATGCGGAGCATTTTCTCATGTACTTGTTGGCCATGTCTATGTCTTCCTCTGTGAGATTTCTGTTCATGTCTTTTGCCCATTTCATGATTGGATTGTTTGTTTCTTTGCTGTTGAGTTTAATAAAATAAGTTCTTTATAGATCTTGGATACTAGCCCTTTCTCTGACAGGTCATTTGCAAATATCTTCTCCCATTCTGTAGGTTGTCTTTGAGTTTTGTTGACTGTATCCTTTGCTGTGCAGAAGCTTCTTATCTTGATGAAGTTCCAATAATTCATTTTTGCTTTTGTTTCTCTTGCCTTCATGGATGTATCTTGCAATAAGTTGCTGTGGCCAAGTTCAAAAAGGGTGTTGCCTGTGTTATCCTCTAGGATTTTGATGGAATCTTGTCTCACATTTAGATCTTTCATCCATTTTGAGTTTATCTTTGTGTATGGTGTAGGAGAATGTTCTAGTTTCATTCTTCTGCATGTGGATGCCCAATTTTCCCAGCACCATTTATTGAAGAGACTGTCTTTTTTCCAGTGGAGAGTCTTTCCTGCTTTGTCAAATATTAGTTGACCAACCATAAAGTTGAGGGTCTACTTCTGGATTCTCTATTCTGTTCCATTGATCTATGTGTCTGTTTTTGTGCCAGTACCACACTGTCTTGATGACCATAGCTTTGTAGTACAACCTGAAATCTGGCATTATGATGCCCCCAGCTATGGTTTTCTTTTTTAAAATTCTCCTGGCTATTCGGGGTCTTTTCTGATTCCACACAAATCTTAAGATGATTTGTTCCAACTCTCTGAAGAAAGTGGTAGGTTTTTTTTAATATTTAGTTTTTCTTCTTTGGTTCTTTCTTAGATTTCCATTTCTCTGTTCACATTGTGCACCTGTTCTTGTATAGGGTCTTTTTTATCCATCGGAGACCTTAGCATATTAATCATGGTTGTTTTAAATTCCCTGTCTGATGGTTCCAACATCTCTGCCATGTCCGCTTCTTCAACTTGCTCTATATAGTAGGGTTTTTAGCTCTCAGTGTGCCTTCCTGATAGGCAGACATGATGTACCAGGTGGAAGGAACTGCTGTAAATAAGCCTTTAGGAATGTGGTGGGGAGGTGTGGGGGGAAGGAAGCATGCTAGCATCCCAGGCTTTTAGCGAGCCTATGCCTCCGGACTGTGAGCTTCGCCAGTGGTTCTGATTTTTTCTTTCCCCTTAAGGTAGTAGAAGTGGCTAGAGTGGGTTGAAGTTGGGTATTTCCCTTCCCCGAATTGGGAAGCTAGACCTGAATATAGTTGGGAATTTCCATTCTCGCAGGTCAATTAGGTTCTGAATATGCCCCAGCGAATCAGGATCTGCTTAACGAGCTTCTCCTGAGGCAGGCCTTATAAGAAAAACAGAAGGCTCTGGTGTATTTCAAAATGGTGCCTTTTCTCCTCCCATCCTCTCACTGCTGGAAGCACCAGGGGGTTTGTCTCCCATATTTCACTGTGAGAATCTAGTCCAGCTCCTGGAAGAAAACTCACAACTGGGGGAGAGTGGTGTATGACTGAGCACCCTGGGAGTTTTTAATGTGCAGAGCTGCTCACGCTGAGCCTCCAGCAATTCCTCAGTGACGGATCATGTTTTCCTCCGCAGCAGTGGTTCCAGGTTGAGGTCTGACCCTCTGTGTTTTCTCCTGGATATCTCTCCATTCATGGTGACAGCAATTTGCCTGTAAGTCCTCACCTCTCATAGCGTTGCAGAAAATGTTGTTGATTTTAGTCTATTCACCTTTTACTTGCTATTATGTCTTCTGAACAACTTATATGTGGAATGCAGTGTGATCAATTTTCCGTTGAGATTCTCCAGTAGTATGACAGCTCCAAATCTACCCCAGGCAAAAGAGAATGAATTTGTCATGTTGTATTTACTACTGCTGCAGTGGTTATTGTTGTGGTTTTGGTGTTGTTGAGTCTCTATCATACTCAAATTGTGTAGAATAAAAGGAGCAACTTTATAGGTGTGACCCTTGTAAAGGCACAGAAGTTTATATAATAGTTTTCAACCAGACACAAAACTATGGCACACCCTGAAAAATCATAAGTTAAAATATTTGAAATCAGAAAGCACTGAAAACTTATTTAAAAGAATGGAAATAAGAGAGTTTCTCAGCTTGTTGTAAAACAAGATTATTTCCAAACTGACACTGATTCTAGCTTTAAAGTTCTAAAATAAGATCATAAAGTAAAGGGTCAAATAATCAGATGAATATTGTTAAATCAATATATTCTTTGGTAAATTTTATTAGTTCATGTACTATGTAGTCCTAAAGTTTGGAGAAGTGTCAGGGATAGCAGGACATAATCTAAGCAGTGAACACACTCCTACTTCTAAATTCTTCAGTAAATTAGGAAAGGTCTCAGAGGAGAATAGTTGTGTATTTCACACTAGGAGAACTTAGATTTTACAAAGAATTCTTGGGGTAGCTCTTATTTCCCTGTCTTTTTGCTGGAAAGTTCCCTCAAGAAACCAACCCTCCATATCAAAAACAAAACAAAACAAAAACAAACAAAAAAACGAGAATAGTCTGTCTGAAATTTCAGCACTCAACAATTATAAAACCAAGCAGAATGCTGCTCTACCTGAGTTTGGATTTTCTGTAGGCTGGAATTTGAATTGTGGTAGTAGTTGGGAGACTGGCTGGTGAATTTGCCAGAATAAATTCATTTCCATTCATTCAACAAATACTGGCTGAATGCCTATGGGTATGTCAGACTTGGTGCTAAGTGCCCAAAAAGAAGAATTTTTTTTAACCTTGGCCCCGAACTCACCATCAGGTACTTCTTACAAGTTCAAAGAATGCTTGAGGGATGAGTTCCTCTAGAGAGAATGACAAAGTAAAGCTTGAAACTGCTGGGAGCCACCCTAGCACCCTCAGGTGCTAGCACCTGATTCCTCTCACACAGCAGCAGCCTGTGTTTTGTAGCCACCAAAGAACTCAGAGTAAGGAATGAATGTAGGCTTTGCAGGCTTAAGGCAACCTGGCAACCAGGGGACAAGTGCTGAGCCAGCAAAGTGAGGTGGCTACGAAACTGGCTACTAGAGTAGGTCATTTCTCAGCCATTCTGCAGTCACCACTGTACTGATGAATGGTATGGTTGGTTCTCTCATCAGAAAAATGCAGTCCAAGGACACGTATATCTATAAATGATTCTATTTATAAATGATTCGAGGTTCTTTTGTTAGAAACCTCGAGTCATGGGGGCAATCACATTTCTGTCAAAGTCCGCGGTCCCTTAGAGCAGAGCAGTCACCTACAACAGCCTCAAGTGGCAGAGTCCAACCTCCTGCCACACAGTCTCTATGATGTTGCCCTCACCATTTTGGCTCTGCACCTCCAGTGAAAAACCTGTGGCCAAAACTCAGGGCCTACACCACTGAGCCCCAAAGTTCCCAACTGGGTCTCAGCAGGGGCTATCTGTATGTAGCCTCTAGGAGGCACTGAGCCTGGGATCTACCATCCGGAGCCCTGTCCCTTGCTCAGCTCTGCTTTCTTCACTCTGTGCCTAAGTGCATTTTCATCCCATCAACCAGGTTTCCCATTCCTGGTTCCCCCACAGCCTTGCCAATATATCCTGCCAGGAGTTCTCCAGCCCAGAGCTTTCATTCCCTCACGGCAGTGCAGCACCAAGAGTTAAAAAGGAGGAACGCTGAATAAGGACATCTCAGAGGCAGGGTGTCCCCAAGCAGAGGCCACCGACCTGGAAGGGGAAGAGATGTGGCACAAGGCAGGTGTGTCCTAAAGTGCTGAAGCTTTTGGGGACCGCTGCTCTTGTCACTCAGAGCGCAATCGGGGCTAGTTTCTGGCTGGCTGGGGTCTCTGCCTGCCACCTACAGCCCCGTGATGCAGCCCAACCAACCGGGTTCTCAGCCCGCCCTGTGAGTGGGGGGATTTGCAGCCGGGGGCTCTCAATGCACGAGCAATGGCCATGCTTGCAGAGGCGCTGGGATACTGTGTATAGGCTGAGGGTTGTGCACTGCGTGCTTGCTCAGACTCCGAGATCCTGGCAACAGGGAGAAGCTTCTTTCTAGGTACTCTACACGTTGAGGGCAGCAAGTCAGGACTGCAGACCCTCTAGGTGTGACATCGGGAGTGAAAGGATCGGGAGTCGGGTCCTAAATCCCTCCTTTGCGTTGCTGTATAACTCTGTTTTAGGGCACATACTTAAAATTGAGAGTTAGGGTAAGTATGATGAGAGCAGATCATCCCATCATGCTGTTTTTGGATGCAACCCCATGAAAAGCTCAGATAATGTTCAAGGTTTGCCTGTCTCAGGGCGAGCTGCACACACAAAGATCTAAACTTGTTCCTTCATTGCACTTGATAATCAGGTAGGAGCTCAGGGGAAAATGGTTTGGATTCTTTTTTTCTCTTTAAATTATTTTATTCAAGAAGGTTGAGAGGAGGGGCACCTGGGTGGCTCAGTTGGGTAAGTGTCTGCTGTCCTGGGATCAAACTGCACTTGGGGATCCTTGCCTAGCAGGAAGCTTGCTTCTCCCTCTTTCTGCCTGAGGCTCCCCCTACTTGTGCTCTCTCTCTCTGTCAAATAAATAAATCTTTTTTTAAAAAGGCTCTATTTGAAAAAAACAAAAAACAAAAAACAAAGAAGAAGGTTGAGAGGATAGTCAGGGGGATCGCACTGATCTCTGACCCAAAACTCTCAGTTCCCTCCCGCAGTAGGACAGGAAAAACGTGGGGACTCTAGTCCCACCGGACAAAGCTGAAAACAGACAGGACCCACGAATGCAGATGGCCATCCTTCAGTTTGTCCCCCACAGGCAGTGAATGGCCAGGATACTTGGCATGCAGCCTCAGACTACCTCAAAGGGAGCTGGTAGGGAGTGCCACAGTTCTTCTGGGAGTGCTGAGGGTCCTACTTTGCCAGAGGCACCCCTATGCTGAAGGCATCCACCACACTTATGGACACGGTCTTGTCTGGGATCTGGGTGAAGCACATATTGTGCCTGTCGTCCCTGCGATGCCTTCCACTGTGGAAGTCATGACGGTAGGGGTCCCCCCGACAGCAGGTGGGAGCTGGAACTGCTCAGAGGCAATCAGGAAGTTGTGGCCATCGATCTCCTAAACTTCTTTGAGAAAGCACTTCTGTGGTTTGTCCGCTTCTCCCACCAGGCAGCAGTGTCACAGGGCTTTGTGGAAGATGAATCTTGTGGGACCTGGTGCCGAGCTCCGCGTCCAGCCACGCACCTGTGTACTCAGGCACTGATGGCAGGGAGGACACACTGCTGCCAGTCCCCCAGTTGCGGTGGTCCGTGGTCACAGCTACGAGCTACGGGGCAGACTTGCCTTGCCTACCGGGGGACCTGACTCTGGAGGGGGATGGAGCTCAAAATGTGAGCCTCCTCACACCAAGTTATTCAATACGGTTACAAAACCAAGAGCAAAATAGGCAAGTGGCTATCTTAAAATCAGTATTTACCTTGGCGACTTATATACGAGGTCGTGTTCTATGTAGCCCTAAGTTTGCAGAGGTTTCAGGATAGCTGAACATAATCTAAGCAACCCGCATGCATGAAGGTCTACACTTCCTTGAATTTACTCGGTAAGTCAGGGATGGACTCAGTGGAGAATGGTTTTGTAGTTCACACTAGAGGAAGAACCCGCCGTCCGGCCAGTCCACCGTGAGGAGAGCGAGTTTTATTTATTTATTTATTCATTTTTAAAGATTTTATTTCTTTATTCGTGAGAGACACACACAGAGAGGCAGAGACATACACAGAGAGAGAAGCAGGGTCCATGCAGGGAGCCCGATGTGGGACTCGATCCCAGGACTCCGGGATCACACCTTGAGCCAAAAGCAGACACTCCACCGTGGAGCCACGCAGGTGTCCGGAGAGCGAGGTTTAGAGACTCCATTCACCAGTCCCGAACTCACTCCCTCAGGGTCAGGCGGTACCAGGGGTTTAGATGGAAGACAGCGCTATACGGGCATCTTGGAAACTAGGTGTCCCCGACACAGAGGCCACCAAACAGGAAGGGAAAGCCGGGGCACAAGGCACAGGTGCCCCATGAAATGCAAAGTCTCCTGCGGACCGAGGAGAGGGGTGCACCGTTGCCCGGATCACGTACGACGTACCCGGGCGGTGTTTCTGCTCCGCCTGGGAGAACCACCTAACTGGGTCCCTGCCTGCGCGGCTCAGCCCGGGTACAGAGTCCGCCCCCGCCGGGCTGGCACACCTTGCTTGTCACCGCAATTCTGGCGCGTTGCTTGCGCAATTCTCGTGCATCCCTGGCTCACATCTGGCGCAGGGCTCACGCGATTCCTGCGCATCGCTCTCGACCTTCCCTGGTGCGTCCCTGGCGCACATCTGGCAGGTACCCTGCGCCAAAATTGTGCCACGACCTGCCTAGCCCTGTGGGAACCTGTGTAGAGAATGAGGACTGTGCGCTGCCCTCTGGCCAGGAGATCCTGGGAACCTTGAGAAGCTTCTTTCTTAGGGCTCTATGTTTAAGAGCAGCAAGTCGGGTCTCAGGACCTCAGAGGAGCTGGCAGTGGAAAGAACAGGTGGAGGGGTCCTAAAACCCTCCAGTTGGTGGGTCCTGGAGAGAGTGGAGGTGCAACACCGAGAGCATGCTTAACATTGAGAGTGAGTGCGGGTGTGGTTTGAGCAGCTCACCACCTGCTTCGGCGTGTCAGAGGGTCGGAGGCAGCTTGGGCTTGATTCAGGGGGATCCCTCGCGGATGCCCGGGTGTCAGACCCACTGTGCCCGCCTGTGCTCTGGGGAGCACGCGCACGTTTAGAGGTAGAAACGAGTTTGGGGGAAAGCTTTGGGTGTGAGCGTCCGTATCCACAGCAACTCTTCACTATCTTCACGCCAGCTCTGCTCTCTAGTGGAGGACTGAAGGGTGGTGGATGCAGGCACGGGGCTGGAATTTCACGCTCCTGGGATAACTTGGCAAACAGCCGCCGGAAGCCAGGGGCAGCTGAGCAAATGGCTCCAGCAGGCTGAGGAGCGGGAAGTGATGGATGGCGAGCTAGGAAGAGGAAGGGTGGATGTCCATCTGCAGCCCTGGGAAGCATCGGTGCTTTACACCCTCAGGCTCAGCCCCCACGGGGCTACCAGCATCTCTTCACCCACTTGACAGACCGCCAGGGGCCAATTGCAGACGCCACACATGGTGGGAATCTGGAAAATTGAGACCGCGATTTCACTGAATCCTCCATGTGGACCTGAGGGCTCTTCTAAATCCCTCCTTAGCTAGAGAACAGACGCGTTGCTACTAATGAGAACATTTTGTCAGGATGAGACTTTGGTCCCCATTTGGAAGATGCGTATAGTGAGGTGCTGGGAAGTTAATTGCCCTTGATCCTACTGCGTGAAACTGGAATAACTAGAATTCAGTTCTTCTGACAAACTTGTAGCTATTAGTTCCAACACCTGCCTTCCATGTTGTTAACCTTCCAAGCTCCACTGAGAGGGGGGATCAGGGTCAGACTTGGGGAGCCAGGATTCCCTGCCTCCGGAATCTTGCCCTAGAAGCCTGCACTGCTGGGGATGGAGAGGAGCACACGTTCAAACCCCAGCAGAAATGAACCATGACATCAAATTGCCCTCAACTTCCTGTTCATATTAAGGCTATTTTTCCTTGGTTCCCCCCACCCCCTATCCCTCTCCCTCCCTCCACCCCCATCAATGACCTCAATGCAAATACAAGTGGGTTGATCCCGCTGAGTGTTCTAGGTTATAGACGCAAATGGGTGACACAATCCATCAGATACTGAGATCTGTCTCCTCATTGGTTGCTCAGAGCTCCTGGACCCCCGCCCAGACCCAGATCGGCGGGAATAAGAGCAGCTGCTGGTGCTGGGAGGCAGCAGAGCCACTGCTCAGCTCAAGGGTCCCTGCCACATCCACGGTGCCATCGGACACCAACACTGCCACAGCTGCCACCGCCTGTGCTCCAAGCCACCGGCTGCCCGCAGACAGGTAATCCCGAGATTCCTGCTTGGTTGTGTGATTCTCTCTCCTTCTTCTCTCCCTCTTCTGCTTTCGTCTTTCTTGTAGCTGCTCTCCCTGCGTGCACAGACTACTGTCTGGGTCTCCTCATCACAAAATCTCTGTTACTCTGCAATTCATCTCAGGATCCTGCCCCAGGTAACACTGGACAATCTCATGAACTATGGACGTTTGAACTGTAAGTTATGGCATCACTGTTCTCTTTCAGAGGCGTCATGGGATTCTGGAAGTTGTCCCCGTTTCTGGCCATTGGTCTCCTGGTCATGTATCAAGCAGGCATCCTACAGGCTGCACCATTCAGGTAAGAGAATTCTGCTGGGAATGCACTCCCATCTTACTCTTAACACCAGTCTGTCTCTCTTGTGGTAAAAATTTAGCCCCCAGCTCTCAGGGGAAAATGGACATGGGACTCAGGCCCTTTCCACTAGGATTTGGGGTGACCACATCCTCAGAGGACTCACAAAAAGCAGAAAGCCTGGCTACTTATCCAGGAGAAGTGGCAGACAGAGACTCAGAACCTCCATTGTGCTTGTGCTTTGCTTGCTTTGTCTCTGTAGGTCTGCCTTGGAGAACCCACTGGAATCTGCTACACTCACTGAGGACGAAATATGCGTCCTACTGACTGCCGTGGTGAAGGACTATGTGCAGATGAAGGCTCGTGAGCTGCAGCAGGAGCAGGAGACTGAGGGCTCCAGGTGAGGCTCACCACCCTGTTCAGCTCAGGGCATCCCCTCCCTCCTGTCATGCCCAGGAAGGCATATCCCAAGAAAAAAGAGAGAACACAGCAGGACAGGAGGCCAGCACGCTGCCCCTGTTCACCTCAGCCTGGGGTCCAGCTGATCTCAGTCTCCACTGAAACTACAGGTCACACAGAGAGACTATGGTTAGAGCACACATAAAAAGATGCCTTTCTGAAAGCAGTTGGGGAAGGTATGAAGTCCCCCACTCTGGAAATTGGGCTGGCAATACTGAGGTTGCTTCCAGCATTGGAGGAGTTAGGACTGGTAAGTGTGAAGCCAGCAGATGGATCCCATATAGCTCAGGAAACTAGAAATTTGGTTTCTTGTAAACCTGCACATGGCCTCCTCTCCTACTTCATTACACATTTGCAAGGTGAAGCCAAAGGCCGTGCAGAAGATGGGGTCAAGTAGAGCAGGGTCCAAAGTAGGTCTGGGGTCCTTAGATGTGTAGGATTTGTGGAGACGCACATGTTGTCCTGGGGCCAGACCCTTCCCCAACATTACCTCCCAGGGTCCCCTGAGCTTGGAGCATGCTCCATCCCCTGGCTTGGCCCTGGCACCACCAGGTCAAAGGCGAGTGATGCACATGCAGCTACCATAAGGATCTCACTACACTGCATGAAGAACTGATGCACTGCAGCATGTGGAAAGTCAGAAAAGGCCACCTTTCCCCCACTACAGTCCTTCCCCATACTGTCCTGGCTTGGCAAACTCTAGGTTCTCCTAATGGAGGATATATGAGCTGCTCTCCTGCCTGCCCCTACAGCTACCACTCAAAGTGGCCCTCCCTGGTCCAGCCTTCTGTGCAATAGCCACAGGGGGCAGACCTGGTGCTTGGTACCACCTGGCATGTCTTTTCCCTGCAGCCTCGACTCCTTCCGAGCTAAGCGGTGCAGTAATCTGAGTACCTGTGTGCTGGGCACATACACACAGGACCTCAACAAGTTTCACACGTTCCCTCAGACTGCAATTGGGGTCGGAGCACCTGGCAAGAAAAGGGTCCTGGCCAGCAGCTTGGAGAGAGACCACCGCCCTCACATTGGCATGATCCAGGATGCCTACTAATCCCCTCCCTCTGCTTTCTAATTTCTTTCTTTCTATATTGTGATACGTGTGGTCCTCTCTGGTTGCTGGTATCAGTGGCTTTCTTTGTGGCAGTGGATGTCTGGACCCTCAGATGGGAGGAAAGCAAGATGTTCAGGCCAGAAGAGAATCACTCAGGAAGAGATGAGAAGTGGGGCTGGAGGTGGGGGACCCCTGTGACTCCCCCTGAGGAATCGCAGCCCTCTCTGTACTGCTTGCGAATGTGTTGGTCATTGGGGAATAAAAGGATATTTATAAGAAGACATGAGTGGTGGTGGTTATTGCTATGGCCACACCACAAGATTCAGGGTTTCAGGGACCTGTGCTTAGGAGTAGCCTTAGCCCAGTGGTAGCTGGATCCGGGGCACAGTGGGCAGTCCCTGTGGCCAACCTCAAGTGGGGGAACAGGAGCAGTAAGGAGCAGGTAAGCACCTCTGGGACTCAAGGCTCTAAAGTCTCTTCATCTTCCAGGTGAGTCTCAGGAATTTTTTTATTTCTAAGGAGGGATATTGGGTGCCTTTGAGTGGGAAGTGGCTTCTAGACAATCCTTGTGTTGGGGTCAGTGTGGGACCATAATTCTCTCTGTGTCATAGCCTTGCTTGAATTTTAGTTTATTTATACAAGAAAGAGAAGCTGTTACAGTTCTGAGTTCCATTCTCACTCACCCAAAGCCACTTTGGGGGGTGCTGACACCTCTGGGAATGTGTATGGGAGTGATCATGGCCTTTCCCCCAGCAGCCTATGTATTTCTGCAGTGATAGTTCTGTTTAGGGAAAATGTGAGGTTAACTGGTGCCTCTCAGAGCAATAATTTTACCATGACTATCCCAGGGCCAGATAGGATCTCTCTTTGACAGCCTCTCACTGATGGGCCCCTTTCTTCCATCCTACAAATCAGCCTCACTGCCCAGAAGAGCTCCTGCAAGGATGGCCCCTGTGTGACCAACCGTCTGGAAGGCTGGCTGGCCAGAGCTGAGCGCATGGTGAAAAACACCTTCATGCCCACCGATGTGGACCCTGAAGCCTTCGGGCACCAGCACAAGGAGCTTGCAGCCTGAGCAGTGACATGACCCCAGGAAGAAGGTGATTGCCCTTGTACTGTCAGATGGGAGGATGGAAAGCTGGGAATTGCAGGGGTGCAGTCCACACTGTAACCCTCTGTGGGCCAACCGAGTAGAAAAATCCACAGGGAATATGCCCACTCCGGTGTCTGGGAAGAGAACAGGCAGTCCCAGGAGCTGAAACTCCTAGAATCTGGGTTCATTCCCCTCCAAGTTACCAGTATTTCCCTGTGACAGTGAGATCATCTTCCAGCAAAGACAGATCTGTAGATTTCAATGACTGTCCCCTGCAGTTACAAGTGATCATTCTATCCTTTGAAAGGTAATGACATCCTCTGGGTGTAAACACTATACTGTCAGGTACCCCTGATTCAGAGCATACTCTTGGGATCAAGAACTGAGTTTGCCTTCTATTAGCTGTATGCCCCCTGCCCAGATGCTGTATTCGAGTGAGTTCCCCTATCTGTGAATCAAGGGCAACAATAGTACCAATTGCTGGTATTGTTATGAACAGTCAACGAGATAACAGATGTCCATATTTTCACAATTAATAAGTTACTAAATTCTGGCTGTGATTTTTTTTTTTTTTTTTTTTGCAGGTCACCATGAAGCGAACTCTACTTAACTTATAATGAAAACAACTTATAGAATGCAGAGCATGGAAGACACATACATATGCATGCTTACTATTAAAACATTGTGTCTTGTTTGAAATAAAGTAAAACTAAATAAATAAACTAAATAAAACTTAAAGAGAATAAAATCAATGCAATTGCCTGGTGTGAAATCTTTTTGTACTCGATTACTTGATGAATACAACAGCCTGTCTCATTGGATTATCTGGTAGCAAAGATGGGCCCTGTCAGCCAACCTACAGATGTTGGCAATCCTGGTAAATCTTGGGGGGGGGAGATGTGGAAAGCTGCCTGGTGGGTGTCTGGGGGCCCATGATCCATGCTGAGCCTGCACAAAACTGTGTGAAGAAATTTTGTCACTGGTGAACTTCATCAAGATAAGAAAGGGTTTTCGATCCACTTAAAAGGCATCCCTCCTGCTATTTGTGGTGTTTTTCCCAGGAAAGCCTAAAGACCTGTGAAGGCTTTATTGACCAGGATGATCCGTGAAGCAAATGCAACATGCTTGGGGTGGGATGGGTCCTCAGTGTCCTATCATTTTGGCTTTTAGGATAATACCCTTAATGGAATTAGAACTCTATACATCTGAAAGGCAATTCTCCTTTACCTTCAGAGTTCCCTGGTGCCCAGCACCAGAGGTTATCTGTGTAATTCCCCTTGACTCAGGTTTGCCCTTATCCATCTCTCCCTTTCCTGCCCATAAGCACCCCTCCTCCACCCCATAGCCCACAAAGCCCTTTACAAACAATGGCTCGGAGTCTGAGATGCAGTCACAGACCAGCAGGCCTGGAAAGGTCATCAGGTGTCACCCAGTTCAACTTTTCTTATTCTCTGGGGTGCTGAGAAGAAAAGCATGGTGCTCAAAACGCTGCGATATGTGTAACAGAGACATTCCCACACCCAACGAGTACTCATCGAGTGGCTGCTATTTGGTGGACACTATTCCAGGCACCAGGACTACAGCAATGAACAGAAGGGACCAACCTCCTGCATTCTAACTGGGAGAAATTAGGGGGACATGTGCTGTGGCATCGGAGATGTACTGGATGTACTGGAAGGAGTCTGGGATGTCCGAGTTTAATGCCTGATCTGATGTAGGAATTTCCCAGACTCAGCATCCCTGGCATCTGCTGGGACTGTCAGTAACATGCTGCTGACTGCCTCCCAGGGTGACTGTGTGGCCAGGTTCACTGGTGGATGGTCAGTTAGGTGAGGTAGTTTACTTGGATAAGTCACCCCCTTCTACCCATCGATTCTAGTTATTTCCTTAGGAGCCCATAGAATTATGACCCTCGTCCCCATTCAGTCTATACTCCACACTGTCACCCACTGTTGCTGTAAATCACCCAAATGTCTCCTTTATGCAGAAAGTACTCCACTGACTGCCCATTCCATGGAGTAGACACCTAGGGCACTGCAGTGACTTCTGAGGTCCACATTGGTCTTCCCTCCCCTCCTCTCACCACCACTGCCATGACCTGCCTGGCCTCATCTTCATCTTCCCTCTCATACACTGGCCTTCTTACTATTCTTCATCCCCACCCTTTGGCACCAACCCCCTCATGTTTTTGCTCTCGCTGTACCTGTTGCAAAATGCCCTCCACCCCATGACTCCATGTCTTCTAGATCACACTGAAATGTCATCTATTCTAGCCATCCTTTCTAAATTATACCTCATCTTTCCAATACACCCTAATCCTCTTCTCTGCCTTATGTTTTCTCTTTACCACTTAGTACCTTCTATATATTAAATATAATATATTTTTAATGTTCATTTAATTAATGTTGGTACCCCATTCCATCAATAATATAAGTTTTACATGGTCAGGGATTGGTTATTTTAACAAAATAATGTTAATTTCTGAATTCCCAATACACAGAACAGTATTGCTGGCATAAGGTATCATCAAATATTTATTTATTGAGTGAATGAGAGAATGGAGTTATGTCTTCTCTTTTATGGTCATGGTCAACTCTCAGGTCCCCTCTTGGCCTGATTTTCTTCAGGACAAACTGTCCAAGGGCCTTCATCTTCATCAATTCAGACACCTGGACAGTGAACCGTCCAAATGTCTGGATCCTTCTGCAATGGCCACCAGTTATCAGTGACCCTGCATCCTGCCTGAAGACCTCCACCAGGCCTCATACTTTGTTTTCAGCACCCTTCTTGCCCTACAATGCTCCTCCTCCAGGTTCATCTGACCAGCGTTTCTTCCTCCCATGCTGTCAACAAGGCAGACAGGCAAGGTGCTCTCATTAGACTAGGTAAGTAAGTTTAAATCAGAAGGGGAAATTATTGAGAAATCACTTTAGTCTGGGATCCAAGGTAACTTCACCAATACTGAAGCTAATACTGCATTGAATTCCCACCAGCACTCTGGATACTTCTCCAGAGCTGACTCTGAGCTCACAGATTAAGAGTGCCACTAATGAACCTTCAAACCTCAACATATGGTATACTGGCTCAAAACCCTAAGAAGCTATGGAAGGAGTGGGTAAGGAATTAAAGTACAACGTGGACAGACAGAAGCCTTTTGTTTGGCTGGAGCATCAGTTTTTACAACTCAAAATCTACACGGGCCTTTGTAGCAGAACAATGTCTTTTGGTATAAGCCTCATGCCAAACACTCAGAGCTAGAGGATATATGCCTTAGCTGAATGAATTATCACTTGCAAGTCTTCACTATGCTATGGTAATTTACATATGCTTAGTCTTGCCATGGCCCCATGGTAGGTGGAATGGACATTTCCGTCTCTTGATTTGGGGTTTAGCCAAGGAACTTGCTTAGGCTGATGGGATTTGGTAGATGTAGTATAAGCTGAGGCTTGAAATGTGTTTATGTGGTTAGGTTTTGTGCTCGTTATACTGCCATTACCCCAAAAAGTACAGGCTTAGGTGTCTTTTGACCTTTTTGCCTGGATCCCAAAATGTGGTCTGGATCCCTGCCCTGCAGTCTAGACCCACATGCGGCCAACATTAGTGGAGACTATCCTCAACCCCTACTACATGCCCATGACCAAGGGAAGTTAAGTATTTGCTCTTGTTAGCCACATAATATTTATGTAATATTGCCATGGCAAAAGCTAACTGGTACATGTGATTCGGGAATGTTATAAAGTGAATGTGTCCCCCATAATCCATATGTTGAAGCTCTCACCCCCAATTTGACTGTATTTGGAGATAGGGCGTTTAGGGAGCAGTTAAGAGTAAGTGAGGTTGTAAGGATAGGATCCCGATCTGATATGACTGCTGTCCTTATGAAAACACAGAGAGATATCAGACATCTCTCTTTCCCTCTCCAGATACACACAGAGAAGGGGCCTAGAGGGGACACAGTGAGTGGATGGCCATTTGTAAGACAGGAAGTGAAACTTCACCATATAGAAACGCAGATGGGACTTTGATATCACTTTTCCAATATCCAGAATGAAAGAAAATATTTTTCTGTTGTTAAGCCACCCAGCCTGTGCCATTCTATAATGATTGCGAGAGCAGACTAATACAGGGATCATTAGTTGTTGGAATTATTTTTAGTATCACAGCTTGTTTTTCTTCCTATTGAGATTTTGGGCTTTATGTCAATTTGCTAAATATCCAAATTAGCAATTTTACTTTTTTCTTTTTATGAGTTCATTTTCATTTTTTCTCCTTAAAATCATCTGAAAGAATGTCCATTTTGTTTTGGTTCCAATCTCCTGCTGCTAAAACTGGATAATCTGTACCATAGATAATGAAGTTTGGTTTACTCATATAATAGATATATACAACACACATAGAACAGTAAATATAGATATCTGTATCAATCTGGATAAATCTCTTCTATAATGTTGAGTATAAAATAAAGCAAGTTTCAAAGAACACATCCCAGATAATACTATTTGTATTGAATTTAAAACATGTATAGCATTACTATACAAAATCTATGGGGATATATATATATATATATATATATATATATATATATATATACACACATACAGTCATTCACAGAAAGGATAAGCATCACATTTTTTTTTAAAAGTAATTTTATGCGGTCAGAAGGAAATGTCAATAAGAGGAATATTTAGGGGATCCCTGGGTGGCGCAGCGGTTTGGCGCCTGCCTTTGGCCCAGGGCGCGATCCTGGAGACCCGAAATCGAATCCCACGTCGGGCTCCCGGTGCATGGAGCCTGCTTCTCCCTCTGCCTGTGTCTCTGCCTCTCTCTCTCTCTGTGACTATCATAAATAAATAAAAATTTAAAAAAAAAAAAAAAGAGGAATATTTAGTCAGCACCCAGAAAGGTTTTGTTTTATTATGTAAGCTGGGTAGTTGGTATATATGAATTGTCATGATATTTGTGTTTAGTAGGAATAAATTTCATAGTTTTTATATTTTTATATTACATATTTTAAATTAAGTCAACTGTCATAATTTTTTTAAGTGTGAATTTTAAATACCAAAAGAAGATCTGTTCTGTTCAATGGAAAGCATGAAAAATACCCCCAATATATACAATGAATCCATAATTGAGTAGAGATTTTAGTAATAAATACTCATGTAGCTTTAATACTGGTATATTAGGGTTACCAATTCAGATCCAAGACTACCAGGTTGCATTTTTTTTTCAAGAATCCAACAATGTTCTTTCCATGAGAGAAACATTTAAGACAAAAGGACTGAGAATTGATTAAAATAGATGAATAGTAAAAGATATGTGACAAATATCAATAAAAATAGTAGAGTAAGTTTGTAATATATGATCAAAATAGAATTCAAGGCAGAAAACCTTAAGAAAAAATGGAAAGGTGTTATTTGATGGGAAAAGGAACCAAATGGCAAGATATTTTGGTAATAGACACACATGCATCCAACAACATGTCCTCGAATTATGTGAAACAAAAACAGATAGAACTGCTGGTGAAATATGTGTATCAAGAATTCTCGTTATGGAATGAATGTACCCCACAAATAAGCCATTAGGTTTAGGATTCACCTCCAAATGCATGGTTTAATGTTGGCTCTGCAAATACCCCATGACAATATGATAGGTTTGAGAAAATAGTGTTTACAATCACAAAGATGTAATAAAGTATATCAATAAAAAGATTATATCTACTTTTCTAAACCCATTCATTAAATAAACCAATATGTTTCACATTGATTTCTAACACTATCCTTATATGCTGATCTCCTTCTGGCCTGTCTTTTCTCCTCCATTGAGAATTGTCTAAGTACTAGTAATATGTCTTCATTACTAGTAGGACAAAGGTACTTCATACTTCTCTTTTTCAAAATGCTCTTGGCAATTTTTATACATTTATTCTTCCAGGAGAAAGTTAGACTAATTGCCAGTTGTTGTTTTTTTTAATCCTGTTTGGATTTTAGTTGGGACTGGGTTTTCCAGGTACACAATTTTATCATCCTTATATAATAGTAAATCTTAGTTCATAGATTTGTTCTTTTTGTATCATGTACAACTTCCTGACAATGTTGAGACACAAATGATTATAGGTATCCCTGAAGATGAAGGCTATTGATTTCAAACACAGCTTCTTTGTCATCCTAAGAAAGTGTCTTTCTTCTTATTGCATACCAAGAGAGAGTTTTTAAAATAAATGAATATTAAATTTTATCAAAGTATCTTTTGGTACTAACTACAGAATCTTAGGGCTTTTCTCCTCTGACTTACTATCATGATAATATATTTCCAAGCATAGAACCTAATAATAATTAATATTTCTGAGTACTTACTACATGCTAGACTATAGTAAATGCTTCACAGAATTAACTCTTGTAATCTTTACAAGGATTGCTTAAGTAGAGAGTATCATAGATCCATTTTATGGGTGAAGAAACTGAGATACAGAGACATTAAACAGGTTAACCAAAGCCATATGGTTATCAGATGCATATCAAGATGTAAAACTATTCGTAGGCTATCTAGCTCCAGAGTCTGGTGTCTTAAATCACTACACTGCTTCTTGATAAACTCTACTTGGTCAGAAAATATGTAATAAAATATACTTCCAAATTCAGTGTGTTTGTGATTTATTAAGGATTTTGTACTACCATTGTTAAGTTTAATATTAGGGCTATGCTAATATCATCCAATGAGTTAGCAAACTTTTGAATTTTTAGTGTTTCATATCAATGTAAAAAGCATGAAACTCAGCTCAAGACTTTATATAATTCAACTGTTAAACTTTCTCATATAGTTCCTTTAGGTTTAGGTTTTCTCAGGGAGTTCTTAAGGTTTTCAGTTTCAGCTATGCTTATTCTACTCTATTGTTATACTATTTATTTTATTCTATCTATTCTTGTTTTACCTATATTTCCGTGAAATTTGCTATTTTGAATTTTTTGATGTGTTAGCAAATTGTACTTTCATTATAATTCAAAATCTTCATATTTGACATTATATCTTTCTTTTCATTCTGGATGTGGTATATCTGCATTTTCCCTTTACGTTTCCCTCAGTTTATTGGAAATTTCTTTTTAATTGAGCTTTTTAAGTAAGCGTTTTAATATTAATTTTTCAACACTGCTATCTTTCTTCTCTTTAATTCACTCCTTTCTTTGCTGATCACTTATTCCCTTCTCCCACATAATTGTTGAAGACTATATTGAGCTGGTCTCTTCCTAGATTTCTGAGTTGAATTATTAAATTAAACTGCACATATTCTCTTTGTCTTACTTGCATGTAACCACTTCTTCCCACCCCCTCTGACTTCCTGATCCAGGTCTCCATCATGTTTGACATGAACTATAACAACAACCTCCCAACTGATCCTTTTCATATAGACACTTCGGAGTGATTCTTGCCAAATGTAAGTCATATTGCTTCTATCCTCTGCTCAAAACCTTCCACAGATTCCCCATCTCACTTAGAGTCAAAGTCAAAGTCTTCAGGGTAGCTGAAGAGGTACTGCATGATCTGACCCCATATCATTTCTCTCATCTCCCCACCTGCCTAACTAACCCACTGCCTATTTCATTCCCAGCTTCCTCAGGGCCTTGGAACTGTGTTCTCTGCCTACAATGCTATGCCCCCAATTCCTGCACACCTGACTCCTCTCCCTTCCCTCAGAATTCTGATGCAACATCACCTTCTCAGGACTGTCTTCCGAGTACTGTACACAAAATGACATCCCTCTCTGAACACTCTCCATCCACCTTATTTGGCCTTATTTTACCCAAAAGTTTTATCACTGTGTGAGATATTATATATCTATAGGGGGGTTTTGCTCACTGTAATTCCACTAGCATGTCACTCAATGAAGGAAGTTAGATTTTTCTCAACCTATATCCCTGGAGCATAGAAAAAAATCTAGAATAGTGTAACCCTTCAATGACTATTTGTTGGCTGAATAAGTAAATTAGGAAACTCTGTAAGTTTTACTCTGACTTTATTTTTAACCATGCATCATGTTCTGAGATGTGAAGTTCTCATTTTGAAAACTGTCTTTAGGGACTCCTGGGTGGCTCAGCCTTTGAGTGTCAGCCTTAGGCCCAGGGTATGATGGTGCAGTCCCTGGACTGAGTCCCACATCGAGCTCTCTGCATGGAGCCTGCTTCTCTCTCTGCCTGTGTTTCTGCCTCTCTCTGTGTGTGTCTCTCAAGAATAAAGAAATATAATCTTTAAAAAGAAAACTGCCTTTAATTTTTCTTTTGATATTTTCTTTAACTCAAAGGTAATTTAGTAGATAGATTTCAAATTTAAAATAGCTTTTAAGGTTACCCTTCAATGATTTAATTCCAGGTTCTTTTGCATCGAGGTTTGATAGTGATCTTTAGAATTTTTTGCTTGAGAAATTTATTGAGATTTTCTATCAGGCTTATTATGTGATCCTTTCCCACAAATGTTTTAAAGATAACAGAAAATATTCTTAGTATTAATTCCTGAGGTAAAAACTTTTATATCAATAACTAGCTAGCTAGCTATGGATATGTAATTAAAGCAAATAATTATAATATTCTTATATATTATGTTTGCCTGTGTAGTTGATCTTGCAAAGACAAAGAGAAGGCAATACATTTTCTAAGTATATTTAATTTCTGTGAATTATCCCTGGTATACTCCTAAAAATATTTAGTTTACATATGATAATTTTTCTTAGTTTTAAAAGCAACATTCATGAGGTAAAAATTATATAATATAAAATTATACACATGAATTATACTTCCATGAGTTTTAGTGCAAGTGTTTCATAAAACTAATATCATTATCACTACAACAAAAGATAGAAAATATCTCCATCATCCCAGAACATTTCTGATGCCACTTTGAAGTCCATATCTCCCAAAGCCCTATTCCTCATCCAATCACTGATTGATTTCTATCACTGTTGATTCATTTTTCCATAGGCAAATGATATGTACTCTCTTGCATCTAGCTTCTTTCTGTCAGCATCATCTTTGGGAGACTTATTTACATTGTTGCATGTATCACATACAACTATTTGGGGGACATTAAGTGGGTATTAATTGGCTCTTAATGCTCAAGGATTGGGATGAAAGAGTTAAGTAGTATTCCATTATATACCAAAATTCATTGAATGGACACACATATTATTTCCAGTTTCTGTTGTTATGTATGACACTTTTATGAACATTCATGTACACATGTTTCTATGACAGGTCACAGTCATTTCTCTTGGATAAGTAGCAAGAAATTACATGGCAAATGCCTATTTTAACTAAATTGACTGTACCAGTTACAAATGGCTATGCCATTTTATACTCTCATGTCAAGCAGCAGAAATTTATAATCATTTGCCCTGTTCCCCAATTCCTTGACAAGGCTTGATATTCTCAGCCTTCTCAATGGTAGCTATTCTTAAAATATTGTGGCAGTACCTCATTATAGATTTTAATATTTATTTCCCTAATTATTAGTGATAATTGAGGATCTTCTCGTGTACTTTTGTTTTATCCACTTACCTTCATTTGTGAAGTTCCATTTCTACTACTTTGCCCATTTTAATTGAGCACATTATCTTACTGAGTTGTAAGAGATCTTAATGTCTTCTAGATAAAAGTCCTGCTCCTTTGGGGGCATATTTCACTCACCTGTTCATTCTTCTCTCCCTCTTGAATCTCTCCTTCTATGGGAAGCCAGATGCCATGAAACGAGACCAGTCAAGCAGGCTATGGCGGGGTCCACGTGTCAAGGAATGGAAGTCTTTAGCCAACAGGCAGTGACAATGGAAGCTTGTCAGTAATCAAGTGAGAGAACTTATATGTGTTTTCTGCAGCCCCATTTGAGCCTAGATCTGACTCTAGAGCTGGCTGAGAGCTGACCGCAACCTCAGGCAAGATCCTGAGCCAGAACCACCAGCTGAGCCTCTCCCAGATAGCATACCCTCAGAATCTGAGTGAGATAATGAATATTTGTTCTTCTGAGCTGCTAAATTTTGAGGTAATTTGCTACACAGCTATGAATAACTAATATCCATCCAGGCCATAATACTGTACTTCAATCTCAAATCCGTGTATCACATTCAGGGCCTGTGAGTTAGACGTGCAGACCTGTGATCAAGCTAGAAGCCACAGTTCCCAGAAGGGATGCAGAATTGTCTTCTCTGGTTCCCAACCTCCAATCATATTAGGTACAATGGCATAAGCTGCTTCTACTCCAAGCAAAATTAAGTCATTCTGTTCTTTCTCGTTATTGAGTGCATTTTACCAACACTCCTTATCTCTCTCCGTCTCTGTCTCTGTCTCTGTCTCTCTCTCTCTCTGAGTTCTCAGTGCTCCATCATATAGTTAGTGGTTCACATTATTCTTTCTGCCTCTGAGATTCTCACGGTGGGAAGAAACTGTTAAGTCCATGTCAACCAATTCACATGCTTGCATCTCCTCTCTAACACCCCAAGTGGTCTCCTAGATTATTTTTGAAGTTTTGATATCACCACCTTCTGAGGCAACTCATTCTATCCTTGGATCACTCTGACTCTTAGAAAATTCCTCTAATAGCGAGCAGAATTCACTTGCTATACTCTCCCACTTCACTTGGTTTTTAAGAGATTCATCCTTGGGCACATTCTCCAGGGAGAATTGACTGTACTGAGAACACATGTCTCAAGCAAGGACCATTTAGTAATCCTTGGGATTTAAAGTAAATCTTATTTTCTTTACTACACAAAGTTCCTAGCTTAATGTGACCTGACTCTCTAAGAGCCATCTCATTACTTGGACTCAGCCTAGACTAGTAATTATTTAGTCTCAAGAATGTCTCTGGAGTAGGGGGTAAGGCTCTTCAATTATTTGGATCCTCAGATATTTCTCCTCTTGTTGAAACTTTCCTGGAAAAAAAATAAAAAAGAAACTTTCCTGGATATTCTTGTAGCAGCCTCTGTGTTTAAGTGATGAGCAGGGCTAACAAAGGTCTTGCCATTGTCTCTGGCAGGGCCCTGAGCCAAGCACTATAAATCTGGGCTTCATCTCTTTTACTCAGGCTTGCCAGGACAATGATAAGATTGATTGTTTCCATAAAGAGGGTAGTTTTAGACTTCCTGAAGAGCTTATCTTATACATAGATCTAGGAAGATTGCAGGTATCATTTTGTGCCTTCATAAAGATAGACAACAAGACCCTTAATACAATCCACAAAGCTATATATGACGTGGTGCATGACTATTGTTTCAGCCTCATTTCTCACTATGCTCTCCCTCTCCCTCTGAATTCTAGTTATACTGGCATTCTTTCAATTGGTCAGAATCTGCATGTTCTTCCTACCACAGCTTTTCCACATGCTATTTCCATGTTCCAGAGTCTCCATATCTCCCCTATTCTCAATCAACTCTAACTCTTCTTTCAGTTCAGCTAAGCATTGCCTCCTCAAGGAAGTCTTCCCAGATGACCAGTCACCCCTTGAGTCTGGTTATAATTCTTTATTTCATTTCAAAGAGTAGATAAACCTTTCTTTCACCTCACCCTCTCAGTTGTAGTTTACACATTTATACAACACTTGACCTTAGCCAAAAGACCGAGAAGTGATTAGTTGACACATTTATTAACATGATTACTTGATTAATGTCTACCACCCTTAGACTAAATGTTTCATTCACATAGTAGTTGCAACTGTTTTTGCTTTCTGTTGTAACAATCAACATAGTGTCTTGAGGTCATTAGAGCAGGATGCTCCTAATGGGATTATTGCCATTATAAGAAGAGTCATCAGAGAATTTGCTCTTTCTCTTTCTTTCTCTACCATGTGAACATACCATGAGAAGGGGTGACCATCTGCAAGCCACAATGAGAGACCTCAAGAACCTAACCATGTTATTAGCACCTTAATTTCAGATTTCCAGTCTACAGAACTGTGAGAAAATAAACATCTGTTATTTAAGCAACCCAATCTATGTATTGTACCATGGCAGGTCACAACTAATGCAGTGGTGATACAGAGATGAATAGGAAAGACATAACCCCTATAGTCATTGGTGAATGAATAGGGAAGACTGATATCAAACATTAACATAAAATATACTTACTTAACAGTACAGTGCAGCAGAAGTATATGTAAAGGAGATAGAGCCTAGCCAAAAACTAGGGAAAGAGCTCCCTTAAGGAAAAAAACAACTTTAATTAGAGATCTGAAGATTAAAAGGCTTTGGATATCTGGAAAACAGTGTGGAGGTGCCTCAAAAAGTTAAAAATAGAGCTACCCTACAAGCCAGAAATTGCACTACTGGGTATTTACCCCAAAGATACAGATGTGGTGAAATGCCAGGACACTTGCACCTCCATGTTCATAGCAGCAATGTCCACAACAGCCAAACTGTGGAAGGAGCCACGACGTCCTTAGACAGATGAATGGATACAGATGTGGTCTATATATACAATGGAATATTAGCCATTAGAAAGGATGAATACCCACCATTTGCTTTGATGTGGGTGGAACTAGAGGAAATGCTGAGTATAAAGTAAGTCAATCAGAGAAGGAAAATCATCATACAGTTTCACTCATATGGGAAATATAAGAAATCGTGAAAGGGACTATAAGGGAAAGAAGGGGAACTGAGTGGGAAAAATTATAGAGAGGGAGACAAACCATGAGAGACTCCTAACTCTGGGAAACAAACAAAGGGTTGCTGAAGTGGAGGTAGGCAGGGGGATGGGCACTGAGGAGGGCACTTGAAGGGATGAGCACTGGGTGCTATACTATATGTTGGCAAATAGGACTCCAATAGAAACAAATGATAATAAAATCTCCATAACTTGGTTTTAAAAAAAAAAAAGACTGTGGTGAGAGGTGGGGGAATTAAGGGGCATTCAAATGTCAAGATCAGGAGCATAGGCATAGTATCAGTGACATGATGGAGCCTACTCATACAGCTCGTGCAAGCCATTGTTAGCATCTCTTCCCAAATCTGTGTTCAGTGATATCTCATTTGTAGCTGGAAACCAGATATACTGGGGATACTCATACAGCAGAAATTTTGCAAAATTTGCATATCAGGATTCTTCTTCCCAGAGAGCCATCATTTGTAAAACATTTACCACACCCAGCTGCAAAGTATATTCAAAAAACAGGGAGAATATTAAAGTCAGAGCACAGAGAATAATAGATAAAGTGGAAAGATATGTGGCTTGAATTAGACTTTTAGGGATGGTGCCTATCTTCAGTATTTAACATATATATATATATTCACTTGGTTTTTGCAACTAATGGTCTGAATCACTGGGTTAGATTTAGAGGGCTTTTAAACCTATGGTAAGAGGTTGGTATTTATACTAAGTCAAAGAGGAGGAGAGGATTCTGGGAAGATGGCAGAGTAGGAAGCATTGTCCATTAATAGGGATTTGGCTAAATAATTTATAATATATAAGTATAATTGAATATAATGGAAATAATGAGGAAGATTTCTTCAGAAAATTACATGGAAAATATGCCAAAAGAATGTATGAGAAATAAATCTAAAAAGAGAAAAAAGTTAATGATCCAATGAATTGATTTCACTGACCCTTAATATATCATACTCTGTAATTATAAAAGAAAAAAAACTTGGATTTAAGATATTCTTAATAGAGTTTCTATTTATGATAAATGTGCTGTTTTCTTTATATATTTTTTTGAAATATTTAATTTACCCTTTGAACACATGCTTGCAGACACACACAGGTTGAAATTTTAGTCTCCTCTAACACTGAAGATACTAGTGTACCATCTTCTGGCTTTCACTGCTACTGTTACAAAATCAGCTATCAGTTAAGTGGTATTTGTTTGGAAGTCATCTGTATTTTCTCTCTGGTTGCTTTCAAGATCTTTTCTTTGTCTTTGGTCTTTCACAATTTTGCTACAGTGTGTCTATGTTAACTTCTTTTTATTGATCCTCTTTGGGATTCCTAAGACTTCTTGATGTAAAGATAATGAACTTTTATGAGTTCTGGAAAATTTACATCCATTAACATCCCAGTATTGCTCCTCATCTACCTTCTCTATCCTCTCCTCTTGGTACTTGATTAGTTACCTACTAAATGTCACTCTATCTCCCAAACTTCTTAACCTTTACAGTATTTTCTATTTGTTACTCTACTGAGTCTAAAGAATTTCTTTAAATTTGTCTTCCAGATAACCAATTCTATCTTCATTCTTTATACTCTATTTTACCCATCCTTGGGTTTTGGTTTTTCTTTTTTTTTTTTCTCTTAGTTTTAATTATTGTGGGGTTTTGCTGTTGCAAATTCACATGGTGAACGTGTAACCACCAATAGGATTTTATTTAGGGAGAAGGCCTAAATAAAGGTGATGAAGGTTAAATTGAGGGCATGAGATAAAAGTCCCTAATCTGATAGGGTTGTTGCCTGAACACCAGAAACACCAGAGTTCACTCTCTCTGCCATGTGAGGACACAGCAAGGTGCTGTCTGCAAACCAGGAAGAAAGCTCTCACCAGGAACCAGATTAGCATACACTTTGATTTTGAAGTTCCCAGCAACCTGAACACTTGAGAAAATAAATTTCTGTTGTTTAAACTAACCAGACTGTGGCATTTTGTTATGGTATCCCAAGATGACTAATAAAACTCTTAACATCATTTTTTAAATTTATTTTTAAATATTGGATAAATTTGTTTTGAAGCAATAATTTCTGTATCTGCATTCTTTGTGGGTCTGATCCTTTGGGTTCTTTTTTTCTGATGACTCTTACTTATGATGATTTTTTTCATGTGTATTTTGTGATTTTTAAAATTTTTAGTTTGTATTCATTGGTACTCAACAAACAAGAATTTTTATTGGCCTGGGTTTAAATTTCCAAGTAGTTGATGTCAGGGATCATGAACAGTTCATGATTAATTTAAACTGAATTTCCTACTTTATTAAGGGAAGTTTTCTCCATTTATTCAGTTTGGCTGCTCTTTTTGAATCTGCTGAGTTCCCACAAATACTGATGATTTTGTTGTTGTTGATATACATATACTAACCAACATTAATC
The DNA here is from genome assembly GCF_048164855.1 of Canis lupus baileyi. Taxonomy (NCBI): domain Eukaryota; kingdom Metazoa; phylum Chordata; class Mammalia; order Carnivora; family Canidae; genus Canis; species Canis lupus. Next base: position 13,016,270 of record NC_132860.1, read on the forward strand.
AGTGTTGGACACTCATGTATTATGCCCCAGTAAGTATACAGGTCATTATTAGATTTTTTTGAATGAGAAAGGCTTCTTTGAGTAAATAAAGATACAATTGTATACTTCTGGGTATGAAGAGTAGGCAGGCATAGAACCACAGCAAATTTTCCAACACAGTGCCCTAATGTGCCTCATAATGTGGAAGCTGAAGTAAAACACTCTCTTTGAAACTTTGAAAGTTTGCAGTTTCAAATCACATATCTTTCATCTTTTTTCTGGGAGGCACTGAAATCTTCTCAGCCTAGGTCTTTTTCATGATTCATAAAGGGAAACAGCCTGCCAAGTGTAACCTCTGTATATGATTTATTAAACATGGTATACATCCAAATTCTCTCTACGTTAAAGTCATTCAACTTACTTTAATGGCCATCATATTAGAGTTATGTCCATTCATAACAGACAACAGCTGTAAGCCTTTAGTTTGAATTATGGTACTTGTGAATTTTCATCATTAAAGACTCGGACTTGGAGGCCTCTGGATTTTGCAAATCTATCCTAAAATGGCTGGCTTTCATATTAGAAAACTATAAAAACTTAGAAAATTATAAGGAAACATAAAATCAGACAAAAAGGAGAAAAAATTACTTGATCATGAGTGATGATCCAAAGTGGATCCAGTTTGGTCAGCCTCCACCCATTGATCTCTTTTCCCTGTTCCTATCATGATTTATTGGTCCTGAGGATAATGACATAAAATAATTTTGTTCTTGTTTAAACTCACTCATAAGTAATATGATACTGAGGGCTATCATAGCCACATTAGGATGCCAGATTAGGAGAAGGAAGGTTTGGCCAAAGGATGGTCTTCAATCTCTGCCTAAGGACATTCCTATTCCCTTAATCAGAAAAATAAATTTGCACTTGTCCTCCAGTGCTGGTTAACAACATTCTTCTGGAACTATGAGGACTTACAGGAGTCTGTGTCCCAGACTTATTGAGCACCCCTAGTTGGCAGCTCACCTGAAGAGACTACAGGTTCTTCTTTATTCTATTTCTTGCCTCTCTCTTGATTCCTTTAGAATCCACTGTGTATCATGGTCATAGTACTGATTCTGCAACAGAATATCAAACTTTACCTTTATAACGATGTTATATCTTTTTGTAATAACTTACAAACACAATGCAACTTCAACAGGGATTATTATTATTATTATTATTATTATTATTATTATTATAAATGTAGGAGATAAAAGTTCATTTAGGAAATAAGTGTTTAAGGAATCTAAAATGAACTCCAGGGTATAAATCAAATCTAACAGCTATCAGGACATATTTTTAAAAAAAAACAATAATTGTTAAAATACTGTGATTCTGATATAGATAGAAATGTACATCTGTGGAACTGAATGAAAAGGCAAGAAGTAGACTCAATTGTTTAGATAAATAGGTAGATAGATAAAGTTAAGTAGTGCTAAGGGGTGACTTTGGGAGAAGGCTGATTAATCCATTAGACACACTAGGTACAGATTAGTGGCCCATAAAAATATTTTAATTAAGGTGTTTTAAAATAAGAAAAGGGGAATTATATAATGAATCCACCCAAATTTATATCTCACCATTATCAAAAAATATGAAAAAAAATTCTAATCTTTTTTAATGGAGGAGAAGCCCATGAATGCAAGTGTCTTAAGCCCAAAATAATCACAATGGGGTCCTGCTCTGGAGAGCATTAGCCTTTCTGTAGTCATAATCTCCATTGTAGTCATTCACCATCATAAAGCTACAAAACAACATGCAAAGTCATTAAGAATAATGTGCTTGCTGTAGAAATGCACTTTAGGATAAGACGCCTTCCCTCCCTTTGAATAAGAATGTTCCCTGTATATCTGACATATAGACTCTAAACTGCACTAGATTACAGTTTGAGGAAACATCTAATTATATCTAAAGTACAGTTTAAAATTACAAATCTTATAAATAACTTAATGATCATAAGTTGCATGTAAGAAATTGAGCGTTTTTACATGTTTACTCAGATAATAGTTTCTCTTTCAAAAAATCCTAAAAGGAAAAGACCAATATAAGACCTCAGTACAAGAACCAACTAATTATAGTGAAAAAGGAATCAACAAAAACTATTTCGCTCAAATGTTAGAGAAGTGGATTATTAGTTATAATATATAAAAAATTTCAATTTTTTTAATATATAAAAATTTTAATTTAATATATGTCAGTATCATCAATACCCCATAAATGGCAAATAACATAAACAGTACAAAGTACACATAGTAAGCACAGAGGGGAAAGGGTTCAACCTGTAACATATTTCAAATTAAACAACAAAGTATGTTTTTATATCTTTAACTCGGCAGGGAAGATGTGATATAACACTAGCACCATTGTTTACTCTGAAACTGATGAAACTTTTGACAGGGGGTACAAAACAGGAATATGGTAGTATGTACTGAAAACCATAAAAAGGTTCATGCCCAGACACAGCACTTTCATCCCTTGTAACTTACAGGAGGAGGTAATTCACAAGGAGGGTGCTGCTCTTCACTGTAGCAGCCTCTAGGTTAACAGCAGAAATTGACAACATCCGGAAGGTCCAACAACAGGGGCGGTAAAAGCAGCGACATAAATCACAGTACATTAACCGATAAAATATTCTGCGGCTCTCACAATAATTATGAAGAACACGAGACAGCCTGAGGTGTTGTTCGAAACACTGTTTGGTAAAACAAAATGTCCGATTACGGAGGTGTTTGATTTTTAGCTCTGTGAGATACCCCAGTGGGGAGACAGGACTCGGGGGCAGCAGAGAAAAAGAGGCTGAGTTTGCTCCTGCTCCTGCTCCTGCACTCACGAAGCTGGTGAAGTTTCTTTCAGCACAGACACAACCCTCCACCCCCATGGCTGCCTCTCTTTTTCCTTGCTCCTCCTCACCCTTTCACTGAGTGCATTCCTGCTGCTCCAGGACGCCCATGTCACTCAGCATGTTTTGTATTCAGGCCTGGGATACAATAATGATGACACCATCCCCTCTGCTCAGGGGGCTCACAGTTTACACACAGATGGATGAGGGAATAGTTGCAAAACAGTAGAGAAAGCCATAAAGTGACAAGGGAAAAAAGGAAGCTAAATGAGAACCAGGACCCTTAGGGGGTCACATGTTTTATCTCTTCAAAGGAATTTTGCATTTAGAAGATGCTCAGGGAATCAGCTCTCTTAGTTACCCCCTGACCCCCCACAGAATAAGGTTTCCTGGGCTGGCTCCTCCACCTGAGGTGAAAATGCTCAAGTCTCTCCTCCAAGGCAAAAGTCAAGCTTTCACCTCCCCACTAGCCACCCATCATCTTTTCTATAAGCTCTGCTTCCCTTACAGTCACAAGCACACTCATTTCTAATGCCCTACTGAGCCGTCACTGCTTAGCCCGCTGCGAGTCCAGTTAGTCGTGATCATGACAAACATGAGAGAAACGGAGGGCTCTTGCAGCCCAGGGAGGGGAAGACAGAAGTGGCAGAAAGAAGGATGAACTCAGGGTTCCAGAGGAGAGACAAGCCGCCACATCTAGAACATGGTCACACAGATGGGAATGGCAGGAATTGAACCTGGAAGTGTAGGCGAGAGCCCCACCACATGGAGTCTGTGGGTCTGAGTCGACTTTGAAGTTACTAGAGACCATGGGGTTGGGACACAGCTCTGCTCCTTCTTACCCCCTGCTCCCCACTGCTTGCACAGCATCTTCATGAACCTTCATCCTCACAGCAATAATTGGAAGTAAGTAGATGAGGTGATGATACTTCCTTTAGAGGTGAGGAAAACGACACGTGACCAAGGCCACATGACTGCTAAGAGAAAGAAGAGGCGCAAATGGGAATATTAATTGTCCTGGGAGCTCAAGAGATAAAGGGTTGTGGCCCTTTCCTTGCCCTAATACATGTGGGTAACTTTCCCTCTTGGCCTCTTGCTTCACCTGAGAAGCTGTGCTATCTACTCTGAAGTGATAAGATCTCTCCCTTCCCTTCCAGACTCCTGCCCCCCCCCCGCCCCAGCATGCTAACCCTGATGCCCAGGCCACAAACCAGATCAAATTAATCAGAATCTGGAGGAGGTGCTAAAACCCAGGTACCAGCATTTTGCACAGTCCCAGGAGATGCCAATGGGCAGTTAGGGTTGAAAAGCAACAATGAGGAGTCCGCCAGAGTCCGGCATGAGGGCCACCCAGATCCACCTCACCCTGTGCCCTCCTCCTTATCTTCTATCACTTCTCCCCCAGAGGTCAGCTCCCTGTCCTAGGGCGGCTGTTGAAGCTGCAGGCAGGCCACACCCCTTAACTGCTTTCCACAGTTTTTACTGTCCACCCTCTGCTCCCTACCTTGACAGGCCTAATGGATTCTGCAGACTCAATAACCCAGGCATCTGGAGCTGTCCTGGGATTAGCCTGCCACACAACGCAGAAGTGGCCCTTGCTCCTGGTTCTAACTAAATCATTCAATGTAAATAGCCTTCTTTTCCTCCTGAGCCCAGGCTCCTTTAGTCACATGGAGGTGAGCAAGGGCAGTCTCCAGTGGGACGCAGGAGCAGAAAAGAGCTGCTCATATGCAACAGTGGTTGCAGCAGTCACAGCAGCCCTCGGCTCCAGTGAGAGACACAAGGCTCCAAGTCCTTCTTGTAGACTAGCCACTCCTGATCAAGGAGGCGCAGCCAGGAGCCCTGCAGAAAATGTTGCAGGCTCCAGGGTGGGATTTTCCATTTGGGAGGGCCCCCGGGGAAGTACTAGAGGGCTTCCCTCTTCCCTGTTCACTTCATCCATCCCTTCTCCCTGACCCTCATCCCGGGCTCTGTTCTAGTCTCCCAGAGGATTCCTTATAATCTTACTCCTCCTCACATTAGGAGAGAGGTTCTCACTCTTTCCAACTCTTCCTACGGGCTCAGGTATCTTCCCCAGTATACAGGAGGATCCAAGTTAAGTTGGTGCCTTCTGGGATCCAGGACTCTCACTGGTGCCTTCCTGGGATCCAGGACTCTTGAGTGAAGACAGGTTATCTACCAGAGAACATTATCCATGTCCCTAAACTTTTCCATCCTCAGGTATGCTGCATGGGGTTATCTCCTTCACTTATACATTATTAATCCACTTGTTTATTTATACATTATTAATTCACTTATTCAATAGCTAGTTATTTTCACCATAAACAAGGCGAATCCCATGTTTCTTGGACAAACCGCTTAAGGCGCAAGAGCAGAGATGAATATGGCACTTGGTGAGATATTCACTAGAGATGCAGCTCAGATGCCACAGATATATTCTCCTTCCCCAGTCAATATGTTCATGTTTGTTTTCACTTAGTCATGGGAGATCATAGCAGTTGCAGTATGCTTGCAGGAGATTTCAGAAGGAAAGAGAATTGACTTGTGGCCATTCCCCTGGTTGATGTACAAATATACTGGATGGGCTGGGCTGTCCTGGTCTAGGACAGGAAGCAGGAAGAGACCATGACAACGAGAATGGTGTGTGAGGCCCATGGGCTAGGCCAACAGAAAAAAAAAAAAAAAAAAAAAAAAAAAAACTGTTTGTGGGCATACTGTGCTGCTGGAAACCGGAAACTCCCAACCAGCAGTGTATGTACAACACTGCGGGAAATAAAGGAGGGTGTTGAGTATATTTCAGAGCTCTGTGAGCACCTAAACACTGGATCTCAGAATAGAACTGCCCTGCAATTAAGAACAAGACTTTAGTGGCTCCCCATTGCCTGGAACTGTGAGTTACAACCAAGGTAGGACTACTCCCCAAGATGAAGGATCATTAGCCACTCCCTACCCCCTGGAAACATTCCTCATGCCTAATCTTCAGGTTGAGAAAAAGAACCATGAGGACTCACTTCTAAATCATCTTTACTAATTGGAATGCATCAGAATCATTAATTATGTTGTCACAGAAAACATGGCAAAATGCACAGGCCACAAGATAAACTCCACCTGTTAGAAGGTGGAGGAGGGACAGTAAAGTATCTTGCACACGGAAAAGGCACTTTGAAACCAAAAAATGACTCAAGTCACTCCACAGCTTCTACACAGAGATTTATTCAGGGTAACTTATGACAGTGGGTAGATGCCAGACGAACAACACAGGCATGATGCAGCTATTCTCTGCTCACTCTGGACCTCAATCCACAGCTCTTAAAGAGCAAAGGGGCATTAGGGCGAGCTCAAAAGGTATTTATGTAAGGTGGCACCACTGGTACACCAGTTCTATGGCTGCTAGTTATCTAAAGTGGTGCCTTCTGGGGCCACTTTGGGACAATCAGAACAAGCTTCCCTGTATTCTGGTAAGGGGATACATTAACCTCCGAGGGGTCTGGAACACATAGCACTTAGAGAGGGCATTGTGAGGACATGCACAAGAGGAAGGGCCAAGGACAGAGGTCAGCATTCCAGCACTCCTCCAACACCTAGCAAGGCATACAGAGCCCCTCACAACCTAATGGCAATCTACCTTTTAGTCTCCTCTCCAGCTTCTAGCCAGTCTTCTCCTTAATGTCCATTCTGTTCAGGAGCTCAGTGGTTTGGCTGATTTGAGTCCCTGTCCCCCAGCTGTAAAGATGATGTGATAGACTTTAAACATCACAAATTCTTACAGATGTTCCCATCAAGAAGTGGGGACTTGTTGTGTCCAATATAATGTGACAGAAATTGTCACACTGTTCTCAAGGGTAGATGTCAAGAGGCCTTACAGCTTCTGTTCTCACTCTCACGGAATGCTGTGTGCATGATAGTGTGCCCAGGCTGGCTTGCTGGAGAGGAGAAAACCCAGACAGCCCAGACAAGGAGCAGAGCTGCAAACAACATCCTCTAGGACCAGCCAGGCCTGAGCTCACTTGCCAAGTGACTCCAAGTGTATGACTGAGCCCGGCCAATACCACATGGAAGACAGTGAGCCATCCCAGCTGAGTCCTGCCCAAATTCCTGACCCACTGAACCATGACCCAATACAGTGTTGTGGTTTTGAGCCACTAAATTTTGGGGTATTTTGTTCGTTAGCAAAGTCTACTGGAAACAGTAGAATAAGCCAATCAGGGCAAATCCTTCCCTCCTATCACAGTTGGTGCAGAACACAGACCTGTCCTCAGTGCAGGCTCAAGGAATCCGTGAGTATCTCAGGTCTTGGCTGAGAATGCCTGGTTAAAGCTATTCTTCCCTACTCTGCCTAGCATGCTGGGGGGTGAAGCTGGAACAATGGCAGCCATTTGGCTACCTTAAAAGGACCCAGCCCAAGGAGGAAACCAGTACATGAAAAGTCTACAGAAGTCTACAGAAGAAGAAATGGAGTCAGAGCCTTGATCTACATCTCTAACTGCGCTCAGCCTCACATCACCTCCAACCTTGTATAACTAGACCAGTCATAAATCTTCTTGGTTGTTTAAGAGATTAGACCTAGGTTTTGGTGACTTGCAACTGAAAATGTCCACCTGACATGCTGCCAAGGCTCTAATACCCATTGTTTTCATGTCCACTTTATCCATGAAACTCCTAGGGGCGTCTGGGTGGCTCAGTTGGTTAAGCATCTGCCTTTGGCTCAGGTCACAATCTCAGGGTCCTGGGATTCAGCCCTGTGTCAAGCTCCCTGCTCAACAGGGAGTCTGCATCTTCCTCTCCCTCTTCCTCTGCTCTTCCCCTCCACTCGTACTTGCTTTCTCTCAAGTAAAATTTAAAAAATTTTAAAATATATACATCAAACCCCACTTCACAACAAAACCTTGAAGCAGAAGCATAAAATGGAAGACAATGAGCTTGAAATGGCGGTGGGGTGGGGTAGGGGGGAGAGTTCAGAACCCTAAGAAATAGCAATTTCTTAACTCCCTGTATGAGCTTCCAGCAGTGAGTCCTGCTGACTCAGGATATTACAGACTAGAAACAAATAACCTAAACTCAAAGAATGTCGTATTTCACTTAACATACTGTAAAAACTGATATCCACTCTCTCTCTCTGTGTCTCTCATGAATAAATAAATAAATCTTTAAAAATGAAAAATAAATAAATAATAAACTGGAAAAAAAAACTGATATCCAGAAATCTAGAATCAACTGCCCAAAGTCTCACAGTTTTTTCATTGACAGAATTGTAGCTAGCATATGCCTCGATTGTACAGTGACCACATCTCTGAGTCTGTTCAGGATGGTCCTGGTTTACCCCGGTCACTCCTCTGTAATTATTTTTTTTTCTCCTCTGTAATTATTAATAGCTTCCATAGTCCCTGAAAAAACTTCTGATTTTACAATAAATTATATGGTTACCTACTTACTGGGTAACGTTCCTAAAAGTTAAGTTTGGAAGTTGTCAGTGAAGGTGATTTTGTTGTAAATAAGATAAAATATAAACTGGATTCAGTCATAAAGAAATTGATTAGCTCACGAGGAAGGTGGGAATGGCAAAAAGCTTGGTTTATTTTAACTTGTCTGATCCACAGGCAACTTTCCCTAATAACTGACTCCACTTCACTTTGGCAAAGTGTTTATTGGCAATGCTTCCTCACCCATACTCTGTGATACATACTTCCTTATTCCTATTACAGAAAAAAATGAAAGTTTCTAATATGCCCGCTGAAGAGCAAAGAGGTATATTTCCCAGAGGCTCCCAGCAAATGAACCCTCAGGCTCTTTGATGCAATTTTGATAACATGCCCATCCCTCCATCAAACTCTGGGGCCACAGAGCAGAGTTACCCTCATCTGAATCACATGTCCTGTCTTAAAGGCCAGCAGTAGGGTCAGTTTTAGCCAAAAGGGCTGGGCTGGGTAGGGTTGGCATTAATACCGAACAAATCTCAGGAGAACTGACAAGAGAAGGGGAAGTGGATATTAGGGAGTCACCGCTTGTCCATTCAGTACAGGGCTGCTTGTCTTCAAAAGGTACATGGGATTTCTGCCATTAAACAATGAGTGCTCCATCATGCAACCCCAGAGGGTGGTCAGCCGGTTCTGGCCAGTTCCCAACATCCTACCATCAGGTTGGATGGTTAAAGAGCACAGGGGAGCTGAGGGCATTTCCCTGGGTACTGACCATCTGGGGCTGGAATCAAAGTGGGCCAGAGCAGCAGACACACCTGGATCTGATGCCCACTCTGCCACTTACTATGTAACCAGGTTTGTGGCTTAACCTCTGTATAGGTCTCTGATTCCCCCATGTAACCGAGAGGAAAATTCCTACTTCATCGTGTTTGGAAAGAATTAAAAAGCATCAAGCTGTTAAACTTTCTAGCACAATGCTAAATACAAGAGTAATCAGTATCTTTTCTTTGAGCCTTAATTACCTCTTACAGACTGAACAGAATCTGAACAAAGGACCTGTAACAGCCTAAGGCATTGATCTTTACCAAAGAGAAGATCCATTACCTGAGTATGAGACACAGCTTGGGCCGCCATCCCCCGTTCCCCACTGCACACATGCTGACAGATTCATGGTGTTTTGGTATCCGTTTTCTGGACTGGGCTGCCATCCCTGTCAGATTCCTTCCTTGGTGTGTATTAATTAATGAATCAATGATGTCACAGTCTTCTTCAAGAATAGTTCCCTCTGGAGTCCACACCTTGGTCTCTACAGATGCCGAATCCCAAGCATTCAATGTGGAATTATTTATTTTAACCCAAGGTCCTGCGGAGAGGCTCACTTTAGTCCCTATGTTCTTAAGCATCTTCCTTGGCTATCCTTTCTCTTGATGGAGACGGTCAAGTGAGCTTAAGGGTGTCAAGTCCTTTCATAGAATTCAAAACACAATGCAGATAGGGGTATCATTATATAGGCACTGCTAGAGGAGCAACGTTTCATGAACCCCAAGTCAGACTAGCCTCCTTCCTCCCTTCCTACTCTCCTTCTAAATGGACGCTACAGCCAAGCTTTGTTGGAATCTTTAAAAAAAATTTTTAACTTTTAAATAAATTTAGATATACAGAAATGTAAAGTTGTACAAACAGTTCCTATATATCCTATCCCAGTTTCTCCTGGGTTTATCAATTTTATAACCACCATCCATTTACCAAAATTAAGAAATTTATCATTGTTGCAATAAAATTAACTCTAGTATAAAATTATTCAGATTTCACCCCCTTTCTCCACTAATATCTTTCTGTTTCAGGACAACACATTGCATTTGGTCCCTTCTGACTCTTTCAGTATTTCCTTTTTTGTCATGACCTTGATACTTTTAAATATACTGGTCAGGTATTTCTTACATTGTCCCCCAATTTAAGTTAGGTGTTTTCTCACAATTAGATAGAGGTGATGGATCTTGAGGGAGGAATATCCCAGAAGAGATACTTCTCTTCAATCGTGTCAGGGAATCCAAGATAATAATACGTATTTCTGGTGATATTAACCATAAGTGCTTGGTTAAGGTATTAGCCGTGAGGCTCCTCCGTTCTCTTTCCATATTCTGTTAGGTGAGAGTCACTAAGTTCTGCCCACACTTAGGGCCACATGAGCACTTGCTTACTTTCTGGATCTACATGAAGCTCGACTCATCTTGTACTCTCCCTTCCCCAATCCTAGAATCAGCCATTTCTGCAAGGATTCCTGCTTCATTTGGTTGGAGAAGTTTTTAGAAACCAATATCTGAGTGCTGCATCTTTCGATCAGCTTAAATGTCAAAGAACACAACTATTATCATAGGTTATCGATTCCCTTATCTCTTTACTCTTGATCTTTTCATTGAATGATCTCCTATCTTGCTATTCTACCTCTCAACACACCTTAGTTATTCACTCATTCATTCAATGTTGAGATCCTACTATGGGCCAGGTATTCTTTTCCTTGATACTCATGATGCAGCTGTCCTCTAGAGAGTATACGCACCTACTGTCTGAAGTGATAGTTCTGCTGAGAGAAAAAGAAAGATAGTAATTAGGCAAAGGGGAAGGGGAGGAGGAAAGGTAAAAGAATGGAAAATAAACATATGTGTAATACAAGCATGTGCCCACGGGGACACTTAAAGAATCAGGATGATTGTTTCTAATCCTATTGTTTAATTAGATAGTATCATTTAGTATTCGACAAAAGCCCCGCTGTTGACCAGTTGTACTCATCTGGAAGAATAGGCAGGGAATTTATAAAATCTCTAACCATCTAATAATGCTACATAAAAGAAACTAATGGCCAAAAAATCAAAACAGCAGAACCAATGAGAAACACAAACCAACTATTGTCCCAGAGCAATTGCCTATAGTTCAAATCAGTGTATATGGAGAGAGTAGCCTCTGTACAATCATCACAATGCTATGTGCTAGGGATGGAGAAGCAACCAAGAACGGGATGACCCTGCTCTCAAAGGCTCAGTCAGGTATGATGAGCATTATAGTCATCAGGCAGATAGTAAGAGGATTTAACCACCTCTGGGGTTAAAAAGCTTCCTAGAGAAAGTGGCACTAATGATGAGGCTTGAAGGAAGAGCATGGACTGATGAAGAGAAGAAACCAAGATGTGGGTGCTAATGTGCTACGTCTTGTGATTGGCTTAAACCTCAAGCAATCTATCTATTATCATTGTTTTGTGATTATTTCCCTAATCACTTTACTACTCCTAATCTTTTCCCTGAACAGGATCCTACACTGACTTTTCTCCAATATCCCTTCATTCACTTCATTCATTCATTCATTTAACATTTTTTGAGAACAGAGGGGGAAAAAAGCATTCTAGATGGAGAACATAGCCTGTGGGAAGGCCAAGATAAAAAAAAAAAGGAAACAATGTGTGGTGTGTGCTCAAGAAACTGAAGGGAATGCATTACAGAAAAAGAGAGAGAGAGAGACAGAGAGAGAAGGCAGGCAGGCAAGCAGGCGAAAGAGTGGCAAAAAATGAGGCTGGAGGGCAGCCCAGGTAGCTCAGCAGTTTAGGGCCGCCTGCAGCCCAGGGCGTGACCCTGCAGTCCCGGAATGGAGTCCCATGGAGCCTGCTTCTTCCTCTGCCTGCGTCTCTGCGTGTGTGTGTGTGTGTGTGTGTGTGTGTGTGTGTGTGTGAGAGAGAGAGAGAGAGAGAGAGAGAGAGACAGAGAGAGAGAGAGAGAGATGAATAAATAAATAAATAAATCTTTAAAAAAAAGAAAAGAAATGAGGCTGGAGGCGTGGGAATGCTCCAGGTCCCAGAGCTCCTGAAAGTCAGTTGAGGGTTTCAGACATTATTCCCAGGACAGTGGAAAGCCACAGAAGGGTTGAACCATAGAGTGAACAGACTGGGTCACCTGGCTGCAGTAGGGAGGAGGGCTTGGACGGAAGTGAGGCATTAACCTTGGTAATAAGACTTAGTAAGGTTAGATTCCTTTCTGCCTCACAGGCTTGGGGTGAGGATTAAACAAAAGGAACACATACAAATTCCCTGGAAGGATATTTGGCACATGACAATCAAGAAATGGTTGTTCAGTTCACCAATTCTGATTCTTTTTCATCTAATCTCACTTTTTTCTTTATTTCCCTGATCACATTACAGTTAAAAAATTACCTTTTTAACTTTTTGCTGCAATTAAATTGAATACTGTGCTAGATACAGTGAACCAATGTGAATAAGACCTGCATCCTTAAGATATAGCTACAGTGAGCCATAACATGATGTGGTACGAACTACACTAGGCACATGAGCCGAAACTCTCAAAGGGTAAGGATGGCATCCTTTACCTCTACCCTTAATGTCAGGCAAAATATGTGGCACAGAGAACTTCAGCACAGACTTTTCAACTAAGTGGTGTATGCTCTAGAAGCTCAGGGGATAGCACTGAAATACTAAATTGTACTGAATGCTTAATCTCTTTGAATTTCATACAGGCTCATTGAGAACTATTGCTACTTTCTACACATTTTGTTAATTGTTTGGGATTATTTTGAGTATGCTTTGTTTTACTTTTTATTTTTCATGAGACTTTCTTATAAGTGATTAACCACATTTTCAAATTAAAAACTTTCCAAACATTGAAGACTATATAATAATATGAAAATACCAGATCTATAGTAAGATGTTTAGTTTGACAATAGTAAATTCTTAATTATCTATAGTATTTCCATCTGAATCATAGAAGATATGAAGTAAATTTCATTCTCTGTTGCTGCCTTTCTCACCACCTACCTGCACTCTGGCCACCTACCCTAACCCCTAGCTGATGTGTGTCTAGAAAATCAGAGCAATTTTATCCTTAGCTAAGCAATACATCAATGAACTGGTAAGAGAATCCTTTTTTTTTTTTTTTTGATTTTATTTATTTATTCATGAGAGACACACAGAGAGAGAGGCAAAGACATAGGCAGAGGGAGAAGCAGGCTCCATGCAGGGAGCCAACATGGGACTCGATCCTGGAACTCCGGGATCATGCCCTGAGCCGAAGGCAGACACTCAACCACTGAGCCACCCAGGCATCCCTGTAAGAGAATCCTTAAAGTTGGGTAAAGTAAGTGATAGTGGGGTCATGACTAACATGGTTCTATTAATATCTGTAGTTCTTTATGCTGTATGTGTATGATTACATACAGTTTCTATGCTAATGCATTTTATTTCTCTAAGGTCAGTCAAAAAATGAAATAGGCAATCATGTTGCCTATGGGAATACTTAGCATTATAGTGGGAAAGTTAAAGGCAAAAGCTGTTTTAGTTCTGTGTTTATGGTTCTTCAGATTCCTATGGTGTGGAATTGAACTTGGTCATATTGCTTGCATTTTTCAGAGAGCTTTTCTATCCCAGAGGAAAGTCATGGCTGCCTGTCCTTAGCACACTGTAATCGGTGGTTCCATATGTATGACAACTGTTCTGCACCAATATGATCACCCAGGGAGGATAAATATACTTTGAATCCCTACTGATGTCCTTCAAGTAGGAAATTCTGTTTTAAGGAAAACTTGAAAATTTTAATACTCTATAATAAAACTGTACTATTTTTATGCAATTGAAAGTATTTTTATTATAAAAGCCAAATTCAAAGCAAGAATTTAAAAGTACAGAGAATGTAGAAAAGGAAATAGAAGTTCTTATTTCCCGATTCATTTCCTCAATCCCATACCTCAGAGGGATTTTTGGTCTCCTTTCAGAAATGTTTTTCTTTGCACAACTAGAAAATTGAAATATTTATTATATATATTTTTTAACATAAATAGGATCATTCTATGTAGTTTTGTAGTTTTGTATTTTTCATTTTTCATTTATAATTTAGATCTGTATCTTATTTTTAGTTCTTGTATAGTATTACATGTTTTATGTACCATATTTCACCTATTAATAATTATTACATTGTTTCTTTTTTCTTGCTATTAGAAATAGCATGGCAATGTATATCTTCCAACACACCTTTATCAAACTTAAGCATATATATCCATTATATAAATTCCAAGTGAAAACCCTACACTTCTTTGAAAAACACCCTTCAGCTGAATTAAATGCTCAAATACTCCCATAGTATAATTTAAGAAATTCAAGAAATACATGTGATATTGACATAACATGTTATATATAATGCCCCACTTCTGGCTCCCTGCTCAGGGGGAACCTGCTTCTCCCTCTCCCTCTGCTACTCACCCTGCTTGTACTCTCTCTCTCTCTCAAATAAATAAATAAAATCCACTAAAAAAATATTGTCATAAGTTCTCTGGTTCACAGTGTTAGCCACTGCACTTTCTCTGGCTTCCTGATTCATTTTTCTGTCCATGGCCAAAAACTGTGTCCTTTGAAAATAATGACACTCTCTTTCCTAGAGACAATAGAGTCTTTTTATGGTGTTGATCAGTTTTTCTTGATTTTTTTTGGCGGGGGGGGGGGGAGTCTTCTCTATCTCTTGGATATTAATGCCTGTTTCCTTCCCCAGATTAGGAAAGCTCTCAGTTATGATTTGTTCAACTATACTTTGTGGCTCTCTCTCTCTCTCTCTCTCCCCATATCTTCTGTAATCTCAATAAGATGAATATTATTCCTTCTCAAATTGTCACTTATTTCCCAAAGCCTCTCCTCATGGATTGTTAATGTTCTTCTCTTTTGTCCTCAGCTTCCTTCCTTATCATCAACTTGTCTTCTATGTCACTCACCCTCTCTTTTACCTCATTAACCCTACCAGTTAGATCATCCAGTTTAGATTGCATCTCAGTTAAAGTATTTTTAATTTTGACCTGATTAGATCTCAACTCTGCAGTAAGTGAACCCCTAGAGTCCTTTATGCTTTTTTCAAGAACGACCAGTAATTTTATAATTGTACCCTTGAATTGTATCTCTGATATGCTACTTAAATCCATATCCATTAGATCTGTGGCAGAGAATATTACTTCTTGTTCTTTCTTTTGTAATGAATTCTTTCTTCTAGTCACTTTATTCAGTGCAGAGTCAAAAATATCAACTACAACCTAAGTAAAATACACCCTAGACAATTCTGAAGAAATCAGAGACCAGAAAATAAAGAAAAAGGGGGGAAAAAGACCACAAAAGTGAAAAACAAATTTAAAAAATAGTAATAATTTGAAAAAGGGGAGGGTTGGAAGTGGTGGGAGAGAGAGAATATAGTCTCACAGAGTGGACCAAGAAGGTGATCCTCTTGTTTCTGAGTGTATTTTGTTCTGTATGTTAGAAGGTGCTAAATTCCAAATTTATATAAACCAGCAAGATTTATATAGAGAAATAACAGTAACAACAAAAACAAAAACAAGAAGACAAAAGAGGAGGGCAGGATGGGAAGGAAGAGAGAATATAATCTCACAGAGTGGACCAACACAGTGCTCCACTTGGTTCTAAGTGTATTTTAGTTCGTATGTTAGAAGGTACAAAATTCCAAAATTATAAAACAAGACAAAAAACGCAGGACTTATACATCTACAAAAAATAAATTAAATATGTTGAAAGGAAGCCAAAAATGAAGAATATATCTATGAGATATAATTGTAAAAATATGAAAGTCAAAAAAAGGAAAAAACTTAAAAAGGAAGAGTTGATAAAATATTATAGTTAAGGAAAGAAAAAAGAAAAATATTGGAAATTTTTAGCTTTGTAAGAAGCGATCAGTTTTCTTTCTGTAGCATTTTGGCTGTTCTCCCTTTACTCTCAGGTTGAATTCATAGGTGTTCAAGATGGTTTGAAAGTTATGTAGGGGGGATCCCTGGGTGGCTCAGTGGTTTAGCACCTGCCTTCGGCCCAGGGTGTGATACTGGAGACCCGGGATCGAGTCCTGCGTCGGACTCCCTGCATGGAGCCTGCTTCTCCCTCTGCCTGTGTGTCTGCCTCTCTCTCTTTCCATGTGTCTCTCATGAATAAATAAACAAAATATTTTTTTAAAAAAAAGAAAGTTATGTAGGTAAGTTTGGGGGACCAGATGAAATGAAGACTCATATTCTTCTGCCATGTTGCCTCTCCTCCTTATTTGGATATTGATAAAGACATGTAATCCCAGGCCCCACCCTATCCCAACTTCATCTGAATCTCCTGGAATCAGGTCTGAACATTGAATAGTTACTCTGCTCCTCAGGTGATTCTGATGCACTATGAGTTTGGGGAACTAACTCTAGACTGTCAGAGTTTTCACAATATATATATTTTTTCCTTCATCTCACTGGTCAAGGTCAACTTCCTTCAGGAAGCCTTCTATGATTTTTTTTATCTACAAGCAAGATTTCTGTGCTTCCTTTTATCTACTAACTACTTATCTTAATATCATATTAATCAAAGTGTGTCATTTTATATAACCATGAAATTGAATTGGTAGAAGAATGGAAAAGAAAATAACACAATGTGTTAGTTCTCTCCACATTGGATCTTTAGCTCCCACTTTATTAGTTCAAGTATTCTCTCACAGAACAACGGACATAGTAATATTCAAATACAAATCTCTATGTAACCCACTCCCTGGCATGAATGGTCCTGGGATACAGTTTCTGGGAGCATAACACAGCTCAAATTAGAATGAGCCATGACTAAAGATATTTTACTTATAAGATTTACATAACAAAACTCTTGACCCAAAACTTTAGAGAATTTAATTAATAATAAAAATTTAGGTTTAGAGCAAAGATCTAGCTTCTAAGCCCAGCTGCAACATGAGGGTAATTTTCAAAAAGTTGCTTCACTGGGACACCTGAGTGGCTCAGCGATTAAGCATCTGCCTTTGGCTCAGGGCGTGATCCTGGAGTCCCAGGATGGAGTACCACATCGGGCTCCCTGCATGGAGCCTGCTTCTCCCTCTGCCTGTGTCTCTATGTCTCTCATGAATAAATAAATAAAACCTTAAGAAAAAAAGAAGCTGCTTCACCTTTCCACTCTAGATTTCATCATCAGTAAGGGAAAATATAATACCTTGTATGAAATAGTAACAACAATTATAATTATTATGGTTGCTATTATTAGGATCATTAGGTTCTATGCTGAATCCAAGTGAATAGAAAAACAAAATAAATTGTTTTATTATTATTTTATTATTTCTCATCAATTAAAGAAAAATTGGTGATCATGCAACTATCACCACTTTTAGTCATAATACGGACCAGCATGAATATTACATCTCCAGAAAGAAGAAAAACTTGTGGTTCTAGTAAAATATTTTTTCAGAGGGAGGTAGCAAGATGGCAGAAGAGTGGGAAAGCTCATTTCAGCTGGTCCCTTGAATTTAGCTAGATAACTACCAAAGCATTCTGAAGACTCATGAATTCAACCTAGGATGTAAGAAAAGAATATCTGGAACGCTGCAAGTAGAAAAATGACCACTTTTTGCAAGGTAGGAGTTGCAGAGAAGTGAATCTGAGGGGAGATATGAGAAGATAAATGGCAGAAGGGAGGCAGCCTTCAAAAGCTGGCTACTGGAAAGTGATAAAGCTCTGGACGGCAAAACTGGAGCCCTTAGAAATCTGCTCCAGTGAGAGACATCCTCCCTGAAAGGGGCTCAGATGGTGAAATCGGCAGAATTCTAGGCGAGGCGGTGTGGTCTCAGAATCCATGGAGCCACAGAATTAACAGGGGTGCCTGAGCTGTTAAAGTGTCTAAGCGGTTGAGTGGGGAAGCTGGTTGGGGTCAGTGAGCCCAGGAGGGGGCTCTCAACTTGGTTCACCATAGACCCAGAGCTGGGCAAACCGGGTGACTGCTCTCCACCTGGAGAACCTGTGGAGGAGTGGAACAAGGGGACCTTCTGTTATCCCCCAGGAGCGGTAGAGTAGGTGTGCACACGACCCAGTGACTGCTCTCAGTGTCAGCACCCTACAAAGTACAGTAAGGCGAGACACTCTGACTTTCCTAGGAGGACTGGTGTGGGCAAGCACCGCAGGAGTCTGCAGACCATGGCACACTCAAAAGTGAAGACCACTTATCCCTTAATATTTACTGAAGAGAGGGAACTGTGATCTTTCTGCTCTGGCGCTAGAGATCAAGGCATGGCCATTTATATTTGGATCCTCTAAAGAGGCACAGAAAGCCTTCAAGGAACAAAAGCCACACTGAGGACCAGCTTACACTGAGCCTGGCCCCCTGGCAAGGGCTGGTACAGTTCCACCCAGGCAAAGACACATGAGAAGCAATGAAGTAGGCCCTTCCTCCAGAAGACTGACTGGAAGAACAGGTGCACAACAAATTTACAGACCCCACGAAAATCCCAGCATTAGGGGAAAATAGTATATAGAATTCAAGGTTTTGTTTTTTTTTTTTTTCTCATGATTCATTTACCTTTCAATTTAAAATTTTCCATTTCTGGGAAGCCTGGGTAGCTCAGTGGTTGAGTGCCTGCCTTCAGCTCAGGTTGTGATCCTGGAGTCCCAGGATTGAGTCCCATATTGGGCTCCCTGCATGGAGCCTGCTTCTCCCTCTGCTTATGTCTCTGCCTCTCTCTCTGTGTGTTTCTCATGAATAAATAAATAAAATATTTTTAAAAAAATTCCATTTCTTTCTTTTTTCCCTTTTCACTAGTTTCTTATTTATCAACTTTGTTTTTAAGTCTTTTTTAACTTCCATTTTTACATTTATATTTTTTTAAAAATTTTTTTTTAAATTTATTTATGATAGTCACACAGAGAGAGAGAGAGAGGCAGAGACACAGGCAGAGGGAGAAGCAGGCTCCATGCACCGGGAGCCCGACGTGGGATTCGATCCCGGGTCTCCAGGATCGCGCCCTGGGCCAAAGGCAGGCGCCAAACCGCTGCGCCACCCAGGGATCCCTACATTTATATTTTATAGATATATACTTCATTTTCACTACATTCCTATATATATACTTCCTTCCACTACATTCAATTCTATTTGTGTGTGTGTGTGTGTGTGTGTGTATTGCTTTTTTTTTTACAGTTTACAGTTTTGGGATTTAGTACCTTCCTTTTTTTTTTTTTTTTTTTTTTTGGATTTTTTTGGATTTAGTACCTTCTAACACACAAAATAACTCAGGAACAAGGAGATTACCCTATTATGTCCACCCTGTGAAATTATATTCTCTTCCCTCCCTTTTTTTTCTTTCTTTTTTCTCTTTTGCTTTTTTGTTTTGCTTTCTGACCTCATCGGATTTGTCTACTGTGTATTTTGGTTGGGTCATGGTTCATATTTTTTATTCTGTTTACTCATTCATCCATTCTTCTTTGGACAAAATGACTAGAAGGAGGAATTCACAACAAAAGAAAGAACCAGTCACTAAGGAGGGCACTTGATGGGATGAGCACTGGGTGTTATACTATATGTTGGCAAATAAAACTTAAATAAAAACAAAGAAAAAAAACAGAGATAATACTCTGCCACAGATCTAATCGATATGGGTTTAAATAAAATGTCAGAGATGGAATTCAGGATAACAATTATAAAGTTACTAGCTGGGCTCAAAAAAAGCATAAAAGACACTAGAGAATCTCTTAGTGCAGAAATGAGATCTAATCAGGCCAAAATTAAAAATACTCTGAGATGCAGTCTAAATTGGATACTCTTAACAGCTAGGGTAAATGAAGCAGAAGAGAGAGTTAAGTACATAGAAGACAAGTTGATGGAAAGGAAGGAAGCTGAGGAAAAGAGAGAAACAACTGATAGCTCATGAGGAGAGGCTTCGAGAAATCAGTGATACTGTAAAAAGAACTAACATCAGAATTATTGGAGTGCCTGAGGATGGGGAGAAAGAAAGGGCAGAGGTATATTTGAGCAAATCATTGCTGAGAACTTCCCTAATCTGGGGAAGGAAACAGGCATTCATATCCAAGAGGTAGAGAGGACCCCTCCCAAAATCAATAACAATAGATCAATAAGATGACATCTAATAGTGAAGCTTGCAAATTTCAGAGATAAAGAGAAAGTCCTGAAGGCAGCTCAAGCAAAGAACATAGAGAAGCAGAGACATTAGATTGACAGCAGACCTATCCACAGAGACCTGGCAGGCCAGAAAGGGCTGGCATGATATATTCAGGGTATTAAACAAGAAAAAAAATACACTCAAGAATACTTTATCCAGCAAGGCTGTCATTCAGAATAGGAAGAGAGACAAAGCGCTTCCAGGACAGAAACTAAAAGAATATGTGACCACCCAGCCAGCACTGCAAGAAATATTAAGGGGAATCTTGTAAGTGAAGAGAGAGCCCAAGAGTAACATAGATCAGAAGGAAATAAAGACAATCTAGAGAAATAGGGACTTTACAGGTAATACAATCACACAAAATTCCTATCTTTCAATAGTTACTCTAAATATAAATGGCTAAATCAAAAGACATAGGGTATCAGATTGGATAAAAAAGCAAGACCCATCCATATACTGTCTACAAGAGACTCATTTTAGACCTAAAGTTACCTCCAGATTGAAAATGAGGGGGTAGAGAACCATTTATCATGCAAAGCTGTAATCATAAAGACAGCACGGTATTAGCATGCACAAAAACAGACACATAGATCAATGGAATAGAATAGAGAACCCAGAAATAGATCCTCAAGTCTATGGTCAACTAATCTTTGACAAAGCAGGAAAAAATATCCAACAGAAAAAGAGTCTCTTCAATAAGTAGTGCTGGGAAAATTGGAGAGCCACATGAAGAAGAATGAAACTGGACCATTCTCTTATACCCATACACAAAAATAGATTCAAAGTGGATGAAAGATCTAAATGTGAGACAGGAATCTATCAAAATCCTAGAGGAGAACACAGGCAGCAATCTCTGTGACTTTAGCCGCTGCAACTTCTTATAAGAAGAAAAGAAAAGGAAGAAACAAAGACAAGACAGGACAATGACAAACTAAACTATATCAGTAATTATATTAAATGTAAATTATGGACTAAACACTCCAATTAAAGACAAAGATTATCAAATTGTCAGAAAAAAAAAAAAAAACACAAGACCTAGCTATAGGGTGTTTAAATATGTGGAAAGAAAAGAATGGGAAAAGATATACCACAAAAACACTAACCATAACACATCCAATTTGGCTATATTATTAACAAACAATCAGGCTTTAAGAAGTATTACCAGTGATAAAAAAAAAAGGACATTACAAGATATTAAGTCAATTTGACAGTAAGAAAAAATTCTAAGTTTTAAATAATATAACTTCAAATTACAGCAAAATTTAACTGAATTAAGGAGAAATAGACAAATACACATTCATAGATGGAGAATTTAACACATTTAGCTCAATGCTGACAGAAAAAGCAGTTTAAAAAAAAGCAGTATGTATGAGATTTGAACAACACAATTAAGCAACTTGACCTAACTGACCTATAGACAATGCTGTATTTAACAACTGCAGAATACACAATCTTTTCAAATACACGTTGAACATTTACCAAAATAGAACATATGCTGAACATAAGGCAATTCTCAACAAATTTCAAAGAATTGGAATCATAGAGACTATTTCTATGACCACTGTGAACATAAATTAAAAATCAATAACTGAAAAATGATTTTAAAATTCCCAAATATTTGGAAATTAAGCAATGGCTTTCTAAATAAGCCATGTATAAAAAAGAATAATAAAGAAAAGAATAATAAAGAATAATAAAATTTTATAATAAAAATGGAAAATATTTTGAAGTGAGAACAAAATTATGGAAAAGAAAAATTTGGGGGCTACAGCTAAAAATTATTATAAAAATTATGGCTTTAACTACATTTTAAAAAATGAAAAATTGAGAATCAGTTTCCTAAGTTTTCATCTCAAGATGCTAGGGAAAAAAGAATGCAAATCCAAAGGAAGGAGAAAAAAGAAAGTAATAAAGATAAGAACAGAAATTATTCAAATAGAAAGCACATAGAAAATAGAGAAAAATCAACAAAGCCAAAAGTTGTTCTTTGAGGGAAGCCTGGGTGGCTCAGTAGGAAGAACACGTGACTCTTGATCTCCAGGTTGTGAGTCTCACGTTGAGTGTAGAGATTACTTAAAAATAAATAAATAAACAAATAAACAAACAAACTTTTTAAAAAGTTGGTTCTCTGAGGTTAATACAATTTACAAGCTCCTAACAAGATTGAGCATGACAAAAGTAGAATAAACATAAATTACCAATATCAGAAATAAAAAGATGAATATCACTAGAGATTCTAGAGAAAACAAGAGGACATTACGAATAATTTTGTGCCTGTAATTTTGATAATTTAAATAAAATGGGAAAATTCCTTTAAAAAGACAAGTTATCAAAATTTACACAGAAGGAAATGGATAATCTGAATAGTCCTATATTTGATGAAGAACTTGAATGTATAGTTTAAATCTCTCCCATGAAAGAAACTCCATGAAGGAAGAAATATCATCAATCAAATGAAACTTATTTGGAAAACAAACATTTCTCCATTTCCCCACTTGTTAAATGAGGTTGATATAATCCCACCAAAACTCAAAAAAAAAAAATTGCAAGCAAATATATCACATTGATATAGATGCAGTAATCCTATACAAAAAAAATCAAATCAAAATCATCCATATGGAAAAAAATAATAGTAATTGTGACCAAATGGTGCTTATTCCTGGATCATGAGGTTGGTTTTACATTTTTAAAAATCTATGTAATTTATCACATTAGCAGAATAAAGGAAGAATAACATATGATCATCTCAACAGAGTAGAAAAAGCATTTGATAAGATTTAAGACCCTTCTTAATAAAAACTCTCATAAAATTTAGAAGAGAATTTTCCTATTCCCATAAAAGATATTACTATCACCATATTTGACAGCCTAATAGTGAACTTTTACCTTGAGTTTGTAAAGGTAACAATGATATCCACCATCAGCAGTTTTTTTTCAATATTACACTAAAGAGCAACAAATGTCCCCCAGGCATCTCAGCAGCAATCAAGCCCCAGGGATTATGCCTACTTTCTAGGCTGAATTTAGATATTCACAAATGAAAGACATTTCCAAGAGTTCTATATGAATTTTCTTTTTTAAGGGTTATCTAAATCATGTGAAGAGCTCTTAGCGCACATCTGGACAGTTCTCTGTTGCCACCTTCTGGTGATCAGCTGTTCTACCTGAGATTTACCCTCCTTAGGGGAGGAGTCTATGAGAGAGAACCACCCACCAGAAACCAAATTAACTGGAAAAGAGAAAGAGACTGAAGACTTACAACATGTTAGATCACATTGAACAACATCACTATTGAAATTTACTTTCCATGTTAGGTCTTCACTTATTCAGAAACTAGAAGTATAAGTACTGGTTAAGAAGATGGATTCTGGAGCCAGATTACCTGAATTCTAAAGCCCAGTTTTACTGTCTACTAGTTTATGACTTTGAACAAATTAGCCTTCCTTGCTTGGGTTTCCTCACCTGTAAAATAGGGATAACTGTACCTGCCTCATAGAACTTTTGTGAGGATTAAAAGCTTTAATCAACTATTTACAACAGTACCCAGCACATAGTCAGCACTAAGCAAATGTGTATTTCACAATCGTTCCAGCTAATTAAGACATGTTGTATTTTGGGGACTCAGGTTAGAATATAAAAAGGGTTACACACATACACACACAACTTTGGAAAACAGTTTAGTAGTTTCTTATAAAACACAGAATTATTTCATACTAGCAATGCCATTCCTTGGTTCAGCCCAAGAGAACTGAAAACATATATTCACACAAAAACATACACATGAACACATGAATACTCATAATAGATTTACTAATAACAGCTGAAAAGTGGAAACAATTCAAATGTCCATTGATTGATAAATGGATACACAAAATGTAGTATAGATAAATGATGGCATATTATTCAGCCATAAAAAGGAATGAAGTGCCAATAATAATGCTACAACCTGGATGAACCTTAAAAACAGCACTAAATCAAAGAATCTAGACACAAAAGGCCACATATTACATAATTCCGTTTATATGAAAGCTCTAGAATAGACAAATCTGTATAAACAGAAAGTGGATTAGTGGTTCTTTAATTGAAAACTTATGATCACACAAAAAATCTTTATAAAAGTGGTTAAGGCACCTTTATTCATAATTGCTCCAAACTGGAAGCAAACAAAGATGTTCCTCAACAGGTGAATGGATAATGTACCATATAATGGTGTACTGCTCAGCAATAAAAAAAGGAATGAGTTACTGATACATGAATAAACTGTGAGTTACTGATACATGCAAATGTATGAATCTATCTTTTTTAAGATTTATTTATTTATTTATTTATTTATTTATTTATTTATGATAGACACACACACACACACACACACACACAGAGAGAGAGAGAGGCAGAGACACAGGAGGAGGGAGAAGCAGGCTCCATGCCGGGAGCCCAACGCGGGACTTCATCCCGGGACTCCAGGATCGTGCCCTGGGCCAAAGGCAGGCGCTGAACCCCTGAGCCACCCTGGGATCCCCCGTGTGAATCAATCTTAAACGCATTTAGCTAAGTGAAAGAAGCCAGATCCAAAATACTTTATATTGCATTATTTTATTCATATAACATTATGGCAAAGGCAACACTTTGGGACAGAAAGAAAACAATAGTTGCCATGGATTGGGAGAGAGGAGAGTTACTGTCTACCAAAGGGTAGACCAAGGTATTTTGGATCTGCTCTATCACCTTGGAGGTGGTAAATACATGGCTATGTCTATGTCATAACCCACAGAACTTTTTAACACAGAGAGTGAGCTTTAATATATGAGCATTTAAAAAAATCAGCCAGAATGTTGGAGGATCCCAAGATTGAACACAGACTGTGAAAAATGTCTGAATATATGACATAAGCTTGCTGAAGTGGATGTAGGAGTAAAAAGAACTGGTCTAGAAAACTTTGGAAATTGTAAGGCTAAAGACAGAACGAACTGTGCATAAACATTGTACTCTAATTTGTAAGCTTGTTTCTCACATGGAAATAGGTTAACAATTGTGAATGTACTTTATAATCATATTAGGGTTGAACCAAAAAGCAGAAGGTAGACAGGTTTCTTACTGTCAGTGAAAGAAGTTACAGATAAGCAAGTGGGGAAGTTGGAATAAATCCTGTGTTCCTGGATTAAAGTTGGAGAGTCAGTATGATGTCTCTGAGGTTAAGAGAGTACATTTCTGGACAGAGCTCCTGCCCTAATTACCTGCTTTCTTCCTATCCTGCCAAGCTGGGTCTACCAACCTAAAGAAGCATCCAGAAGGTCAACCTTTCCCTCTATCATGAAATCCTTAAAAGATGCCTGGGGCTCCCTGAGCATTCCATAGGTAAAGAAACCTCTAACCTAGGATTCCCAAAGTGAGTCTCCCCAAGTCTCTTCAGGCCCCATTTCCAAGTTTTTCCAATCCTTAACACCTCCCTCAGGAAATATCTCTACATACACCCTTTCTGATCTGTAGAGTTGGAGTGGGAGGGATGTTGCGTTGCCCCTTCCGCAGCCTTTGGTTTTGTCTCCTTCTTCCTATGAATTTAAATCTCCAGGGTCTACACTACTCTGCATTTGTGCATGCAGTTCCTCACATTGTCTCCTACAGTCCCTTGTGTCTTTTGGGGCCCTTTCCCAAGAGGTCAGGTATGGCAAAGTGGCCACAGACCAGGCTTCCAGTGCTATCTTTGTCTCTGTGTGACCTCAGCAAAGTAAACAGACCCCTCTCTGATGTCTCTTACCTCTCCACCAATGGACTGTCTTGAAGTTCAAAGGTGTCCATAAAGAGGAATGGTTTATAGGCTCTAAAGTGCAGGGACAGGTAGTCAGGCCTGAGATTTCTGGTTTTGTTGGGGGTGGGGAAGCCTTTGCCCCATTCCATGGGTCTAGTGTACCCAGAGGGATTTCTGTGGGATATGGCTGAAGCAGGGCTCATTAGCTGCCTCCTCAGTTAATGAGAAATCTGGGACCATCTTTCCCCATGCAAGGTTATCATTAATTTCAATAACCCAGAGAAATACACACATGCTTTGCATCTTTCTGGTCTTAGAGACATTTAATGACAAGTACAGAGCCTGAGGTTCTTCAGGGAGTCAGTCAAGCCTTCAGCAGGAGTTGAGCATTACCACTTGAACTCAGATCTGGGTGCCTCCTCACCTGTTCCCCTGTGGCTAGACTCCCGATATACCTATTTCCTGAAATTTCCTGCCACACTGCTCTAATCTAGGAACGGTTCCCAAAGGACACACCCCAACATTGAACCAAGCCAGGTTTCCACTAAACTGGACCTCTCAAGGTGCACAGGATGCTGCCTATGGTGCCCTTTGGCTTCTGAGAGCCTTGGACACAGAGACCTGGTGCCCCCAAATAGCTAGCAAGGGGAGTGACCACAGGCAAAGAGGAGGAGGAGGTTTAGAACTGAGGGGAAGCATGACTAGAATCAAGTGTACCCATGGAGCGACTTACAGCCTCTGAAACAGTCTCTGGATCAAAACAAGAGACCAGGAAAGACACGGACAGGGGCTGGTCTAACTGAAAGCCCAGGTGTTAGCCAGGTGGTAGGGAAAGTGGGATACTGGAGGTCTCACCCAGTACTGGTACCACCTCTCTTGGAACAACTGCTCTGCCCAGAACAGCATTGCCTAAGCGGCCCACAGAGTGGGGAGTGAAACCCACTTAGTGCCTCTCTCCTAGAATAACAAATCACCTCTCAGGGGATCCTTGGGTGGCTCAGCAGTTTAGCACCTGCCTTCGGCCCAGGGCATGATCCTGGAGACCCAGGATTGAGTCCCACGTCAGGCTCCCTGCCTGGAGCCTGCTTCTCCCTCTGCCTGTATCTCCGTCTCTGTCTCTGTCTCTGTGTCTCTTTCTCTCTCTCTCGGTCTCTCATGAATAAATAAGTAAAATCTTAAAACAAAAACAAGTCACCTCTCACTCCAGCCTACAACTACCTGGATGCTGCGCACCAAACTCCTCCTGTCTGTCCCTACCACACATTCCTCTTTCCCACCCACCCATTGGGGTGAGCCTCTCTGGAGGCCATCTGCACAGTTGTTCATGCCAGACCTTGTTAGCAGAACTATGCTGGTCAGCCAGTACAGGCTAGTTTACCTATTGCCTCCAACTGGGCTAATTAAAGAGTCTGACACATCTGAACCCATCCTCCAGAGGAAGGCAGTAGGTGCTTCAGGCCAGGAGGTTACCAAGTATCTGCATTCAGCTAAGGACAGTCATTCTCAATGGATGCTCCCAGACTCACTCAGGCCCAAAGTATTCTCAATTTACACTACGCAAGAGCTGGCCACCTCCCAGCCATCTACTAACTCATTTATCATGATGCCAATATCCATAAGGACCCTGGTGGAGGACCCCCAGCACACACCACCAACAGAGACAGTCTTGGCATTCACTTCCAGTACACAGAGACATCAGACTGCATAGAGTTCGATATTTGTTTCCTAGTCTTTTTTGTAAAATTTAAATACAATGAAATATATAAATCGTAAGTGTACCGTTTGATGAGTTTTAACAAATGCAACCACCTGTGAAACACAAAACTTCTATCAAGATACAGGACATCACCATTATGCTTCATGACTCCATCAAGGCAGGTATTGGGGATATCCTGCCCCAATACCTGCACCCAATTCCAAAGGCAACCACTGTTTTCAATTTCCTAAATCACACTTCACTTATGCCAATTCCAGAATTTCAGATCAATGGAATCACACAGTATGTACTCCTTTGGATAAGAATTTATTGACTCAAAAAAAAAAAAAAAAAGAATTTGTTCACTCAGCACAGCTTCAAGATTCCTCCCTGTTGTTTTTAAGTACCAGTAGGTTTTCTTTCCCCTTTTTTATTGCTGAGCTTTATTCCACTATGTACACATACCACAGGTGTTTATTGGTAGATACCTGGGCTGTGTCCAGTTGTCTTTTCTGAATAAAGATTCTATGAATTTCAGAGATATTCTATTTTGCATTTATTATAATGATGAAGGTTGTGCATTTTTATATTTCTTTACCAGCTGTAATTCCTTTTTATGAATTATATATTTTTTCATGCCCTTTGCTTAATAATTTTATGAGAGTCTCAAAGATTTTCTTGTATAAACTTAAGAGCTTTTTAAATAATCAAGGTATTTCCTCAATGACTATCTTAGTTGTGGTTTAGCATATAACCATTTTTATAAACTTATTTGGGAAGTGATGGCCAATTTCCATAATTTAGTTAAAAAAAGAAGCTGTATTTTATGATACATTCTAAAATCTGAGAAGATAAATTACCTATATTTTCTTTCTTTTCTTTTTCTTTTTCTCCGAGAGACAGAGAGCACACAGGTGTGTGCAAGTGGGGGAGAGGAGGAGGAGGAGCAGAAGGGGAGGAAGAGAGAGAAACTCAAATAGGTTGTTTCAAAAAACAGAAACGGAAGGAAAACTTCCAAATTCATTTTATGAGGCCAGCATTACCTTGATCCCAAAACCAGACAAAGACCCAACCAAAAAGGAGAATTATAGACCAATATCCCTGATGAACATAGATGCAAAAATTCTTACCATGATACTAGACACTAGGATCCAACAGTTCAGTAAAAGGATTATTCACCACGACCAAGTGGGATTTATTTCTGGGATGCAAGAGTGGTTCAACACTCACAAATCAATCAATGTGATATACCATGTTAATAAAAGAAAGGACAAAAACCATAAGACCCACTCAATAGATGCAGAAAAAGCATTGGAAAAGACACAATATCCTTTCTTGATAAAAACTCTCTGCAGTGTAGGGATAGAGGGAACATACCTCAATATCATAAAAGCCATATATGAAAAACTCACAGCAAATATCCGCAACAGGGAAAAACTAAGAGCTTTTCCCCTAAGGTCAAGAATATGACAAGGATGTCCACTCTCACCAGTGCTGTTCAACATAGTACTCGAAGTCCTAGCCTCAGCAATCAGCCAACAAAAAGAAATAAAAGGTATCTAAATCAACAGAGAAGAAGTCAAATTTTCACTCTTTGCAAATGACATGATACTGTATGTTGAATACCTAAAAGATTCCACCCAAAAATTGCTAGAACTCATACAGAAATTCAGCAAGGTGGCAGGATATAAAATCAATGCAAAGAAATCAGTTGCAATTATATACATTAACGATGAGGCAGAAGAAAGAGAAATTAAGGAATCTATCCCATTTATAATTGCACCAAAAACCATAAGGTACCTAGGAATAGACCTAACCAAAGAGGTAAAGGATCTGTACTCTGAAAACTATAGAACACTTACAGAATAAGTTGAGGAAGTCATAAAGAAATGGAAAAACATTCCATGCTCATGGGTTAGATGAACAAATATTGTTAAAATGACTATGCTACTTAAAGCAATCTACACATTCAAAGCAATCCCTATCAATATACCATCAACATTTTCCACAAAGCTGGAACAAACAACCTTAAAATTTGTATGGAACCAGAAGCGTCCTGAATGGCCAGAGGAATGTTGAAAAAGAAAACTGAAGCTGGTAGCATCACAATTCTGGACTTCAAGCTCTATTGCAAAGCTGTAATCATCAAGACAGCACTGTACTGGCACAAAAACAGACACATAGATCAATGGAACAGAATAGAGAACCCAGAAATGGAACTTAACGGCATGGTCAACTAATCTTTGACAAAGCAGGAAAGAATATCCAGGAAAAAGATAATCTCTTCAACAAATGGTGTTGGAAAAAATGGACAGCCACATGCAGAAGGATAAAACTGGACCAGTTTAATACACTATTCACAAAAACAGACTCAAAATGGATGAAAGACCAAAATGTGAAGCAGGAATCCATCAAAATCCTAGAGGACACAGGCAGCAACCTCTGTAACCTCAACCACTGCAACTTCTTGCTAGACACATCTTCACAGGCAAGATAAACAAAAGCCAAAATGAACTATTGGGGTTTCATCAAGATAAAAACTCCTGCACAGCAAAGGAAATAGTCGACAAAACTAAAAGACAGCCAACAGAATGGGAGAAGATATTTGCAAATGTCTTGTCAGAAAAAAGGGTTAGTATCCAAGATCTATAATGAACTTATCAAACTCAACATCCAAAAAACAAATAATCCAGTCAAGAAATGGGCAGAAAACATGTACAGACATTTCTCCAAAAAAGACATACAAATGGCCAACAGACACATGAAAAAATGGTCCACATCACTAGGCATCAGGGAAATACAAATCAAACACAATGAGAGGCCATCTCACACCAGTCAGTATGGCCAAAATTAACAACAGGAAAGAAGCAATGTTGGTAAGGGGAACCCTCTTACACTGTTGATGGGAATGCAAGCTGGTACAACCATTCTGGAAAAAAGTATGGAGATTGTTCAAAAAGTTAAAAATACAGACACCCTTTGACAACTGGTCAACTGCACTACTAGGTATTTATCCAAAGCATACAAACATAGTGATTTGAAGGGGCACATACACCCCAATGTACATAGCATCAATGTTCACAATAGCCAAACTATGGAAAGAGCCCAGATGTCCATCTACAGGTGAATGGATAAAGAAGAGTTGATAGGTACATATATAAAATAGAATATTACTCAGCCACCAAAAAGAATGAAGTCTTACCATTTGCAACTATGTAGAGATAACTACAGGGTATTATGCTAAGTGAAATAAGTCAGTCAGAGAAAGAGAAATATCATATGATTTCATTCAAATGTGTAATTTAAGAAAAAAGCAGATGAACATAGGAGAAGGGAAGAAAAAAATAAAACAAGACGAAATCAGAGAGGGAGACAAACCATAAGAGACTTTGAACTACAGGAAACAAACTGAGAGTTGCTGGAGGGTAGTCAGGTGTGGGGAAGGGGATGCAGTTATTGGATGATGGGCATTAAGGAGGGCACTTGATGAAATGAGCACTTGGTGTTACATGCAACTAATGAACTACTAAACCCTACCTCTGAAACCAAAAAATAAATAAATAAAGTAGTCAAGTCTTTCAAGACCAAACCAATTGTTGAGAAAAGATGAAATACCAGTACATAAATAACCCAAAGATATTGTGTGAGAAATTGCCAGTTTTGCAGCAGAAAATCATTGTATTTACTCATTTGTTTATCATTGATGATGACCTTTTGTTCTTTTTTTAAGATTTTATTTATTTATTTAAGAGAGCGTGAGAGTGAGAGATCACAAGCAGAGGGGAAGGGCAGAGGGAGAAGCAGACACCCTGATGAGCAGGGAGCCTAATATGGGATTTGATCCCAAGGTCTTAGGATCATGACCTGAGCCAAAGGCAGATGCTTAACCGACTGAGCCACTCAGGTGCCCCTATTTTTGTTGTTTTAATGCAAGTTCTGTGCCTCCTGGATCTGGATGTCTGTTTCCTTCTCTAGATTAGAAACATTTTCAGTTATTATTTTCTCAGATAAGCCTTCTGCCCTCTTTTCTCCTCCTCCTTCTGCTGCTTCCCTTCCCCTTCCCTCCTCCTCCTCCTCCTCCTTCTTCTTCTTTTCTCTTTTTTCTTCTTCCTCTTCCTCTTCCTCTTATTCTTCCTCTTCCTCTTCCTCTTCCTCTTCTGGGACTCCTACGATAGGAATGTTACTACATTTGGTGGAGTCACTGAGTTCCCTAAGTCTTTTCTCTCTTTTTTTTTTTCCTAAGATCCATAGTTCTTCCTTCTCTTTTGTTCAGCTTATTATTTTCCATTATTCTATCTTCTATATCATTTATTCATTCCTCTGCTTCTTCTATCCTTGTGGTCATTACATCCAGTCAGTTTTGAATCTCAGTTACTACATTTTAAATTTCTGCCTGATTGTTTTTAACTCTTTTATTTCTGCATTAATGCAGAATTAATTAATAATCTCTCTGATGTCTTCCATGCTTTTCTCAGGCCCAGTGAGTATTCTTATGATTGTTGCTTTAAATTCTCCATCAGGCATATTACTTATGTCTGTTTCAAGTGGATCTCTGGCCATGACATTTTCTTGTTCTTTCTTTCAGGATGAATTCTTCCATCTTGTTATTTTGTCTAAGTCTCTTCTTCTGTGTGCCAGAAAAGCACATTATGTTTCCTGCTCCTGACAGTAATGGCTTTATGGAGAAGAGGTCATCATGTCCAGGGCCTGGCACTTCAGGGAGCGTCTCTGGTGTGTGCTATATGTACTCTGCTGCTATGTTTTGGTTTTATCCTTCAGGTCAGTGGTCTGCAGAGGCTTTCCTTGCCTGCAGTGGGCAATGTTTGGACCTTAGCCAGAGTGTGGCAAGTTTTAATTTGGCATGCTTTGGTCTGCTTGTTAAATGAGACTTGATGCTACTTCGACTAGAACCAAAGCCTTGAAGAACTCTCTGGCTGGGGATCCCTGGGTGGCGCAGCGGTTTAGCACCTGCCTTTGGCCCAGGGCACGATCCTGGAGACCCGGGATCGAATCCCACGTCGGGCTCCCGGTGCATGGAGCCTGCTTCTCCCTCTGCCTGTGTCTCTGCCTCTCTCTCTCTCTCTCTCTCTCTCTGTGTGTGACTATCATAAATAAATAAAAATTAAAAAAAAAAGAACTCTCTGGCTGGTGGATGTGGTGTGTTCAGAGGTTTCTGCTGGCCTTCTGGGGAAGAGCCCCTCTGCAATAGTCCTTAGGCACACTTACCAGAGAAAAGTAGTACCATCAGAGTGTAGGAGGGTGGGACTTGGTGTTAGTAGGTTAGGCAGCCAGTGCTGGCACTGTGCTATTTACTAAAGTTGGTTCATGCTAAGGGGCAAGGTAGGGAAATGGCACCGGCTAACTCCTTTGTCCCAGAGAGAGCCCTCCATGCTTGCTGGTCTCAGGGAAGCACTCTCAGAAGAGAAATATTTCCCATGTGCATCCCAAGCATTTTTCAGGTTGATGTTTTCACACTGTCTCTGGGTTCCTTGCATTCCTGGAGTAGCACAGTACACTTTGGGGTCTATTCCAGCTAAGCCTGATGACTTTTAAAACTCCAAATCTAGGGATCTGGTGTGGCAGGGACCTGCACTTGTCTTCTGGAGGACTGTCTTGCCATAATGGGACTGATACAGGTTTGACTGAGAAGGGCAGTGGCACCAGAGCACTGGAATATGGGATTTGGAGCAAAGCAGGCTAAACAGCCAGTATCCAGGTTAGCCGCCCTCAGCAGGTATCTCAAACCTATGTTGAGGGGTAGTGGGGTGGAGTGGGAAACAAGTGCCCAGCTAGTTTATCTCTGGAGAGGTGTCTCTGGGATCACCATACCTCACAGATGTGCTTTAAGAAGAGCGAACGATCTCTCCACATGTGCTTTAGGTGATCTTCAAATCATGCCCTCTTCAAGGTTGCTTGACTGCCTTCTCTCCAGGAGCAGGGCAGTACCCTCAGATCTGTACCCAGCCAAGCCCACTGACTTCTAAAACTCCAGTCTTTGAACCTCTCTAGTTATAAAAACTCATAAAATCAGCCCCTCCCATGTTCCCAGCTAATGGCTTTGTGCACATCCCTGTGTACTCCACTATCTCACTTTTCTCTGTGACCAGGGCTCCCTCCTTTCTGCAGCCCTGCAATCCATTTCTCACCCAAGCCATAGCTCTGCATTTCGTACCTTCCTTGATGTGGGCTCTTTTCTCCTTCTCGTTGTGCAGTTTGTTCTGTGAGTTCTTAGGTCAATTTCTTGGGTATTCAGAATGATTTGATAATTGTCCAGCTGTGTTTAAGGGGCGAGGCAAGCCTAGGGTCCTCCTCACTTAGTTCCCTCCTTGATAAACCTGTTTAAATAAATTTATCATGAGTAAGTTTATCAAATTTATTTTATTGAAACTGGAATATGAACACCTGTGAATTCACTTTGGACTGGAGTGCCTCGTATTTTCAAGTTTAGGATTAATTTTCACTCAGTTGAAGCAGCCTAAGAAAATGGAAAAAGCATAGCCTCAGGAAGCAGCATACTGTGTTCTCTTCTTGCCAGGAACCCAGTGTGTAACCTTGAGCAAGTCATTTGTTCTCAAAAAAAAAAAAAAAAAAAAAAGTCATTTGTTCTCGAAAGGCCTCAGTTTTACATGTGTAAAATGTAGCCTGAATTGGATTGAATGCTTCCTTTTTCTCTTCTGCAATATGCAACATGCCCTCAATTTTATTTTGTTTTGGAAAAAATGTGAAGAACCTAGAGCTTTTTTTGTTTAGCACCTTATATTAAAGTAATGAAAGTGGGTATGATGATTACATGTACAAATGCACAAAATCATTAACTCTACAAAGATATATCATTCCCAAATTACAGAAAAATTTAAAGCATACAGTTAATTCTTTAAAGGGTTGCTAAATGCTTCCCCTTCAAAATCAGCAACTGCTGGTGAGGACCCCTTGGCACAGTTATGACCAGCATGTTACTACTGCATCTTCCTGATAATCTCAGCCTACATGGGGTGAGGGGGATGAACAGGGGGTGGATATTGATTGTGTGCTGCCCCAAGACCTGAGCTCTGTTGCAATTGTTATCAAAATGACATTTGAGTGGTTCGTGGACATAGATCTGTGTTCTGTGACCACTGAATGCTTCCTAATGTTTCTTCCAATTCTGAAATCCTCTGAAGTTGCTGTAAGCCTTGTGCTAAACTTTGTGTTACACTACTTTCCTTGAGTATCAGCTTACTCTATATCTTCCAGAAGTGTAGCCAAGAGGCACAAAGATGTGTCATTGTGGTGGGAGGCATAATCAAGAAAATTACAGTTCCATCCCCCAGATAGGAGGAGGGAGAGATTCTCAGAAGACACTGTTAAAGAGGAAGGAGCACTGTGCCATTCAGACTAGGTGCCAGCAGGGCTTATTCCTGCTTCTCTGAAACAGACTCGTCTTTGTGTCTGGGCCCTTGCTCCTCTGAAAACAAGTTGAGTGTGGATGGTACCATGCCTTGCTGTGAACAAATATTCCCAACCATCTGCCTGATAAATCAACCTAGAGACAAAACATGTCTTCCGTTGGAGCCTGCAAGTTGGCCTGCAACACTTTCCCCAAAGGGAAAAGGGCCCTCTAGTCTGGACAGAGTAGACTTTCCCGGTGCCAATCATCTGACATGGATTTGGGGCCCATAGTGCCTAACCATGTGTGCCTAATCCCATTTTGGGATTCAGGAGAATAATACAGGAATCCTACCTTCCAGAAATCATTCTCTTCAAAGGATAAATGAAAGAGACACATTGAGAGGTGAAAGCTGACTAGAGTGATATGGAATGTAAAGGGTACAGTGGCTCAAAGGTGTAGGTCACCATGGTCCAGAGCATTTTAAGGCTCCCCATTTAAGGCAGTCTGGAGCAGACCTGGGGCGGGGGGTGGGGGGGTGTTAATTTGGGATAGGCAAAAAGTAGGAAGCCAGGTATTCCTGTGGGATGTTTTACTGGCCATCCATCTCCTGTAGACCCAGAAAAATTGCCCACTCCCTTTCTCATACTCAAAATGCTAGTCTTCAAACTCCAGAGAAACCTTCTGTCCTACCAGCCACCTACAAATGTCTCTTCTGGATAACAGAAGATACTTTCAAAGTTATTAGAGGAAAATGAGCTGAATAGGATGGCCCAAGATGCAGTGTCATGGACCAGGTTGGTCACTCCAGGAAGCAGACAAGTTCCACATATGACATCAAAGAATGGCTCAGCTTATGTTGTTCCACAATGATTAAAATTATTTTTTGGCTCAGAGGCAAAGACCAGATGAATCTTTTCTTACGTCCCCTGAGAGTACTGATACAAAAAATCAGTGAAAGAGGAGCTAGGGCATGTCTACTACGTTAACAAGTTACTGCCATGAGGCTTCTTACCATCATCAATGTACTTCATCATCATTGGCAGGATCTCAGGGCTTCTGAAAGATGTCTTCTAGATACCTGAAGTCAACCCTTTAAGTGCTAGGAGCATTTTCCTTGTGGCTTGGAAACTCAGTCAAATCTTCTAAAATACACTACACACTTCCCTGCACTTCTATGAAAGAATGTTCTTAAAATAGCTTTAATCTTCTTTGATGCGTATGTTTAATTAACAAAAGCATGAATTATTGTGTTCTGTGTCCTAGAGATGATGTCCTCACCTTTGGTTGAGAAATATGGGTTTGATATTCCCCAACCTAAAGGATACCAGAGACTGTTTTTTGTTTTCTTACATTTGTATTTTATAATTATCATTTCCCTTTTCATATTTAGATTGTCAAGTATCATTTCTGACATTGGTGTGGTTATATTTAATAGTAATTCAATCTACTGTTTGCTTCCTCCAAGTTGCTGTTTTCAGGAGAACAATATAAGAATTTTTATGAAAATCATTTGCAAAGCAAGAGTAAGATACCTCAAAATTAGGACTGAAGTGGCTCTGAGTGATATCTATAAATTTTAAAGAATGAATTTTGTTATATCCACTTTCATTTTTCTTCCCACCTGGCACTCAATGTCCCACAGAAGACCAGTAGGTTGAGTAGAATTTCAGTAAAACTTGCAGTGAACATAATCCTGGGAAAGATAAGTCCCTGGGAATAAGCTAGTCCTATGCCCCAGACTTCAGTTTTTGACCTTCAACACTGATCACATTTCCTGTGGTATATATATACCTGCTTACAGAACTGTTCTTTACTTCAGAAAACTGTCATGGGCTATCTATTTGTGATTATTTGACTGAGGTTTGCATTTTCTTTTTTTTAAAAGATTTTATTTATTTATTCATGAGAATACACAGAGAGGAGAGAGAGAGAGAGAGAGAGAGGCAGAGACGCAAGCAGAGGGAGAAGCAGGCTCCATGCAGGGAGCCTGACGTGGGACTCAATCCAGGGTCTCCAGGATCACACCCTGGGCTGTAGGTGGTGCTAAACCGCTGAGCCACCGGGGCTGCCCTGCATTTTCTAATAGACTGTAAATCCCAGGAAGGTGGGGGCCATGACTGATTCTGTTCACTATTACATCCCTAGCAACTAATCTAGTAGGTGCTAAATAATTTTGTGATGAATGACAGAAGGAACATATGGCAAGTCCAGAGACCAGATTTCTGGTTGTTGGTGTTGTCTTGTATGACCTTGAATAGAACATTACACTTCCTCTGAGTCTCAGATACCATATTTGGAAGAGGGTCCTCAATAAGATGGTCATAAAGGATTCATCCACTTTAGACTTCTAGTCTATTTAAATATAAGAAAAGGAGAGAAGTTGTCAAGATTAGAGGATGGTTCAGAAGGGAGCTGGAGGAGACGCAGTGTCAGGGGTGGTCAGCTAAGCATCCCCAGGACCTGGCAGGAATGATTCCTGGGAGAAATGTGATTTCTCTACAGCTGTCTAGACTTTGGAAAATTTGTGAAGAAAGTAAGTTTCTCATTGAAACCCTCCTTTTCCTTTCTGCATCCCTTTCTTGAAATCCCACACCTACCATCATCATTACCACACAACCACCTCCAACTAATCAGTGTCATCATGCCTCCCATTCTGTCTTGCCTCTAAGAAAATGTTGGAATAAACTTATGCATGGATAAGCACAGTTTTAGGAACTTCCCCTCACTGTACTTTCCTGCTATCAGGGTTTGCATTTGCCAACT
The DNA here is from genome assembly GCF_048164855.1 of Canis lupus baileyi. NCBI lineage: Eukaryota > Metazoa > Chordata > Mammalia > Carnivora > Canidae > Canis > Canis lupus. The sequence goes on from NC_132860.1 coordinate 13,054,072, forward strand.
AGGCTTTTTCTAGAGAATGTTTAAGTCATAAATTATCTGGTAAAGCTTTAACTTAAGGCAAGGTACTTATTGTTTTAGTGATCAAGAGAGACTTTTATAAGGCTCCTCAAATCCCACCCAGAGGCTCCTGCTTTACCAGTCCCAGCTCAGTGCTTGACTCCTAGGAGTGCCGGGAAAATCCAAGTGGGCAAACCTGTTCCTACATACAGCTTTGTCACCAAAACCATCATTTGGGTACTTTACCTCCTAGGGTTGGGACTAGCATGAGGAAAGAGAGACTTTACCTTAGGAGCAAAATTTAAGAGAGCCCCTAAATCTCAATAATATTTTAATGTAACACTTCAAAATCAAAATTAATCCAAAAATCCATGATGGACAAAGATATTGAATTTTTAATATGCCAACATCAGATATGTTGTTTTCTTCTTTTGCCTTAGGCTCCAATATGGCTTGGCCTGGCACTTCTTGACTCTTACTTCCTTCAATTCTGATGATACACAACTGTAAATGTACATAATGGAATGTGCAAAGGGGACACACTGGTGTTGGCTGCATTACTATGCACTGGGAAAGGACTGTCCGCTAAGCACCCAGGGCTCAGACCAGGGTCTTAGCTGCTCATGAATTGATAAGGAGCCCTTGAGACACTCATCTGATGCTTCCTCTCAGGATGAGTATTGGAAGGACAATCCCCAAAGGCTAAGAAAAAGGCTCTCCTTGGAGCAGAGTAGCACTGTTCTCTGTTGAAACCATTATTGTTACTTGATGGGATGAGCACTGGGTGTTATACTATATGTTGGCAAATCGAACTCCAGTAAAAAAATATACAAAAAAAAGAGAAAGAAATCATTACTGTTGTGTACACAGAAACATCAGCATTGTGTACAAGGCTTTCACATATTTTTACATTTCTCTGGGTACCCATTCCACCCTTCATAGTAAAGATAGGATTCCTGCCACGAAACAGTGAAATCCTTCATTTCCTGTTCCACCAAACACCTCTGTCATATTAAAATCCATAGACAAATTTTATTTATGCGTTTATTGTTTTCTATCAGTCTAGGAGAAAAGTGGAGAGAAGGAAAAAAGGAAGCTATTTCTCTTTGTTGAGCACTAAGAGAATATAAAAAATGGTGACAAGGAAGGATCTTTATTCTGAGAGATGTACAATGATTTTTGAGATTCCCTCCCTACTGTCGCCCAAGGGATGGTATGGATGGGGGAGAAGGCATCTCATCAATGCTGTTAGTCGGTCAGGTCTCCAAGTCTCCTCTGCAAATACAGCTGGGCACGCCAAATAAAAAAATGTTCCTTACTTTAAGTCAATGGGAGGATATTTTTGAAATAGAAATTAATCCTTTTTGAAAATAAATAATGGAAGGGGGACACTTTTGAACTGAGTACCAAAACTGCGTAACAGTTGTGGTCAGCCTAGACATTACAAACCTTATGATGTTGGGGAAATCAGGCGAGACTAACTTTAACCATCCAGCAGGTGAAATTCCTCTGCTCCTTGTGTCTCAGCATCACTGTGTTCCACCTGAAGTCCCATATCCATTCTGGGTTATCTTCGCTGGCCCCTGGTTAAAAAAAAAAAAAAAAAAAAAAAAGAACTACATTTAGCACAATCTCTCACAATCATTTTTCCATTTACTAGAAGACCACAGAATGGAGAGATGGGTAATCTGAGTTAATCACATGAATGTTGCTTAATGTTCTTAAGGGATCACACACAAAAATGTCTCATAACAAACATACTGTGTGGGGGGAGGGAGGGTATTTTCCCCATATTCTCCTGGATTCTTGTGGCTCTTCTATTAACTAAACTGACATAAGATAAAGAGGAGAAAAACATATTTAATTTCATAAGTATAGGAGCACCATAAAAATATGAGATCCAAGAACAAGTTTGGCAGTTGAGACATATATGCCAAACTACACTAGGGAATGGGATAGAGTCCTGGGGCTTCAAAGGAGAGGAGAGTAATTTACAGGATTTTAAGAAGAGCAATGAAATGTTTGTTATGCTATGCAGAGACAATGGGCCACTGAAGACTTGAACAAGTCAAGGTTAGCAGGTCTTGCTAACCTTTCCCCAGCTTCCAAACCTAGCCTGTACTCTTTGTAGTTATCTCTGGTGATTGCCCCCTTCCTAGACCAGGTTCTCTATCTAAATTATTTGGAGCAGTTAAGGGAGAGGTAAAAAGCTCTTCTTGAATCTTTTGTTTTGTTTTGTTTTGTTGTTTGTTTTTTTTCTTCTTGAATCTTTTGAACCTTAATTGTCTTCAGCTCAAAAAAACCCATGTGTCAAAATGGCACATTTTGGTGAGGCTCATTCTGAACCCCTTCTTTAGGGAGGAAGAAAATCAGATGAGTAAAACATGCAAAATAGTAAGATGATTCTTTTTATTGATGATTAATTATCTCGTGGAAATTCTGAAAATTATTAGGTTCAGCGAAAGAGTGCAGTGCTGATAACCTCTCCAGTTTAAGACTTGGTTCCTAGGGATCCCTGGGTGGCGCAGCGGTTTGGCGCCTGCCTTTGGCCCAGGGCGCGATCCTGGAGACCCGGGATCGAATCCCACGTCGGGCTCCCGGTGCATGGAGCCTGCTTCTCCCTCTGCCTGTGTCTCTGCCTCTCTCTCTCTCTCTCTCTGTATGACTATCATAAATAAATAATAATAAAAAAATGTTAAAAAAAAAAAAAAAAGACTTGGTTCCTAAAAAGACACCTTAAGGGATGCCTGGGTGGCTCAGTGGTTGAGTATCTGCCTTCGGCTCAGGGCTTCGGCTCAGGGCATGATCCCAGAGTCCCAGGATTGAGTCCCACATCGGGTTCCCTACAGAGAGCCTGCTTCTCCCTCTGCCTATGTCTCCCTCTCTCTGCGGGCCTCTCATGAATAAGTAAATAAAATCTTCAAAAAAAAAAAAAAAAAAACAAGAAGAAGAAGAAAAAAGGAAGAAAAGAAGACGACGACGACATCTTAATTAAGGGCTAGCCACAGGGAGGGAGGCTATGCTGGCCTGTCCTCAATGCCCTTGGTGTCAACCCTCTGTGAAAGGCCTTCCGGCTTGGTGCCCCCACCAGGTGTAGAGCAGAGCCTAGATCCAGAAGGTTGCACCCACCTCCTCACAGCAGGTTCAGAGCCAGGCAACTCCAGGAGTTACAGTCCCGAGGAGTGCAAGGGCCCCTCGATTGGGACTAGCTAATGGCCATAGATCCGGGGTATCAGGCCAGTGGGAGTGCGGGGAGGCTGGTCCCAAGGCGGCAGAGATTTCCAGTCCCAGTTTCGGGCCCTCTGGGAGCTGAGCCGGGCGCAGGGGTTCTTCTTGGGGCCACGCTCTTTCCGCTCCTCTGTGAACCGGGGCATCGAGGCTACCGTTTACCAGCAACATCTACTCGCTGGCGGCCTCGGGCGAGCTCGCCCACGTCTACATGAGAAAGCAGAGCCGGGTGTACCGCGAGGTACAGCCCGACGGGCTGGGGGTCCCCGGGCCTTCCTCCGGGGCGGGCTGCACGGCCGCCGCTGGGCCCGAGCCGTCGGGACCCCCTTCCATGTACCGTACTAGAGATTTGGAGGGATATCCGCTACCAGGTTGGGGGGAGACGTTCTTAAAACCATGCCCCGGCCTGCAGAACCCCGCCCGGTAGGGCCGCCCCACCTGCCCGACGCCCTGGTGGATCGTCGTTCAAACTTCCCGCCCAAGAGGGCAGTGCTCCGGCGCCTGCGCAGTAGGCCCCGGCCCCGCGGGGCGCACAGTGCTCCTGCGCCTGCGCAATGATGCAATGCTGCCTGGCCGCGCCGGAATGCGGCGTGTAGGCGACCGGCGCTCCCCTCAGCCGCAGGGGCCCTGGAGCCGTCTTCTTGGCTGGGGAGGCGGCCTGCCTCGGGAGTCAGATTCCACCCACGGCTTCTTGGGGGCAACGAGGCGTCCGGACTCCAGAATCAAATCGATGTTCAAGAGGACATTCTTGGATGTTTGTACCTGAGGTCAAGGTGTTTCCGGTGAGGAACAGAAAGCGCAGGTGAAGGGCCTGGCCGGGAGGGGCTCTGGAAAATAATCATGGAAGAATGAAGGAGTTAGTGACCAAATACGGGTGCGGAGGCCCACAGCGCAGGGCCCAGTGGCGGCCTGGTGGTCGGGAGCGTCCGCATGGCGGACACGGACTGTGTGGCCCGGGCCAGCCTCCCTCCTGAGGTGAGGCTCACCTGTAATCTCACCGCAGACCTACTTCCGGTCTTTCCCGCTGTGCAGAGAAGGTAAGCTGAGGTGAGGGACTTGCACGCAGCAGCCACCTCGCTGCTCCCTCAGGGGGACCGGGGGCGGGGGGCACTCAGGCGTGTGACTGCGAGGGCGTCCAGACCTCGGAAGGAGGGACACGTTACCAGGGCACTGGCCGAGCTCACCTGTTTTGCTTTGAATCCATTCATTCCTGTGCAGCCACGAGCCAGGCCCTGCAAGGTGCTGAAGGTGAGGTGAGGAAGGCCCGACACCGCCCGCTTTTAGGGAATTAGAACCCAGCGAGAGAGAGCAAATCTTACGTATCGGCCACAAATTGTGAGCGCTTTGGAGGAATAGGATAGCGTTGCTGTTTGGCAATTGTGGTATTGCAGGTGGAGGCTTCAATCTTTATCTGACCCAAAGTTTACCAGAATTATCTTAGGTTTCTGCGGAAGCTTACTTATGGTTTATGTCGCCGGGGAAGCCGGACTTTTTGGTTAAGCGCACACCATTCTTAGATTTTATGGTCCACTTTCCAGTTCCCTAAGAACTGAGTATTTCTGTTATTTCCATTTTACTGTATTTGACCTCTGGTGTGTTGGCACAAAGCATCATATTCTAGAGGAAATCATAAGGAAGCATGAGACTAGAGGTTGAGGAAACTTGGCCTTCTCTGAATTTTAATTTTTCCTCATGTGCGTAATGAGAAGGATAACTGAAAACAGTAAAGTGCTATTCAAATGTTCGGGTTAGGAGGGCAGCCCAGGTGGCTCAGCGGTTTAGCGCCACCTTTGGCCCAGGGCCTGACCCTGGGGTCCCCGGGGTCGAGTCCCATGTCAGGCTCCCTGCATGCAGCCTGCTTCTCCCTCTGCCTGTGTCTCTGCCTCTCTCTCTCTCTGTGTCTCTCATGAATAAATAAATAAAATATTTAAAAACACACACAAACATTGTGGGTTATTAATTATAGAACATAATTATAGAATATGACATAGAACAATAACTGGGTTATTAATCATTAGGCCAACAAATTTTTTAAAGTATTTTTAAACCAGTTATTTGAAATCATTTCTTGCAGGAAAGGAAACTAAGTTTCCCATATGTAAATGTTTTAACTGAAAGGAAATAAGTGTTTACTGTGAACAGTCTTGCGGGGGAGGGTATAAATTTCCCATCATAACAGATTATGAATTAAATTATAAATGTGTTGGAAGACTGTTATCTTGGGATAAGTAGATCCAGTACGATGGACAAGAATTTGGTACAAATAATCACTTTCATTGCTGGTACAACTATTTGAGGCAACTGTGGTTCTTTACAAAGAGGGCTCTTTATTGGAGTGGTAAAATTGAATAGGGATAAACTGTGTTATTAGTTGTAAGGAGGGCAAAGGAAAAAGAGGGGATATGTTTGCCTGGCTCTGCCTTAGACTTAAGTTGATAACCCCCAAACATAATAACTCTATAAGCTATGGTAGCATTGATCTTTATCCTAGTTGTGAAATACCCCTAAAGGTCTCCCATTATCTTAGAGGTGGTTCCTAATTATGACAAAGTCTGAAAGTTAGCATTTGTTGTTAAAATACTATGCCTTTTTTTTTGGAAGTAGGAGGAAATTATCATCTGTACGCTGTTGTTTTCTGTTTTCCTCTTATGTACTTCTGGAAGGTTGTGGAAGTCTGTTTATAGGACTGACTTATAAATAGAATCTTATTTTCCACTATTTTCATAATTTGGAGTTGTGTGTTCACAGAAAAGAAAACTTGGACTTTAAAACTGCTTATGAGAAATGACAATCACTTCAAATAACGGCTACTTTCATGCAGTCTGTGACTTCAGTTATCCTTAATAAGTCTTGAAAGGAAGACAGCCAGTTTTCAGGCAGTTGCCAGGGGCTGGGAGAAGGAGGAAACGGAGAGTTAGTGTTTAATTGGTACAGTTTCAGTTTGCAAAATGAAAAGAGTTATGGAGATGGATAGTGGTGGAGGTTGTACAACATAATGAATGTCTATAATACCACTGACTGTACACTTAAAAATGATTAAGATGGTAAATTTTATGTTATGTGTATTTTTACCATAATGAAAAATTGAAGAAAAGAAAGGGATCATCACCAGTGTTAGGTGTTAAAGATGAGTTATCACTGATCTTAGTCTTTTTGTTTAATGTGAAAAGAAGGACTTAGATACTTGAATACAAAAACAAAGAACAACAAAAAAGATCCATCTTGATCTAGACTCTCTTCTGAATCTTCATCTAAAGGATTGGCCTTAGAGCCCTTTTTCCTATCCCTGACCACCTCTCCTTCCAAGCTTAGTGCACAGTCTCAAACAGGTACATTTAATGCTAACAGCTTGTATAAGGGATCTGTACATCACTCTTTTCTGTAAAGCACAGGTATTAAGTTATTATCATCCTCCAACTGCTGAGTGCTTGCGAGGCACTCTGGAGACTGGCAAAGAAAAAAGAGATAAACAACCCCTGCCTTTAAAGACACTTAGAATATAAGAGAAAAGACAGAGGTGTTAACTATCATGTATTCAGAACTATAATAAAAATGCCGTTAACCTTGCTGCTCTAAGTGTGGTCTTTATATCAGCAGCATTGGCATCATTGGGGTGTTTGTTCCCAGCTCAGATCTACTGATTTAGAATCTATATTTTAACATAATGATATGACTCATAATTCATATGAGTCATCTAGGGATGCCAGTGCTGCACATGGATCACATTTTGAGACATGAATTTGTAGAGTACAAAAGAAGGAACAATTCTGCCTAGCTGAGTGAAAAGGGAGGGTGTTATTGCAAGCATCACAGAGGGATTCCATATACACTGGGTAAAGAAGGACAGAGAAGACTTTGCTGAGCAGATGAGGAAAGAAGACAAGGCAGGGGAGATAACATAAAGACTTGGGGCCATGAACAGTATATTTGGAGAATAGTAAGTAGTAGTATTGGAAAAATGGATCAACACAGGTTGAAAATATAGGCTAGGACCATATTGTGAAAAATCTCTTATGCTATGTGAAAGACTGTAGACAGTAAGAACTATAGGAGTTCTTTAAGTATAGGAGCAATAAGATCATACTGTCTCATTTAAGTGAAGAGGGTGGACCAAATGGGACAGAGCCAGACCACAACAAGAAGCCAGGAGGAAGTTATTACAATAATCCAGGCGTGAAGTGAATGAGGGCTGGAACTAAGGCAATAGTTGTGGGAATGTATGTTTTTTTAAACTGGTAAGTTTGTGATAATTTGTTATGCAGCAATAGGTAATAAACACAGATGTTAGGATCTAGAGGTGAGATCATGTTGTAACAAATACATAGGAATATGAGAGTACTTGTAGAACCAGAGAATAGGTTCTGGCTGGAAAAGTTTTCAAAAGCATGCATGAGGAAGTTCAAACTTCACTAAGCAGACTGTAGTAGAAATCTGGACATTAAGAGCGCTGCTGGTGAGAACTGGGAAGGAAGCAAAGAATATGTTATTGGGAACTGGGGAAGAGGAGTTCTTTCTATATAGTGACAGAAACTTAACACAATTGTCTCCTGCGGTTATGTTAATAGGAGAAATTGTAAGTGATGAACTTCAGTATATAGCTAAAGATTTCCAAGCAAAGTGTTGAAAGTGCCACCTGGTTTTTTCCTGTTTGTATTAAAATTTGAGAAGAGAGAAATTGAAAGAAGAACTCTTAAAACACTTGGGCAAAAAGGAACCCACATCTACTGATTTTGAAAAAAATCTTAGTGTCTCTAGATAGCAGAAGTTGCTAAAATTAAGAGATTCATTCTTAGGAAAACATGCTCTAGAGAAAAGGCTGAAGTCATTATAGCATTTTTGCTAAAATCTAAAAAAGATCAAAAGATCAGAGTCTTCAAACTGTTCTTTCAACAGATCATTTCACAGATCATTTCAGTCAAATCAGAGGGTCTTCAGGAGACTAAAGAACATTGTTCCTAAACTATTTCAACAGGAGCCAAGGATAGAAAATGAATTTTCTTGAAAAGATTTTTGGGTGTGTCCTTTTCCACAGGGAGCAAATCTCTGTGAAACCTTTCAAGATTCTTGGGGGGGGGGGGTGTTTTAGCAGAAACAGTACCAATTTGGACTAAAAGCTACAAAAAAAAGTACAAAATTAAATGAGGCTGTTAGACCCACAAATTCTACTGGTTAGAAGCCAACTTACAAAATCACAGAGCTGCCAATGTGTTATCTTTCATGAAAAAGGAAGGATGATTCAGAGGGCAGAGCTGAGAACCAGGAAAGATTGTTCTCAGGCCTTGAAACTTAATCAAGAGATACTTGCCCAGTGGATTTTACAATTACTATGTACTAACCAGTTACTTCTTTTTAACTTCCATTTCCCATCCCTTTTGAACTGTAATGTCTATAGCTGATACCCTATGTCTGTCCCATCATTGTATGTTGGGTGTGTAAGGAGCTGTCTCTAATTTCACATATCCACAAATGGAAAGTAATTGCCCCAGGAGTTCTACTCTATGGATTATATCCAGGAACCTCATCTACACCTGGAATTGATTTGGATAGAATTTTGGACATTGAGCTTATGGAATGAGATTCTTGGAAACATGGGAAGACAGTGAATGTATTTTGCCTGTAAGCAGGGCATGAATCACTGGGAATCAAAGGTGGAATTCTGATATAGTCCCCAAGATTCCCACTCTCAGATATACCACTGCACAGTCCCTTCCACTTGACTAGAGAAGGACCTATGAATATGATGGATGTCCTTTTCTTTAAAGATTTTATTTATTTGATAGAGAGATAGAGAGTCAGCATAAGCAGGGGGAATGGCAGAGAGAGAGAAGGAGAGGCATGCTCCCCACTAAGCAGAGAGCATGATGCGAGGCTCCATCCCAGGCCCCTGGGCCAAAGGCAGACGCTTAACTGACTGAGCCACCCAGATGGCCCAGTGGATGTCACTTCTATGATTAGGTCACCTTAGATGTCAAAGTAAAAAGATTTTTCATACGTAATTAAAGTTCCAAATCCGTTTGATTTTGTGTTGATCAAAAGTGAGATTACCATAGGTGGGTTTGACTTACTTAGGTGAAAATGCTTAAAAGAGAAACTAGGTCTTTTCTGAAGAGAGATAATCCCCTGCTGGCCTTGAAAAAGTGAGCCGCTGTGGGTTCTGTGGATTTGGAGAAATACATTCTGCTAACAACCAACATGAGCTTAGAAGAGGACAGTGAGCCTCAGATGAGACTGCAGCTCTAGCCTGTACCTTGAATGCAGCCTGGTGAGACCCCGAGCAGAGGACTCAGCTAATTATAATTTACATCTATAAATATATTTTGTTAAAAAAAATATATATATATTATAAATAACATCTCTTTCAGCCTCTGTTTTTCTCTTTCTCTGGAGAACCCTGACTGATACACCTGTTGTCAGGCATACCTGTACTCTTCTACACTTGGCCATTGGCCATGGCTTACCACAGATGGTCCCCCTTTTATTTTATTTTTTTAATTAAAAAATATATTAGTCTCTTAAATCATGTAAAAAGTAAAATTGGAGCTATAATTCATTGTTCAAATTATATTTTTATTATTGTGTATGCATTTACCTTCACTGAGATCTTTATTTCTTTTTATGGTGTTGAGTTACTGTCTAGTGTCCTCTTATTTCCCTCTGGAGGACACCCTTAAGCATTTCTTGTAGGGTAGAGCTAGTGGTAATGAGCTCCTTCAGCTTTTGTTGATCTGGGTAGGTCTTAATTTCTTTCTCACTTTTGAAAGACAGTTTTGCCAGATACTAAATTCTTTGTCAACAGTTTTTTTAAAGTGATTTTTATATATCATCCCATTGTCTTCTGGCCTCCAAAATGTCCTTTTTCTTTCTTTTTTTGATTATAGTTGACACATATACATAAGTTACAGTTATACAATATAGTGATTGGAAAAGTTTATACATTATGCTACATTCACCACAAATCCAGTCACCATCTGTCACCATTCAGCACTATTACAATATCAATAACTATATTCCTTATGTGTGCCTCTTATTCATTCCATAATTGGAAGCCTGTACTTCCTACTCCCTTTTACCCATTTTGCCCAGCCCCCAACACCCTCTCTTCTGGCAACCATCAGTTTGTTCTCTGTATTTGTAGGTCTGATTCTGCTTTTTGGGTTTTTTTTATTTTTTTTAAAGATTTTATTTATTTATTCATGACAGACAGAGACAGAGAGAGAGAGAGAGAGGTAGAGACACAGGCAGAGGGAGAAGCAGGCTCCATGCAGGGAGCCTGATGCGGGACTCAATCCTGGGACTCCAGAATCATGCCCTGAGCCAAAGGCTGAGCCACCCAGGGATCCCCTACTTTTTGTTTATTCATTCTGTTTTAGATTCCACATATGAATGAAATCATATGGTATTTGTCTTTCTCTGACACATTTTACCTCGCCTAACAGCCTCTAGATCTATTCATGTTTTTGCAGATTATATGACCTTATCCTTTCTAATGCTGTGTAATACTACATTGTGTATATATATTACATCTTCATCCATTCATCTCAGTGGACAGTTAGGTTGCTTCCATATCTGGCCTATTGTAAATAATGCTGCAGTAAACATAGGGGTGCAATGGCCTCCAAAGTTTCTGATGAGAAATATGATACTCTATTTAAAGATCCCTTGTATGTGACAAGTTGCTTCTCTCTTACTCTTTTAAAAATTCTCTCTTTGTGTTTGGTGTTCGAAAGTTTGGGATCCCAGTGGCTCAGCGGTTTGGTGCCTGCCTTTGGCCCAGGGTGTGATCCTGGAGTCCTGGGATGGAGTCCCGCATCAGGCTCCCTGCATGGAGCCTGCTTCTCACTCTCTCTGTGTCTCTCATGAATAAATAAATAAAATCGTAAAAAATAAATACATAAAAATTTTTAAAAACAAAAGTTTATATGATTATAAACTATATGAAAGTTATATGATTATAATATATCTTGATGTGGGCCTTTTTAATTCATCTTATTGAAGTTTGTTGAACTTCTTGGCTGTGTTAATATCTCAAAAAATTTAGAAAATTTTCAAGCATTATTCCTTCAGATATTCTCTCTACCCCCTTCTCTGTCTCTCTCTTCTCCTTCTAGGACACTAACAATGTGCATTTTGGTCTGTTTGATGGTTTGCCACAGGTCCTATAGGCTCCACTCACTTTTCTCCAGTCTTTTTCTTCCTGCTCCTCAGCTTCAGTAATTTCCATTTTCATATCTTCATGTCTACTTATTCTTCCTTTTGCCTGCTCAAATGTTTTCGAATCCCTCTAGTGAGTTTTTTTCAGTCATTGTATTTTTAAGCTTCTGAATTTCATTTTTTTAAAGTTTTCTTTGTTTATACATTGTTTTCTTGATTCTTTAGTTCTTTGAGCATCTTTGAGATAGTTTTTAAAAAGTCTTTGTCTAGTAGATCAACCATCAGGTCTTTTCCAGGGACAATTCCTATTGTTTTGTTTTGTTTTCCTTTGAGTGAGCAACACCTTCCTTTTTCTTTGTATGCCTCATAATTTTTTGTTGAAACTAGACATTTGAATCTAATAATGTGAAAATTTTGAAGATTAGATTCCCTACCTTCTACAGGGTTGGCTGTTTTTATGTTATTTTTGTTTATTGTTCTTGTTATTTTGATTGTGGTAGGCTGTCTCTGTGCCAACACCAGCATTAGGTGTAAATTTAAGGTCTTCTCAGGTCTTTTCTAAGCCTTTCCCTGGGGATACACGGTCTCTTATTTTCTTTCATACTTATTCTGCTTTTTAAAAAATATCCTGGCATTTATGTCCGGCTCCCATAAGGGCAAAATAAGATGAATTAGTGGGGAAAAGGCAGCTGGCCCATTAAATCCACTGGAAGTAACTTTAGCTGGAGATGCCTATGGCTTACAACAGTAATGACTGCCTGACTGTGTGTGTGCCCTCAGCGATCAGAAGCAGCTATCAGAGAACATGTTTGCAGTGTTTGGAGAACAGGGTCCTTTTAGCTTACCCTGGCTCCCACAAGCTGTGGTGCAACCTGCTCCAAGAACATCTGCACAGCTGCCTGGCATAAGGCTATAAGAAGAGGAGAAGCATAACTGCTATTGTGATAAGAGCCAAAATTGACCAAAATTAACTGCAATTTACTGACCAAGCCTTCTCTGGGATATTGGTAGCCTTCAGTAGACTCCAGAGTTTCAAAATAGACAGATTCTTCAAGTGCAGTTTTGTCTAGGTGGGTGGATGATGCCATTTGGTTCCTACTATGCCGTCTTTCCAGAATCCTTCCCCCACCTTTGATCTTAATATAGATACCAAGCTCCCAACCTCTTACTATTGCCTACAAGACACTCTATTACCTCGTCATTCTCATCGTTGGTTGTAAAAACTGAGCATATTTTTTTTTTAAGAAACTGATGATCAGGCACATCCATAAAAGTCTTATTTTTAGCCTCCTCTCTTTCCACATTATCTCTTACTCTCTGTCTCAACTTTGCTATACTCTGTTTCTTCAACATGCTTTATAGTTGTCTGTGGTAAATATTTAACAACTGGTAACTGTCAGGAAAGAAAAGGCCTGATTTGTAGTGTTTGCAAAATTCCTCTGTGTAAAAAATACTCCCACTATGTCTGGTTTCCAGCTCCCAATGAGCTATCACTGAACACAAAGTCGAGAAGAGATGCTAACAATGGCTTACATAAGCTGGTGTGAGCAGGTTCCATCATGCCATGGATGCTATGACTTTATGCCCCTGGGCTTTATGCTTGAGTGCCCCTTAATTCCCCTACCCCCACCATAGCCTTTCAATCTTCAGATCTTTAATTAAAGTTTTTTTTAAGTTTCTTTCCTTTTTTTTTTTTTAAAGATTTTATTTATTTATTTATTCATGAGAGACACAGAGAGAGAAGCAGAGAGATAGACGGAGAAGCAGGCTCCTCACAGGGAGCCCGATGCAGGACTCAATCCCCGGACCAGGATCACGCCCTGAGCCAAAGGCAGATGCTCAACCGCTGAGCCACCTAGGCGTCCCTTAAAGTTTCTTTCTTAAGGCAGCTTTTTCCCTAGTTCTGGCGAGGCTACATCTTTGTTAAATATACCTGTGCTGCATTGTATGTACCTGTTATTAGTTATATTTTATGAGATTGTTTGATATCTTCTCTATTTACCCACCAATGAGAGTAGGGACCATGTGTTTCCTGTTTGCCTCTGTATTACCACTGTATTAGTTGCAGCCTGCCATGCCATTATACATAAACTGGCTGGCTTAAACAGGAGACATTTATTTTCTTAGTTACATAGGCTAGAAATTGGAGATCAGAGTAACAGTACAGTCAGGTTCTTGTGATGTCTCTCACCTGGCTTGCTGGAAGCTGCCTTCTCATTGCATGCTCAAATGGTACAGAATGGGGAGGTAGTGCATGCAACTCTGGTATCTCTTCGTAAAAGGCTACTAATCCCATTATGAGGGCCCTACACTCATGACTTCATCTAAACCTAATTATTTCCCAAAGGCCCCATCTAAAAATACCATCACATTAGTGTCTGGGGCTTAAGCATTGGAGTCTGGATGCGGGTGAATTATTTGATCACTCTTGGAATCAGCCTAACCTAGCACCATCTCCTAGATTTCATACCTGCCTTACAGACAGCCCCAACATTCCTTATCAGCTTCCCAGGTCTGTTGTATGTGACACTGCTTTCTGGTTTCTCTAGGGTACTGTGGAGTTACCTTTGCATTCCTAGGACATATCCTTGGCCAAATCTTCAAGGCTAAGGGACAAGTAGCCTTAACTGATCCTGCTCTGATTTGGCACCACTTCTCTTTTTCAAATCCTCACTTGTGGCCCCTGGATGTTCTGTTACTTCCAGACATCTAGTCATAAGTGATTGAGGAGGCACGCTCCAGCAAAGGTGGTCTTTCTCAGTGATACTCTGAAAAAGATCTGGCAATCTCACAGGAGATGTGTGGCATCCACCTGCCACATTATAAGCTCATTTCCTTTTTTTTTTTTTTTTTTTAAATTTTTTTTTTTTATTTTTTATTTATGATAGGCACACAGTGAGAGAGAGAGAGAGAGGCAGAGACACAGGCAGAGGGAGAAGCAGGCTCCATGCACCGGGAGCCCGACGTGGGATTCGATCCCGGGTCTCCAGGATCATGCCCTGGGCCAAAGGCAGGCGCTAAACCGCTGCGCCACCCAGGGATCCCATAAGCTCATTTCCTATTCAGTTTTAAAGCTCCTAGCATTCTTCATGGGATCTGCAGTAACTTCCTATATTTGGACAGAAGGACCAAATGTTCTCATCTGCAGAGAAGAAATAATTGACTAGACCTAATCCAATGACTGATGAGCTTATTCAATCTCATTATTTCTTACTTCTCCAGCTGTTTTGTTCTTTGGACATAATCCTGTTCATTTTTAGAGTTTTAATATAATATGTCATTCCTAGGAAAACTTTAGTGTCTATATTAGGTTAGGATATAACCTACTGTGTTATTCAAAGGATACTTTTAATCAAAATGAGTTCTAATTGCCCCCTTCCTTCATGCCATAAACACTTATTGAGCACCTACTATGCTTGATTCTATGTTAAGTGTTACAAGGAGAGCAAAATGCAGTCCCTGTGCAAATGGAACTGTAAACCTAAGGAGGAGTAGACATTAATCAAATATTCACACTAATAAATATATAAATTAAAACTGAAATGGTGAACTGAAGGAAAGGTACATCCACTTATTGATATCAAATAAGAAAGAACTATAACCTAGACTCAGGGGGTAGTTATCTGGGAAAACTTCTCTGAGGAAACAACACTTAGCTGAGATCTAAAAGATTAGTAAGAGTCAACCAAGAATAAAGAAGATATGGGGGGACACCTGAGTGGCTCAGCGGTTGAGCGTCTACCTTCAGCTCAGGATGTGATTCTGAGTCTGGGATAGAGTCCCACATCAGGCTCCTTGTGGGGAACCTGTTTCTCACTCTGCCTATGTCTCTGCTTCTCTCTGTGTGTGTCTCTCATGAATAAATAAATAAAATCTTTATTTTAAAAAAAATATTTTATTTAATAAAATCTTTTAAAAAACAGATAAGGGGATTCTGGAATAAGGAAATGGCATGTGAAAAGTCCCCATGGTAGGAGGAAATGGAGATTTTGACAAAACTGAAAGGATACCAGTGTAACACTGAAGTGGGAAGGAAGGCATGGTGAGAATTGTGCTGGAACAATAGGTGCTACATCATACAAAGCTTTGTGGACTACATTAATTATTTTGTATAGGATTTGGTCATTGTTGGCTACTTTTAGTAGGCAAGAAAACACTTCTATAACCTTCCTAGAACTACAGAACAAGTGAACTCTCCAGGAAGTCTCTAGAGTACCTACCCCATTGCCTTTATGGAAAAAAAATAATCTTATCATTGTCCTGGCAAGCTTGATGAAGAGAGATGACACCCAGATGGATAGTGCTTGACACAGGGCCCTACCAAAGACAAACACAAAATATTTGTTAGCTCTATCCATCATTTACATGTAGCAGCAACTGCTACAGGAATATCCAGAGGAGTTTCGAGAACAGAGCAAAAATATCTAAGAATCCAAATAATTAGAGCCTTCTCATTAAGCTATATATATTCTAGAGAATGAATAGATAAATTTGTAGACTGGATTCAGCTGATAAGATAGCTCATAAAAAAATAAGTCAAGGGATGCTTGGGTGGCTCAGTGATTGAGCATCTGCCTTTAGCTCAGGGCATGATGCTGGGATCCTGGGATCAAGTCCCACATCAGGTTCCCCACAGGGAGCCTGCTTCTCCTTCTGAGTATGTCTCTGTGTCTCTCTGTGTGCATCTCATGAATAAATAAATAAAATCTTAAAAAAAAAAAAAACAAGTCAAGGGAATACCTGGGTGCCTTAGTGGTTGAGCATCACCCTTGGGTTCAGGTTGTATCCCAGATTGGGGTTGAGTCCTACATCAGGCTCCCCATAGGGAGCCTGCATCTCCCTCTACCTATGTCTCTGTCTCTGCCTCTCTCTGTCTCTGTCTCTGTCTCTCTCTCTCATGAATAAATAAATAAAATCTATTTTTAAAATAGTACATGAAAAGATCCTCAATTATCACCAATCATTAGGGGAATAAATATTAAAATCTATAATGAGGTACTGCCACAGTATTGTAAGAATGGCTAAAATTGAGAAGGCTGAGAATATCAAGCCTTGTCAAGGATGTGGGGAACAGGGCAAATGATTATAAATTTCTGCTGCTTGACATGAGAGCATAAAATGGCGTAGCCATTTGTAAACCAGCACAGTCAATTTAGTTAAAATAGGCATTTGCCATGTAATGTCTTGCTACTTATCCAAGAGAAAAGACTGTGACCTGTCATAGAAGCATGTGTACATGAATGTTCATAAAAGTGTCATACATAACAACTGAAACTGGAAATAATACGTGTCCACTCAATGAATTTTGGTATGTAATGAAATACTACTTAACTCTTTCACCCCAGTCCTTGGGCATTAAGAGCCAATTAATACCCATTTAATGCCCCCCCAATAGTTGTATGTGATACATGCAACAATGTATATAAATCTCCCAAGTATTATGCTGACAGAAAGAGGCTAGATGCAAGAGAGTACATATTATCTGCCTATGGAAAAATGAATCAACAGTGATAGAAATCAATCAGTGATTGGATGAGGAATAGGGCTTTGGGAGATATGGACTTCAAAGTGGCATCAGAACTGTTCTGGGATGATGGAGATATTTTCTATCTTTTGTTGTGGTGATAATGATATCAGTTTTATGGAACACTTGCACTAAAACTCATGGAAGTATAATTCATGTGTATAATTTTATATTATATAATTTTTACCTCATGAATGTTGCTTTTAAAACTAAGAAAAAATTATCATATGTAAACTAAGTATTTTTAGGAGTATACCAGGGATAATTCACAGAAATTAAATAATACTTAGAAAATGTATTGCCTTCTCTTTGTCTTTGCAAGATTAACTACACAGGCAAACAGAATATATAATTATTTGCTTTAATTACATATCCGTAGCTAGCTAGCTAGTTATTGGTATAAAAGTTTTTACCCCAGGAAAAGTACTCAAAATATTTTCTGTTATCTTTAAAACATTTGTGGGAAAGGATCACATAATAAGCCTGATAGAAAATCTCAATAAATTTCCCAAGCAAAAAATTCTAAAGATCACTGTCTATCAAACCTCAATGCAAGAAAACCTGGAACTAAATCACTGAAGGGTAATCTTAAAAGCTATTTTAAAT
This sequence comes from Canis lupus baileyi, assembly GCF_048164855.1. Classification (NCBI taxonomy): domain Eukaryota; kingdom Metazoa; phylum Chordata; class Mammalia; order Carnivora; family Canidae; genus Canis; species Canis lupus. The sequence continues at coordinate 13,071,578 of NC_132860.1, forward strand.
TTGAGATTTCTCTACTAAATTACTTTGCATTAAAGAAGATATCAAAAGAAAAGTTAAAGACAATTTTTAAAATGGGAACTTCACATCTCAGAACATGATGCATGGTTAAAGATAAAGTCAGAGTAAAACTTACAGAGTTTCCTAATTTACTTATTCAGCCAACAAATAGTCATTGAAGGGTTACACTATTCTAGATTTTTTTCTATGCTCCAGGGATATAGGTTGAGAAAAATCTAACTTCCTTCATTGAGTGACATGCTAGTGGAATTACAGTGAGCAAAACCCCCCTATAGATATATAATATCTCACACGGTGATAAAACTTTTGGGTTAAATAAGGCCAAATAAGGTGGATGGAGAGTGTTCAGAGAGGGATGTCATTTTGTGTACAATACTCAGAAGACTGTCCTGAGAAGGTGATGTTGCATCAGAATTCTGAAGGAAGGGAGAGGAGTCAGGCGTGCAGGAATTGGGGGCATAGCATTGTAGGCAGAGAACACAGTTCCAAGGCCCTGAGGAAGCTGGGAATGGAATAGGCAGTGGGTTAGTTAGGCAGGTGGGGAGATGAGAGAAATGATATGGGGTCAGATCATGCAGTACCTCTTCAGCTACCCTGAAGACTTTGACTCTAAGTGAGATGGGGAATCTGTGGAAGGTTTTGAGCAGAGGATAGAAGCAATATGACTTACTTCTAGCAAGTGATTCTAGCAAGAATCACTCCGAAGTGTCTATATGAAAAGGGTAGAAACACGGAGATCAGTTGGGAGATTGTTGTTATAGTTCATGTCAAACATGATGGAGACCTGGATCAGGAAGAGTCAGAGGGGGTGGGAAGAAGTGGTTACATGCAAGTAAGACAAAGAGAATATGTGCAGTTTAATTTAATAATTCAACTCAGAAATCTAGGAAGAGACCAGCTCAATAAAGTTTTCAACAATTATGTGGGAGAAGGGAATTAAGTGATCAGCAAAGAAAGGAGTGAATTAAAGAGAAGAAAGATAGCAGCGTTGAAAAATTAATATTAAAGCTCTTACTTAAAAAGTATAATTAAAAAGAAATTTCTGATAAAGTAAGTGAGGGAAACGAAAAGGGAAAATGCAGATATACCACATCCAGAATGGAAAGAAAGATATATTTTAAAAAAGAAAGATGGGATCCCTGGGTGGCACAGCGGTTTAGCGCCTGCCTTTGGCCCAGGGCGCGATCCTGGAGACCCGGGATCGAATCCCACGTCGGGCTCCCGGTGCACGGAGCCTGCTTCTCCCTCTGCCTGTGTCTCTGCCTCTCTCTCTCTCTCTCTCTGTCTGTGACTATCATAAATAAATAAAAAATTAAAAAAATAAAATAAAATAAAATAAAAAAGAAAGATATAATGTCAAATATGAAGATTTTGAATTATAATGAAAGTACAATTTGCTAACACATCAAAAAATTCAAAATAGCAAATTTCACAGAAATATAGGTAAAACAAGAATAGATAGAATAAAATATATAGTATAACAATAGAGTAGAATAAGCATAGCAGAAATTGAAAACCTTAAGAACTCCCTGAGAAAACCTAAACCTAAAGGAACTATGTGAGAAAGTTTAACAGTTGAATTATATAAAGCCTTGAGCTCGGTTTCATGCTTTTTACATTGATGTGAAACATTAAAAATTCAAAAATTTGCTAACTCATTGAATGACATTAGCATAGCCCTAATATTAAACTTAACAATGGTAGTACAAAATCCTTAATAAATCACAAACACACTGAATTTGGAAGTATATTTTATTATATATTTTCTGACCAAGTAGAGTTTATCAAGAAGCAGTGTAGTGATTTAAGACACCAGACTCTGGAGCTAGATAGCCTACAAATAGTTTTACATCTTGATATGCATCTGATAGCCATATGGCTTTGGTTAACCTGTTTAATGTCTCTGTATCTCAGTTTCTTCACCCATAAAATGGATCTATGATACTTAAGCAATCCTTGTAAAGATTACAAGAGTTAATTCTGTGAAGCATTTACTATAGTCTAGCATGTAGTAAGTACTCAGAAATATTAATTGTTATTATTAGATTCTATGCCTGGTTATGTATTATCATAATAGTAAGTCAGAGGAGAAAAGTCCTAAGATTTTGTGGTTTTGATGAAATTTAATATTCCTTTATGATTTTTAAAAACTCTCTCAGCATACAATAAGAAGAAAGATACTTTCTTAGGATGATAAAGAAACTCCGTTTGAAATCAATAGCCTTAATCTTCAAGGATACCTATAATCATTTGTGTCTCAACATTATCAGAAAGTCGTACATGATATAAAAAGAACTAAACTATGAACTAAGATTTACTGTTATATAAGGATGAAACAGTTGTCTACCTGGAAAACCCAATGCCAACCAAAATGTAAACAGGAATTTTAAAGAAGTGACAATTAGTCTAACTTTCTCCTGGAAAAATAAATGTGTAAAAATTGCCAAGAGCATAGAAAATAAGTATAAAGTACCTTACCAGAACTAATAGGACTTGGTATTTCCAGGCTGCCTGCCCCTACATCTCTGAGCCTATGTGCCACCCACTGGTACTGGCCAAAGGTCCAAACTGATTTCCCAGTGACCACTAGGCACAAGACAAGACTATGAGCACCCTGGTGATCCACTGTGTGTGTAGTATCTGCAGAGCTATAGCGTCCTGTGTGCAAGTGCACTCAATGGAATAGAGTAGAGCCCAGAAAGAAACCCGGGATATTATGGTTGATTAATGCATGACAAAGGAGGAAAGAGTATGCAATGAGAAAAAGACAGTTTCTTCAACAAATGGGAAACTGGACAGCTGTAAGCAAAAAAGTGAAAATGGACCAATTACAAACAACATATGCAAAAATAGACTCAAAATGGATTAAAAACCTAAACATGAAATAAGAAACCATGAAAATCATAGAAGAGAGCACAGGCAGTAATTTCTCTGACATTGACCAAAGAAACAATTTTCTAGATGTGAGTCCTCAGTCAAGGGAAACAAAAGCAAAAATAGATTTTTAGGACTTTATCAAGAGAAAAATCTTCTGCACAGTAAGGGAAACAATCCACAAAACTAAAAGACAACCTACTGAATGGGAGGAAATATTTGCAAATGATATATCCAGTAGAGGGTTAGTATCCAAAATATATAAAGACCTTGTACAATTCAGCACCAAAAAGGCACACAGAATCCCATTCAAAAATGGGCAGGAGACATTAAAAGACATTTCTCCAAAGAAGACATACACGTGGCCAACAGAAATGCCAAAAGATGCCCAACATGGTTACTCCACAGAGAAATTCGAGTCAAAACCACATTGAGATATCATCTCACACCTGTCTGAATGGCTAAAATCAAAAAACATAAAACACAACAAATGTTAGCGAGATTCTGGTAAAAATGGAAACCTCGTGTACTGTTGGTGAGAATGCAAATTGCTACAGCTCCTGTGGAAGATGATATGGAGGTTCCTCAAAGCATTGGAAATATAATTGCCATTTGATCCAGTAATTCCACTACTCAGTATTTACCCAAAGGATACAGACATTCATTTGAAAAGATAAATGCACCCCTATATTTATTGCAGCATTAATTACAATAGCCACAAATGGAGACAACCCAAGTGTCCATTGAAAGATTAATGGACAAAAAGATTTGGTATATACAATGGACTATGACCAGCCATAAAAAAGAATGAAAGCTTGCCATTTACAACAACATGGATGGATGTACAGGGCATAATGCTAAATAAAAGAAGTCAGTCAGAGAAAGATAATACTATACGATTTCAAGGATATGTATATTTAAGAATCAAAGCAAACAAACAAAGATAAAATGAAACCAAGATAAAATGGACACTAAAATATAGAGGACAAAGTGGTGGTTGTTAGACGGTGATGGGTGGTAGGATGGGTAACTATGTTCTTATCTTGATGGGTAATAAATTGTCAAATCAACATATATAGTCCTGAAATGGATGTATGATATATAAGCTGCATGCAAATTATACTGGATTCTTTTTTAAGTACTAAATTATTTTTAATAAATTAGGGATGCATGGATGGCTCAGTTGGTTAAGGTTTGGAATCTTGACATTAGCTCAGCTCAAGATCTCAGGGTCCTGAGATGAATCCCCATTGGGCTCTAGTCCAGGCATGGTGCCTGAGTAAGATTCCCTCCTTCTGAGGTGGGGCACTGGGTGGCTCAGTGGTTGAGCATCCACCTTTGGCTCAGGCAGTGATCCTAGGGTCCTGGGATTGAGTCCCACATCATGCTCCTACAGGGAGCCTGCTGCTCACTCTGCCTATGTTTCTGCCTCTCTCTCTGTCACTCATGAAAATAAGTAAATAAAACCTTTAAAAATAATAAAAGAAAGGCAAGAACCATATGATCCTCTCATTAGATGCACAAAAAACATTTTTCAAAGTACAACATCCTTTCTAATTAAAACTCTTCACAGTGTAGAAGAGGTAACATACCACAGTGTCATAAAAGCCATCGAAGAAAAGCCCACAGTGAATATCATCCTCAACAGGAAAAAATTGAGAGCTTTCCCTTAAGGTCAGGAACACGACAGGAATGTCCACTCACCAGTGTTGTTCAATGCAGTAGTAGAACTGCTAGCCCCAGCAATCTGCCAACAAAAAGAAATAAAAGGCCAATTGTATTAGCAAAGAAGAAGTCAAATTTTCACTCTTCCCAGATGACATGATACTCTATGTGGAAGAACCAAAAAGACTCCACTCCCAAATTCCTAGAAGTCATAAAGGAATTCAGCAGGGTGGCAGGATATAAAATCAATGCACAGAAATCAGTTGCAATTACATACATTAACAATGAAAAAGAAGAAAGAGAAATGAAGGAGTTGATCCCATCTACAATTGCACCCAAAACCATAAGATACCTAAGAATAGACCAAAGAGGTAAAGGATCTGTACTCTGAAAACTATAACATTCATGAAAGAAATCGAGGAAGACACAAAGTAAAATAACAATGTTCCATGCTTATGGATTAGAAGAACAAACATTGCTAAAATGTCTATGCTACCTAGAGCGATCTATACATCCAATGCAATCCCGATGAAAATACCCTCAACTCATTTCACAGAGTTGGAACAAATAATCCTAAAATTTGTATGGAACCAGAAAAGACCCTGAGTAGCCAAAGGAATGTTGAGAAAGAAAACCAGTGCTGGGGATATCACAATGCCTGATTTCAAGCTATATTACAAAACTGTAATCATCAACACAGTATGGTAGTGGCACAAAAAGAGTCACATGGATCAGTGGAACAGAATAAAGAACCCAGAAATGGACCCTCAACTCTGTGGTCAACTAATCTACAAAACAGGAAAGAATGTCCAATGGAAAAAAAGACAATCTCTTCAACAAATGGTGTTGGGAAAATTGGACAGCCACATGCAGAGGAATTGGACTTTTTTAGTAATTAGTTGTATAAGTCCTTTATACTTTATAACTCTTTATTATAAAGAACTCACACAACTCCACAGCAACCCTAAAGAAACAAGTCAAAACACCATTCTGATTAAAGAATGGGCAAAGCCGTCACTCCTGCTAGAATAGCTATTATCAAAACCAAGGGGGGAAAATGAAAAATCAAGAAATAACAATTGTTGGGTATAATGTGGAGAAAAGAGAAACCTGATGCATTACTGTGGGAATGTATGTTGTTGCAACCACGATGGAAAACAGTATAAATGTCCTCTAAAAATTATGACTAGAACTTCATATCATCTGCAATTCCACTTCTGGGTATTTATCTAAAGAAAAGAAAATTGCAGCTTGATACATGTGCCCCTACATTTTCATTACACCATTATTACAATAGCCACAATACGGAAACACTTTGTGTTCAGATAAATGGGTAAATAAAATGTGATATACATATAGTAGAATATTATTAAGTCATAAAAAAGAAGGAAAATTTGCCATTGTGAGAACATGGGTGGACTCGGAGGACATTATACTAGCTGAGATAGTCAAACATGGAAAGATATATACTATATGATATTTCTATGTGGAATAAGGGGAAAAGGATTTTAAAAATATCTTAAACTCATAGATACAAGGAAAGATTGGTGATTGCTAAGTATGGGATGCGGGCTGGGGAGAGGGGTGGGCAAAATGGGTAAAGAGGGTTCATAAAAGGGGGTAAAGTACAAACTAACAGTTATAAAATAAATAAGTCATGGAGTGTAGTATATATCGTGGTGACTATAGTAAAACAATTCTGTATATTTGAATGTTGCTAACAATGTAGATCTTAAAAATTTAAAAAGTGGTTAACTTTATTGCTACTATAGAATTCGTGTACAGTATAGACTCAATGAGAACCACACCCACAACCATGACAACTGTAGAGGCACCAACATCACCATCACAATAAATCCATTCTAGTCAGCCTGCGGGAGATTCAAAGCTGTAAAAGTAGCTGGATTTTTGTATTTGAAAATTGGCTGTACCGTTTTCCACAGGTAGGGTTTTGGAAGTCGTAACAAGCTGAAAAGTGAACGGACTGAAAATTTATCAGTTATTCTAGAAGAGGAAGGAGGGAGAATAGGAGAGGAAAAAAGGTCAAAATCCTGCTCCCCAAGATTGGAGAGACACAGGGGCAAATACGAGGTGTAATGGCTTACCAGAGGAGAATCACAGAGGGAAACTCAGCAAGAACCAGTGCCTGGAAGTAGAGATGGACTAGGATAACCAGAATTGTGACAAGCGGCTGGACAATTGTAAGAGCTAAAAATTCCAGGAGGACCTGGCCCTGGTTGGGTGGAAGTGTGTTCCACAATTTTATGAGATTTACATCTAAGACTCCACCAGGTTCTCACAGAAGTATCAAAGAAGATCGATCCCCTTATGCTTCTGTAGGGGAGGAGCAAGGAACCATTTTAAATACAGCAGAGCACTGTTTTTCTTAATCACATCTGTCCTCAGCAGAAACTAATTAACTAGAGCTGAAAGTGCTTGGGTATTATCAGAGCCTAAATGACCAGAGGAAGAGAAACACCCAACTCTAGTCAGCTCAAGCCTTCTACATGGTAGAAGGGAAATATCCAACTTTAGCTGGATCTAAGAACCAAAACCAAAAAACTGAAAACATGTGAAGTTTACAGTGCAGAAGCATAGGCTCACATAATCTGAGCCCTTAGGGTAGGTCTGGAGATGCTTCCTCTCCCTCTCTATTCCTAATTGCCAACATTTGGAAGCAATCAAGATGTCCTTCAGAAGGTGAATGGATAAATAAATGGTGGTACATCCAGATGATAGAATATTATTCAGTGGTAAAAAGAAATGAGCTGTGAAGCCATGAAAAGAGATGGGGGCGGGGGGAGGTGCCTGGGTAGCTCACTCGGTTAAGTGTCTGCCTTCTGCTCAGGTCATGGCCTCAGGGTCCTGGGATGGAGCCCTACATTGGGCTACCGATGCAGCAGGGAGTCTGCTTCTCCCTCTCCCTATGCCCCTCCTCCCTGCTCATGCTCTCTCCCTCTCTCAAATAAAAAATAAATAAAATCTTTTAAAAAGAGAGAGAGAGATGGGGGGAACTTAAATGCATATTACTAAGTGCAAGTGGCCAATCTGAAAAGGCTACATACTCTATGGTTCTATATGACATTCTGGAAACAGAAAGGCCATGGAGATAGTGAAAACATCCGAGGATTTTTCGAGCAGTGAAAGGACCCTGTATGGTACTGTAATGTTGGATATATGTTATGATACCTTTGTCCAAGGCCACAGAGGATACAAAACTAAGAGTGAACCCCATTAATCTTAAAACTCTCAGTTATTTTCTCAGAAAAAAATGAGTTTCTTTGAGAATAGCAGAGGATTGCAACTCAGGACATGCAAAATCATAGGCAAATCCAATGAAAAAAGGAGAGGAAAATTATTTTATGGAGAAGAAAGAGGACGTTTAGAGGGCTTGTTTTGTAGGAAAGTCCATTGGAGAAAAGCAAGCGTTCATGGTAATGATGGTTTCTGATTGGCTGAGTGGTAGTGGTAGCTGATCTCTTGTAGGAGATGAAATGTACATCTTTTTTCTGTTGTGATCTGTAATTTATGATTCTTTCCTATTGAAGATTCTTTGTTGGAGTGTGTGATTGACAGTCCTTCCTATAATTGACTTTGAGTCAATTGACAATTTGACAATTTGACAATGGACTCTGGCCTCCCAACTCTGCTGAGGTTTCCCCTTATTAATTTTCACAACGCTAAAGCAAGCTGTGGACTTAGGGCATTATGATGTGCAGTGTAGGTTCATGAATTATATCAACAATGTACCACTCTGGTGAGGGGTGTGGATAATGGGGAAGCTATGCATATGAGGGGGCAGGGGTATGTGGAAAATCTGTGGATCTTTCTCTCAGTTTTACTGTGAATCTGAAACTACTCTGAAAACATAAAATGCTTTCAAAAAGTTGTTTGGACTGTGTAAAGAAGAGGCAAAACCAAAGCTTTCCATCAGTAAGATTACTGAAGAACAGGGGCAGAGAATCCTTTGTCTCTGAATCATTTCCCTAAAACATTTTCAGAGGGCAGCAGAGTCCCTACTGTGGAAGGGAGAGCAGAAGTAACTGCCAAAGAGAGGCAGGAAGTGTACCTTGGGGGTGTAGGGGTTGCTGAGCCCATTAAGCAGGTGGACGCTGTAAACAGTAGAAAAGGGAGATGTCAATGTTTAATTAATAACCTAGATATAAAATTATCTTAACGATGTTGCATGGATGAAAACTTATAACAAAATTATACTGAAATAAACCAAAGCAAGAAACTTGAGTTCCATAGTGTCAGGCACTCTGTATGTGTTCTCTCGCTTATTCTCACAGTTTAATAAGGTGGGTGTTATTAGCTTTGTTTTATAGGAGAGGAAGTAGTAAGAGAATTGAGCTTGACAATTCTATTTTCCAGGTGCCATTGAAGCTCTGAGATGCCAGGACAAGGCTTATCTCTTGCAACATCAGGTAAGAGCTCTGATCCTCTGGACACAGCTATTGGATCAGAGCAGGACATCGGTGTGTCCGCCTGCTTCAGGGCTAATGTGACTTGTAGTGAGAGGCTCAATGATCAGATGGGAATCCTTTATAATTCTTGACCCAACATTTGGGATTTGGGCAAATTTGCTGAAGGAAAATAAATGTTAGTGCTGCCACTTAAGGTAAATAAATTGGTAGAAAATAAAACCAAAATCAGATCCATAATAACATTCATAAAATAAAAATTGTAAATTCTTCAAAGTTCAAAGAAAAATCCACTAACTTCCTATAGTTCTCATTATTTGTTGTTTAACCTTGTCTGAAATTATGGTTCATTCTGGAGAGTTTTGTTTGAACAGTGGATTCAGTGGTGGATGGGGTGGGGTTCAAGTTGTAGAAGGAATGCTGGGTGTCAGGAGATGGGATTCTAATTCCTACCCGTAACTGAAATGGTGTGACTTTGCGAAGATCATTGGTCTTTGATTTCCACATTGTTCAAACTTATCTATTGGATTGAGAGATTTTGAAGTTCCCATCTAATTCTAACAGCCTACAAATATGCTGCAAACTTTATGCTATCTTTAAAGTAATTATCTGTGACAAGGTACTCACTCCTTGGCCTCCTCCATTTGCCTGTCAGGTACTGTTGGTTCATGACTCTATTCTTCTGTGTTTCCAAACCAGCAATGGCCAGTCATGTCCTTTTCACACTGCATCACTTTTACCTCCTTGTCTCATCCCCTCTTCCACTTGGAAGGACTCTTGTGATTTTACTGGGTTCATTGGGATAATCCGGGAAAATATATCCTTCTCAAATTCTCAATTTAATCACATCTTCAGAGTCCCTTCTGCTATGTATGGTAAGATATCCTCAATATCCAGGGATTAGAATAAGTCATATCTGTGTGTGAAGGTTGGGTGGGACATTTTTCTGGCTACCACAATACTAGAGGACTGGTCTGACTGGCAAGGCCTGTAAGTCTTAGACGCTTGGAGAAAAAAGCTGCTGTGGGCTAGAGTCAGAAAGTGGCTGAATAGAGGACAAGTTACAGAGTCCCTGATAAGGATGTGGGGCAGGGAGTGAGGAGACAAGATAACTCCTCTTTATATCAGGTGCTGTTCTCTGTGCTCCTTCCATTGGAAAGGGAGCCCTCCTGAACATGACCTGTATGGCTGTCCACATTCAGCCAGGACCTTAGGCTGTCCACACCCTAAGGAGGGTGTCTCTAGAAATCATGAAATTTCAAGTATAAGATCTTCTTCCCTTAGCAACCTCCAATGTATTTTGTGTTTTGCAATAATCCTGTTCACATGTGCTACAGAAAAAGGGGAGATATGGAGCAAATTGGTGCCAATTGAGTGCATCTCCAGTAGAGGTGGGAAATGGAGAGCTTTGCCATTATACTACTCTAGGCCTTGCTAGGGACTTAGGATGCTATTAAATCAACCCTGAAGTTGGGACATGGATGTTAGCCCCATGCTTTAGATGCCTCTACTAGACTTCTTTGATAACAACCAAACAGCAAAAATACTAAATGAGCACTGGATTAAAAATCACCTGATGGAAACTACTTCTTTTTTTTAAAGATTTTATTTATTTATTCATGAAAGACACAGAGAGAGAGAGGCAGAGACAGAGGCAGAGGGAGAAGCAGGCTCCCCACAAGAAGCCCTATGCGGGACTCGATCCTAGATGCCGGGATCACGCCCTGAGCCAAAGGCACTCAACCGCTGAACCACCCAGGTGTCCCAGGAAACTACTTTTTAAGAAAGTATTTAGAACCTTTACTGCAGTTGAGCAGGCAATAGAGAAGAGTTTAAATGTGTGGGTGCACACAAACTTCAAGTCTTTCCACTACCCAAATTTGAGGAAGCTCTAATATGTCCCTGCTGCCACAAGATAATGTAATTATTATTCACATTCAGGCATCAGGGTTTTCAGAACTTTGATTTAGGATTCCCTCTCCCTTCGGTGGGACATATCAACTGCCATTAAGAGTCTAGAATCTAGGAGGTGATGTCAGTGGACTTTAGGTTACACAAGGCATGAGAAAGACATTTATGGCAGAAGGAAAGAATGGTATTTTGTGTTCATGGGGTCTCCCTGGATTCTTATAGTAGGAAAATAAGATAACCTAGTAGAGTTGATTTGCCCTGGGGGCTGCTTTCCTACCTGCACAGCACCTTTCCTGTAGGCACCAGGAGAGGTTCCTTCCAAGATCCAGAAACCATGTTTAGGGTGCCTTCAGCTGCCAGGGCAAGAACTGAATGTCGTGGAGAAGGACCAGGTTACTCTGAGAGGTGGATGGACTCAGCTGGTGACATCAGGAATTACTCTGGCTGGGATCCTGTTAGATGATTAAAATTCTCCCTTGGCTCAGATTTATAGAATGCAGAATGACTCTCCTCTTCCTGACTGAGAACACTGTTCCATGGAGAAGAAGGATAGAAATAGGAACCTTCCCACTATGCCAGAAAGCTCCTTGCAGAGGTGATTCCCTTAGGTCAGTATCGGGAACCATAAAGTTTCTGATTGGGTTGGGAAGAGTCTGGCTTTAGGTTCTTGTGCAAGTGGAGTTGAGTCTTGGCGCTATCATTCACCTCTTGTTCTTGAGCAGATGATACTTCCCTTGACCCAGTGTTTTTTGACCATATAAAATGTGAATAGCAATAACTACCTCGCTGAAGTAAAGATAGTTTATGTTAAAGACCAGACACATTGCTTGGCACAGAGCAGATTCTTCAGAGTGGTGCCTATTATTTTAGTATTGGTATTATTATTGCTTATCTAACTACATCAGCTGAGTATGATATATCAAATGAAATTAGTACATAGTCCTCTTCCTTAAGAGTAGGGCAATGTGTCTTAATTTCTAAAAATAGGGGACACCTGGGTGGCTCAGCGGTTGAGCGTCTGCCTTCAGCCCAGGGTGTGATCCTGGAGTCCCTGGATCAAGTCCCACATCAGGCTCCCTGCATGGAGCCTGCTTTTCCCTCTGCCTATGTCTCTGCTTCTCTCTCTCTCTCTCTCTCTCTCTCTGTCTCTCATGAATAAATAAATAAAATATTTTTAAAAATTCTAAAAATTAAACCAACTGCCAAAGCCACAAAGAAGGAATCTGCTTTACCTATGCCTCTCAGATGCCAAACTGGCTGTGTTGCAGACTCACTGTCCAGGTTTAATAATAATTTATTTTAAACACCCGGCGCATTGCCCAGCATGGAGGAGGCACTCAAGAATGGTGGCTGTAATTATCATTATAACAAAAGCTTACCCCTTCAAGTTCCACATTATATCAACTTGTATGGAAAAGTAGATAAAAAGCATTGCATATTTCTCTACCTCTTAAAAAGGATATACTGAATATAACTTTATTTTTTATTAATTTTATAGAAGCATCATAAGAATATCCACTCCATTGGGCACCAATATTACCTGCTTTCAGGGACTATAAGACATGTAGAGCTAATACCTCTAAACTAGATAATATCTTGCTCTCTTTCTTTGATCTTGGTCTAAAATTAATACACTTTTATGGTTCTTGTATTTCTTCTCATAAAGATGTTAATGATCACTTCTTGCCTGTGTCATTGTGTCTTTTGCAAAACCCACTCACTCCTATGTTAATTGGTATGCAGTGAAGTAAACAGCAAGATAATAAAACCCAAGCTTTGCTAAATGCTATAGGAACAAAAGAGCCTATAGGCACTGAATGTGAACCTGTAAATATCATTCAATAACTATAAAATGGGTTTTGGGACATCTACACAATTAATCTGTACTGAAGGGAACAGAAACAGAGTTTACCAGAATTACATGTAAACACAGAGCAAATAGATACTGAGAGAGCATTTACAAATATTGGTCAGGAACTCCATGGTCTTCCACAACAGCGTCAACTATCTTGTGCTCAGGGCAACAACGGAAAGCAGCCCAGCATGTGAGAGCTGTGTGTGAATGCAGAGCCTACAGACATCGACTGAGAATTCCATCATGGTCACAGTGGCAAGAATGAATTGTTGTGACACTTATGTCAGTTATCCAGAGGCAAGTTTCTTGGTCTCTCCTCCTCAGCTTTGCCTGGTTTAAGGGAGGTCTGCAGGCAAGCGGACCTGATGAGTGGATGTTCTTGCATTTCTTTGATGAGGCACAGCTGTGGTAAGGACTCAAGTCCACCATGTGGGATGAACCCAGTGATCCAGGCTCCAGTCTTATGAGAGGTGTGTCCCTGGATAATTGGGTTCCGAGGACACAAGTAGAAATTGTTTTTATTTCCAGGCAGTTATATAATTGGTCCCTGAAGATTGTAAGAGAACAATGAGCTGTCAGATGTTCAGAGCAAAGCCAAAGATCCCAGAGAACTTTCAAGGCCCTTGGAAACCCCTCAGCCCTGGTCCAGTTGTCTTCAGAATATCTTTAAGCTATAGTCAAACACACTTAAGCCAACAGTGCCTAATTTCTCTTCAGCCCAGTGGGTGCTATCTACAGGGGAACATCCAGTTAAAATGATAATAGATGGATGGGCTCCTCAGGGAGCGCGGGGACTGAGCAGAGACTCCTGAGAAGAGAATAGTTGGTTTCTCCTTGTCACTGCTTTGCCTGTGGTAAAGCTGGGAACGGCTTATTTATTTTGCCCCATAAGGTCAGGAGTTTTTACTCGCCAAATGCTAGAAGAAATTCTTTCTGCTGTCTCTGTAGGAAGTTAGAGATTCTAGGTTTCTTCAGATGATGAAGCAGGACAGGGGGTGGTTATTGAGAAAGTTTATTCTTACTTTTTTTGGATGGGGTCATAATTCAGATGATATAATTACCAGTTTTCTTTTGCATCAGATGATAAAGCACCATTAAAGCAAGAATGGTGTCTATCTTGTTCCTTGTTCACCCTTGTATTTCTTGTGCCTAAGTGGAATATATGCTCAAAAAACTTTTGAATGATATAAAGAATATTTACTGAGATTGGAGGATATATGAAGTCCATATGAAAATTCTGAATACATTTTTGTAATCCTGCTTAGTTCACTATGGGATTGGAGTAGGAATCGGCTAAAAGCTTTCTAGATGCTTCTAAGAGGTTCTAACAAATGCCAAATAGTAACAGTGCAGCCTTTGGAGAATGCATCCTTATGGTAAGTAATTGGAGTACCCATCCTGTTTTCAAAGTTGTAGTAAACATTAAAAGAAACAAAGTTGATTCTAAGGAGTCAGTCATTTCTGTACTAAATGAAAGATTCAACCAAATACTACTGCTGTAGTTCAATGGCAATAAACTTTGATATTCAAAGGAGGTACAAATATTAATACACCAAGTACCCATAATTATATTCTATTTTTAAATCTAATAAAAATATGGAAATAGTGTTTCATCTGATTCACCGCAAAAGATATTATAATAATCTAATATGATAATTGCAAAAGAATGAATCAGAATCCTGACTTCTAATAATGAACAGACATTGCCCTGTAGGTATTCCAAAAAAAAGGAAAAGAAGGGGAAAAAAAAGCCAGGGGAAAAAATTGATGGCAGAGAGAATGACATCAAAAGTTTAAATATATGGTAATAATTGAAGTAAAAAAAAATCTCCTGAGTTTTGCCCTAAAGCTCTGTTTTCCAAAATACTTATTGCATTAACATTATCAAGGTATTGATAAAACACATTCCCAGGCCTATGCCAAATGAGTCTGAATTTCCAGAAGTCAGGTCTGAACATTGAACAGAGTTACTATACTCTCCAGGTGATTTTTTAAAAGATTTTGTTTATTCATTTGACAGAGAGCAAGAGAGAGAGAGCTCAAGCAGGGGGAGGGGCAGAGGGAGAGGGAGAAGCAGGGAGCCCAATGTGGGTTTCAATTCGAGGACTCTGAGACCATGACCTGAGCTGAAGGCATATGCTTAACTGAGCCACCCAGGTGCCCCTCTCCAGGTGATTTTGATGCACAGCCGGTTTTAGGAATGAACTCCAGACTTAACAGGCTTCACAGTGTATCTTTCTTTTTATTTTTCATTTCATTGATCAAGATTAGCTTTTTTCTGAAAGCATTCTGTAATTTGTTTTATATTAGCAAAATTTCTGTGTTTCCTTTTATCTCCTAACTCTTTATCTTATTATGGCATTTAATCAATGTGTTATAGAATCATGAAATTAAACTGATAGGAGAATGGAGAAAAAGCAACACAATATTTTAGTTCTCTCCACATTGGATCTTTCTTTTAGATTTTGCTTTTTTAGTTCAAGTATTCTCTCACAGAGAACAATAGACATAGTTATATTCAAATGTAAATCTGTCTTAATTCACAGCCCTGGCATGAAAGATCCTAGGATACGGTTTTTGGGGGAGGGTATCTCAGCTCACTTTAAATCGAACCAACCTGAGGATTTTTCTACTTATAAGCTTGACATGTAAATCATGACCCAAGTTTCTGACAGGTTTTAAGTAATGGTGAGAACCTAATGGTTTAGAACAAGATTTAGGGGATCCCTGGGTGGTGCAGCGGTTTGGCGCCTGCCTTTGGCCCAGGGCGCGATCCTGGAGACCCGGGATCGAATCCCACATCGGGCTCCTGGTGCATGGAGCCTGCTTCTCTCTCTGCCTCTCTCTCTCTCTCTCTCTCTCTCTCTCTGTGACTATCATAAATATATAAAAATTAAAAAAAAATTTAGAACAAGATTTAGGTTCAAATCCCAAATGTGACACTAATGTGATTTTAGAAAAAGTTGCTTAACTTTTAATTTAATTTTAATTATTATTTAGAAAAGTTACCTTCACCTTCCAACACCTAGATTTCATCATCAAGTGAAGATACAATGTCTCATATGGAATAATAATAATAATAATAATAGGTGCTATATTAAATGTAAGATGAGTAGGAAAACAAAATAGCTTCTTATCCATTAAAGAAAATTGGTGATCATGTAACTGCCACAGTTTTTAGCCTTAATAGAGAGTAAATTGAGTTTTACATCTCCAAAAAGAAAGACAAACTGATGGTTCTAGTAAAATATCTTTCCAGAATCAGATCAAAGGAAAAACAATAAAACTTGGATATCCTTGTTTCAAAAATCGACAATACCATTTTATTATGAAATATCTACCTGGAGTTGAAGAAATTATCTCTTGACTGGCAGATTGTATTTTTCAGCAGTGCCTGTAATATTATTTCCCATCCTACCTGCTTTAAAAAACAAAACAACAGGCAGCCCGGGTGGCTCAGCGGTTTAGTGTCACCTTCAGCCCATGGTGTGATCCTGGAGACCCGGGATTGAGTCCCACGTCGGGCTTCCTGCATGGAGCCTGCTTCTCCCTCTGCCTGTGTCTCTGCCCCTCTCTCTCTCTCTCTCTCTCTCTCTCTCTCTCTGTGTGTGTGTCTCTCATGAATAAATAAATAAAATCTTAAAAAAAAAAACAAACAAACCACAAAACAACAAAAACTTGTCATATTCCCATTAAGAGATGGAGTTTATTTCTCTTCCTCTTCCCTCTTAGACTGGATGGACCTTACTGACTAGCTCAATGAATACAGTTCAGCAGGTGGCACATGATGAGACTTCTGCAGCTATACCATAAAAGGCAGTACAGCTTTCTCTTAGCTCTGACTCTTATGATTTCTGCCTTTGGAATTTCCCATTTCATGAGAAAACCCAGGCCACACAGAGAGACTCATGCAGAGAAACATGGGGCTCCTAGCCTTCAGCTCCAGCTATGCTCCCAAGTGACAGCCAACAATAACCATTTGATTAAGTCAACTTGGAAATGGGTCCTCTTGCTCTCAAAGCACCCCAGCAGATGCCAAGCCCTGCCCAAACTGCACATTTCTGAGCTAACGGAATGATTTTGTTTTAATTCACTAACTTTTGGGGTATTTTTTTATGAATCAAAAGATTTTCAAAAGAGTACATTGCTTAATTCTTTAGAGGTCTTATATCAGCACTACATGCCAGCATTTATTTCATGATCCTGTGGGATTTAAGGATGAAATAATCAGGCATCCAATTCAACCAAAGAATTTTATTCAGGGCAGCCCGGGAGGCTCAATGATTGAGTACTGCCTTCAGCCCAGGGCCTGATCCTGGAGACCTGGGATCGAGTCTCATGTCAGGCTCCCTGCACGGAGCCTGCTTCTCCCTCTGCTGCCTGTGTCTCTGCCTGCCTCTCTCTCTCTCTCTCTCTCTCTCTCTCTCTCTCTCTGTCTCTAGTGAATAAATAAATAAAATCTTTAAAAAAAAAAAAAGATTTTTATTCAGAAGCAATGCTGGAATTCCTGCTCGGAATTTGTATATTTATACAATCTGTGCATTGTCAGATTGTCAGATTGTCAGATAAATATTCCTTCCTCTCTTTTTATTAGATGTTGAATAAATAAATAAATGAATAAATGTATGAATATTGAGGAAAGTCTAGTATAGGCTACTATTCAGGAGAAAGATTAGGAGTAGTGAAGGGATTCGAGAATTAATTTAAAAATGATAATTAATGAATTGTTTGAGATTTAAGCCAATCACAAGATGTAGCACATCTGCACCCAGATTTTGGTTTCTTCTCTTCATCAGTTCCTACTCTTCTTCAGTCCTCATCAGGACCACTTTCTCAAGGAAGCTTAGAACCCCAAAGATGATTAAATCCACTTGCTCTATGTCCTATAGCTCCATGCAAATTCCCTTCTATAATGCTCATCACACCTGGCTAGAGGTTCTTGAGTGTGAGGCCATCTCTTTCTTGGTTGCTTCTCCATCCCCAGCACACAGCATGGAAACCACTACACAGGGGCTATTCTCTTTCTATTCATTGATTTGAATTGCAGGCAATTGCTCTGGTTTGTGTTTCTCACTGGTTTTGGTTATTGTCTTTTGGCCGTTAGTTTCTTTCATGTAGCAATATTAGATAGTAGAGATTTTATAAACTCCTTACCTTCTCCTCCAGAGTGAGTACAACTGGGAGCTATTCTTGAAGAAGGCTGTGACATCATTAATTAACACACACTAAGGAAAGAATCTGACAGGGATGGCAGCCCAGTCCAGAAAACGGATACCAAAACACCATGAATCTGTCAGCATGTGTGCAGTGGGGAACGGGGGATGGAGGCCCAAGCTGTGTCTCATACTCAGGTAATGGATCTTCTCTTTGGTAAAGATCAATGCCTTAGGCTGCCTTAGGTCCTTTGTTCAGATTCTGTTCGGTCTGTAAAAGGTAATTAAGGCTCAAAGAAAAGATACTGATTACTCTTGTATTTAGCATTGTGCTAGAAAGTTTAACAGCTTGATGTTTTTTAATTCTTTCCAAACATGATGAAGTAGGAATTTCCTCTCGGTTACATGGGGGAATCAGAGACCTATACAGAGGTTAAGCCACAAACCTGGTTACATAGTAAGTGGCAGAGTGGGCATCAGATCCAGGTGTGTCTGCTGCTCTGGCCCACTTTGATTCCAGCCCCAGATGTCAGTACCCAGGGAAATGCCCTCAGCCCCACTGTGCTCTTTAACCATCCAACCTGATGGTAGGATGTTGGGAACTGGCCAGAACCGGCTGACCACCCTCTGGGGTTGCATGATGGAGCACTCATTGTTTAATGGCAGAAATCCCATGTACCTTTTGAAGACAACAAGCCCTGTACTGAATGGACAAGCGGTGACTCCCTAATATCCACTTCCCCTTCTCTTGTCAATTCTCCTGAGATTTGTTCGGTATTAATGCCAACCCTACCCAGCCCAGTCCTTTTGGCTAAAACTGACTCTACTGCTGGCCTTTAAGACAGGACATGTGATTCAGATGAGGGTAACTCTGCTCTGTGGCCCCAGAGTTTGATGGAGGGATGGGCATGTTATCAAAATTGCATCAAAGAGCCTGAGGGTTCATTTGCTGGGAGCCTCTGGGAAATATACCTCTTTGCTCTTCAGAGGGCATATTAGAAACTTTCATTTTTTTCTGTAATAGGAATAAGGAAGTATGTATCACAGAGTATGGATGAGGAAGCATTGCCAGTAATCACTTTGCCAAAGTGAACTGGAGTCAGTTATTAGGGAAAGTTGCCTGTGGATCAGACAAGTTAAAATAAACCAAGCTTTTTGCCATTCCCACCTTCCTTGTGAGCTAATTAATCTCTTTATGACTGAATCCAGTTTATATTGTAGCATTATATATATATATATATAGGTACAATATATATATATATATGTTGTACCTATATATATTGTATCATTATATTGTATAATGATATAAATATCATTATATTTTATTTTATTTACAACAAAATCCCCTTCACTGACAATTTCCAAACTTAACTTTTAGGAACATTACCCAGTAAGTAGGTAACCATATAATTTATTGTAAAATCAGAAGTTTATTCAGGGACTATGGAAGCTATTAATAATTACAGAGGAGTGACTGGCACAAACCAGGACCATCCTGAACAGACTCAGAGATGTGGTCACTGTACAATCGAGGCATATGCTAGTTGCAATTCTGTCAGTGAATAAGCTGTGAGACTTTGGGCAGTTGATTCTAAATTTCTGGATATCAGGTTTTTTTTTTTCCAATTTATCATTTATTTATTTTTAAAGATGTATTTATTTATTCATGAGAGACACAGAGAGAGAGAGTGGATATCACTTTTTATAGTATGTGAAATGAAATATGAAATTCTTTGAGTCTAGTTGTTTGTTTCTAGTCTGTAATATCCTGAGTCAGCAGGACTCACTGCTGGAGTGGGATCCTAAAGGATTTAACATTCCTTACAGTGGAGATAGTGATGTCATGTAATAATAATAATAATAATAACAACAACAACAATAATAATAACAACAACAATAGCCACTATTAGCTATTGCTGCAATACTGCTGCATAATAACAACCACAGAAATCTCAGTGGCTTACAGCAACTATAATCTTTTTTTTTGCTGATGACTCTGCAGAGATGTTTTTATTTGGCTGATCCCACTTGATCAGCCTATATCTAGGCAGTTTCTAGGCTAAAGAATCAATGACTTCTTGAAACATGCTTTCCTCATGGCAGAGAGTGAAAGCCCCAAGAAGCCAAAAACAAAACAAAGAAAAAGAACATTCAAGCACATTCAGAGGCTCAGGTCTAACATGTGTTATATCTACTCACATTCCACGGGCCACAGCAAGTCAGATGGTCAAACTCAATGGTAGCAGGGCTAGCCAAAACAATCTACTTCAAGGAGGCACTGAAGTCACATGGTGAAGGGCTCAGCTATGTAGATCTCTAACAGGGTGGAAGTGAATGTTTCATAACAGTAATCCAATCTAAAATCCACCATGCATTGGATACTCTGTAGGTGCTAGGTTCTTAAAATACATTGTATCATTAATCCTCACAACACTTACATGGGGCATATATTAATCATTGTTTGTTGAGTGACCATTTCCCTAATGTCTGCCTAGTGTGCTATGCATAGTGGTTACTTTGTCAAAGAGTTCTGATACTTTGTTGCCTGGAGAGCAGCCAAAATGTCTGGAGGCCTCTGGTAAGCATGAAGAGGGAGATGGAGTTATTTCTTTTTTTTTTTTTTTTTTTTTTTTTTTTTTTGAGATGGAGTTATTTCTTAAACTGATATAAGTAAGATGGCCTTCTGATCCCAGAACAGCCAATGAATAGGAGAGCCTTGGTTTAAGTTGGAAGAGAGGTTCTATCTAGTGTGGATGCTCCCTCTCCTCCATCCCTCCTGATCAACTGTGGGCCTGGCTCTTGGGATCACTTCCTGTATGTCAGTATTAAACCTTGTCCCTTCCCATCCCCTCAGCATAGGCACAAGCACTGTGACAGCTCCGCAGGTCAACACACTGAATGTTTCCTCACTGGGACTTTGCTGTTCTGGCATTTTCAGTCCAACCCTTATGTGGATATTAGAGAAGCATTAGTGGACAAAAATTAGAAGCCACAAAAGACTATACTAAAAATTGTAAGATGTTACCTTGATAACTATGTGTTCAAATGATGGGATTGCCAGCTTCAAGGAAAAAGGGAAAGGGGGAGAATCTAGGACACGGGTGATTTGCAGTCAATGTTCAAAACCCTCCTCTCCCACACATTCCCAAGACTGGTTTGTGTGTTTTTTCTTTTAAGCTTTTATTTAGTTATTCATGAAAGACACACAGAGAAAGGCAGAGACAGAGGCAGGGGGAGAAACAGGCTCCCTGCATGGAGCCTGCAGTGGGACTTGATCCCAGGACCCCAGGATCACGCCCTGAGCCGAAGGCAGATGCTCAACCACTGAGCCACTCAGGCATTCCTCCCAAGACTGTTTTGATGTCATAGTCTGGAGCACCAAATCCTGAGTGATTTGCCAAGTCATTATCCTTTAAGGATGGGTGAGAAAACCTGTTTTTCTATTTAGTAAATAATGCCTTCTAACAGTTAGTACAAGATATTAGGCCATGTAATTTTATTGTATCCAACATTACTGAATCTCTCCTATATGCCAGGCACTATACTAGGTAAGTGACAATACACAGTCCATTGTGGATATAGCCTATATACACCTGTTTAATCTTTGAGGTGTTGACAGTGCTTTGAGTTATGAATAAGTACTAAGAGGCACAATGGAGAGAGAACTTACTTCTTATGGAGGGAGGAGCCGTAAGAGTAAGTGCCTTGAATCTAAGAGAGAAGAGGAAGGTGGACAGTTTGAGAAGGTTTTGAGGAGGATGGAAAATGGCACAGAGTATAAAAACATAGTGTCTCCATCAGAGCCTTGGGTAGTATCCTGCATACCTGCCTCAGGGACTGCTGTGGTTGGGGAATACTAGGGACTGAAATGTGTCTCCCCAAAAAGGATACGTAAGAATCTTAACCAAGTTGACTTTCTTTGGAAATAAGGTCTAAGCAGAAGTAATCAAGTTTTACTGAGCTCATTAGTGTGGTGTCCTTATGGAAAGGTGAAATTTGGGCACAGATAGACGTGCTTGGAGGGAAGACGATGGGAAGGGACTCAGGAAGAACACCACTGGAAGATGGAGGATTGGAGCGATGAATCTATAACACAAGGAACACCAAAGATGCCAGCAAACCAGAAGTTAGAGGCAGGGAAGGATATCGTGACAGCTTCCAGAGGGAGCATGGCACTGTTGACACTTTGATTTCTGAGTTCTAGCTCCCAGAACTGTGAGATGACACACAACTGTTGTAGTAGGATGCCCACTATGATACTTCTTACAGCAGCCCTAGGAAGCTCATACAGGGAATTAAGAAATTGCTATCACTTAGGGTTCTGGACTCTCCCCCCGCCATGCCCCACTGCCATTTCAAGCTCATTGTCTTCCATTTTATGCTTCTGCTTCAAGGTTTGTTTGTGAAGTGGGGTTTGATGTGTATATTTTAAATTTTTATTTGAGAGAAAGCAAGTGTGAGTGGAGGGGAAGAGCAGAGGAAGAGGGAGAGGGAGAAGCAGACTCCCTGCTGAGCAGGGAGCTTGACACAGGGCTGGATCTCAGGACCCTGGGATTGTGACCTGAGCCAAAGGCAGATACTTAACCAGTTGAGTCACCCAGGTGCCCCTAAGAGTTTCATGGATAAAGTGGATGTGAAAACACCGGTTATTAGACCTTTGGCAGCATGTCAGGTGGACATTTTCAGTTGCAAGTCACTAAAGCCTACGTCTAATGTCTTAAATAACCAGGAAGATTTATGACTGGTATAATTATACAAAGTTGGAGGTGATGTGAGGCTGAACACAGAGACACAGATCAAGGTTCTGACTCCATTTCTCTTCTGTGATTAGCTCTTGACATCTACCCTTGAGAACAGTGTGACAATTTCTGTCACATTATATTGGACACAACAAGTCCCCACTTCTTGATGGGAACATCTGTAAGAATTTGTGATGTTTAAAGTCTATCACATCATCTTTACAGCTGGGGGATAGGGACTCAAATCAGCCAAACCACTGAGCTCCTGAACAGAATGGACGTTAGGGAGAAGACTGGCTAGAAGCCAGAGAAGACTCTAAAAGGTAGATTGCCATTAGGTTGTGAGGGGCTCTGTATGCCTTGCTAGGTGTTGGAGGAGTGCTGGAATGCTGACCTCTGTCCTTGGCCCTTCCTCTTGTGCATGTCCTCACAACGCCCTCTCTAAGTGCTATGTGTTCCAGGCCCCTCGGAGGTTAATGTATCCCCTTACCAGAAGACAGGGAAGCTTGTTCTGATCGTCCCAAAGTGGCCCCCAGAAGGCACCACCTTAGATAACTAGCAGCCATAGAACTGGTGTACCAGTGGTGCCACCTTACATAAATACCTTTTGAGCTCGCCCTAATGCCCCCTTGCTCTTTAAGAGCAGTGGATTGAGGTCCAGAGTGAGCAGAGAATAGCTGCGTCATGCCTGTGTTGTTCGTCTGGCATCTACCCACTGTCATAAGTTACCCTGAATAAATCTCTGTGTAGAAGCTGTGGAGTGACTTGAGTCATTTTTTGGTTTCAAAGTGCCTTTTCCATGTGCAAGATACTTTACTGTCCCTCCTCCACCTTCTAACAGGTGGAGTTTATCTTGTGGCCTGTGCATTTTGCCATGTTTTCTGTGACAACATAATTAATGATTCTGATGCATTCCAATTAGTAAAGATGATTTAGAAGTGAGTCCTCATGGTTCTTTTTCTCAACCTGAAGATTAGGCATGAGGAATGTTTCCAGGGGGTAGGGAGTGGCTAATGATCCTTCATCTTGGGGAGTAGTCCTACCTTGGTTGTAACTCACAGTTCCAGGCAATGGGGAGCCACTAATGTCTTGTTCCTAATTGCAGGGCAGTTCTATTCTGAGATCCAGTGTTTAGGTGCTCACAGGAGCTCTGAAATATACTCAACACCCTCCTTTATTTCCCGCAGTGTTGTACATACGCTGCTGGTTGGGAGTTTCTGGTTTCCAGCAGCACAGTATGCCCACAAATAGTCTTTTTTTTTTTTTTCTGTTGGCCTAGCCCATGGGCCTCACACACCATTCTCGTTGTCATGGTCTCTTCCTGCTTCCTGTCCTAGACCAGGACAGCCCAGCCCATCCAGTATATTTGTACATCAACCAGGGGAATGGCCACAAGTCAATTCTCTTTCCTTCTGAAATCTCCTGCAAGCATACTGCAGCTGCTATGATCTCCCATGACTAAGTGAAAACAAACATGAACATATTGACTGGGGAAGGAGAATATATCTGTGGCATCTGAGCTGCATCTCTAGTGAATATCTCCCCAAGTGCCATATTCATCTCTGCTCTTGAGCCTTAAGTGGTTTGTCCAAGAAACATGGGATTCGCCTTGTTTATGGTGAAAATAACTAGCTATTGAATAAGTGAATTAATAATGTATAAATAAACAAGTGGATTAATAATGTATAAGTGAAGGAGATAACCCCGTGCAGCATACCTGAGGATGGAAAAGTTTAGGGACATGGATAATGTTCTCTGGTAGATAACCTGTCTTCACTCAAGAGTCCTGGATCCCAGGAAGGCACCAGTGAGAGTCCTGGATCCCAGAAGGCACCAACTTAACTTGGATCCTCCCGTATACTGGGGAAGATACCTGAGCCCGTAGGAAGAGTTGGAAAGAGTGAGAACCTCTCTCCTAATGTGAGGAGGAGTAAGATTATAAGGAATCCTCTGGGAGACTAGAACAGAGCCCGGGATGAGGGTCAGGGAAAGGGGATGGATGAAGTGAACAGGGAAGAGGGAAGCCCTCTAGTACTCCCCCGGCGGCCCTCCCAAATGGAATATCCCACCCTGGAGCCTGCAACATTTTCTGCAGGGCTCCTGGCTGCGCCTCCTTGATCAGGAGTGGCTAGTCTACAAGAAGGACTTGGAGTCTTGTGTCTCTCACTGGAGCCGAGGGCTGCTGTGACTGCTGCAACCACTGTTGCATATGAGCAGCTCTTTTCTGCTCCTGCGTCCCACTGGAGACTGCCCTTGTTCACCTCCATGTGACTAAAGGAGCCTGGGCTCAGGAGGAAAGGAAGGCTATTTACATTGAATTATTTAGTTAGAACCAGGAGCAAGGGCCACTTCTGCGTTGTGTGGCAGGCTAATCCCAGGACAGCTCCAGATGCCTGGGTTATTGAGTCTGCAGAATCCATTAGGCCTGTCAAGGTAGGGAGCAGAGGGTGGACAGTAAAAACTGTGGAAAGCAGTTAAGGGGTGTGGCCTGCCTGCAGCTTCAACAGCCGCCCTAGGACAGGGAGCTGACCTCTGGGGGAGAAGTGATAGAAGATAAGGAGGAGAGCACAGGGTGAGGTGGATCTGGGTGGCCCTCATGCCGGACTCTGACGGACTCCTCATTGTTGCTTTTCAACCCTAACTGCCCATTGGCATCTCCTGGGACTGTGCAAAATGCTGGTACCTGGGTTTTAGCACCTCCTCCAGATTCTGATTAATTTGATCTGGTTTGTGGCCTGGGCATCAGGGTTAGCATGCTGGGGGGGGGGGGGGCAGGAGGCTGGAAGGGAAGGGAGAGATCTTACCACTTCAGAGTAGATAGCACAGCTTCTCAGGTGAAGCAAGAGGCCAAGAGGGAAAGTTACCCACATGTATTAGGGCAAGGAAAGGGCCACAACCCTTTATCTCTTGAGCTCCCAGGACAATTAATATTCCCATTTGCGCCTCTTCTTTCTCTTAGCAGTCATGTGGCCTTGGTCACGTGTCGTTTTCCTCACCTCTAAAGGAAGTATCATCACCTCATCTACTTACTTCCAATTATTGCTGTGAGGATGAAGGTTCATGAAGATGCTGTGCAAGCAGTGGGGAGCAGGGGGTAAGAAGGAGCAGAGCTGTGTCCCAACCCCATGGTCTCTAGTAACTTCAAAGTCGACTCAGACCCACAGACTCCATGTGGTGGGGCTCTCGCCTACACTTCCAGGTTCAATTCCTGCCATTCCCATCTGTGTGACCATGTTCTAGATGTGGCGGCTTGTCTCTGCTCTGGAACCCTGAGTTCATCCTTCTTTCTGCCACTTCTGTCTTCCTCTCCCTGGGCTGCAAGAGCCCCCCGTTTCTCTCATGTTTGTCATGATCACGACTAACTGGACTCGCAGCGGGCTAAGCAGTGACGGCTCAGTAGGGCATTAGAAATGAGTGTGCTGGTGACTGAAAGGGAAGCAGAGCTTATAGAAAAGATGATGGGTGGCTAGTGGGGAGGTGAAAGCTTGACTTTTGCCTTGGAGGAGAGACTTGAGCATTTTCACCTCAGGTGGAGGAGCCAGCCCAGGAAACCTTATTCTGTGGGGGGTCAGGGGGTAACTAAGAGAGCAGATTCCCTGAGCATCTTCTAAATGCAGAATTCCTTTGAAGAGATAAAACATGTGACCCCCTAAGGGTCCTGGTTCTCATTTAGCTTCCTTTTTTCCCTTGTCACTTTATGGCTTTCTCTGCTGTTTTGCAACTATTCCCTCATCCATCTGTGTGTAAACTGTGAGCCCCCTGAGCAGAGGGGATGGTGTCATCATTATTGTATCCCAGGCCTGAATACAAAACATGCTGAGTGACATGGGCGTCCTGGAGCAGCAGGAATGCACTCAGTGAAAGGGTGAGGAGGAGCAAGGAAAAAGAGAGGCAGCCATGGGGGTGGAGGGTTGTGTCTGTGCTGAAAGAAACTTCACCAGCTTCGTGAGTGCAGGAGCAGGAGCAGGAGCAAACTCAGCCTCTTTTTCTCTGCTGCCCCCGAGTCCTGTCTCCCCACTGGGGTATCTCACAGAGCTAAAAATCAAACACCTCCGTAATCGGACATTTTGTTTTACCAAACAGTGTTTCGAACAACACCTCAGGCTGTCTCGTGTTCTTCATAATTATTGTGAGAGCCGCAGAATATTTTATCGGTTAATGTACTGTGATTTATGTCGCTGCTTTTACCGCCCCTGTTGTTGGACCTTCCGGATGTTGTCAATTTCTGCTGTTAACCTAGAGGCTGCTACAGTGAAGAGCAGCACCCTCCTTGTGAATTACCTCCTCCTGTAAGTTAGAAGGGATGAAAGTGCTGTGTCTGGGCATGAACCTTTTTATGGTTTTCAGTACATACTACCATATTCCTGTTTTGTACCCCCTGTCAAAAGTTTCATCAGTTTCAGAGTAAACAATGGTGCTAGTGTTATATCACATCTTCCCTGCCGAGTTAAAGATATAAAAACATACTTTGTTGTTTAATTTGAAATATGTTACAGGTTGAACCCTTTCCCCTCTGTGCTTACTATGTGTACTTTGTACTGTTTATGTTATTTGCCATTGAGGGGGTTTGATGATATTTACATACATTAGAATTAAAATTTTTACATGTTACAACTAATAATCCACTTCTTTAGCATTTGAGGAAATACTTTTCATGCTGTTATTTTTTTCACTATGATTAGTTCGTTCTTATATAGAAGTTATCTCTTGATACTTTTCTTTTGAATTCTTTCAAAGATTCAAAGTTTAAATACCACCGGGATGTCTGAGTGGCTCCATTCGTTAAGCATCAGAATCTTGGTTTCAGCTCAGGTCATAATCTCAGCATCATGAGATGGAGCCCTGAATTAGGCTCCGTGCTGAGCATGGAGTCCTCTTGAGAATTTCTTCTCCCTCTCCTTCTGCCCCTCCACCCTCTCCTGGCTCACAAGCATGTGCTCTTTCTCTCTTGCTCTAAAAAGTATATATATATAATATATTCAATATATAATATATTAATAATTATTACATTTTTAATACTTATCATTATTAATTATTGAATAATAATTTGTATTATTTACCACCATCAAAAACAAGTATGTAAAAACTCTGAATTCTAGTTTGTGCACTTTATGACCATCAAATTATTTAATTAACTTGTAATTTTTATTTTTAAAGATTTTTTTTTAAGATTTAACTTGTAATTGTTAAATATAACTTTTGTATATAACTTAATGTTTACCCAAACTAATAATCCAATGGCAGTTTACAGTCTATATGTGACAGACTTAAGGAATAATCTTGCTAAAATGAGAAGGCAGGCACTTTGTCTTAAAGCTGTGTTTTTTTTTTTTTTAAATTTTTATTTATTTATTTATGATAGTCACACAGAAAGAGAGAGAGAGAGAGGCAGAGACATAGGCAGAGGGAGAAGCAGGCTCCATGCACCGGGAGCCTGACGTGGGATTCGATCCCGGGTCTCCAGGATCACGCCCTGGGCCAAAGGCAGGCGCCAAACCGCTGCACCACCCAGGGATCCCAAAGCTGTGTTTTTATAGCAAGCACATTGTTTTTACTAACATTGCTTGTTCTTAGGTAGCTTTATGATGGTGGTGAGCATGATAGAGATCATGATTACAGAAAGGCTTGAGCTCTACAGGCTAAGAATGCATTTTCTTGTGCCTTGTGATTTTCATGTGCCTTAGGCATTTTTGCTTTTGTTGGGTTCTCCATCCATAAAAAACATAAAATTATATTTTATAACTGTCTGTTATAAGGGTAAATACAACCCAAGCTCAATTCATTACTATATATTCATTATTATTTTTTATTCATATTCATAGTTTGTTCATTTATCTAAAATTAAAACATTTTTGTGGGCTACTAAGCTATGCCTATTGTCTAATAGATATCATCCCTATTCCACAGTCACCTCTTAGCACAAATTAACTTTCTCTGTCTGAGTCGTTGGGTCTACTTTGTGGCTTTGCATTCAGTTCCTCAAATACACATTTTTTTTTCATTTTTTAACCCTTTATTTTTTATCATTTTTTTAAATAATAAATTTATTTTTTATTGGTGTTCAATTTACCAACATACAGAATAACACCCAGTGCTCATCCCGTCAAGTGCCCCCCTCAGTGCCCATCACCCATTCAGCCCCACCCCCAGCCCTCCTCCCCTTCCACCACCCCTAGTTCGTTTCCCAGAGTTAGCAGTCTTTATGTTCTGTCTCCCTTTCTGATATTTCCCACACATTTCTTCTCCCTTCCCTTATATTCCCTTTCAGTATTATTTATATTTCCCAAATGAATGAGAACATACAATGTCCTTCTCTGATTGACTTACTTCACTCAGCATAATACCCTCCAGTTCCATCCACGTTGAAGCAAATGGTGGGTATTTGTCATTTCTAATAGCTGAGTAATATTCCATTGTATACATAAACCACATCTTCTTTATCCATCATCTTTCGATGGACACTGAGGCTCCTTCCACAGTTTGGCTATTGTGGACATTGCTGCTATAAACATCGGGGTACAGGTGTCCCGGCGTTTCATTGCATCTGAATCTTTGGGGTAAATCCCCAACAGTGCAATTGCTGGGTCGTAGGGCAGGTCTATTTTGAACTCTTTGAGGAACCTCCACACAGTTTTCCAGAGTGGCTTCAAATACACATTTTTTAAAAAATTTATTTATTTATTCATGAGAGACACACACACACAGAGAAGCAGAGACATAGGCAGAGAGAGAAGCAAGCTCCCCGCACAAAGCCCAATGTGGGACTCGATCCCAGATCCCAGGACCACGCCCTGAGCTGAAGGCTGACGCTCAACCACTGAGCCACCTAGGTGGCCCTCAAATACACATTTTTATTTTTTTCAGGATCATAGTATTTTAACACATATTGTGCTTATGTATATTCTAACAGTTGCTAGAGCTGATCTGTACCAAAGTTCTTCTTTTTGGGTCTCTTGACCACTTATTTTCCAAGTGTATTTTAGAACTTTTCTGTTTATCACAATAAAAAAATCCTCTTGAGTTACACTGTATTTATAGGTTATCTCAAAGAGATATGACATCTTTATAAAGACACAACAATTTGATGTTCCATTCCAGAGCCAGGATACTGTGACCACGCTACAGAGAGTGTTCATAGGGAATGGTGACAGAGGCAGGAGATGCAGCAAAAAGAGCATGCAGTCTAATTAGGGGTGCTCAGGGAGGCTGGGACACCAGCTCCTATGAACATACTCTCAAAAGTAGGTCATAAACCAGTACTGTAGGACAAGTGCTAGTTTATTTTTTGGATTAGGAGAAAGGGAATGCCCTTGGGTAAAGATTGAAGACTGTCATTTAGCCGAACCTACCTTCTCCTAATCTGATATTCTAAAGTGGCTATAGCTTGGTATCCCTCACTATCAGTGTTACAGGTAAATTTAACAAGGTTTTTTCCCTGAAAAAGAATTTTTTTGGAGATTCTGGTCTTTATTATCAAGCCCAGCCTGCAGTTCCCCTCCCCTAAGCCTAGCCCACCCAAGGCAGACAGCTAGTAGGGGTCTCTGTGTGAGGCAGGAAAAAGGTATCAGTTCTACTCAAAATGTGTGTACCAGCTGGATTGTGGACAGTCTGGACAATCTGGATGGAGAGTAGGCACTGTGTGGTTATGTCCCAAGGTACAGCCAAGACTACTTGTATCCTAAGAGAGGGGGGAGCCACAGGGATGTCCCCAGGGGCAAAAGCTGAGCCAGGTGGCCCTAAGGCCCGCAGCTACAGTGTATGGTGCCTTCTGTAATGCTGCTAATTCAGCAGCTCCATGGCTGGCGCGTGCAGACGATAAGCAGTTTACTGCCCTGATGGGCTAAGATGGGCTGCTCTGTCAGCCCTGGAGAGAGAGGCTCTACCTCCTGAAAGTGCTCCCCATTTGGCTGCTCAGCACCATGATGATCTGCAACCTGCGTTGGTTTCCAGCATTTCCAGAAGCATATCTTTTTTTTTTTTTTTTTTTTTTTTTTTTTCCAGAAGCATATCTTGGGCCACACCACTGCTGGCCTCACTGTCAGTCTGCTCCCCAGGGCAATCTACCTGCCTAAAATACCTACAACTACAACATAAAATTTACTCTTAATCATTTTTAAGTGTATAGTTTAACAGTAGTAAGTACATTAAAATTGTTGTACAACCATCACCCCCATCCATCTCCAGAAACCTTTCATGTTGCAAAATTTCAATTTTGCACCCATCAAATAGTATGTCCCCATGAGCACCTCTTCCCAGCCCCTGGCAGCCACTATTCTTTCTTTCTGTCTGTCTGTCTGTCTGTCTTTTCCTTTCTTCTCTATTATCCCCTCTTTTCCCTCATGCCACATCCTCTGAAAACAACCATTCTAATCCCTGTTACTATGAGTTCAGCTTTTTTTTTTTTTCCTCTCAAGATTCCATATTTAATGAGATCAGGCAATATTTGTCTTTCTGGGTCTGATTTATTCTATTCAACTTTTCAATGTCCACATTCACCCATGTGTTTGTAAATGTCAAGATTTCCTTATTCTTTAAGCCTGAATATTTTATTGTATATACAGCCACATTTTCTTTATTCATCCATTGATAGACATTTAGTTGTTTCTATTTCTTGCCTATTGTGAATAATTTGCAATGAATGAACATGCGTGTATAAATACCTCTTTAAGATAGCAATTTTATTTCCTTTGGATATATATCCAAAAGTGGGATTGCTGGATTATATGGTAGTTCTATTTTTAAATTTTGAGGAATATACATACTCTTTTTCATAATGGCTGTACCAATTTACATTCAGCAGTATACAGGGATTCCTTTACCTCCTTACCAAAATTTATCTTTTCACTTTTTTATATTAGCCATCGTAGCAGGTGAGAAGTGGTATCATATTATGGTTTTGATTTGCAGTTTCCTGCTGATTAGTGATTCTGAACATCTTTTCATACACCTTTTGGCCTTTGTAAGTCTTCTTTGGAAACATATCTATTCAGTTCCTTTATGTGTTTTTAATTGGGTTATTTGGTTTTTTTGCTATTGAATTGTAATGGTTTATATGTTTTAGATATGAACCCCGTATTGAATTTATAGTTTGCAAAAATTGTCTTCCATTTTGTAGATTGCCTATTCATTTTATTGATGTTCCCGTTATAGTGCCGAAACTTTTCAATTGTGTGTAGTCTCACTTTTATGTTTTTGCTCTTACTGACTGCTTTCGGTGTCTGATCCGTGAAATCATTGTCAAGACCAATGTCAAGGAGCTTTTCCCAATGTTTTCTTCTAGAAGTTTTACAGTTGTAGGTCTTAAGTTTAAGTCTAAACCATTTTGATTTGATTTTTGTATGTTGTGTAAAGTAAGGGTTCAATTTCATACTTTTGCATGTGCGTAACCAGTTTTCCCAATATCATTTATTGAAGAGACTATCCTTTCCCCACTGTGTATTCTCGGTACCTTTGTCAAGAATCATTTGACTGTGAACCTTGTCCAGTGTGCAGCGTTAGCCCAGCAATCAGCCTTTCACTGTCCTTCAGGCCTTTAGTCCTTCTTTTACTTTTTTTAAAGATTTTATTTATTTATTCATGAGAGAAACACAGAGAGAGGCATAGACACAGGCAGAGGGAGAAGCAGACTCCCTGTGGGGAGCCCAATGCGGGACTCCATTCCAGGACCCCAGGATCATGCCCTGAGCCAAAGGCAGACGCTCAGCTACTGAGCTACCTAGGTGTCCCTAGTCCTTTTAGTCAAGATAAGCGATAAGCCAGACTTGTCCAAAGTGGAAATTTGACAGGTCAAAACTGAAGAAAACTAAACTAAGTGAAAAAAAAAAAAAATACTTTTTTCTCAAAGGAAACTCTCAGGCAGGAGAAAGAAGTTATTCAAACATTATAAAATGGGGATCTCCTCTCAAGAGTAAATTCAACATTGCCTGGGTGTCTTGGTTTGGGGCTTGTTTTTTTGTTTTGTTTTGTTTTGTTTTGTTTTTGTAAATCTTTATGTTTGTAGAATTTGAGGTACCTCCTGATGCCTTCTTACCCTTACTCCTTGGCTAAGAGGTCAGGAGTAACCAGTGTCCCGTTATGTTCATTTTGAAACTTTCCATTCGTTCAAAAACTCCAGCTGGCAAATGTTATCAATAATCTCACCATTGATGACCTTTGTGTGTGAAGTCCTTTTATCCCCTACAGGATAAGCCAGTTTTAACCTTCTGCAATGGATGCCTCCATTGCTCCATAAACTTCATGAACTAGCATGCATATGCAGCTTCTCACAGTGTATTTTCATTTCTAATGTAGTGATAAAATCATAAACATAATTTAAAAATTACTTGTGTTAAGTATAATTTTATTTCTGGGTTCTCTACTCCATTACATTGATCTATGTACCTATTTTTATAACATACCATACTGTTTTGGTTACAATAGCTTTGTAATAGAGTTCAAAAGCAGGACATGTGATGTCTCCAGGTTGCACTTTTTGCTGAAGATTGTTTAGCTTTTTCAGTCTATTTTGGTTCCATATGATCCATATGATTTTAAAATATTTTTTCTATTTCTGTGAAAAATGCCATTGGAATTTGGACAAGCATTACATTGAATAAGTAGCTCATTTTGGATATATAAACACTTTTAAAATATTAATTCTTCCAAAACACAAACATAGGACATCTGTCCATTTATTTCTTTTATTCAATTCTTTTCATCGTGGTTCATAGTTTTTAGTGTAGTTTTGTAGTTTAGTAGCTTTAATATCTGTCATCTCTTTAGTTAAATTTATTCCTAAGTATTATTTTTGATGCTATTGTAAAGGGATTTTTTCTTAACATATATTTTTTAGTAGTTTATTGTCAGTATATAGAGACACAACTGATTTTTGTATATTGACTTCATATCCTGTAACTGTATTGAATCTATTTATCAGTTGTAACTGTTTCTTGGTCAAATATTTAGGGTTTTCTATATATAAAATCATATCATCTGCAAACAGACAATTTTACTTCTTACTTTCTGATTTGGATGCCTTTTATTTATCTTACTTGAATTGCTCTGGCTATAAATTTCAGTACTGTGTTAAATAAAAAGTGCTGAAAGTTGGCACCCTTTTCTATTCCTAATGTTAGATGAAAAGCTTTCAGCTTTTTGCCTTTTTGAGTATGATGTATATGAAAAAGTGAGCTTGTTATATATGGTTATTATTATGTTGAGGTTGGTTCATTCTATACCTAATTTGTTTAGTTTTTATCTTGAAAGGATATTGAATTCTGTCAAATGCTTTTCTTGCATCTATTGAGATGATCATATGATTTCTAGAAAATATATGAAGAAATAAAGATCTCAGGGCACCTGGGTTGCTTGGTGGTTGAGTGTCTACCTTTGGCTCAGGTCCTGATCCCAGGATCCTGGGATTGAGTCTCCCATCGGGCTTCCCACAGGGAGCCTGATTCTCCCTCTGCCTATGTCTCTGCCTCTTTCTGTATGTCTCTCATGAATAAATAAATAAAATATTTTAAAAAGAAAAGAAAAGAAAGAATAGCTAAAAACTTCCTAAACCTGGAGAAGACTTGAATATCAAAGTTCAACGAAGCTAATAAATCACTTTATTAGCTTAATGAAAAAAGACTTTCTCTGAGACACATTATAATGAAATTATCAAAATCAAAGATAAAGAATCCTAAATACAGCCAGGACAAAAAAAAAAAAAAAAAGTATAACCTACAAAGAAACCCCCATTAGGCAATGCATTGATTATCAGCAGAAACAGACACACACATAGATCAATGGAACAGAATAGAGAATCCAGAAGTAGACCCTCAACTTTATGGTCAACTAATATTCAACAAAGCAGGAAAGACTATCCACTGGAAAAAAGACAGTCTGTTCAATAAATGGTGCTGGAAAAATTGGACATCCACATGCAGAAGAATGAAACTAGAACATTCTCCTACACCATACACAAAGACAAACTCAAAATGGATGAAAGATCTAAATGTGAGACAAGAATCCATCAAAATCCTAGAGGAGAACACAGGCAACACCCTTTTTGAACTTGGCCACAGTAACTTCTTGCAAGATACATCCACGAAGGCAAAAGAAACAAAAGCAAAAATGAACTATTGGGACTTCATCAAGATAAGAAGCTTTTGCACAGCAAAGGATACAGTCAACAAAACTAAAAGACAACCTACAGAATGGGAGAAGATATTTGCAAATGACGTATCAGATAAAGGGCTAGTTTCCAAGATCTATAAAGAACTTCTTAAACTCAACACCAAAGGAACAAACAATCCAATCATGAAATGGGCAAAAGACATGAAGAGAAATCTCACAGAGGAATACATAGACATGGCCAACAAGTACATGAGAAAATGCTCTGCATCACTTGCCATCAGGGAAATACAAATCAAAACCACAATGAGATACCACCTCACACCAGTGAGAATGGGGAAAATTAACAAGGCAGGAAACCACAAATGTTGGAGAGGATGCGGAGAAAAGGGAACCCTCTTACACTGTTGGTGGGAATGTGAACTGGTGCAGCCACTCTGGAAAACTGTGTGGAGGTTCCTCAAAGAGTTCAAAATAGACCTGCCCTACAACCCAGCAATTGCACTGTTGGGGATTTACCCCAAAGATGCAGATGCAATGAAATGCCGGGACACCTGCACCCCGATGTTTATAGCAGCAATGTCCACAATAACCAAACTGTGGAAGGAGCCTCGGTGTCCATCAACAGATGAATGGATAAAGAAGATGTGGTTTATGTATACAATGGAATATTACTCAGCCATTAGAAATGACAAATACCCACCATTTGCTTCAACGTGGATGGAACTGGAGGGTATTATGCTGAGTAAAGTAAGTCAATTGGAGAAGGACAAACATTAAACATTATATGTTCTCATTCATTTGAGGAATATAAATAATAGTGAAAGAGAATATAAGGGAAGGGAGAAGAAATGTGTGGGAAATATCAGAAAGGGAGACAGAACATAAAGACTCCTAACTCTGGGAAACAAACTAGAGGTGGTAGAAGGGGAGGAGGGCAGGGGGTGGGAGTGAATGGGTGACGGGCACTGGGGGTTATTCTGTATGTTGGTAAATTGAACACCAATAAAAAATAAATTAAAATAATAATAAAAAAAAAAGACAGGAAACAACAAATGTTGGAGAGGATGTGGAAAAGGGGAACCCTCTTGCGCTGTTGGTGGGAATGTGAACTGGTACAGCCACTCTGGAAAACTGTGTGGAGTTTCCTCAAAGAGTTCAAAATAGATCTGCCCTACCACCCAGCAATTGCACTGCTGGGGATTTACCCCAAAGATTCAGATGCAGTGAAATGCCGGGACACCTGCACCCCAATGTTTATAGCAGCAATGGCCACAATAGCCAAACTGTGGAAGGAGCCTCGGTGTCCATCAAAAGATGAATGGATAAAGAAGATGTGGTTTATGTATACAATGGAATATTACTCAGCCATTAGAAACGACAAATACCCACCATTTGCTTCAACGTGGATGGAACTGGAGGGTATTATGCTGAGTAAAGTAAGTCAATTGGAGAAGGACAAACATTAAACATTATATGTTCTCATTCATTTGAGGAATATAAATAATAGTGAAAGAGAATATAAGGGAAGGGAGAAGAAATGTGTGGGAAATATC
Organism: Canis lupus baileyi; assembly: GCF_048164855.1. Classification (NCBI taxonomy): domain Eukaryota; kingdom Metazoa; phylum Chordata; class Mammalia; order Carnivora; family Canidae; genus Canis; species Canis lupus. Next base: position 13,107,872 of record NC_132860.1, read on the forward strand.
AGAAAGGGAGACAGAACATAAAGACTCCTAACTCTGGGAAACAAACTAGAGGTGGTAGAAGGGGAGGAGGGCAGGGGGTGGGAGTGAATGGGTGACGGGCACTGGGGGTTATTCTGTATGTTGGTAAATTGAACACCAATAAAAAATAAATTAAAATAATAATAAAAAAAAGACAGGAAACAACAAATGTTGGAGAGGATGTGGAAAAGGGGAACCCTCTTGCGCTGTTGGTGGGAATGTGAACTGGTACAGCCACTCTGGAAAACTGTGTGGAGTTTCCTCAAAGAGTTCAAAATAGATCTGCCCTACCACCCAGAAATTGCACTGCTGGGGATTTACCCCAAAGATTCAGATGCAGTGAAATGCCGGGACACCTGCACCCCAATGTTTATAGCAGCAATGGCCACAATAGCCAAACTGTGGAAGGAGCCTCGGTGTCCATCGAAAGATGAATGGATAAAGAAGATGTGGTATATTATACGATGGAATATAACTCAGCCATTAGAAATGACAAATACCCACCATTTGCTTCGATGTGGAGGGACCTGGAGGGTATTATGCTGAGTGAAATAAGTCAATCAGAGAAGGACAAACATTATATGGTCTCATTCATTTGGGGAATATAAAAAATAGTGAAAGGGAATAAAGGGGAAAGGAGAGAAAATGAGTGGGAAACATCAGAGAGGGGACAGAACATGAGAGACACCTAACTCTGGGAAACGAACAAGGGGTAGTGGAAAGGGAGGTGGGCAGGGGGGTTGGGGTGACTGGGTGACGGGCACTGAGGGGGGCACTTGATGGGATGAGCACTGGGCGTTATGCTATATGTTGGCAAATTGAACAATAAAAGGAAATTTTAAAAAAATAAAGGGACATGGAGAAAAGGTAAAAAAAAACGCTACAGGTGAGAAAACATACGGAATGTTTTCTATGTGGAATGACATATTCAAAGTGTTGAAAGATAAAAATTGCCAACAAGAATATTCTATTCAGTGAAGTTATTTTTCAGATATGAAGGATAAATAAAGACTTTGCCACACAAACAAAAGCTGAGGGAGAAATGCTAAAATAAGTTCTCAAAGTTGAAATGAAAAGACAGTAATCAGTGATGTGAAAACATATGAACATACACAACACACTGATTATAGGTGAAAAATTCACAGTCAGATTTAGAAAGCTCTAAAATAGAATGGTGAGTTAGCCACTTAACTACAGCATAAAGGTTAAAAGAACATTAAAAATAGCTATAGTAACTATAATGTATTAATGAATGTACAATATAAAAGGTAAAATTGTGACACAAAAAATATACAAGGGGGTAAAAAGAACAATGAAAATACAGAATGACCAGAAAGCAATCAATAACATAGCAAACATGGTATTACTAAGTCCTTACATATCTATAATTACCTAAATGTAAATGGATCCAAAAGGCACAGAGTGGCTAGATAGATAAAAAACAAGACCTGGGGTGCATGGGTGGCTCAGTTAGTTAAGTGTCTGACTCTCGATTTTGGCTCAGGTCATGATCTCAGGATCGTGGGATCCAGCCCTGCATTGGGCTCAGCACAAAGTCTGCTATTCCCTCTCCCTCTATTAGATAGATAGATAGATAGATAGATAGAGATAGAGATAGAGATATCTTGAGTAAATAAATAAAATTTAAGAAAAAAACTCCAAGATCCAACTATATGCTGCCTATAAGAGATTTACTTCAGCATTAAGGACACACATAATCTCAAAGTGAAAGGATAGATTAGTATAGTCCATGTAAGTAAGTGATAACCAAAGTAAAGCAAAGATAGCTATACTTATATCAGACAATATAAACTTAAGCCAAAAACAATAACAAGAGACAAAGAAGGTCATTATATAATGATAAAAGGGTCAGTTAATCAAGAAGCTATAACAGTTGTTAATATACACACCTAATATCAGAGCATCTAAATATATTAATCAAATATTAACAAATATGAAGACAGAAATCGGCAACAATACCATATTAGTGGAACTTTAATATTCCACTTTCGGCAGTGGATAGATCATCCAGACAGAAAATCAACAAAGTAACAATGGATATGAACCATATATTAGACCAAATGATATTTGTAGAACATTCTATGGAGCAGCAGCAGAATATACATTCTCTTCAAATGCACACAGAAGATTCTCCAGGAAAGATCATTTGATAACGTGACAAAACAAGCCTCAGCAAATTGTAAAACATTGGAATTATACCGAGTATCTTTCCTGACCTTTCCTTTTCCTGATTTCTAGTAAGAAACTAGAAATCAACAAGAGGGAAGTTGGAAACCCACAAATAAGTGGAAAATAAACAACACACTCCTGAACAACCAGTGGGTGAAGGAAGAAACCAAAGAGGTAATAAAAAATATTTCAAAACAAACAAAAATGGAAATACAACATAAACAAACCTATGGGATGATACAAAAGCAGTTCTGAGATGGAACTTTATAGCAATAAACACATGTATTAAGAAATTAGATCTCAGGGTACCTAGGTGGCTCAGTTGGCTAAACATCTGCCTTTGGCTCAGGTCATGATCTTGGGATCCTGGGATCAAGCCTGTGTCAGGTTCCTTGTCAGCAGGGAGCCTGCTTCTCCCTCTTCCTCTGCCTGCTGCTCCCTATGCTTGTGCTCTCTGTCACTTTCTCTCCCTCTGTCTCCCTCACCACCTCTCACTCTCTGTCAGATAAATACATAAAATCTTTTAAAAAGAAAAGAAATTAGATCTCAAATACCAACCTAACTTTATCCCTCAGGGAACTAGAAAAAGAAGAAAATTTAAGTCCAAAGTTCTCGGAAGGGAAAAAAAAATAAAGATAGAGGAAAAAGAAATGAAACAGAGACTAGAAAAGATCAAGAAAACTACAGCTGATTTCTTTAAAAAAGATAAACAAAATTGATAAACCTTAGTGAGACTAAGAAAAAAGGAGAGGAGGCAAATTAATCAAAAATAAAAGAGAAGGGATCCCTGGGTGGCACAGCAGTTTGGCGCCTGCCTTTGGCCCAGGGCGCGATCCTGGAGACCCGGGATCAAATCCCACATCGGGCTTCCGGTGCGTGGAGCCTGCTTCTCCCTCTGCCTATGTCTCTGCATAGGGACAAACCAAAGTTTGTCTCTCTCTCTTTCTCTCTCTGTGACTATCATAAATAAATAAAAATTTAAAAAAATAAAAAATAAAAGAGAAGACATTACAGGTGATACTACAGAAATATGTTGAGTCAATAAGCAACTGCCGTGAACACTTGTATGCTAATAAATTAGCCTAGAAGAAATGGATAAATTTCTAGAGACATAAAACCTACTAAGACTGATTCAGGAAGAAAGAGAAAATTTGAATGGACTAATAATAAGTAGTAAGATTAAAACACTAATCATAAAGCTCCCAACACAGAAAAATCCCAGGACTAGACAGCTTCACTGGCAAATTCTACCAAACATTTGATGAAGAATTAATGACAGTCCATCTCAAACTCTTCCAAAAAATTGAAGAGGAGGGAACACACCAAAACTCATTCTACAAAGCCAACATTATCCTGAGACCAATACCCATAAAGACACTACAAGAAAACTACAGACCAATATCTCTGATGAATATAGATGCAAAAATTCTCAACACAATACTAGCAATCCAAATTTAAGAACATTTTGAAAGTATCATACTCCATGACCAAGTGGGATTTATCCCTGGGGTACAAGTATATTTCAACATATGAAAATCAATAAATGTGATACACCACATTAATAGAAAGGTAAAAGTCACATGATCATCTCAATAGATGTAGTAAAAGCATGTGACAAAATACAACATACTTTCATGATAAAAACCCTCAGTGGACTGACTGGGAATAGAAGGAACATGAAACATGATTCAATATAATGAAGACCCTGTATGACAAACCCACAGTTAACATTATATTCAGTTTGTAAAAAATGAAAGCTTTTCCTCTAAGATCAGGAACAAGACAAGACTACCCACTCTCACCACACTTATTGAATATAGTATTGGAATTCCTAGCTAGAACAATAAGGAATTAACAAAGAAATAAAAAGCATCCAAACCAGAAGTAAAATTGATATTTGCAGATGATATGATCATATATATAGAAAAATCCTAAACACTTAACCAAAAACTCCTTGGAACTAATCAATAAATTTCAGTTACAGGATATAAAGTCAACCTACAGAAATCAGTTGCACTTCTATTGACTAACAGTGAAACACCTGAAAAAAAAGAAATAAACTGTCCCATTCACAATAGCATGAAAAACAGTAAAATATCTAGGAATAATTCTTTTAAATTTTTTTTATTGGAGTTCAATTTGCTAACGTATAGCATAACACCCAGTGCTCATCCCATCAAGTGCCCGTCACCCAGTCACCCCAACCTCCTGCCCACCTCCCTTTCCACCATCCCTTGTTCGTTTCCCAGAGTTAGGAGTCTCTCATGTTCTGTCTCCCTCTCTGATATTTCCCACTCATTTTCTCTTCTTTCCCCTTTATTCTCTTTCACTATTTCTTATATTCCCCAAATGAATGAGACCATATAATGTTTGCCCTTCTCTTATTTCACTTAATATAATACCCTCCAGTTCCATCCAAGTCAATGCAAATGGTGGGTATTTGTCGTTCCTAATGGCTGAGTAATAACTAGGAATAAATTTAAACCAAGAAAGTAAAAAAACAAAACAAAACAAGAAAGTGAAAGATATGTACCATTAAGACTACAAGATATTAAAAAAAAAAAAAAGACTACAAGATATTGTTGAATGATATTGAAGACAAACAAATGGAAAGACATCCCATGTTCATGGATCAGAAGAATTAATACTGTTAAAATGTCCATACTACCCAAACCTATAGATTAAGTGCAATCCCTATCAAAATTCCAATGGCATTTTTCACAGAACTATAAAATACAACCTTTACATTTGTATGAAACACAAAAGACCCCAAATAACCAGAGCAATCCCAAGAAAGTGGAACAAAGCCAGGGATGTCACACTTCCTGATTTCAAACTAGATTGCAAAGCTATAGAAATTAAAACAGTATGGTAGTGGCATAAAAACAGATATATTGACCAATAGAACAGAATAGAGAGCTTAGAATTAAACTCCCACCTAAACAATTAACTAATATTTGACAAGAGTGCCTAGAAGGAATCCTAGGGAAAATGATAGTCTCTAAACAAATAATGTTGGGAAAACTGGATAACCACATACAAAAAAATGAAATTGGACACCTATCGTATACCACTCACAAAAAATTAACCTGAAATGGATTAAAATGTAACACCTGACATCATGACACTCCTATAAGAAAATATAGGGGGAAAGATTCTTCACATGGGTCTTGATAATAATTTCTTTGGGGTATGCCACCTAAAGCACAAGCAACAAAATAAAAAATAAATAATTGGGACTACCTCAAACTAAAAAGCTTCTATATAACAAAAGGAACCAACAAAGTGAAAAGATAACCTACAGAATATGAACAGATATTTGCAAACCATATATCTGATAAGGGGTTGATATCCAAAATATATAAAGAATTCATTCAACTCAATAGCACAAACCCAAATGATCCAGTTTTAAAATGGTCAAAGGACCTGGATAGACATTTTTCTAAACAAATATTCCAACAAGTATATGAAAAGATGCTCACCACACTAATCATCATGGAAATGCAAATTAAAACCACCATGAGATATCACCCTATACCTGTTAGAACATCTGTGATCAAAAAGAAGAAATAATGAATGCTAACAAGGATGTGTAGGAAAGGGAATCCTTGTGCACTGTTGGTGGGCATCTAAATTGGTGTATCCACTATGAAAAACAGTAATGGAATCCTCAAAAAATTAAAAATGGAACTACATATGATCCAGCAATTCCACTTCTAGGCATTTATTCAAAGGAATTGAAAACACTATGTCCAGTTGATGTCTGCACCCCTATGTTCATAGCATCATTATTTACAATAGCCACAACATAAAAATAACTCTTGTGTCCACTGACAGATGAATGAATAAAGAAGTTGTGAAATATGTATTCAATGAAATATTATTCAGCCACAGAAAAGAAAATTATACAATTTACAACATGTATGGATTTTGAGGGCATTAGGCTAAATGAAATAAGTCAGAGAAAGACAAATAAATACTGTATGATCTCACTCATATAGAGAAATCTAAAAGGAAAAAAAGAAACCCTAACTCTGAAAAACATCTGATTTGTGGTTACCAAAAGCAGGGAGTGGGGGAGAAGGAATTGGAAGAATGTGGTCAAAAGTTAGAGACTTAGTACTGGAAGTCCTAGCCTCAGCAATCAGACAACAAAAAGACATTAAAGGCATTCAAATTGGCAAAGAAGAAGTCAAACTCTCCCTCTTCGCCGATGACATGATACTCTACATAGAAAACCCAAAAGTCTCCACCCCAAGATTGATAGAACTCATACAGCAATTCGGTAGCGTGGCAGGATACAAAATCAATGCCCAGAAGTCAGTGGCATTTCTATACACTAACAATGAGACTGAAGAAAGAGAAATTAAGGAGTCAATCCCATTTACAATTGCACCCAAAAGCATAAGATACCTAGGAATAAACCTAACCAAAGATGTAAAGGATCTATACCCTCAAAACTATAGAACACTTCTGAAAGAAATTGAGGAAGACACAAAGAGATGGAAAAATATTCCATGCTCATGGATTGGCAGAATTAATATTGTGAAAATGTCAATGTTACCCAGGGCAATATACACGTTTAATGCAATCCCTATCAAAATACCATGGACTTTCTTCAGAGAGTTAGAACAAATTATTTTAAGATTTGTGTGGAATCAGAAAAGACCCCGAATAGCCAGGGGAATTTTAAAAAAGAAAACCATATCTGGGGGCATCACAATGCCAGATTTCAGGTTGTACTACAAAGCTGTGGTCATCAAGACAGTGTGGTACTGGCACAAAAACAGACACATAGATCAGTGGAACAGAATAGAGAATCCAGAAGTGGACCCTGAACTTTATGGGCAACTAATATTCGATAAAGGAGGAAAGACTATCCATTGGAAGAAAGACAGTCTCTTCAACAAATGGTGCTGGGAAAATTGGACATCCACATGCAGAAGAATGAAACTAGACCACTCTCTTTCACCATACACAAAGATAAACTCAAAATGGATGAAAGATCTAAATGTGAGACAAGATTCCATCAAAATCCTACAGAAGAACACAGGCAAAAAAGAACCCTTTTTGAACTCGGCCATAGTAACTTCTTGCAAGATACATCCACGAAGGCAAAAGAAACAAAAGCAAAAATGAACTATTGGGACTTCATCAAGATAAGAAGCTTTTGCACAGCAAAGGATACAGTCAACAAAACTCAAAGACAACCTACAGAATGGGAGAAGATATTTGCAAATGACATATCAGATAAAGGGCTAGTTTCCAAGATCTATAAAGAACTTATTAAACTCAACACCAAAGGAACAAACAATCCAATCATGAAATGGGCAAAAGACATGAACAGAAATCTCACAGAGGAAGACCTAGACATGGCCAACATGCACATGAGAAAATGCTCTGCATCACTTGCCATCAGGGAAATACAAATCAAAACCACAATGAGATACCACCTCACACCAGTGAGAATGGGGAAAATTAACAAGGCAGGAAACAACAAATGTTGGAGAGGATGTGGAGAAAAGGGAACCCTCATACACTGTTGGTGGGAATGTGAACTGGTGCAGCCACTCTGGAAAACTGTGTGGAGGTTCCTCAAACAGTTAAAAATATACCTGCCCTACGACCCAGCAATTGCACTGCTGGGGATTTACCCCAAAGATACAGATGCAGTGAAACGCCGGGACACCTGCACCCCGATGTTTATAGCAGCAATGGCCACGATAGCCAAACTGTGGAAGGAGCCTCGGTGTCCAACGAAAGATGAATGGATAAAGAAGATGTGGTTTATGTATACAATGGAATATTACTCAGCTATTAGAAATGACAAATACCCACCATTTGCTTCAACGTGGATGGAACTGGAGGGTATTATGCTGAGTGAAGTAAGCCAGTCGGAGAAGGACAAACATTATATGTTCTCATTCCTTTGGGGAATATAAATAATAGTGAAAGGGAATATAAGGGAAGGGGGAAGAAATGTGTGGGAAATATCAGAAAGGGAGACAGAACGTAAAGACTGCTAACTCTGGGAAACGAACTAGGGGTGTTGGAAGGGGAGGAGGGCGGGGGGTGGGAGTGAATGGGTGACGGGCACTGGGGGTTATTCTGTATGTTAGTAAATTGAACACCAATAAAAAAAAAAAAAAAAGTTAGAGACTTCCTGAGATAAATAAGTACTACAAATGTACAGCATGACTATAGTTAACACTGCTGTGTGATATATATAAAAGTTAAGAGAATAAACCCAAAGTGTAACCATAAGGAAATTTTTTTTCATTTTTTTATTTTGTATATATATGAAATAGTGGGTGTTAACTAAACTTTTTATGGTAATCATTTCACAGTACAGGTAAGTCAAATCATTGTACTATATACCTAATCTTATACAGTGCTGTATGTCAATTATATCTCAATAAAACTAGAAAAAGTATTATTGTTTTGGTTGTATAAAAATATTATAGAATAATTAAATACATCTGTTAGCAAAGTGCAGTTTATATACAACATATGTATAGATCATATATTCAAATACACAAACAAGAAAAGTTCATGAAGATGCATCAACCCCTGTCTGAGAGTTTCCAGCCTGTCATTCTGCCCTACAGATTTGGAGCTTCCCTGTCCCCACAAAGCACAAGTCAATTATATGAAATCAAGACACATAAATATTTTTTAAATGCACATAAATATATTTGAAATGATACACTTATCCAGGAAAGCTTTTCTACCTGGATTAAGATAGAATACGGTTTCCTGTGCCTCTGCAAAGATACCTTTTATCATGCTGGGTTCTAACTGCCCCCTTCCTTCATGCTTCAAATACCTATCAAGCACCTAGTAACTTGATTCTGTATTAAGTGTCATAATGATGAGCAAAATGGATGCAGTCCCTGTGTGAATGGAACTTTAAATCTAATGGAGAGTAGACATTAATAAAATAATCACACTAATAAATACATAAACTAAAACAAGTAGTGAGCTAAAAGAAAGATATGACCACTATTTAAAATCAAGTAAGAAAGAAGTATAACATAGACTCAGAGTAGTAGTCTGAGAAGGCCTCCTCGAGAAGCAATGCTCAGCTAAGGTCTGAAGATGAGTAGGACTTAATTGGAAATAGAGAATAAGGGGAGATGAGAACAGTGGAATAGGCAAATTGATTGAAAGAACATATGGATTCTGACAAATGAAAAAAATGCCAAAGGAACTAGAACTCAGAATAAGAAGGAGAGCATAGCGAGAAATGAGGCTGGAACAATAGTCAGGTACCATATCATATGTAACTTTGTGGACTATATTAAGAGTTTGGTACAGGACCTGGCAGATTGTCGACTGTCTTTATGGAAAGAAGAAAACTACACAATCTTCTTAGATCTACAGTTGAGCCAGATCTCCAGGAAGTATCAAAACTATCCTTCTTTATGGAAACAATTAATCTTATCATTGTGCTGGCAAGCCTGAGTAAGAGAGATGAAGCCCAGATTTATAGTGCTTGGCTCAGGGCCCTGTCAGAGATGACAACCCTTTGTTAGCTTTGTTAGCTCTACCCATCTCTTACATGCAGTGGCTGCTACAAGAATATCCAGAAAAGTTTCACCAAGAGGATAAATATCTGAGGATCCAAATAATTGAAGAGACTTAGCCCCTACTCCAGAGACATTCTTTTTTTTTGGGGGGGGGGGGTGTCCAGAGACATCCTTGAGAATGAATAGTTATTTGTCTAGGATAGATCCAAGTAATAAGATGGCTGTTAGAGAGTCAGGTCAAGTCAAACTAGGAACTTTGTAGTAAGGAAATTATCATTTGCTTTAAATCCCAAGAATTACTAAATGGTCCTTGCTGAGACGTGTGTTCTCAATACAGCCAATTCTCCCTGGAGAATGTACCCAAGGATGAATCTGTTGAGAACCAAGTGAACCAGGAGAGCAGAGCAAGTGAATTCCGCTCACTATTAGAGGAATTTTCTGAGAGTGATCCAAGGATAAAATGAGTTACCTCAGAAGATGATGATATCAAAATTTCAAAAATAAGCTAGGAGACCACTTGGGGAGTTAGAGAGGAGATGCAAGCATGTGGGTTGGTATACATGGACTTAACAGAGAGAGACTACTGGCAAAAAGCATTCGGTAGTAAAGAACAGAAGGACTTGATTTTGTTCGAAGTAGAAGCGGTTTATGCCATTGCACCTAATCTGATCTGGGTTTGGGAACCAGGAGAAAAAATAATCTAATAGGGTGTCTTTTCTGGGAACTGGCTTCCAACTTGAAATCAGTTCTGCACATCCATCCAACTCCACTGAATGTGTGCTTTCCAGATTTAGGGGTTGAGCCAGAGTTATTATGGTTAAGATGGATATTAGTTATCTGTAGCTATGTAGCAAACTCTTTCAAAACTTAGCTCAGAAGAACAAATATTTATTTCCTCATACAGGTTCTGAGAGTATGCCGAGAGAGTTTCAGCTGGGTGGTTTAGGCGGAGGGTCTCTATCTAGATATATGAATAGAAAGATACAAATATATGATTTTATACGTTGGGGTCTGCAGTCCAGCTCTCACCTGGGTCTAGAATCATATGCAGACTCAAACAGGGCTAGAAACATCTTCCTAAACTCCCTCATTTGGTTGTTAACAGACTTAATTCCTGGCTGGCTATTAGACAAAGACACCAACTCCTCCATTACCTGCTTTAGTGGCCTCATGACATGGCATCCGGCTTCTCAAGGAGGAGGCAATTCAAGAGGGAGAGAAACATGAAAGTGAGTGATATCGTGCCCAAGAAGGAAACAGGAATATTGTCCACAGTATAACAGATCTCTAATTCAAGAGAATTAGAGGGTGGCTTAGTGGTTGTGAATCTGCCTTTGGCTCAACTCATGATCCTGGGATCCTGGGATCGAGTTCCGCATCAAACTCCCTGTAGGAAGCCTGCTTCTCCCTCTGCCTATGTGTCTGCCTCTCTCTGTGTGTCTCTGATGAATTAAAAAAAAAAAAAAAAAAAAAAAAAAAAAACACCTACAACTCAAAAAGAAGACAAGTGCTCAGTAAAAAATGGACAAAGTATTTGACCACAAATTACACAAAACGAGATAAATGGCCAATAAACACATGGGGAAATACTAAGTTGTAAGTAGTCATTAGGGAAACAAAAACTAAAACCCACAATAAAATATAGTTACAAAGTAATAAGAATCACTAAATTTTAAAAGACTGAAAATACTAAGCATTGGCAAGGATGTGTGGGGGCAAGTTAAATGATCACAATATACTTTCTGCTATAGTGTGAAATGGCAGAGCCATTTTAAAATTATTTAGGGCAGCCCCAGTGGTGCAGCGGTTTGGCGCCGCCTGCAGCCTGGAGTATGATCCTGGAGACCCGGGATTGAGTCCCATGTCGGGCTTCCTGCATGGAGCCTGCTTCTCCCTCTGCCTTTGTCTCTGCCTCTCTCTCTCTGAATGAATAAATTTTAAACAAAGAAAAAAATTAGTTTATTTATACACATATTTACCATACATTTCCAGTCATTTATCTAAGAATAATGAAGTCAGGGGCACCTGGGTGGCTCAATTGGTTAAGTGTCTGCCTTCAGTCATGATCTCAGGGTCCTGGGAATCAAGCCCCATGTCAGGCTCCCTGCTCAGCAGGGGATCTGCTTCTCCCTCTCCCTCTGTCCTTCCCCAACAAATGATCTATCTCTCTCTCACTCTCTCAAATAAATAAATAAAATCTTTTAAAAAAGAGTAATGAATTCAGCTTTTCACAAAAAGACTTGTACATGAATGTTCATTAAGAGTGTCATTTATAATAGCCAAATCAGGAAACAATTCATGTGTGTGTGTGTCCATCCAACAAATTGTGGTACACAATGAAATACTAGTTAATCCTCCCTCTCCCCAGATAATTATATACTGATACATGTAACAATATAAATAAATCTCACAGTCAATATGCCAAGTGGAAGATCTTAGAGACAAGAGAATATAAACCATCTATCTCTGGGAAAATGAATCTACAATGATAGAAATCAGGTCAATGATTGTGTTGGGTAGGGGTTTCTTTATCCATTTTGTCAGTCAATGGACATGTGGGCTCTTTCCATAATTTGACTATTGTTGATAGTGCAGCTATAGACATCAGGGTGCATGTGCCCCTTCCAATCAGCATTTTTGTATCATTTGAGTAAGTACCTAGAAGTACAATTGTTGGGCCATAGGGTAGCTCTATTTTTAACTTCTTGAGCAACCTCCATACTGTTTTCCAGAGTGGCGGCTCCAGGTTACATTCCCACCAACAGTGCAAAAGTGCCCCCCCCCTTTCTCCACATCCTCACCAACATCTGCTGTTTCCTGAGTTGTTAATTTTAGCCATTCTGACAGGTGTGAAGTGGTAGTTCATTGTGGTTATGATTTGTATTTCCCTGATGCCTAGTGATGTAGAGCATTTTTTCATGTGTCTGTTAGCTATTTGTATGTCTTCTTTGGAGAAATGTCTGTTTATATCTTCTGCCCACTTCTTAACTGGATTACCTATTTTGGGGTGTTTATTTTGATAAATTCTTTATAGATTTTGGATACTAGTCCTTTATTCAATATGCCATTTGCAAATATCTTCTCCCATTCCATTGGACTAAGCCTTTTAGTCTTATTGTTTCCTTCCCTATGCAGAAGTTTTTTTATCTTGATAAGATCCTTGTAGCTCATTTTTGCGTTTGTTTCCCTTCCCTCCAGAGACATGTCTAGTAAGAAGTTGCTGTCTGTGTTCTCCTCTAGAATTTTGATGGTTTCTGTTTTACACTTAAGTCTTTTATACTTTGAATTTCTGTGTATGGTGTAAGAAAGTGATCCAGTTTCATTCTTCTACATGTTGCTGTGCAGTTTTTCCCAACACCATTTACTGAAGAGACTGTCTTTTCCACTGGATATTATTTCCTGCTTTGCTGAAGATTAGTTGACCATGGAGTTGAGGGTCCATTTCTGGGTTCTATATTCTGTTCTATTGACCTGTGTCTATTTTTGTGACAGTACCATACCATGTTGATGATTACAGCTTTGTAATACAGCTTGAAGTCTGGGATTGTGATATCTCAGGAACTTTTCTGATTCCGTACAAATTTTAGAATTATTTGTTCTATCTCTGTGAAAATTGGTGGTGTTATTTTGAGGAGGATTGCATTGAATGTGTAGATTGCTTTGGGTAGTATAGACATTTTAACAATATTTGTTCATCCAATCCATGAGCATGGAATGTTTTTCCACTTCTTTGTTTTCCTCAATTTTTTTCATAACTGTTCTGTAATTTTCAATATACAGAACTTTAACCTCTTTGGTTGGGTTTATTCCTAGGTATCTTACCGTTTTTGGTGCAATTGTAAATGGGATTGATTCCTTGATTTCTTTTTCTGCTGCTTCATTATTGGTGTATAGAAATGCAGCAGATTTCTGGGTATTGATTTTATATCTTGCGATTTTGCTGAATTCATGCATCAGTCTAGCAATTTTTTGGTGGAGTCTTTCATATCCGTGACTTTGCTAAATTATGCATCAATCTAGCAATTTTTTGGTGGAGTCTTTCAGGTTTTCTACATAGAGTATCATGTCTGTGAAAGTTTGACTTCTTCTTTGCTGATTTGGATGCCTTTTATTTCTTTTAGTTGTGTGATTGCTGAGGCTAGGACCTCCAGTACTATGTGAACAACAGGGGTAAGAGTAGACATCCCTATGGTGTTCCTGATCTTAGGGGAAAAGCTCTCAGTTTTTCTCTTTTGAGGATGATATTAGCTGTGGGTCTTTCATATATGACCTTTATGATGTTGGGTATATTCCTTCTTTTCCTACTTTCTTGAGGGTTTTTATCAAGAAAGGATGCTATATTTTGTCAAATGCTTTTTCTGCATCTATTGAGAGGATTATATGGTTCTTTTTTTTTTAAGATTTTATTTGTTTGTTTATGAGAGACACACAGAGAGAGAGGCAGAGACATAGGCAGAGGAAGAAGCAGGCTCCGTGCAGGGAGCCCAATGTGGGACTCCATCTCAGGACCCCAGGATCATGCCCTGAGCTGAAGGCAGACATTCAACCACTGAGCAACACAGGCGTCCCAGATCATATAGTTCTTATCCTTTCTTTTATTAATGTGATGTATCACATTGATTTGTGGATATTGAACCACACCTGGAACCCAGGAATAAATCCCATTTGATCATGGTAAGTGATACTTTTAATGTACTGTTAGATTCGATTAGCTTGTATCTAGGTGAGAATTTTTGCATCCATGTTCCTCAGGGTCTATATTTCTCCTTTTTTAGTGGGGTTTTTATCTGATTTTGGGATCAAGGTAATGCGGGCCTCATAGAATGAGTTTGGAAATTTTCCTTCCATTTCTATTTTTTGAAACAGCTTCAGAAGAATGGGTATTAATTCTTCTTTAAATGTTTGGTAGAATTCCCCTGGGAAGCCATCCAACCCTGGACTCTAGTTTGTTGGGAGATTTTTGATTACTGACTTGATTTCTTTGCTGGCTATGGGTTTGTTAGGTTTTCCATTTTTCCTGTTTCAGTTTTGGTAGTTTATATGTTTCTAGGAATTTATCCATTTCTTCCAGATTGCCTAATTTGTTGACATATTTGCTCATACTATTCTTTTACAATTGTTTGTATTTCTGTGGTTTTGGTTGTGATCTCTCTTCTTTCATTTGTGATTTATTTATTTGGGTCCTTTCTCTTTTCTTTTTGATAAGTCTAGCTAGGGGGTTATTGATATTTTAAAATTCTTTCGAAGAACCAGCTCCTAGTTTCGTTCATCTGTTCTACTGGTTTTTTAAAATTTCTATATCATTTATTTCTGCTCTAATATTAATTATTTCCCTTCTGCTGATTTTAGGCTTTACTTTTCTGCCCTTTTTCCAGCTCATTTAGGTGTAAGATGAGGTTATCTGAGACTTGTGTTACTTCTTGAGGAAGGCCTCAAATATTGCTATATGCTTTGCTCTAATGACTGCCCTTGCATCCCAAAAGTTTTGGACTGTCGTGTTTTCATTTTCTTTTCTTTCATCTATTTTTTTATTTCTTCTTTAATTTCCTAGTTAGCCCATTCATTCTTTAGTAAGATGTTCTTTAACCTCCATGTATTTGTGGTCTTTTCAAATTTTTTCTTGTGGTTTACTTCAAGTTTCATAGCATTGTGGTCTGAAAATATGCATGGTTTGATCTCAATCTTTTTGTACTGGTTGAGGCCAAAAGCTATTTTAAATTTAAGAATAGTCTTCTGAACAACTTTTGAGTCAAAGTGAAAATCAAAATAAACATTGTAGACTCTCTTAAAAATGAGATCTTTACACCTCATGTTATATAGTTAAAGATGAACACAGAAAACAAAATAACATATGTATAATATTTCAGATAGGGGTAAGTTCTATAAATAAGAATAAAGCTGAATAGGGCACCTGTGTGGTTTAGTCAGTTTGGCATCTACCTTTGACTCAGATCATGGTCCTGGGGTCCTGAGATCAAGTCCCATATTGGGCTCCCTGCTCAGCGAGGAGTCTGCTTCTTCCTCTGCCCCTCCCCATTGCTCAAGCGCTCACGCTCTCTCTCAAATAAATAAATAAAATCTTTAAAAAGAGAGAGAGAATAAAGCTGAATAAAGTGGACAAAGAATGATCAAAGAGAGAATGCCATTTTGTATATAGTGGTCAAGGAAGCCTTCCCTGAGAAAGTGACATTTTGGGATCCCTGGATGGCTCAGCGGTTTAGCTTCTGCCTTCAGTCCAGGGCGTGATCCTGGAGTCCCTGGATCGGATCCTGCATCTGGCTTCCTGCATGGAGCCTGCTTCTCCCCCTGCCTGTGTCTCTGCCTCTCTGTCTGTGTGTCTCTCATGCATAAATAAATAAAAAACCTTAAAAAAAAAAAAAAAAAGAAAGAAAGAAAGTGACATTTCAGCACAGTTCTGAAGGAAAGGCCTGAGACAGTCATACAGCCATTGAGGGGACAGGATTCTAGGCAAAATAAAAAACTAGTAAGTGCTAAGACCCCAGGAAAGCTGGTAGTGGAGCAAGTAGTGGGTTAATTAGCAGAAAGCAAGATCAGAGGAATGATGTGGGGTCAGATCATGTAGTATCTTTTAGGCTACCATAGACTTTAACTTTTATTCTGAGTGGTTGGGAAGCCTGTGAAAGGTTTTGAGGTAAGGATAGACATGACTTATGTTTTACAAGGATCACTACAGAATTGCCTATATAGCAAAAAGGATAGAAACCAGGAGATCAGGCGGGAGGTTGTAATAATCCAGGTAAAGCATGATACTTGGATCAGGATAGAAGTAGTTAAATATAAGTAACCAAGAAAAAAAGAATATAAGCTATTTGATTTAATAATTCAACTCAAGGGAGTGAGTGGGTGGCTCATTCGGTTAAGTGAGTTTGGCTCAGGTCATGATTCCAGGGTCCTGGGATTGAGTACTGTATCTGGCTCCCTGTTCCACCGGGAGCCTGCTTCTCCCTCTCCCTCTGCCACTTCCCCTGCTTGTGTGCTCTCTCTCTTTCTCTGTCAAATAAATAAAATCTTAAGAAAAAAAAAAGAAAGAAACTCCATTTGAAATCCATAGATTTTGGGATCCCTGGGTGGCGCAGCGGTTTGGTGCCTGCCTTTGGCCCAGGGCACGATCCTGGAGACCCGGGATCGAATCCCATGTCGGGCTCCCAGTGCATGGAGCCTGCTTCTCCCTCGGCCTATGTCTCTGCCCCCCCCTCTCTCTCTCTCTCTGTGTGTGACTATCATAAATAAATAAAAATTTTAAAAAAATCTGAAATCCATAGATTTTATCATCAAAGATACCTATTGGGATCCCTGGGTGGCGCAGCGGTTTAGCGCCTGCCTTTGGCCCAGGGTGCGATCCTGGAGACCCGGGATCAAATCCCACCTCGGGCTCCCGGTGCATGGAGCCTGCTTCTCCCTCTGCCTATGTCTCTGCCTCTCTCTCTCTCTCTCTGTGTGACTATCATTAAAAAAAAAAAAAAAAATCAAAGATGCCTATTATCACCAACATTGTCAAAAAGTTCTACATGATACAGAAAGAACAAAAATATGAAATAAAATGTATTATTATTTATGAATGATACATTTGTCTACCTGGAAAAGCCAGTGTGCACCAAAATCCAAACAGGATTTTTTTTAAAAATTGAGAATTATTCTAATTTTCTTCTGGAAGAAAAAATGTGTAAAAATTGTGAAAAGCATGTTGAGAAAGAGAAATATAAGATACTTTAGCCCCAGTAAACTATTACTGGTGCATAGACACTAATACAAGATACAAGAAAGACTAGAAAAAAATAACATGTGATAAAGGTATGTTCCAAATCAATGTGGGAATTATTGCTTAATTAATAAATGGTTTTGTGAAAGGTAAACATGATCTTATTATTAATAAAGTCTATTGCCTCTTTGTGGATGCTAACACTATTTTTTCTGAAATCCATCACATTGTCAGGCAATATTCATGGAGCCAACTTTGAACCATGCATTTTGGAAGTGATTTGAAAAACCAATGGCTTATTGAGAAGGTTATATTAAGTCCATAACAAGAATTCTTGGTACACATGTTTCACCTGCAGTTCTGCAGTTATTTGTTTCACATAATTTGAGGCCATGTGGTTGGGTGCATGTATGTCTATTATCAATATATCTTCTTGTTACTTTGTTCCTTTTCCCACCAGATGATACCTTGCCTTTTCCATAAGGTTTTTACCCCTGAATTCTATTTTGATCATATGTTTTGAAACTCAACTACTTGTTTCATATCTGTCTTATATATCTTTTCCTACCCATTTATTCTAAACAATTCCGAATCCTTATGTTCTAAGTGTTTCTTTTGTAGAAAACAACATTGCTAGATCCCTAAAAGAAAATGCAGGTTAATAGATGTTGGTCTTTTATTTTGTGACTTTAAAATTTTACAATTACTTTAAAGCTACACGAATATTTATATCTGCCATCTTTTCTCAAATTGTTCATTCACTTTATTTCAGGGGACTTTTCATGCTTTCTATTGAACAGAACAGATTCTGTTACACTATTAAAAATTTATGCATTCCTTTTAAGTTTTATGGTAATTGCCTTACATAAAAGACTCATACTCATGATATTTATTTTTCCTAAACATGAGTATCATGATCATCCATATACACCACTACCAGGTTTAGAGAACAAGGCCTAAGGAAACAAAACCATGGCAGGTGCTTCCTTTATACCCTTCCTCATGACATCTTCCCACCCTCTCAAAGTTAATAACTTTTTAAAATATGGTATTTATTCTCCTAGACATATTTTACTACATATGTATATACACATAAGTTATATACAATAATGTTATGCATGTTTTAAATTCACTATAAATGGTACAATCCGTATGTGTCCTTTGCAACTTAACTTTATTTTGCACTCAGCATTCTATGTGAGACTTATTCAGGTTGATACATATGTTTATATTCACTGTTCTATAGTGCATTGTAAATATCCATTATATAAATAAACCACAATTAATTTATCTAAGGTATAGATTATCAACAGATAGATAGATAAGGTATATGAATTTCAGAAGCAGGAGACTGGAACCAAAAGAACATGAACATTCTTTCAGATGATTTTAAGGAGACAACATGAAAATGAGCTCATAAAAAGAAATGAGTAAAATTGCTAATTTGGACAATGAGCAAATTGACTTGAAGTCCAAAATCTCAATAAGAAGGAAAACAAGCTGTGATACCAAAAATAATTCCACCAACTAATGACCCCTGTATAAGTTGACTCTGGCAATCATTACAGAATGGAACAGACTGGATGACTTAACAACAGAAAAGTATTTTCTCTCAGTCTGGATGCTAGAAATGTAAGATCAAAGTCCCATCCCCATTACTATGTGGTGAAGTCTCACTTCCTGTCTTACAAATGGCCATCCACTCACTGTGTCCCCCCTAGGCACCTTCTCTGTGTGTACATGGAGAGGGAAAGAGAGATGTCTGATATCTCTCTGTGTTTTCATAAGGACAGCAGTCATATCAGATTGGGATCCTATCCTTACAACCTCAATTACTCTTAACTGCTCCCTAAACGCCCTATCTCCAAATACAGTCAAATTGGGGGTGAGAGCTTCAACATATGGATTACGGGGGACACATTCACTTTATAGCATTCCCAAATCACATGTACCAGTTAGCTTTTGCCATGGCAATATTACATAAATATTATGTGGCTAACAAGAGCAAATACTTAACGTTCCTTGGTCATGGGCATGTAGTAGGGGTTGAGGATAGTCTCCTGTAATGTTGGCAGCATGTGGGTCTAGACTGCAGGGCAGGGATCCAGACCACATTTTGGGATCCAGGCAAAAAGGTCAAAAGACACCTAAGCCTGTATTTTTTTGGGTAATGGCAGTATAACAAGAGCACAAAACCTAACCACATAAACACATTTCAAGCCTCAGATTATACCACATCTACCAAATCCCATCAGCCTAAGCAAGTTCCTTGGCTAAACCCCAAATCAAGAGACGGAAATGTCCATTCCACCTACCATGGGGCCATGGCAAGACTAAGCATATGTAAATTACCATAACATAGTGAAGACTTGCAAGTGATAATTCATTCAGCTAAGGCATATATCCTCTAGCTCTGAGTGTTTGGCATGAGGCTTATACCAAAAGACATTGTTCTGATACAAAGGCCCATGTGGATTTTGAGTTGTAAAAACTGATGCTCCAGTCAAACAAAAGGCTTCTGTCTGTCCACGTTGTACTTTAATTCCTTACCCACTCCTTCCATAGCTTCTTAGGGTTTTGAGCCAGTATACCATATGTTGAGGTTTGAAGGTTCATTAGTGGCACTCTTAATCTGTGAGCTCAGAGTCAGCTCTGGAGAAGTATCCAGAGTGCTGGTGGGAATTCAATGCAGTATTAGCTTCAGTATTGGTGAAGTTACCTTGGATCCCAGACTAAAGTGATTTCTCAGTTATTTTCCCTCCTGATTTAAACTTACTTACCTAGTCTGATGCATCACTCCTAGAGAGCACGTTGCCTGTCTGCCTTCTTGACAGCATGGGAGAAAGAAACGCTGGTCAGATGAACCTGGAGGAGGAGCATTATAGGGCAAGAAGGGTGCTGAAAACAAAGTATGAGGCCTGGTGGAGGTCTTCAGGCAGGATGCAGGGTCACTGATAACTGGTGGCCATTGCAGCAGCATCCAGACATTTGGATGGTTCACTGCCCAGGTGTCTGAATTGCTGAAGATGAAGGCCCTTGAACAGTTTGTCCTGAAGAAAATCAGGCCGAGAGAGGACCTGAGAGTTGACCACGATCATAAAAGAGAAGACATAACTCCATTCTCTCATTCACTCAATAAATAAATATTTGATGATACCTTGTGCCAGTCATACTGTTCTGTGTATTGAGAATTCAGAAATTAACAAAATAACCAATCCCTGACCATGTAAAACTTACATTGTTGATGGAATGGGGTACCAACATTAATTAAATAAACATTAAAAATATATTTTACTTAATATATAGAAGGTAATAAGTGGTAAAGAGAAAACATAAGGCAGAGAAGAGGATTAGGGTATATTGGAAAGATGAGGTACAATTTAGAAAGGATGGCTAGAATAGATGATGTTTCAGTATGATCTATAGGACATGGAGTCATGGGGTGGAGGGCATTTTGCAACAGGCACAGCGAGAGCAAAAACATGAGGGGGTTGGTGCCAAAGGGTGGGGGATGAAGAATAGTAAGAAGGCCAGGGAAGTATGAGAGGGAAGTAGAAGATGAGACCAGGCAGGTCATGGCAGTGGTGGTGAGAGGAGGGGAGGGAAGACCGGTGTGGACCTCAGAAGTCACTGCAGTGCCCTAGGTGTCTACTCCATGGAATGGGCAGTCAATGGAGTACTTTCTGCATAAAGGAGACAATTGGGTGATTTACAGCAACAGTGGGTGACAGTGTGGAGTATAGACTGAATGGGGACGAGGGTCATAATTCTATGGGCTCCTGAGGAAATAACTAGAATCGATGGGTAGAAGGGGGTGACTTATCCAAGTAAACTACCTCACCTAACTGACCATCCACCAGTGAACCTGGCCACACAGTCACCCTGGGAGGCAGTCAGCAGCATGTTACTGACAGTCCCAGCAGATGCCAGGGATGCTGAGTCTGGGAAATTCCTACATCAGATCAGGCATTAAACTCGGACATCCCAGACTCCTTCCAGTACATCCAGTACATCTCCGATGTCACAGCACATGTCCCCCTAATCTCCCCCAGTTCGAATGCAGGAGGTTTGGTCCCTTCTGTTCATTGCTGTAGTCCTGGTGCCTAGAATAGTGTCCACCAAATAGCAGCCACTCGATGAGTACTCGTTGGGTGTGGGAATGTCTCTGTTACACATATCGCAGCGTTTTGAGCACCATGCTTTTCTTCTCAGCACCCCAGAGAATAAGAAAAGTTGGACTGGGTGACACCTGATGACCTTTCCAGGCCTGCTGGTCTGTGACTGCATCTCAGACTCTGAGCCATTGTTTGTAAAGGGCTCTGTGGGCTATGGGGTGGAGGAGGGGTGCTTATGGGCAGGAAAGGGAGAGATGGATAAGGGCAAACCTGAGTCAAGGGGAATTACACAGATAACCTGGGGACCAGGGAACTCTGCTGGGGACCAGGGAACTCTGAAGGTAAAGGGGAATTGCCTTTCAGATGTATAGAGTTCTAATTCCATTAAGGGTGTTATCCTAAAAGCCAAAAGGACAGGACACTGAGGACCCATCCTACCCCAAGCATGTTGCATTTGCTTCATGGATCACCCTGGTCAACAAAGCCTTCACAGGTCTTTAGGCTTTCCTAGGAAAAACATCACAAATAGCAGGAGGGACTCCTTTTAAGTAGATCGAAAACCCTTTCTTATCTTGATGAAGTTCACCAGTGACAACATTTCTTCAAACAGTTTCGTGCAGGCACGGCATGGATCATGGGCCCCCCCAGACACACACCGGGCAGCTTTCCACATCCCCCTCCCCAGGATTGCCAACATCTGTAGGTTGGCTGACAGGGCCATCTTTGCTACCAGATGAGCCAATGAGACAGGCTGTTGTATTTATCAAACAATCGAGTACAAAAAGATTTCACACCAGGCAATTGCAATGATTTTATTCTCTTTATTTAGTTTTACTTTATTTCAAACAAGACACAATGTTTTAATAGTAAGCATGCATATGTATGTGTCTTCCATGCTCTGCATTCTATAAGTTGTTTTCATTAGAAGTTAAGAGAAGTAGAGTTCGCTTCATGGTGACCTGCAAAAAAAAAAAAAAAAAAAATCACAGCCAGAATTTAGTAACTTATTAATTGTGAAAATATGGACATCTGTTATCTCGTTGACTGTTCATAACAATACCAGCAATTGGTACTATTGTTGCCCTTGATTCACAGATAGGGGAACTCACTCGAATACAGCATCTGGGCAGGGGGCATACAGCTAATAGAAGGCAAACTCAGTTCTTGATCCCAAGAGTATGCTCTGAATCAGGGGTACCTGACAGTATAGTGTTTACACCCAGAGGATGTCATTACCTTTCAAAGGATAGAATGATCACTTGTAACTGCAGGGGACAGTCATTGAAATCTACAGATCTGTCTTTGCTGGCAGATGATCTCACTGTCACAGGGAAATACTGGTAACTTGGAGGGGAATGAACCCAGATTCTAGGAGTTTCAGCTCCTGGGACTGCCTATTCTCTCCCCAGACACAGGAGTGGGCATATTCCTTGTAGATTTTTCTACTCGGTTGGCCCACAGAGGGTTACAGTGTGGACTGCACCCCTGCAATTCCCAGCTTTCCATCCTCCCATCTGACAGTACAAGGGCAATCACCTTCTTCCTGGGGTCATGTCACTGCTCAGGCTGCAAGCTCCTTGTGCTGGTGCCCGAAGGCTTCAGGGTCCACATCGGTGGGCATGAAGGTGTTTTTCACCATGCGCTCAGCTCTGGCCAGCCAGCCTTCCAGACGGTTGGTCACACAGGGGCCATCCTTGCAGGAGCTCTTCTGGGCAGTGAGGCTGATTTGTAGGATGGAAGAAAGGGGCCCATCAGTGAGAGGCTGTCAAAGAGAGATCCTATCTGCCCCCTGGGATAGTCATGGTAAAATTATTGCTCTGAGAGGCACCAGTTAACCTCACATTTTCCCTAAACAGAACTATCACTGCAGAAATACATAGGCTGCTGGGGGAAAGGCCATGATCACTCCCATACACATTCCCAGAGGTGTCAGCACCCCCCAAAGTGGCTCTGGGTGAGTGGGCACAGAACTCAGAGCTGTAACAGCCTATCATTCCTGTATAAATAAACTAAAATTCAAGCAAGGCTTATGACACAGAGAGAATTATGGCCCCACACTGACCCCAACACAAGGATTGTCTAGAAGTGACACCCCACTCAAAGGCACCCAATATCCCTTCTTAGAAATACAAAAATTCCCGAGACTCACCTGGCAGGCAAAGAGACTTTAGAGCCTTGAGTCCCAGAGGTGCTTACCTGCTCCTTACTGCTCCTGTTTCCCCACTTGAGGTTGGCCACAGGGACTGCGCACTGTGCCCCAGATCCAGCTACCACTGGGCTAAGGCTACTCCTAAGCACAGGTCCCTGAAACCCTGAATCCTGTGGTGTGGCCATAGCAATAACCACCACCACTCATGTCTTCTTAAAAATATTCTTTTATTCCCCAATGACCAACACATTCACAAGCAGTACTGAGAGAGGGCTGCGATTCCTCAGGGGGAGTCACAGGGGTCCCCCACCTCCAGCCCCACTTCTCATCCCTTACTGGGTGATTCTCTTTTGGCCTGAACATCTTGCTTTCCTCCCATCTGAGGGTCCAGACATCCACTGCCACAAAGAAAGCCACTGATACCAGCAACCAGAGAGGACCACACGTATCACAATATAGGAAGAAAGAAATTAGAAAGCAGAGGGAGGGGATTAGTAGGCATCCTGGATCATGCCAATGTGAGGGCAGTGGTCTCTCTCCAAGCTCCTGGCCAGGACCCTTTTCTTGCCAGGTGCTCCGACCCCAATTGCAGTCTGAGGGAACGTGTGAAACTTGTTGAGGTCCTGTGTGTATGTGCCCAGCACACAGGTACTCAGAATACTGCACCGCTTAGCTCAAAGGAGTCCGGGCTGCAGGGAAAAGAAATGCCAGTGGTACCAAGCACCAGGTCTGCCCCCTGTGGCTATTGCACAGAAGGCTGGACCAGGGAGGGCCACTTTGAGTGGTAGCTGTAGGGGCAGGCAGGAAGCAGCTCATATATCCTCCATTAGGAGAACCTAGAGTTTGCCGAGCCAGGGCAGTTGGGGAAGGACTGTAGTGGGGGAAAGGTGGCCTTTTCTGACTTTCCACATGCTGCAATGCATCAGTTCTTCATGCAGTGTAGTGAGATCCTTGCAGTAGCTGCATGTCCATCACACACCTGTGACCCGGCAGTGCCAGGGCCAAGTCAGGGGCTGGAGCATGCTCCAAGCTCAGGGGACCCTGGGAGGTAATGTTGGGGAAGGGTCTGGCCCTAGGACAACATGTGCATCTCCACAAATCCTACACATCTAAGGACCCCAGACCTACTTTGGACACTGCTCTACTTGACCCCACCCTCTGCACGGCCTTTGGCTTCACCTTGCAAATGTGTAATGAAGTAGGAGAGGAGGCCATGTGCAGGTTTACAAGAAACCAAATTTCTACAGTTTCCTGAGCTATATGGGATCCATCTGCTGGCTTCACACTTACCAGTCCTAACTCCTCCAATGCTGGAAGCACCTCCAGTACTGCCAGCCCAATTTCCAGAGTGGGGGACTTCATACCTTCCCCAACTGCTTTCAGAAAGGCATCTTTTTACGTGTGCTCTAACCATAGTCTCTCTGTGTGACCTGTAGTTTCAGTGGAGACTGAGATCAGCTGGACCCCAGGCTGAGGTGAACAGGGGCAGCGTGCTGGCCTCCTGTCCTGCTGTGTTCTCTCTTTTTTCTTGGGATATGCCTTCCTGGGCATGACAGGAGGGAGGGGATGCCCTGAGCTGAACAGGGTGGTGAGCCTCACCTGGAGCCCTCAGTCTCCTGCTCCTGCTGCAGCTCACGAGCCTTCATCTGCACATAGTCCTTCACCACTGCAGTCAGTAGGATGCATATTTCGTCCTCAGTGAGCGTAGCAGATTCCAGTGGGTTCTCCAAGGCAGACCTACAGAGACAAAGCAAGCAAAGCACAAGCACAATGGAGGTTCTGAGTCTCTGTCTGCCACTTCTCCTGGATAAGTAGCCAGGCTTCCTGCTTTTTGTGAGTCCTCTGAGGATGTGGTCACCCCAAATCCTAGTGGAAAGGGCCTGAGTCCCATGTCCATTTTCCCCTGAGAGCTGGGGGCTAAATTTTTACCACAAGAGAGACAGACTGTTTGGTGTTAAGAGTAAGATGGGAGTGCATTCCCAGCAGAATTCTCTTACCTGAATGGTGCAGCCTGTAGGATGCCTGCTTGATACATGACCAGGAGACCAATGGCCAGAAACGGGGACAACTTCCAGAATCCCATGACGCCTCTGAAAGAGAACAGTGATGCCATAACCTACAGTTCAAACGTCCATAGTTCATGAGATTGTCCAGTGTTACCTGGGGCAGGATCCTGGGATGAATTGCAGAGTAACAGAGATTTTGTGATGAGGAGACCCAGACAGTAGTGCAAGACACTTTAAGACACGCAGGGAGAGCAGCCACAAGAAAAACAAAAGCAGAAGAGGGAGAGAAGAAGGAGAGAGAATCACACAACTAAGCGGGAATCTCGGGATTACCTGTCTTTAGGCAGCCGGTGGCTCGGAGCACAGGCGGTGGCAGCTGTGGCAGTGTTGGCGTCCGATGTCAGGCGATGGCACCGTGGATGTGGCAGGGACCCTTGAGCTGAGCAGTGGCTCTGCTGCCTCCCAGCACCAGCAGCTGCTCTTATTCCCGCCGATCTGGGTCTGGGCGGGGGTCCAGGAGCTCTGAGCAACCAATGAGGAGACAGATCGCAGTACCTGATGGTTTGTGTCACCCATTTGCGTCTATAACCTAGAACACTCAGCAGGACCATCCCACTTGTATTTGCATTAAGGTCATTGATGGGGGTGGAGGGAGGGAGAGGGATAGGGGGTGGGGGGAACCAAGGAAAAACAGCCTTAATATGAACAGGAAGTTGAGGGCAGTTTGATGTCATGGTTCATTTCTGCTGGGTTTTGAAGTGCGCCCCCCTCCATCCCCAGCAGTTCAGTCTTCTAGGGCAAGATTCCGGAGGCAGGGAATCCTGGCTCCCCAAGTCTGACCCTGATCCCCCCTCAGTGAAGCTTGGGGGTTAACAACCTGTAGCAGCAGCAGCAGCAGCAATAATTCTGGGCAAAAGCAGGGTGTCTGATTCCGGCAGCTGGAATCACTCACAGAGGGGCAGAGTTAATGGGAAGCAAGAGATGGAAGTGACCGCAAGAACGTTGTCAGAACTGAATACGCTGTGCTAATTTCAGGCAAAAGATCAAGAGTCCTGACGTGCTGCCCACAGGACTTAGAGTCCCGAGAAAAAGCTCGCTGCTGTTCCCAGGATCTCTGGGTCTGAGCGCAGCCCACGAGCGCAGCCTCTACACGGACGCCCCAGGCGGCAACCGTGGCCGCGGCGGCAAGTGAGCTCCGGCAGGCACGGTGGGCGGGAGGCCGCCTCGCGGAGCTGTGCCGCGCTGGCCGGGAGCGCAGTTAGGTGGTTCTCCCAGGCAGAGCCGAAATACCGCCCGGGTCCGGCGAACGGGATCCGTCCAACCGCGCACCCCTCTCTTCAGTCCCCAGTGGAGTTTTTGCATTTCACAGGACACACCTACTTTGTGCTACATCTTAGCACATTTTAAATATCTGTGTGGATCACTCTGAGACAGACAAACCTTGAAAATTATCTGAGCTTTTCATGGGGTTGCATCCACAGACAAGAGCATGATGATGATCTGCTCTCATCATACTTACACTAGCTCTCAATTTTAAGTATCTTCCCTAAACGGCAATTATGCAGCATTGGACCCTCTCTCCAGGACACCCCAAATAGAGGAATTTAGGACCCGACCCCTGATCCTTTCACTCCCAATTTTGCCTAGAAAGTCTGCGGTCCCCACTTGCTGCCCTCAACGTGTAGAGTGCTAGAAAGAAGCTTCTCACTGTTGCCAGGATCTCGGAGTCTGAGCACGCAGTGCACAACCCTCGGTCTATACACAGTATCCCAGCACGAACGAAGCGTGGCCATAGCTGCGGTGTTCAGAGCCCCCGGCTGCCAATCTCCCCGCCCACAGGGCGAGCTGAGAACCTGGTTGGTTGGACTGCATCACGGGGCTGTAGGTGGTAAGCAGAGACCCCAGGCTGGCAGGAAGTAGCCCCGTGGGACGCCTGGGTTGCTCAGCGGTTGAGCGCTTCCCTTCCGCCCACAGCGTGATCCTGAAATCCCGGGATCTAGCCCTGCATAGAGCCCCCCCATTGACCCCCGCATTGAGCCCTGCATCGGGCTCCCTGCATGGAGCCTGCTTCTCCCTCTGCCTATGTCTCTACCTCTCTCTGTGTGTCTCTCTCATGAATAAATAAATAAAATCTTAAAAAAAGAAAAAGGAAAAGAAGCCCCGAATGTGCCTTGAGTGACTCCAACCGCGGTCCCCAAAAGCTTCGGCTCTAGGACATACCTACCCTGTGCCACATCGCTTCTAGGCATGTGGACTCTGCTTAGGAACACGCTGCCTCTCAGATGTCTTTATTCTGCATTCTTCCTTTTTAACTCTTGGGAGGGAATAAAAACTCTGGGTCTGGAGAACTCTGGGCAGGAGGTATGGGAAACAAAGGCAAAATTGACTATTAGACCTTTATCAAAAGAAAAATCTTATGCACAGTAAGGGAAACAATCTGCAAAACTAAAAGATAACCTACTGAATGGAGGAAATATTTGCAAATGATATATCCAGTAGAGGGTTTGTATCCAAAATATATAAAGAAATTGTACGATTCAACACCAAAAAGTACAGAATCCCATTCAAAAATGGGCAGGAGATATGAAAAGACATTTCTCCAAAGAAGACATACACGTGGCCACAGAAACGCCAAAATATGCCCAACATAGTTACTCCCCAAAGAAATACAGTCAAAACCACATTGAGATATCATTTCACACATGTTGCAATGGCTAAAGTCAAAAACACAAAACACAGCAAATGTTAATCAGATTGTGGTGAAAAAGGATAACTCATGTACTGTTGGTAGGAATGCAAATTGCTACAGCCCCTGTGGAAGACAGTATAGAGGTTCCTTAAAATATTGGAAATATAACTGCCACGTGACCCAGTAATTCTACTACTCGGTATTTACTAAAGGGATATGAGATATTCATTAAAAAGATAAATGCACCCCTATATTTATTGCAGCATTAATTACAATAGCCAAATATGGAGGCAACCCAAGTGTCCACAGGAAGATTAATGGAGATAGAAGATGCAGTATATATACAGTGGACTAGAGTCAGCCATAAAAAAGAATGAAATCTTGCCATTTACAACAACGTGGATGGATATAGTGGGCATAATGCTAAATGAAAGAAGTCAGAGAAGGATAAATACTATACAATTTCACGGATTTTGTAATTTACTAATCAAAGAAAACGAAGAAAAAATGCACAAAGTAAAAATGTACTCTAAAACATAGAGGACAAAGTGGTGGTTGCCAGAGGGGAGGTGGGTAGGGGGATGGTAAATAGGTTCTTATCATGATGAGTAATGAATTATCGATTCACCACATGTACCCTTAAACTAATACATGATATGTAAACTGTATGTTATTATACTAGAATTTTAAAAGTAGTAAAATGTTTAAAATAAAATAAAATGGGGGTGCCTGGGTGGCTCTGTTGCTTAATCATGGGACTCTTGACATTGCCTCAGGTCAAGATGTTAGGGTCCTGAGACCAATCCCCATTGCACTCTGCGCCAAGCATGGAGCCTGCTTAAGATTCTCTCCTCCCTTTGCTCCTCCCCACCCCCGCTCTCTTTCTCTCTCTAAAGATAAATAAATAGTAATTTGTCTATTTGGCCCTTAATTTTATGACCTTATTCATGATATTATACCAGGAAATCAGGGTAAGTTGAAAACAATCTTGTTTGGAAACACAATTTTATGGCAAGCTGGTAAACTCTCCCTCGTAACATGTATTTCCATTCTTTTACATTACATCCCCTCAGTTTTTCTTTTAAATAGTTGGAGAATATTTATTCTATTTTTTAAATTAATTTTTATTTAAATTCAGAATTAACATATAATGTATATTAGATTCAGAATTATTGTCAGTGATTCATCACTCTCATATAATACTCACTGCTCATTACATCATTGCCCTCCATAAAGTCCATCACCCAGTTACTCCTTTAACCAAACCCCACCCTCCAGCAACCCTCAGGTTCCTGTGGTTAAGAGTCTCAGGTTTCATCTCCGTCTCTGGTTTTGTACTGTTTTATTTTTTCCTCTCTTCCCCTATGATCCTCTGTTTTGTTGCTTAAATTCCACATAGGAGTAGAGTCCATATGATAATTGTCTTTCTCCGATTGAGTTACTTCGCTTAGCATAATGTCCTCTACATAATTCCCTCCACATCACTGCAAATGGAAAGATTTCCTTTTTGATGTCTGAATAGTTTTCCATTATATACAGACCCTACATCTTCTTTATCCATTCATCCGTCCAAGGATATTTAGGCTCTTTCCATAGTTTGGCTATTGTGGACATTGCTGCTATGAACATTGGGGTGCAGGTGTCTCATCATTTCACTGTATCTGTATCTTTGGGGTAAATACCCAGTAGTGCAATTCTAGGTCGTAGAGGAGCTCTATTGTTAACTTTTCAAGGAATGTCCACACTGTTTTCCAGAGTGGCTGCACCAGCTTTATTCCCAAAAAACAGTGCAAAAGGGCCCCCATCTCTCCATATCCTCACCAACATTTGTCGTTTCCTGGCTTGTTAGTTTTAGCCTCTCTGAATGGTGTGACATGGTAACTCATTGTGGATTTGATTCGTATTTCCCTCATGCTAAGTGATGTGGATATTGTTTCCATGTGTCTGGTTGATCACTTGTATATCTTCTTTGGAGAAACGTCTGCTCATATCTTCTGTCCATTTCTTGATTGGATTATTTGCTCTTTGGCTGTTGAGTTTGATGAGTTCTTTAAAGATTTTGGATACTAGCCTTTTGTCTGATAAGACATTTGCAAATATCTTCTCCCATTCTGTCAGTTGTCTTTTGCTTCTGTCGGCTGTTTCCTTTGCTGTGCAAAAGCCTTTTGTCTTGATGAACTCATGAACTCCCAATAGTTCATTTTTGCCTGTTTCCCTTGCCTTTAGAGACATGTCTAGTAAGAAGTTGAAGTGGCTGAGGTCACAGAGGTTGCTGCCTGTGTTCTCCTCTAGGATTTTGATGGATTCCCACCTCACATTTGGTCCTTCATCCATTTTGAGTCTATTTGTAAGTATGGTGTGAGGATATGGTCCAGTATCATTCTTCTTCATGTGGCTGTCCAATTTTCCCAAAACCATTTGTTGAAGAGGTTGTCCTTTTTCCATTGGATATATCTTCCTGCTTTGTTGAAGATCAGTTGACCATAGCGTTGAGAGTCCATTTCTGCGTTCACTATTCCGTTCCATTGATTTATGTGACTGTTTCTGTGCCAGTACCATACTGTCCTGATGACTACAGGCCAGAAAGGACTGGCATTATATATTCAGGATGCTAAATGAGAAAACATGCAGCCAAGAATATTTTATCCAGCTAGGATGTCATTCATGATAGAAGGAGAGATAAAAAGCTTCCAGGACAGACAGGAACTCAAAGAATTTGTGACCTCTAAAACAGCCCTGCAAGAAATATTGAAGGGGATCCTTTAAGTGAAGAGACAGCCCCAAAGTAACATAGACCAGAAAGGAACAGACATGGTTCCTCTTTTGAAACCAAGACTTTATAGGTAATACAATGGCACTAAATTCATATCTCTCTATAGTTACTCTGAAGGTAAATGGGCTACCTGCCCCAATCAAAAGAAGAGGGTATCAGTTTGGACAAAAAAGAAAGACTCATTGAGAGACTGTCTGCAGGAGACTTGTTTTAGACACAAAACCACCTCCACATTGAAGGTGAGGAGGTGGGAAACCATAGAGCATGCCGTGGACATCAAAAGAAAGCTCGGAAAAAAAAAA